>NC_069658.1:7960000-9210000 GCF_027244095.1 Hemicordylus capensis
AGTGGAGAAAGAGAATTTATTTCTCTCTTGCACCTAACAATAGAACCAGGGTTCATCCCATGAAACTGATTGCCAAGAAATTTAGGACTGACAAAAAGGAAGTACTTTCTCACTCAATTAAATCAACCTATGGAATTCTCTACCACAAGATGTGGCGAAAGCCACCAGCCTGGATGGCTCTAAGAAAGGCTTAGATAAATTCATGGAGGTCATCATTGGGCAGGATGCAGCTGTGATACAGCCCAATGATGCAGCCCATCATTGAGAAAGCTTGGAATAGGTTGCACTGCACAATTCTGGATTGGAATAGGTTGCACTGCACAATAGGATTGGAATAGGTTGCACTGCACAATAGGATGCACTGCACAATTCTCACGGAGCCACCCCTGCCTTCACTAGGAGTGCTGACAGGCTGATTAATGTTGCAGAATCATCTACCATGCATCACTCTTGGATGCACAGCTCACTGCTCAAAATGTCATCCATGGTCTTCAAAGGTATAGTGCTTCTGGAAATGCAGGCTCCATTTTTCTATCATGACTAATAGCCACTGACAATTTGAGGCTATGAATCACAAATTTGTGGCTATTAGACAATCTGTGAATTTGTTTAATTTGACTGCTGGTTCACAGTTCACCCACTTAATCATGACACCACCCTAACTCTCAGAAAAAGATGGATTTGCACTTATACGCACAAATGTTTCTTGTATGTTCTGCAGATCTCAAGGCTTAAAATGTCATGGTGCAGATGACTGTTCTTAGCTTTCCAGTGAAGAGTTGCTTCGCCGCAGCTTGGACAATCAAAATCACTCCCACCTCCAGTGTTTGTTTATTTATTTATTGCTCATAATAACAAAATGCTTGCTTTCATGAATGTCCTCAGGGAAAATTCATTAAAACAAGAAAAGCAAAAGGAATGGAAATGCCAAGAAAGGAATGGTTGTTATGCTTGTGCTTGTGGTCATATAATATTCAGAATTTAATTTGGCTCACTAACAGTTTGGACACACGCACACAAAATCAGAGCATAAACTTGAAAGTGTATCACATTTGTAACAATATTTCAATTATTATTGTTATAATTATTTTATTGAAGTTGTTTAGCCTCTGTAACCCGGCCTCTTTTTATTTCTGGAGTGCAAATATGGAATTTGATTTTGATTTTCTCATTTGAGAAAAATGAAATGCATTATTTATATTATAGTAGCAGCTCCCGACTCCTGCTGAGAACTTGTTAGGCATTGTACAGGGGAAGAATACAAGCCAACCGCAGCCTTGAGAAACGGAAAACACAGATTGTCTACCACTGGCTCATAAAATTGAGGCAACGGATGGTTACATTTCCCATGATGCTCAGCCACCTTAAATGCACGGAGTCCTGCATCCCTCCCGGTGCAATCTGGACCTCTCTACTACCACCTGCCATTGCCAGTAATTAATGCACAGCTAGAGGGGATGGTAGAGAAGAAAGGACTTGGTCTTGGCCAGCATAGGCGGATTATGGGAGAGGCCGTGGGGCTGCTGCCTACGGTGGCAAATATCCCCCCAGCAGCATTTTTTTTTGAAATAAATAAATACATTTACATTGTATTTGGGGGGTCTCAAGATCGTGGCGGCAGGGCAGAGGGGCAGGGACGGCAGCCGCAGCCATCTGGCTGCGATGTTGTCGTTGTTGGTGCTGGAAGCCAGAAGGCGGCTTCTTCTACAGACTGGCTGGCTGCTGCTTCTGGTGCCTTGGAACGATCCTTCCTTCTGTTCCAAAGCATCAGGCAGTGGCAGCTGCCTGAAGCAGAGGAGGTGCATGTGTAGCCACCTCCTTTCTAAGTGGCCCACAAGCCACCGCCTGAGGTGATCCCTCCTGTTGCCTTGCTGCTATAGAGGTGCCTTCCCCACCACCACTTCTGAGAGATAAAACAGTCCCAAGTCCCAGTTCCTTGGCCTGGGTGCTTTCCAGACTAGCTGCTCAAGAGCAGCAAAGTGCCTCCATTCAGGCAAGTCGCATTCAAAACGTAAACAGCAGGGGGAGCAGTCTCCCAGCAACTAACAACCCGAAAAAACAGCAACTTTTTCATGCCGGATATACAATGTCCTAGCTCTATATTGCACTGATTAAATTCAGGACAAGGCATTGGTAATGTGAACGGCACCCTGTTGCCCACGTAGGGACTGTGGTGTCTCAATAAAGGAAGTGTGAAAGCACACTTCTGCAATCCGACGTGACCCTGTTGCAGGATCTAATCTTGAAAGCGCCCTGGAATGGAATCCAGCCTCTAAATCCAGGCCCCAGTGTGTGTGTGGCACAAACACACCCAGGAAGAGACTCTTTGTGAGAGACACTGCTCTTCTGCACAGGAACCCTCATGGGCAGTGCTGCTCAATGCCCCCACCGGACATCTTTTCCTGGGAGAAGGGGGCTTAGGGGTAGCAAATTCCTTCTGCCTTTGGGTGGCAAAAGGGTTAATCTGCCCCTGTTGGCCAGGCTCAAAGTGCAGAGAGGGCTCTTGACTTTTGGAATACCCAATGGACTCATTGTGCACAAGCAGAGCCTAGTAACCTCGGCTCTTGTAATACTGTACTTCTTCCTGCAGTGCATAAATAACCTGTGGAATCTGCTGCCACAAGCTGTGGAGATGGCCACTAGGTTAGATAGATTTGAAAGGGGATTAAATTGATTCGTGGAGGCAGCAGCAGCTTGTGTGTGTGCTGCTGGGGGCAGTGAGAGTCACCTTTAAACATAAATTAGTAGGTGCTTACCTCCACCACTCCACCACTCACCTGGCCACTGGTTCCACAGGAACCTGGGGTTGGTTCCGTGGAAGCCAGGTAAGTGGCAGAGCCGATCCTCGACTGCGGGTAGTGCTTGGCGGCACACTGCAGAGCAGCTTTCAGGTGCTGCCGAAGTGGAGGTAAACACTTCCTAACTTATGCTTAAAGGTGCCTCTCACCACTGCCCCAGTGGCACCCACACCGGCTGCTACTGCATGGAGTTGGCAAGCCTTAATGGCCTCTAGTCCTGATGGCTAAAGGCTATCTCCAGTAGGTAGAAGTAGGATACCAGCTGCATGGAAGCAACAGTGGCAGAGGGCTATTTGTTTTTATCTCCCTCTTCTGGGCTTCCCAAAGCCATCTGATTGGCCACTGGACAAAACAGGATGTTGGACTAGATGGACCTTTTTTATGATCCAGCAGACCCTTCTGAGGTTCCTAACTTTTCTCCTGGAATAGATCATACACTTTCTTCCAACCCTATGGAACCAGACCAGTTGTTTCCCCCCGTTTCAGTTTCCAGGACACCCGTGGTCTGAAACATCGTGGATACATAAAATGTCCCCTTTTCCCACGCGGAGCTAAGAAGCTTCCCTGAACATCAGAAAAGTTGGGGAGGGGGATTTCAGCAATTTTGTAGTCAGGGACACAAATTCATGCAAAACATGGTAAGAATTTACCACAGTTGTGGCGATGTCTCTAGTTTTTTGGTAGACACTGTTATTTCTTACCATGAGGCTTCAGAGGGAGGGAATGAAATATTGCCCTCTGACTTTTTCAGAATGATATCACATGATGACATCATGTAGTCATAAAGCCCATGCTGAGAGAGGGCAATACTTCCTACCCTAATTTGTTGCTGCTTCTTTGTATCTTATGGTTATATTGTACATGTTTTTTAAACGTTTTGATTAGATTTGTATTTTTATACAAATTTAATTTATAATCTCAACCACTTTGAGATTATTTTAATGAAACATGGTATACAAATTTATCAATACAGATACATATATAAAATTATTCTGGACCTTTGTGGGCTAAAAAAAAAAAGTACCTGCTGTCAATCACTGCTACCAGCAGCATGAAATATATGATAGGGAAAATTGAATATATGGAGGTTTTATTAAATCTCTTACACTCCACCACCAAGCCCCCAGTTCTGAGGTGAAAGAGATCTGATCAGTTTTCATCTCTGCTCTTCCTCTTTCCCTGCAATCTTGCATTGGAAATTAGAATTTCTAAAGTTCAGGCATCGATCTCAGCAGGACCAGAAGCATTAACTATGCTCTGTTTGTGTGTGTAACTATGAAGGGCACTGATCTATCATCAGCTACTAGTTGGAGGGCTATAGGCCACCTCTAGCCTCGAAGGAAGGATGACTCTGAGGTGGATCTCACCATCAGTGAGACCTGCTTTGTCCAGGTTAGCAGGCTAAGCCCACTCTCCCCGCAGACAAACTGGATCGGCCGCCCACCCGACTGCCGGCTCCGTGACGGAGCCGGCGGGGGCTGGGAGGATCAGGCCCGCACAGCCCCCAGAAGCTCCAGTATGCCCTGTGCGAGTGCACAGGGCATACTGGAAAGACCCCCGAGCTAGGAGGCTGCTTTTAAGCCTCCCGGTCGGGGGTCTCCTTGTGAGTAGCCATGGTGTGGAGCCGCACCACGGCTATTCACAATCCAAAAAACCGGGTTTGCAGAGTGCTTGCTCCACAAACCCTGTTTAAGGGGCGGGTTACTTGAGCGGGTTACCCACTCAGGAACCACCGCATTTGCAGCCAAGCCAAGTGGCTCACGATGGGATGAAATCGGGTTAGTGGAGGCTAGCCCGATTTCATCCCATTATGTGAATAGCCTCTCTGAGTACCAGTTGCAGGGGAGTAACAGCAGGAGAGACGGCATGCCCTCAACTCCTGCCTGTAAGCTTCCAGTGGCATCTCTTGGGCCACTGTGTGAAACAGGGTACTGGACTAGATGGGCTTCCTTGGGCCCGATTCAGCAGGGCTATTCTTGTGTTCTTATGTTCTTATGATGCCTTGGAAATTCTGCTGTTCTCCAGCCTCTGACTGATATCCTGTCACGATGGGGTTCCATCTTGCCCTGGTCCTTTGCTGCGAGGCCTCAGAGATCTGAGAGGAGGGGCTTAGTTAGCACCCGAGCACTCCTCCTCCAGGTGATGTGGGGTCATGGCGACTGGCTGGCATTCCCACCGAGTCCTGCACTCTCTGGGCTTGCCTCCTCATCCATGGCAACTCACCCTCTAAATACCCATAGGCCAATTGAGCAGCCCTCGCTCAACTTTATTAACCCAGGTCCCTGTTGAGTGAAGGCAGCTTTCTCCCATCCCTTCGTTCCCTTACCCCAAAGAGTTCCCACCCCTCTCCCGGTGGTGCCTCCCTAACGCCATTGGGAGGCGCCTTCTCCATGAGCAACTCGGTTGGCTGCTTGTTGCTGGCCTCCTGCCTCCTGTGCTCCCTGGCCAGCTGGCTGGTGGTACAGGCCCATCCCTATTGTTGGGTCTCACCGTGGCTGCTCCTGATCCTTCCGCCAGACACATCCTAATGGTAAGCTTGTAGAAGGACATTGCACAGGTCAGTTCCACTAAATCTGCAGCTTTCATTTCAGACTAGTGTTGCACTAGCACAAACATGTTTGCAGTTGTGCAACAGGTGTGCAGCTTGTGCCAGATAATAAGCACATTCTGTTTTGAAGGGAAGTTTTGCGCAATAGTGCAATTCTGAACATTCCCTTGATTTAGCACAGCTACATGAACTTCTTGTGCTAGCTCAACGTAGCTCTTTACACAAGTGCACCATTAGGTTACCTGTCCCCATCATTACACCACAAGAGGCAGTGTGGTGTAGTGGTTAGAGTCCTGGACTAGGACCGGGGAGACCCAGGTTCAAATCCCCATTCAGCCATGAAAACTAGCTGGGTGACTCTGGGCCAGTTACTTCTCTCTCAGCCTAACCTACTTCGCAGGGTTGTTGTGAAAGAGAAACTCAAATATGTAGTACACCGTTCTGGGCTCCTTGGAGTAAGAGTGGGATATAAATGTAAAAATAATTAAAAAATTAATTATTTTATGTTTCAGCAGAAGGAACCTCCACTATCAGCCATAAGGACTAGCAGTGTTTTCATGTAATGGAAGTTTTGATTCTGAGATTGCAGGAGGCTGCATGTAATGCCCGATTGTGTCATTTTCCTGCACCGAATTTCATAATGCATAGTCCTAGATATGGAGAGGAAAGAAAGATTGTGCTGTCGAGGCGGTGTCAACTCCTGGCAACCACATAGTCATGTGGTTTTCTTGGTAGAGTACAGGAGTGGTTTGCCATTACCTTCTCCTGCGCAGTATGAGATGATGCCTTTCAGCACCTTCCTACATCGCTGCTGTTGGATACAGGAGTTTCCCATATTCTGGGAAGTTCACCAGCAGGGATTTGAACCAACAGCCTCCTGCTCTCTAGGCAGGTTGCTTCCCTGCCGTGCCATTAGGTGGCTGTTCTAGATACAGCATGTAGGAAATAATGCTCAAGGAAGGACTTGGACATGTTTAGTTGGGAGAGAAGAGAATTAAAGAAGGATATAGGGGCAGTTTTCAAACTTTTAAGAGGATGTCTAACCGAAGAGGGAGAACAATTACTCATTATAATTATGAAAAATGGGCCCCCAAGCAATGTTTTGAAACTTCAGGGAAGCTGATTTTATTTAGACTTTTTAATATATTTTACAGAATCCAGTTGGTATCCAATGAACCAATCAACTGGTTCAGAAAGTCAAAGAGCAGTCAAAGAGCACATATTACATGGCCAACTGTTTATTACAATTCACAGATTTTTTTGTTTAAAAAAAAACTCACATTATATTATTGAATTGTTACATTTAAAATATTTATATCCTGCCTTCCTTTTTTCGAAGGGAAAAATATTAGAAAGTGAATGGCCATGATATTGATATCCTACACTTCAGTGGTCTTGTATTCAGGCACTGCACAGCCCAGACCTGCTTTGCGTCATTACTGTTACTTAATTGTATGGCTTCAGGGTGCTTTCCAGATTACATGCTACCACAGTGTCGCAATGTATCCCTTAAGACTGCTTCTTAGGTATGTGCGAACCCGCTTGACAGTTCAAGGTTGAACCAAACCATCTCCTGTTCAGTCCGACCCTGACTGAACACCCCCCAACTGTTCAGGGGTTTGCGAATTTTTTTTAAAAAATCATTTTTTAAAAAATGGCACTTACCCCCTTTGGGGGAGTTTTTGGAGGTGGCGGCGGGGTGTGTGTGTGTGTGTCCGCATGAGCCTCCCAGAGGCCAATTTCGCAGGTGCAGCAGCCTCCAAAGTGGCTGCCACAGCAAGGGGGGAGGCCTGAGCAGACCAAAGAGCTGGCTGTTACTCCCCTGCAGCAGGTAACTGGTCTCACAAAAATGAGTCTCAATGTTGGTCTGGAAACATCAGAAAGATCTTGTGCTTGTGCTATATGTAACAAATCACAGAAGACATTTACCGGTTAGCAAAGGAAAGTTTATATAGGAACATAGGAAGCTGTCATATACTGAGTCAGACCCTTGGTCCATCTAGCTCAATATTGTCTTCACAGACTGGCAGCGGCTTCCCCAAGGTTGCAAGCAGGAGTCTCTCTCATTCCGATCTTGGAGATGCTGCCAGGGAGGGCACTTGGAACCTATACCTAGATGCTCTTCCCAGAGCAGCTCTATCCCCCGAAGGGAATCTCTTAATGTGCTCGCACAGGTAGTCTCCCTTTCGTATGCAACCAGGGCAGATCCTGCTTAGCTTAAGGAGACAAGTCATGCTTGCTACCACAAGACCAGCTCTCTGCCCTTGTGGAAGTGGAAGGCTTGTGGAATTCAGCCACAACCCCTCTTCCAAAGGGACGTCTCCTAGCACTAAGCAATCCTTGCACTTCCACTGTGAGTGGCAAGCAGAATTGCAACTGACTTTCCACATGGTGGGTTATTTTTCGGTGTGTACATCCCACTTTTAAAAGGGTGTCTATTTTATTAATGTTGTGAGCTGCCGGAGCAGTCAGGTCCTGGCAGAGTGGAGTGCAACTGTTTCCAAGGAAAGCATTACAACTGGCTACTACGCAACAACAACCCTGGAAAGTGGCAATCCATGAAACTCCATTAGCTGATCAAACTATTCCTCATTCACTGTAGGAAAATCACCATTTGATCTGCTGAGAGGATGCAAAGCTCCTACCAAACTTACCCAATGGCAACAACTGATAGGGCTTTCCATGACATCTCACTCTGTGGATGCAGACATTCATGATCAGGTAAAGGAGAAGCGACAAAAATATCAATTGTGTGTGGTTTGGAAATGGGGTACGAAACTATGAATATTTCAGGTGGCGAACTTTGTTCGAATACAGTTGCCTTATAAAGTGATAAAGGGATGTTACTGATACTCTGGACCAAAATAAATAATCAGAATCTGAGGAGATTCTGTCCTATTGGACAAAGGGAAGAAATGGAATTTCAAAGTGAGGAATAATCCTCGGGACCAAAAGAAAAATCACTAACAGCTCCTGTGCCAGAGAACCCAAAATTTAGGAGAAGTGTGTATGGCAGGAGATTACCTAAAAGATTCCAAGACTTTGTCACTAAATTTCAAATCAATTCCATTTTGGTTGTTATAAAGGGGCAGGATGTGTTGAATTCTGTCTAGTAATCTTTTCTGTTTTGTTGTTTGGATATTTGTGCTAGTAGAGAGATTGGAGGGCAGGGGGGAATCAGGAAGAAAAAGGGAGGGAAATGAGGAGAAAAATGGAGTAGCTTCTGAATAAAGTCTTAGTAAAACCAGCATAAGATGTCTTCATGTTTACAAGGGGGACATATACAGTATAAAAATAGCCAGTGATCACAGCTGGGAATGGGATGTTAGCCTAGGTGGCTTTGGGGTCTGATCCAGTAGGGCTTTTCTTCTGTTCTTTTTGGTTGACATGATTTGCAGTTACAGTATTACAGAGCTAGGGCTGCTGTGGACTTCTGTGCAAGCCCTGACGCTGTTCAGAAGCAGCAGGTGCAAAAGCAGCATTCCTGCAAGTTTCCCCATTTGTGACAATGCTGCAGAAATGCTTGCAGAAATGCTGCTTCTGCCCCCCCAGCCTTGCTTCTTGCTTAGAAGCCTGCAGCACAGCAGCTTCTGGGCACTGTGTGACAGAGCCAATTCACCCAATATTCTTAGATCTAGGGTAAGTCTAACACACTCTTTGGATCCCAGCCAAGGGCAGTTCCAAGATTTTGACAACCTTAGACAGGACTCCTCAATAAGCTCTCTTAATCAGCGGGGCATGGAAACCAATAGAGTGATCTTCAGAAGTGGCATCAACTTTACGGAATACCACTCTCCCCAGCAGCCCCACCTGGCCCCAAGGCGACAAACCAGTAAGCATCGCCCCAAAACCTGGCTCTTTCAGAACAGAAAGAGCTATGCCGATCTTGCTTTGTTTTGATTTGAGTCCTTTTTTGCTGCTGTTGTCTGGATTTTATTTTGCTCTTTTCTGCTGGGTTTTACTGCTTATGCTGTTCCTTGACTGTTTACTCCAGTATTTATTTTTTGTTTTGTTGTTTTGTTTTCCCTTGCTTGCCTTAATGTTTTCTGTTTTCTGCGTAGGTTGCTTTTAGCAAGGAGGACACACATTTTTAAAGTAAATAAGCCTAATGTGCTCCACCTAGGAGACCTAGTGTGACCTTCCAATTTGTCTGTCCACCCCATCCCTTCTTGTGTTCTCCTGCTTCCGGCCCCATATCCCAACTCTGTCATGCATTGTACAGGAATTGTGGGAAAGGGTTAGTTCTCTCCCGTCACTCTGGGCTTCCGAGAAGGTCAGAAACAGCAGGAGGGAGCCTTCTGCTGCTCTAACCTTTGCAATCTCTCAATCTCTCATCTACTTCTTCTTTTTTTAGGATATGTAATAGTCAGCCCTCCTCTTTAAACCTACAGTAAAAAGCGAAGTATTGGCAATCAAATCCAAATTTAATAATCATAAAATAAAAGGGGTAATGGTAACATTTGTTCTAATGAGCACATGGTCGGAAGCCAGTAAAATAAAAGGAAATAATTGCCTATTCTTCAAACCCATTAGAAAAGGGAGGAAAAATGATAGAGAGAGAGAGGGAGGGAGAGGGAGAGAAAAAGAGGAAGAGAATATCTTTTAATGGAATAATAAACTAAAACCAGTGCTTTAAACACACACGTGCACATTCTTTCTGCATTTTTTGCTTGCTTTGTTGTTAACAAATTGCAAGCCACCAAAAAATACATTTTCCTGCACAGCTTGTCTGCATTTCTACATTGATTCAATGAGTTTTGCCCAGTTTTGAGTGCTTTAATCAGACAGATCATTTGAACAAAAAGCGTCACTGCAGTAACAGACAACACACAGGGGGACCAAAGGGGGGCGGTGGGATGCCTGAAGGTTTAATTCCTGTGCTATATTTGGTTTTCTGAGCTACGTTGATTTGAGTTGGATCTGATTTTAATAAGCCAGAAAGTCACTATCGACTAATTATTTTCATTTCATTTCTTTGATTAATGGTGAAAACCTGGGTAAGTTGTACATATCTTGAGTCCCATGTAATTAACTATCTCAAACTTAAAAGAAAAACAGCACCTCAGGGTACCCCCGGATTATCACTCAAAGCAGTAGAATTTCAGAAATATTGGCTCAAGTGGCCCACAAAATCAAGGACATGATGAGGAAGTGATTGGTGGATATTTTCAGCAGGGCAAAGAGATAATACTAAAGCTCATAAAAGCAAAACTGGATACACGGTGCCTGTCTACATGAATCCTTCCCACCCAATACTCACTGGCTGATATCCCAAGTAAGGAAGGGTCCACATACTGGGAAGACGCATCCATGCTGTAGAAGGCTTTGAGAGCACCACAGCATGAATTCACGCAGCCTCAGGGACATATTTTTGGATGGCACAGGGCATTTCCTGAGGAAACAGAGATTAGGAGAAAGATTTCTCCCCACACCCTTCACACTCCACACTGTGCAGCTAAGAAAGCTCTCTGCACTGCAGGTACAACTTCTCATTGTGTGGAGGAAGCCTCCTTCATTAGGATGTGAGCCCATGATCAAGGACTCTGGAAAGGTTCTATGCAATTTGGCCCCAAATTTTTAAAAAGTGATCTTGAAAGTGAATTTCAGAGTTCCTCCCAAGGATAAACTTCCCTCCACACCTAAACTCTGTTGTCAAGGACAGCAAGCAAATCTCAGCAGTCAGCTGAGAGCCGACACAAGTAATCAGAAGAACAGTCTTTCTGACTGATTATCCCAGGAAGGGGGTTCAGCCCCCATTTGCCAGTCTTGGGAGGGACTTTGCCATCTTTCCTCTGCGGTCCATTGAACAATAACACAAAAGGTTTCTTCCCTTCATGGACCTCAAAGGAGGGACCCTTTGGAGTCCGTTATTGTTGCTGCATTTATTTATTTTTTAAAATAGTGCTTGGGTTTCCTTTTCCTGCTCTGTCTGGCTAGTTCGATGCTAAATAGGTTAGATGCTGGCATTTCCTTTTCTAAAGAGTTGAACTTCAACCCCCACCCTCAAGCATTTTGCTGTACAACAACCTAGCCCTTTTCTCCTGCAAAAGAAATGACCATGTTATTGCGATCACATTGTTAGAAGAGTGTCTCAAGTGAAATATCTCAGATTTATGCATAGCCCTTTTTGGTTTGTATTTTTGGTATTTGTTTCTTAGAATATTTGCAGAAGAGCATTTGCACATTGATGTAATCACACACACAGCATCCAGATGCAATTGTATGATCACCCTGTGATGCCATTTCACACTGATTTGATCAGCTGCTACTACTACTATTTATATACTGCTTTTCAACAAAAGTTTGCAAAGAAAAATATATAGAAATGTGGAAAATGCATACAAAAGGTTTACATAGAAAAATATATAAACGATAAACAAGATTATTCCCTTTCCCTTAAGGCTTATGATCTCAAAAAAGACACAAGGTAGACACCAGCGACAGCCACTGGAGGGATGCTGTGCTGGGGTTGGATAGGGCCAGTTGCTTTCCCCCACTTTGAAAGGTGCTTCTTTGCTCAGTGAGCAGGTGTCTGCACATGTGTGCTGCTGTGTGTCTGTGACTTGAAAGAAATAAAAGAGAAATGCGGCAAACTGTGTGTGCAGCAGTTCAGAAATTAAATATTAGAAGAACTAGAAGGCCGGTGAAGTGACATGTAGGTGCAAGTGAAACCACTGAACAGCATGAGAATGGGTGAAGTCTGCTCATTCTTTGTATTCACACATAAACTGCAGTAGTGGAGAATCACACCTTTGGGCACCAGCTCAAAGGCATCTTGTGCATGTACATCAGTGGGGTTAAATCCTATGCCAGATGAAGATGAAGTCAGTTGATATCTCCTGCTCTAAAGACAGGTACTTATTTTGAAAGGGAGGGCTTCCTTCTACACCACTGCCATGATTTGGTGATGCTAATGAGCAAGGCGCTCTAAATTAGTGACCTCTCCCAGTCAATATATTTTGCCCCCGCAAAAGCTTTGAGTTTCCCGTAACTTTGCTAGAAATGTGTGGGCTGAACAGTACACTCAAAGTGGACCTAAATTTTGCTCTAAGTGAAATATGGATGGATCCCTACTCATGCTTTGTTAATTTGACCTCTATTTTATTGATTATTTTATTGCTTTGAAAAATGTATATCCTGCCCTGGCATCTTAGAAGATTATCAAAGCACATCAGCTCAGTGATAAAATCAGCATACATGTCAAATACAAATATACACAACTAAAACAGGAGATTATATAGTGGGCAGGATCCACAGCAAATTATCAGAGTTTTTCTTTGTCATGAAAAAAATTGCATTTAAATACATATTTAGTACTTCCCCCCAAGTATTTTTCTGTTCAGGAAGTCCTCAGGGAGGGTTACATTCCAGAATACAACCACAAATGGTGAAATCATGATAACTGAAAACCTTGTACCTGTGGGAGTTATGTGTTAGATTCATTGGTTCATAGAAGTACTGAAAATTACAAAACAACAGAACAACCCACCCAGAAATAAGAGAGGAGTACCTTAAGTGGCGCAGTGGGGAAATGCTTGACTAACAAGTAGAAGGTGGCTGGTTTGGCAGGTGCAATATAGGAAGAAAGGCATCATCTCCTACTGCATGGGAGGAGGCAATGATAAACCCCTCCTGTATTTTACCAAAGAAAACCACAGGGCTCTGTCGGTGCCAGGAGTCAAAATTGACTTGACGACACACTTTACCTTTACAGCAGTGCACTTTGGCCACTACAGCAATACAGTTCCTCCAATAACACCCCCCCCGCAAAAAAAACCACCCACCCCCACAGAAACGCATCCAAAACATGGTTTCACACTGCCTCCAGAAGTGCACTAGAGATGAGACTGGAGGTGTGAAATGCGCACTCAGGAACCGTGTACAGCAAATTCACCCCTACAATAATTGAAATCCGGTATATATAGGTGAACCGTGAATAGCTGGAACCATGGATGCAGAACCCATGTTAATCAAGAGCCTCCTGTATTTCCATTCCAACAGCTGATGCGATAGCATATTTCAAAGTAATCACATAAGTGTGTGTTTTCCATACATTTACGGATCTCAAAGAATCCGTAGACATGTCCATATTTTAAGAAATCCAATCCCCTGAGAAACAAGAGGGGCCTGGAACTCGGATTTCCAGGAGCATTCCCGAGAGTGGTCCCTGGGACAAACAGGGAAAGTGGCCCCTAGTCCCTCTGCTTTCTTCTTCAGAGAGGCATTAGAGGGAGAGCAAAGAGCAAACTGTCACTCAGTTGGGGGGGCCCCTCTGCCTCAGGCACTGGAGGACATTTGCCCCCCTCCCCTTGTTAATTATAGCTATGCCCCGATGCATTCTGCCCAAAATGTTGGCAAAAGAGGATTTTCCCTCCATCCCTGGTAGGGGTGTGCGAGCAAGCTTGAGTTCGAGGTGACTTGACTTGAAGGGTTCGGTTTGAGCCAGCTCAGAACTGACTGGGAAAGAGGAATCCAGCTGCGGTGGCCACAGGGGTGGGTGGGGGGTGGCAGCGGTGGCTCCCCAACCCCCGCCGGAGCAGGCAGGTATGATTCAGGCCTCTCTGTGTGTGCATGGAGAGCAATAAATTGGTCTCCACACAGGCACAGAGGCCATTTGCATGGCCATGCATTTTATTGACCTCCATGCACATGCAGAGGTCTGAGTGTGCACAAAACCGGACCCAATTTGCCAGTTTGATTTGAGCCTAAATGGGTTTGCTAGTTTTGTGCACACCTCTAATAACTTGCTTTATGTTGTTTTTAACCACCCAGAGACAAAAGTTTGGGATGGTGTACAAGTTTGACAAATAAGTAAGTAAGTAAGTAAATCGAAGATCGATCTCCTGATGTAAGAAGTTTTAACGTTTGGGCACAATTATGCAAAAGGCGTAATTATGCAAAACTTTAAAATTACAAAACTCTGTTGATAGAGGGATGGGTAGCAGGGCCTAGGCATTTGCAATCATTTTTCAAAATACATGGGAATGAAAACAAATGTTTCCCAATCATTTTCATTCATTTTGCACTGAAAATGAATAGAAAATCAAAATGAATGACAATCCACTTATTCCTTCTCTGCTGATCTCAGTGGATGGGTAGAAGGAAATGATTCCCAACTCTCTCTACTAATCTCTACATCCTTTTGTAAATTTATGGGGAAAGGCATCGTAAAATAATTGCTTTGAAAAATACCACACCAGCATTGAGTTCTCTCAATTATGCATGTTTGCTTCCGGTCATGACTGGAAAGGTCTATGGTTTCATGATTTCATGCATGTTTCAAGATCATCATCCCATGATTCTGAGAGATGAATTCTTTCTCAGTTTCCAGCACTCAGCTGCCATCCCCAGTCTTCAAAGCAACCACCCTACTCTTCCTTTACCAGCCCTTCCGAAGTGGAACAAGTGACCTGTGAGATGATCACACATTTCAGGACCCATCTAGCCTTGCAGCAGGCCAAGCAACTACATAATCACCCTCTGCATTCGATAGGGAAAAAGTGAGTGGCAATTCCACATGTCTGAAATAAAGACACCCAAATTGGCCCTCAATGACATGGCTGAATTGGTAGTCGCTAATGGTCATTTGTCATTGATCATTGCGGGTTCTATTATTTAGATGATACGCTACATATCGTCCTGGCCTGGACTGTAATCTCAAACATAATTTCAGCAAGGGAAGGGGGAAAGAAAAGGTGCCAGAGTGCCACCTTGACAAATGGTTCCTTTTGTCAACTCGGTATATTCACGAAGGAGTGAGGGGGGTGTCTACCTAGCAAGAGAGCTAGCAGATAAGCATGAAGTGACAGTAATTACTTGAAGTCGGCCTTGCAGAAATTCTCTGAGATCATACTCCTGGAAGGAAATACACGGGAGGATTTCTACATGCTGCTGTAATTATTACACCCTTCTCAGCCATGTCCTTTGGCTTGCAGCTGAATTACTCACTGGCGGCTAGTGAAAATGACATCCCATCATTTAAACAAGGCGGGAAGGGAAGCACATCAAGCTGGTATGTGACAGCATCAATGTGGAGCAGCCGCCCTTAACTACAGTTACTAACTTTAAGATTTTTTTTAAGTGGCTGTGGAAAATTTCCTGCTAAGGCTGTCTAGAACATAGACTTGACAGTCTCTGTCCAAAGGGCTAACCATGTATGTTAGACAAAGTAGACGGAGAGAAAAGTTTCTCCCTCTCTCAGAACACTGAACCTGGGGTCATCCCATGAAACGGAAGGCTGGGGGATTTAGGACCGACAAAAGGAAGTATTTTTTCACACAGTGCATAATTAATTGGGGGAATTCTCTGCTATGGGATGCAATCATGGCCACTAGCTTGGAGGGCTTTAAATGGGGCTTGGACAGATTCATGGAGAACAGGGCTATCAATGGCTACTAGTCTGGTGGCTAGAGGCCACCTCCAGTCTCAGAGGCAAGATGCCTCTAAATACCAGTTGCATGAGAGTAACAGCAGGAGAGAGGGCATGCCCACACCTCCTGCCAGTGGGTTTCTCAGAGGCTGGACTGGATGGGCCTTGGGCCTGATCCAGCAGGGCTGTTCTTGTGTGCTAGAAGGAGAGGTGAGCAATAGGCAACATATAGTGGGGATGAAGTAGGGATAGTGACTTACATCCTGACCAATGAAGTGCTCATGGAAGGGCTCATGCATAGCATCCTGACCCAAGCTAGTTGCACTAGATCAGGAAGTGGTGTACCAGACCACTGTTATGCTGCTTGCAGTAGCACAACAGATGCATAACTGCAGAACCTTTATTTCAATGTTGATGATTGCACAAGATCACTATAGTACTATAGCACGCTCATACAGTTCCACAAATCCCCATGTTTCCACTGTAAATTTGCCATCTTCTTGAGGTTTTGCTACTTCTCATTAAGGAAGTGCTTTGTTAGTCAGGATGTCACCCAGTGAGTATCTGTGATTTTCTATGTTCACAGTGGAGGGTGTGAATTCCAACGTAATTACAACAGCAATTTAGACCTGACTAATGCAAAACTGCTGAAGATTTATAATTGATTCATAGGATGGGTTGGGGGCAAAAGAAAGAAACTATGTTATTTGTATTCATTCATTCATTCAATCATTCATTCATTCATTCATTCATTCATCAAAACATTTTTAGAGTGCTTATCCAAACAGCCCATATACAACAATGGTAGTACCAATAACAAATGTGTGAATAATATATAAGCAAATGGCAATCTTATAAACACAAGATCAAGTACAGAAAGCAGCCACACATTATTTAACTCTCATTCAAAAATTGGCCAAAAAAAAGTTCTTGCAACTGTTCTAAAAAGAGGAGCAATGAGGAATATTCCTCAACCTCCTCCAGGAGGTGGCTCCAAAACTTTGGGCTATGACTGAAAAAACCAGCCCTCTATCTACCACTGTCTAGAGCTGCCATATGGATGGACTGGAAAGCCAAGTTGACTATTAGGGGTGTACGTGTGCTTGCTTATTTCATTTGCGCATGCGTGGAGGCTATTTGCATGGCCATTTGTATGCATTTGTGCATGCTCAGAGGCCAGTCTGGGGAGCACCAGAGGCCTTCTAGGAGCAGAGGTACTGCCTGGACCAGACCAGTAAGGCATTTTAGTAGAAGACTTTTTAAAGGGGAACCCACCAGATTCCTCTTTACATGCATAGCACCCTTGAACCGCTGAACTGCTTCAACCCAGTCCAATCACAGAATTAACTGCCTCCAGTTTGGTCCTCAACTGAACCATCAAACTGGCCTGGTCCAAGGCGAATCAGTTCGTGTACACCCCTACCAACTATAATTGGACCTCCACATGCTGCATAGTTATTTCACAGAACAGGGAAGTCAAAGAGTCCAGTCTCCTCTTTAAAATGGGGATTTTAAATTTATTGTTTATATTTATATATTGTTTATATATATTTATATATTGTTTAATTTGTATACTGTCTTTCATTAAAATAATCCCAAGGCAGTTTACAGTATTATTAAAATGCACAATTAAAACAATACATAATTAGAATTACAAATATTAAATTTTAATATGAAATGCTACATCTCTATTTTAAAAGTATCAAAAAGTATTTTAAAAAGTATTAAAACCTATTAAAGCAACAACAACACAGTGCAGCAACAGCAAAAAGCTGTTCTCGCATTTAAAATACATTCTCTCAAAAATTGTGATGGAGACTGAAGAGCAGATGCCAGCCAGGAGAGCATTCCAAAACCTGTGGGCAATGACCAAGAAGGCCCTGTCCCAGGTGCTCAACAGCTGAGCCTGCCTTGCCATCGGCACACGGAGCAGAGCCCCTCCAATGATCTTGTCAAGCAGGCAGAAACCCATGGGAGCAGGCAGTCCTTCAGATATCCAGGATCCAAAACTGTGGTGTTTTTGTTGTTGTTGTTGTTTTTAGTATTTCTGCACAGAAGAAGAACAGCATCATAAGTAGCGGCCTTATGCTATAACTGACCATTCGTTTATTTATTCCAATATTGTTTATCCTGGCAGTACCTCTCCAGGGTCTTGAGGCAGAGAGAAAGAGAGAGTCTTTCCCATCCCATCACCAGCTGCACAGTCGTATATAGCTATGGCCCCTCATTGACAGCATAGAATACATCTGACATTGTCATGTGCTGAAATGGGCCATTGGCCCATCTAGCCGAATATGGTCTACTACTCAGATTGGCAATAGCCCTACTTTATATACACCAGTCCTATCCACTTGTATAAAGCCTGTATACCATGTACACAGAGATACTGATCTATACACAGGTACAGTTATTCACATTTTATGTTAAAGTCAGATACAGCAGTACACTTCCTTTCTGAATCCTGCATTTCAAGGGGCCTATACCCAGGTTCACTTTTTAAATAAACACAGGTACAGTCATGCACACAAAAACATGTATGAGTGTACAGACAACTCTATGCACATATAACAGAATGTCTGAATACAGCTAATAACTCTTTCACCGCATTTGCATGTAATGCAGAACTGAGGGCCCAATTGAACTCCCCTGCTGTGCAGTTACCTGTTCATGATTGGATGTAACCACCAGGACCTGAACTGCAGTCAGGGAGACTGCAGAGAGGAGGGAGAACTGGCTTCATGGTTGGGGGAACTGGCTGCATAGCCTTCTTTCTGGAATGAAGGACAGCCCCAGCAGCCAATCACCGCTGGAGGAAGGGAGGGGCTTCCTCCCTCAACTCTAGTCATTGCTCACTGAAGTATCCAGATGTAACAACCTGCAAAGAATATCTCAGATAGGAGCAGAGAAACTCACTACAAAACTTAGGTTCAAACTGGAGTTTGGGAAGGGAAACCTCACTTTTGTGTCTGATCCACAGTTGCACGCATTTGGTCAAACAAGATGTTCAGCCTCAGAAGGGATGTGTGAACCGGTTCGAACTCAAAACTGGTTCGAATTAGAACCAAACCAGCCATCAGGTTCGAGCTGCAGGTTCGAAGTCGAACCAAACTGGGGGTGGTTCGATTCAAACCAGTTTGAACCAGTTTGGACCTCCAAAAATGGGTGGGGTGGTACCTACCAACTAAACCCCAAGGCAATCCTACACTTGTAGGAATTTTTATGAATTTTTGAAATTTATTTTTATTTTTCGCTCATAGGTTATAATGGGACAGAACCAACCCATTATCCCCTTTTGTGGCACACCCATGGTTGCCAACAACCACCCAAACCCTGAAGCAATCAGACACTCCTACGATTTTTTATGAATATTTGAAATATTTTTAATTATTTTTCTCATAGGGTATAATGGGACAGAACCAGCCGATTATCCCCTATTGTGGAGCACCTGGGGCACAAAAGTGGGGTGAGTGGTAGACACCCGGGATGCCTACCACCCACAAAGCCCCAAGGCAATCGGACACTCCTCTGATTATTGGTGAATTTTAAAATTATTTTGGAATTCCTCATAGGGAGTAATGAGGATCACAGCATACATATAACTTCACATCAGGGGGAAAGGGGTCTTCTAGAGCGGAGTGTGGCAGGTGGTAGTGCCCAAGGGGGGCAAGGAAGATATCAGAATTATTTGAAAGAAATTGGGCAAAGGGCTGATTTTTAAGTGATTTTTGAAGTTTATGTGTCTTTAAGGTTAGCAATGAGAGTGGATTCATGGTTTGTCAATGAAAATCTTATATGCTACCAAAGAATCTACACTCAGAACACTTCAGAAACAATAAAAACCAGTACCCCATAGGGGTGTCTGATTGGTTCGGGGTTTGTGTGGTTGTTGGCACCCATGGGTGCTCCACAATAGGGAATAATGGGCTGATTCGAGTTCCATTTAATCCTATGAGAAAAATATATAAATAAATTTCAAAAATTCATAAAAAAAATCGTACGAGTGTTTGATTGATCTGGGGTTTGGAAGGTAGGTACCCCTGGGTGCCAGCTACCAGCCTACCAATTTTTGGAGGCCCGAACATGTCCGAATCGGTCCAAACCAGTCTGAAACTCAAAGCAATCAGACAACGACACACAATTCTGGTGCTCGGGTGCAATGCTGCTTTTGAGAAATCTCTTGACACACATGTGCTCCCACCACTTCCAGTATGACACTGACTGGGGTGGCAAGACGGTATACAGCCGCCCCACAACAAAGGTTTTTGGAAGCAGTGCCAGAGAGGAAAACGCAGCCAGGGAGGTAAGAGTTAACAGGTAATACCCCTGCTAACTTGGAAAAGAGGCACCTTTTAACGTGGTGATTCTCTTTATTTAGCAGGGGGAGAACAACTGGCCCTATCCACCCCCAGCACAGTACTTCCAGTGACTGTTGCTGGTGTCTATCTTATGTTTCTTTTTAGATCGTGAGCCCTTTGGGGACAGGGAGCCATCTTATTTATTTGTTATTTCTATGTGTAAACTGCCCTGAGCCATTTTTGGAAGGGTGGTATAGAAATAAAATAGATAGACAGACAGACAGACAGACAGACAGATAGATAGATAGGAGCACCCTCCCCGCTGCTTAAAGTAATCCCTCCCCGTCACCTGGCTATGCATGGAACTGGTTCCGTGCACATCCCTAATGTACAGGCTGCCTTCACTTCTTTCAAAAAGACTAGACTTATATCCTTACACACAAACACAAATGATTCCAGGAAGATTATCCATCAACTTGTTGCTAGTCTTGCCCAAGGAGAGGAAAGGTGGATTTGTGGTAGCAAGCATGAATTGTCCCCTTTGCTAAGCAGGGTCTGCCCCAGTTTGCATTTGAATGGGAGACTACATGTGCAAGCACTGTAAGAGATTCCCCATAGGGGATAGGGCCAGTGGGACTAGCACCTGCCTGCTTGCATGCAGAAGGTTCCAAGTCCCCACCTTAGCATCTCTAAGATAGGGCTGAGAGTGATTCCTGCCTGCAACCTTGGAGAAGCCTCTGCCAGTCTGTGTAGACAATGGTCTGACATGGTATAAGGTGGCTTCCTATGTTCCTAAACCCTGGCCCTGGAACTAATCCCAGCTGCATCCCTGGATGAAGTTGTTCAAGAAAGCAAGAAACATATGAGATGCTGACGGTGTTAGAGTGAGAGGAATTAAGCTCACAAGGGGAGATAAGGACCAACAAGGGCATAAAGTTGAAGGTGGACAAGACAGTGGATAGGTCTTCAGTTAAGGACATAGAATTTGTGTTGGCCATGGAAGAGCATGAGGTGCCTTCAGATCATTCTTTGGGCCACACTTTGAGAAACAAGGGAGAAATCAGTACAACTTGGCTATTATTGACATTGTAGAATTTCCTCATGACAATGAATACAAAACTAGGGGAGAAACATAAACTTTGGCTGCCATCCGATGGCAAAGATTTTACAATAACATTGGATGGTGCATTAATGTTTCATTTCCTCCTTATTACATTCTTAATTGCCTTTTTATTGTACGTATATTTACTATCGCTGAGAGCCTTGGGAGGGTTCCGTCATGAAAGGTGCCACCAGAAGAAAGTTGTATTGATCAAATGATAAGCAAAGGAAT
Organism: Hemicordylus capensis; assembly: GCF_027244095.1. Lineage (NCBI taxonomy): Eukaryota > Metazoa > Chordata > Lepidosauria > Squamata > Cordylidae > Hemicordylus > Hemicordylus capensis. Next base: position 7,981,344 of record NC_069658.1, read on the forward strand.
CAAAGGAGGAAACTATTTCCTAATAAACGTGCATATTACATGAAGGGCTGAATGATTTTCTTTCTTTTCTTTTATATTCGTATTGGCTGAAAGTTTTGCTGCTTTCCAATTAGTACTCCCTGCTGGATCTTTGATTGACAACTTGACTTCCGTCAGCCTTCCTCTGCAAACTCCTGTAGAAAGGTTTAATTGTGTTTGTAATTAATTGGATTTTAATCAGACTGTATGAAAGAAATTTTGTGGAAGGCTTTTTTTTTAAAAAAGTATGCCTCGTGGTAGATTGCTTGCGAAGCAAAATATTAAATGCTACAATATCTTGAATGGTGAATTAAAATGTATTCACAATTCAATACAAAACTCATTAGATTAGTTAACATTTGAAGAACAGCTCCAAATTTTGCAAGCGAAGAAAAAGAAAACTTGAGGCTGAGTTTATTTCAATCCAAATGCCTGTCTTGCGGAATTGAGCTGACAAGATAGATATCTCCCGAGCCTTTTAAATGACTTACACTGAAACTCATAAACATTTGTGAATATTGTACTATGGGAAATAATTTTTGCACAACATGGCAGTGTGTATTGAAATGACATTTGGCTCTATCAGAAAGATACGTTCTAATGTGGGAGGCAATTAAAGCCACACCGAGAAACAAACATTTTCTTCATGTTATCTCTGAGTACCAACTGGTAATGGATTGAATGAAGAAATCTGTGTGGGAGTTGGTTGTCTTTTCAGCATCTTGGGCAATGGGACAAGCCTCTTGGCCCCTGTTTCCACATTCTCCACTTGCCGGGGCCTCCTATTCCCCAAGTCTGTGCTAAATATGAGTCTGGAGAGTCTTATGTCTTCTAAAAGTCTGATCTAAGACTTTAACACATCTGGGAAGAGAGGCTCTTCACACACTCTAGCAGTTGCTATTTAAAGCTGATGGGCTTTTTAAAAAAGTCACAAAATGGCAAGGCAGAACTAAACAAGAGTTGGTGGAGGAACCAGAATAGAGAGATTGAGATCTATACTGCTCCATACAAACAGGTTCATGGGCATTTCACAATCTAAGTAGAGCCCCAAACTGGTTCAAACCAGTCCAGTTGCCAAAACAAATTGGGTTGGTTCGACTGGAACCATAACAAAACCAGGCAGGGTCAATTCAAATTTGGTTTGGATTCCAACCGAAAAAGCAAAATCATTTTTGTGTGCATCCTTATTACTAGTGTTGTCACTAAAGTGAAATTTCAAAGCAAATGTGGAGGTTTCTGCTTGGATGACATATTGAAGGGATTTTAAGGGAAGGAAGAACGGTTCCATGGGGACCCAAAAGCTTCAGGATTGCTGACAACATTTCTCTGGGGTACCCTAGGGTTGCCAGAACCTAAGGGGTATACTCGTGAGTCAAATGGGCCGTAAGCCAGAATTTGGCTTTTTAAAAGCCAAATCTGGCCACCTAGAACATCCTAAAATAGCCACTGAGTTGAGACTTTAGCCTCAAGTGGAATTTCAAGATGAATTTGGATGCTCACTTGAAACTTCCAAGGAATGTTGTAGAAATCAAAGCGTTTCAAGAAGATGGCAGGATTTCTTCAGGAATATTGTTGCAGATTCTTGCACTGAACATTGTGATAGATTTGAAGATGAGTTTGTGTAGGTCATCAGGAATTATTTTTATTGTTTAAAGGTAAGGTCGAGCCCAAATTAATCACTTTTAGTACTTAAGCCTTAGAACACTTGCTTAGGAAAGCATGTTTAAGAACACAAGAAGAGCCTTGCTGGATCAGATCCAAGTGCTATCTAGTCCAACTTCCTGTTTCCCACAGTGGCCAGTGAGGGACCTTTTGGAAACCCATAAACTGGGCTATCCCCTATCCTGCTGTTGATCTGCTGCAACTGCTCTTCAGAGGTACACTGCCTTTGAAACTGATGCTCCATAGCCATTGTGACTAATACACAGTGATAGATCACCTTCCTCCCCCATGAATTTGCCCAGGCCCCTTGTAAATGTCATGAGCTAGTGGCCATCACCATGTTCAATATCAATGAATACCATAAGTTAATTGTTTCCAATGGAAATCAATGGGACTTAGTATGGTACAGAGGTAGGTTTTATAGAGGTAGGTCTCTTGACACCCCCAAAAGACAAACCACATCCCCATAGACAAGCTCACAGACATTGCCTGATATCTAAATAACAAAACTGGTTTCAGGTGAAGGGCTTCTGAAAAACTTCCTAACTAATAAGTAGGTTCATGTGGATTTTGTGCAGTGGCTTTAATCGCCAAATGCTGAGTGTCCACATTTGCTCTTGCTTATAGTCTCCTTGCACTGGCATTAGTCTTGATGAAGGACTGGAGCTGCCAACCATTCATAACTTTTATGGATTGTTCATATTTTGGAAGCTTGGTCCATAATACGTGGAAACGATATTAGGGATGGAGTTCATCTATATTTCCTCATAATAAAGAAAATCCCAATGGACAACAGTAAATTTCACATGAAGAATGGAATCACAGAGGATGTATGTGCCACTTTGACAGATTGAATTAAACAATATGTCTTGGTTAATATGCTGTGACCTACACCACCATCAACCTCATGTCTTTTTGATGTCAGATAGAAAAATTCCTGCAGCATGGGGAAAACTGAGTGAAAACCTTAGATCAAGGTAAAAATGGAAACTTTAAGTCTGTTCAAGGCTGATTCTGACAGTGGTTTGTGGGATTTGCTTGATTGTTCTGGATGTGAAGTCACAAGGATGGAGGGCTCAGTATCCCACCCCTCCCTCCCAACAGTTATCATGACTTCAGGTCCAGTATGCCACATACATGCACTTGGCAGAGAACTCAGGGAACGAGACAGGCTGGAAGCAATCTAGGATCCTGACCTGACCAACCCCTTGCCACTGGGACCCCCTCACACCATACAACCAGGGGAACACAAGCCAGCACCCCCATCTTGCCCAATCAGCCCTGCCTTCATTCTTTGACTCAGAGAAGTTCCTCAAAAACTTGATGGTTGTAGCAAAGTGTCTGTACCAGAGGCTAGGCCTGTGCAAATTCAGACTTGAACATTTGGATTTTATCCAAAATTTCACATAATTGGTAAAAATTAGTAAAATCCAAATCTAACCATTATTCTTGAAAATTGGATTGGTAACATCAGCATTAATTCTGAAATATCAAAATTAATTTTGGAAATAAGTCAGATTTGTGGAATTCACGAAATGGTGCCCAAGATGCATTTTGGTGGGAAGCAACAACAGGAGAGAGGGCATGCATACACTCTTACCTGTGGGCTCCTCAGAGGCATCTGGTGGGCCACTGTGTGAAACGGGATGCTGGACTAGATGGGCCTTGGGCCTGATCCAGCAGGGCTGTTCTTATGTTCTTATGTTAGAGCATTCTTCATGGTTTTTTAAGGAGGGAAGTTTGAGAAAAATGCAAAAGTTTAAATATTCAGTGCTTTTAACATGTGCTTCTTTAAATCTAAAGAGAGAGGTCTGATGGGAGTGTTTTCAGAGGGAGAGGACTCTTGAGTGGCAGAGGGAAGAGGCCAACCAAGGAGTTTTTCATCAAATGCTTCTCCTCCAATCACTGTGCTGTGGGGGAGGGACACAGATCCCTTTATTACCCTTGTACAACAGAACTTAAGCCAAGAACTGACTCCCCTTCTGCCCCCTCCAGGCTTAGGGAAGCCCCCACCCCACCCCTTAACTGGTAAAGGGGAATCCAGTGATCTGGATCACCTGCCTGCCTGAAGCCAAGCTCCCAACAACCACCAATTCCACTACATATCACCACCAATGCTCTCTGGGCTCTGCTGGCCAACCTTGAGTATTCCTCAAGACAGGGTGCTCTGCTCTGTTGAGTTCCAGCACTCCATGGCTGGCTAGCCTTTCTCAAAATGTTGAAGGCTGCACCGAAAAGCAGGGTGGTGCTTCATGCACTGCCCAGGTTTGGCATCTTTCCCTTTGACAGTTTCCCAAATGATTTCAAATAATGAAGTCTGACTGATTTTCTTGGGGGAAAGAACCCCAGAGTCCTGCCATCAAAGACTATCTCTGTGCCCAGTTTCAGAGTTCTATGTGGAGCCATTTCAGAAACATAAGAGTTGGCATAATAAAGTGTGCTTTTTAATGAAGGCAGATTTCAGAATACTCAAAATGTGGAAGCAGGGGCATAACTATAATAGGGCAAGGGGAGACAGTTGTCTGGGGGCCCACTGCCTTGGGGGGGCCCCAGAGGCAAGTCACATGACTGACTCCCCCAGCTGCTCACCCGCCCGGGCTTCCTTCAGTTGTCTTCATCCTCCGAAACTGATGTGAGTCTTAAGATCTGGAGCTACCAGAAGAGCATGTCTTTCTCTAGTACCATTAAATGACTTGCATCATCCACAATTCACAAAAACTTTTTTTAAAAAATTTAGAATGATGTTCTATTGTGACACATAGGGGGTATCTATATTACATATACATTTTACTATGCTTTTTGTTACCTCTATTCAGCCTCATTTAAGATTTCTTTACTTCATGAGCTGAGCTTCAGTGAGTGTGGGGGGGTCCATTTTAAAATCTTGTCTCTGGGCCCACTACAACCTTGCTATGCCCCTGTGTGGAAGGAATGAGGGTCCAAGAAGGGGGGGTGGTTCAGTTCCAAAAGTTCTTGTAATTCTCTACCTTGAAACAAGCCAGTTTTAGCAATTCTTAGATTTTTTAAAATTACAAATTTGCAAAAAATAAAAATAAAAATAAAAATCACATGATTGCCCAATCTGCTTCAAATTGCCTACATTGCTTCCTGTCATCCAGCCCCACATGTGTGCCCAGTATTGAATTCCTAGGACTATACCTTCTGATTATTTTAGTGATTTGTCTTCCAGTCTCCCCATTGACCATTATGGGGGAAAATCCAAATTTAAGTTGGAATTTGGATTCGGATTCTGAATCCTATCTGATAGCCAACATTACTAGACACCATCTAGTCCAAATCTGAGTCCAAATGTTCTGAGCACGCACAGGCCTTCCAGAGACAATGCTTGAAAAATGGGACAAGGCCCCTTTAAAAGTAAGAGTTTATCCAAGGGAAAGGGTGGGTCCAATTCACTCTGCCTAGGTAGCAACTATAAGAACCATCAGTCAGATACTAGAGTTTGCTGCTCTGTCTGCTTGGGTTGGGCCCTGGCTCCAGTTCTTGGAACTGTCCATGGCCCAGAGCACTCATGGAGACCCTGGCTCAGCCTTGAGTGTGATGCCAAAATATATACCTGCAGGACACAATCTTAAACAGGGAGAATATTCCTCTCTATAGATTGCATTGGAGCTGGTGCCACCCATGTGGGGATCTTCTAGGGAACCGCTTAATGCTGACCCTACATTCATTTCTGTTCCAAGTCCAGCTTAGACAATACAACTGACCACATAATGAAGGATATGGCACTCTGTCAACATGCCATTCTACTTCCCATAGTCAAATGGGTGCGTGTGGTTCATACAAATAATCCCTCACACAGTTTAAATACTTTATTTAAGTGGAGTTTAAATCATGTGTGAGATTGGACCTAAGCATTTGGACCTAAGCATGTGATTATACCAGGTGGAAAGCACACCAAAAGAGGGAGTGGAATGTGGATTATCACATCCCCAAATGTGTGGTAAGTTGGGGCTGGTCAGACATATTGTCAGAACTGTCCTCATCTCTGCTGATATAGGGTGCTGGTTTTCACACACATATCCAGCCATCTGATGCTCATATCCACATAGATTCTTCACATCCCTATACATTTTGTAGGACAAAAGATTAGTAAAAACCAATTCTGTATTTCACAGGAATCCCTGCACAGAGTGCAAGGTTCAATCAAAAGGGTGGAGGACTTGAGGACATCAATGTCCTCCTTGTCTCACCCATTTGAATCAATCAATGGTTGACTAGCCATCCTTTGCCAAGTTAAAAGATGGCAAGCCTATGGTTGTCATTGTGTCTGAGTGTTTCCTTCCAGCAAGTTTGGCCAAGTACAAAAGTCTCCCTTGAAGTTTTGATTTGCACAGCCTCTTCTTCTGTTATCTCTGTCACCTTCACAGCAAAGAAAGAAGCCTCCCGGGTAGTGTATGATTTAAGGTCACCCAGGAATGAGTTAGCTGTACATTAAGTTATACCAAGCTGATAACAAGATGGATTTAGAAAGTGATGAGAAATGACAGAGTACACATGTACGTTAAAGCAGATGACAGGAAATTGAAAACATTACTGTAACTTATTAAAGATTGATTTTCTAGACATTCCTTGATATCGTTTGACAAAAACAAATGTTAATCGTAACAAAAGTTGAAACAACCTGATGGGATCATAGTCTCGTAGTTCAACATGGAAGGAGGAAATGTGGGATTCCTTGGGAAACGGTGCCGCTGATGGTATGAGTGACCTTGGACACAGATCTTCAAGGTCAAAGCCAAGGTACCAACTGACACACCTGGTAGAGATGTGCACAGAACTAGTTTGGCACTCCATTTCTGGAATGCTGAACCGATTCAAAATGTTGGGGTGTGAGCCATTTCGGAGGCCAGGGGGGTTACTTTTGGGGACAGGGAGGGTGCCTCCTACCTGCCCATTCCTGCCCTGCCACTTTCCCCCTACCAGCGCTTTCCCAAAAGGCATGGGCATGGGACTGCAACACTCCTCCTTGCAGCCCCATTCAGCATTGCCACGCAAATGGCCAATGCATGTGTACATGGCTATGCACATGCATGGCGGCCATTTGCGTGGTGACACTGAACGGGGCTGCAAGGAGGAATGCTGCAGCCCTGCACCCATGCTTTTTGGGAGAGCACCAGTGGGGGGAAAGTGGTGGGGCAGAGATGGGCAGGTAGGAGGCACCCTCCTTGTCCCTTAAAGTACCCCCCCCTCCTGGGAGTGCACGGAACCAGGTCCGTGCACATCCCTAACATCTGGGGCTTTAGGAACTTTATAGTATTGTAATGCAGTTTAAGATCACTGGCCTTCCATTGCAACAAGTGTTCTGAAATTAGGGGAATTGGCAAGTTCATAAGCAATCAACAATTCAGCTGCCAATAATCAAGAATCTCATTCAGGTGTTCCTCATTGTCAGGTCACTTCGTCATGTAACCATAAGAACATAAGAACAGCCCTGCTGAATGGAGGAACCATGTTCCTTCCTCCTTCAATGACCCCCCGCCCATGATTAATAGTGTGTGTGTGGGGGGGGGTGTGCAACAGATGTAGTGACCCCAGTGGGTACCTGACAAGGTCATTGGGGATGTGCCAGAGCCAAGTGTCAGGGCTGGCCTGGAGGAGACTCCATCATAGGAGAAGGAAGAGGAGCCCAGCCCAAACCAGATCCCTGGACCCAATAACCCCTCCCCCTAAATCCTTCAGGGTTGGAGCAACTGTAGCCTCAACTGCAGAACAGAAGCCCCAGTGTCCCACAGTGGGGTTCTTGCTGCTTCCTCAGAACCCCCTCCATCACCCCCGAGTCCTCAGGACTCCACCACACCAGGAAAGGAGAGCTGGTCTTGTAGCAGCAAGCATGTCTTGTCCCCTTTGCTAAGCAGGTTCCACCCTGGTCTGCATTGGAATGGGAGGCTACATGTGTGTGCACTGTGAGATCTACCCCTTAGGGGATGGGCCTTCTTCTGGGAAGAGCACCTGCCTGCTTGCATGCAGAAGGTTCCAAGTCCTCTCACTGTTACATCCAGATAGGGATGAGAGAGACTCCTGCCTGCAGCCCTGGAGGCAGTCTGGGTAGACAATACTGAGCTAGATGGACCGATGTGCTGATGCAGTATATGGCAGCTTCCTATGTTCCTAGGTTCCAGGAAGAAACTCTAGTGCTAAAGGCAGGGCGATTGCCTGGCATCTTCAGTCCTCCCTCTTGATTCACCTAAATGGGAGGAGGGGAAAATCAGTTTGAATGGCTCCCCGGGAGTAGGGGTCCAAGAAGGGATGTGCCACCTCACCTGCCCTGGGTTTGGCCACCTAGAGGGCTCTGATAAGTTCTGGGTCCTGACCCCATAGCCTTCGAAAACAATAGGTTGTCAGAAAACCCCTGCTCACTGAGGAAAGAGGTGCCTTTCTAAAGTGGTGATTCTCTTTATTTAGCAGGGGGAGAGCAACTGGCCCTATCCACCCCCAGCACAATACCCCTCCAGTGACTGTTGCTTGCTGGTGTCTATTTTATGTTTCTCTTTTAGACTGTGAGTGAGCCCTTTGCAGACAGGGAGCCATTTTATTTATTTATTTATTTATTTATTTATTTATTTATTTATGTGTTTGTTTGTTTGTTTGTTTGTTTGTTTGTTTCTGTGTAAACCACTTGGGGAACTTTTGTTGGAAAGCGGTATATAAATATCCATCATATTCATATTTGTATATTTGATGGCTTCAATTGAAAACTGGGTCTCAGAGCCCTGGAACCTTGCTACCAACCCCATCACAAACCTGAGAAGTTGCTGAGAGTTTTAATGATCATACTGCCACTGGAGTTTGGACAGCTGGGAGGGAGTGCTCACATGAATCTTAAAATCCTGCAGTCTGCATGCAGCCTTCAACATCAAACACTCTTGTGCAAGTAATGAGAGAACAGAAGGATTTGCTTGTTTTCAGATGGACCTTGAACATGTTGGCTGGAAGCACATCAGGGATTTTTAAAAAGTTGTATATTGGATGAAATTCAGATCTAGATTAAAGAGCTGGCCTGGTCTGAATTACTTTTCACTACATGTATATTTTTCTTTGTATGTATGGATTTGCTTCCTTCTGTTGGAAGAGTTGGGATGTCCTTGCAGGACACATTTCTTGAAGGCCTGTGAACCTCTCAATGGGGACAAAATCATTTGCAAATTGTGGCATTCATTTTTGAGACTTAACATTTCAGCCTCCAAATCTGAAAAGCAGCTGTTGTTATCTAATGCAGTATTCAAATACCATCATTTGGGTATGTAGGTGCTTTGTGATTGCAAAATGTAGGTTTCTAATGGAGAAAAAAGGCCAGATTCTTAATTCAGTTTGCGTTTAAATTTGAATGTGCTGTGCTATACTGTGTTTTTCATCCACTATGAATGTTGCATTTCTTGTTCATTTCTTTCAGTTCCGGATGAGGGATGTGCACAATTCCTCAGAGTAATTGCATTTGTCTTATAAAGACTTGACTAGCTTTTCTTGAACATTTTCAGATATTTTGCCACTTTGTGTAAAATTTGAGTGCCAACTGAAATAGTTTTTATTGTTGAGAACTAGCTACTGCATAAGAGATGTGCAGATATTTCTCCTTGGGGAAACTGAAATTCAGAGAGAATTTCCATTTTGAAGAAATGTTTGGTGCATGCATGCATGAGAGGAATATCTGCAAAGATGCCGAAAATCTTTCTGAATTTCTGGGTACCCCCAAGGTGAAATATTAGTTAATTTTCTCAGATTATCAGAAGGCTTCACCACATCCTTACAAACCACAAATATGGAGGGGAAAACAGAACATCATCTGTTGATAATGATCTCTTGGCCCTCTCAATGCCAAAGCATCCAATGGCCCCATGGCCCCCAGTGGTTACATGTTCTGTGCTTGTGCATAAGGAGGCCTACACATATATAGGCGAGGGGAGAAGCCTAGATGATGATGGAACAGCAGCCTGTTCTAGACCCTCCATCTTAAATAATTATTTCCCCCCCTGAGAAGCTGTCTTTAAAAAGAATTTTCACTGTATATGTGGGAGACTCCTGGCACCCGCTCTGTGGTGATCATCCAGCTTTCAGAAGAGCAGAAAGTAGACAAGAGACTAGAGTCTGTTTCTCCAGAAGCACCAGTGCTTTGGAGGAACTGAGGGCTTGGCCAGGTGGCATAATCAATGCTTCCTAGATGGTGAGAGCTATCTTATCCCTTTATATCACCTATTATGGGAAATAAACACAACTGGGCCAATTCTGGGTCCCCCAGGGTCTCCACAAATGATAAAATCCATCAAGAAGTGTAAAACAGATGAATTTTACCATCTTAAGAGAGATGAAATAGACTTTATTACAATTCTCACATGTAATAGATATGCTGCCCTTGGAATAGATGATCTCTCCTCAGAGAAGCCAATTTCATCAGCTGATGACCCAATTTCAGCAGGAATACCATTAATGCCTGATGACCAGGAGCCTTTAATGGATAAATTGTTAGCACTGGAAGAGGCTCAGAGATTAGGGCAACAGTCCATTTTCCCCAAGGACATTATAGCAAATCAATGTTTGTTGACAGCACAAAAGGTGATCACAATCTCTGAAGATTTCACTTCTGAGATTGAAAAGTGGACCTATTAATGACATCTTTTGAAAAGTTTACTCAGAAGTACTTGGCAAAGACAAACTCTGTAACTAAGTCTTCAGTGCCTAGTTTCAGTGAGGCAGCAGGCTCTTATAAGCAATGAAAACAACTGATTGGGACCTTTGATTTTAGTCAGCCTGCATCTGCAGCTGGAAAAGCTGCAGTTACAAACTGTATCCAGACATTGCAATTAAATCAGGTTATGCTTTATGTCTGTCTGAATATTAACCAAAATTGGCACTCTCACAAAGATACAATTCATTCCTTGAGCCAGCTCTTGAGATATGGGCCCCAATTTATAGCTTTCTTGCCACCAATTGGTTACCTAGCCCTCCAGCAGCTAGGAGAGTTTTGCTAACCTTTAATCAACCCACTATTCAACATATGCTGTTAAAGATCTTCTTGCATGCATTCAAAATCCAAAAGTCTGAGTATTCTGTGATATGACTGCAAGGCCGCTTTCCCAACAAGCCAGCTCAAATCCAATACTTCTGACTACAGATAAGCAGCCTGATGTGGACTCTGTTACCATTTCTAATCAGTCCTCAGCCTTGTTAGAGGTCAGAGAAGAACATACTAAGAAATCAGCTCTGGTCCCAGCCCCAAAAGGATTTGAATGTTTCAACTGATTTATTCATTTGGAATAGGATGAGATTATAGGCAGGCTAGAGGGCCTCAAGAATACAATGGCCTCCCTATGCTCTTTCTCGGAACTACTCTCAGCATGTCTCTCTTCTAAAGAGAATTACAGTCAAATGTGTGTTATTGATGACCTACTATCAATACAAGAACCAAGTGACTCTCCTGCTCTCTCCACTCAGAAGCTTGAGCTAATCTCACTTACCAGCTCCTCAAGTCACAGGATTGATTTGGTTCAACTAACTGAATGAGAGAATATTAACCCTCCAGCAGTTAAAGTGCTGGAAAACCTTGTACAATGGAACTCCCCACTTCTCCCAATAGCTGAAGATATGCTGCCAAAGTGTCCTGATGTAGAAAGGGGCACTTGCATGGAAGACCACAACTTGCTAGCAGCTTCAAACCCTACTAATTGATTGTCAAATGGCTTGGGACTGGGTTACCTGAGAGAGCGCCTTGCCCCATATGACCCAACCTTGAGATCTTTGGAGGCCCTCCTCTAGGTGTCCCTGCCAAACAAGGTAAGGTGGGTGACTATTGCGGAGAGGCCTTTTTGGTGGTTGCACCCCATTTATGGAATAGCTTCCCCAGTGAAGTTCTCCTGGCTTCATCACTTTGTTCTTTTAGACTCCCTTTTTGTTCACTCAGGCCTTTAAATTTTGAATTTTGATGTGATTTTAACTGATTTTTAAAAATGGCTTTTAAATTGTTTTATATTGAATTTGTATTCCAACCCCCTCCTTTGTTCTGTTATGATTTAATGTGGTGTGTGTTTTATCTAATATTTTAATGTATTGTAAGCTGCCCAGAGAACAATATGTTGTGGGGCAGCTAACAAATAAAGTTGTTGTTGTTATTGATGATGATGGTGATGATGATGTCCAAAGACCCTGCCTCCATAAAAGCGGTCTCCTGGAATATTGCTGGGTGGCAGAATAAGTTTGTGAATGATAATTTTGAAGAATATCTGAAAAACTTTGATGTCATCTTTTTGCAGGAGACCTGGTGCCAGGATACTTTATTATACTTGCAGGGGTTCTGCAGTTCTGCTCTACCTGCCATCAAATAGGATCCCCATGGGAGAGCAAGTGGAGGGCTATTAACATTAATCTCAGTGGAGATTGAGGGAGATGTTAACAAAAGAGGAGAGGAGAGCTGGTCTTGTGGTGGCAAGCATGACTTGTCCCCATAGCTAAGCAGGGTCTGCCCTGGTTGCATACAAATGGGAGACTTGATGTGTGAGCACTGAAAGATATTCCCCTCAGGGGATGAAGCTGCTCTGGGAAGAGCAGAAGGTTTCAAGTTCCCTCCCTGGCTTCTCCAAGATAGGGCTGAGAGAGATTCCTGCCTGCAACCTTGGAGAAGCCACTCCCAGTCTGTGAAGACAATACTGAGCTAGATAGACCAATGGTCTGACTCAGTATATGGCAGTTTCCTATGTTCCTAAAGGGATTGGTTTAATAGTGAGTATATACACTAAGAGTCAACACTCACTTGATGGCACTCAATCAATCAACCAACCAACCAACCAATATATACACAGTCTATATAGCTAGCAAATATCTGGGATCCATTCTTTGCATTAATGTATATCTCCCTGTGGGTAGGAATTCCAATTGATGGCTCCAGGTTTGGTCCTCCTTACAAATCTTTTGTGAAAGTTGAGCAACTGCTGCCAGATACTGATATTCTACTAGTTGGGGATTTCAATGATAGTGTTCGGCAGAATACAAATAGCTTTATTAAAAAGACACAGACTAGGTTGGAGGACTCGTGGTATCTCACCTGACCTCCTTAGATAAAATGCTGAATAAGTATGGGGTTTCCCCCCTGAATTTGGCTTTCAGATTTGGACTTTACTGTCTTTACAGTACTGACCATGATAACTTGCATGGATTCTACACCTTTTTAAGTGCTAACAATACAAGTGTCATAGATTACATTTCGGTATACCTGACATTCCATTCACAGGTTCCTTATTTTGACATACATAATAGATCAGAGAGTGACAATCTGCCCTTAGTCACGACCTTTTGTGCATGTACTGTGCCCCCCTGCTGTAACATACTAGAAATTACCCAAGGTAAACAAGGCCTAGTGGAGTGCTGCTCTTAATGAGAAGATCACAACTTTGTTATACTCCCAGCAGTTGCTGAAACAGGGGCAACTTGCAATACTACCCAGCTCAGGCATTTATGATATTTTATTTATTTCTATAATGAACCCCCATTTGACCACAGCTGGTCAAACTCAGAGGGGCCATACAAGGAAGGGCTGGTTTGCCCCGGAATGCAGGCTTAAGAGACAGGCCTTGCAACAATTCCAGGAGAGAATTAGGGTGGGAAGATCTGACCCCTCAATTCAATCATGAATACAGTTCCACTCTCAATCCAAGCAGTTTTTGAAAGTTAAGACACTCTCCTATTATAAAGATCAGTGGACAAATCTGGGTCTCTGTATAATATAGAAAAAATGATAGGAAGTTCTGGGAATTGGTGACCACTGGCATTCAGTCTAATTTCATCAGAGACCTAGTTTCAGTCATTTGCAGGCATCTATGGTACCATTCAGAATGCGACAACTTATGAATACATCATTCCTGAATCTGACCCCCTTTCAGAGTTGCCTGCAATCACAGCACAAGAGTGCAAGCCATTGATTGGTGCCTTGGCTTTGGGGAAAGCCCTAGAGGCAGACTTAGCCATGGACCTTGAGGATTTGATCCATGGCCTCCTGTCTCTGGGGGCCCCTCCAAATGTTCTGGGGCTTACCCCTGACCCCTGCCGCTGTCCCATTTCCACTGCTCTGCCGCACAGGTTGATTTTTTTTTTTTACTGTTTTCAACCACTGCTATGTGGCGGGGGTTGGGATGGCTGGCTGGGTGTGTGGGCACTCGCTAGATGGGAGACCAAGGCAGGGGAGGTGGAGGTGGCAAGAGCTCCCTCCTTGGGCCTACCTGCCTTCCAAATGAGAAGTCGGACTATTTTCTGGCCCATTTCAGGGCTGCGTGCATGTGTAGAGGCCTGAAATGGCCACCCACATGACGGCAGGCTCTGTCATGGAGCCGGCGGAGGCTGCGGGGATTGGGCGCCGCCTGGCCCATTGAAGTTCCAGGATGCCCTGCCTGAGCACACGGGGCATCCTGGAGAGACCCCCCGGGGTCAGAAGTCTTGTTTGAGCCGCCTGCTGGGGGTCTCCTCATGTGTTGCTGTGGCACGGAGCCACACCACAGCAATACACGATCAAAAAGATGGGGTTAGTGGAGCACTCGCTCTGCTAACCTCATCTGAGAGTAGGGGGAATTAGGAGAGTTTGCTGCCGGAAGCCACGCGGCTCCTGTGGCAGCAGACGATCAGCAAAAAGCGGGCTAGGCTCCCTTAGCCCACTTTTTGCTGATCATGAGAATCTCCTCAATGTCTGTTGGTGGACTCCCATTTTAGTGAGGCTTTTCTCAAAAAATGATAACACTTGTGTGGTCACCCCAAATTGTAAACAAAGTATCATTTATCAATATACAAGAAAGGTAATAGTCAGGAACCTTCTAATAGCCATCCAATCAGCCTCCTGGATGTATCCTCTAAATTATACACTCAACACCTTTAAACTAGTTGGAAGATTGAGCAGATATGGTGAAATTGTTTCACCCAGAGTAGGTAGGCTTCTACAGGGGTCACACAGTACTGCCCGGATACATGGTTTGGCCACTACTCCTTAGGAGTATGGAAGGGCTGCCTGAAGAGGATGGGGTCACAGTGTACAAGTTCTATTATTTACCAGAGATAACAGGGGCCCCACACAAGCAGGAGCCCATTGATTTAGATGGCCTAACTCAAGCCACCTAATGCCGCAGCGGGGAAGCAACTAGCCTAGAGAGCGGGAGGCTGTTGGTTCGAATCCCTGCTGGTGTGTTTCCCAGAATATGGGAAACTCCTATATTGAGCAGCAGTGATATAGGAAAGTTCTGAAAGGCATCATCTCATACTGTGCAGGAGGAGGCAATGGTAATCCCCTCCTGTATTCTACCAAGAAAACCACAGGGCTCTGTGGTCACCAGGAGTCGACAGCAACTCGACGGCAAAACTTAACCTTAACTTTAATCACCTTGAAGTCCTTGATCCAGAAATATGCTAATGGTCATTAAAACACCTATATGTTGTGATTATTGACTTTTCATCAGCTTTTGACTTTATTGATAGATCGAGATTGTGGGAAAAGCTTGAGAGGACTGACATTGACAGACAGCTTCTCAGGTGACAGATTGAACTGCACTCTAATCTCACAGCCATGGTGAGAGTGGGCTGGCAAGGATCGCTATCCGGCCCCATTTTATTAAACAGAAGTGTCAAACAGGGCTAATGGCTCCCTTTTTTATTAAATATTCATATCAAAGATATAGAACAGGCCATGGAGTCTCAGAAATTCTTTTCTGCCTCATTTAATGGGTGCAAAGTCTCCATCTTGATGTATGCTGATGATATTGGCATTTATGTCTTGTGTCAAAATAAATGATGAAGGACAGCCCTGGCTGCCAATAGCAGCCAGAATGAGGGAGGAGCTTCATCCCTCAACTCTGGTTGCATAAGGGGGAAACTTATGTTATGCCAGTGTTCGGACATAACACTGGCACCGCACGACTGGAGTGAAAGATGGTGAAACTTCACTGTACCTGAAGATACAGAATAGCGTAACCATGTGTCAATTTCCTTGCTTAACTCCGGTTGCCCACATTCAGATGTAGAGCTCCTGAAACTGGAGGTGAAGGAACCTCCAGTTCCAGGTTATGTACAAATATGACCACTGGGTCAGATTATTGATACATTCATGGGCACTGTAACAGAATCTACAGTTAGTTATTTAGGGTTATATCTCTTTTTATTTCCATGCATGCTTATCTAGTTATTATTATTTTTTAAACTTTCTTATTATGTCATCTGTTTTTCTTTAAGCGTGATGTATTAGCTATTATGTTTTATGTTGTTTTATTATGCTCTAATATGTGTGTTATGACCTGTGGTTACACCAATAAACTTTCACATATGCAGGCATATGTGCATAAGGCTCTTCTGGGCAATCGGCAATGGATCCTGACTGGTTAGGGTACTAGACTATGTGGAGGAGCCCTAGAGCAGCATGCATGAACATGCAGGGCTCCTTGCAAGCTAATCACAACTCATAGCTTGAAATGACAAAGTAATTGATTTAGGCTAGACATTAGGAAGAATTTCCTAACTTTAAGAGCGGTTTGGCAGCGGAGTCGTCCATTTCATGCAGTCGACAGGCTCTCTTGCTTTGGAAGTTTTCAAGCAGAGGCTGGTTAGCCGTCTGTCAGGGATGCTATAGCAGATTCCTGCAGTGAGCAAGAGGTTGGTCTAAAAGACCTTCTGGGTCTAACCCATCTCTAAAATTCTATGACGCTATTCTCACGACCAGGAGAAATTGGGCTAAGGGAACCTAGCCCGATTTCTCCTGGTCGTCTGCTGCCACAGGAGCTGGGCGGCTCCTGGCAGCAAACTACTGAAAGTACCCCTCCCCTTAAACGAGGTTCGCGGAGCGAGCGCTCCACGAACCCTATTTGTTGATTGTGTACTGCACAGAGCCGTGCCGTGGCAACACATGAGGAGACCCCCGCCAGGAGGTTAAACCAAGCCTCCCCACTTTGGGGGCCTCTCCAGAATGCCCCGCACATTTGGGTGGGGCATCCTGGAACTCTCGAGGGCCAGCTGTCCCCGATCCCCACCACCCCTGCTGGCTCCGTGATGGAGCCAACATCCGTGTGGGCAGCCGATCTGGCCGCCCAGAGACGGCTCCCTGCCTGTGTGCGGGGAGAGCGGGCTAAGCTCGCTCTCCCTGCACTTACCCTAACAGCTCTTCACACCAGTTGGGTGAAGCGTCTCTATGATTCTATGCCAAGGATCCTGACCTTGGCCAGTTTGGGGGTTTCGCCAGTCTGAGTTTCAGTTTCCTGACCAGCAAATGAGGTCGCGAAGAATCTAAAATGGGGCTGGCAACTCTTGCTGCTGATACAAGTGAGGCGCCATGAAGCAATAAGGTATATTCTGTTGTATCAGAAGTCTGTCATTAATCAGCATAACTAATGAAGACATGAGGCTATTTCTATGCTAATGCAAATGTATTATTAAACTGCAAAACACGTTCTATGCAAAAGAGGACATTTTACATTGAGAATTAATATGTCTCAAGTATATTATTTTCACCTCTAGGGAAGAATCTCTTGAGTGCCAGAAAGTTACAGTGAGAGAATATTTCAGTGTCATACTACTTCCATGTACCTCACTGTGAAAGATGTTTGTCTGGTTTCAGATTCTTCTGCCCTGATCATTAGCTTTGAAAAATCTCACTTCTCATGTAGACCTCTCACCTACTTACAGGAAGCACTACCTAGTGCTTACATGAATCGGTTGCTGCTAGTACTAGGTGTTTTTTCTTTTTTCTTTTTTTGGATTGTGAGCCTTTTGGGGACAGGGATCCATCTTTATTCATTTATTTCTCTATGTAAACTGCTTTGGAAACTTTTTTTTTAAAGTGGTATATAAATATTTGTAGTAGTTGTGTTCCCCTGGCCAGATTTTGGCAACCAAACTGTTTTGATCAGCATTTGGAAAATAGCTTCTTTTATTCTGCGTCCGCTCCTAAGATAAATCATATCCTTATGCACCCCTGCTTATTTGTTGTGAGTGGGATGGGATCTGATATTTCCCCTATTGAAACCTCATCTCTGCCTCTCTTCATCTCATCCATCTGTTTACCATGCTTGCTGCTATGGTGGTGGTATGGCGGGATATATATTTATTATTATTATTTACATTGTATATCCCGCTCTTCCTCCAAGGAGCCCAGAGTGCTGTACTACATACTTCTCCTCACAACAACCCTGTGAAGTAGGTTGGGCTGAGAGAGAAGTGACTGGCCCAGAGTCACCCAGCAAGTCTCATGGCTGAATGGGGATTTGAACTCGGGTCTCCCTGGTCCTAGTCCAGCACTCTAACCACTACCCCATGCTGCCTCTCCTGCTTTTCCCCTGGGGCACCTGGAATGTTATACTGTTTTTGTCCCAGGTTCCAAAAGCACTGGAAATACTGTGGGTGGGGGTGGGGGGAGAGAGAACATTACTCTTCTCTGGCTTGCATTTTCAATTATTCCAGAGAATAATTTGGTGGGTGGTACCATATTTACCTGAATACAAGATGATTCTAAATTAAAGGCAAGCCCCTTAAAAATAGAAGTTAAATAGAGGCTATACTCGTATTTACCCAAAAGGAAGAGGGCTCTGGATTTAAGATGACCCCCTGATTTCTAACATGAAACAACTGGGGGGGGCATAGTCTAGGATTCAGATAAATACAGAAATACTTGCCTTTTATTTGTGGTGGGCATTGAAAGCTGCTGAGATTCATATTCTGAACCAAGAAATAGAAGTTTTTCATGACATCACTATTAGCTATCCAAACCTTGCTGGTGTCTGGGGAAATTCTCGGCTTTCCCATCTTCCTTTCCATCATTTTTCATCCAGCAGAAGTTTGTTGCAGTTACCTTGGAAGCTTTCCAGGCCTGTGTCCCACCCTGTCTCTCTGCCCTGATGTTATTGCATGTTCCCGGCTATTGCATGGGACCTTTTGTCCTCCAGCTATGCCACTCTCTGCATACCAAAGATCTCTGGCCCCTCCTAATATTTATGTCCATTCTCAATAGTTGCCAGTTCTATGAAATCATGTATCCTTCAAATCCACCCTGAAAGCACACCAGTTGCCAGTCAGACTAAATTACTCCTGAGTAGTCCTGCTGAAATTAAATAGTCATTTACTCTTGAGTAAAGCCTCATTAAATTGATTAAATTAAGTTAACCTCGTTAACCTCATAACCGTGGGGACGGGGGGACTACAGAAATGCAGGGGCTCCAGGACGAGGGCACTGCGTGGTGCTTCCCTGTGACTCGTATAAAAATGGTGACCTGCCCGCCCAGAGCCCGAAGGAGGATAGTCAACAGGAAGGTAAGTGCTTTTGTACTTCCTCCCCACAAAAGACAGTGATTGTCAGTGATTGTGGGAAGAGCTTCATAGTTTGGATGTCAGCCAGACAGCCACCGTTTTGGTGAAGTCTTTTACTTTTAACTCTCGTTCTTATGCTCATGAAACCCCTTATTTGCTCAGATTCATCCTCTGTAACCCTTGCATCCCCCTTCTGTATCCTGCATATTTTATCTCTCCATCAAAAAAACCGGGCTTGTAATCTCTTCAGGTCAGGGATGTGTCTTTTTTCCTATATGAAACTTTGTAATGTGCCTATGCACACTCAAGGTGTGGTATATAACAACAGCAGCATCAGTAATGATGGTAACTTGATGTCAAGATGTGTTCAAAAGTGAATGTAAACTAGTGTATTGTGGTTCACCTTGAGAATACACAATGGTGCAAGCATAGGAAAAAGATTTAGGTTTCCTATTTCCCCTTCAGATTCAAAATAGAAAAACTAAGAGGAAACATCTCCCAAGTTTCATGCCACCAAAATACTCATAATTCAGTGATGGATTTGGAAGATCCCAAGACTGGGTGAAACTAAGGATGCAAGGGAACTCCTCCTGAAAAATATTTTGATTTCCCTCAAGAATCCCATAACATTTGTTTTCATATTTAGCTTTAGAACAAACCTCTACGTTTTGTCTACAGTGAATTTTGAGGACAATGTGGAAATCCCTGGTCTGTCAAAAGATCTATAGGAATTTCAAGGTAAGCTGAAGGCATTTTGATAGGATTACTGGATTTGGAGGTGAAGTGAGGGTGGAAATGTCTCCGTTTTGCACAAACCAAACTGGGATGTGGAGAGGAAACAGTGAATATCTGCCAAGTTCTGGGCTCATGAGACCCAAGATGAAAACAAAGCCCCTGCTGCACTTAGTCCTCTAATAAAGTTTTCCTCACCGTCCTCTGCTGCTGAGATAAGGAACTATTATTATCCTAACTGTGAGATCCACAGATGAGGTGACTTGTAGAAAGTCTCCAGTAGCAATTTGGTAGCAGCCGCAACAGCCCATCGGTGGTCTCCCGAGTCCCAGGTTCCTTAACCAAAAGACCTTAAAGTTGCTACTCTTGCATGCCTGTTTATCAATTAACAAGCACAGTCCAACTGGGATCCTCTAAATGAGTTACACATACATTTGCTGACTTCTTAATTACTCCAGGAGCTGCTCACAGGGTTGTCCTTCTGAGATCTATCAGTGAGAAGGGCAGCCCTTTCTGCAGCTTATACAGCTGAGACATTTCTAGAACTTAGAAATGTTGCCATCAGGGTGACATTCAGTATTATTTGCTGAGCCAGTTAAGAACATTAACACATAACAACGGCCTTGCTGGATCAGACCAGTCTCTATTATGCCCACCATTCAGCTTCCAAGAAAAGAAGAGCCAGCTAGCCAAATGCCTATGGAAGTTCACCAGGAGAGCATGAAGGCCACCGCACTGCCCTATTGGTTGTTCCTAACATTTAGGTCTCAGTGATACTGCCTTTGGTCATGGAGGTCAGCACAAATCCCCTATAACAGCCATACATATAGTTTGGAGAACATTCACAACTTCTAGCTTGTTTAGTTCAGTGACTATAGGTCTTCATATCTCATGGCCAGCCAACCCAACAGAGCCCTGTAGAATTTTTTTTGGCACTCCAGGAGCTTTACCATTTTTCTTTTTGGTTCATTTATTTTCACATCAAGCAGATATCAAAACAAGAGGATAATCATAGCCTGGATGGGCTATAGGTAATATAGAGCATATCAGGTGAGCAGCAGTGCACATCTGCTCTACAGTTAGTGCAGGGGACTCATGGAAGGAAAGCTAGTGACTTATACAACTAGGTAAAATAAAAGAAATCCTCTTTGGAGCTTTCTCTCTCTCCATTGCTCTCTAGATCTTACCATTAGCATAAACATTCACACTAATGTGAGGTGGAAATTTAATCTTCAGTGATATCCTGGGCATATGTATATGTATCTGGGAGGAAGAAAATGAGTACCCCTTTACTGGCTATTCATCCTTCTAATAATTCTTCATTGGCTTCTCTGTATTGATGTAGTGCTTACGTGTTCCAAGAAATCCATGTAGATTGTCCCTGCAATTGCCCTCACCAATGAAGACACAAGGCGATAAGTTAGAAGCTACTCGCCCTGAGTAGAGAAGCCTCAGCTATGACTTCCTGAGCCATGAAGCCTCTAGGGAATGTCTAGAATTTGCCATAATGCCAAACACGTGCATTAGGATGCTCACCATCAAACTAATCTAGGCACCCATAGACCCACACTGCACCTGCTATTATGACCAGGGAAAACCTAATTAACTATGGACAACATGTGTGATGGGGGGGATACACTAGGGGTGTGCAATACATTTCGATGCTCAAATGAGCCATTTCAAGAGTTTCAAGCTTGAAACAAAATGCCCTTTAAATAAAGGGCCTGCGTTGAGCTCGGAACAAAACCCTGTTTCGATTTGAAACATTGAGGCTATTCACACGATTGTAGAAAATTGGGCTAGCCTCCGCTAGCCCAATTTTCTACAATCGTGAGAACCACCGGGCTCGACTGCGAGCCCAATGCTTCTTAAGCAGGTCACCCACTTAAATAGCCCGGTTTAAGCAATCGTGAGTTGTCGCAGCATGTCTCTGCGCCGCAGCAACTCATGAGGAGCCCCCCGGAGGGGAGGGGAAAAGCCGCCTCCTGGCTCCAGAGGTCTCTCCAGCATGCCCTGTGCACTCGCTAAGGCCCCCGCTCCACCCAGCACCCACTGATCGGTCTCCACTCCCCCCAGCACCCACTGGCTCCGTAACGGAGCTGGCAGTTTTGTGGGCGGCCGCTTCGGCTGCCCAGAGCAGACTAAGTCTTAGCCCACTCTCCCTGCTCACCCTTCTGAGGCGGGTCTCTGTGATCATGAGACCCGCCACTTTGTGATGTTTCGAGCGCCATTTGGGAGGCCTGTTTTCCCCTTGCTCATTGTTTTCTGGCATTGGCTTCTGATTGGTTTGCAATCACTTTGCTTCTTGGTTGAATAAAGGGTTGTCATGGGCAACTGTGTGCCCTGTGGGGAGCGGGGAGAGAGGGGACACGCGAAAAGAGGGAGTTTCAAAATGTATTCAAAGGGTCTGGGAGACAGAGAAAGCCCTTATAGTGTGCCTCTTTTATTATTATTATTTTTTATTTTTAAATTTTATAACCCACTCTTCCTTCACGGAGCCCAGAGTGGTGTACTACATACTTAGGTTTCTCCTCACAACAACCCTGTGAAGTAGGTTAGGCTGAGAGTAGTGACTGGCCTAGAGTCACCCAGCTAGTATCATGGCTGAATGGGGATTTGAACTTGGGTCTCCCCGGTCCTGGTCCAGCACTCTAACCACTGCACCACGCTGGCTGTTGAAGAGGATACATCACGAGATGAAGGAACCTTTGATGTGATCCAGAAGGGTAATTCTGATGTTCATAAGTCCCACTGAAATCACAAGACAAGTTGATTTTTAGGTACACTAAGCATACTGAAATGAAAAGGACAATCCCCAATACTGGCTAATGTGATCATGTCAATCAATCATGATCTCATACATGCCTTTCAACTATTTTTTTATTGCTGCATACCTAGAGAAGAGGACAGTAAATTGTGTGGCTTTTTTATTGATTTTGGTCATTTGGATGCCCAGAAGTGATAGATTGGCTCTTTGCAGGAAACAAGTTCTATTTTTACAAGATCTTATGCCCTTTCTTGTAAATCTCCACATTCGGTGAATTTGGAGGGTATCAGCTGGTGAAATCCCACTTTGGGAGAAATACTGCCAATAATATTTTAAAGAAACAAAACCAATGATGAGAACACCAACGGGGTTTTGTAAATCCGGAAACTATTAAGGAACTCTATTTCTGCTCACTTTGGGCTGGTGAAAACATGCATCGAAGACAGGTTCATGGAAGACAGGCCTATTGATGGATATTTCCAAAGGCAATTGAACTTTTGATTACGGGACAACAGTAAGGTATGAATGGCTGTTTGTGTAATATATTTATAGATGTCCTTGTGAAAGGTTAAAAGTGACCTGTTCACAAGGGAGTGAACAATAAAACACTAATTATAATTTTTAAAAACTACAAACCATCAAGCTCATAATATCTTATCAAAACAACAAAACAGCAAAATGAGTTTAAATAGGGCACATCTATTAAATACTGAGGCTCTTCTTATGATCAGTCAAAACTGAGCTGAAGCCAAACCCAGCCCTGGAAGTGCTTTGACCGCAAACCCATTACCCCGCTGCTTAAAAGGGGGTTAAGGGAGTGAGCACTCCCTTAGCCTGCTTTTTCTAATCATATCAGTGCCAGCTGCTTTAAGCCAGTGCTGAGAGTATGGGGCTCTTGGCCAGCACTGGGAGAATCCCCACAAAGCAACACACACTCATGCACAGCATTGTGGGATTTCCAGGGGCTGGGATGATGTGTCCTGGGTGGCCAACCCTTTGCATTGCCAGGAGCAGCCAGCAATTGTCTGGGCAGGTGATCTGGCTGCCCAGAAAAGACAAGGCAATGGTCTGTAGGAAAGGTAAGTTTCCAAAGCCTTCCCTGCCACCCGCCCTGAAGCCCTTCTCATGGATCATGAGAAAGGGCTCACTAGATACTAAATATTGCATCTTGGCCTGCCTGTGAACTTCTCATAATATCTGCTTGGAGTGTTGGAGGCTGAATGCTGGATTAGATGGACTCTTGAGTCTATTCAGCTACTATGCTGCACATGCATACAGATACCTGTATACATACATGTACATGTCTCTGTGTGAATAACTGGAGGTGTGTTCACCTTAAAAGTGAGCCTGGGTGGAGGCCCCCCTCAAATGCAGGGTACAATTAGGAAATGTACTACTATACATTTGGTGGATGGACCATGAACATGTCTACAGATTGTACATGTGTCGAGCATTACGTGTGAACAGGGCTATGGTTTGATAGAGCAAGACGGGTATTATTGAAATATATGAAGCCATCTATTAATGAACTTGGCCAAGAACAACATTGGTGATTCTGACTAGCAGTGCC
The DNA here is from genome assembly GCF_027244095.1 of Hemicordylus capensis. Classification (NCBI taxonomy): domain Eukaryota; kingdom Metazoa; phylum Chordata; class Lepidosauria; order Squamata; family Cordylidae; genus Hemicordylus; species Hemicordylus capensis. The sequence continues at coordinate 8,005,364 of NC_069658.1, forward strand.
TCTCCATGGGTTCAGACAGGAGTCTTTCCTAGGCCTTAACTGATATGTGTGCAACATGAGCTTTATTTATTTTACTATTTATTTATATATTTGATTTCTATACCGCCCTTCCAAAAATGGCTCAGGGCAGTTTATGCAGAGAAACAACAAATAAATGAGATGGCTCCCTGTCCCCAAAGGGCTCACAATCTAAAAAAGAAACATAAGAGAGACACCAGCAACAGCCACTGGAGGTACTGTGCTGGGGACGGATAGGGCCAGTTACTCTCCCCCTGCTAAATAAAGAGAGTCACCACGTTAAAATGTGCCTCTTTGCCAAGTTAGCAGGGATGCCCGGTGTTGAATCTGAGTCCTTCTGCATAAAAGGCATGGACTCTGTAACTGAGGTATGTCCCCTCCCTTGATTGCTTCTCAGCAGTCTACTCCTCACCGTTAGTGAATGGGAGGTGGGGGGACAGCAGTGTAGCACTGTCCCATATTTACTGCATTTACTGATCCCACCTCCCAGTGGCCATACATTTGGTATCCTTGAGCAAGGTCTGGTCCCTGCATACATCATGGAAGAGGGAACTCTGGAGAATTACAGCATTCTGGATCATCACAGTGCCAAATGGGTAATTGCCAAGGGGCATGGTTGGCAGGTGTGTCAGCCTCAGGTGCAGGAGTGCTGGGACTGTTCCCCCTCCCTTTCACATTGCATGAGGACAGGCCTGCAATAGCCCTAGAATTCCTATCACAGGATACATAATCTCTGGAACAGCTCCTCACTTTTGATTGTGCAAACAAACCAGTATGCAACGCTGTTGGTGACTGTCATGGCTGAGTGCACTTTGAACCCGGGTCTCTTGTGTCCAGTCCAAAGACTGGAGCACCTACATGCCATTGGCTAACAGTTCAGCCAAAATTAATGAAGAATGCCATCAAAACAGCAGGGAAATTTTAATTAATTCACTGCCAAACGCTATCGCAACTCTTTATTGCTTCTCCTCAAGGGTTCTTGAGGGCTGTAAACTATGTGACACATGCCACTGATCTCTTAATAGTCAAGTTTTCCTCCTGCCACATCTCTTGGGGATGAAGTCATGCACTTGCAGTAATTTGATTCTCGAAACAATTGGTTTGCAAAGGACCTGTGGTTACAGAGCCCTTTCCTTGTTCATTTGGTTGTTAGACCACTGAACATCTGCCAGAGAAACACAGCCTGTTACAGATGCTGAGTTTTCTAGAGCACATTCTTGATTTACATGAGGCACTGAGATGGTACATTGGGCCCAGCCCCACACAAACTGCAACCTAGATCTCTACCTTGATAATGTTCATGTGAACTTCTTTGTTGCACATGCAAGGAAAGATCAGCAATGGCAGACAAGTTATCTTTTATGGGAGTGAAAGGATCCCTGTGTGGGATATTGAACTTCAGTCATTCTGTCACTCAGTGGTCTACCCCTAAGAACAGTCTTGCTGGATCAGGCCCAAGACCTATAGGACTCCAGCACTATGTTTCCTACAATGGCCCACCAGATGCCTTGGGAAGCCACACTATCAGGAGATGAAGGCATGCCTCCCACCTCTAAACATGGAGGTAGCCTATAGTCATCAGGACTAGTAGCTATTATAGACCTGGCATCCATGAATTTGTTTAAGCTCCACTTACAGCCATCCCAGGTATTGGCCATTACCACATCCCATGGCAGAGGATTCCATAGATTAATGATGTGCTGTATGGAAAAAGGTACTTCCTTTTGTTGATCCTCAATTTCCAGGGCTTCAGTTTCATGGGGTGACCCCTGGTTCTAGTGCTGTGAGAGAGGGAGAACAATTTCTCTCTGTTCATTCTCTCTAAAGGTAAAGTATACCATCAAGTCGATTCTGACTCCTGGCGCCCACAGAGCCCTGTGGTTTTCTTTTGGTAGAGTACAGGAGGGGTTTACCATTGCCTCCTCCTGCGCAGTATGAGATGATGCCTTTCAACTTCTTCCTATATCCCTGATGCCCAGTATAGTACCAACGGGGATTCAAACTGGCAAACTTCTGCTTGTTAGTCAAGCATTTCCCCGCTGTGCCACTCTCTACTCCATGCATAATTTTAGTCAACTTTTTTCTAAATTAAAAAATCCCAAGTGTTTTAGGCTTACCTCCTAGCGAGGGTGCTCTTGGTCCCTGATAATCTTGGTTGCCGCCTTCCCCTCCCGTGTGCGGCCCCTCTGTGCTCCATTCAGCACAAAAAGCTCTGCTCCATGTGTCTCTAGCCAATATGATTTGACAGATGAATACAAGGATCAGGTCTGCTCAGTGGTGATGCCAACTTTGTAGGTTGATATCCTACCTAAGACTGCATGCGTGCAGTGAAAAATGCATGTTTGTGGTGGGAGCACATGAGTGTTGCTGCGAGGGGGGAATTTTAACTTCTTTCCTCCCCCAAAGATGCATTTTCCCCCAGAGTCCATGCATTTTCTTTTTTGATTCCACCCCCCTACATTAAACTACTTGTTCTTTGCCACCACATGTGCCATCATCAATAGAAGCTCCAATACACCCCTTCCTCCTAGCAGCAACCATTTAAAACTCTTATGTCTTGGATGAAATCCTTTTCTTATCCATATACCCAAGGACACTGGAGCTCCTGCTACTAGTAATGCAGGTGCTGATGAACAATAAACAGTTAGAAGGAAGAAACACATTCTAAATTTTAAAAGAACATGCACAAATGGATCTCCCCAAAAGGGCCTGTTTTAGTTCCTGTACATTTGCTTCGTTCCCAGGCTGGCTCAGCTGAGAACACAGAAAGATGCACCAATTTGGATATTTTCATTGCATTTTCCATTAGTTCTGAGCCAAATGCACACTTCTAGAAAACACTGGCCTATGATTTGCTGCATGCTTTTCTTGTTATCCTTCCTGGGATGCATTTCTGCTTAATTTGCTGTTTTGCCATTGTGTCATTTTACCCATTTCTGCTGTATATTGTGATGTTTTATTGTTTTAATGTTTTGCTGTAAGCCTGTGTAATGGTTTTTATAAGATAAAATGGGGGCATACATTTTCAAAATAAGTAAAAGATAAATATACCACAATGGCTCTCAATGTCATGGGGTCTTAGGCTTCCATTTCCCTGAGTTATCAATGTCTTAGTTCTCTGTTGGGCATCCTCTTTGGATCTCTTAATACTAGAATTTGTATCTCAAGCATCTGGCTAGCTTTGGAGAATCTTCCACACCATAGCATATTTCTTCCACCATCTTTCTTCCACAAGCAACAATTTTGAGTGGAACCCTCCATCCCCTTTGGCTGAGTTTAGGGCCACTGTTGTGTGAATCTCCCCTTCCAGGTGCATTTTGAAGGTGCATCTCTGCTGTGGATCTACAGGTACAATACATGAGGGATAAGCTGAGTTAGACACTGGCTGAGCCTAGGACCATCGGAAGGCCCATAAACCGGCCCGGAGGCCTGACCCCCTATTCAGTTGAGAGCCTGGAACGCAGCAGCAATCCAGAGCACAACCCAGACTTCTTCTTCTATGGCAGCTGCACGGCCCACTCTGGAAGGTTCTTGTCTCATTGCTACATGACTGTGAGGTAGCAACGGATTAGTTGCATTGCATTGTCATTAGGGAAATATAGTGACAGGCAGTGTGCACTCCCTGAAGCAGTCCATACGGCTGGTGCCTTGCTGCAGAGAGATGCCTCCCCAAAACCTTTGTGGCAGCTTACCTGGGCAATGGGGTGCCAACTTTGGTCTAGAGTGCTGCCTCCCAATCATCAGTTGGGATGATGCACCATTGTGAGTACAGCTCGGGAGTTTGCCTCAGGGCCCACAGAACCTAGCACTGATCCTGTGCGGTCCCCACCATTTCGATTGTAGAGGCATGCACCCAGGCAGTGAACATGAACAGAAGTTTTGAAAAGGATTGTCCAAGAGTCACATATTGTGCTGGCAACCCCATGGCTATGATATAATCCAAAATTGTAGAGCTCCAAGACTGCGGGAGTTGCTGTCAAATGAAACCAGGTATTCCCTTAGGCTCCCCAGCATCTTCCGATATTTTATTTTCTCTGTGGTCCAAGTAGACGTCTCATCAAAACTGTGAATTTCAGATAACGTTTTATCAGCCTTCCTTTGCAACCATCTCAGAAATGAGCTGTCATCAGCAAATTTAATCTGTCTCTGCCTGCTTTAATTGTTAGCATCTTCTCCGCCAAATTCTTCATGTATGAAACAAAACAGTTTCAATGAGGCATCCAATTTAGAAAGCAAGATATTGCGATGCAAAATTATGTGGGGTTTCTCTCTCCCCTCACCAATGTAGAGAGGACCTTGAATGAACACTTGAAATATAGGGCCCCAGCTGCATCACTAGATGTTAATCCTAAGAGAAGAAGGTACAGCTGCAAAGACTAGAAAGACTGAAGCAAGCAAACAAAGCTTTCTCATGGTCTCTCTCTGTGACACAAATTTCCAGCAAAGTGTAAAGAGAAACAGACACAGAATACTGGCGATGTATGTCATTGAATGGTCTTTGCTGGAAATGATGGCTGTGAAGTTATCCCACAAACATCCCCCAAAAGATCAGCGGGTTGGAGTACTTTGCCTGCAAGTGGGGAAGGCTGAAGTATTTGCAGCTTTTTAGTTCAAAAATTTAGATTAGACTATTAAGAGGGGAGGCACAAAGGGTTAATAAAATAATGCACAGAGTGGGGATTTCTAATATAAAGACTGCCTGCTCCCATGGGAGAGGAGAGCTTGTCTTGTGGTAGCAAGCATGACTTGTCCCCTTAGCTAAGCAGGGTCTGCCCTGGTTGCATACAAATGGGAGACTTAATGTGTGGGCACTGCAAGAGATTCCCCTTAGCAGATGGAGCTGCTCTGGGAAGAGCAGAAGGTTCCAAGTTCCCTCCCTCGCAGCATCTCCAAGATAGGGCTGAGAGAGATTCCTGCCTGCACCCTTGGAGAAGCTGCTGCCAATCTCTGTAGACAATAATGAGCTAGATAGACCAATGGTCCAACTCAGTATGTGGCAGCTTCCTATGTTCCTATTCCCGTCTCAGACAGCTTTGATCCATTTTGCGACTCAGAGGGATGGGGTTGTGCATCCCTCAAGCCCTCCTCTTCCATGGCCACAGTACTCCAGCCAAACTCCTCTCCAGAAGCCTTGAATGTCACTGAAGCTGCCTTCTCCTCCTCCTCCTCCATACTCTTAGTGACTGCCCTATATAACTCCATGCAGTCCTTGCAGTCCCATGAGAGGCACACTTCTCCCATGGACAGATGTCAGCTTCCTGTGAGAACATCCACCCATCCATCTCTTTTCACTCTGGAGTACCAGTCCCTGTAAAACTGCAATCAAGGAGTTGACTGCATGGTCCTTTGAAAATAGGATCTGGAGGTCAAAAAGGGGGTCTGGAGGTCAACATTCTGTGCCATCACTAGGTCACCCCCAAACTGTGTGCTTTGAGAGAAGTGACTGTGGGTGGCAATAAAGCGGGGTGGGGGTAAAAATTCCCATGCCTGAGTCCAAATTATTTGGCCACAGAAAGCACTACCTGCTAAGTCCGTGCTTGATTCATTGCTTCTTGTTCAGCCTGCACTGGGGGTAAATCACCCACATTTCTCTATTAGGGGTGATTGGAACATTCAATCATTTCTCATTCAGAGAGGAAACAGCACTGCTCACTCTTAAACGAGACTGAGGCTATTCTCACAGTCATGCAAAATCAGGCTAAGGCAGCCTAGCCCGATTTTGCATGCGCATGAGAACCACTGGGCTTGCAGACGATCCTGGTCTCACAAAAGCGGGTCACCCGCTTAAACAACCCTCCCCTAAGCCCAGGTTAGCACAGCGAGCGGTCCGCTAACCTGGGCTTTCTGATCATGAGTTGCTGCAGTGTGGCTCTGAGCCGCAGCAACTCACGAGTATACCCCCAACCAGGAGGCTGAAAAGCAGCCTCCCGGCTTGGGGGTCTCTCCAGCATGCCCTGCATGCTCATGCAGGGCATACTGGAGCTTCCAGGAGCCAAGCGGCCCCTGATCTCCCCAGCAGAATGAAACCCAGCTGGCAGTCTTGTGGGCGGCCATTTTGGCCACCTGGAGCAGACTGACTGCTTTCTGTGGGGAGAGCGGGCTTAGCTCACTCTCCCCGCAAACCCCATCCAGGCTTTTCTCACCGATCGTGAGAAGAGCCTTGCTGTCTCTTCCACCTGTTCAGAAATCATAACTCTGGATGTTTCTCCTTCCAGTTGAGGCATGCCTAAATGTCTATGGCTACAACCACACAGATATTTATATGCCACTTTTCATCAATAGGTCTCAAAGTTTTTTACACAGAAAACCAAATAATAACTACGTACGATAGTCCCCTGTCCCCAACGGGCTCACAATCTAAAAAGAAACATAAAGTAGATACCAGCAACAACCCCTGGATGATGCTGTGTTGGCGCTAGATAGGGACAGTTGCTCTCCTCTAGGGGTGTGCGAACTGGTTCAAGCTGGAACCAGATTCCAGTCAAACCAGACTGGCCTGATTGGCTCAAGCTCAAACTGGACTGGTTCTCCAAAAAGGGGGACCGGTCTAAACCAAACTGGGCTCAGTTTGGATCAAACCACTTTGGCCCAGTTTGATTGGGTCTACTGCCTGCAAAGGAGAATTGAGTATGTATTCCTTTATACAAGCATCAGGGGAGCCCTATGGGGTTGAAAAAGGAAGGGGGCAGGGGAGAGTTTACTTTATGCGCCCCCACTGCGTGGCTTCTCAGGGGCAGCAGGTTGTTCAGGTGATGATGCAAATTTGTGTAGTGACACAAATGGCCTCCGCATATGCGGTGAAGTCACTCTCATGGCCTCGACAGCCCTCACTGATGGAGAGAGAGTGCTGGGTCGTGGGGTACCGCTGCCCACCCACTGCCACCTCCAAGGAGCTGCTCCGCTCTAGTGGCACGCACAGTAATCCCTGCCTGCCCCCTGCCTGCCCTTTTTCAATCCCGTAGAGATCCCAAATGCTTGTAAAGCAGAATCCTTACCAGATTCCCCTTTGCAAGCACTAGATCTGGGTTGAACTGGTTCGTCACCGTTCTAGGCATGAACCAAACTGCTGGCTGGATCTAACAAACTGCCTCGCGGACCAGGCAGTCCAGTTTGAGCTCACATGGAACTTGAACTGGACCACCCAGAGCGGTTCCATGCACACCCCTACTCTCCCCCTGCTAATGATAAGAGAGTAACCACATGAAAGGTTTCTGTTTGCTCAACTAGCAGGGGTATGTCTAAATCAATGGCAAACAGAAACACTGGTGGATAGACTCCCCAGAAGTTGCCTTATTGTGCAACACTCGGAAAGTCAACCTTTCAGAATACCCAAGTGAAGTGTCCCTCCAGTTTGAATTCAGAAAAAGAAAACAGATGCCCTTCAGCTTGTGACACACTGGATTAACTCTTGACCTGACATCATTGCCTCCCTCAATCCACTTCTGTTAAAGAGATCACCCCCCGTCCACCACTGGCCAGTGAGTCTGCAATTGCCTTGCATCCCATAACAGAAGTGACAAAGTTCCCCGAAGACATCTCTTGTACAGTCTCTCAGATGATCTTGCAAATAATAGCGAGGGGAAAGAAATGGAGGCCAATAAAAGCAATTATGTGACACTGTCATTTTTAAATAAAATATTAATCTAAGGACTTCAGCTGTCTCCTTTTATAGACCTGTTGGCGGCCAATGACTTATTCACCATAACAAACAGGCCCTGGTGTCTTCATTCTTCTCTTTTCTTCCCCTTATTGAGCCCAGTCTTCTGTGGATTTATTTTTTTCTCCCCTCCTTTTCACTTCAGACAATGCTGCTGCACAGTTTTCATGTGTCTCCTTGACAGATACAAACATTATTCCCATTGTGTCCTCCCTGAATGAAAAATTTAAAGAGCAGTCCTGGCACCGGAAGATTGACTGGTTTCTAAATGAACTTTCTGATACGAAACGTAAAACTAGAGGGAACAGAACCTCCCGTAATGAAGCGAAATACAAGGTTAAGTATTGGAAACTCATTAGCGAGTTCATCAGCGACAACTCTTTGATGGGCTGTACTGCTTCCATAAAGATAAGGGTATATTGTTAGGGAAAAATAACTATTAAATCCCAACCCGTGGGCTCACAGATAATTATTTCTTATTCACATGTAAATTTAGCAGCATTGATACACTCACAGCCTGAGCGGCAACAGGAGGCAAAGCTATGTTGGTGAAGTGTGCCTAAATACCCGGTCTTCATATAGAACCTCACACAGGTGTTCTTGGGGGCTGGTTTATAGATGCATATATACCACCTGATTGCTCTTGGACCCATGTTCACATATCCAAGTATCTTTCTGCATCCAAAAAGTGGCCATTTTTTCCTGCAAAGATTTGAATAGCACTACCAAACCAAACTACCAAACCAAACCACAACAGATAGAGACATGCCATTTTTTCAGGTGAGTTCCAGACCTTACCCAGACCACCAAAATAGTCCAAAACCCTGGAAAAATTCATTACTTTCTCAGAAAAATGAGACATACTCTCCCATTGGAACTAATGGAGAATGAGACCTCATTGAATTACATGAAGACTGCAGTCACATACGCCCCCTGGAGGCTGGCTTGCAGACTGGCCGCCTTTGGATGTCATCATGAGGAATTGAGGCAAATGCACCTCAGGTTGGCCTCCTGTTGAATCTGAATTATTGAAACCACAGTTCCAGGGCCCTAACCCTAACCCAAACGTAGTTCCAATTCATCCCCACAACCTCTGGATGAATTCTTGGTATACTTACCAAACTGAGGGTCCAGAGGCTGCAATGTGCCTTCCAGATGGGGAACCTCACACAAACTAGAGTTAAGGAGGGAAGTTTCTCCCACCATTTAATTCAATTGGCTGGTGTGGCTTTCCTTCCAGGCTGGACGAAGCCAGTTCTGCCCCCTTTGCAGCCTCCCAGACTGTAGATCTTCATCATCCGGGGGTGTGCAAAGGGAATCAGGGTCAAATTGTGGGTCCATTGAACGCACAGTTAAAGGTACATCTAAAGAAACCCTCCTTTGGCCTCCATCTCTCCCTCATTGACTAACGTGAAACTCCCAGACCAAACCACAACAGATAGAGACATTCCGTTTTTGCACGTGGATTCCAGATCTTGTGCCAAACCCTCCAAAAAATTCACTACCTTCCCAGAGAAAGTATAGGGGAAAGTATAGGGAAAAAGTATACTTTGGAAAGTATAGGGAAAGCCTAGAGTCGCAAAGTGATAAGACATCCATGGACATGCGAACTGCAAGTCGTTTTACAAGTACCTTATGGTTTTACATATAGGGATTATGTAACAAGTTTTCTGAAAGCAATAGGAACATAGGAAGCTGCTATATACTGAGTCTATAGTTCAATGTATCCATTGGTTTATCTAGCTCAGTGTTGTCTGCACAGACTGGCAGTGGCTTCTGCAAGGTTGCAGTCAGGAATCTCTCTTAGCCCTCTCTTGGAAATGCTGCCAAGCAGGGAACTTGAAACCTTCTGCTCTTCCCAGAGTGGCTCCATCCCTTGAGGGGAATATCTTATAGTGCTCACACATCTAGTCTCCCTTTCATATGCAACCAGGGCGGGCTCTGCTTAGCTAAAGGGACAAGTCATGCTTGCTACCACAAGACTAGCTCTCCAATCTTCTATGCATTGAACATAATGTATGAATAATCTCAGATTGGAGACAGAGACAGAATGGATGAGAAAGAGCTGAGTGCTAGAAGCAATGTATAGGGTTCAAACTTCAAAGATGATCTCTTCGAATCCGATGTGATCTATTGCTGATTTCTAAGTAAGCTCATGCAGCTTGCCTCCACCAGATGGCGATGGTGGCAATGGTGCCTGGAGATCCATCACTGATTGCGCTCCCCATCGCGGCGGGGGGGTGGCAGCCATGGTGGAAGTGGCGATGAGGGCTCCTCTAGCCCTGCTGCCCATCTCCCAACTGCAGGAATGGCCATGCCTGCAGCTGGCTTTGGGCCACTGCGCAGATGCAACCTCCATTACAGGGAGGTCTGAGCCTGCACAGAGGCCATTTGGGCCTCTCCCCCCACCCACCACCATGGTTTCTTTCTAGTAAAAGTTTAAAAGCGTTTTTCATTCCCCACCCCAGCTGGAATTACTGCTGCCAAATCCAAATCCTTACTTGTAAAGCGGAATCCTTGCCAGATTCCCTTTTAGAAGTATGCCCTTCGAGTCGAATCGTGAGTCAGTACTGTGAACTGGGAGCGGCTCGGATCTAAGTCAGACCAGCCCAATTTTCAGGGGGCTGATTCGGCTCGAGGGTGAACCTTCAAACCTGTCCAGTTTGACCTCTAGCTGGCTCGACCTCAAACAGGTCCACACATCCCTACTTTGAAGCTGGTGGAGCCCTGAAACAGGAATGAGTCCTGATCATAGCCCTCAAGCCACCAAGCCTCTGAGGACTGACTGAGCACTCCCCCTATCTGCTCACCAAACCATCAGCCCAACACCTGCTCCCTGCCCACATGGAAGCTGCCAGTCATCACCGAACTACGTTGCTATGAAAGCAGACATTATGAGCACTGCGAGCACAAACACTTGCAAGGCCAAAGTCCCCCCTGCATGTGCTTACAGCACTGTTTGTCTCCATCGAGTGGAGTGTCTGTCTGCACCTGTTAGAGCGGATGCAAACCAGTCTTAGGTCTTAAGTGTCATACAAAGTGGAAGCACAAATTGAGAGTTTGCGTCTACACAATGCATAATCCACTTGTGGAATTCTCTGCCACAAGATGTGGCGACAGCCAACAACCTGGATGGCTTTAAGATGGGTTTGGATAACTTCATGGAGGAGAGGTCTATCGTCGGCTACTAGTTGGAGGGCTGAAGGCCACCTCCAGCCTCAGAGGCAGGATGCCTCTGAGTCCCAGTTGCAGGGGAGTAACAGCAGGAGAGAAGGCATGCCCTGAACTCCTGCCTGTGGCTTCCAGTGGCATCTGGTGGGCCACTGTGCGAAACAGGATGCTGGACTAGATGGGCCTCCTTGGGCCTGATCCAGTAGGGCTGTTCTTATGTTCTTATGAAAGTTTGCTGCAGACACTGTAGACATGAGTGGGCTGCTGCGCTTGACATGGATGACATCTTTGGAAGCTTTTCCATACCAGTAACATTTTGTTCTGTAGGGTGTAGTGAGACAGTTCTCCTTTCACCTGATGATCCTTGCATAATGTTACTATTTTTGACAGCATACTGGCAATGGGGTTTCTCGTCTTGGTGCTCTGGGTTTTTCTATATAGCTGAGCCTACACCCTTTCCATAGGCAGCATTGCTGCTTAAGTCCTGACTGTGAGTTATCCTAACTTTCTAGCATGTTCCGGCACTCTGATCAATAGGCTATCCCCCCACTCCTTCTAACTATGTAAGCTTCACAAGGTGAAAAAGTGTCACTGAATTAATATTTATTTTGCAACATAAAAGAGCGGAGCACCATCAACAAATAACCTAATTAATTGGGATTAATTTCATGTGCACTGTTTGGCTCTGCAGGTGTTGATGGAGTCATACATCAAAGAGGCTTCAGCTCTGAAAAAAATCAATGCTGAAGTAACCTTGATTACTGTCTCCGTTGATGTCCCACCCAGCACTAATCAGTCATGGTTTGTGCTGAACATTATGATGAGCAAATATTATTTGTTCTTTTATTGGCATTTTGCAGGAGTTGGGCAAGAGAGTTTTGAAGAGGAGATCTTCAGCCCCTTAGGAAACTGCACTGCATGTAGAGGATTAGTCTGCGAGTGAAAATACACTGAGATGAAAAGAGAAATTAATTCTTTAGAATTAATAATCCTGTCCCCAAAGGGCTCCCAATTTTATTTATTTGTTTGTTTGTTTGTTTATTTATTTATTTAAGTTATATCCCGCTCTTCCTCTGAGGAGCTCAGAGTGGTGTACATGGTTTTATCTATCTACCTACCTATCTATCTATCTATCTATCTATCTATCTATCTATCTATCTGACATATTTTTATACCACCCAAAACTCACGTCTCTGGGCGGTTTACAACAAATGGTTATTTTTATCCTCACAACAAGCCTGTGAGGTAGGTTAGGCTAAGAGATACATGACTGGCCTAGAGTCACCCAGTGAGTTTCATGGTTGAATGAGGATTTGAACTCGGGACTTCCCGGTCCTAGTCCAACGCTCTAACCACTATGCTATGCTGGCTTTAAAATCATCTTTTAAAGAATCAAACAAAATTAAAGGTGGGGGAGTTGTCAGAGAAGAGGGTCCAGTGGGTACTTGGTCCTCCTCAGGCCAATGGAAAGGCCTCAGTGCTTGGAAGGGCGCCATCTGCTGCAGCCTGATGACACTATTTTCAACATAACACGTGAATAGGCCTGGAGTCCTTCCCTCACTCTGGTGACTGGGGCTCATGGTGGCATCCTCAACTGAAATCAAACTGAGGGCAGAAGCAGGAAGCAATGTTTTCTGCCCTTAATGGTGTCTTGTGGGTAGGTTGGCACTTGGAAGGAAAATGGTGCCAAGTCGCAGATAATGCCAATCACTGCTATCACCAGGATTACACAACTACAAAAGCAGAGAGGGGAGGTGCACATTTTTAGGACAGGTTCCCCTCCCAGCCTTTCAAATAACAGCAAACATGTTTTTGACACCTCTCTTAAAGAAACTCTCCACGAAAGAAGCAAGTACAGAAGCAGGGGCATACCTTCACTGGACAAGGGAGGACAATTGTCCCCAGGCCCACAGGCTCGGGGGGGGGAGACCGCTCGGCCAGTCCCCTTTGTCCAGTGGCAAAGCTGGGGGAGGGAGCTCTGCTGAAAGCTCCAGTGCAGCAGCACCGGGGGAAAGAACCAGAGAGAGCACACACACCGTGCTGCTCAAGCTGACAGTATGAAACTTGAGAGGAGCCTGAGGCAGAGAGGGTCAAGACACAATGAGGCAGTTCCCACAATCAGTGGGAGCCGCCTGGATACGACCCAGCAGTCTGCTCCGGGTGGGGACTGGGGGGATCAGGGGCTGCGCGACCCCCGGAAGCTTCAACATGCCCTGCGGGAGCGTGCAGGGCATGCTGGAGAGACCCCTAAGCCGGGAGACTGCTTTTAAGCCTCCCGGTTGGGGGTCTACTCATGAGTTCCCATGACGCGGAGATCGTAGAGCCCGGGTTAGCGGAGCACTCACTCACTGGGCTTAGGGGAGGGTTATTTAAACAGCTCATCTCAGCTGATCCCGGTGGTTCTCATGATGGGAGAAAATCGGGCTAGCCTTCAATCGTGTGAATTGCCTCAATGTGTGTGTGTATGTAGACTGTAGAGGCAGGTGTGCGTGGTAGGAAGGAACAGAGTATATCAGATGGAGTGTGTGTGTGTGTGTGTGTGTGAGAGAGAGAGAGAGAGAGAGAGAGAGAGAGAGAATTACTATGTGCTGGCAGTTTAGTCAAGTTTGAAGAACCCAAACTGCTTATAGCTCCAATGTGGTGGTCTGTCGGTTTCCCCCCTTGTGTCTTTGCCTTATATTTCTTATTTAAAATATTTTTCTGCTGCTTTTTAGCAACAAAGTTCTCAAAATTGCTTAAACAGCAAAATATTTGAGAAAACGGTTCTTTTGCAAGATGTTTCTCCTCATAATAAATATTTCATTTTCCTTTGTGCTTGTAACAGAAGTTAATATATAAATAACTTACAGAGTCTATTTAATAAGCTTGTAAGGGACTGAAATGCCCACAATCTTGAAAGTGGCTTCACAAATGGCTAAAATGAGCATTAAGCATTTCCCCCTCCCCCACCAAAACTCTATTTTTATACACTTGCTTCATCACAGGAAAGGCTTTTAAAATCCCTTGACATGCTTGTTTGTTTTAAATCCCCGCAAAATGGGGTAACTCCATATATGACATTCTGCTGCCCTATGAAGCAAACTTGGGGGGAGGAGAATGTTGGATACCTTTAGAGAGCATGAAAAGGCTTAGTTCTGAAAATGTGGGGGCCAAGCCCTGGATTCAATCCTGCATGCTTGCATACTGAAGGTTCTAAGTTCCCTCCTTGGTATCTCCAAAATAGGGCTGAGAGAGGTTCCTGCCTACAACCTTGGAGAAGCTGCTGCCAGTCTGTGTAGACAATACTGAGCTAGCTGGACCAATGGTCTGACTCAGTATATGGCAGCTATATTCCTATGTTTATTTATCTATACATTTCTGATATTATTACCTGTCTTTCGGTTTGAATCAGCTCCAAAAGATGGAACAAAAATGTACAAATTAATAAATCTATAGTTAAGGCCCTTATTTAACACTCCAACTTTGTCAAGCAGCTAGTTTGGTAAATCTAAGGCATGTGTTAGCTCCAATCACCTGGCTATTTGGAAGGAAATGGGAAGCCTACTGTGACTAACTATCCAATTGTAGAGGCAACTAATACTCAGGCAATCAACATTTTACAGCTAAGAGTGAGAAACCAAGGATGAACTCAAAAATACAATTGCTATTAAAATAGAAGACAGATAAATTGTAAAGTACACTCCTTTCCTTCCATATTTATGGTGTGTGTGTGTATTATATCCATAGTGACACATAATAATGCACATGTGCACACACTGCTTTGATACTGCCACCCAGAACAAAACTCATTCCACTCACTGATGAAAAAACATTAGAAGGAAACATTAGAAGCAGCAGCCCTGACACAAATAGTTAAGCTTGGAACAGAAGCTGGAGGAAAGCTGGTCTCATGGTAGCAAGCATGAATTGCCCCCTTTTCTAAGCAGGGTCCTCCCTGGTTTGCATTTGAATGGGGGACTACATGTGAGGACCAGGCACGGGTGTGGCAGGCAGGGCCTCTGCCAGCCCGCAGCAAGGGGCCCATTTTAAAATCTTGTCCCTGGGCCCACTCCAACCTTGCTATGCCCCTGTACAGAAGACCTGAGACTAGAACTGTCCTAATTCTGAGACATGCTGAGTCAAATCGAGAGGTCCCAGCTCTGGGAAACATAGGAGGAGTTTTAAGGGAAAAGATTTCAATCAGTCAATAAGTCAATAACATTTCTCGACGAGCTTCTTCACATTGGCCATATTCTCACAGAACCACAGGTCCAATGTCCTTCTTTAATGAAGGACAGCCCTGGCAGCCAAGAGCAGCTGGAGTGAAGGAGGAGCTTCCTCCCTCAACTCTGGTTGCCAAACAGGTGGACTGCAGTGATGCATTCGGATGTAACACTGGTACTGCAGAACCAGAGGTACGGGTGTCAAAATTGACTACAAACCAAAGGTACAACTCAGAGTATGGGGAGGGAAACTGCAGGTCCCTTGTTGGTCTTAATTGTAGTTACCTGGATTCGGACATACACAAATTGAACCTAGAGGCCCCTTCACTGCCATTTTCATGTTATGTGTGAATGCAACCATTGTTTAATACATCTATTGTGCAGGGTCAAAACTCGGGAGACAATTTTGATCTGCCAGTTCTGGATGGGGTCATGCTCCCCTGGAAGGAACAGGTATGTAGTTTGGGGGTGCTTCTGGATCTGAACCTATCCCTGGTGTCCTAGGTTGATAGGTTCAGATCCAGAAGCACCCCTCTATGTGGGGCTGCCTTTTTATGTAGTCCAGAAACAGCAGTTGGTTCAGAATGCATCAGCCGGGTTGGTTTCTGGGTCATCGAGGAGAGACCATATTACTCCTGTGTTGAAAGAACTGCACTGGCTACCGATACGTTTCCGGACAAAATACAAGGTGCTAGTCATTACCTCTAAAGCCCTAAACAGCTTAGGCCCTGGGTATTTAAGAGAACATCTTCTTCGCCAGGAGCCCCACACCTGCTAAGATCATCTGGAGAGGTTCGCCTGCGGCTGTCTCCCATTCGTCTGGCAGCTACTCGGGAACGGGCCTTCTCCATTGTTGCCCCTGGACTTTGGAATGCGCTCCCTGTTGAAATAAGAGCCTCCCCATCTCTGGCAACTTTTTAAAAGGCACTGAAGACACATTTATTCACCCAGGCTTTTCATTAGATTCATGGTTTAAAATTTTCAGTGCTGGTTTTCAATGTTTTTAATCTTTTAAATGATTTTAATTGTTAATTGTTCTAATGTTTTAAATGATTTTAATTGTAAACCAGAGGTGTAACTAGGGAAAACGGCGCCTAGGGCAAACACTGAAATTGCGCCCCCCCGCCCCCCAACATCTGACACAAGTTAGTATAAAATGCAAAGAAATCAAATCACAGATGTCTCTTAAATTTACAAGCGGAAGCAGCAAATTGCAATGCATACAGAATCGTGTCGTGTGCCCTGGGGTGGCTGGTGGGGAGGGGAGTGAGCACCAAGGTCGTCAATCATAGCCCCCCTAAGTTTAGCCACTGGACCGCGGCTGCGGCGGGCAGCGGCAGATGGCCGAGAACAGAGCGCCGCCGAGGCCTGCCGTCCGGCCCAGCGTCGCTTCCCAACTGCGAGGTGCGCCTGCGCAGTTGGGAAGTGACGCCGGGCCGGACGGCAGGCCTTGGCGGCACTCTGTTCTCGGCCATCCGCCGCCGCCCGCCGCCACAGCCGCGGTCCAGGATAGGGGGGCTATGACGACCACCTTGGTGCTCACTCCCACCAGCCATTCCCAGGGCACAGACACGACTCCGTCCGGTGGGCCTCTGGGCTGGCCAGGTAGCGCCGGCGAGCTTGGGTGTGCGGCACCACCGCACGGCCCAGGGAAAGGGCAGCCGGAGGGGGTCAGGGGGAGGGAATCCTTAGCCGGCCACTCTCTCTGCTGCCTCCAGTCCTGCACACAGCATGACGGTGCGGATTGAGCTGCTGTGGCCGGCCGGCTGGCCCGGCCCAGCAACAACAACCTGCCCAGCATGGGCCATGCCGCCGCTGCTGCCGCCTCTTCCAACTGGGCCGTGAGTCGGAGGCCACCCGCTGCCGGCTGCCCCTGACTCCCTGGCCGTGCCACCACCCAGTTCAATAAGCAAGCCCACCACGCCACCGCTCGGCCCGGAGATTTTAAATGAAAATACAACAATATTATAATAAATTTTTTAAAAAACCACACAGACACCCCTTGTCCTTCTGTTGCACACTTTATTGCAGTGGCCCTTCCTTGGAGATGATGTCGTGTCTCTGTTGATGATGTTGTTGCTGTTTTCTTGGGCCCTGAAGTCCTTGCGGCGGGAGCTCCAGCAGCCAAGCAGCAAGACGCTCTCGCTCTCTCACCGTCGCCTCACAAATGCACGTGCGTGCGAGGCGACAAGAGCAGGAGGTAAACTCGTGCATGCGTGAGTGGGGGTGGGTGGGGACTGGAGAGGAGTGCCACGAGGAGGTCCGTGGCAGGCAGTGAGGGCGCCACTGGGCAGCTGGAGCCATCGCTGGGGGGAGGCGCTCCTGACTCAGAAGAACAGAAGATAATTTGGTGGTCTGAGTGGGTCTCTAGGCAGACGGTGGCGCCCAGGCTAGCACTCGCTGGGGGAGAGAGGCGCCGCTGGCGCCGTGCGGTCGCGGCTGCTGCTGCTGCTAGTGCTGCCTATTGTTGTTGCTAAAAGTAAAATTTTTAAAAATAGATTTTGGTCAGAGCACATTTTGGCACCCTCCACCAAGTGGCACCCAGGGCACGTGCCCTACCTGCCCTACCTTAGTTACGCCCCTGTTGTAAACCGCCCAGAGATGCAAGTTTTGGGTGGTATAGAGGTATTTTAAATAATTAATAAATAAATAAATTCCTTTGGCCCTCACCGCAGCTCTGACAAATTTGGGGTTCCCATGAAAAACACCCTCTCATCCCTTCGTGGATCTCTGCAGAGGATGCACAAATATCAATCCTGCCAGTTGGTCCCAAATCCTGAACCACCATAGCCAAGAAGAGTGGAGGGATTCAGCTAGAAGAGGAATTCTAAAAGCATTGCTCTTACCACCGCAGTAACCTCTTCTGGCCACTAGAGGCATGATGAGATGTTAATAGGTCTTTCTTGGTCAGACAGAATCAGAATGGTTCAGTTGTTGAAGGCTAGTGCCTGTTTGGATATGTTGTTCAACAGCTTTCCCTTAGTACGTGATGTTTAGTTTCTTAAGAAATCTTTATTTGGTTGTTGTTTTTTAACTCAACCTACTGTCTCCAGATAATCTCTTGGGCTAAATGTCTTTACCACCAGAGCATACTCTGCTGTGTGAGGATTTTAATGTTTCTCCTCACACCCCTCAACGGATTCAATGCACAACTTCTCAAGAGGCCGAGGATTTAGTGCACTCCCTCTTCTCTTTTGAAGGATTAACTAGGAAGGTAACAAGATGCAAATTCTTCTCTGGGCATTCTGCTGTGCTTGTATTAACTATTAATCCTTCAAAACATCTCAGCATCAAGTGTTTTCCACCTAGATTCTAAGTATAGTTTCTTGGAAGTGGGTGCCCCAGAAATCAATGGGAAGCAGCTCTTTGGAATTCTCATATGTTGACAAGCAAATGTAGACTGTTCACCAGCAAACTGAATGGACTGGCATAACAATAAGGATACCACATTCCCAAAGAACCAGAAAGAGCTTCCTTTTCTTATAGATCAATACTGGAAAGTATATTTCAAAGAAGACCTCCAGTTTCTACTGAGAACTGTAGACTCAGGAGATCCCTGGGTCAGAGATAATTGACCCTAAACTGTAGCCAGGTCAGATGCCACAAAACAGACCCTGCCCCCAATGGATGCTCTGCAATTCACCTTTAGGATGGCTCCCAAGCAATTCCAATGAGAAGAGCTTTATTTATAGTGAGTTCGATTATGTCAGCCCACATGAGGTCAATGCATTGCTCTTTCTTTTTGTAGTACTTTTTATGATCCAAATACCCTTCCATAGAAATAGCAGAACTCCTGTGAATGTTCTACAGCTCTCTATCCTTTTCCTTTTCCTTAATTGGCATAAAACCCAAGGGTCATTCTGGATGATATGTCATCCCCCCTCAACTGGCCCATGCACTTAAAAAGGGAGATGTGCCAAGAGTGTACACATCTTGATGGCTTCCCTATATATCCCAGCATGCTCTTTGATTGTAAGGGGAGACTGGTTCATCCAAACTGCTGCTCTGCACACTGTATGTGCAGAATCCAAATAATCGTTTAAAATTCTATCCAGGCTACAGGTAGCATGCAGTTTGGACTAACTACCCCACCATGCCGTAGAGGAACATGCCAGGAGGAAGTCAGGACATCCGAGAATGGCGTCAGGACAGGGATGAAGCTATAATGGTCATTGCATTGCTCTTTCTGTTTGTAGTACTTCTTACGATTTAAAGATGGGTTCAAAGAAACCGAGCCCCCCAGCTCCTGATGGCCCTTGAGCGACACCCCTCCCTATTTTCTTCATTATCTCCCTCACTTCAGGGGGCTTCCAGGGAGAGGGGTGAACACATGGGCCTCCTCTCCCCTAGTTACGCCCCTGCGTCACTCTCAACGTGCCTCTCTTTTTAACAGCATGGACAAGTTTGGAAGGGAAGATATAATATGAACAGGCCCTCAAACTACTTATATTGTGTCATGAAGTTATAGACCTCTATCATATCTCCCTGCAGTTGTCTTTTTTCTAAACTAAAAAGCCCCAGGTGTTGTAGCCTTGCCGCATAAGAAAGATGCTCTAGGCCCCTGATCATCTTGGTTGCCCTCTTTTTTGCTCCACATGCAGGACCAATGGAATCTTGAGCTGGTTCTAAGTCTGTCCATTGGTGAGGATGGCATTTTCTAATATTCTTCTACATAAAAACTTTCTGCAACTAAAAGTAAAACTAAGCAGAAAACAAAACGTTTCTACATCAAGGTGAAATGTTTTCTCAACCTGTTTCTTGCTCTGCTAGCTTTCTACTTGCAGGGATTTTTAAAGCAATGAAGTATTCAGATGTGATTCCCCTCACCTACGATTGAAAGAGTGCAGTTCCTTCTACCACCACCAGAACTCTACTAACAAATCCCCCTCTTTTTCTGCTGCATACATATACCAGGCCTTTATTAGGGAAGCATAAAGAGAATTTGATCCGCCCTTCCTTCCAGTTACTTGAAAGCTTATCCAGCTCTTGGGAGTGATCAGCAAAGTGTTCTGTTAAATGACAGAAGATAAGTAGAGGCTACAGGTTTGCAGACTTCCAAGTCCGGAGCAGCAGCAACAGATGGCATCTGAACTTCAGACCTGCCGACCTCTTGAATGCATGGGTGGGGCAATTTCATCTCTGATGTGTCTCTATTAAATCCATCATCCTCGTGGTGCCTCCTCCAATCACGCATGGCTCTGTGCTGAAGCACACCGAGTGTTGTTCATAACCATCTGTTACTCGCAATATCTCTTGGTAATGATAGCCTCTGCAAAACTATCATTAGCGTGGTTGTTGGTTGTAAAACAATACCATAGATACACTGCAAAAATGTGGATGCAATCGCAGTCATTCGGACTCCTCAGGGACAGGAAAATTGCACGAAATTGCTAGGGTCCTGGATTGTGAGGTCATGAACATGCACAGCATTACAACGCAAGAAAAGGAAGCCGTATTGCAGAATACAAATGTGGTTGGAGTTTAAGAATTGGCATGGGCACAAATGGGCATAACTAACATGACAGAGGTCTATAAAATCATGCATGGTGTGGAGGAAGTGGAGAGAGAGAAATTCGTCTCCCTCTCACATAACTCTAGAACCAGGGGTCATCCCATGAAATTGATTGCCAGGAAATCTAAGACCAGCCAATAGAAGTACTTTTTCACACAACGCATAATCAACTTGTGGAATTCTCTGCCACAAGATGTGGTGACAGCCAACAACCTGGATGGCTTTAAGAGGGGTTTGGATGACTTCATGGAGGAGAGGTCTATCAACGGCTGCTAGTCAGAAGGCTATAGGCCACCTCCAGCCTCCAAGGCAGGATGCCTCTGAGTCCCAGTTGCTGGGGAGCAACAGCAGGATTAAGGGCATGCACATACCTCTTGCCTGTGGGCTTCCCAGAGTCATCTGGTGGGCCACTGTGAAACAGGATGCTGGACTAGATGGGCCTTGATCTTGATCCAGCAGGGCTGTTCTTGTGTACAAGGGTGGAGAAGTGTCCCTATGCCCCTGAAGGATGGGGGCTCATTGGTGAGGTGACAGTTTGCTCTTTGCTCTCCCTTTCACACTTCTCTGAAGATGAATGTGTGCAAGGAGCAGGGGTCCATTTCACTTTTGTCCCAGAGTCCACTCCAACCTTGCTACATCTTTGGACACAAATATGGCCTCTAGCAAAGGTTTTGCTTGTCCTTTCAAGCAGGAACTTTACATTTAAAACAAAACCCAGCTAGTCTAATCCTTATGATTATGGTTACTTTTTATGTATTCCAAATTCCATAGTCAAAATACACATTGTGTAAAGTACTTCCTTTTGTCTGTCCTGAATCCCCCAGCATTTATCTTCAATGGATAACACTGGAGTTCTAAAATTATGAGAGTGGGAGGAAAACCTCTCTATCCACTTGATCCACACCATACATAATTTTATATACCTCCATCATGTCCCCCTTTACCTGCCTGCTTCCTGTTTGAAAGACGGGAGGGTTACTCAGCCCTCCAGGACATGTTATGAATGGCCCAGAGGGCTTTCCCAGGAAAGGTAGGGCTTAGAAATTGCTGCGTCCCTTTACCCAAGCTCCTGGAGTGGTATTGGAGTGTGTTGCATTACACTTGGCCCTGTGCAGAGGCCTGCTCCCCCCTGAGATTATTTTTGGGGGCACAATTGACATTAGAGGCATCTGCCAGTAACTAGTGTAGTTCCTAGTCACACTGGCAGGTAAGTGTGGCTATGGGATGTGGGTTATAGTGCAACCAGAGATATTCAACTGGAGTTCAGCCAGAGGCACTGTCGGTATGAAAGGGGGATTTCCAAGGAACAGCCCTTTGGGGTTTAGTGACCCAGGGGTGTCTAGGAATGGAACCCTTTTGGGGATTTGTTTGGCTCATCCACTCAGGAGAGGAGAGCTGGTCTTGTGGTAGAAAGCATGACTTGTCCCCATAGCTAAGCAGGGTCTGCCCTGGTTACATATGAATGGGAAACTTGACGTGTGAGAACTGCAATATATTCCCCTCAGGGGATGAAGCCGCTCTGGGAAGAGCAGAAGGTTTCAAGTTCCCTCCCT
This sequence comes from Hemicordylus capensis, assembly GCF_027244095.1. Lineage (NCBI taxonomy): Eukaryota > Metazoa > Chordata > Lepidosauria > Squamata > Cordylidae > Hemicordylus > Hemicordylus capensis. Next base: position 8,027,477 of record NC_069658.1, read on the forward strand.
GGCTTCTCCAAGATAGGGCTGAGAGAGATTCCTGCCTGCAACCTTGGAGAAGCCACTGCCAGTCTGTGAAGACAATACTGAGCTAGATAGACCAATGGTCGGACTCAGTATATGGCAGTTTCCTATGTTCCTATGTTCCTGTTCCTATGACCTTTGTGTCCCAAGCAGTCCTCCCATGATGCAGCAAACTGTGTGGCCTGGAAGAGAGCAGAGAACTGTCACATAACTGCTAAGAGCTTCCGAGCTCAGTCATTTCGCCCAACGCTGGGAAGGCAGTTGTTGCTTCTGAGGCTGCCTCCTCTTGGGGGTTATTACTGGTACTCCAGTTATGTGATTCCCTTGCAGATCTTATGGATAGCTAACAAAGTGTCGGCCAGGTTCAACCCATTAGCCATATATAATCTCTTTTAAAGTTCTAGGGGCACTCTCTGGAGGTGTTAATCAAAAACTCCTCTCCTATTGAAAATTCTCTCCTTGCTGGAAATGTTGCCAAAGATGACTCTAGAGCAATAACTTTGGGGGAGCTAAGAAGTTGCAAGAACATGATTAGGGGAGTGAGGATTTTGCTATACACCAACTACTTATAGAGGGAAGGTAATTAAGAATAGTTTATTTTAGGGATGTGCACAGAACCAGTTTTTCTGGTTCGGCTCGAATCAAGACCAGATCCGAGCCGACCTGGCCTGATGCAGGCTCACCCGAACCTGGTCCAGTTTGGCTGAGCCAGCAAACAGGGCGGCTTGGGGGGTATATTTCTAAAGGGGAATTTGGCTAGGATTCCTCTTTACAAGTAAAAGGAATTCCCTAGCCTAAGGGGGCAGGTGACAGGGGAATCATTTAGATTTAGCTTCCCACTGGCGGGGATGGTGGGGGCAAAATCAAAGGTGGTGGTGGGGACGTCTCCAACCTCCTCACCAGCCTCCCAAATGACAGGCTAGGACAGCTGTGGCTTCCGCTAAGGCCCACTCTGAGGGCCTCTGCTTATGCACAGAGGCTTGAACCGGGCTGCAGCCAGCCTGGCCTGTCATTTGGGAGGCTGGCAGGAGTTAGAGGAGCCCCCGCCCCCACCTCCAATATCACCACTGCAGTGCCCACTATCCCCGCTGGTGGGAGATTACAGGTAAAGGATTCCCCTTTTGTCCCCCCTTCTTAGGCCAGGCAATCCCCTTTACTTGCCAACCTGCACGCCGGTTCTTAGAACCTGGAGTGGGGAGCTCTGGTTGAAACTTGGACTGGCACCCCCTTTGGGGAACCAGTCCTGTTTGAACTTGGACTGGCTGAACCGGGCCGGCTCGATGTAAGCTTGCTGTAAGCTGGCTTGCACAACCCTAATTTATTTATCACATGAATGAAACTGGCTTGAATATTTCAAACTTATTAAAAAAAACCTGATCAGCTTCCTCTTAGAAAAATCTAGAGCTGAGCCAAAAGTTCTGAACTGGGTGTGGGGGAAAGCAGGTTTGGTTTTTTGGTTTTAAAACTGGCTCTCCTCTTTTATCCACTACTATCAGTTTCGTGGTAGCAGTAGCCATGGTGGTCCTAGTGGCCAATATCTGGCAGCAGCCATCTTTTCCCCAGAGTTCCCCCATTTATCGAACCCCGCCCAAGTGAGGCTCGCCTGCCATAATCACTTTTTTCTTTTAGATGCCAGGTAAAGACCTTTCTGTTCACTCAGGCTTTTTAAATTGATTTTTTAGAAGTGTGTGTGTGTGTGTGGTTGTAATTTGTAGTGTTTATGTGTATTCATTAGATTTTTTAAAAAAACATACTGTGCAATTTTTTGTTGTAATTTTTTGTGTTGTATGTGTATTCATTAGATATTTTAAAAACACACACATATTGTGCTGTTGTGAGTGTTTGGAGAATAATGTGTTATGAGGCAGCTACAAAATAAATATTGAGGCTCTTCTCACGATCGGTGAGAAGAGCCTGAAGTGGGTTAGTGGGGAGAGTGGGCTTAGCCTGCTCTCCCCGCATATGAGCAGGCAGTCTGCTCCGGGCAGCCGAAGCTTCATTACAGAGCCGGCGAGGGCTGGGAGGATTGGGGGCTGTGCATCCCCCGGAAGCTCCAGCATGCCTTGGGCAAGCTTTTAAGCCTCCCAGTTGGTTGTCTACTCGTGAGTTGCTGCGGTGAGGAGGCACGCCATAGCAACTCATGATTGGAAACCCCGGGTTAGCGGAACGCTCACTCTGCTAACCTGGGCTTAGGGGAGGGTTGTTTATGCGGGTGACCTGCTTTCATGAGACCGGGTTTGGCTGCGAGCCCGGTGGTTCTCACGTGCATGCAAAATTGTGCTAGCCTGTGAGAATAGCCTCTTTGTCTCTTTGTTATTATTAATGCCTCTATAGCCTATATTATGTCACTTCTGGGAAGACTGTTGCTGTGGCCACCCCTTTCATCCCCCTATAAAAATGTCCCTCTTTCTGAAAGTGGGGCAGCAAATTGGGGGGGTCAGGAATGCTCAGCACTAAAAACAACAACCACCAAAAACAGTTTTTTGTAACTCAAAAGAAAAACATCCATTTTTACTCACCGTGCATTGAGTCAACAAGAAGCTTTCGGTATGATTACAGTAGATGAGCCCGGAGCATTTTGAGTTCCCATTCCCGAAAAGAGCAAGGATCACAATGCATTTAATAATAGATTTCTTGTTTATGTTAGTTGTTTTGTTTTGTTTGGATGACAAAGATTGCTGCCAGCGGGACATTAAAATATATGATGAAAAAGAGTGAGGCATTCATCATCTTTGTGGCATAGGTCATTTGTATCCTTGACTCAAGACAATGAGTAATACCCTTCCTACTGAACAAGAGGTCTTAATGAGACCACCCACTTCCTGCTCCCCTGCTGTGGTCAGTTAGATGTATCAATTATTTGTTTCTTTTTAATGACAGTGTTGCATAATCATCAAGGGAGGACTGTGCAGTATGCCAGCTGAGGTTTACGACAACCATTTCATGCGGTAAAAGGAAGGCAAACAAGTTAAGTTGCAGGGCTTCATTCTGCTGGAGCACAGGTCAGGAGGCTGAGCACGGATCTGGGCAAGGGCCAGCTTCCTGATAAATGTTGGACTTGCACAAGAATGTTGCCCCATTGTAAGGCTGTTGTTCCAGGGTAGGGTTGCACTAGCACAAACATGGCTTACCTCATATGTTTTGCAGAGAACCTTGGTGCAATAGCTAAGAAAGCAAGAGTGCCATTCCGGAAATCTCTGTGATTTAGATCAGCTATGCAATATTCATGCACTAGCACAACTTTGTTCATTTTGCAAGCTCAGTATCATTGAGGATGCCAGCCATTATACTTGTCAAAACATGTGTTCTACCACTAATCACACACACACACACACACACACACACACACACCACACTGCTGAAGTGGTAGAAAACATGCTTTGCAGACAGAATGCCCAACTCAATGTGTTCAGTTGAAAGTCTGCATGATATGGAATTCTCTGCTACAGGATGTGGTGACAGCCAACAGCCTGGATCGCTTTAAGAAGGGTTTAGATAAAGTCATGGAGGACAGGTCCAGCAATGGCTACTACTAGTCTGAGGGAGGGCTATAGGCCACCTCCAGCCTAAGAGGCAAGATGCCTCTAAGTACCAGATGCAGGGAAGCAACAGCAGGAGAGAGGGCATGCCCTCAGCTCTTGCCTGTGGGCTTTCTAGAGGCATCTGGTGAGCCATTGTGTGAAAGAGGATGCTGGGATTGGGCCTGATCAAGGAGGACTGCTCTTCTTTTCTTATGTGCATACACAGGCAACCATAAGCATACCAGGTAACCTCCCTGAGATTGAGATCAGAGTGGGGTGGAGAGAGCCTCATGTATATACAGCTGCATGCATATACAGATGGATGCACATTTGCTGAATGTGCATAAATGGGGGCCATCTTTGCTGATGTCCCACACTGTCTTATATACACATACTTTCACCCCAGGTATTTCATTGGTGCAGGGTTCCAGCTGTAAGTTCTGAAGGTCTTCCATCTCCTAACTGGAATAGATAGAGCTGGAGTCGATGGTTTCATTCAAGATAAGTCTCCTTCCGACATTGAGGACTGTCATTTTCATGATCAGTTATCAATATCCCCCATACCCCAGCAGAATTATTTACTAACCACACAGTATGAGTTGAGGCATCACATTATGAGTTTCTCTCCACCTAGGATCCATGGCCAACATCCTGGCTAAATCTCTACACATACAGCTAAGCAAAAGTACAGTAGGCCTCTGAAGAACAGGGGCTCACACAGGAGGGGACAATTTTCACCTATCCCCTCTTCCCCAAGAAGCATTCCATGCAACCGAGAATTAGGTCCCTAAGAATTGCAGAGCCCTCAGGAATCTACTTCTGGGCTGCATATAGCAATTTTGGGGAAAGGAGGATCAACAAAAATCACTCTCTCACATGTGAGCTGCCACACTTGAGAAGCAGAGATGATGGTACTGTGCATGCACCTATGTTCGCTGCAAGTATGCAGCATTACAGCATCAGCCCATGTCAATGATGTTCTGTAGCACAACAAGAATATTCTTGTCATTGCCCTGGTCTCCACATGCAGCAGATTGAAGTGATGGAAACCTGTGATGGTAGAATTGACTAGACCACATGAAATGGCAACTGGGGAAATCACCTGCTTGGTTGCTCCCCAGCATTAAAAACCAGCACAGAAGTGATGCACATTGGGACAAAACACCCCAGCTTCACATATATGCTGATGGGATCTGAACTGTTGGTGACTGACCAGGAAAGGGATCTTGGGGTGGTGGTGGACAGCTCGTTGAAAGTGTCGACTCAATGTGCGGCAGCAGTGAAAAAGGTCAATTCCATCTTAGGGATCATTAGGAAGAGGATTGAAAAAAAACCTGCTATTATTATAATGCCCTTATACAAAGCTATGGTGCGGCCACACCTGGAGTACTGCATACAATTTTGGTCACCACATCTAAAGAAAGAGATTGTAGAATTGGAAAAGGTGCAGAAGAGGGCAACCAAGCTGATCAGGGGCCTAGAGCACCTTCCTTATGAGGCCATGCTACAACACCGGGGGCTTTTTAGTTTAGAAAAAAGACGACTGCAGGGAGACATGATAGAGATCTATAAAATCATGCATGGAGTGGAGAAAGCGGACCGAGAGAAATTCTTCTCCCTCTCACATAACACTAGAATCAGGGGTCATCCCAGGAAATTGATTGCCAGGAAATTTATGACCAACAAACAGAAGTACCAGACTCTGGAATGCTCTCCTAGTGGCTATTCACTCCTCATTCTCCATCACAGTTTTTAGAAAGTGTGTAAAATCTTGGCTTTTTACCCAGGCTTTTATATGATTGTCTCTACTACTGCTTCTTTGTATTTTGTACAGTTTTTATGCTTGTATTTTAAATCTTTTTAGTCAGATTTGTTTTATATTTAGCTTAATATTTTAGATGTCATTTTTATAGTCTTGTTTTTAATTTTTGGGTGAACTGTCTTGGGACTGTTTTAATGAAAGGTGATATAAAAATTTAACAATAAATTATAGATAGATAGATAGATAGATAGATAGATAGATAGATAGATAGATAGATAGATAGTATTTTTTCACACAACGCACCATCAACTTGTGGAATTCTCTGCCACAAGATGTGGTGACAGCCAACAACCTGAAAGTCTTGAAGAGGGGTTTGGATAACTTCATGGAGGAGAGGTCTACTAGTCGGAGGGCCAAAGGCCACCTCCAGCCTCAAAGGCAGGATGCCTCTGAGTACCAGTTGCAGGGGAGTAACGGCAGGAGAGAGAGCATGCCCTCAACTCCTGCCTGTGGGCTCCCCAGTGGCATCTGGTGAGCCACTGTGTGAAACAGGATGCTGGACTAGATGGGCCTTCTTGGGCCTGATCCAGCAGCAAGGCTGTTCTTATGTTCATTCTTATGTTCTTAAGTCAATGAGCTGGTCTAGAGCTTCCCCACCCCCACCCCCCACCATACTTGATTTTGACTTGCAGGGAGTTGTGTTTTTACATAGAAGGGACCTTCAAAAATGTGATATCCCAACCACAGTCTGAGGTGGTGCTCTCCATTCTAGCACCTCAGACTGCTGAGAAACTGGAATGGGTTAAGAGGAGGGTAAACAGATGGGGAAGGCTCTGGAAAGCAGAGAAAGAATGTGTTTTGAGACGATAAAGACCCTTCTTCAGGGGGAGGTCTTTCTCCAACACAGCATAAAACCTTTCTCTAACAGGTAATTGTTACCTATAAATAAACAGTTCTATAACACTCTTTCTCTGCTCTCCAGAGTGTCTGGTCTTCTCTCCCTCTTGGGTAACTACAGCTAGGAGGGGTCACCAAGTTCAATGAAGAACGATTGAAGGAACTGGGTATTCTAAGCCTGAAGAGGAGAAGGTTAAGGGGGAATAAGAATAACAGCATGCTAGAGCAGACCCAAGGTGTATATAGTCCAGCATCCTGTTTCACACAGTGGCAAACCAGATGCCTTTGGGGAGCTCACAGGCAAGAGGTGAGGGCATGCCCTCTCTCTTGCTGTTGCTCCCCTGCAACTGGTATTGAGATAGCCATCTTCAAATATCTAAAGGATTGCCACTTAGAGCACACTTCTGTTCCCGAGAGCAGGACTGGAACCAGTGGTTTAAAATAACAAGGAAGCAGTTTTGGACTAGATATTAGGCTGCATTTTCTAATTGTAAGAGCTGTTGGACAGTGAAACAGTCTGCCTTGTGAGCTCCCTGCTGCTGGAGATTTTCAAGGACAGGCTGGACAGCCCTCAGTCAGAGATGACCTACAAGACTTCCAAAGTCAGAAACAACTGACCTCATGGTTATGGTGTCTGTTTCTTCAGACAGATGGTGTAATCATAGAGATTGTGTGTGTGTGGGGGTGAGGTGTGTGATGATGGGGATGAAACTTCCAGAGAGAGAGAGAGAGGGAGAGAGAGAGAGAGAGAGAGAGTTATTTCACATATGTGAAAGTAGAAGCACACCTCTCCCAGGCCAGGCTGGGAGAGACATTTGAAGAGTTAACAATGAGTATCCTTTGCTTCCGGCAAAAGATCTTCCCTCCCGGCTGCAGCATATCAGCTGGACGCTGACCTCTGAACTCCCTGAAAACTGTAGAGACGTGACATTCTAACATGAACAAGCCAAACAGCTCTCCAGAACAAGCACTATGACATGTATCTGCCTGAGTATCTCCCAGGGCACACTGCATGCATTGCCCCAATAGACATCGGCACTTAGCAAAATAAACGTTCTTCAGAGGCTGTGGCAGCAGGCTATATATGTAGATCTCTATATATTGCTAAGAACTGCATTGTAACTCTGATGTGCCTAATGGCAGAGTGGTGTTTTCAACAACATGTATTTGTTTGCCTACTAAAATATACTGCAGGTATTTATGCATATATGTATCAGCTGCGGTGGCAGAGCGGGGAGGCAGCTAGCCTAGGGAGCAAGAGGCTGGTAGTTTGAATCCCCGACGGTGTGCTTCCAAGACTGTGCCTGGTATATATATTTATATAAAATATTATGGGAATATGAAACACCTGTATCAGGCAGCAGCGATATAGGAAGATGCTGAAAGGCATCATCTCAGGCTGTGTGGGAGGAGGCAATGGTAAACCCCTCCTGTATTCTACCAGGAAAATCACATGGTTCTGTGGTCATCAGGAGTCAACACCAACTCGACAGCACAAACTTTCCTTTTCTATGTATTATGCATGTATGTATGTATGTGCTTGTAACATTTACATACCACCCCATATAAAATCTGAGAGTGATTTACAATCCAATCAATCAAGCCAAACCTAAAACATCCTATAAGCAGATTAAAAGTACCATAAGTAAAACTATAAAACATCGTAAACTAAAAGCCTGATAAAGCAGGTGTGTTTTCAAAAATTGTTTAAAGACAACCAGAGATGGAGAAATTCTGGTTTCATTTGGAGTGTGTCCCAGAGCCTTAGGACCTCCCCAGATGATCTTAATAGGAGTCAGGGTTCATGAAGAAGAAGGCACTCTCTTAAGTACCCTGGGCCCAAGCCATTCATGGCTTTCTAGGTAATAACCAGTACTATGTAATTTTGCCTGGAAACTAATTGGCAGCCAGTGTAGTTCTTTTAAAATAGAAGTAATGTGGTCTCTACGGGCGACCCCTTAGACCAACCTGGCTGCCACATTCTGCACCAGTTGCAGTTTCCGTACTACGTATGAAGGCGGCCCAACACAGAGCACATTGCAGTAGTCAAGCCTGGATGTTACCAGCATATGAAACACTGTTTTAAGGTCATTTGTTGTGAGAAATTGACATAGGTGTTGTATCAGACAAAGTTGAGAAAAAGCACTCATGGCCACTGCCTCAGCCTGAGATATCAGGGAGATGTTTGGGTCCAGAAGTACTCCCAAGCGACGTACCTGATAGGGATGTGCACGGAACAAGTATGGCTGCTTCCAGCCGAACTGGGCCCGGTCCGGTTCAACCGCTGAACCTGCCAAACCAGTTTGCGAACCAGTTCAGGGCAATGCTTGTAAAGGGGATTCCGCTGAGAATTCCCCTTTATAAGCAATGGGTCATTCACAAAGAGTGGAGGGGCAAGAGGGTAACCTAACTTCCACCAGTGGTGGGAAGTAAGTTACCCTCTTCCCCTCCATCGTCCTTGCCTTTCACCCCTCCTCTAAATCCCCTGCTGGCCTCCCCAATAGCAGTCCAGTTCGGTAACTGCAGGGCACATGGGCCCCCACACAAGTGTGGAGGCCATTAGAATAGATCGCCCGGTGGTCCTGCAGAAGAGCAGTGGGTGCTCCAGGCATCTATCATGCTTACGTGGCACTGGAACTGTGAGCACCTGGGAGGAGGGGGTGTGTGGCAATGGCAGAAATGGGTTTCCACCCTCCTTTGCAGCTCTAGCTGTGTGTGCCGCTGCACTCACATCTGAATAAGCCTACCGTGATTAATGCATTTTGTCCAATGCATGCACATGCCAGTGCAAATGGGTCCCCGCTGGTGAGGCTTCTAGATGGTGAACACTTGTGTGCACCCGCTCACCACATGCCCCCTTTGGCCCTTCAAATCATCACCTCCCATTCCCTTGTATATGTTAATAGCACAGGCCTCATTTGAAGGCATGGTCCTGCTACCATCTCATGCAAGTAGGGTCTGAGGATTTCGGCAGGATGCCGCAGCATACTTGACACAGCCTACGTAAGCAGTCTTTGGACAGGCAAGAATGTCCTTTGCACAAGCTCCGAAGCCATTTGAACTCCTAGGCCAACATCCTGACTAAGTGTGTGGCTGCTCTGGCAACCAATATCCCCACTGCAAAGAGATTACTTAGCTCCAAAGTGTCTATTGTGCAATGGGAGAGGTAGGGTTTTCTTTGCTCGTCTCTCCTTCCCCAGGAAGTGCCCTGTGCCACACAATATATGCCCTTGATGAGCAGCCCTCAGGACTTATTTACAGGTGATGCAAAACACCTCCAGGGGAAAGACAAATTGGCAAAAATATCCCCTGTTCTGCACGCAGCAGGACCCAGGTTTACTGAACGCAGTGGGGCCACTTTGCACAGAGCACTTCCACAGTGGTAATGATGTCGCCTGTTTTGTTTTGTAAGACTAGCAGTGCACTCCGATGTATACTTCTTTGAAAGTAAGAAAGTAAGCCCTCATGTATTCAGTGGAGCTTACTCCCAGAAAAGTGTGTTTAGGGTTATAGTTTTAGGGGCAAAAATTCAGCATATGCTGAAAAGGTATCCAGCCCCTGATGCCAGAATTTGTATAATCTGGCAATCCTAAATGCTAAAGTCTGTTCACTAAATGCTCTTCCATTCCCTTCTTGACAACAGTGCCTAGTTTCCACAGTGAAATTAAATTCAGGAAGTTTCGTGTGGCATGATTATTCCTTTGCTACCAAGCAATTATCTTATACACAAAACTGAACAATAAAATATATGAATTATATCTGAAAGCTTGTGGCAGCTGCTGCACTTCCTGTAGCTTGCCTTATATTTTCATCCCTCAGCAGATAGGTAGGTAGGTAGGTAGGTAGATTACTTCAGGCACAATTTGCATCAGGCACAATTTGCATGGCCTATGGTGCAGGAAAATGAGGGTTTTCTTTCCTTTTTAGGTCATCTATCTTCTGCTAAAATTCTCAACTATGCTCTGGTCTGCACTGTTTTTTTTTATGGGATGTGCATTTGGATGTGCAAGTCTAAATTCAGCAGGAAGTACTGTAGCTCAGTGGTGGAGAAGGAACACATTCTATGCATAAGGTCCCAGCTTCATTTGTAGGCAGCATCTCTAGGCAGTGCCTGGAAAGACCCCTATCTGAAATCATGAACTGTCACTGCTTGTCACTGTTGACAGAATTCATCTCAAATCAGAGAACGGGACAAAACTTTCTAGTAGAACCCCTTCCTGATGCAGGAAATCCAGAGTTAGAGGATCCCCAACAGAAGGTTGTTCAGCATCCAGCAAGGGAGAGCCTATCTATCCCATACATTTTTATTTATTATTATTTATTATTAAAGCCTTTATACCGCCCCTCCAAAAGGCTCAGGGCAGTTTACATTTAAACACCACTAAAATCAATTAATAATTAAAAGAAAATATATAAAGCATAAAACCGATTAACAATTAAAAACATCATAAAAGAGCAATTAAATAATCAGAACAATTTTTTAAAAAGTTTTAAAAAGCTGAGAAAGGCTGGTTGAAGAGATGTGTTTTTAGATGTTTTTTTAAAATTGCCAGAGATGGGGAGGCTCGTATCCCAGCAGGGAGCACATTCCACAATCTCGGGGCAGCAGCCGAGAAGGCCCGTCTCTGTGTAGCCACCAAACGAGTTGGTCGCAACTGGAGATGGACCTCCTCAAGTGACCTCAATGGGCGTTGGGGCTCATAATAAAGAAGACGCTCTCTTAAATACCCAGGGCCTAAGCTGTTTAGGGCTTTGTAAGTTATAACTAACACTTTGTATTTTGCCCAGAAACCTATTGGCAGCCAGTGTAGCTCCATCAGCAGAGGACTAATGTGGTCTCTCCGAGATGACCCAGAGACCAACTTGGCTGCCGCATTCTGAACCAACTGAACTTTCTGGACTACATACAAAGGCAGCCCCACGTAGATCGCATTACAGAAGTCCAGTCTGGAGGTTACCAACATATGTACCACTGTTTTGAGGTCATTGATCTCAAGAAATGGGAGCAGCTGGTGTATCAGCCGGAGCTGATAGAAAGCACCCCTGGCCACCGCCTCCACCTGAGAAACCAAGGAGAGACGTTGATCCAGAAGTACTCCCAGACTGAGAACCTGTTCCTTTTGGGGAAGTGTGACCCCGTCTAGAACAGGTAGATCAAAATTGTCTCTAGAGTTCTGACCCTGCACAATAAGTACCTCCGTCTTATCTGGATTCAGCTTCAGTTTATTCTCCCTCATCCAGCCCATTACTGCTTCCAGGCAGGCATTTAGGGAGGATATGCCAACTCCTGAAGAAGTTGACATGGAGAAGTAGATCTGGGTGTCATCAGCATACTGGTAACACCCAGCTCCAAATCCCCTGATGATCTCTCCCAGCGGTTTCATGTAGAGTATGGAGCCTTGAGGGACACCATACTTAAGCTCAGATTTTGAAGAGCAACAATCTCCAATCGACACTATCTGGAATCTGTCCGAGAGGTAGGAGCGGAACCACTGTAAAATAGTGCCTCCCACCTCCAACACCCTCAGACGTTCCAGAAGGATACTATGGTTGATAGTATCGAAAGCCGCCGAGAGATCCAAGAGGACCAACAGAGTCACACTTCCTCTGTCCACTGCCAATTGGAGATCATCCATCAGGCCAACCAAGGCAGTCTCCACCCCATAGCCCTCCGGAAAACCAGTTTGAAATGGGTCTAGATAATCAGTTTCCTCCAAGACCGCCTGGAGCTGAGAGGCCACCACCCTCTCAATTACCTTGTCCAGCCATGGGAGATTGGAAACAGGCCTATAATTGCTCAACTCTGAGGGATATAACACAGGCTTCTTTAGAAGAGGTCTAATAATTGCCTCCTTAAGACAAGGAGGCATCCTGCCCTCCCTCAGAGAAGCATTTATGATTTCTACCAGGTTGCCTACAACAGCCTCCCTGCTAGATAGAAAAAGCATGTTGGACAAGGGTCAAGGGAACAAGTGGTAGGCCTCACCGCTCCAAGCAGCTTGTCCACATCATCAGAAGTCACAAACTGAAATTGATCCAGTCGAATAGTATAAGAGGAGTTGTCGGACACCTCCAGTTCAGACATCAAATTAATTGTGGAGTCTCCATCTAAGTCGGCCCAAGTCTGAGAGATTTTGTTTGAGAAAAATTCATTAAACACACCACAGCGGGTAACCGATGCTTCCAAATTCTGGTTCAAGGGTCAGGGGGCAGATACTAGTCCCCTCACAACCCTGAACAACTCCGCTGGACGTGAACTCGCAGAGGCAATACGGGCAGAAAAGAACCACTTATTTGCTGCACATATGTCCTGAGCATAGATCTTTAAATGTGCTCCATGTTGTAATCTATCGGATTTGAGTCGAGTTTTTCTCCACTTGTGCTCCAGTTGCCTACCTTGCCACTTCTGCCCCTGTAGATCTTCCATATACCAAGGGGCCAATTTTGAAGCGGGTCGGAGGGGATGCTTAGGAAAAATCATGTCTACTGCCCTGGTGAGCAAGTTGTTCCAGTTCTCAACTGGGACATCAACAGGATCACCAGAAGAGCCAGCATTGAATCCCTCCAAGGCTTCTTGGTATCCTACCGGATCCAGTAACCTCTTCGGGCGGACCATTCTAATAGGTCCCTTGCCCCTGCGAAGGTGGAAAGTGGTTGTAAGTCCAACCATAACCAGATGGTGGTCCGTCCATGACAACAGGGAGATTGTAGGAGTCCCTACCCACGGAACACCACGTGGATCAGAGTAAAAGACCAAATCAAGTGTGTGACCTGCAATATTCATCGATCCAGAGACCGCTTGGGATAGGCCCATGGTTGTCATGGCCGCTATGAACTCCTGAGCTGCCCCAGACAAATTGGTCCCGTAATGAACATTGAAGTCCCCCAGCACCAAAAGTCTGGGAGACTCCAACACAAGTTCCGCGACCAAGTCTGAGAGCTCAGTAAGGGATTCCTTTGGGCAACGGGGCGATCGGTACACCAACAGAAGTCCCAATCTATCCCTGGCCCCCAAACTCAAGTACACACGTTCAATATTGTCCGATACCCTAACATGAATCTACATAATACATAATAGATTCCATTATTCAATTGCTCTTACCATTAAGTCATATTTCCTAATGTTCAGCCAAAATCTGCCCTCTTGTAAATAAAGTTGTGCTGTCAACTCAATTTCAACTCCTGGAGACCACAGACCCATGTGGTTTTCCTTGGTAGAATACAGGAGAGGGTTAATATTGCCTCCTCCCGTGCAGCCTTTCAGCATCTTCCTATATCACTGCTGCCTGATATAGGTGTTTCCCATAGTCTGGGAAACATGCCAGTGGGGATTTGAACCTGCAACCTCTTGCTCCCAGAGCATGTGCTGCCAGGAACCTTGGCTTGAGGTGATAGGACTTAATTCATCCTGAGGATTCAGATTGGAGTCTCAATCCTGAACCCTCATTTTTGTCACCACACCTGACTGCATTTCCCCAGACATAACAAGTGTGTCCATTGACAAATGTTTTTCTGAAACCAAGATAAATTGTATAAATTTATAAATTTGAGAGGAGAGCTGGTCTTATGGTAGCAAGCATGACTTGTCCCTTTAGCTAAGCAGGATCTGCCCTGGTTGCATGTGAATGGGAGACTTGATGTGTGAGCACTGCAAGATATTCCCCTCAGGGGATAAAGCCGCTCTGGGAAGAGCATCTAGGCTCCAAGTTCCCTCCCTGGCTTCTCCAAGATAGGGCTGAGAGAGATTCCTGCCTGCAGCCTTGGAGAAGCTGCTGCCAGTCTGTGAAGACAATAGTGAGCTAGATAGACCAATGGCCTGACTCAGTATATGGCAGTTTCCTATGTTCCTATGTTCCTATGCATCCACAATATTTTCACACTCCAGTCAGCAACCAAATCAAATCAGAAAGTTCCAAGTCATCGTTAAGATATGGCTGAGATAGGCTCCTGCCTGCAACCTTGGAGAAGCTGCTTCCAGTCTGTGCAGACAATATTGGACTAGATGGACCAATGGACCCAGTATGAGGCAGTTTCCTATGATCCTAGGTACCTTTGAAAAGTAGCTCCACTGTGTATTTATCTAACTTTCTTCTTTGTACCAAATACTGAGAGCTGGAAAACGTGTAAGTTTGGCGGGGCTCTAGATAAACCCTCAAGGGCTTATGCACAAGTGAACTCACTGGAGCTGTTCCGAGCCTTAAAGTCACCTATGTGTGTAATTGCCTGCTCAATTATGCTTTTGCAAACTGGGATGTCTATGTAAGAAAAAACACAAAGCTAAAAACCCCAACCTAGATTGGATGCAATTACACTTCCAATTTACAAGGTGATTTTGCCTCTTGAATTTGCGTCTTTCCATGCTTGCAGAAATGTTACCTTTCAGCAGAGAAAATTTCAAGGATATAATGTACGTTTTCATCGCTTCAATGCAACATGCAGAAAAAAGTGTTCTACAGGCTGGCAATGTATATCTTCTCTACAGCTGTTAGAGAATCCACTAAAGAGGATCAAAGCAGTGAAGAACTGGAATAGTCATGAAAGCCATTTAGTCACATCGTTATATTTATGAATACCACTGAAGCAACAATAACAACTTTTCACACAAAGAGAACTTTTCGTTTTTGTGAACACAGAGGGAAGGGAACAACAGAGAAGATCACTCTGAGCTGATCAAGGAACAGCTGCTTAATGGTCTTTGCCTGTCTTGTACTTCTTTCACCCAGGACAGTAAGGCCTAGTTCTTCACTGGGGTGGTCAACCTGTCTTGGGATTGAAGGGAGCCAGAGTGGTATAGTGGTTCGAATGCTAAGGAGACCTCATTTCAAATAGCCACCCAGCTATTAAGCTCACTGAGTGCAGCGAGCTTTGCACCCAACAAGATTTCTTGTGGCAGAAAACATGACTTCTCCCCTTTGCTAAGCAGGGTCCACCCTGGTTGCATATGAATGGCATACTTGCTGTGTGAGTACTGTACAATATTCCTCTTAGGGGATGGAGCCACTCTGGGTAGAGCAGAAGGTTCCAGGTTCCCTCCCTGGCATCTCCAATATAGGGTTGAGAGATATTCAACCCTATTCTACCCCTGCTAACTGGGCAAAGAGGCACCTTTTACCGTGGTGATTCTCTTTATTTAGCAGGGGGAGAGTAACTGGCCCTATCCACCCCCAGCACAGTACCTCCAGTGACTGTTGCTGGTGTGTGTCTTATGTTTCTTTTTAGAATGTGAGCCCTTTGGGGACAGGGAGCCATCTTATTTGTTATTTCTCTTTGTAAACCGCCCTGTGCCATTTTTGGAAGGGCGGTATAGAAATTGAATTTATTTATTTTATTTATTTTATTATTATTATTATTATTATTATTATTATTATTATTATTATTATTATTATTATTATTTTCCTGCCTGTAACCTTGGAGAAGCCACTGCCAATCTGTCTAAACAATACTGAGCTACATGGACCAATGGTCTGACTCAGTATATGGCAGCTTCCTATGTTTCCTGTGATGAGGACCCACTTGCCCCATGGCACTCACCAATGCGTAGACACTCGTAGTGATGGCTGGAGAGGCTCCATGCATCCTAAATGCTGTGTCGCAGCAGCAGCAACCTAGGCCCTCTAAGAATGATGGGAGTAGATCGCAGCTGCTCTGACTTAGCACTCAGGATGCATGGAGCCTCTCTCGCCATCACTGGGAGCATGCACATGCTACTGTGTGCCATAGAGCCAGTGGTGCCCCATCTCTCTTGGGTGCACAGCTGGCTGTGTGGTAGGCAAGCCACTGTCTATTGCCCAAACTGATGTACAAGGTTGTTGTGAGAATAAATGGGTGAACTATGTAGTCTGCCCTGAGATCTTTGGGGGAAAGGGTGAGATATAAATTCAATACATTACATTATTATTATTATTATTATTATTATTATTAGTAGTAGTAGTAGTAGTAGTAGTAGTAATACCACTTCAGGTTGCAGATGTAGGCTCATATGACTGGCCTCATATTATTTTATTTGCGGTGGGGGGGACATTGATACTGGGGTTATTTGTTTCTGTACTAGATATGGACCAATATGAATGTAATAATAATAATAAGTTGGGAGGGTGAGGGTAAATCTATGTATTATTGTTTTTGTTGCTGCTGCTGTTTTCTTGTACATTGTATTATTCTGATTGCAAAATTATGGAAATATATCTTTAATAAATAATTAATAATGAAAAGAAAAAGAAAAAGAAAAAGAAAATCCCTGTACATTATAAAATTAATAGGTTAGGGAGAAAGCTAGGACAGAACCTTCTTCCAGGCATATAATGTCTCAAACATTCCCTTTTGGGACAAGGTATTTGAAGGTGTAGCGGCCATTCAGCACTGGGTTTTCTTGGAAGAAATTGATTATCTGGATCCATTTCAATTTAGCTTAAGGCCAGGGTTTGGGACAGAAACTATTTTGGTTACCTTGGTGGACAACCTATGAGCACAGCTGGACCAGGGAAATTTACTGGCTCTGCTGGACCTCTCAGTGGCTTCTGATACTATCAGGAATGATATCCTTTTGAGTCATCTCTCTGGGAGCCCTGATCAGCATGTTGTGACTGGCCCAAGGACACCTACTTTGAGTTGGAAATTGGCTTACAATCCTGGTCCATGTCCAGCACTCTAAGCAGAACACAAGCTCTATTTACATCTTGTCCCTTTCCTAAAACTCTACAGTACATCCGATGGTGTCCATCACTGGAAACATTGTAAAAAATAGTTCAGAGAATATTAGTGTGCATTTTTTCTCTCTCCAAGCAATTGAAGGTAAGTGCATGAAACCTAGAGCAGAGAAACTTCAGATGCAGAAGTGCCTCATTCTATCCTAAATAAGGCCAGATCCACACATTTAGTAGAAAGTTGTATTCTATCCAGTCATCTTTTATATTTTGCTGTTTGGATGTTTGTCACAGTGGGGATCCTGTAGAGAGTAGGGATATGCATAAAACCAGCTGGCCTGATTTGGGTCTGGTCCAAATCGGATCTGAACTGGAATGGGCCAGTTTGGTCCGGCACCCAATTGAAACACACACATACACCCCAGTTTGGTCCAGGTGTGTGTGGGGTGTGTGCGTGTGTGTTGTGAACGTTTTTTTTTTTTTACTCCTCTGGGAGGGGCCTCAGGGGGGCTTCTCCAAGGTAGTGGGGGATCTTTGGAGGTTCCCCTCCCCCTGCCGGCCTCCATTATGTTGTAAATCACCCTGTTTGGGTGGTCTTCACACTGTTCCACAGTCTTCAGACCTGACCATGCAGAGGCCCATTAGGTAAGTGCAGTGGCCTCCAGAATGGCCACCGCAATGGGGGTGAGGCCGTGAACAGGCCAAAGACTGCCCACACAGGGTGATTTCGAGGAGGCCAGCAGGGGAGAGGGGACTTCCAGAGGACCCCCCATGGCCAAAGAGAAGCCCCCTGGAGGGGGTAAGTACAAAATAATTTTTAAAAATGTAAACAACACACACAAATGGCTGTCGGAGGGGGGGAGGTGTTCTGTCCAGTACTGAACCAAACTGGGGCGGTTCGGTTTGATCCTGGACCATGAAACTGAACAGGTAGAGTAGAGAGGGTAGGGGAGGAGTCAGAAAGTAAAGGTAGGGGACAGGGAGGAGAAAAATGGAGTTGTTTCTGAATAAAGCTTAATTAAACAAATATAAGCTTTTTTTGAATTTACGAGGGAAGCAGCTATAAAATGGCGAGGTGGTAGAATCCTGATAAGGTAGATGCAAATGAAAATGAAGTTAAGAAGAATTAAGCAACGATAGGCCTTTCTCCAAACTTCTGTGGCAGGGCAAGGTAAATGAGAGCGTGGTGGCCTCCCAGCTCCAGGAGGAGGAAACTGACTATCTACTGTAGATGTATTTCAAACTGGCTTCCAGATGGTCTATGGGGTAGAGACTGACTTGGTTGGCCTGATGGATGATCTCTAATTAGGAACTGACAGAGGGAGTGTGACTCAATCTCTCAGCGGCTTTCAATATTATTGACCATAGTATCCTTCTGAAGCATCTTAAGGGGTTGGGAGGCAGGGGCGTAACTATAATATGGCAAGGGGAGACAGTTGTCTGGGAGCCCACTTCCTTGGGGGGCCCCCAGAGGCAAGTCACATGACTGACTCCCCCAACCATGCACCCACCCAGGCTTCCTTCAGTTGTATTCATCCTCCAAAATTTATGTGAGTATTAAGTCCTTGAGCTACCAGAACAGCATGTCTTTCTCTAGTACCATTAAATGACTTGCATCGTCCACAATTTACAAAACCGTTTTAAAAATAATTTAGGATGAGCTTAGCTTCAGTGAGGGGGGGCATTTTAAAATCTTGTCTCTGGGCCCACTCCAACCTTGCTACACTCCTAGTGGGAGGCACTGTTTTGCAGTGGTTCTGCTTCTACCTAACAGGAAGATTCTAGATGGTGTCTCTTGGAGACTGTTGTTCTTGAAAAAGTGAAGTTTTATATGGCATCCCTCAGGGCTCCATAATGTCTCCAAAACATCTCCATGAAACCACTGGAAGAGATCATCAGGAGATTTGGTGCAGGGTGTTATCAGTATGCTGATGACATCCACATCTATTTCTCCATGTCAACATCATTGGGAGATAGCATAACTTTGCTAAATGTCTTCCTGAAGGCGTTGATGGGCTGGATGAGGGATAACAACCTGCTAACTGGGCAAAGAGGCACCTTTTACCATGGTGATTCTCTTTATTTAGCAGGGGGAGAGTAACTGGCCCTATTCACCCCCAGAACAGTACCTCCAGTGACTGCTGCTGGTGTCTATCTTCTGTGTTGTTGTTTTTAGAATGTGAGCCCTTTGGGGACAGGTAGCCATCTTATTTATTTATTATTTCTCTGTGTAAACCACCCTGAGCCATTTTTGGAAGAGCTCTATAGAAATCAAATTATTATAATTAACAACAACAACAAACTGAGACTGAATCCAGATAAGATGGAAGTACGTATTGTGCAGGAACAGTACTCAGGAGATGATTTTGATCTGCCATTTCTGGATGGGGTCACACTTCCCCAGAAGGAACAGGTAAGTGGTCTGGGGGTGCTTGTTAATCCAAACATCTCCCTGGAGCCCCAGGTTGAGGCCAGAGGTGCTTTTTACCAGCTTCAGATGATACAGCTGCATTCGTTGGTTGAGATAAATGACCTCAGAACAGTGGTACATATATTGGTAACCTCCTGATTTGACTACTGCAATGTGCTCTACGTGGTGCTGCCTTTGAATGTAGCTTGGAAACTGCTGTTGGTACAGAATCTGGCATCCAGGTTGGGCTTTGGGTCATCTTGGAGAGATGAATGTTCATTCATATGGTCTTCATCTAGGTAGGAGGAGCCCCAAGCTAAGGTAGGAGAGCTGGGTGCCCTCTCAGTCAGTGGTGGTGGGAACTCCAAAGGACTGTGAGGGGAGGTGGCAGCTGTTTAGGATGGGGGCACCCTATCCAGATTCTCTCTCAAGCATTTAAAACCAAAGTAACTCCATTTTACTTAGAATACCAAAGCATCTCCAAGTTTGCTTAGAAAACCTAATTCTAACTTAAAGTAACCCCAGCCAAGCTCAGAGACATACGGCCAATGTCATTATCTCTCTCCACTAAAATGTATCTATGAAACTTGGTTCTCACAAGATTCTCATTGTTCTTTGCTGACAAGTTAATAAAACAGGATGTAACCAAATAAGGAGTGATCACCAGATGAACAATGAATCATTCGCATGCGTACTAGATACTTGTCCACCATTTTACTGCCACGTATACTATGTCAGCATCATTCAGATTGTCTGTATAAATGTAAGATGCACCTATAACCAATTTGTATTCAATGTGGAGCGTGAGCCCCATTGTCTACCTGCTTCTGCAGAGCATTAAACCAAGCCTCTAATTGATTCCCACTGTGTCTGTTTGATTGGCTTAAGGCGGACCCAGGGACGAACTGAATTCACATCACTGTTGGTACAGAATTTGGCATCCAGGTTGGGCTTTGGGTCATTTTGGAGAGATGAATGTTCATTCATATGGTCTTCATCTAGGTAGGAGGAGCCCCAAGCTAAGGTAGGAGAGCTGGGTGCCCTCTCAGTCAGTGGTGGTGGGAACTCCAAAGGACTGTGAGGGGAGGTGGCAGCTGTTTAGGATGGGGGCACCCTATCCAGATTCTCTCTCCAGCATTTCATTGAAGATGGATGAAAAGCCATTCTGCCCAGCTCCCACATCCCTGGGATGATCACTTCCTTCTTCTACCTGGCTTTTGGAGTTCACATGACTGTTGATCCGGATGTGCCAGGTTCTACTACTGGCTGGGCACTCCATCCGACTCAGATGAGGGTTGTGAGAATAAGTCTACTGCCTTTTATTTATTTGTATATTTGCTTCTTGTATTTGCACACTACCCCAAAATACATCTCTGGGCAGTTGAAAGCAGAGAGATTTATTTTATTTTATTTTATTTATTTGATTTCTATATCGCCCTTCCAAAAATGGCTCAGGTTGGTTTACACAGAGAAATAATAAATAAATAAGATGTATCCCTGTCCCCAAAGGTTCATGATCTAAAAAGAAACGTAAGATAGACACCAGCAACAGTCACTGGAGGGATGCTGTGCTGGGAGTGGATAGGGCCAGTTACTCTCCCCCCTGCTAAATAAAGAGAATCACCACGTTAAATGGTGCCTCTTTGCCAAATTAGCAGGGGTATACCATGGATATACCAGGTTAGCAGGGAATACTACAGTATTCTTATACTAAAAGAGTTACACTGGCTACTGATAAGTTTCTGGGCAAATTACAAGGTGCTGGTTATAACCTATACGACCCTAAACAGCTTCAACCCTGGGTATTTACAAGAATGTCTTCTTCGCCATGAACCCCACCGCCCACAGAGATCATCCGGAGATGTTTGTCTACAGATGCCATGGGCTCGTCTGGTGTCTCCATTGCTGCTCCGAGGCTCTGGAATGCACTCCCTGCTGAAATAAAAGCCTCCTCATCACTGATAACATTTAAGAACACAGTTAAGACACATTTGTTGTTCACCCAGGCTTTTAATAACACTTACAGTTTTTAACACTGTGTTAAATTTTAAATTAGTTTGATGTTCTAACGTTTGAATGAAGGTTAAAAGAGGCACCTTTTAACGTGGTGATTCTCTTTATTTAGCAGGAGGAGAGTAACTGACCCTATTCACCCCCAGCACAGTACTTCCAGTGACTGTTGCTGCTGTCTGTCTTATATTTCTTTTTAGATTGTGAGCCCTTTGGGGACAGGGTTCCATCTTATTTGTTTGTTATTTCATTGTGTAAACTGCCCTGAGCCATTTTTGGAAGGGCGGTATAGAAATCGAATGAATGAATAGATGGATGATTCCCCCCCCCATTTGTACTGTATTTTTGTAAACCGCCCAGAGAGATATGTGTTTTGGGTGGTATATGTTAAGCAAGCAAGCAAGCAAGCAAGCAAACAAAATGTTGCAGAGAGATATTCCAAAGTTTTTAGTACTGGCCAATATAAAATTATAGCAAAAATGATGATACAATTTGACCTTCTTACTTTTCTAATTTCTGCAAATACCAGGTAGGGAGGTGTGGACCCCCCCTGGAAAAAGCCACTAACCTTACTGAGAACTTGTCCCTACTCTCAAATATTCCATCCATGCAAGAACATCAAGATTCACACACACACACACACACACACACACACATCATCTGATGGTATCCCACACAACATGTTTTGCTTATTTTCTTAACATAAATTGTGTTTCATTAGTATGGACATTCCTTGACATGGAATAGGAAGATTTATGATGGGACTTTTCAATGAATAATTCTATGGGAATATTACCCATTTTGTCACGTAAATTCCACTCTCTTCTATCTGGAAATAAAAGGAAAGCTGATTCTACAGATAAAAGAAGGAAGCATTTATAAATGTGGTCTCTCCATGGAAGCCCTGTCAGGAGATGCCGCACAGTTTGCTTCCACTCTGGAAATAGCCTCTACCCATTCCGCAGATCCCATTCAGGACTAATCCGCAGTGCAATTGCCTTTCATTTCTCTGCCCAATGTATTTATCTCCCCACCACCAGCATCCCCTTCCACAGATTTGTACAAAGTCCTGCTCTGAGAGAATGCAGTTGCTCTCCTGCACTTTGGCAGGAGGATGTGAGAGAACGGAGATTTCTTTAGGTTTTCACAGCGCATCCTGGGTAGTGGAAGCACAGCAGTGTGTTCTTTTTGCTGAGAGAGGGAAGAGCTGCTAGTCTTGCAAGAGCCAAACATCAACAACAAAAAATGCACTGTCGGTGTTTTCTTTATTGTCTTCTTTGTGGCCCCCTTGGCACACAACTCCATGATGGATAAATTAAAATGGTGCCTTCCTCACCCCACCCCAGCCACCCACAGAGATTTGACTGCAGCTTGGAACAGGAGCGTTCTTCTCCTCCTTCAAACTGGCTCAACAGTGCAGAGCCTCTTTAAATGCCTCGTTTGGCATCATGGTATAATTAATTTTAATATGCAACATTTGGGAGGGGGCCTTCAGTCTCTTAGGCACCATTGCAGAAGCAAGGTAATAAAGCTGGTGCACTGTTGCTAGGTGTAACAGAAGAATTCGGCAAAGGGTTGGGATCTCCCCCCTCCCAATTTTCTGATGTCTTTGAGCCAGAAGATGCAGTGAGATATGAAGCTAATAAAGAGATCTTCCTTCCTTCTTTCCTTCCTTCCTTGTTTGTATCAATTTGTTAATCTGAGCCAAACAAGCCCTGAAGAATGAAACTGTGAGCACCCAAGGGTCTCTTCTCAGTCTCCTCCCTCTTCTTCTGGATTTCTTCTCTTTGTTCCTTGGGACCACTCACTCTTTCAGCCTCCCTTTCAAAAGCTCCTGGCAATCCTTGGTATGCTGGATTTGCATGCTCCTGCCTCTTCCTTTCCCAGGCCTGTGCTAATCCAGCATCCTGTTTCCAACAGTGACCCACAAGATACCTCTGAGAAGCCCACAAACAGTAGATGAAGGTATGGGACGCCCTCTCCTGCAGTTGCTCCCCTGCAAGTGGTATTCAGAGGAATCTGCCTGCTGTAGGAGCAGCCAGTGGCTTTACTTCCTGCTTCTCCATTCTGTATGATTAGGGAGGACAGGCGATGGCAGCTAGGTCCATAATATAAAAAAAGTCAGTCTCCATTACCAAAAAAGTGGAAATAGGGGATGCTTTTCACAAAAAAGCTTCCAAAAAGTCTCCACTTTGCATAAAATTTGCATATGTTTAAGTTTATTTGCATATGTTTATAATATGTTTATGCATATTATATGTATGCACATTTTGATAAACATTGGATAATTTGAGAATAAATGCAGCTCACCACTGTGATGTTGATAACCGGGTAAGCTGTCTGTCTGTCTGCTGTCTAGGTGCTAAGTTCTCAAGGCCCCTGCTTCTTAACCATAAATTCCTTGCCAGGTTAAGTTTAACGCCAACTTCAAGTATATGCTGATGGGATCTGAGCTGTCGGTGACTGACCAGGTGAGGGATCTTGGGGACATGGTGGACAGCTCGTTGAAAGTGTTGACTCAATTTTCGGCAGCTGTGAAAAAGGCGAATTGCATGCTAGGGATCATTAGGAAGGAGATTGAAAATAAAATGGCTAATATTATAATGTCCTTATACAAAATGATGGTGCGGCCACACCTGGAGTACTGAGTACAATTCTGGTCACCGCATCCAAAGAAGGACATTGTAGAACTGGAAAAGGTGCAGAAGAGGGTAATCAAGATGATCGGGGGTTTAGAGCACCTTTCTTATGAGGCAAGGCAACAAGACCTGAGGCTATTGAGTTTAGAAAAAAGATGACAGCAGGGAGACATGATAGAGGTCTATAAAATCATGCATGGTGTGGAGAAAGTGGACAGAGAGAAATTCTTCTCTCTCACACATAACACTAGAACCAGGGGCTATCCCATGAATTGATTGGCAGGAAATCTAGGACCAACAAATGGAAGTACTTTTTCACACAACACATAACCAGCTTGTGGAATTCTCTGCCACAAGATGTGGTGAAAGCCAACAACCTGGATGGCTTTAAGAGGGGTTTGGATAACTTCATGGCGGAGAGGTCTATCAATGGGTACTAGTCGGAGGGCTATAGGCCACCTCCAGCCTCCAAGTCAGGATGCCTCTGAGTATCAGTTGCAGGGGAGTAACAGCAGGAGAGAGAGCATGCCCTCAACTCCTGCCTGTGGCTTCCAGCAGCATCTGGTGGTCCACGGTGTGAAACGGGATGCTGGACTAGATTGGCATTGGACCTGATCCAGCAGGGCTGTTCTTATGTTCCTATGTTCTTACTCAGTTAGCCGGGGTAACTGCCAACTGCGTAAAGTGAGTTAGTTGAATGCTAACTTCTCACCGCCGCTACCACTTGTTTGGTCCCCAATAGTCGCATGTCCTCTATGAAAGTTGGCAACTCTAGCAGCTAGAGCATGGCATTAGGGCAGGGCATCCTATCAAATCCTTGCTACTTAAAAATCCCTTGGTGAGTGAAGATTAGATGCTTCGTATTTATATAGCACATTTCCTATGTGCGCCAATTGCTTCTCAAATATTATTTTGATCCAGCAATCCTGTCCCTCTAGTATACACAAGGAGCTGAGTCTCAGGAAGGGCTTATAGATGTCTCCCAATGCATTTACCAAATAGCCCAAATGCATAGAAGAATCCAACTGTGTACTGAATTGCACCCTGAATGAATCAAATCCCAATGACACGTTTTTGTACTTTTTCTTAAATGTGTGCTATTTCTGTCTTTTTTTCAAAAAACCAGTGAGATAGTTTCAGTGATACAATACCATCATAATCCATTTTCTTTCCCAAAGCAAGCAGCCCGTACACTAGTATTTATGTCAGTAAAGTTGCGAGATATTTTGCCCTGAGGTTCATCTCCTGCACTACCAACAAATAATGCTCACGGTTGCTTATTTATTCTTGGCTGGCCTGTCGGTGAGCACACCATCTTTCCGAACTGCTGCTGACAAACCAATTCGTGGGGTATCCATAATGTTCTTATTAAAGAGACAAATGAGTTATTTTTGCTTAAACAAACAAAGGAAGTATTACCCGCAGGAATGCCCAAGCAGTCTCAATCAATATTGTGAAGCAGATTCCAAGGTTGTTCACTTTGCATTTTGTCTTGCTGAGGAACAAAGCTATAAAAGGGTACTTTGGATTACCATATTATCAGGGCAGACTCTAGGCATTGGATAAGGCCCAGTTCTGTGCTCCCCTTCCCAGTTCTCCTCAATGGTTTATCTTAGCTCTTTTTTCCAGAATGTTTGGGAACTACAGATGAATCTTTCCATTTTGCTTCAGTCTCCAGTTCCAGAAATTCTGCTAGTGACCATGGGTTGCCAAAGAGGACTACATAACTATTCCTGTTTGGTCTGTCTTCCCTCAACCCATGCACCTCAACATTTGCTCTGTTTTCACATTGCACTGATCGCCTTTTCAGATCGTATCCTTAGAAAATGCTGAAATGATTCACACGATGAGCCCAATCCCTGGTTGGATTTAATACTGTATCAAACTTCTGATGTTGGACAGCCCAGATCCAAAAGGTCTGGTGGAAGAAGAAGATCCCTTGACAGCATGGTTTTTAACAGGAGCTTCTCTCTCTCTCCCTCACCCCCTCCCTCCTCCCTCCCTTCCACATTTCTCTCTCAACTTTGTCCTACCCTGGTTTGGAGCTGTGTATGCTTCCAATTTCCGGTTGTGGGTGCAAATGACTAGAAAGGAGGTGGAAGAAGTGATTGTATGTAATCAAGCCAGGTGGAAATGCTAGGTATTCCTCCTACCTTGATTCCACACAATCACTTCTCTCTCCTCTTACCTAGTCATTAGTACCCACACAACCAAAAATTGGGGAAACAAACTCCCAAACCTGGGTTGGACACAATTTCCAGGTGTGTAAATGACCTCAACATCTTTTTCTTCAGGCAATTGTCTTTGTGACCAGAGCTAAGCTGGACATTTTTTAAAAATTGTGTACTGAAATTTTACTTAATGGCCACATTTGCATGTAATGCAGAACCACTGGCCCAATGGACACATCAGACGTCATAGAGAGTCCCCTCTCTGCAGTCAGCAAGACAGCAGAGAGGAGGGGGAACTAGTTGTTTGGGCTTCCTTCTTGGTTCCTTCCTTCCTTCCAGCCAATAGCAGCTGGAGTGAGGGAGGGGCTTCCTCCCTCAACTCCAGTTGCCTGGCAGCAAGACTGTGGTGCCATGTTCAGACGTAACGCTGGCACCACAGAACTGGAGGTACAGGCAGCGAAACTTACTACACACTGAAGGGACAAATTGGAGTCTGGGGAGGGAAACTGTAGGTCCATTTTTGCGGCAAAACTGTGGTTGCCCACATTTGGACATACAGAAACTGAAACTGGAGGCCCCTTAACCTCTGGTTTCCTGCTATGTGCGAATGCAGCTAATATCATATTTAAATCTTCTCTTTGTTTTTGCCCCAATTCAGATATATTTGTGTATGATAACACATGTTCAAACCAAGACCGTAGGATGCATATTTCCAACTGCATTGCCATGTGGATGGAAATCTGTACCTCACCCACAACATGCAATAAAAATCAGGGCAACTTTCAATGCTTCATGTCCAAATCCATACCTGCTTCTTACATGCATTTGCAGTTCCCAATGCACCAAGGGAAATCTATGTGTGGAACTTGCATGCCTATGCATAGCTTCCCTTGCTGGATCATAAGCGTGCTTAAGTGTTACTATCTGCTGGGTCATCAGGAATAAGACAGGTTTAAAGTTCAGATTCAAACAATAGAATACATTAAATAAAGATGTGAACCAGCCCTTTGTTCTCAATGAATCCTGGTACAGTTCCATCTATCCTTTGTTGTTTTGATGCTAATCTCCCTCAAAGAAAGAAAAGTCAACAGATGTAATGATAACAATATGGCTGGATATTCTGAGGCCATATGTTCACTTGGAGCTGTTCAGAAATGCAGCAGGTGAGAATATAAAATGTTGATTAGCTCTATTTGGTTCTATTTCCTTCTCACCCAAGAAAGCTGGAAGAAGCCCAACAGGCTAACATCCTAGAGGGGCCAAGGAAAGGGAAGCAAATAATCTAATCATGGATTCCCTCTGGAAGCAGGAATCTGCTTTCATTCTGAAGTGCAGAACATGTGATTCGTTGAAGGCGTAAATAATGCATGCTGGTAGGAGACATCAGATGGAATTTTGTCTCTCTGACTGAAGAGCTTCTAACACAAACTCCTGTTTTGTATCCATTAGATGGAAATCAATGCATGGGGGCAGCGGGGGGGAGGGGGGAGAGAAGACTATGGGCAGATACAGCCGGCTTCTTAGCCCCTGTCAGTTCTCAGCCTCCCATCTTCAAGTAATAAAGTCCCTCAGTTAATTTGGAGGAGATTCATATGATACTTTTCAATACTTCAGTGTGTGTGTGTGTGTGTGTGTGTGTGTGTACACACACACAATGCATGCAACTCCCATCAGTTGTGAATGGCACACATACATTTGGGTCACTGTTTTCACAGCAAAATAAGTGGGAAACAATAAATTAATTTGTTATATTAATATACTAGACTCAGCACACCCCAAAATAAACCTGGAAAATCTTATCAGAATAGCCAGCTGAGAACAAGGCAAATTCAAACTGTCTAAGAAAATTCAAGGTGGGGAGGAAACGCTATGGGTGAGCTGCCCCCACACTATATAGTTCCTAAAAGTTCCAGTTGATGAGGCTTCTTTCTTCCCCCAGCTGCCATCATAAGTCTATTTATGAACCAGTTTACATCAAGGGGAGGAGAAAGAAGACAGAACAGCCTGTCATATAGGTTGACTGAAGAGATCAGTATGAAAGGAGCATATATTTAAGTCGTTGATTAGGTGTGACAACCATAGACAGCAGCCGATGCTAAGTTTTTGAACCCCAGTGGCATATTAATTCTTCATGTTTTTATTCTGCATCACCTCAAGCACATCATTTTTAATCAGCAAGCCAGTTCATAAATGTAATCAGTCCATCCATCATTTTCACATGTGTTTCCATCCTACCATATGCCAATCACAATGGTGCCATGGAAAGAATGAACCCTTGCCACAAGGACTGCCTCATTTCCACCATGCAGATGTGTCTCAGAGGCATAACTATAATAGGGCAAGGGGAGACAGTTGTCTGGGGGCCCACTGCCTTGTGGGCCCCCCCAGAGGCAAGTCACATGACTGACTCCCCCAGCCATGCGCCTGCCCGGGCTTCCTTCAGTTGTTTTCATCCTCTGAAATTGATGTGAGTGTTAAGACCTAGAGCAGGAATGGGGAACCTTGGCACTCCAGCTGTTTTTGGACTACAACTCCCATAATCCCCAGCCACAGAGGCCAATAGCTAGGGATTATGGGAATTGTAGGCCAACATCTGCAGGAGTGCCAAGTTTCCCCATCCCTGACCTAGAGCTACCAGAACAGCAGGTCTTTCTCTAGTACCATTAAATGACCTGCATCGTCCACAATTTACAAAACCTTTTAAAAAATAATTTAGGATGATATTCTATTGTGGCACATAGGTTTTATATATATATATATATATATATATATATATATATATATATATATATATAGGGCACATTTTTGCTTCTTTCACTTTCTCTCTAAGCAACATACTGCTGATTGGAATCACAGGAGCATCTTGTGTGCAAGATCTTACTGGTAACTGGCCCAATTGAGCACCACCTTGCAAATCTAGTTGACACATTTCCCCCACTGATTGGATGACAATATTCTCAAACGTATTGCCTTTGGGTACTCTGGACACAAATCTGTGGCTGTTGCATTGGGAAATGGAGTATCAAGTGTTTTCACAGCATCCCTACTCAACATGCATATCTGCAGTCTTATTCAGATATTACATTGCATGTCCATTCAGGTGTTTCTACACATCATGCACACATTGACTTTAGAAGTGACCCTGCCTCAGATACAGGGGCAAGGTAAGATGTATGCCACTGTTTTAAAGTTTATTTTGAAATTTTAAATTGTTTTAGGCATTTCAATTTTTCATTATTGTTGGTTGTTTTAAATGTTGGTACCATGGGCAGCCAGGAAAACAAACAAATGGATCATAGAACAAATCAATCCAGAATTTTCACTCGAGCCACAAATGACCAGGCTGAAACTATCATACTTCAGACACATTATGCGAAGATCCAGCTCCCTTGAGAAGTCCATGATGCTAGGGAAAGGTGAAAGAAAGAGAAGAAGAGGACGACCAGCAGCAAGGTGGATGGACTCGATTACGACAGCAATGAATGCACCACTGAGAGACCTGAAAGGCCAAGTTGAAGACAGATCATCCTGGAGAGAATCTATCTGTGTGGTCGCTAAGAGTCAACACCAACTTGATGGCACTTAATTGATCAATCAATCAGAACATGCAAAATGAGAACAAATAAATAAATATAATAATGTTCACATGTTGAAGAGAATATGTGAGTAACTGTAGGTGTATACAGATACAATATGTAGTTGTGTACATTGCACAGAAATTGTACGTGCATTCAACAAAAGATATGAATAGGGCTTGAGGATGGATGAAGTTCTAGGTTAGGCCCCCTGAAATACACACACACACACACACACACACACACACACACTTCTGAATGAATTTGTCCCATAGAGCAGTGCATGGTGCTATTCCCAACTGCAAGCACCAACCACTGGAGAGATGGGCCCATGCATCATTGGCTATCATCACAAGAGTGAAGAACAAGGAGTTGAAAAGCAGTAAAGCTTTCAACAGGTGCAAGCTCTGCATAGAGGCCTTTAGCAATGTGAGCATATCAAAAGGGCCCTGCTGGATCAGACCAAAGGTTCATCTAGGTGAGCATCCTGCTTCACACAACAGCCAGTGATATGCCTCCATGAAGTCCATATGGAAGGCAATGACCCACTCCTGTTCCCCAACAACTGGCATCAGTGTCCACTTGCATTAATGAATGTTGTCATCAGCCATCACAGAGATCATTTCGTTTGTCCCATGAAAATTGAGCACACACTCTCAGAATCAAACACATTCCACCAGAGCCAACTTTCCTAATGCCATCCTTTGTGAAAAGCAAAGTCTCTGCTATAATCTATGTCAATGGTTGGAATACACCTTACCCATCTTATTAAATGCCTTTTCACATGTCTGCTTAAATGCGTGATGCTATTGAAAGCAGTGGAGGAAATCAACTTCTAATTTAATGAATTCAAATGCACACTATAGTTGTTGCAGCATTTGGCATGCTTTTTCTCCCCCTGACTCATATGAGGTTTACGGATGTTAATCCACTATGTAAGGAATCAAACGGTCTAGATTTTTCTTTACAGCACTTAATGGTGCTGCAGCTTTACTGCTGCAAATCTCCCTTAGGGGAAGTAGAGGAAAGGAGAGGAGAGGAGAGGAGAGGAGAGAGAGAATCATTGAGGTACATGCTGGGCAATCATAAGGAAGTTAAACAGTCAAAGTAAGTAGCAACGTATGCCTTTTTGACAGACCCCAAATTGCTGGAACACCTTGTAGGAAAATAATCACTTTTTAAAAAAGAAAGTGTGTGTGGGTTTGTGTGTGTGGTACAGGAGAGGGGTGCTTTCCAGGCAGCTGCTCAACAGCAGCAAAATGCCTCAATTCAGGCAAGTTGCATTCAAATTGTAAAAAGCAGGGGGAGCAGTCTCATGGAAACTAACAACCTGAAAAAACAGCAACCTTTTCACTCTGGATATGTGACACCCTAGCTCTATATCTCAGTGGTTAAATTCAAAACAAGGCTTTGAAAATGTGAATTTCACCATGCTGTCTGCATAGGGACTGCAGTGTCCCAACGCAGGAAGTGTGGAAGCACACTTCAGAGATACGACATGACCCCATTGCAGGGGGAGAAAGAGAAAGAGAAAGAGAGATTTACCCCCTGTCCATAGACTGCTTAATCTTGCTGGCTGAGGATGAGAAACAATATGTTTTAATAAACAAACAAATGTAATATACTCTTAAAATTCAAGTCAGCATCCAATTAAGCCACTTAAAAATGTAACCTGTGCTAAATATCCCAGTTCTATCTTAATCATTTTCCTCCAAAGCCATTTTTTAATAGAAATGAATGTATAACATTTCTAGTCTAGGACCATGGCAAGCTGCAGAACAGCCTTGGAGAAGAAGCATGCTACTTCTGGAATTGGGTGCCAGTTGCCCATTGTGATGGAAAGGGTAGACCCTCAAGGACCAAACTTTTTAATAAGCCCCCTCTTTGGGGATCCATTTAGGTATTTGTTATAGACGTCCATTTAATTGGCAATAAAAGTCAGGATGGCTGGTGGGGTCTAGCCACCCCCCACCTGCTTGTCGGAGAGAAGCAGATTGGAATCTGGAATGGAGCTAAGAAATGGGACTAAGGCCAGAGTTTTGTAGCTGGTTTACATGAAGGAACTTGCGGAGGAGGCAGGATTCCAAGAGCATCATCTTTGCTTCGGGGGACTGATGCTGCTTACAGACTAGCACAGTTTGAGTCTCTGTCTGAACCTTCATTTTCAATGTGTGTATGTTTAAATCAACATTTGATTGACTGACTGACTGACTGTCAGATTTTATTAAAATAACCTTTTATTAAAATAACCCCAAGTCAGTTTATCGCATCATTAAAACAATACAAATATTACATTTCAATATTTAAAAATGATACCAATCGAGTAAAGTTAAAACATATGCACAATAAAACACGAAGACACAAAAACATAAAGGACAGTAGCAACAAAGTATATAGTGCTCATCTGAAAACCTGGGTGAAAAAAGCTATGTTTGTATTTGCCTTCTGAAAGCCATTATGGAGGCTGAGCAGCGGATGCTTACTGGGAGAGAATTCCAAAGCCAGCGGTGGGGGGAGGCAATGACCGAGAAGGCCCTGTCTCACATGCACAACAACTGAGCCTCCCTCATTGTCAGCACACAGAGCAGAGCCCACTCCAATGATCTTGTCAGGTGGGCAGGCCCAAACTATTAAGGGCTGCAAAGGTCAAAACCAGCACCTTGAATTGGACATGGAAACCAAGTGGCAGCCAGTGTAGCTCTTTCAGAATGGGTCTGATATGCTTCCGGTGGGCAACTCTGGACAAAACCCTAGCTGCCACGTTTTGTCCTAGCTGCAGTTTTCAAATATTCTTCAAGGACAGCCCCATGTAGAGTGCATTACAGTAATCCAAACATGATGTGAACTAATGCATGGGTAAGAAAGGTATGCATCTGGCACACTAGCTGTGCAAAGGCACACCTGGCCACTTGAGCATCCAAAAGCAGAATCAGCCACCAGGTCCAACAATAGCCTTAAGCTACCTGCACTTTCAAGAAGAGTGGAACCTCATCAAGAACCAGCTAAATCCCCTCGTCCTGATTGGCTCTCCTCCTTACCAGCAGCACCTCTATCTTGTCTGGATTCAGTCTCAGTTTCCCACATCCAGCCCATCACTGCCTCCAGCCCCGAATTCAGGTCATTCACCACCTCCCTAGGATCTGATGACAAAGAAAGTTAGAGCTGAGTGTCATTTGCATATTACTGATAGCTCAGTACAGATAACCTCTCCCAGTGGTTCCATATAGATGTTAAAATGCATGGGGCTGTGGGTCAAAACAAAACCATTTGGGACACCATAGGCCACGCCTGCTTAATTTAGGCCTCCCAGATGTTTTTGAACTACAAGTCCCATAATCCCCAGCCACAGTGGCCAATAGCCAGTGATGATGGGAATTGTAGGCTAACATCTGCACGGGCCCCCAAGTTGAGCAG
Organism: Hemicordylus capensis; assembly: GCF_027244095.1. NCBI lineage: Eukaryota > Metazoa > Chordata > Lepidosauria > Squamata > Cordylidae > Hemicordylus > Hemicordylus capensis. The sequence continues at coordinate 8,060,534 of NC_069658.1, forward strand.
CCCTGCCATAGGCCAAAGGTTAAAGAATCGAGGAATAGTCCCCCAGCACCACCTTCTGGAGCCTTCCCCCAAGAAAGGACCGAAGCCACTCCAAAGCAGTACCTCCAATCCCTATACTCAAGAGGTGGTCTAGAAGGATACCATGGTTGATGGTATCAAACACTGCTGGGAGGTCGAGGAGAATCAACAGACACACACTCCCCCTGTCTAGTCCCTGGCATAAGTCATCCACCAGGGTGGCCAAGGCAGTTTGGACCCACAGACAGTATAAAGCAAAATTATTTCATTATATTTGGCTTACAAGAAAACTGACTTTTTAGAACCTGATTCATGAACCTTCTGCGGGTCCAGGTGGTTTTTTGGTGGTTTTTGGTTGCAGCTCCAGGTGGTTTGTGGGAAATCTTTGCTGTGTTGAATTTAATTTGCTTCCTAGTGAGTCTGAATAAAGTTCTTGAAAATAACTCCCCTGAGAACTTTTTCTGCCTTTCGTTTACTGAAACCATATCTATATACTGAGGGCATGCACATGAGGAACCCCACTCCGGCTTGCACAGCCCTACCTGGGTAGGGCTGCTCGTACGGAGCATTGGGATCGGGCCCAATCCCAGCACTGCCCTGCCGGGTAGCCTGTGTTTTCTATCTGTGCACAACTGAGCCCGTCTACTGCAATCCCTAGTCATGTGGCTGACTCCTCAGGCTGCCTGCAGCCCAAGCAGCCACAGAGCCAGGAGGCTAGAGCACCTGGCAGTGGGGACATTCCCAAATGCACTGCCCTCCTCACATGGTGCATTGTGGGATTTCCATAGCCTCCAGATGGTCCTGCTGCTCCCCGCAGCATGGCTCTTGTGGGCACATGAGTGGGGCAGCCATAAAGAACAGCCAGATTGCCTGAGGGGAAGATAGGTGCAGTCCTCCTTTTCTCCTGCCATCCCCAGCTCCACACCATTAGGTTGTGTGAATGACCTTAGTATTTCCAAAAGTGCTGGAATTTGGGGCTCTTATAGGCAGAGAACTGGAGCACTTGCAAACATACGGGAGGTACCAGAAGACTCAGCCTGACCTGCAGACATGTTGTTGGTGACAAAGGTCTGAAGAAGGAAACATAAGGGTGGCAAAATCCCCGCAAACTGCTCTTAGTCAATGAGATGGAGTGTTTGTAAGCTCAGACCATTCACAGTTAACAGACAAGAAGGTGGTTAGATGCAATGGACTCTGGTGAGGTGGGGAGGAGACCTTGACCAAAAACAGTAGGGAATGAATCACCTTGAAGAACACTCCCTCAAGACAGCCACAACAAGCCCTTCTGTTAACGAGGGGGGAAGTTATGCAGACCTCTTTTGTTTCCTCACCAGCCATTTCACAGCTTTGTGTTTCATCTGAGAGGGATGAAGCTGGGACAGGACACCAGCCCCCTCCCCAATACATATATCCGGTGGGGGCTCCCTCCGGCCTTACCGGCTCCAACGTTCCCTCAGCAGCCAAGGCCAGGGAGGCCCCAGACGGGGCAGGTGGCCAGGCAGAGAAGCCCGACGGCCAGCTGAGATGCTGCAAGACCCTGGAGCTGGACTAGAGGGGCCGGGAAAGGGTGGGGGTAAGGGTGGAGGCCTCCGGAGAGAGACTACTGCAGCAAGGAGTGAGGAGTCTGGAGGAGGAGGAGGGCTTGGGTGAACCAAACTCCCTCCCCTCAAAAACTCTAAGGCCCTGCCTGGGGGAGGTGAGAGGGAGGAGTAAAACAAGAGAACGGCCATGGAGAGTCTAGTGTCGGGACAACATACAGGACAGAAAAAAGGAAAGTTGCCTATGAAGTAAGACCCAAATTAGAGCAGACACTCCTGCCCTTGTTGGGAACTTTTGTTTATTAACCATGCTCAGCTGCAGGTTCAAGTAACACATGCACACCAGAGCTATATTGCAACATGTTGTTGCTGGACCATTCTTGTGAAAACACATTACATAAATGTGATGGGACTGCATGGGTAATACTTAAGGATGGTGTGTGTGCAAAAAAGAAAAGGAAAAAGGATAAAAATCACTGCCAACCCATTTCGACTTCCTATTGCTGAAGGAAATGGGGGTGTGATGTTAAGCATGATGTCAATCCTCAGCCCTTCTGGCCTCCAGAGGTCCAACCAGCACTCGCCTCTTCATTGGAACCTTTTCTGAGTTACTTGAAGTTTCAGGCAAGTATCCGCTGAACTTAGAGACAGTGTGGAGATGGAATCGTGAGCCACATTTCGAAGTCCAATGAAGCACAATACCTTGTGTCAGGGACTCCATTGTGATCAATGTTAGATCTGCCACTTTTTCCAATCCCCCAAGCAACTCTGAGCACCATTATTTTAAACTAAGAATTTCTGCTGCACGGATGATACTAAATTGGGAGGAAAGGTCACCCACGAGAAACAATGCAGGCAGGTAGGGAAGGGTTTCGATCAGTTAAGCGCTCCAGCTAATAGATAGCAAATTCAATGCAGATAAATGTAGAATAATGAGACTCGGAGAATGTAATAAAAGGACATAATATCTGCTTAATGGGAAGTTACTACCACATATTGACCCAGAGAGCAGTGGGAGTTATTTTAATAATAGGAAGACCCCTGCATGAAAGTCTTTGGCTCTGGACTGTTAAAGAAACAGGAGGACATCACCCAAAGCACAGCATGATGCGTAATTTTCAGAGTGTGTTTGAAACTGTTCATAAAGGAGTTCTTTTTTACAGAACCATAGGAACATAGGAAGCTGCCATCCACTGAGTCAGACCCTTGGTCCATCTAGCTCAGTATTATCCTCACAGACTGGCAGCGGCTTCTCCAAGATTGCAGGCAGAAATCTCTCTCAGCCCTATCTTGGAGAAGCCAGGGAGGGAACTTGGAACCTTCTGTTCTTCCCAGAGTGGCTCAGTCCCCTGAAGGGAACAGCTTACAGTGCTCACATGTGGACTCCCATTCAAATGCAACCAGGGCAGACCCTGCTTAGCTAGAAGGACAAGTCATGCTTGCTACCACAAGACCTCCTCTCCTCTCCTCCCATCTAATGGTAGTTCATAAAAAAGGAAGACATTTTGAGAAAAAATGTTTATTATGTGTTTATATCAACCATCCTCCAAGAAGCTCAGAGGTCATTCATGGATGGTTTCCCCATCTCCTCATTTTGCCCTCACAACAACTCTGTTAGGTAGTTTAGAGGGTGACTGGTCCAAGGCTTCATGACTGAGTCATCCCAGGCATGATCTGACATTCTAACCATGACACCACATGAGCCTCACATTTATTGCATAATTCTGCCTAGAGTGAAATTTCTATACACATTTATGAATTTCATTTTGAGCAATGTCCATTTTGGAATATTAGACAGGGAGCAACAAGATCTGAGGGAAGTCCTTTTCTCAGCAAAACTTAGGAAGGTATCAGGGACATACAGGAAACAAGAATGAAGAATGTTACTTTGAGTCAGTTGCTGATCCAGAGTTGAAACATGGCCAGGCAATGTCCTGTCATCATGCCGGCAGAGACAGAAGCAAGGAAGAGGCGGCAATGAAGCTGGCCAGTGGCATGGATGCATCCTTGATAGCTGCAGGTAGCAGGGAGTAATATGGAGCTGGGAGGGAGGACAGAAAGGTGAGGTGCTGGTGTCGAGCCTCTAATATTCGTGGGCTTGACTTCTTGTGAGATAAATGCCAGCTGCTGGGAAATACCCAAAGCCCTGTCCAATGAAGTGCAGAGTGACCAGAGGGCTTAAGAGGCCAAGGAAGGAGGGTCTCTCCCTGACTCTGCAGAAGCTCCCAGGAAGGCAGAAAAGGCTTGTGCACAGGGCGATGGCAGAAACGGTGCCTAAATCTCCCTGGTGCTTTACAGCTATCCTGGAGTTCTGAGGAGGGATGTGCGAACATGTTCAATGTCGAACCAGTTCGGTTTGACCATTCAGAGTCGAACTGAACTATCCCCTGACTGTTTGGGGGCTTCGCCTTTCCCCCGTTCCCTTTGCTGTCCGTTGGTTTTTTAAAAACAACAACAAAAAACTACCCCCTCAGGTAGAATTGCTGGAGGTGGCAGGGGTGGGGTCCATGGAGGCTCCCCCTCCCCCCACTGGCCTCCCTTGATGCCCATACTGGCTGGCCGGCGCCTTCCCCCTCCAGCGCGGCAGCCATTTTGAAGCTGCTATGCCTGCACAATTGGCCTCTGCGTGGCCTGGGAGAAAAAATGTCCGTGAACCTCCCAGACCGAACTGAACTGGGGAGGGGGGGTTAATGAGGGTGCCAGACCAAACTGGCCCATTTAGATTCGGGTCCAGTCCAGACTAGAACCTGGACCAGCTGGTTCCGTGCACACCCCTCGTTCTGAGGCCATACTTAAAGGGCAACCATCCCCCGAAAGGGTCATGAGGGGACTGGATGCACCAAGGGCCCACAGCTAACGTATTACAGAAGGAACAGAAATCTGGGTGATGCACTTTCAGTTCCTTTACACCTCCCCTCCATTTCCAGCTCAAGCTACTGATGCAGACATGTGCTTGTGTGCTTTGAGGAAACAGCATAAAAAGGAGTCTCGCTGCAGTGCTGCACATCATTGCATCAAGATGTCTCTTAAGTATTGTTTCATCAATGCACTCAAGTGCTTGAGTGGTTAGGGGTGTGTGGAACCTGTTCAAATAGAACCTGGTTTGATTTACACTGACCTGGTTTGATGGGTTCTAGCTTAAACTGGACTGCCCCCCCCAAGAGGGGGTTAGTCCTAGTTCGGACTGAATCAGTCCCGCTTCGGATCAAACTAGTTCAGCCCAGTTCAACCAGTTTCAGTGCCTTGCTTGTAAAGGGGAATCTAGTAAGGATTCCCCTTTACAAGCAAAGAGGGATGGCCTATGTAAAAATGGGTTCAGGGCAGGTGGGCAAGAGAGCACCTTACTGGCTATTGTGGTGGGGGCTGTGGCAGCAGCTCCCTGGAGACAGTAGTGGCAGTGGCCCGGTTCTGGTCTCTGCACATGCACAGAGGCCATTTGCATGACTTCTGCACATGCACAGAGGCCATTTATGTCACCACAGAATTTGCATGGTGATGTAAATGGCTTCTGTGCATGCACAGAGGCCAGAACCAAGCTGCCCGTTGCCCTACAGGGCAGAACGGGGAGTTCCAACAGGGCTGAGAGGGGTCGCTATTGCCATGGAAATGTCCCTGTCACCACCGGGGACCACTGCTGCAAGAACTAGTAAAGTGCCCTCTCGCTGCCCCCCGAACCATTTTCCCACAGGCACTCCCCCTTTGCTGGTGAATCTTTACCGGATTCTCCTTTACAAGGAAGGTAATCAAACTGGGTAAAACCGGCTCACGGACCGGGTGGTTCAGTTAAAATTTGAACTGAACCCCCAATGCTGGTTCCATGCACACCCCTAGTGTTGGGAAACAAGACAGGGGGAAAGAAGGTATAGAAGGATGAATAGAAGGAAGTGGAAACTATGACAGACTTCTTGTGTGAAGTCTGGAAATCAAAAACAGAACAGTGGATTGCTATATTACTGCTGCCACCCCAGAAACAAGATTAAGAAATTCAGACATCTAAAATCCTGGGAGAAATGCCTAAATGTTCCTGTCTTAAAGGAGAACAGTCATTCCATCTCATCAGGCAACTATAGCCCTATTCAGACATTACACTGCACATGTATAAAGGTGTCTGTATACACATACGTGTTTTTGTCTGAATGACTATATGCATATTCATTGTAAAGGTGAACCTGGATACAGACCTCTTCAAATGCAAGGTACAAATAAAGGTTGTACATTGTACATGCAGTGGATGTAATGCATGAATAACTACATATTACAGAACTGTACTTGTGGACAGGGTTGCACAGATTGTTCAAGCATTGAGCATAAAGTATGAATAAAGCTTCTGAGAACTGCAGATATATGAGATGGGTTAAGGAATCCACATCTCTTTAACCAAACTACCCCAGATCTCATAATTCTTTGGGGAACCCTAGGCAGCTCAACTGGAGTAAAACAGATATATGGCTATAATCTGGATTTGCTCTTCATCTCTCTCTTTCAGGAAGCTTGTGTACTTTGTGAAAGGAGAGAATGCTAATCTTCCAAAGGAAAGTCAAGCCCTTTTCAGGGTGTCCTAGTTTCAAGAGCTAGCCCCACTGACATTCCAGTGACCTTAGAACCAGTGCCATAGGATGATCACATATCTGTTTTATTGGGATGGGAAAGCCGCTGCTGAATAGAGGGAGGGAAAATGCCATAAAGCTCGCTGAAGTGTAGTGTTTATAAGTTTTCAAATAGAACCTGAGAAAGCCCAATAAACTTTGGCTTCAGTTCAAATGCACCATCAAACTCATGCAGTTTTCTGTGAATTTTCCTCCTCCTCCTCCTTTTATGATCCATTTGTCTCATCCCCGTGAAAGATCTACAGAGACAACGGCCTGGGCAGAATGTAGATTTGATGGCCCATTGTTGGACTAGGTGCAAATGACTCCTGTTCTCATCACTGGGATCGATAAGTTGCGAAAGCAGTATTCAAGCCAGAGCACCACAACTGGGTCAGCTGAATGGGATTTTCCACTAATAATGAGTGCTTGGAAAGGAGAAGAGCAAGAGGAAAGTAAATCCTTGCAGTCTTCTTCCGATTGAGGTAGTATACACAGAAGAATCAATACTAGCTATGGTAAGGCAGTCCCATAAAGATGCTTTATCGGCCAAAGCATGGAGCTTGGTAGGGGAACTACTGAAAGCTCTGCATGACAGACAGACAACCCCTTGTGTTTTGAACTTGAGAAAAGTGCAGAGAAGGGCTTCACAAGTGTTTGGGCAGGAAATATAGAGCCAGAAGCTGCACCTGATCACTGCAGACACTTTTCAGCCCCATGCTCTCATCCTCTCCTATGCCATCTGGAAGATCCAAGATGCACACTGTGGGAGAAATCACTAGACTCTCCTTTGTGGGCCACGCAAGCCCATGGGTGAGCTATACCTATATCGCCTGTCCATGCAGGGTATTCGGGAGTTAATCAGGACACTTGGCAATATGTTTGGTATGAAGCATATACAGGTGAAACTCAGAAAATTAGAATATCGTGCAAAAGTCCATTAATTTCAGTAATGCAAATTAAAAGGTGAAACTGATATATGAGACAGACGCATTACATGCAAAGCGAGATAAGTCAAGCCTTAATTTGTTATAATTGTGATGATCATGGAGTACAGCTCATGAAAACCCCAAATCCACAATCTCAGAAAATTAGAATATAACATGGAACCAAGAAGACAAGGATTGTACAATAGAACAATATCGGACCTCTGAAAAGTATAAGCATGCATATGTATTCAGTACTTGGTTTGGGCCCCTTTTGCAGACATTACTGCCTCAATGTGGCGTGGCATGGATGCTATCAGCCTGTGGCACTGATGAGGTGTTATGGAAGACCAGGATGCTTCATTAGTGGCCTTCAGCAATTCTGCATTTTTTGGTCTCATGTCTCTCATCCTTCTCTTGGCAATGCCCCATAGATTCTCTATGCGGTCAGGTCAGGCGAGTTTGCTGGCCAATCAAGCACAGTATACTGTATACTTTTCAGAGGTCCGATATTGTTCTTTTCTTCAATCCTTGTCTTCTTGGTTCCATGTAATATTCTAATTTTCTGAAATTGTGGATTTGGGGTTTTCATGAGCTGTACGCCATGATCATCACAATTATAACAAATTAAGGCTTGACTTATCTCGCTTTGCATGTAATGAGTCTGTCTCATATATCAGTTTCACCTTTTAATTTGCATTACTGAAATTAATGGACTTTTGCACGATATTCTAATTTTCCGAGTTTCACCTGTAAGCAGGACTGTGTCTCTTGGCATTACAAATCCTAGCCAAATTCTGCATCAGGCTTGGTTCCACTCCAACCTCTGGGGCAGATTCCATATGGTGTCACTTGGAGACTGTTATTCTTCAAAATGTGAAATTGTTTATGGTGTCCCCCAGGGCTCCATACTCTCTCCAATGTCTTTTTTAACATCTGCATGAAACTGCTGGGAGAGATCATCAGGAGATTTGGTGCATGGTGTTATCAGTAAGCTGATGACACCCAAATCTATTTCTCTATGTCAACATCATCAGGAGAAGAAGGCATGACCTCCCTAAATGCCTTCCTGGAGGCAGTGATGAGCTGGGTGAGGGATAAAAAATTGAGACTGGATTCAAATAAGACAGAGGTACTTACTGTGTGGGGTCAGAATTCAGGAGACAATTTTGATCTGCCGGTTCTGGCACATCTGGTCACACTTGCCTAAAAGGAACAGGTGCACAATCTGGGAGCGCATCTCGATCCAAACCTCTCCCTGGTGTTTCAGGTAGTAGGGGTATGCAGAACTGGTTTGATTCAAACTGACCCAGTTCAACCAGTTCAAGCTCAGATTGGGCTGACCCACCAAAAGAGGGAGGTCATCTCAGTTCAAACTTAACTGGGCCCAGTTAGGACTGAACCAGTTTGACCTGGTTCAACTGATTTAAGTGCTTTGCTTGTAAAGGGGAATCTGCTAAGGATTCCCCTTTTACAAGAAAATGGGGGGTCCCTATCTAAATATCTAACAAGTTACTCTAGTAAGAACTAATATGCCTACTTTTTCCCCCTTTCACTATCCCTATAGCTGGACTAAATTTGGTCCAAATCAGTTACGCAGTTCAAAAGTTAGTACTCTTGTGCCTCAAACCTTCATGTGTTTGACATCTTAAATTGGGGCTTGGATGACATCATCCCAAACTATCATCTCAAACTATGTCTCTGAGCTTTCCCTATGTGTACCTACAACTGTACCAAATCTGGCGCAAATCAATTCCATTTGCTCATCAACCCTTCTCATGTCTGCCATTGAATCAGGGTGGATGACATCATTACAAACTATGCCCTTGAGCTGTTCCTATGTCTCCCTACACCTGTAGTAAACTTGGTTCAAATCAGTTAGGCAAGTTAGCCCACTTGTGCCTCAAATGTTCACGTGTCCGCCATCTTGAATTAAGGTGGACGATATCACAAACCACACTGCTGCGGTGTCCCTGTGTGTCACTGGTACAAATGTACCAAATTTGTTTCAAATCAGTTAGGCGGTCCACAAGTTATCCCTCTTGCTTCTTAAAATTTCATGCATCTGCCATCTTGAACTGGAGCGGATGACATTATCACAAACTACACCACTGAAGTGTCCCTACAACTGTACCCCATTTGGTTTATATTGGTCCAGGCATTGCAAGGTTGATGGGGGAAACACACATGGATACACCAACAGATACACAGACACAGACACACATGGAATGCATGGTGATCTCACAAGCCTACCAGAAAATAGGCTAAAAAAGGTTCAGGGGAGCAGGCGGAAAGGCATATTACTGTTCATGGTGGCAGCAGCTGTGGGGTAGCAGATCCACAGTGGCAGCAGGGCCACTCTCGGCCCTGCTGGCCCATCCTCCCCGCACTGCAGGCTGGAGGGCAGCCCAGTTTTGGCCATCGTGCATGCACGAAGGCTATTTGTGTGGCCTCCGTGCATATGCGGAAGCCATTTATGTAACCACACAATGTGTTGGTGGTCATGCAAATGGCCTCTGTACATGCACGGAGGTCACTGAAATGGCCCCTGCCCATGTCCAGAGGCCCGGACCAGGCCAAAGAAGGTCCAAACCTGGCTGCTGCTGGCCCAGGCTACTCTGAGGGAGGCCAGCAGAGTTGGGGTGAAACTGCCCCCATGCCTAGTAAATGACTCACCTCCTGCCCCCTCTAGGTTTAGGGAATTCCCTTCCCCTTTACCAATAGACCCACCCCCCAAGCCTGGTCTGATCGGACTAGAACCAAAACTGAGCCAGGCTGGTTTTGAAATATAATGGAACCAGTCTGGTCAGTTTTGTGCACATCCCTAAACTGCATTGTGCTCTATGTGGGGCAGCCTTTGTATGAAGTCCAGAAATTGCAATTGGTACAGAATGCAGCAGCCAGGTTGGTCTCGGGGACATCTCCAAGAGACCATATTATTAATATATTATAAGAACGACACTGGCTACCAATAAGTTTCTGGGTGAAATACAAGGTGCTGGTTATAACCTATAAAGGCCTAAACAGCTTAGGCCCTAAGTATTTAAGAGAACGCCTTCTTCACTATGAGCCCCAATGCTTGTTCAGGTCATCCGGAGAGGCTCATTTGGTGGCAACAGAGGGACAGGCCTTCTCTATTGCCTCTCCAAGACTCTGGAATGCAATCCCTCCTGAAATAAGAGCCTCCCCATCTCTGACAACTTCTTAAAAGTCATTAAAAGCACCCATGCTTTTTAACTAGACTTGTGGTTTTAAATTGTTGCAGGGTTTTGTTTTGTTTTATGTTGCTATAAACCACCTAGAGACAGAAGTTTGGAGCAGTGTACAAATATGATAGATAGATAGATAGATAGATAGATAGATAGATAGATAGATAGATAGATAGATTTAGTTTTACAAACTTTAAACAAAACTGGTGCAATATGGCAGTGGTGGTATAGCCGGAGATTCCTTCCACTGCAGCGGAGACCATCAGGTGTACTACTGGTTCCCCTCCCACCCCCTCTAGGCCTATGGAAGCCCCCTCCCCCTTTAATGTTAAAGGAAATCCTCACCAGATTCCTGTTTACCAGTAGACACCCCCCCAACCAGTCTGTGAACTGGTCCAGACTGGTCCAGTTTGACTTGAACCAGAACCGGGTCATGTCGGTTTGAATCCGATTCAGATTTGAAACTAACCAGCAAATCTGGTTCTGTCTTAGATAACACCACAGCCTATACTTAAGGATGACCTCTCTCCACAGTTTACAGCATGGGGGAAGAATGAATCCCTTCAGCAACCCTACAGGCCAAAGGCCAAGGGGTGGAGCAGGCATACCCCAGCACCACCTTCTGTGTTCAACCCACCAGTTTGGAGTGGAGTCGCCTTATAACTGTGCCCCCAATTCCCAACTCAGAGATATGACCCAGAAGGATACCATGATCGATGGTATCAAAAGCCACTGAGAGGTCCAGGAGAATCAACAGAGTCTGTCGTACCTGGAGATGCTGCTAGGGATTGGATCTGAGACCTTCTGCATGCAAAGCAGGTGCTCTACCACAGAGTTACAGCCCCATCCTTTCCTGGGTTGATAAGCATCTTTAATACTGACATGGAGGAGGGGAAAAACAGAATGTGAGAGAGGGGGAGCAAGAGACTGAAAATAATGCCTTATGAATCACTCTGTGAATTGAGCCACATACCCCACAAGAACAGCTATATTAGCAAAACATGTTAATGAGTAATATAGCTGTACCAGAGGGGAAATAGGGGGGTTATTTGATTCCTATTTTATCACAATTTATGTCAGTATAAAAGTCATGGAGATTGCCAGAAACAAAAGGAACATGATGTAGAATTGCATGAAAAAGTGTAAAATCAATACCAGCAGGTTTTTGAACACTGTGCTTGGCAACCCTCCTCTAATCCACAGTCAACACTATATTTTATGGATATATAACTGAGGCCGGGATGCCAGAAAATCTTCTGCTGTCAGAGGAGCCTCTGCTAAAGAATTAACATTCAGTCTGGTAGGGGATCAGATGCTCATCTCCCAGGAGACGAGAAATTGCGTCTTTTTTGTCCAGAAACCTAAAAAAACATGCAGCTAGGAGTGTTTTAGAAATGCCAAAAACAGGATGTATGGGTTTCTCTATGTTCCTGATACAGTGTCTGAAGTATAGATTTACACTTCTCCTCCATGAAGGATAGATCTAGACATCTCCCCTTGGAAAAACTGAAGTTCTAGCATGATTAGGCCAAAAGGTAGAGAGGGCTCTGGGGACAATTCACAGGAGACTTAATCCAGAGGTACAATAAACTGCAAGCCATGGTCTGATCTGAGACGCCCTTCTGAAATTATTACTTTTACTGTTGGCTGACATGTTGGCTGACATTATAGAGTCTACCACTTCTGTAATGGTCTGGGCTGGGCTCCTGTGGACTTCAAAGGCAGTCCTGGCTCTGTTTTGAAGCAGCAATGGCAGAGCTGTGTTTCAAGAGGTTTCCCCATTCTGGACAATGAGGAAATTTGAGGAAATACAGTTTCCACAATCACAGCTTCAAAAAAGATTTGGTTTTGCTCTAGGGAGGGCTATAATGGAGGTGGTGGGCTGTGCATCATGCCAGACAAGAATGGCTGACATACAGAGTAAGGATGCAGTGGTGCAGTGAGAGAACTTCCCAACTAACTGCACTGGTACAATGAGGAAGTGGCAATTTTTGACACCTTCCCCAGGAAGCTCACTGTGCCACTAAAAAATATGCCCCCAAGGGCTGCACAATCCTCAGGGACATATGTTTGGGGGGCAGGGATGGCTTCCTGGAGGAGAGGGTGTCAAAAATTGCCACTTTTCCACGGCACTGGTGTAGTTAGTTGCAACTTCTGTTAGGCTGTTTTTTCACTGTACTAGTGGATCTTTTGTTTTTGTTGTTTTTATTGACATTCAGACGAATGCTGCAGTAGTGCAGACATGTTGCGCTAAATAGTTCCGTTAAGTCAGGAGCTTGTGTTTCAGACAAGGGTTGCACTGGTGCAACAGGGCATGCTTGCACAAACAGCAGCATGCCTCCTGCTGTAAAACCTCTTCATTAGTCCATATATGTTGCAAGGGGTGATGCAAGGCTATCCATTCTCTGTGCTGGACAAGTGCAACACACTCACAAATGGACCAAGAGTGCAAGAGATTGAGCAGCGTTGAGCATCTACTCAGTTACATGAGGATGATGATTTTTACTAATCTAGTTTTCAATGCGAGTCCCCAAAACTATTTACATAGATGAAGAGATGGTTCCATATTCCCATAGGGCTCAAAAGTGAAAAAGAAACAGAAGGAAGACACTAGCAATGGCCACTTGAGGAACAATGTGCCAGGACTGGTTAAGAACAGTTGCTCTCTCCGTCCTAAATAAAAGAGAATCACCACTTTAAAAGGTGCCTCTTTGCCCAGTTAGCAGGGTGAACTGACCCAAATAAGGCTGGCACAAGGATGAAGGAGGAGGAAGGCAGAAGGTCAGGAAAGATGCGCGATAAACATGACAGTGGACTGGGAGAGTAGGCAGGAGTAAGTAGGCAGGAGACCATAGAGCACTAGAAAGACTGATAGAACAAATTATCCATTAACAGAATTTTTAAAATGATATTATAACAGTTAGGTGCTGAATATATTCTACAGCATCAAAGTCAGAAACGTGTAGGCAGGTAGATCAGTCATCTAAATGTAGGAAGGTAGATCAGTCCAGCAGTGAAGTCAATAGCAAAGTGGGTCCTGAGCAGAGAAGTCCATCTGAACAGGGCTGGCACAAGGATGGATCAAGTGATGGGCAAGAAGAAAGATTAAAATCCTCTCCATCTGATCAGCACAGCTCCATGATGTCTTCTGCCTGATTTCCCACCAGACATCAGAACTGTTTCTCAAGCAGATCCTGTATCTGATCCGACTTACCTTCTCCAGGCACCTCCACAGTCAGCAGAAGGCACCTCAGCTCTAATTTTGGCAGGACAGGACAACTGGCAATTAGCAACAGAAAGGCAGGGAATTCACTCCATGATGCCACCTCTGGAGTGTCACTTGGTATTAATGCCCTCATTTGTCCAACAGATAGGTAGACCCTGAATGTCAGGTTCCCCAAAAGAAGAAGACATGGGCGGCACGAGATCGAAACTGGATCCTATGAATCTGACTCTTTTTAAAAAAATATAAGCCAGACATTTTAGAAATCGGCCCTACGTAAACCAAGTTCACTAGGAAAAAACTCAGTTGGGATCATTACACAAACTCAATTTGCATAATGGCTCAGTCTGCATAATTACTCACTTTGCATACTTTATTTTGGTTGCAATCTAATAACCACCGTGATTCTGGAGCAGTGTTTATATGTGCAAAGTGTTTGACCTTCTCTTTCTTGTTCTCCTTTGCAGAAGTCTTGGGTCACTGCAGTTCCCATTTTAAAGTCTGGGAACTGAAGATGGTAAACCATCGCCTTGCCCAACACAGTGTCCCTCACTGGATAGGGAATGGAAGGTTTCCATAATCTCTGTCCAGATGATGATGGCTTTATTAATATATGCTAGTGCTTACATACCAACATAAGGGGAAAAGGTGGGGGGGGGATCAGAGTTTCACACAAGGAGTCCACACAATCTAAACACTGACCACAAGAGAGACAAGAAAGGAAGCAAATGAGTGGCAGTGGTAGTAGAGGATGAGTATACAAACATAGGATTGGATGCATTTATTTTATTTTGTTTGTTTTTGTACACCGCCTTTCTGCATTCACTAAGGATATAGGGCGAGTTCAGACATAGCGTGGAACCTCAACTGAAGCAGAGCTCCCTCAGTCCTGGGAGTACACACTCCCCCTGCCGCAAACCCACAAAAGCCTTTACTTCTTTCCTAGAAACTGGTTGTGATGTGCAACGCCACCAGTTTTAGTGTATCCTAACCTATTTGCTCTAGAGAACCTGAGATTAGGGATGTTTACGAATGGCTTGGGCAGCCGTAGATGATGCAGGGCTCAGTTCCTTTTAATACCTGGTAAGGAGGACCTTACCTGCTACTCCTCTGCCCCACCGCTTTTCCAGGTGCGGTGTTTGCTATTCAGATGTCCGTGCACAACTGCCGTGCTGCTCCCAGTGGCCTGCGTGCAGCGTCAGCATGCACATGGCCGCTGTGCACGTGTGGTGGCCATTTGCTTGATCAGGATGGTGTTGATAACCATGCAAATGCCCATCGTGCATGCATGGCGGCCATGTGTGTGCCAACACCACACAGACTGCTGGGAGCAGCACTGCAGGCACGCATGGCGTTTTGAACAGTGAGCACCATACCCAGAAAAGCAGTGGGGTGGTCCTGCTTTTTAAAGGATCTGACCCCCACCCTGCCAAATCAGTTCGAATGCTGGTGCCCAAACTGGTCCAGCACTTCCCTAAGGAGGCACCGAACCAGTCTGGGAACATCCCTACCTGAGATCGGTTGATGTTGCCCTACTCAAAGTAGACATGTCAGGGTAGATGGATCAATGAGTCCATTTCATATGTTCCTCTCCTTTAGATTTATCAATTAAATTGGTTAAAAAGTAGATGAGCAATCAAATCCATGTTTTAATCAGTTAATAGTCATATATCAATAAACAAGCAACAAACAAGATGTTCATGTATTTTTCTATGTAAACCACTTTGAGAACTTTGGTTGAAAAGTGATGTGTAAATATTTGTACTAGTAGTAAAAAAAACAACACCCCAACACATTTCCTATTTCAAGGATCTGATCCAGAAATAAACATGTCAGCACCCTTACCCATTGGTAAGTAAAGTCGTGGCGTCATGGCCCCATGTTAATAATGATTGGAACTGGTTGTAAAATGTGGACTGTGAACAGCAAGGTGAAAAGGCATGCTTACTCTTAGGCCAATAATGATCAGCACTGCTGAACTAATGTTGAGTGCAGATATGTGGGCTTAAGTGGTTTATCGGTCACATTGCTAACCTCAAAAATATTTCACATTCACCAAGCCCATCATAGGAACGAACACTACAGGCTGCAACCTCAGCAGCTGGATGTGTTAATGAGAACGTAAAATGAGGTTATACCAGCTCACGATTTATACCGGAGAGAGATAAACCCATTAATTAAAAGGTAGAAGGTAGACCATGGTGCTGGACGATTTAAGGTTTCCCTCCCCTGTTCCCCACAGCTTCAATTAAATGCTCTTAATTTTCAACCCGGTGTACTTTATTGTTAACATATGTAAATTTGATACAGCCTTGTGCAGTTAAGTGCCACAATCAGTACAGCAACATTCATCGGAGTCCCGCCGCCCTTCTCTGTGGCTTTCAGCACTACAGCAGTGGTCTGGATTAGGTCTATTTGATGCTACTGATCTGAGCAAGCTCTCCCAGACTTACAAAATACATCCTGGATGTCAGTTAAACTGCAGAATGTATAGGGGATAATGATGCAAAAGGGCAGTATATTCCATTGTTGTTCCAGTATAGTTGTATGAGGTGTGACAAGGAAGCGGGGCACCACAGAGGCGTTATCCTCATGGACGAAGGGCTCAACGTACGTGACAGGCCTCCAGTGCAAAGCCCATATAAAAAATGGGAGATGTTGCAGGAGCAAAAACACAGATCCTTGTACATTGTATGCTAACCCGCAGGACTTAAAATTTTGCAGGTGCAGTTGTGCTACAAGAGAGGATGGAGCCATAGCTCAGTGGCCTCTGAGCATCTGCTTTGCATGCCGACGGTCCCAGGTTCAATCCCTGGCAGCATCTCCAGGTAGGCCTGGGAAAGCCTCCTGCCTGAAACCTTGGAGAGCTGCTGCCAGTCAGAGTAGACAGTACTGAGCTAGATGGACAATGGTCTGACTCAGTACAGTACAAAGCAGTTCCCTATGTGTAGAGTGGGATTATAGATGAAATATTCTCTGAGCGGGTTGTACAGAAACCTGTATGCACAGACCATGTGATGTCTGAATAGGGCTATTGAATGGACCAGTTCTTCTCACTGAGGTGCTGCTGTACTGTGTCTTTATGCTCTGAGATTGATTACACCCTGACTGTCACATTGACTACATCCTGACCTCCAAACATACCAAATCCATCACAGGCAGTTTGATAACAAATAATAATATTCAGAATGTGCTGATGATGCTATATCTATTTCTGAAGGAACCGGAAACATTATGATCCTTATTCACACATAACCAGGACACCGGTGAGTGGCGAGGAGGGAGGCACTTGAACAAAAACGAGCGGGAAATTTATCAGCTTGAGGAGTACCCCCTCAAGTCAATGACAAAGCCTTCTACTTCTGAGCGGGAAAGGTGTGTGATACTCTTTTCTCACCAGCCATTCCACAGCTTTGTGTTTCTGAGTGGGAAGGGGTTTGACACATTCAAGCTCTTGGGGTGTGTTGGGTTAACACTTCCCCAGAACAACATAGAAAAGAATTGTATGTGTGTTAAAAGGAAGAGCTATTCTTTCCCCCATTAAATCTTGAAAGATTAGGGCTGACTGAAAAGGAGCTGGAACCGAGCTCCAGTGCCTCCTACCTCAAAACCCCCTCAATAAATAAATAAAATTAATTAATTGCCTATGAAGTAAGACCTAGGTTATTTGGGGAACTCCTGTCCTTGTTGCTACAGCCACAGGCTCAGGTTACACATAAACACCAGGGATATACTGCAACTTTTTTTTGGTGGGTCCGTATTTATTACAATTATTGCTCTAAGTACATTAAGATAATACAAATGGTGCCCATTTATGATACAGTTTCTCACCGAATCACTGGTGAAAACCCACCCACACTCCTCAGATTCTCAACCAGGACATGCAGATCCTTTCCTCGCTCCAATGTTTAGTTCATCTCCTCTGATTTACTGTTGACTAGCTGACCACCGATCACAGCACCGGGGTACAGCCAAGACAGATTGACATGCACTTCATTAAAATTCAAGCAACTCAATTCCACCGAGGGTGCCGCTAGCTTCCTAACACATGACAAGAATCCCCACAGATGGCTCCACACCCCTTTGCTAACCGAATTACGTCGACCAAAAGAAAACCCTTGTCTGGAAGCCGCCCAATTCCCCAAATCAACCGGCTCATCTACACAGAAATTCTTTATACTGACATTCTTAAGTACCGCAGGGTTCTCGCTGAAAGATACGCAGCCAAGAGGGAGGGGAGACGGTTGCCTTCAGTACCCCTCTAACATGCTGGCGGCAGAGGTGGGGGGTGGGTGAAGAGAGAGAGAGAGATGGGATTATAAAGAAAACATAATGAAACACACTGGTTTGGCATTTGGTGGCCATGCTGAATTTGCTCTCTTATCTTTTATGGAGGTGGAGATGAAATTCTTATTATGACAATGTGCCCGGTCTCCATACCAAATTGGCAGTTATTAAACTCATTAAACCACTCCACAAATGAATATTGAATTTCGTTTCCCAAGCAAATCAACTCATTCTGTTCTATGTTTCCTCTCTCTCTCTCTCCCTCTCTCTCTCTCTCCTACTCTCCAAAGATCCTCCTTTCATTGTTCGCATTTTAGCAGAAAGACACACACACATAGACACACACAGCTAGCTGTTTACACTGTAACATCAAAGACAAGGTAGAAGGAAATTGGATTGCTAACAGAATCTTTTCCTTGTTGTTCTCTTCCCCCCTTCCCCAGCCAGTTAAGTCTTCAGTAATTACAACGAAGCATGGTGGAAAGGGAGCTGTGGAGTTTAGGAGAATAAAAAGAGAGGTCTCTTGGAAGAGTCCAGAAATTTAAAAATGAATAAATAAATGAATTGGAACATTCTTGCAACATGGGTAAGTACAAATATTGGCTCACATCCATACTAAGTTACTCAGTAATACTACTCAGAAGTTACTCTAAAGGATGACTTAAGGTAAATAGGACTACTCAGAAGTAATTCCATCTGCCTGCTCACACAATCATCAAAATCAGGGTAGGAGACATTCTACTCCGGTTTACATGATTGTGTGAATTCACAATAATCCCTCCAACCCAGGTTGCTCAAGCCAGGGTAGCCCAAAATTTTGTACCCTGCTCTTAACCAAGGTAGGTGGAGAGGATAGCTCTCTTATAGTGATGTGCAAAAAAACCCCACAGTTTTGCTGGTTCGGTTTGAAATCAAAGCAGATTTGAGTCGACTGGCATGCACAGAGGACTGTACTGGGCCAGAGAAGACCCAAACTGGACCACTGCTTGCCCTGCCTACTCTGCGGGAGACTGGTGGGGGTGGGGGAGCTGCCACCCTGCTGCTCCCCCATGGTTGCTGACACAGCTGCTGGCACTTGTAAGTAGTTACTTAATCCCCTCCCATCTGTTCTACTTTTAGGCAAGCCCCCCCCCCCACACACACACACTGATGAAAAGGACTCCTCACTGAATTCCCCTTCACCAGTAGAGCTCTGAGCCATGTTGATTTGAACCAACCTAAGCTCGATCGGTTTGACCCCAAACCTGTCGAGCTGAGCCAGCTCACACACCCCAACCTTGCTATTCTGGTTGTGTGGATTCACTTACCTTTATTGTGCAGCTACCAGGACCCAACAGGGTTGTAAACAATAAAGAGCTGTGGCTACATGGGCTGCATCCCATGGAAGACTGGGGCAGAAGGTGAGAGGGAAGGCAGGAGAGACGGGGGCAGAAAGTGGGTGGGAGGGAGAGCAGGAGAGACGGGGGCAGAAGGTGGGAGGGTGTGCAAAGCACACTCTATACCCTGCAGCTGGAGCTGCTTCAGCAGGGCTGGGTCAGACACCTGCTCCTTTGTGGCCAGTCAGAAAGAAGCTGTTGATGTCACGAGGTTTTCCAATCTACTTATAGTGCAAAGCATGCTGGGAGACATTACATACTTGCAGCTCCCAATTTCAGCAGTGGATGCCTTGCCTGGCTTACTTGTATGTTTCCTGGGTTTGCTGGCCCAAACAGAGGTCCTGTGAACAGGCCTATTTGTCTGGGGAATCTGTATCATTATAATATCATCATAATGATCAGAGTGAGTACTGTGTTTACCCAAATCCACGGTGAGGTTTTCCCCAAGTTATTTGATTTTAGAAAGGGGGGTGGGTGGGTGATTCAGAGTCCTCTGCCTAGCTCACTCCCAGCTCTCTCCCTTGCTAAGGATCTGGGCAGCAGCACATAAATTTTGGAGATGCAACTCCTGATGGCATCGACTCTTAGAACCAGCAACCCTCTTGACCAATAGGGGCATTAGAGGTAGAGATAGCCAATAAGGGCATTCCCTCTCTGACCATGCTTTCTGCTTTCACTTTGTTAGACAGATAGTCTCAGGATTCATTCACTCACCTGGAGAGACTTCCTTCTTCTCTCTTCCCACTACCTGTATGTAGCTGGCAATAAGGCATGTAGATCTCAATCTATCTACTTTACCTAAAAGAAGATACTTTAAAATAGACTGCTTTATTTGGAACTGCCGCAATGCCATGTTACCTGGTCGCTTGGGTGGCCCTGTGGAGTCTGGAGAAGGGCGTGGCATTCCTCCTGGGGGGCTTTTGTTCCCTTTAGGGGACAGCGGGGATGAGAAGGGCCCAGGCTGGTTGAGTCCCAGTGGGGTTGAAAGGGCAAGGCAGCGAGAGCTGCAAGAAACAGCTCTAGGGAGACAGCTAGGTTGGGTGTGGCAGGAAACAGGAAGCCAGGTCAGGAAGGGGGCGGGGCTTGAAGTCAGCTTGAAGCCCTGTCCACTCTGCACGGGGGTATTTAAAGACAAGGCAGCCAATGAGGAGGGGCTGCTTCTGAGTATGGGAGCCGGGAGTTCTCCAGGAGAGGGAACTGGCTGAATGCAGCAAGCCAGCAGGAGGAGGAGGATGACGACTAAGGGAAACTAACCCTTCCCCATCTCCATGGTCACCATCCTCAAACCCTGCCTGGCCTTTTGGTGCAGCCTACCCTGAGGCATGTCCTACCAGCCTCTGCTTCCTTCCTTTTTGTGTGTGTGTGGTTTTTGTTTGGGGCCTAGATCATTCTTCACCCTTCTCCAGGCCAGGCTTGATGCCAGGGCTGCACAGAGAGGCTGGTAAGTTGGGGCAGGTGGGCTCCTTCACCAGGAAGACAATGAGCCAGATATGGACCCGCACAACCCTGAACTACACACACACACACACACACACACACACTTAGTCTCCCTTGTATTTCTGCTGGTACACGCAGAACAGCAACCTGAGTACCAAACCATTTCTGCTGGTACTCACTGGAGAACTGGATCTGAAAAATTATGTGAACCCTGGATATAAACTGTATCTAATCTGCATTTTAAAAGGGGTCATCTTAAATTCAGGGTGGTCTTTGATTTGGGTGAATCTGGTAATTTTCCCTCTTTGTGAATTTTATATCAAAACTGGAGTGAGTCTCAGAAGAAGAAGAAATTGTCCCAAATGCACATTAGTTTTCTCAGTGTTCCAGTAAAACTGGGTTGGTGCCCCTTCAAAACAAACAATTGAAGGATTTATTATTTAGTTTTGCTGCTTTTTCTTCCATAGAACTTGGAGCAGTATGCACACGGTTCCCAGACAGGAACTGACCAGGCCCAAAGTTGTTTATCCTGACAAGTCTGTGGTACTATGTGGTTTCTCATGGATCCCCAAAAGAGGTTTGGTTCACAGAAACTGCAACCCAATGGCTGTTGCTGGTGTCTACCTTGTGTTTCTTTTTAGATTGTGATTTAGGGTTACGGTTCATGTGTGTGACGAAATATGCAACACCGAACCAGTTCGCCTCAAGTCCTCACCCGATTCCCCTTTACAATTATAGCTGGGCTGGAACCACCAGATCTGCACTCCAAATCCCAGATGCTGCTTTTCTACTGCCTCTTTCCTCACAGCCACCTCTGCAGGTGGCTCCAGGTATGCACCTCTGCATACAGCTCAATTTTTATGTCTGTCATAAACAAATATGAATATGATGTATATTTATATACCACTTTTCAACAAAAGTTTCCAAAGCAGTTTGCATAGATATAAATAAATAAATGACTAAAATGGCTCCCTGTCCCCAAAGGGCTTACAATCAAAAAGAGAAACATAGAATAGATATCAGCAACAGTCACTGGAGGTTTGCTTTGCTGGGGGTGGATAGGGCCAGTTGTTCTCCCCCTGCTAAATAAAGAGAATTGCCACATTCAAAAGGTGCCTCTTTCCTCAGTTAGCAGAGGACGGAGTGACAAACACACAAAGGTGGCAGTGATTACGATGTATAATGCTGGTGGGAGGAAATAAAATGTGTCATGGCCTCTGTTCCCAAAATGCATGTAGGAAAGCAGCATCCAAAAGCTCAGAAAACAGAAGGGGCTTCTCCTGAACTTTTCTTTATCTAGACTTAGAATTAATGCCCATGTGTGAATTAATGAATCATGAGTGGGTAAGTTCACCCATTACTACCCAGGACAGGATGTCATGTTTTTCAGTCACCTAACAGCCAGTGAGCTTCCCCCCCCACAAAATCTTCATCAACAGCCAAATTAAACTGGACTTCATCAGTCTATAAATGTTCTCCTCTAGTTGGTATGTAATTAAACAAATGCCATGACACTTGAAATAACAATCCTGCGGTTTCTGAATGATGGCAATGATAAAAGGTAGCCAAGAACCAGCGCCTGTGGTTATAAGAACTCTTTAGAAAGAAGATTGGTTATAAGACTTCCAACAGAAGCAATATTCAGTACTCAAAAGAATCCACATTGGGGGTTTTGTGTAGAAAAGATTTTCATAACGTCTGGGAAAACCCCATTGCTTTGGAAAAAACATAGCTTCCCAAAAGAAACAAGGCATCCTGAGCAGAATTAAAGGACCCTGCTTTCTGCTTCTTTCAGCTTGGTGAATCCATGGTGGAATAGCCCATGGAGGTGTTGTAGTAAAAGGTGAATGCTAATAAGCTGAATGTCCACCATATTGTTTCATGATGGCGGATGGAAATAATATCCCCATCAGGATCCCCTAGCAACCCCTCCCCATCGATTGTAAATTTGGTATGTACTGGACACACAAGAACATAAGGGGGTGCTTCTGGATCCACACCTCTCCCTGGTTTCTCAAGTTGAGGCGGTGGCCAGGGGTGCTTTCTATCAGCTTTGGCTGATACGCCAGCTGCACCCGTTTCTCGAGATCAATGACCTCAAAACAGTGGTACATCTGTTGGTGACCTCCAGTCTTCTTTTGTAATGCGCTGTATGTGTGGCTGCCTTGGTACGTAGTCCGGAAACTTCAGTTGGTTCAGAATGCGGCAGCCAGGTTGGTCTCTGGGTCATCTCGGAGAGACCATGTTACTCCTTTGCTGATGGAGTTACACTGGCTGCCAATAGGTTCCCAGACAAAATACAAAGTGCTAGTTATAACTTATAAAGCCCTAAACGGCTTAGGCCCTGGTATCTAAGAGAACGTCTTCTTCATTATGAGCCCATTGAGGTCATCTGAGGAGGTCTGTCTCCACTTACCGCCAACTCATTTGCTGGCTACACAGAGACAGGCCTTCTCGGTCGCTGCCCCGAGATTGTGGAATGCGCTCCTTTCTGGGATGCAATCCTCCCCATCTCTGGCAATTTTCAAAAAACACCTGAAAACCCATCTTTTCACACAAGCTTTCTCAGCTTCCTAAATTTGGAGTTTTTTAAATATCTGGTTTATTTTAAAATTAAAAACCCGATTTTGGGATTTTAATTACTGTAATTGTTTAATTGTTGTTTTGAAATGTTTTTTAATTGTTAATTGTTATATATATTTTTAATTTGTTTTAGCTCTTTACTGTTTTAGTGGTTTGTTTTAATTGTAAACCACCCTGAGCCATTTTGGAAGGGTGGTATACAAATCAAATCAAATCAAATCAAATAAATAAAAGCCATGCTGGATCAGGCCAAATGCCTATCCTGCTTCACAGAGTGCTCAACCAGGTGCACCTGGGAAGCCCACAAGCAGGGGAAAGGGGGAACTACTCATACATGACCTGCCCAGATTGTACGGGATTGTTTTTAAAGAAGAAAGAATCACAGAACTGCATAATGTGTAGTTTCGACCTCAGTCATAATTTCCCATCTGTGTAATGGGCTCACTGGTGGCTGACCCCATAAGACTGTTACAAGCATGGAAATGTTAAACTAGATTTTAGGCTAGGATGGGCTTTAGAGTCACAATGAATAAAGCCTTTTTGTTTCTCTTTACCCTGGAAATTTCCTGTCATTAGCCAAAGTCTAGTCCAGTTTGGTGTAGAGGGATGAGGTGATGCATGGCCAAGAAGAAGAAGAAGAAGAAATGCTCAGAGACATTTAAAATTTCAATTACCTGGGTGACTGGGATGGTTTTGTGAAAATATAGGCTGAGAAGGGGAGCTATTGGAGGTGTCTTGTTTAATATGCATTCCTGGAAATCTAAGCACCACATAATAATTTCCAGAGTGGTACAAATGTTCTGCCTTGTATTGGAGATGTTCCTGAGTGCATAATGACAGAAGCTTTTGTCATCTGCGCATTACCACTTCAGTCCAGGTAGGAATTAATGCCTCTGGAAAAAGACTATTATAATGTAACATGATACGGAGCAATCTCTCAGCAAATTGTGGGGAATATGACAGTATATCACAGTACGGAGGAAAGAGTATGACACAACGAAATGCAAAATGATGGTTAATACACCTTCTCTTTCCTCCTGCATTAAAGTCAGGGAAATGAGACTCAGTGGGGTGGCTATTTTGTATCAGATCTGCTTACTGTGCTTCATGTCTGTTGCTTGGACCAGTTCATACAGCCATTTTTGAGGCTGGAGAATCCTCAAGAGTTTGCCTCTGTGTTATCAAGTCCTTTAAAATGGACACAGACATATTAATAATAATAATAATAATAATTACAGTTTGATCCCTGCTCTCTTCCAGAAGAGCTCATGGCACCGTGAAGAGAGGAGTGAAATATAATATTTTATTTATTCATTCATTCATATATTTATTTGACCTCTCTCATGGACTTGGGATAATCCCCTTAAATCAATGGGCAGGTGATTGAGGACAGACCAAAGCAAGCATTTCTTCACAGAGTTCAGCATTATTTTATGGGATTCATTGCCACAGTGTGTGATAACCACTAGTTGAAATGGCTTTAAAGGAGACTGAGACAAATGCATGAAGAAGGCTGGGTCAATCTAACATGGGCTTATTTTATTTTATTTATTTATTTTATTGGTAAATTTATACCCCACCTTTCATTAAGGAAATCTCAAGGCAGCTCACAATAAAGTTTAAAAACACGATTATAAAAAAGACACATTAAAATATTGAGCTTAAAAAGTATTTTTAAATATCTGATTAAAAATAATAATAAAAAATTAAAACACAAGCATAAAAACAGTGCAAAATACAAGAAGCAGCAGTGGAGACAATCATATAAAAGCCTGGGTAAAAAGCCACTATTTGACATGCTTTCTAAAAATTGTGATGGAGACCGAGGAGCAAATAGCCACCGGGAGAGCATTCCAGAGTCTGGGGGTAACAACAGAGAAGGCCCTGTCCCGAGTGCACGGCAGCCGAGCCTCCCTCATTGTCGGCATCCGGAGCAGAGCCCCCTCAGATGACCTCATCAAGCAGGCAGCAACATAGGAACATAGGAAACTGCCATATACGGAGTAAGACCATTGGTCTATCTAGCTCAGTACTGTCTTCACAGACTGGCAGCGGCTTCTCCAAGGTTGCAGGCAGGAATCTCTCTCAGCCCTCTCTTGGAGAAGCCAGAGAGGGAACTTGAAACCTTCTGCTCTTCCCAGAGTGGCTTCATCCCCTGAGGGGAATATCTTGCAGTGCTCACACATCAAGTCTCGCATTCATATGCAACCAGGGCAGACCCTGCTTAGCTATGGGGACAAGTCATGCTTGCTACCACAAGAACAGCTCTTCTCTCAGAACCCTTGGGAGCAGGCAGTCCCTCAGGTACCCCGGGCCCAAACCGTTAAGAGCTTTAAAGGTCAAAAACAGCACTTTGAATTTGACCCAGAAACGAACTGGCAGCCAGTGCAACTCTTTCAGAATGGGCGTGATGTGCTCCCACCAAGCAGCTCCAGATAGAACCCTCGCTGCCGCGTTTTGCACTAGTTGCAGTTTCTGGATATTCTTCAAAGGCAGCCCCACGTAGAACATGTTACAGTATTCCAGCTGTGACATGACTAAGGCATGAGTAACCCTGGCCAGATCTGCCTTCTCGAGAAAGGGACACAGCTGGTGCACTAGCCAAAGCCGTGCAAAAGCACCCCTGGCCAGTAATAACCCCCAAGCTGTGTACTTGCTCCTTCAAGGGGAGTGCAATCCCATCCAGAACTGGTAGAATCTCCTCATCCCGATTGGCTCTCCTACTGACCAACAGTACCTCCGTCTTGTCCAGATTCAATTTCAGTTTATTAGCCCACAACCAACCCATCATGGCCTCCAGCCCCCGATTCAGGACATCCACCGCCTCCCTAGGATCAGGTGACAAGGAGAGATAGAGCTGTGTGTCATCTGCAAATTGCTGACAACTCAGTCCAAGTCCCCAGATGACCTCTCCCAGCAGTTTCATGTAGATGTTAAACAGCATGGGGGACAAGACTGAGCCCTGGGGGACCCCACAGGTCAACGGCCACAGAACTGAGCAGTAGTCCCCCAGCACCACCTTCTGGACCCTCCCCCCATGAAAGGACCCTTGAGGGTCTTAGAAGGTCCCTTGGGGGTCTTGTCCATGGCTGGGTCTCCTCGCTCCTAGGTGTGGCCTCAGAACTAGGGAAAGAGGATATAAAAAAAATAAGAAGTTTCCATTTTCTCCTCAGGGTAGCCACCTACTCCATGTAGGCACCCAAACTGAGGGAAAACCCACATCACTGGGCACACATGCCCTACAATCGCTCCTCCTCTACATCATTATTTAAATAGCTCATGAAACCACCCAGCCATGGAAGTCCTGTGAGCATCTCTCTCCTTCTCCTGCCTAAGGGCCTGTCTTGGTGTGCTGTCTTGCCTATCCACATTAACATCTTCCTGACCATTCCCTAATGGCCATGGTGGTGAGGCCATGCCCAGCTGCTTGCTGGCTTTGGGTCATCAACAACCTGAGAGGCTATTAGTTGCTAAGGCAATACAGAACCTCCAGGTGCAAAGACACCATACCACCGAATAATACCATTTGTGGGGAGCAATCGCACAGGAGGGCCATTATCTGCTTGCAGGCTTCTGGTTGCCCATTAGCTGGAAACAGGATGCTTTACTAGGTGACGTTTTGGTGTCCTTTTATATTTTTATTTTATTTTTATCCCTCAACACTCTTGTAAAGTAGACCTGCCTCTCATGAGAGTGCTAGTCCCCTAGCAGCAAGCCATGACAGGGGCAAGAATGTGGTTTGGTTTCCATGGACTGCTTCGTCTGGGTGAGCCATTGCAAGAGCAAAGCAGGGGCAAAGCAGTCCAGACCCCAAGATCCTTTGCCCTCCCTCATATACATTGTCCACCATTCTGACCAGTTTGAGAGCCTGCATTCAGTGATGGGAACGCCAGATGAAGTCTCCCTGCCTGAGCTGCTTTTGGTGGTGTCAGATGTAAGAGGAGAGCTGGTTCTGTGGTAGCAAGCATGGCTTATCCCCTTAGCTAAGCAGGGTCCACACTGGTTGCATATGAAAGGGAGACTAGAAGTGTGAGCACTGTAAAATATTCCCCTTAGGGGATGGAGCCGATCTGAGAAGGTTTCAGGTTCCCTCCCTGGCTTCTCCAAGATAAGGCTGAGAGAAATTCCTGCCTGCAACCTTGGAGAAGCCGCTGCCAGTCTGTGAAGACAATACTGAGCTAGATAGACCAATGGTCTGACTCAGTATATCATTATTATTATTATTATTATTATTATTATTATTATTATTATTATTATTATTATTTCTTGTTTACATAGTCAGACATGTGTTGTTGACTGGTTTGTTTTATCCAGACATCGACTCCTTCCCAAGGACCTGGGATGGCTGAATTTTATTATCAATGTTGTTGGTGTTATTATAGATATCATCGCAGAATATAGGATGTTCCAGTAAAGTTGCTTTTTGTAATTGGCTGATGGTAATTTCTGTGGCCCCTATGGTGTTGAGGTGCTCTTCAAGTTGTTTTGGAATTGCACCTAGGACGCCAATTACCACTGGGATTACTTGGGTCTAGGACCGTAAATAAAACTTGACTTGACTTAACTACTTTGGTCTTTTTCTGCCACAGCCTTTCCATTTCAGTTTGTATTTTGTGATTTTTTCTATTTTGTGATTTTTTTCCTATTTCTTTTTCTCCTATTCTGCTATCCCCTGGTATTGCTATGTCGATTATTTTCACTTGTTTTTCTTTCTTCTTGACTACAGTGATATCTGGTGTATTGTGTGGCAGATGTTTGTCTGTTTGTAGACAGAAGTCCAATATTTTTTTTTCATCTTCATTTTCTACAACTTTTTCAATTTTATGGTCCCACCAATTTTGGGCTACAGGTAGCTTGTATTTTTTGCAGATGTTCCAGTGTATCGTCCCTGCTACCTTGTCATGCCTTTGTTTGTAGTCAGTCTGTGTGATCTTTTTACAACAGCTGATTAGGTGGTCCACTGTTTCATCTGCTTCTTTACAAAGGCGGCACTTGCTTTTTTGTGGTGGATTTTTCTACTTTTGCTCTTATTGCATTTGGTCTCAGTGCCTGTTCTTGTGCAGCCAGTATTAAACCCTCTGTTTCTTTCTTCAAGTAACCATTCTTAAGCCATTGACAGGTCTTGGTGATGTTTGATTTTCCACTTATATTGTGCAAATATTGACCATGCAGTGGCTTATTTTTCCATTTTTCTGCTCGGTTCTTGACTTGTTCTTTCTTGTAGGCCTGCTTTGTTTCATTGGTGTTGAATAGTTTCTCGTTCTTGACCATATGAACTGCATCTTCTTCACTGTACTTTATATATTCTGCAAGGCCTCTTTCTCCTCCTCTACTGTTTGATGGACTTGCAGCATTCCTCTTCCACCTGAGCTGTGAGGGAGGTATAGCCTGTCTACATCACTGCGGGGTGCAGACCATGATTGATGGTCATTATTTTCCTGGTCTTACAATCTAGCGTCTCTAGCTCTGCCTCGGTCCAGTCTATTATTCCTGCAGTGTATCTGATAACAGGTATAGCCCAGGTGTTTATGGCTTATATGGTGTTCCCGCCATTGAGTTTGGACTTGAGGATTTTTCTAACTCTCCTGATGTATTCACTTCCAATTTTTCTTTTAACTTCAGTGTGTGTGATGTTATCAGCCTGGAGAATGCCCAAGTATTTGTAAGGTTCTTTCTCTTCCAGGTTCTTGAGCTTGCTTCCATTGGGCAGATCTATTCCTTCTGTTTTTCTTATTTTTCCTCTGTTCATTATTAATGCAGCACACATGTCAAGTCCAAACTCCATTGCTATATCGCTACTGAATATACAGACAGTGTTTAGCAGTGATTCAATTTCTGACTGGGACTTTCCACAGAACTTCAGATCATCCATGTACAGCAGTTTCTTGCAAGTTATTGGTTGCTATTTCTGCAAGTTCAGCATTGACATCTTTTAATGCCTGAGCAAGTTGTTTTTTGGCAACTGTTTTTAGCGCTGGAAGTCGAACCCTGGTGGTTGTTTGGTTCATGTGCTCAGTTATTTTTTGCTTTAGTTCTTGTTGCTTTTCTGTTAAACGGCATTCGGGTTTTTGAGGTGAAGGCAAAGGGGATGTTGCCTGGTTTTGATTTTGAAACAGTTCAGCAACAGTGGTATCCTCTATTTCCAACACCTCCTCCACCTGCGCCTGAGCAACTTCTTCAGTTGGTGGTAATTCTTCTTCCATATCTTGAGCCTGTGTTGCTCTTTGCAGTTCTTCCAGCTCAACTTATGTGACTACTTTATTTCTTATTATGAATCTTCTCTGGTCTGCTAGCCTTTGTTCTGTTATTTCTGTATCTGGATGCTTCTCTTTCCAAATTTGGTACATTCTTTTTAAATAACCTCTTCTAGTTGGACTAGACTAGTAATAGCAGATCATTATTTCCTTGTTGGCGTTTTTCGTATATTTTTTTCGATTAAGTGACGTTTCTTCCAGTAACCTTGCAGTCTCCAGCTATGGTTGCTCAACTGAAGATCCTGAGTCCTGTTCCCCACTTGCCACCAGATGTCCAGGAACTATAGCACCTGGCGCGGTCCTTGTTGACCCAGGCGACGACCGATCCAGTATAGATTTATTAAAGTTACATCTCACCATATTGTTGATGGGAGTGGCACTCTTTGTCTGGCTCCTCTAGTGAGACCTGTCCAGTATGGTTGGACCTCTGGCATAGCTCTCACCTTCCTCAGAGTATGCAAGCCCCACAACCACGCCAAGGTAGTGTCACTGGGAGATGATGTTGTTGATGATGATGATGATGATGATTTTGATTTCTATACCGCCCTTCCAAAAATGGCTCAGGGCAGTTTACACGGAGAAATAACAAATAAATAAGATGGCTCCCTGTCCCCAAAGGGCTCACAGTCTAAAAATAAACATATGATAGACCACAGCACCAATCACTGGAGGTACTGTGCTGGGGGTGGATAGTGCCAGTTACTCTCCTGCTATATAAAGAGAATCACCATGTTAAAAGGTGCCTCTTTCCCAAATTAGCAGGGGTTAGCAGTATATGGCAGCTTCTTTTGTTTCTATGTTCCTATGTGGCATTGAGAACCCCACGGCTGTTAGTCTTGGGGGACTTTAACATCCATGCTGAGGCCACCTTGTCTGGTGCAGCTCGGGACTCCATGTGCTGCATGATGATCATGCACTTTTCTCAACTAATTTCTGGTCCCACACATGTGGCAGGCCATACACTTGACTTAGTCTTTGAGTCAATGGTGGACAGTGGTGCTCCATGGATAGTCCAGGAGGCCTCAATACTGTTATCATGGATGGATCACTATCTGGTGAAGACTGGCCTGAGGGTGGACCCAATACACCTCTGCAGGGGTGGGGGACCAGTTAGGATGGTCCACCCTCGGAGTCTTAGCTAGAATATAAAAAAATATATCTGATTAAAATATTTTAAAACAAGCACAATATAATTATAAAAGATACAGAGTAGCAGCAATAGGAACAGTCTTATAAAAACCTGGGTAAAAAGCCAAAATTTCACATGCTTTCTAAAAATTGTGATTGAGACTGTGGAGTGGATGGCCACTGGGAGAGCATTCCAGAGTCTGGGGGCAACAACTGAGAAGGCCCTGTCCCAAGTTCATGACAGCCGAACCTCCTTCATTGTCGGGACCTGGAGCAAAGCCACCCCAGCCGGCCACAACAAGTGGGCAGCAATCTTTGGGAGTAGGTAGTCTCTCAAGTATCCAGGGCTTTAAAGGTCAAAACCAGCACCTTGAATTGGACCCAGAAACAAATTGGCAGCCATTGCAATTCTTTTTAAATGGGTGTGATGTGATCCCAGTGGCAAGCTCCAGACAAAATGCTAAGTGCCACATTTTGCACTCACTGCCATTTCCAGATATTCTTCAAAGGCAGCCCCACTGACAGCATGTTACAGTAATCCAGCCATGATGTGAATAAGGCATGGGTAATTGTGGCCAGATCTGCCTTCTTGAGAAAGGGACACAGGTTGTGCACATGCCGAAGCTAGGCAAAGGTACCCCTGGCCATCGCCTCTACCTGTGCTTCCAAAAGCAGAGCAGCGTCTAGCAATACTCACAAGGTCAATAATTGCTCCTTCAAGGAGAGTGCAACACTATCCATAACCAGTAGAATCTCCTCATCCTGTTTGGCTCACCTACTGACCAACGTTACCTCCATCTTCTCTGGATTCAGTCTCAGTTTATTAGCTGACTTCCAACCCATCACAGCCTCCAACTCCCAATTGAGGACATCTACTGCCTCCCTGGGATCAAGTGACAAGGAGAGAGAGAGCTGAGTGTCATCTGCTTATTGCTGACAACTTAGTCCAAATCCATGGACGACCTCTCCCAGCAGTTTCATTTAGAAGTTAAATAGCATGGGGGACAAAACCAAACCCTGCAGGACCCCACAGGCCAGTGGCCACGGATCTGAGCAATAGTCCTCCAGCACCATGTTCTGGACTTTCCTCCCAAAGGACCGGAGCCACTCCAAAGGAGTACCTCCGATTCCCATACTCAAGAGGCAGTCCAGAAGGATACACTGTTCGATGGTATCAAATGCCGCTGAGAAGTCCAACAGAATCAACAGGGATGCACTCTCCTTGTCTAGTTCCCAGCATAGGCCATCCACTAGAGCAACCAAGGCAGTTTCAGTCCCATATCCAGGGCAGAAGCCAAATTGAAAAGGTCTAGATAATCTACATCATCCAAGAACATCTGCAGCTGGGACGCCACCACACGCTCTATCACCTTGCCCCA
Source organism: Hemicordylus capensis (assembly GCF_027244095.1). Taxonomy (NCBI): domain Eukaryota; kingdom Metazoa; phylum Chordata; class Lepidosauria; order Squamata; family Cordylidae; genus Hemicordylus; species Hemicordylus capensis. The sequence continues at coordinate 8,092,478 of NC_069658.1, forward strand.
AAAGGGAAGGTTAGAGACAGGTCTGTAGTTATCCCAGTTGGAGGCATCAAGAGACTTTTTAAATAATGGTCTTACCATTGCCTCCTTGAGGCATGATGGCATCCTGCCCTCCCTTAATGAAGCATTAGTGATCATCTCCAACCATCTCCCTGGGAGCTTTTATTAGCCATGAAGGGCAAGGGTCAAGAGCTCACGATGTCACCCACACACTGTCGAAGATCTTGTCCACATTCTCAGGCCGTACTAATGGAAAAAAATCCGACACAATAGGACCAGATGGCATCTGAGGCATGTCTGCCAGAACTCTGGAGTCCCAAATCAGCACACATGCAAGCGACTGTAACTGCAAAGTGACATGCAAACTGATCACAATGGTCTGTAGGTCAGGGATTTTTGACGTTGGGCCCCCAGATGTTATTGGACTTCAACTCTCATAATCCCCAGCCAAAGGCCACTGGAGCTGGGGATTATGGGAGCTGAAGTCCAATAACATCTGGGGACCCAACGTTGAGAATCCCTGCTGTAGATGGTTCTTAACTTGCGACCAGTTTCTAACCAACCCTTCTTGGGCAAGTGTTGGAGAGCGTGGTGGTGTCTCAGTTCCAGGCTGCCCTGGATGAATCTGATTATTTAGATCCTTTCCAGTCTGGCTTCAGACCTGGATATGGGATGGAAACTGCCTTGGTCGCCCTGGTGGATGACCTACACCGGGAGATAGACTGTTGATTCTCCTGGACCTCTAAACAATTTTTGTTACTATTGACCATGGTATCCTTCTGGGGTGTCTCTCCGGGTTGGTACTTGGGGGCACCGTTATATGGTGGCTCAGCTCCTACCTTGAGGACCATACACAGAAGGTGGTGTTGGGGGATGCCTGCTCCACCCACTGGCCTATGGAGTGCCACAGAGATCTATTATGTCCCCTATGCTGTTTAACATCTACATGAAACCTTTGGGAGTGGTCATCCATATCCAGTAAACCTTTTTTGTGAATGGGCAGAGATTTTAACCCAGCTCTCTCCCGTCAAAGTCCAACGCTCTAACCAATACCCCACCTAAGTAATGTAAAGGGCCAAATTCCTGAATCTGAGCCCCATCCTATTCTTGCATGCACTGTCTTTCATATAACTTGGTATTATTATTAGCACAACCTTGATGAAATGCACAAATATCAGAAGCCACCAGTTAGTTTGAACCCAGTTGTCTTGCTGTCTAGGCATGCTCTCTAGGGATGTGCATTTCGTTTCTGATACAAAATGTTTTGTGAACAAAACAGGCCATTTCGGCTGTTTTGTAGCCAAAACAAAACACCCAATGCTCAAAACAGAAAATTTTGTAGCCAAAACAAAATGTTCCTGTTTTGGATACAAAATGTTTTGTTGTTTTGGCTGTTTTGGAACTCCATTTTGCAGTCGCAAAAAGTCTTTCTCCTTCAGTCTCCATTTTGAGTTTTGACATCTGTTTGAATTTCCAGCCCTTCCAGCCCACAGATTGGCCAGCAAAAGCATGAGCTGATCTGCTGGCAATTGCCTCCTTATTCCTTTTAAGCAAATTTAAGGGTAAATTTTACCCTCATTGGCCAGTGGGGCAGTGTGCATTTCATTGTTGTTGTTTCACACTGTTGTGTGTAGATCAATTGCATTTCTGTGGGGGAGGGATGTTGATGTGCATGACCTTTGGAAATCTGCCTGGTTCTTTGCAAAGCTCTGTTGTTGTTGTTGATATGTGATGTTGATGTTATTTGGGGTGGATTGGGGGCAGAAAGGGGGCTTTAGGGGCAGAAGAGTGGTTCAGGTGGTAGTGCCCCAATGGATGCCTGCTGCCACACAGATTCCAAAGGAATGGGGAAAAGGGCTGATTTTTAAAGAATTTCTGAAGTTGAAATGTCTTTGGGGCAGATTCGGGGCAGAAAGGGGGCCTGAGGGGCAAAACAGTGGATTGAGTGGCAGTACCCCAAGGGGTGCCTGCCACAACCCAGATTCCAAAGGAATAGGGCAAAGGGCTGATTTCTTAGGAATTGTTGGAAGTTTATGCTTCTTTAAGGTCCCCCCCCCGGGAATAATGGAGGTTTCAGCAGACCCATAACTCCACCAAGGGGGCACTGGGGTGGCCGGGAGTGAGTGGTGGTGTAGTGCACATAGGGTGCCAACCGCTAGTGGTGTGCCCGAACCGGTCCGGCGGCCATTCCAAAGAATGGCCGAACTGCCAGACCGGTCCGGCCCTGCCTGGTCCGGGTCCGGGTGGGGTATGCCCTTAAGGGCGGGAGGGCTTGCTTAGCCCTCCCGCCTCCTTGCCCCCGCCAGCGCCCGTATTTCCTAGTATAGGGGCGCTGGAAACCAGCCGCCCCCCCCCCCCCGCCGCCGCCGCGGCGAAAGAACTCCCCAAGCCAGCCCTCCCTCCCTCCCAGCTAGCTGGCCGCCCGCCCGCCCTCCCGCCGGCTCGCTCACCGTTCACCGGCGATCGGAGGCCCGGTCTACCCGGCCCTTTCCCGGCGGGTAGACCGGGCCTCCGGCGAGCGGCGTGCTTTGCGGTGCGCGCATGCGCGCGCACGCAAAACACCATTCTGCGGGAGGCCTTCTAAACAAGAGGAGCTCTGTGCTGGAGCTCCTCTCGTTTTCTATACGGTGAACGGTGAGCGAGCCGGCGGGAGGGCGGGCGGGCGGCCAGCTAGCTGGGAGGGAGGGAGGGCTGGCTTGGGGAGTTCTTTTGCCGCCGCCGCGGCGGGGGGGGGGCTGGTTTCCAGCGCCCCTATACTAGGAAATACGGGCGCTGGCGGGGGCAAGGAGGCGGGAGGGCTAAGCAAGCCCTCCCCGCCCTAAAAACAAGGCCCCCCTTCGGTGCCGGTCTGGACTTCTCCGGACCATGCACATCACTACCAACCGCCCCCATGGGTTGCTAAGCCATGGGGTGCTAGGTTCTGTTGTTTCTGAGGTGTTCTGAGTGTAGTAGATTCTCTGGTAGCATATGAGATTTTCAATGACAAACCATGAATCCACTCTCACATGCTACCAGAGAATCTGAATCTACACTCAAAACATCTCAGAAACAACAGAACCCAGTACCCCATGGATTAGCAACCCATGGGGGTGGTTGGCACCCTATGTGCTCTACACCACTACTCGCTCTGGGACACCCTGGTACCCCCCAAGTGCAGTTATGGGGCAGGAATTATGGTGGTCCGTCATTCCCTATGGGGAAGAACTTTACAGACATGCAAACTCCATTACATCTTTAAAAATCAGCCTTCTTCCTAATTCCTTTGAAATAATTCTGGCAGCTTCCTTGCCCCCACTGGGCACTACCACCCACCCTACTCTGCTCTGGGCCACCCCTTTCCCCACAACATGAAGCTATACTTTTGCTAAAACCGCAATGCTTCCCTAAGTGAAAAATCCTATACTTCAAAAGTTCACCAAAACTCAGCCCTTTGCCCAATTCCTCTGAAGTTTGGATGGTAGTTTCCACCCATTGGGCACTACCACCCCCACACACTAGTTTTTCCCTGGGACCATTTTTTAAAATCCAAAAAATTTCAGATTCGGATTTTGCAATTTCGAACAAAGAACAAAATTGGGGTGTTTCGGATTGGCTGGTTTCGAACAAAGAACAAAACGGGGGTGTTTCGGATTTGGGCCAAAAACAAAACAGAAAACAAAACGCACAACCCTAATGCTCTCCATTGTTGCCAGCTAAGGTGACACTGTCTATAAATATTAGGGAAGCCAAAAGGTTTGACAAGAGACTAGCCACATTTCTCAGGGGGAGTCCCACACAATCTTCAGATTGCCACTGGATTTTGCTTAAGGTGAAATTTGAAGTGAGAGTGCCTCCAGAAGCAAAGCATCTGGGGAATCCAAAGGAAAACAAAAGTGTGTTGGTAAGAAAAGTCTCCAGGGCCTTCCTCATCATTTCTGTTCAAAACCCAATATGAAAGTGTTTTCAAAGTCATTTTGATTTTGAATCAGGAGGCATGGAAAACTACAAATCCCACGAGCCTCAGCAGGCAGTAATGCTCCTGAGCATGAGCAAGGGCATCCTTTCCACTTGTGCAGAGGCCAGCTACATCTCTTCTGGTTTCAGTGAGCTCTCACCATAGCCAATTCCCCTGTGCTTTCACAGGGAACTGGCAGGAAAGGCTAGGAGGCAATCACCTATTAGCCCCCACCCCTAATTATTCTGTGAGAACACATAATGCTTACCAAGGGAATCACTCTTTACAACCAATGCAATCTCGAGGACTGAATTCTGAGCATATGAGATTAGATAAGCTCCAAGTAGTTATATGTCTTGTGTGTGAGCCTCTAAAACGGCTAAATTTAGGCTGTTCTTGCAACCGCTAACTCTGCCCCCTTATCAGTTCTTTGAATTTAAAATACGATGAGTTTTAAATTATTGCTGTTTGAAATCAAATGAGAGAGTGGCCATATGGAACAGCAGTTCAGTAGGAGAGCCCTGTTTTGCATGCAGAAGGTCTCCGGGTCAGTTAGAGTTGGAAAAGACCCCCACCAGCAACCCTGCAGAGCCACTCCCTGTCACTGTTGAGAATGCTGAGCTCGATGGACGAAAGGTCTGACTTGGTAGAAGGCAGCTGTGTCTGGCATTAAAGTGCTCGGCCATATTTCTCCACCTCTGTTTCTCTGTCATACTGAAGTCATCCAAGCATGGCATTTCATTTCCGATATTGTATTTCATTCATAGCTAGGGGGAAATATGGTGTCAGAATGTCGACCCTACCTCAAGCTTTAGAGCACAAAGTGGATTCTCATGATTAAGCGAGGAAACTGTCTCATGGAGCGGTTCCACCAGCACCAATCAAGCAGACTCAGGAATCTGATAGGAACATAGGAACATAGGAAACTGCCATATACTGAGTCAGACCATTGGTCTATCTAGCTCAGTATTGTCCTCACAGACTGGCAGCGGCTTCTCCAAGGTTGCAGGCAGGAATCTCTCTCAGCCCTATCTTGGAGAAGCCAGGGAGGGAACTTGAAACCTTCTCCTCTTCCCAGAGCGGCTTCATCCCCTGAGGGGAATATCTTGCAGTGCTCACACATCACGTCTCGCATTTATATGCAACCAGGGCAGACCCTGCTTAGCTATGGGGACAAGTCATGCTTGCTACCACAAGACCAGCTCTCCTCCTTTTTAGTGAACTCAGCTGCTCCACCTTCTCCCAGAGTTCAACAGAGCCCTGATCTGGAACACGCACTAATGTTTGCTTCCTTCTCCTCCTGAGCAAGGCCAAGAGAGGAGAAGTCTTTGGCTGCCCAATCGAAGAGGTGCAGGATCTCCAGTGGTAGGTTCCAGCACAGACCTGCCATTATATTTATTATTTATCTATTAATTAAAAATGTCTTATATACTGCCACCTCCAAAGACTCTTGGTAGTGAACAACAATACCAATACCAATTAATTAAAATAATAATAATTGTCGTTGTGATTGTTGTTAAAGGGCAAATGCCTGGCGAAACAGGTGGGTCTTCAGAAGGGCCTTGAAATCAGCCAGGGAGGGGGCTGAACGAATCTGAGGGGGAAGGGTGTTCCAAAGAAGAGGGGCAGCCATAGAGAAGGCCTTCCTATGGGCCCAGGTACCATACAGTACACCAGGGCCTGGGACATTAAGGAGGGCCGGCTGGGAAGACCTCACAGGTCAGGATACAAATGTCTGAGAGAGGCGATCCCGGAGATATACAGGTGCTAAGCCCATAAGGGTTTTATAGGTGAGAACCAGCACTTTGAATTGGACCTGGAAGCAAACAGGCAACCAGTGCAGTGACCGTAAAAGAGGCGTGACACTGTCATTTCTATGGCCACCCATGACGCGGTGGGCCACTGCATTCTGGACTAGTTGATGCTCCCTAATCAGTTTCAAAGGCAACCCTAGGTAGAGCGCATTACAGTAATCCAAATGAGAGGTAACAAAGGCATGAGTTACTGTTGCCAGGGCCTGCTTGTCGAGAAAAGGCCATAACTGGCAAACCAGACGAAACCAAAGCTGGGCAAAGGCATCCCTGGCCATGGCCTCCACCTGTTGTTCAAGCAGGAGCTGTGAGTCCAGAAAGACCCCCAGATCACAAACTGTGTCTCTCAAGGGAAGCACAACCCTGTCAGGAGATAAACTCACACACGACAATTGGCCTCGTCGTAGACTGAAAGAGAACAATTCGGTCTTGGAGGGATTGAGCCTGAGCTTGTTTTGGTCCATCCAGGTCCTGACAGCCTCTCGGCACTGAGCCAGCACGTGAACAACATCACCTGCTCCTTATTATATCTGTTCCTGCAGTCCTGGGGTGATGGTGGAGGTTCTGGACCAGGAGTTGGTGTAGCATTGGGAGGACACTGAGTCCCCGGATATTACTGCCTCTCTTGTTGGATGACATCAGGGGTGGAGGGGAGGCTCCAGCTCTCCCCATGGACCCAACACATGCTGAGGTCTGCAAAGAAATCCTGCTTCTTCTTTTCAGAAGGAGATCTCATTAGGTTCAAGATCCAGATGCTAGAAGGTCCTGACACATGGAAAGAGTACTGAGAAAATCTGCATGAGCATTGGCTATGTTCGCAGATGAGGGCATGGGAGCAGGGCTTGGGCAGTGGATGAGAGCAGTGGATGAGGAAGCAAGTGTGCTCCCCAACCTGAATCTCAACCCCAGTCTATTCTTGTGCGACTAGGCAACTGTTCTTGCATGCCCAGTTCTCCATACCGTCTTGGTATTATTATACCCACAATCTCAGAGAGATGCACAGCTACCAGGAGCCATCACTGTCAGTTTGAACCCATTTGTCTCACCATCAAGGCATGCACTGCTTTGCTGCTGGCGAAGGCAACCTGCACATTCCTCACTCCTCATTAGCGCACTTAAAATCTGTGTTCTCTTCTGCCATTCCACTCATTATGCTAGAGGGGCATTATGGAGGCTAATTGTAAGAAAAAATGACTTCCCGGTACCCTTTTCTCTCCCCTAACTAGCTGCTCCATGAGCAAGGAATGGAACAAAGAAGCAGCACAAATGTGGCTTTATTGACTTGTTAGTTCTAAACTGCTGGTGCATTCGGCTCTTATTTCTCTCCAAGGTGTTAGCAATCCTAGGAAGGGAATGCATTAAGAGCCAGGGTGGCGTTAAAGGGAAGCTGCACAGTGATTTACTTCCATCTTGCACAATGACCGCAGAGCATGAGATTGTGCCAGCGTTGGGTAAGTTGGGGCAGAGTCGATATGTTTCAAAACACCCACTGATATGAAAAAGAACACAGTTGCAGTAACTGGGAGCTTTCCATCTTATTGCGAACCGCACAAAAAATGGCAAAGCATACGCCTGAAACATGGACAGCCAACTAGTAGCCCATGAGCCACACCCAACCACTGCCAGCATCATCTGGAGGACTTCAGAAGTCTGGAGGACTTCTGCTCCTTCTCCTGGCTTCACACATGGTGTTAGGGAGGAATGTTGTGTCCGATGATGGAAAAGAGGTGGGCATGGGACATGATTGGTGCAGGGTAGTGATATTGATTTGCTCACATCCTTGTTGCAACATCAGGTTCACTGTTTTGCTCATTTTCTAACTGCAGGTTGTTTTTTGTTTTTGTTTTTTAAAGGAGTAGCATTCAGAACAAAATTCTGCCCCTAGCCGTCTGATATAGTGAAGTCCATTCTACCACCTCAACTTCCTACCATTTCATTCCTTCCTTGTTCTCCTGCATATGTACTTTAGGCTACTTTAACTACAGAGATGGCAGCAACCTCTAGTTGACATGTAAGTGGAGGCTATTCTTATATCTGAACCATTAAAACAGCCCTGCTGGATCAAGCCCGAGGCCCGTCTGGTCCAGCATCCTGTTTCACACCGTGGACCACCAGATGCTCCTGGGAAGCCCAAAGGCAAGAGCTGAGGGCATGCTCTGTTCCTCCCTGCAACTGGTATTTAGAGGCATCCCACCTCATTGGCTGGAGGTGGTCTCTAGCCCTCAGTCTAGTAGCCATTGATAGGTATGTTCTCCATGAATTTATCTAATCCCCTCTTAAAGCCATCCAGGATGTTGGTTGTCACCACATCTTGTGGCAAAGAATTCCATAGGTTAATTATACCTTATGTGAAAAAGTTCTTCCTTTTGTTGGTCCTAAATTTCTGGGCAATCAGTGGAAATGTTATAATCCGTATGGTTGTGCAACCTCAGAGCACCTAAGGGAGGTACGGGCAGACTAGGGATAACCCTAAGATATGTCAGTTTCAAAAAAATATGAAGAAACCCCCCAAAGGGGACCAACCATCCACGCCAAACTGCCACAATGTAACTCAATGGAGTAGAATGTTCACAAACACAGAGGGTGCTTAACAGACAACTATGTGGGTGGGACTATTGAAATTCAGTTGTGAGGAGTGGGGGAGGAGGGCTTGAACAAAAAGAGCAGGAAATTTCTGTGCTTGAAGAATACTACCTCAAGGCAGTCACAAACCCTTCTGCTTCTGAGGGGGGAAAGGTGTCTAAAACTCCAAAATGGCTCAGGGCGGTGTACAATTAAAACAAGCCGCTAAAACAAATTAAAACAATATAACAACAATTAAAAATTTAAAAACATTTTAAAACAGCAATTAAACAATTTACAGCAATTAAAAGCCCCAAAATCGGGTTAACATTTAAAAACCCTGGAAAGCCAGGCCAAACAAATATGTTTTAAGGGCTCTCCTGAAGGCTAATAGAGAATTCAAATTACAGATTTCTGCAGGGAGCTCATTCCACAGCCCCGGAACAGCTATAGAGAAGGCCCGCCTCTGAGTCGCCACCAGACAAGCTGGTGGTAACTGGAGATGAACCTCCTCAGATGACCTTAATGTGTGGTGGGGATCACGCAGAAGAAGGCACTCTCTAAGGTAACTCAGGCCTAAGCCGTTCAGGGCTTTAAAGGTAATCACCAGCACTTTGTATTTTGCCCGGAAACATATAGGCAGCCAGTGCAATTGTTTCAAAATAGGCGTAATATGGTCTCTCCAGGTTACCCCAGAGACCAATCTGGCTGCCGCATTCTGAACTAATTGAAGTTTCCGAACTACGTACAAAGGCAGCCCCACATAGAGCGCATTGCAGTAGTCAAGCCGGGAGGTTACCAGCTGGTGCACCACTGTTTTGACGTCATCCTCCTCAAGGAATGGACGCAGCTATTGAATCAGCCGAAGCTGATAGAAAGCACTCCTGGCCATGGCCTCCACCTGAGAAACCGGGGTGAGGCCTGGGTCCAGGAGTACTCCCAAGCTGTGCACCTGCTCCTTCTGGGGGAGTGTAACCCCATCCAGCACAGGGAGATCTAACTCACTTCTCAGATTCTGAGCCCCCACAACGAGCACCTCTGTCTTGCTTGGATTCAGCTTCAATTTGTTCTCCCTCATCCAGCTCATTACTGCCTGTAGGCAGGCATTTAAAGCGTGAATGCCATTTCCTGAAGATGAAAAGGAGAAGTAGATTTGGGTGTCAACAGCATACTGATAACACCCATCACCAAAACTCCTGATGACCTCACCCAGCGGTTTCATGTAGATATTAAAAAGCATTGGTGACAGAATGGAGCCCTGAGGGACTCCATATAATAACTCCTGCTTTGAGGAGCGACTGTCACCAAGCTCCACCATCTGGGATCTACCCGAGAGATAGGAACGGAACCACTGCAAAGCAGTGCCCCCTATTCCCAACTCCTCCAGGCGACCCAGAAGGGTACCATGGTCAATGGTATCGAATGCCGCCGAGAGATCCAAGAGGACCAACAGAGTCACACTCCCTCTGTCAATTCCCTGGTAAAGGTCATCCATCAGGCCGACCAAGGCTGTCTCAACCCCATAGCCCATTCTAAAGCCAGTTTGAAATGGGTCTAGATAATCAGTTTCCTCCAAAACTGCCTGGAGCTGGTTAGCCACCACCCTCTCGATTACCTTGCCCAGCCAGGGGAGATTGGAGATTGGCCTATAACTATCCATCGCTGAGGGATCCAGGGTAGGCTTCTTAAGAAGAGGTCTAACTATTGCCTCCTTCAAACAAGGAGGCACCCTACCCTCCCCCAGCGATGCATTTATGATATTAACTAGGCCATCTCCAACAATCTCTCCGCTAGATCGAAGTAGCCAGGTCGGGCAAGGATCCAGAGAACAAGTGGTAGTCCATACCTCTCCAAGCAGTGTGTCCACGTCATCAGGAGTCACAGATTGAAACTGATCCAACCTAACATTGCAAGAGGGATTGCTGGATACCTCCCTCACAGACCCTGCAAAAAATAGTGGAGTCCAAGTCGGCCCAAATACAGGAGATTTTATTCGCAAAGAACCCACTAAAGGCGTCACAGCAGAGTGTCTCTGGGAGCTGATTTGAGGCAGAAGGAGCAGAGATTATACTCCTCACCACCAAGGATAACTCTGCCGTATGTGAACCCGCAGACGCAATGCACGCCGACCAAAAATGTTTTTTTGCCACGCGCACCGCCATTGCATAGGTCTTCAAATGGGTTCTATGCTGCATCCTGTCAGATTCAAGCTGAGTTCTCCTCCACTTGCATTCCAGTCGCCTATCAAGCCGCTTCATCCCCCGCAACTCCTCCGTATACCAGGGGGCCATCTTAGAAGCAGGCCTGCAGGGATGCTTAGGAGCGATAATATCTACTGCCCTGGTGAGTTCTCTATTCCAGGTTCCCACCAGGGCATCGACAGAATCACCGGCCGCACCAACATTGAAACCCTCCAAGGCCTTTTGGAAACCTGCTGGGTCCAGCAGCCTTTTGGGGCGGACCATCCTAATAGGTCCATCACCCCTGCAGGGGTGGGTTGTGACCGTGATACCAACCTTAACCAGGTAGTGATCTGTCCATTACAATGGGGTAACCACCAGATTCCCCACCCACGGAACACCCCCCTGATCTGAACAGAAGACCAAATCCAGTGTGTGGCCGGCAACATGAGTTGGTTCAAAAATCAATTGGGATAGGCCCATAGTTGTCATGGCCGCTATGAACTCCTGAGCAGCACCAGACAAGCCAGATCAAAAGTGGATACTGAAGTCCCCCAGCACCAAAAGCCTGGGGGACTCCAACACCAATTCTGCGACCAGCTCCATCAGCTCAGTTAGGGAGTCAGTTGGGCAGCGGGATGAACGCTACACCTACAGAATCCCCAATCTATCCCTAGTTCCCAGCCTTAAAAATACACACTCAATATAGGTCAACTGTCTCACAGGGGCACTGGTAAGGGAGATAGTATTTTTATGGACCACAGCCACTCCACCCCCCCCACCCACCCATCCACTTCCCCTAACCTGCTCCACAATAGAATAACCTGGAGGGAGAAGCTGAGCCCACACTGGGCCACTCGCTTCCCCCAACCAGGTCTCAGTTATACATGCCAGGTCAGCTCCCTCATCCATGATCAGATCATGAACAATTTCGGTCTTGTTTTGAACTGACCTGGCATTACAAAGGAGCAAGGTCAGGCTCTGTGGGTAGTTGGTGCTGCTCCCCAAGGCCTGAGAGTTGTCAGAACAGTTGGAAGTAGAAATAGTTACTAAATTACTAATTTCTCTTCCCCTGTAACGGCCAGCTGTTCTGCCAGCACCAATTCTTCTATTCCCCACCACTACAGCAATAGCTGCCCCAAGGCTGCCAGGCGCACCTCCTGCATCATCCCCCTCAGGAGAGCCCAAACACATCTCCTCAACTAGGCCTGGCACAACTCAGGGCAATAAAAACAGCACTTGACCCAAAAAATCCACCCACCCACAAAAGAACCATCCCCCAGCCCTCAGTCCCACCCCCAAAGGCGGGCTGCCTACAGGCAGGCCGCCGGCCATGCCGCCGGCCACGCAGCTGGTGTGTCTTCAGCAGTATTTATGAGTCTCTAAAGCTACCCAGCAGCCCCTTCTGCCACAAAGGACTGCTGGCCGACACAGGTGTTAGTTGTCAGGCTTTCTGAAGACAGCAGGCTGGCAGGTAGCTCCTCATCAGGGCAAGATGGAACACAAACCCAGAGGGCCAGATGTAAAATCTGAGCGGTGGCGGGGGGGAGGGAGGGAGGAAACAACAACAGCCAGACCCTCAAACCTTTCTCCTCCTCCTCCTCCTTTAGTGTTCTCACCAGCCATTTCGCACCTTTGTGCTTTTGAGGAGGAAGTAGTTTTACACATTTATGATCTTGGCTTCATTCTCCCAAAAATAAAACAGAAACAAGTGTATGCCTCTGAACTCTATTGAGGAATTGAGTGGGAGGTTGCACACTGAATCTACTGATCATTCTCTGTCTGTCTCTCTGTGTGTGCGCGCGCGTATGCACATGCACACACACTCTCTCACACACTCACAGTCACACAACATTAACATTTTTTCCACACAAGTTTTATACTGCAACATTTTGTTATCGGCCCATACTTGTGGTAGGGATGTGTGAACAGCTTGAAATCGAGTTTGGTTCGAAGGCTTGATCTTGAACTGAACCAGACCCAGTTTGGTTTGAGGTCGAGCCGAACCAGGCCAGCCAGTTCAGAACCGGTACAAAGGCCTACCGGCAAAAGGGAATCTGGTAAGAATTCCCCATTACTGGTAAAGGGGCAGGGGGTTTTTCCCTAAGCATGGACGGCAGTAAGAGAAGTACACACAAGTCATGCTGGTGGTAGCTGCAGCAGCCGTGTGGGAGCAGAGGCTCCCCCGACCCCCACTGGCCTCCCCCATAGTCTCCTGGCCCAGTGCAGGCCAGGTTTGTGCCCAAACTCTGTGCATGTGTGGAGGCAATTTTTTTATGTCCCCTACGCATGCATTTGGTAATGCAAATATCCCCTGTCCATGCATGCAGGTTAACAAAATGGCATCCATGTCTGCACAGAGACCTGGTTTGGGCCCGCACCTGGCCTGAACTTGGACAGGAAACTCTGCATGAGGTTGTCAGGGATCAGCACCCCCCCCACCCCCCCGGCTGCCATTTCTGCTGCCAGCACCTCCGCCAGTGGAATTTGTAATTTTTTCTCTGCATATCCTTAGGCAAGCCCCCACCTTCTCCGGTAATCCTCACTGCATTCCTCTTTGCTGGTAGGGCTCGAACAGAACCAGGGACCAGTCCACTTGGGGCCAAAACTGAACCTTCCTGGTCCTGTTTAATCCGGCTCGGATTTGAACCGAACTGGGAACCCCGTTATATGCACATCCCTAGCTTGTTGCACATTATTGACTACTAAAGTAGCTTTGGACTTTCCAGCCATTGGTGCCCATATATTTGAAGATGAACAGAGAGAATCGTGAGGGAGAGAGAAAAGGAGAGAGCATGTAGGTTTCTTTTCTGAGCCAGTATTGATTTCCGCCATAGAACTCATTTCATACTGTGGCCCAAAAATTAAATGATCTATTTAGTTCCAATACAGCCCAGGATTCTAATTGGATTTTTGAGCCTGTAATTTATGTAATATTAATGGATACTTTCAGAAAGCCACTAATTAACGGCTGACCTTTATTTTTCCCAGTTTTTTAAAAAAAGAAGGAACCCATGCAGTATAATAAAAAAGAGAGAGAAGAAACAACCTTTATCCCACCCCCACCTTTCTCCTTTCACAAAGAATGGTGTGATTTTAATTAGCAGAAACTGGAACACATCAGGGCTGTTTTGGAGAGTGCCAACGCTACATTATCTATCTGATCACCGTCTGCCTATAAAAAAAAAGACTAAATAATTTAAAATGCAATTCAGGAAAAAATGTATTTTCAATGAGAAAGGCAAGGCTGTAGGTGATGGATTAAAAGCTTCATATAAACCCCCAGATTTTATAAGCTATCACTGAATGAATTCAAAGTAAAAGATTACATTTTGTTTCTCTTTTTTTATGTGGCAAGATTTCTTCATTTTGTGCTGTTTTCTTTAACAACCTGAGAAATAAATATATACAACATCATTTAAATGCTTTATGAAAAGCCAAAGGAAGATACAGGGCTATCATCTAAGAGCTTCATAAGGGAAAAACCTCAACAACTTGGAAACTATATTCTTCCTTTCTCTTATTTCAATGTCACCCCCACTGCTAAAAATAAATAAAATCCTGTTCAAGGCCAAGACCATGAGAGAAGCCACTGTCTGAAAAGGCTGTGGAGAGTACTTGGTACACTCAGATCCCTACAGGTAGGAAGCAGGACTGAGCAAACAATTCAAAAACCAGGCATGGCAAGCAAAATATCAGGACCATGGACAGAGCATAACATGCTAGCATGCAAGTACTTTGAGATGTTGCTCCTGGACAGGCTGGGGGCCCACTGAGCTCTGAAATACTTTCATGTGCAACTGAAGACTTGTGTCCCCGAAAAAAATCTGCTTACAGTTCAAACAATATCAATCGGTCTTTGAGTTAGGGATTTGGACAATTCTGGTAGCTTTCTTGTTGCCACATATAGGTTTGATGTGGTTCTAAATGCAGGATGTGGGAATTTCTGGAAAGCAGCTGGCAGCATTTGAAGGTGCTGGATGGTGGCAGTTCCAGGGATTAATGATGGATGAGGTGAAGTCTATGAAGGTGATGTCTGTCTCCCATTTAGCGGAGAAATCCATATAAGTGCTTCTCCAGTAATTACATTCTTGGATGACCCAGGCATTAGAACTCCCCAAATCCATCCCTGAATCTATGGTAGCTGGGGTTAAGTCAGACATGCTTAACTGATGTCAGGCAGACCTTATGCATGAACTGTACCATCTAAAATTTCATGTTCAGGATCACTGAAGTGAAAATTCTGCTACATGTGAAAAATACGTCCTTCAGATGCTGCCACCTGCTCTTCAGAATTACACACATCTTGCATTTAGAACCACACCAAAACCAGCTGTGGCAAGAGATACACAAAGAGAGTTAGCAGAATGGAAAAATATGAAGAAATAACTTGTGGGGGACACTTTTCACATGGGAGACTGTTCATGCTTGGTGAGGCCTGGAGGAGAGCAACATGGTTTGATTCATCTATCAGCCACATGTTTTAGGTAATGGCTGGGCAGTATGGCCCACATGATGAAGGAATTTCAGAGACCCATAAAGACTTCTGTAAAATCTTGTGGGAATCTTCTTCCATGCATACCATTCGTCACATGGGCTTGTGGAAAAGTGTTCCTGTGGCCAAACTTGGTATCTAATGCAGAGGTAGCAAACTTACCTGCAACACCTCTGCTTTCTGTTTGGACAATAAATAGAATTTTGCTATGCCATTTATTCCAGCCACTACACTGCCCCCCCACCGCCACTACCCTCTCCCTCTCTCTCTGCACATAGAGGAGTGAGACAAAGAGGTTATTCTCATGATTGGGCAAAACCTAGCCCGATTTCACCAATGCGTGAGAACCACTGGAATCTCAGCTGAGCCCGGTCTCACCAAAGCGGGTAACCCACTAAAGTTACCCTCCCCTAAGCCCAGGTTAGTGGAGCGAGTACTCCGCTAACCTGAGCTTTCATGTCATGTGTTGCCGTGCCGTGGTTCCACACCATGGCAACTCATGAGTAGATCCCCAGCTAGGAGGCTAAAAAGCAGCCTCCCAGCTCAAGGGTCTCTCCAGCATCCAATGCTCATGCAGGGCATGCTGGAACTTCCGGGGGCTGTGCAGCCCCCAATCCCTGCAACCCCTGCTGGCTCCGTGATGGAGCCAGCAGTTGTGTGGGTGGCCAATCTGGCCACCCAGGGCTCTGTGGGTGCTCATCTGTGGGGAGAGTGGGCTAAGCCCGCTCTCCCTGCTTAACGCCATCTGGCGATTCCCACTGATCATGGGAACTGCCTCAAAGAGTTCTATGAAGCACAGTAGTAATGAAAAACAAAACAAAGCTAAATGTTAGGAATGCAAACAAGGGACCATCATGTGGATAATCAAGGACCATCATCTGGACATGCTATCATTGGACACTCACACCAAGTTGTAGAGCATCAGAGCTAGGGATGTGCACAAAACCGGTTTGGCTGGTCTAGTTCAAGGTAAAGCTGGTTCGCACACCCCTATTCAGGGCGGAGCCAGGCTTAAAATAGGGGATACAGCATCAAAATTCCCCTATTTCTCATACCAGAGGAAGAAATCTTGACCTAGCAGCTTTTGCAGAGGTCATGAGGAACCACCTTCTCTGATCTATCATAAAGAGGTTTCCTCACTGGCATTGCTATTTTACTGCAGCCCCCACAAATGCTGGCCAGAGCTGGTGTGTTGCACAGAGCCTGAAACCCGGCTCTGCGATGCAACATAGAAAGGAAGAAAGGAAGAGAAAGAAAACTGTTCATTTTTTCGAAGCCAATTTCCAACATTTAGAGACAGTTGCATTCTTAGTGACATCATTGAGAGTGTGATGGGATCTGAACACCACCACACCTGGAAAGGAGCTCAATCCCGCTAGCTTCTTCCGTGGACATGACTCACATTCCCCAGGTCCAGGGTGGACCTTAGCTCATGAGTCTTATTGACACATACTCCAAAAAGCTTTATAACTTGGAAGTGAGAATAACAGACAGAGTTGGAGCTTGGTTGTGAAAGCATTGTGAACCAAAATCCTTAAGCAAGAAAACTGTCTGGTGCACTTCTATGAGGAAAGTGTTTAATTTCACTGGTACCTTGGGTAAGATTCAGTAATCCAAAAATTGCCTCTAAGGTTCAGGAATTAACGGGTCTCCAAATATCTATTCATGGAAGCCAGGTGGGCTGTTGAGACTTGGGATTAGTCCCTAAGCAGTTTTATACTGGCTTTGAGGAGGTTCCATCAGTGCCTAGTTACACATCAGATTGATTGGGAAGCTTTATTGTTTTATAAGCCTCTGCTTGGTCTGTTACCAAGTCACATTAACAATCTGTTAATGGCTTTCATTATTCCCAAAGCATGCACAATAGGTGTGTACGACCTGGAAATGTTCCTTAGAGGAATGAAGAAGAATGGGGATAATTGTGTTGATCTGTTCCTCCGGTGACATTTTCCGATGACAACAGCCTACCCAGACACACCGAGCGATTTCTAAACATCCGCTTCCAATCTGAGGACCCTGACTAGCTCATAAACAAAAAGAGATGTTGGAGAAATGTCATTTCACCCAGCAACAGCTTGTGGCAGCGCAGAGACCCAATTCATTCATAGCAACCTTTTTCGCTTTGACATGTGAAGAGATTAAGGGGGGAAAATTGGACAGAATTTTCAAATAGAGAGTAGTTCACTCAGGGCAGGGCAGGAAAACTTGTGACTCACCAAGCCAAAATCAGCCCAGCATACGTTTTGTGAACTGCCAGGTGCTTGAGTGGGGTGGCCCTTTCAAGAGGCAAGGCAAGGTGGAAGATTATTTGGGCACCTGCAGGGCAGTAAAATGCCCTCTGCTGCTGCCATCAGAGCAGCTCTTTGGGACCATTGGACCCTCGTCAGCTTTGCAAACAGCACCTTTCCTCACAAGCCTTGCAATGCTTGCAAGAAGCACGAGAAGAGGCAGCTACCGGCCATATTCTCTCCTCCCCATCAAGAGTGCTCGAGTGGGGGCAGTAGTTTGCCCTCCATTACCCCTCACTTCGGTTTCTGAACTCTAACACCTAAGACATAGCTTGCTCACCCAGAGATGCAAATTGCCCCTTACATATGAACCTCTATCTAATCCAGCATCCCTGTTTCCCACAGTGGCTCAACAGATGCCCTCTTGTGCATCTATCCCCCCACTCCCCAACCTATTGCTACCATTGTGTCGCACCCCCAAACCACTTCCAAAGCTCGCAAGAGTTTTGAACGGGAGCTGGCCCTCAAGGCAGCATTGGTGCCTCAGCTCCAGTGGTTTCATGACTTGGGCCACCCCAGTGGTTGGCAAATCACCCCAATTCAATTGCAGTCCCAGGCAGGTCGCAAAACCAGGTTTCTCAAACGTCCAGTGGGGCTACCATACATGGAGGGTGGGATGGTTCTGGTTTATATATCTAGTTAAGCAGGCCTGGCTTAGGGCTTGCTTACATAATCAGGGCTTGTTGCCCAAGAGCTGTTACCCTGAGAGAACCATTGCCAACACCCTGACTAATGCTGTACAAATAAAGCCAGAAGAACTGCACATGCCACTGCAGCATTCCTGCTTCTCCAGTGCTGGGGCTCGCATGAAGGGTGCAGGGGTTTTCCCCCCCTAACTCCCCTTCCCTGTAAGCACTTTGTGCAACCCACATACCATGTCTTTGAAGGTGGGGGAGACCATTAGTGACATAATTGGGTGCTGCACAGAGTGCTTCCTGGGGAAGGGGAGACTGATGAAAATCCCCCCGCCCTGCACACACAAGTGCCCATGGTGCAGAAGTGAGAATATAGACACTGCATGAATGCTTCTTTTGGCTACATGTGTGCAACATTAGCCAAGATGTCAGCCAACAAGGCTGCTCTCACACGCAGCGTAACTTGGGCTAGGGAACACCCAGCCTGGATTAGGCTGCACATGAGAACTGACTGGTTTTGGCCCAATCCTGGTGGGGTAACTCTGCCTAACCCGGCTTTCAAACCCAGCTATTAGTTGAGGTTAAGAGACCACGTGCTCCCTTAACCCAAGCTAACTACTTGTCACTGGGGCTATGTTTAGCTCCAGCAGATACAGATGTGGGCACCTAGAAGACTCGTCTCCTGGGGGAATCCCCCAATGCATCACATTTGTAGCGCAGTGCATTGTGGGCTTCATGGAAGCCAGGACCAGTCCCAGCCTCAGATCATACCCTGCTATGCGCTGCACAGAGCAGGGCTGATCGTTTGAGGGCTGATCGCATGGAGCTCTGTGCTCCGACAGAGAACTAGATGATCACCTGTGGGAAAGGTTTGGGAAGCCTTTTCCCCGCTGGCATGGTAGGTCATGTGAACAGCCTCAATGGATCTCAAAATATGCATTGTGACTGTAAGCAGAGTTAGGCTGCCTCAACTTGGGACCCAACTTGTAATGCTAAGAAAAGAAAGAAAGAAAAGAAAGAAAAACCCTGGGCAGTGAATGGAGCTCAGACACAGGTCGGTCAGTAAAACCAGGCCAATTTGGCAATTCAGGGGTGTGCTATGACCCCAGCCTTGAGCCATGAACAGGACACCAACTTGGAGAGAAAGGCCTGGGGCAGCTGCAGAGGTACCAGGCACAGGTGCCAACATGGCACTAGAAACCAGTACCCAACAGTTCCTGAGCTGGAAACTCTGGACCTGAATCCCCTTTGAGGAGCAAGCACCTTCAGCACCAAGAATTCTGAGTCCTTGTAGAAGTGGGCCAAAGTTATGAAAGAAGAAATGTTGGAGTGGGGGGTGTGTGTGTATGTGTGTATACGTGTGTGAAAATCTCTAGCCCTAGGAACTGTTCCTGCTGGCAAAAACACTCCCTCCTCAAAAGACCCCTAGAACAGGGGTTCTCAAACTTGGGTCCCCAGATGTTGCTGGACAAGGCCATTGTGGTTGGGGATGTTGAAAACTGTTATCCAACAACTTCTCGAGACCCATGTTTGAGGGCCCAGCCCTGTAACATGTGATGATGTAAAGTCATTATAGGGGGGTTAGGAGAAAATCGTGGCCACCAGTCCTGGGAAGAGCTCTATGCTAGGCCTGTTATTATTATTTTTTAACCCTACCCAGTTTTGCCTCCAATGCTGAAAACCTGATGGGTTACTCTTCATATTCTCACAAGCAACATAACCCTCTGATTTCAAGCTGAATATTTGTTCCCATTCAGATCAGGTTCCATTTCCCGCAAAACATGAATGCACATTCCTATTTCACATAAACCAACAAGAGTTTGGCAAAGTTCAAGGGTTTATCACTAAATAACTCTTGGACATGTGCTTATGAAGCTGTAGGTTTGGGGCATATGATCTGCTGGACTCTGTGCATGCACAAAATCTCACTTTATATTTCAGAGAACATCTGGGAAAATGTTACTCCACTCATAATACAGCCAAGCATTATGAGCTGGATATGAGCCTCTGTCATGGGATGGCTGCATTCAGGTCCTTCTTCCGCCCCTGCTACCAGCTCTAACCAGGCCTCAGAGATTGCCTGGCCCTTTTCTGATGCTGCTCGGGTCTGTTGCGTCACAAGACCCAGGCTACTGGTGAACAGAGCTCAGTTTATTGGGGGTCACAGGACTCCACTGCTGCTGTGGCCCTCCCCACTATTCTGGCCCTCATCATTGGCCTGCTCTCTTTTATAGGCCCCTGGCAGCAGGGACAACTCTCACGAGATTTCGGGCCCAATCAAAGTCCCGCACCGAAATCTTGCGAGAGTGGCCCAAAGTCTTGGGAGACGCTCCCGAGCTCTTGCGCTGATCCTTCTCTTGGCTGGGAGCAACTCACGAAGGTCCTCCCCAGGCCAGCCAGACTGCTGCCAATCGGCAGGGTCTGTGGTGTCGGCACTGCTTGAGGTAAGCGATGCTGCCAGGTACCCTCTGTGGCACTAGGGATGTGCAAGAAACCAGCTGGCACCCCCAGTTCAGTCTGGCATCCCCCTCAGCCCCCCCCCCCCAGTTTGGTTCAGTCTGGGGTGTTCACAATTTTTTTAAAGTTTTTTTTTTTTAATTACAATTTTCCCCGAAGGGGAAGGTCCTCAAGGTGGTGGGGGCGGGGGTCCATGGAGGTTCCCCCTCCTCCCGCTGGCCTCTGTTCTCACCCCCTCCGTATTTCAGCACAGTGACAATTTTGGATACTGCCACGCATGCGCAAATGGCCTCTACAAGGCCTGGCATGACCCAGGGAGGGCTGGGAAAGACTCCTGCCTAAAATTGAACAGAAAGGTCTTCCCCTGGTATCCAAAGGAACATAGGCAGCTGCCATATACCAAGTCAGACTATTGGTCCATCTCACTCAGTATTGTCTACACAATGTCTCCAACATTGCAGGCAGGAATCTCTCTCAGACCTCTCTTGGAGATGCCAGGGAAGGAACATGACCTTTTGCATGCAATCATGCCGGTGCTCTCCCCAGAGCAACCCCATCCCCAAAGGGAATCTCTTACAATGCTCACACATGCAGTCTCCCATTCAAATGGCAGGAGTCTCCCATTCAAATTCAACCAGGGCAGACTCTGCTTAGCAAAGGGAACACTAGACTGACCAATGTTCTGGCGGTTTCCTATCTTCCTAAATAGGCAGGTTAAAAATGCTGAGGGGCTGGCTGTACAGAGGCCTTGTCACACACTGATGATATTGGAAGGCCAGACTCCAAACTGGAAACTCATCTGGAAAAAATATGGATTGATTTCCAGACATCCACCAGACGTTCAATTAATTAATCCGGGTTTCCCCCCTGATTAATTACAAATTGGACCAGGGGGAGATTTAACCCATCTCTAATTGCCTCCAGCAAGACTCACGGGTTTGCAGAACATTTTAGCAGCATTAGTGCTTCTAGCGCCTTTCCGAGACAGACTTTCTCATCTCCTGAGGTTTGTCTAATAAGCCATTTAATTGCCACTTCTTGCCGTAGAGATGTTGGACAAAATACACCTGCCGCGTCACCAACTGTTTCCTGTGCATAAAACCCAAATAAGCACGAGAGCAGCTTACTATTGCATGGCTGGAACAAGAGCAACAACAAAGTGAAGGTGGGTGCAATGAATGGGACTGATAGGATAGGGTGGGGCTTGAAAGCAGAAGGGCAATCACTAGGTTTTCAGGAAGACGTTCCAGGCACCATTTCCAGCCTTTTCTTCCTCCATTGCATAATCAAATATGCAACTGTCATATTGCTTTTTAACATCCTGTTGCTCGAACCAGGGGTCATGGTGGACAGCGACTCAATGGTGGACAGCGACTCAAGTGTCGACTCAATGTGCGGCAGCTGTGAAAAAGGCCAATTCCATGCTAGGGATCATTAGGAAGGGGATTGAAAATAAAAAGGCTAAAATTATAATGCCCTTATACAAAACTATGGTGCAGCCACACCTGGAGTACTGCGTACAATTCTGGTCACCACATCTAAAAAAGGACATTGTAGAACTGGAAAAGGTGCAAAAGAGGGCAACCAAGATGATTAGGGGCCTAGAGCACCTTTCTTATGAGGCAAGACTACAACACCTGGGGCTATTAAGTTTAGGAAAAAGACAACTGCGGGGAGACATGATAGAGGTCTAGAAAATCATGTATGGTGTGGAGAAAGTGGATAGAGATAAATTCTCCCTCTCACATAACACTAGAACCATGGGTAATCCCATGAATTTAGGACCAGCAAACGGAGGTAGTTTTTCACACAATGCGTAATCAATTTGTGGAATTCTCTGCCACAAGATGTGGTGACAGCCAACAACCTGGATGGCTTGAAGAGGGGTTTGGATAACTTTATGGAGGAGAAGTCTATCAATGGCTACTAGTCAGAGGGCTGTGGGCCACCTCCAGCCTCAAAGGCAGGTTGCCTCTGGATACCAGTTGCAAGGGAGTAACAACAGGAGAGAGGGCATGCCCCTTTCAGCTCCTTCCCGTAGGCTCCCAGCAGCGTCTGGTGGGCCACTATGTGAAACAGGATGCTGGACTAGATGAGCCTTGGGCCTGATCCAGCAGAACTGTTCTTATGTTCTTCTGTCTATTGTATTTAATACGAAATCTGTATTTTTTAATCAGAAAGACACTTCAAGTGGCCCTCAACACTCTTGATTTCACGTATCTGCGATCCGGCAATGAAGACTTGACTTGGGTATACAAGCTTTAAAAAAATAGAAGGAATTCACATGTCCATGGTTTCAGGGTGGACATCAAGTGCACCAACTGGGTGCGGGGTTGAAGGAAGCAGGTCAAGATACTCGCCGGCCAAGAGTTGCCCAAAGGGCTGTGTTGAGGTGCTCAACTTGCACGACGTTGACTGCTGGAAGGCCCGGCCAGTGGGCATCACACACCAGGAGCACAAGGCTGGTGCCCACTGCTGCCTGAAGATGCTCAAGGTGCACAACAGTGCTCTGCAAGCCATGCTCACCTGCCTGGAGAAGGAACTCAAGAAGGTAGTGCTGCGGGCCAGCAAGTCAATCAGTCATTCCTCTCGCAGCTCTCAGCTGTGCATCTCAAGCTCCAGATGGCAGCCATGTGACTGCGCTACCAGAAGTTCACAGAGTACAGTGCCCACCTCAACTCGCTCAACCACAGCCTGTCCACCCCCTCGCCCAGCAAGGTGAGGGCACTGGCAGGAGGCATGCTGACTGGCTGGCCACGTGGAGCAGAGGGACCAGACACTCATGCAGCATCCTATCTCACTCGTCGTCCTGCAGTGCATATTTACTCAGTGTGATACAGCCAAGAGTATTGTCACATTTTGTTAAATGGAGCCATTTTTTTGGCTCATTTGTGGGGTGGGGGATCCTCCCCCAGCAATTTTTCAAGGGGAAATCTGCTTAATTGGGGTTTTGGGGGAGCATTGCTGGACAGCTGGAGACCTGCAGAGCGTGGTATGGCACTTTATTTCTATTATTTCGGCCTTTCCCCACTTTTAAAAAACCTTTTTAAGCCTCCAGGAATGTAACCCCCCCCCCATTTCCATTGCCTCAAGGTCTCATTATCCATGGTTTCATTATCTGTGGAAATTAGTGGGAACAGAACTCAGAGGTGCTCTAACCCACGTACCTTGTGGCCCCGGTCTGTGGCCTCCAAGTTCAGAGGGAGGGGCTCCAAATGGCTGGGTGGCCTCCTACAGCCACCCTGCGCCTACGTGCCATTAAAAAAAAAACAAAAAACCAGTGATTGCGGGCGGAGTGATGACATTTTTCTGATCTTCACATGCATGCCTCACAATTCACAGCAACCACTGGGCAGAGAGGACGCACCCAGTGGTCCAACACCATTGAGGGGGGATGAGGAGGTCGTCTACTCGGCTCCCTCCCCCCACCCCCCCCGCAGCCACCCCTCGGCCATGCAGCAGCTTCGGTTTTTTTAAAAAGGCATGTAGGTTAGCCACAGCCAAATGTAGGTTTTTTGGGGGGCTCACAATGGGAGGGTGCCTGGCAGGGAAGAGGCTCATGGAAATGCTGGTCCAGGTGCCAAAATCATCTAGGTGCATCCCTGACAGAACCCATGTGGAGAATGAGAGCCACCTGGTTAGGCACATGGTTCGTATGCATAACGCTTCTGCAGCGTGTACTGGGAAAGAACTATCCCTGAAAACCCTGGAATGCTACTATAAAACTATGCATAGCACTTGAGCTACCTAACACCTGCCATGGCCTGAAGTTTAGGCCTGTGAGCATTCAGAAAATTGGGTTTCAGAGTCGACCTGATCCAACTATGACAACTTTAGATTGGGATTCTAGGGCCCTGGAAATATCAGATAATGCATTGGATTAGGAATTCAAAATGAAATTCCAACCTAAATTCAGATTTTTCCCACATGGCAGTCAATGCAGAAAAAATAAATCACCAAAAATCATCAGTTGGATCTAGAGCCTGGAAACATACCATACATGTGGAGATGGAGGTCAGGGACCCATGTAGTGATTTTGAAGAGAATCGCTCAATTTCATGATTCTTGGTGAATTTTTATTTTTTTCTATAAATTGGCTAAAAATGGTGAAATTTGGCTCATTTAAAGCAAAAACTTTACAAACACTTCTGAAACTCAAGACCCTCCATGGAACATTATTCCACCAGCATGTGGAACAATTTATCCTTTGCCTTCATGAAAAGAGTTAACAGCGTGCACCTTTGCCCTTCCCTTATATTTCTAGAATGGATGGGCATATATTGATCAAATCTAGCACACATGAAGTCCACATTGGTAGGACATTTCAAGGCTCTAGGACCAACCAATGATTTTTGGTGATTTTTTTTTTTTAAATTCCCCACTTACCTCTATGATGAATAATAGCACCATTTTGCACATTCCAAAATTCTGAAGAATTTCCAAATACTTTATGGCGGATGAGAAGTCTGCTGGTTGTACCTTGAATTCTTCCCTCCTTTGTGGGTGGAGGTAACTGGAATGAGCAAGGACTAGACTAGTGCCAGGGTGTGATCATCCAATGAGGGTTTGATAAGTATGATGCAAAATGTTTCTCAATTCAAGTTCATACTTCCAGTGTCGGAGGTGCAGCTAATAGGCCCATTGCAAATTATCAATGTACTTAAAGGTTCATGTCTTTTTCAAGTGAAGGCAAGAGGAGCCAGGGGCTGAATACGGGATTCTTGACACTGAAAGCAAGTCAACTACAGCTGAAACATGGCCTCTTTATTGGGATTTACTTCCCATCAGTTGGTGATAGATTGGTGGTCAACTGGAATATCCAGCATATAAATGGAAGTTTTCCTGCTCCATCCAAATATCAATTGAAGGAACAGAACTGCAAGAATATCCGGTCCCCATGTGTGTATATATGAAATGAATGGGGAAGAACAGGGGTTCTCAAACCTGGGTCTGCAGATATTGGTGAGCTATAATTCTCATCATCCACAATGGCCAAGGGCCATTGCGGCTGGGGAGAATGGGATCTGTAGTCCAAAACCTGAGGACCCAAGTTTGAGAATCCCTGGGGCAGAAGAGCTCTGTGGATCCATTAGCATGCCTAACTGACGTTTTCTACTTTTGGAGGCCTACAAATGTAATTTACTATCCTTGCAGTGTGTACCATGTTCTGTAGCTCAGCTTCCACACTGGCAAATATCATGCTTGTTTTTCTTCAGCTAGTTTCTCATTAGTGCCAGTGGACAAAAGCAGGCCATTTCAATTTGCTTCAAAGCCAAAAGGAAGGATTTTGGCAAAGGCGCAAGTGTCATTGCTACGGTAAATGATCCCACACTGCAAAGCCAAGAGACCGTTTGCTGTTCTGCCGCGGCTGCTTCTTTTGCTGCAGGGTTGATATTCTCCATCTGCATTTGATATCTGGCAAGCGTTTCAGGGACGAAGTGGGAAGATGAGGGCAAACGTATGCCCTTGTTGCCACAGAATGGAGAAAATAAGGTAGCAGTGTGGATAATGGTTACAGCAATGTGCATTGGGTCATCATCACATGCAATCCCAATAGGAAAACTTTGGAAGGAGGGAGAAAAGAAATTCAGATTCATTATTGTCCTGGCAGGGTAATTTTTAATGAGACATTTTAGTGGAGAAAGATGGAGAACTATTTAAAAACATTTCCTTAGGGTATAGTAGGCAGAGGAGGGTGCTAATAGGAAAGTTAGCATGTAAGAAATGATAAGATTCCAAATGCAGAAAGACTATGTTTTGCCTTATTAGAGTCTAGACTTGTTTCTCACTGTTAATCTGAGTCACCTATATTTAGAATTTGGTTCCCAATATTCCATCCAACTTTCAATATCCTGTCACACTTTAGTGTGACCAAGAACTGGAACTCAGAAAAAGGCTGCACAGATAGGAGGAGGCTTGTTCATTAATGATGGGAGATGGCCTGTTCCTCACCCCAGCTGGTACTCTGTGCACCCCCTTCCTAAAGACGTGCGAGCCGGCTTGACCTCGAGCCAGCTCAAGCTTGCACCAGCTCGGTTCGAGGGCTCAACCCAGTTCAGCCCAGTTTGGCTCAATGTTGAACCACCCCCCACCCCGGGCTGGTTCAGGCCCAGTTCAGGGGTACCAGACACATTAGAATTAGTAAAAAAAACACCAAGTTGGACTCACCACTGCCACTGGTTTGGCAGCCCTGGGGGTGCTGGTGTGGCTGCTGGGGCTCACCGGCAGCTCCCCCTCCCTCTGATGCCATTTTTGGAAGGGCGGTATAGAAATTGAATGAACGAATGAATGATGGCTTTCCCTGGTCTCCTATGGGCCATTTTGGGGCTGTTTCAGCTCTCTCTGGTTGTGTGGCAGCCATTTTTTAGGCCACCGCGCTCATTCACGTGGGTCATTTGTGTGGCCGCAACTGTATTCATGTATTGCATCTTTTGAATAGTCTATGGTCAGTAATATTATGCAGGAAATCATATAGAACCAAACATCCAAACAACGGTGGAAGGAAATTGGGAATCGGACAAAACAGGCAAAGATTTATACACAATCATGCTTGGATCATATATGACTTCTTATGCAGAATGGAAGGGTGTGATCTTGAAGCCTGTCCCCCAACATGTAGGCTATCACAAGTAGCATAAACACCTGATCTTCTCTTGTCTATAGGTAGCCCCATTATCTGCAATTTTTCTTCTTCTGTGTACCATGAATATATACCAAATAGGGAAAATGTTCTATGTATCTAACAAACTGGACTCTGGTCTATGGAAACTTTATAATACATTTTTTAGTCCAGGGGTTCTCAAACTTGGGGTCCCCAGATATTATTGTGGCCCCTCCTCCTCAGCCATTGTGGGTGTGAATGATGGGAGCTGTAGTCGAACAACATCTGGGGACCCCAAGTTTGAGGACTCCTGTTTTAGTCATGGTGATGATGCAAAGAATGTATAATGCACAGTATCTTGGAATCAGCAATGAGATATTCCACACTGGAATTCACAAATTCGCACCACTGGGAAGTGATAACATATACCACTGATGTGGTATATGTTATCACTTTGTTGCTGAATAAAATATCGATTAAAATGCCATTTTGATTTTTGAATTTGAAATGTCATAATCAAAAGAAACTGTAGGGTTAAGTTAGGAAAAATCATTGGATTTCAAATGTTTCTTAAAGCTCCTTCCAGTCTAGCCACAGTGGAACTGGTCTTCTTCTGACATATTTAAGGTTCTCTTTCTTGCCCATGCCCCCGCCTGGCTACCAGACATTCCCACAAGGAAAGTCTCTCTTTCATCCTTGTTATATTGGAAAATAAATTAGTTGGAGTTGCACTATCAGGGAGTCTGTCATTAGGGGAATATTTGTCTTTTCCTGTCTCCCCTGCAGTTTCTATCAAGGGTCTGAGCATAAGGGGTTATATCTCTTTTTTATCTCTCTTATGTGTTAACTTAGAAGAGAAGGAAAACAGAGAAGATATTTTATCTGAGTGTGTGCTCTAGAAGGATTGTTGTCATTGCTGAGGTGTCCATATATATTATCTCTCTCCCTCATTCTCTCTGACCTCCTTTCTCCAAGAAAATGGCTTGAGATATTTCCACTAAAAAAAAGAAGAAACAACAAGTGGATGTGATTTCAGATGGGATATTTCCCACCAGTTATTAAAGCTATAAAAATTATACTATATAACACTTCCCCCCTCCTGAAATTCTACTTTCAGGCATTGGTCTTTTCAAAAAGCCTCTGAAATGCTTGTTTCAATTGCTTTATATTATTATAGATCCCTTGTTATCTGTCAACCATGAAGTTTTGTGTTAAGGGAGGGCTTCACAACCTTGGATCCCCAGATGAGTACAACTTCCCATCAGCCACTTTGGTTATTGTTGCTGGGGATAATGGAAGTTGTAGTCCCAAAAGATCTGGGGATCCAGGTTTGGGAACTGCTGTATAAGGCAAAAAGATGCTCAAGCATTATGGTCCTTTTCCTGACATGGCCACCCCTGGTCCCCATCCTCAGGCTCCTTGAGGAACCACTGGCAGACCTGGAGAAGGCATCCCACACTCAGGCTGATGGCTCCTCTTTGGTCATGGAGAATGGAGGTCTCAGGGAAGGAGGACATCATTCTGAGGAAGTGAGAAACAGTCCCTTAGAAGGGACACATTCCGTGGATGCCCTCAGCTCCTGCCTGTAGGTTTCCAGTGGCATCTGGTGGGCCACTGTGTGAAACATGATGCTGGACTAGATGGGCCATGGAACTGCTCCAGCAGGGTTGTTCTTATGATGATGTTCCCATATTCTCTTGCACAAGAGATACTCCTCCAGGGGGGCACCTCTTAGTAGTGGGCAATTTGATCATTAGATGTGTAGAGAGATGGGTCTGTCACCCACATGTAGACTGTGCAGTGACTTTTCTGCCTAGTGCAAAGGTTGCAGATTGGGATGTGCACAAAATTGGCTTGGCCAGTTTGGTTCGAATTTGAACCCGCTTCAAACCAGCGTGGGTAGGCTCGGTTTTAACTTAGAATCGAATCTGAAAGGTTCTATATAGGGTATAATGGGGACTCAAAATGGCCCATTATTCCCTATGTAGAGCACCTAGGGGCACAAAACTAGGGTGGGTGGTAAGCAACCAGGGGTGCCAACCACCCACTGAACCCGAAAGCAATCAGACACTTGATTATTGATGAATTTTTGTATTCCTCCCATAATGAATAATGGGGATTTCAGGCAGCCCCATTCCCTCTTTTGGGGGGGGGGTGCCAGGACACCCCAAATTCAGTCTGGAGGCATGGCAGGTATGGCCTCAACTCCCCCCAGGCAGTCCCAAGTTTGTAGGATTTATTGTTTGTTTGTTTTTTAAAGAATTGTTTAAAAGAATTTTAAGTCTGTGTAGACAATACTGAGCTAGAGAGACCAATGTCTATCTATGTATATGGCAGCTTCCTATGTTCCTATATTCCTAAGTTCCTATGTTCTTAATTTCCTCCCTTCATTGCAATGCATTAGGAGTCTCTCCCCATTCATAGAACTGTGTGTGTGCCCTTAATTGCTATGAAATCTGAGCTTGCCCACTGCCATCACCCACCACCCTTCCACCCTCTGTGGAAGAAGAAGGGCCCGGCTTCACTGGCAGAGAGGCCTCCCCCTCCCCCTCAGCAACAGACCCTTCCTCGTCGGAGCCACACTGGGAGGACCCAGCACCGGACTCCGCCACGAACTGGGCATCACCAGGGAAGCCCCACTGAGTGGCGAGAGAAGTGACTTGTCCCCATAGCTAAGCAGGGTCTGCCCGGGTTGCATCTGAATGGGAGACTTGATGTGTGAGCACTGCAAGAAATTCCCCTCAGGGGATGGAGCCGCTCTGGGAAGAGCAGAAGGTTTCCAGTTGCCTCCCTGGCTTCTCCAAGATAGGGCTGAGAGAGAGTCCTGCCTGCAACCTTGGAGAAGCCGCTGCCAGTCTGTGAAGACAATACTGAGCTAGATAGACCAATGGTCTGACTCAGTATATGGCAGTTTCCTATGTTCCTATGTTCCAAAGAGAACAGAAAGGAACACAAACTCTGGCAAAAGAAATGCAAGGTGACAATAAGGGAGGCAAAAAGAGAGTTTGAGCAACATTTTGCTAAAAGCGCCAAGGGGAATAGCAAAAACCTCTTTAAATACATCAGAAGCAGGAAACCTGCGAGGAAGGCTATTGGTTCATTAGATAATGAAGAAGTGAAAGCTAGGTGTGTCCGTGTTGGTTAGAGTGGTTCAATGTCGAACTGGCCTGGTTTGACTGGTCCGGGTTTGAACCAAAATGGCCCCATAGAAACGAGGCCGGTCTAAGTTTGAACTAAACTGAACCCAGTTCAATTTGAACTGGTTTAAGCTGTTCTGATGGTCCGGAGGCCATGAACAGTGACACTAGAGTGTGCGGTGGCAATATCAGAGCTAGTGGCGGCCAATTTGTTTCTGTGTTGACTTTATTTTACCAAAGGCTGATTGGTTCTTCTGCCACTGGTTTCTGACCAGCTAGCAATGTCCTTTCCCCTGGTTGGCTTGCCATCCTGCAAATAACTGTGGTGTCGGGGCAACTCTGCTCCCATTGGCTGGGTGGAGAGGGATGCGGAAGGAAATGAGGGAGATTCAGATGTATTTACAGATAGGTCTTGGCCTGGCTAATCCACTCTGCTTCTAGAGTGGAGATCAGGATAGATGGCCTGACTGGAGTCTGGTCTGATGTGACTGCTGCTTCTGCAGCTACCTGAGAGGAGCTACTCTGCTTTTCCTGGTTGGCTGCTTTTATTTGTCAAGAAAAGGAGAGGAGGAGTGCTGCTCTGCCTGCTCCTGCTCCTGCTGCTGCCACCTGCCCAGCTGCCCTGGTCTGGGAGGAGGGTTGTTGTTTAGGTTGCCAGTTGGTGCTAGAGTCTTTCTTCTTCTTTAAATTTAACTAAATTTAATTTAGCCAGCATAGTGTAGTGGTTAGAGTGTTGGACTAGGACTGGGAAGACCCGAGTTCATAGGAACATAGGAAGCTGCCATATATTGAGTCAGACCCTTGGTCCATCTAGCTCTGATCGCTCAGACTCATGTCTCACCACCCAGACCATTGGGGAGATGACAGTTACTCCAGGTGCTTGCCCCCAAGTACAAGATCCACTCAAGGACTGCCTTCAGTCAGAGGGTGGTCCCCTCCCCGTACTGGGCATGCAAGGAGCTCTCAAGAGCCACCTTCAGTCAGAGGGTGGTCCCCTCCCTGTACTATGCATGCAGGGAACTTGTGTCAGGGCTGCTGGAGTCAGCGGGGCCCAACATCAGCATGCATTTTACCACTCACCTGTGGACCAGTGTCAGTGGAATGTGAGCTTCTTTCCTGTCCCTCACTTCTCACTGGTGGGGCCAGGAGAGAGAGGTGACATCTGCTGCTGCAGCAGCAGCTGTGACCAGCCCCTCCCATGCAGCACCGGCCAGGTGGGCTGTGCTCCATGTGGAGGTGATGGACATGTAGCACATGGCAAAATTGCTGCCAGCTGTCATCGGCCGACACATAGAGGGATGGCTAACCAGGGAGTCAAACCTCAGGTGGGGCTTTTTTGTCACTGTATGGCCCACACTCTGTACCTGGTGATGATGGATGTTTCTGTTGTCACCACAGCTGCACTTGTGGAGAAGTGCCACAAGATTGCAGCCTACATCCACTGAAGCAAGAAGGGTAGGCTCTTGCTTCATGAGCAGAAGCATGAGCTTGGCCTCCCTCAACACCTCATCCCTGGGGATATCTGATGGAACTCCACCCACCTGGGGACCTGATGGAACTCCACCCACCTCTTGCTCCAGCACCTGCAGGAGCAAGAGGTGGTCATCAACAACCTGCCCAGGAGGCATGACTTGTGGGTGTGCAAGTCAGACTGGAAGCTTATCTCTGAGTCTGTCTCTGCACTTGAACCCTTCGGGTTTGCCAGGAAGAGCCTGTGTGCCGAGGCAAAGCCTCTGAGCCAGGCTTTGCCCACCCTGCTTCTCCTGGAGAAGGTGATGGGTGAGCTCCAGACCTCGCTGACCACCTGGGAAGACAAAGGCCTGGCAGGTCACCCGAGGGCTGGGGTGGTGGAGAGGCTGCACCAAGTTGGGTCAGTCAGCAGACCATATCTTGTCCTGTGTGTGTCTTGGCCTACATACATGACCCAAATACAAAGGGCAACACCATCACCCCTGATGAGATGCCCCAGTGGAGGACCCTCCTGGTTCTACAGGTTAGAGAGGTGGAGCAGAGGAGGCTTGGTAGGAACCAGGAGGAGGATGCCTATTTCCAGTGCACAGTCCAGCCAAGTAACTGTGGCATATCTCCCCTCTTCCCAGTCCAGTTGTGTGGCATCCCTGGCAGCACCAATGCAGCCGGCAGTTCCACCCTTTCACTCCACCCTGTTGTTCAAACAGGGGTGCCTTTGCTCCTTGCCAGGGGTTCAGGAGGCAATGACCAGGTAGTGGCCTAGGGGTCCACTAAGCCCACCTTGGTGGCATAAGGACTGTTGTAGACTAGATGCATTTAGGAGCTTGGTTTGGCCAGAAAATTTATACACTATTAGTTTGATGCTTGTTTACTGAACAGGAAAGAGATTGTGGTTATGAATCTGAGAAGTATAGTGGTTAGGGAATGGCTTGCCTAGACAAAAGAGGAACTTTGCTGGGAGAATGTGTAAAAGGAAGTGCCTGCAGACAGTTGGGGTTCCAGCTACCAGAGTGTCAGGGTACCTATTTTGTGAACTACACTCTCAGCAAGGACCCTTAACTACTGGTTTGTCCCCTGGCCAGGGGCAACACAGTAAGGCAAATATTGATAGGAATAATAATTGTTGAACCTGCTTGATTGATGTTGTGAAAGAATGCCTGATTATTTGCAATGGACTGCTTTTGCAATTGTTTTGGGTTTATTTTTGTGTATTATTCTTTGCTACGTTAAGAAAATATATGGAAGTTGTATCACCATATGCAACTCAGTAAAGGTTGTGTGCATACAAGGAACTTCTCTCCTTGAGTCTTTGGGAACCTGTGGTTCATCTGAGGGAATTCTTAGTTACACAGTTCAGCGGGAGGTGTCAAAGCACTGAGAATGTCCAAGACTCACACACTAGAACTAAAACAGGGAAATTGAGATCCATAAGGACACTCAGTGGTCAGGAGTATCAGGGGTATTAGATTGGGCGGTACCCTGCAGCAGCAAACCCCAATTTAAGAACATATTTAGAAAAAAACAAGACTTCCAAAGAAGTCCTGAACTGGATGTAGAGTAGGTGTAACCCATACTGCCCCCTACTGGCCATAACACCCCGTAATGGTGCTGAGAAGAGCATTCTGCCATGCCTACAGGAGCTGGTGGAGGAAGACTCCTGGTGGATGGATCATGTTCAGTTTGGGGCAGTGCATCACCAAATTTCGCCAGACTTGATGACGGTTACTGGCCGCCTCCTTTCACGCCTACCAACCAGTATCCAGAACAAGAGGGTGCTTGCCATGGCCATGGACATGGTGGCACCCAATCACTCACAGTTGGATGCTGGCTTGGTGGATCAACTGGTCGTCCTCAAGGCCAATCTCACCCTGCTGGGCTACACCAAGTTGGAAGTGGAGGGTGAGTGAGTGACTCACAGTCGCCCACACCCACCTGCAACACCACTGCCAGCTCATTCCACAATGGCCAAATCAGATGTGTCACAGTCTGCCATTACTGCTGCTGACACGCACAGGCACACACGTGCACACACATCCCACTGACACTGCCCGTGATGCTGATAATCTGGTGTCCCTGCCCAGTAGCACTTGGGGCATCGGTTCTGCCCAGAAGCCGTGGCAGAGCACACACAGAAGCAGGAGACAGATATTGCAAATAGTTAATGTTTCTAAAGTTGATGTTATTGCTGTTCTGTTAACTTTTTAGTAGTAGTGTGCACACTCATACCTGCACACACTGCCAATGATGAGTGTATGGGCTAGTGCCACCAAATCTCTATCAGCCTAGCAGGCTCTCAGCAAAGCTGTGTTGACCCTGCCTGTCTCCTGAGGCAAACTTATTTTAGCATGTAGCCATGAAGAGAAGAGAGAAGATTTCTTACCAGGTACGTGATTTTAAATTTCTTTCAGCTCTGTGTTTTATTTGCTTGCTTTTTTCTGCTTCCTCCATCAGGAAGGACATTTTGTGTCATGGTGTGCAGTTGTGTAGATTTTCCTTTAATATGGATATTGGCTTGTTCATGGGGAACAGTGAGGATTGCAGCTGAGATATTGTTGGCCATAGGTAATGCCTAGGGACTCGGAAGTGGGTTGAGTGGTAGGGCACCATGGGTGATGCCTACCACACAACCTGCAAAGCAATCAGGCAATCAGGTGGATTTTTAGGAATTTTTCTGTAGTGTAGATTGTTGCTTTGTATTGTACTGACCTCATAGGGAACAGTGTGGATTGTGGCCAGGACATTATTGGCAATGGGTAGTGCCTATGGACTCTGAAGCACGTTGAGTGTCAGTTCACCATAGGTGCTGCCTACCACCCAACTTGCAAAGCAATCGGGCAATCAGGTGATTTTCTGGAAATATTTGAATTTTTCCTGGGTTCTGCAATGTGTGCAGTGGGGAAATACTTAACTAACAAGAAGAACATTGCCAGTTTGAATCCCTGCTGGTACCATATCAGGCAGCAGTGATATAAGAAGATGCTGAAAGGCATCATCTCATACTGCGTGGGAGGAGGCATAGGAAAACCCTCATGTATTCTAGCAAAAAACAAACAAACCACAGGGCTCTGTGGGTGCCAGGAGTCGAAATCAACTTGATGGCACACTTTACCTTTACCATAATTAGTTAGCTGAAGTATTACAACACAGTTCAGCCTCTTCCAATTGAATTAGCTTGCAAAATTTGATCTAGCAAGCCAAGCTCATCTATTGCACCTTTATCTGCTTTGTTGTCAGAAACCATAAGCAGGATAAAAGATCTTGGGGTCGTGGTGGACAGTTCATTGAAAGTATTGACACAATGTGCGGTAGCTGTGAAAAAGGCACATTCCATGCTTGGAATCATTAGAAAGGGGATTCAAAATAAAAATGCTAATAACATAATGCCCTTATACAAATCTATGGCACAGCACCATTTGGA
The DNA here is from genome assembly GCF_027244095.1 of Hemicordylus capensis. NCBI lineage: Eukaryota > Metazoa > Chordata > Lepidosauria > Squamata > Cordylidae > Hemicordylus > Hemicordylus capensis. The sequence goes on from NC_069658.1 coordinate 8,127,463, forward strand.
GTACTGTGTACAGTTCTGGTCACCATACCTTACAAAAGGATATTATAGAACTGGAGAAGGTGCAATAAATGGCAACCAAGATGATCAGGGCCTAGAGCACCTTCCTTACGAGGTAAGGCTACGACACGTGGGGCTTTTTAGTTTAGAAAAAAGTTGACTGAGGGCCAGCTTAATAGAGGTTTATAAAATGATGCATGGTGTGGATGGAGTGGAGAGAGACAATTTGTTCTCCCTCTCACATAAGACTAGAAGCAGGGGTCATCCCATGAAACTGTTTGCCAAGAAATTGAGGACCAACAAAAGGAAGTACTTTATCACACAAAGCAAATCCTACAAACGTTGGGAATAGAAAGGATTTTTTTCCCCATTCTTGTTCCCAAGTCTCTGCTGCAAAGGTGTTTTCAGTATCTCCCTCTGCAATCCACTTCCCCCACTCGTCTTCCCCCCTCAGCCTTGTAAGGGAACATTTTACAAATGGCTGAATATGAAAACAGAATGGAGAAAGTTGTGGTCATACATATTTAAAAGTGGAGTTGCAAGAGGCTTCGGAGATAACAGCGTATATTTATTTATCTTTGGAAAGCTTTGTTGTAGTTCCTAGAGTTCTCCTTGACACCTTATCTATCACAGTGTTTCCAGTGCATATTCTAACATTGTGCTTCTTTTAATCTTTGGATGTAAACAAAAGCTTTCTTTTTCCCCTCCTTTCTCATGACACAATCCCATTCTGACAAAAGAAGAGGCTGAATATTGATTCATCTGCTCCAAGAAACTCTCCAAAGATAATTTAAAATACCACCCAATCTAGCCAATGCCCATTATATGATGGATTTCTCTCCTGTCTCCCCCCCCCCCACACCCTCCATCCCTTTTCTTATTGGAATTCTCATAGATTGTATTTGAAGTGTGCATACAATTTAGATCTGAAGGCTGAAATTCTCCTGTAGTCTTTTGATTCAAATAGAGGCAAACAAGAATGCACAGAATAGACTACTTACGCCTGCCCCCTTTGGAAGACTTTGTTGAAACTGCTCACGGTGATTCAGCTTGTTTTCAGCACCTTCCAAAATCATCATTGATTTTTCAATCTTGAAGGGATGTGCAAAACTTGTACTTTCATTCTTGCGGCTGCTTCTGCATTCCTGCAAGCTGCCAGCACAAGTTCGAGGCACTAATCTGGAAGAGTGGATATTAAATTTTCACCATGTAGATCTGTGCTATTCTTGCGTACTAAATGGATATGGTCATGGACATCAATTCCATATTTCTCTAGGCAATGCAATACCAACAGAAAGATAGCCCCTTTTGCAAGCAAAATTTAATTAAAGGCCCAACAATGGATGCATCCAGTCACTTTTGTGACATATCCCATGGTGCTCACAAAATGCCCCTCCTCTTGGCCTCGTGCTGAGGGGAGGGTGATTTGTCCCAGCCCCACACTGCACGAGGCCCCAGGAAGTGGGGGGCAGGGTTTATAATGGCCATCCATCGGCTCATCAGCTCTCCACCCCAAACTTTCAGTTCATTCTAGGGATCCCCCATCCTCCCTTCCCTGGGCACAGAATGGGTCTAGAGGCTGGTCACCCTTTTGGGGGCCGAGTAGGGATTTTTTGCTCCCAACGCATTGGCCATTGTTGGGTTTTTTTCCGCCTACTCCGTTCGGCTATCCCAGCTTCGTTGTTAGTCAGATCACAGCAGGGCAGGGACAGTGCAGGCTGGGTGGTAATTAGACGGGATTGAACATCTGTGAGCACCCGTGGACAGTTAAAAGGCTGATTGGTCAATTGTTCCCTTGTGGTTTGTGCAGCCCAGGGAGGATGGTTTGCCATGATACCTGCTTCAGGACTTCACAAACCCTTGGGCTGCGCGGTCCAGGGTGGGTGAAGACCTAGAAGTGTCCAGGCCCCCTTTGTGGGGGGTTGGCTGTGAAGGGAAGGGAGCAGGTTTGACCTGCTATCTTCCAGAGCCAGGATGTGTCACACACGCAAGGCGTGGGGGAGGACAGTGGAGTCCAAACCCGGTCTTTGTTAGGCCCACACTGTCAATAGGGGGAGTGATTACCCCTATCCAGTCTGCTATACGTCTTCTTGGGGCTGGGGTGTGGGGACAATTGCTTTTTCTTTGGAACCCTTATCTACAACAATTAATATGCAGTTTTAGCTCAGAGAAGACAATCACAGATATTTGCAGCATCTTAAGTCCATTTTGTAAAGGTGTCCATGAAATGAATTTTTCAATTCATTTTGAATTCGAATTGAATTCTGAAATTATAAGTTGAATTTGAATCAGATTTGAATCTGGTCCGAATATTTGATTCAAATTTGAATTGAATTAGAATCAATTTGACCCTGTTTGGATGCCTTTTCCCATCAGGGGACCTGAATGATTTTTAAAAGGTACCAAACAGCTCTCAGATCAAATTTCAGATCAAATCAAATCAAAACAAATTTCAAATTTTAGTCTAACAAATTCAAATTCAAATCAATTTGCACATCCCTACCATTTTGTGCTTTCCTATCAACATGTTAATTGGTTTTCAAGATCGTCAGAGATGAGTTGAACCAGGTACTTCTGGTCAATTTTTTTGATAGAACTAGGAATACTTCCGCTTCCCAAAACTCAGTTATTCCCCCTCTCTTTATCAGCCCCAGGACCCAGCTCAACAAGAAACTGGTGTCCAGAGTGGTCTTTGGGGAAGGAAGGTGGAGCAATTCCTGCTCATGTCTGGAACATATATTGTTCCTCAGCAGTACACATTTCTTTGGCAAGCCCCATGGTTGATACACAACATCATGAAATGCAGGTGGCCACGCACCACCACGCCCACATTTTGCTGCACTTTATGCCAGACACTCATTCTACATTTGGGGGGAGCAAGATTTGGAAGTTGGTACAATGTAAGTGGATGGTGAAGGGTGTTTTTAGAAATTTATCATTGAACCTGCCACTAGGGAACATTAGGGGAAATCCGGGGGGGGGGGCAGACTTTGAATGTTATAAAGTCTTTTTATAACTCTATAGTATAACTGTATTTCAAATATTGTGTACTGTTCTAGTTGTTCCATCTCAAAAAAAGATTACTGGCCAACATCCTAACTAATGAAATGCTGGTGCTCCATTAGATATGCTAGTGCTGTGGACACAATCAACACAGTAGCAGCACTCACACACAGGGCGGGATTTCAACTACCTCCTCTTACCCTGGAAGTCCTCTGTATCACCTGGAGATATTAGTGGCGGTGGGTGGTGGACATAGTAAAGTGGGGAGAGATACCCCATCTGGCAAGAGTAGATAGAGAACACACACACACACACACACACACACATATACACAACTTATCCCTGCAATCAGGCTCTGTACGGGAGGACTGGAAAGTGGCTAATGTAACACCGATTTTCAAAAAGGGATGCAAGGGTGATCCAGGAAATTACAGGTCGGTTAGCTTAACGTCCATTCCAGGCAAATTGATGGAAAGCATCCTCAATAAAATTGTAAAGCACATAGAACCAGCATGGCTTCCGCAATGGTAAATCTTGCCTCACCAACCTTTTGGACTTCTTTGAGAGTGTCAACAAGTGTGTGGATCAAGGTGATCCAGTTGACATCGTATACCTGGAGTTCCAAAAAGCTTTTGACAAAGTTCCTCATCAAAGCCTCCTGAGGAAACTTAGCAGTCATGGGATAAGGGGACAAGTACATGTGTGGATTGCTAACTGGTTGAAAGACAGGAAACAGAGGGTAGGTATAAATGGAGAGTTTTCACAATGGAAGGAAGTAAGAAGTGGGGTCCCCCAGGGATCTGTACTCATAATGATCTAGAAGCAGGGGTAAGCAGCAAGGGGGCCAAATTTGCAGATGATACCAAACTCTTTCAGGTAGTGAAATCCAAAACAGATTGTGAGGAGCTCCAAAAGGACCCCTCCAAACTGGGTGGCTGGGCAACAAAATGGCAAATGTTGTTCAATGTTGGCAAGTGTAAAGTGATGCACATTGGGACGAAAAACTCCAACTTCAAGTATACGCTGAAGGGATCTGAACTGTTGGTGACTGACCAGTAGAGGGATCTTGGGTAGACTATCTCCATGGTGTGGAGATAGTGGATAGAGAGAAATTCTTCTCCCTCTCACATAACACTAGAACCAGGGATCATCCCATGAAACTGAATAATTGAATGAATGAATGAAACTGCCAGAAAATTTAGGACCAACGAACAGAGGTACTTTTTCACAACACATAATCAACTTGTGGAATTCTCTGCCACAAGATGTAGTGATAACCAACAACCTGGATGGGTTTAAGTGGGGTTTGGGTGACTTCATGGAGGAGAGGTCTACTATTCAAGGGCTGTAGGCCACCTCCAGCCTGAGAGGTAAGATGCCTCTAAGTACCAGTTGCAGGGGAGTATAACAGCAGTAGAGAGGACATGCTCTCAGCTCCTGCCTGTAGGCTTCCAGCAGCATCTAGAGGGCCACTGTGTGCAGCAGGATGCTGGACTAGATGAGCCTTGGGCCTGATCCAGCAGGGCTGTTCTTATGTTCTTATTCTCGCATCATATGAGAATTTGGGTCTCTCAATGAAATTGATATGCGTACATTCAAAAGAGACAAAAGTAATGATCCCTTGCTCAAATGAATAATCTATGGAATTTGCTGCCATAGTATATGCTGATGTACCTTTGCACAGATGATTTTAAGAGAGCTTAGCTAGATCCGTAAAGTATTGGTTTCATCAGGTCAAAAATGCCCAGGAACAGCCTAGCTAGGACTGAGATGGGGAAGACTGACAAGCCACATCTTGGCACCCAGCGCAGTAGCTGGGTGCCATTCAGATGTTCATTTGAATGTCGAGCATTAATAGCAACTTATGGAAGGATGTGGAAAATATTACCCTTGTGAAAACTGCATGGCAACATTCACAAATTATGCCCCAAATGTGCAACCTCATTTGTTAGCAAGGCAGAAATATCCATGGAAATAAACACAAATTATAGCCTTTTTGACTGGAGAACACGCCTGCCCTTTCCATGCCTGTTACTCAGCTGATAGGGGTCCCATGTTTACATAGGAACATAGGAAGCTGCCATATACTGAGTCAGCCCATTGGTCTATCTAGCTCAGTATTGTCTTCACAGACTGGCAGCAGCTTCTCCAATGTTGCAGGCAGGAATCTCTCTCAGCCCTATCTTGGAGATGTCAGGGAAGGACTTGGAACCTTGATGCTCTTCCCAGAGTGGTTCCATCCCCTGAGGAGAAGATCTTACATTTCTCACACTTCTAATCTCCCATTCAAATGCAACCAGGGTGGACCCTGCTTAGCTAAGAAGACAAGTCATGCTTGCTACCACAAGACCAGCTCTCCGAGCCTGTTACTCAGCTGATAGGGATCCCATAGGTTTGTCCAGTTCCATAGGCATATCCAGCAGAGGCCTAGCAATGAGAGCAGATTTTTCAGGCTCAGGGCTTGGCCTGGCTGCTGGCATTTGGGTCAACAGGTTGGATGGGGGCAGAAGGAATTGGGGGCAGACCTCCTCACTGCTGATGGACAGAGCCTCTTCCTTTTTCCATGGCAAGGGAGACACAGAGGCGGAAGAGGAAAGGGTGGCAATTGGAACCTGTGAAATGAAGCTTTCCTTCACTCTCTGACCCAGCAGACTAGAGCCAATCAGGAGCAGCCATTGTGGCACGGGAGGTGAAGACCTGGTGAAGGGGTGGTGGGCCTTCAACAAAAGGAAAACACCACAATTTGGGGGAAGGTTGGTGCAAGCACCTCTCCCTCCACTGCCCTGAAGTCCTGAAGCTATAATTGACATCATCGCTTCAGACTCTGCAAGTAGGGATGTGCACGGACTGGTTCAGCGATCTATTCACAGACTGCAAAACTGGTTCGAAAGACTGGCGTTTGAGCCGGTACAAAGGTGTGTGTGGGGGAGGGTGTCCTTACCTCCCCCACCGCGTTTCCCTCTCTGGCACTGCTTCCAAAACCGCTGTTGCAGGGCGGCTGTATACCCTCCTGCCTCTCCAGTCAGTGCAATATGCAAGTGCATGAGTGCTGGCTGAGGCAGCAAGAGGGTATACAGCCGCCCTGCGACAGTGGTTTTGGAAGCAGCACCCGAGGGGAAAATGTGGCAGGGGAGGTAAGGACAATCTCCCCATGCCTTAAAGCTACCCCACCTCCCGGTTGTGCATGGAACCAGTTCCATGCACATCCCTACCTACGAGTAGAGCTGAATGACAGAACTTAGCGCCTTGGCTGACCAGGTGGGTGAATGTCCAATCCTTCTTTATGTAAGCCTTTCCCTGCCACGGCTGTCACTGATTGGACAATGCAGCCTTACAGCACCTTCTAGTTTGGTCCTGAGCTGGGCCTCCCTGCTCACTATTTTTGGGCCCTGGCTTACAGTTTCACATATATTTTTGACTGCAGGATCCCCCCACCCCCACCCGCACTTCAAAGCAAATAAAGATTGGAGGCAGGTCATTTCACAGAAGAGGCAGGACTGAGCGTGGGCTCAGTTGCCGAAACCTGGGGGAGGTGGAGAAAAAGAATTAATTTCCAAATGCAGCATAATGTCCTTCCTCCCTATTGTTGGATCTGTAGGTATGGAACAAGTCCTGTACAATTTGCCATCCACTCCTCTCCAGCCCTGCCATCGTAGGGCTGGGTGGAATGATTCCGTGTCTTCTGTTCAACGGTCTGTTTCTCTGCAGGTACCAAAGGCTTTATTTAGGCAACCGATTCAGCCATTTCCCCAGCTTCGCTCCGGGATCCAAGCAGAAGCTGCCCATTTGAAGCGGAGCCCAGTGCTCAAAATAGTCCCCCATATGCTGATTTTTTCCCTCACCAGCTTTGGGTTGATGCACCTCATTATTTTTAATTCTTCCCGTGCCTGCTTTGTTGTCATCACTTTGAAGCTGGTGCTGACCTAAATAGAAACGGTTGTGGGTGGCACTTGAGTTCTAGGCGCCACTTCCAAAAACTGCATGTGCCTCCGTCTGAAAACAAAGGACCTAAAAAGAGAGTACATTGCCTCAGAAAAGATAAGTGTGTGTGTGTGTGTGTGTGTGTGTGTGTGTGTGTGTGTGTGTTGAGGATTACTAGTGCCAATGCTAACAAAAGGAACAAGCTGGAGGTTTTGTTATGTCTGTATTAATCCTTAAGTTCAAGAACAACCACCTCATAATTTACTTCAAATTCTAACTTATTTAGAGGAATATACGAGTTACATGGGAAGCTGCCGTATCCCAAGTCAGGCATTAGTCCTTCTAGCTCAATATTTTATACACTGACTGGCTCCAGCTCTCCAGTTTTCAGGCAGGAGTCTCTCCCTGCCTTACCTGGAGAGGCCACCAGGGATTGAACCTGGAACCATCTGCATGCAAAGCAGATGCTCTGCCACGGAGCTACAGTTTCACTCCCTAAATCTCAAAGAAAAGAAAGGAATACCTGAATAAATTAGGATGGAGGGGATGGCAATAGGATCCATTTTGGTTCAGTTTGGCTGGGAAGAAGCTGAGCTATTTTCCAGTCCAAGAAAAATGCTTGAGTAGGGGGAGGATGCCATTTATCAGTAATGTTTATGAGAGTAGTGAGGTGGCCAAATTTTCCAGGTGATACTAAACTATTTAAGGTAATAAAACCCAAAACAGATTGTGTTGAGCTCCAGAAGGATCTCTCAAACTGGGTGAGTGAGCAACAAAATGGCAAATGTGGTTCAATGTAAGCAAGTGTAAAGTGATGCATAGTGGAACAAAAAATCCCCAACTTCCCATATACACTGATGGGGTCTGAGCTGTCTGTGATTGACCAGTAAAAGGATCTCAAAGTCATAGTGGCCACCTCACTGCTTATCCCATGTTCTTGATCACTTATGACAGTTTTTCACTAATCCTACTGAAGGTGGTCCATTGTTCTGGATATCTGCTCAAGTTCTCTTCCTTCTTCAGGCTTCCATAATCTGTTCCATTTCCCACCTCACCTCCACTGCAAAGCCATTACCTCTTCTACCAAGCATGAGTTTCTCCGCTCTTCTTGAATTCCTTCATCGATCATTGATGCAGGCCAGACTGCAAAGGCCTGCTTAGGAAATTCAGCAGCAACAGGGGAAAGAGATTGATGTCTCTGCACGAGGACAGTTTTGGCCAGCAGAGCACTTTGGCAATATGATAAATCCAAAGTAGCAGCTGGTCTCAGAGCTTTGTGAAAAGTCTCATTTTCAGCAAACATTTTGGGTGTGATAAGGCATCTTTTATTGCAGTGATTAGGCAGCATATTATTGAATTAAATTGGAATTATTATTATTATTATCATCATCATCATCATCACCATCATTATTAACTCTTTAGTGAGTGCCAATTGAGCTGTTTATATGGGAATGGAAGGAGACTTATATATGGAGTAATAACGTAATGTAATACAATAGCATGCCACTACATGGTTCCCCACAATGTTCTGCAGGAGGGCAGCAAAGGGATTTGTCAAAGACCAGCTCAGAAATGTCAGACGTATGAGATAAGCACTATAGCAGAAATGGTAGTAGGGTATACAGGAACAGCAAGGGACTGTTTTGGGAATTACAAGAAAATAGGGAAAAGCATTCAAGAATTTGGAGCATGTAAGGCGCATCCAGGCTAATGTTGTTGTTGTTGTTAATTCAGTTTCTCTATCGCCCTTCCAAACATTGCTCAGGGCAGATTACACAGTTTAATGTTGCACTGGCACAAGAGATTTCTCTGAAGCATGGGTGGGGAGAGAGTTTTGGCAGTCCCCCCTTTCCTCTACAACCCTTTGTGTCTCTCCAAAGCACAACCCTTGAGGGTTGGCAGACCCTTAAAGCCATGTTTTTGAAAGCATGGAACAGCTGCAGAGGGGAAGGGAGATCACTGGATGACAGTGACTAAGAGAAGGGACCTAGCCAGCGTGGTGTAGTGGTTAGAGTGTTGGACTAGGACCAGGGAGACTTGAGTTCGAATCTCCATTCAGCCATGAAACTAGCTGGGTGGCTCTGGGCCAGTCACTTCTCTCTCATCCTAACCTACCTCACAGGGTTGTTGTGAGGAGAAACTCAAGTATGTAGTACACTACTCTGGGCTCCTTGGAGGAAAAGCGGGATATAAATGTAATAGTAATAATAATAGTTCTCCCAGAGCAGAACTGAATTTGAAAAATGACTTTACATTTTCAGGTTCCCCAGGGAAATTTACTGACCAGCATTGTGACTAATATTGTGCATGCGTGAAGCCAAAAAAGATACATGCACAGTGGTAATGGCCCCATTTCTAAATCGGGGGGGGGCTCATGTGGGGCACAATTTTCATCTATGTTGCCTTCCCTCAGAAATACTCTGTGCAGCGGGAAGGGGAGATTGGTGAAAATGGCTTCCTGTTGTGCATCAGAAGCAAGGCCCCATATGCCTTTTTTTTGTTTGTGTGCAGCATTAGTTACAATCTTGGCCATAATCTCCAAGCACAGAGGAGAAGGCTGTAGCTCAGTGATAGATTACATGTCTTACATGCAGGAGGTCCCAGTTTCAATCCCTGGCATCTCCAGGTAGGACCCGGAAAGACCTCTGCCTAAAACCATGGAGAGCTGTTGCTAGTCACTGTGGACTATAGTGAGCTAGATGGACCATTGGCTCTGATCTGGTATAAGGCGTCGCCATCTCCTTGTCTTTGGATGTTGGTTCTAGAAAGATCTATATTCTAATTAAATATATATCCATGGGGTAGATATGAGGGAAGGCTGGCTGATAGTTCATCGGCTCTGGTCCCTTTCTTCTTCAGAATTGCCTTGGGGAGAAGAGAGGGGTTAGCTGTTCCCTTGATTTACTCTTTGTAGAAAAAACTGACCAGAATATCTCATGTGCCTCCACACTGGCATCTCTGAAAGTTCACACTCCCAGTCATGATCCCCCTATTACGCTTCAACTGCCCTTCATTTTTATTCACACCTGTCGTCTTCAGCCGCCACATCACTCTTTGTTGACAAATTTCAAATTCTTCAACAACTCTAACATTGACTTTGGGATTTATTGAGCAATAGAGTTGTTTGATGTATTGATTTCCATCCGTTCTTGTGACTACAGGTTTTGAGTGTTCTGGGAACAGCATTTGGCAATGAGGGCCACAGAGGTCATCAAAAGCAAGGTGTTTTACAATCTTTATCTTCCTTGTCCTCACAGCAAACAGGATAATCCTGTGAGGAAGGTTAGACTCATCCTCCATTTTTAAAGCTGGGAAATGGAATGGAGAGAGAGTGTTTTGCCCAGTGCAAAATAAAGACCCACTTGGATTCCCATGTTACAAGCAAAATGATTTGTCTTTGCCTTTGATTTGTTGGTTGCCTCTCCTTAAGTTCTGGTTCCTCTTCAGATCGTTGAAGGGTATCTCCTTCAAATGTCGATCCATTTTGAGTCATGCTTTTATCTTTAGCAGATAAGGAGGCCTTCTTTCTAGAGAGGTGCATGCATTGCAATTTATGATTCGATTTGAGCTTCAGTCAAATCACAAAATACTTGAATCGATTTGTTGATACAGCAGCCATTGTCTGCTGTTTTGGCAAATCAACTCAAATCTATTCAAGTGATTTGCATGATTCAGCCATAGGGAACAATGGAGCATCATTCATCTCATTGTTCTCCATGGGTAGGTCCTAGGGACACCAAAGTGGGTTGGATGGTAGGGCATGATGGGTGCTTCCTACCACCAACCCAAAAAAGAAATAGGCAAGTGGCTGATTTTTATTTTCCCCCACTTTCAAAGAAACCCAAACCCATAGGATCCTATGGGGTTTCTGTAGATCAAACACATGAGTCTCCCTTTATAATCAATGGTTTGCCTTCCACCATACCCTTTCCTTTCAACACCATAGGGCACTAGATAGAACACCCAGCTACGAAACCAAAAAATAAATCCACCAGGCACAAAGACAGCAGCAGCAGCAAAGATGCAGCTGGGGGCTGAAAAAGCAAAAAGCACAGCATCCCAGTTATTAAGGCCACTTGGGGCTACAAAAAGAAGGAAAATTGCAAAGGGGGGGGAGTTCAAAGCAGCACCCAGTTAACACCACTGGGGGCTGCTGATATGATTAAAAATGGGGGAGGGGAATCAGCACAACACCCCAGTTATTAGAGCCACTGGGGCCTAGCTACAAGCAAGAATAAGAAATCTGAAGAAGAAGAAATTCCAAGCATCACCCAGTTAAAGCTACTGGGGATGCTGGTACAAATGCAGTTGTTGGCACCTCAAATTAAAAGGAGAAAAAAGTACAGAGACAGAGAAGTCAGCAGGCACTCTCTGTCTCTCTCTCTCCACTCATTGGGCCAGGCAAGCAGGCAGGCAGGCAGACCAGACTACCACCAGTCTCTGCTCTCAGTGCTGCTGCTGCTGCTGCTGCTCCTGCTGCCTCTCTCTGATCCTTCTCTCCTGAGGCACAAATGGCTCTCTGTCTCTCTGCCTCCAAGCAATCTCTTCAATAAATTTTGAAAATCCCTCCTTTGGACTCCCCACTTCCTGCTCCCTCCCCCCAGCCAATGGAGGCACAGTTGCCCATGGCAACATTTGATCTGAATGATAACAAGCCTACCATGAAGCAAGGAGATCTCAAGCCTATCAGAAGTCAGTGCCAGTTAACCAATCAGTAAAGCAAAAATAGCCCTCCAAAATGGCGCTCACCATTCAAATAACTAAAATTAATTCAAGTTCAAACTGAGGCTGATTCTATTCAAATTCAAATCAGGCCCTTTATTCTAGGGGATAATCTATCTATCTATCTATCTATCTATCTATCTATCTATCTATCTATCTATCTATCCTTTTTGTATACTGCCCAAAATGCAAGTTTCTGGGCAGTTTACAATTTGAGTTCAAATCACTTGAATAACCTCGATGTGAATTTGATTTAATTCAACTTGAATCGATTTGCACATCTCTACTTCCCTCTAGGCTTCAGTGCAATCTAGTAAATGATGGGGAACATATGTATAGATAATTATTTGCAGCAAGAAGCCTATGATTCCATGTCACTGGCAAGCATCTTTATTTATTTATGTATTTAAAAGATTTATATGCCTACATTTGTCATATAGTCCAGACTATCTTGGAGGAAACTGATTATCTTGACCCATTTCAAACTCAGGTTGGCTATGGGGTGGAGACTGCCTTGGTTGGCCTGATGAATGATCTCCAGTTGGGAATAGACAGAGGAAGTGTGACTCTGTTGGTCCTTTTGGACCTCTTGGCAGCTTTCGATACTATCGACCATAGTATCCTTCTGGAGCGTCTGAGGGGGTTGGGAGTTGGAGGCAAAGCTTTGCGGTGGTTCCGCTCCTACCTCATGGACAGGTTCCAGATGGTGTCCCTTGGAGACTGCTGTTCTTCAAAATCTGAACTTATGTATGGTGTGCCTCAGGGCTCCGTTTTGTCTCCGATGTTGTTTAACATCTACGTGAAACCACTGGGAGAGATCATCAGGAGATTTGGTGCAGGGTGCTATCAGTATGCTGATGACACCCAAATCTATTTCTCCATGTCAGCATCATCAGGAGAGGGCATAACCTCCCTAAATGCCTGCCTGGAGTCGGTGATGGGCTGGATGAGGGATAACATACTGAGACTGAATCCAGATAAGATGGAGGTACTCATTGTGTGTGGTCAGAAATTGAGAGACCATTTTGATCTTCCTGTTCCGGAGGGGGTCACACTTCCCCAGAAGGAACAGGTACACAGTCTGGGGGTGCTTCTGGATCCGAGCTTCTCCTTGGTCTCCCAGGTTGAGGCGGTGGCCAGAAGTGACTACTATCAGCTTCAGCTGATACGCCAGCTGCATCCGTTTCTTGAGATGAACGACCTCAAACCATTGGTACATCTGCTGGTAACCTCCAGACTGGATTGCTGCAATGCACTCTATGTGGGGCTGCCCTTATATGTAGTCCAAAAACTACAGTTGGTCCAGAATGCGGCAGCCAGGTTGGTCCCTGGGTCAACTTGGAGAGATCATATAACTCCTGTATTGAAAGAGCTACACTGGCTGCCAATATGTTTCTGGGCAAAATACAAGGTGTTGGTTATAACCTATTAAGCCCTAAACAACTTGGGCCCTGGGTATTTAAGAGAACGTCTACTTCGTCATGAACCCCACCGCCCACTGAGATCATCAGGAGAGGTCTGTCTGCATTTGCCACCAGCTCGTCTGGTGGCCACTCAGGAAATGGCCTTCTGCGCTGCTGCCCCAAGGCTTTGGAATGCGCTCCCTAGTGAAATAAGAGCCTCCCCATCTCTGACAGCTTTTTAAAAGTCTTTAAGGATGCATCTGTTCACCCAGGCTTTTAATTAATATTGTTTTAATGGTTTTAATGCTGTTTTAAAATATTATTTTAAAATTTTTAAATTGTTGTAATGTTTAAAACTTTTCATTTTTGTTTTAACTAATGTTTTACTTTCTGTTTTTACTTTGTTGTTAACCACCCAGAGACGTAAGTTTTGGGTGGTATAAAAATATGTTAATAAATAAATAAATATATCTATATAAGAATCCATGGTGGCTTACAACAGAATTTCTTAAAAGACACGAAAACACAATAAAACACTATATAGCATAATAAAATTGGCAATAACCTCTAAAATAATAGGAAATTAGGATAAAAGGTAATCATTAAAATGATTGAGTTATAACTATGGGTATTCAAACCCCTTTTATGAAATCTCAAGAATCTTAGTAAAATTGCCTTCATTTCCTTCAGAAATTCACAGGCTATTTGTTTGAATAAAGGCCTTTGAAGCCAACAATGATACATTTGAGATCCTTCTGCTGAGAGATGGCACTTCTCTGTACTGAAAAGTGTATACATACCTTTCCGTGCTTAGTGCTTTCCTCCTATAATTCTATCTCCCAAGCTCCCTTCCACCACACAGGTCTCCAAGCCTCTGGGTATGAGGTAAACATGAGTTTGGACCCAGAGTGGAGATAAAAGCAGGTGGGTGGAAAGTTTCAGTTGGAAAACAATGGTTAAAAGATTTAGCTCCTGGTTTGCACTCCAAATTGCCCTCTCCTGAAGATACCTCTAATGGAGAATGGGCCAAGTTTTTTTCTCCACAAGAGACTGACAGGGCTCTTCTTCTAGAAAAAGTTGCTATGGACTTCCTACTGCTGGAAGAAGGGGGTGTGTGTAACTGTCACTTTTAGACTCATCCACATCTGCTTATATTATCTTCCAATCCCATTTGTACATATTCATTTTAAAATGTGATAGTGTGGTTTTATTTAGTAGCATTGCAAAGCTATCTTTCATTTTTGCCAGAAAAATCCATATGCCACATTAAAAGAAACAAAAAACCCCAAACCCACACTCATACACAAATCCCCGCTAGAAATGTTGGAAACCTTACAGACTTTGATTGAGTTGCCCTGGGTCAAATTGAACATCTGGGAAAGAAATCCAACCGAGGATGTCATTTTGCATCCTTGAATACTCCAGCGATGAAGCTCTTGGAATGGGTTTGGGTAAGACTATCATGGGGTGGGAGGGGGTAGAGATGAGCATACTGCTGCTTTCCCTCAAGCCTGGATTAAAGAACATGGGAGCCTTATGCCATATGATATGCTGGATTCTCACGAAACTCATAACTATGTGGAAGAATCGAGGCTGGCACTCCAGTTTTACCAGGGTTTCTGTGTCTTTCTCGGTTGAAGAGATACCAAAAACTAACAGGTGAAGCTGTCCACAGCACAGCAATGAAAGCTTCACCAGTTGGATTGCTGGCTGACATCCTAATGAAGCCCTTGCATAGCCAGCAAAGCTGGCTAGCACACAGGAAGAATGCATAGCTGCACTAAAAAAATAAAATAAAATAGGAATTTGCATGATTTTGTAAAGTTCCCTTTAAAACCAATGGGACATGCTGAGGTTGTGCACTTGACCTTTGGTGCCCTTTCTTGCTGCCATTTTGCAGCACAGGGCCATTTTGTGGGTCTTTATTCCATATATATTATATATGGTGAATATTCGCCCAGAATCTGGCCAATTTCAGGGTTGGAGGAGGGGGCATTGCTGGAGACTTGGACAGCAAGGTGCTGTGCTTTTCTCCTCTTATTTCTGAGCCCCTCAGTGTGTGTGTGTGTGTGTGTGTGTGTGTGTGAGAGAGAGAGAGAGAGAGAGAGAGAGAGAGAGAGAGAGAGAGAGACCTAACCTCTGAATTCCCAAAGGGATAAGTTTTCTTTATTTGCTGTTTCCTTATTCACCCCTCTAGGTGAGAATGGAACCCCTGTGAATAAAGAGGACCTCCTGTATACTGCTCCTCTTTGACCATTCTCTATCTTGGATTTTTCCTCCCATCTCTTAGACCAGGGGTGGGGAATCTTGGCCCTCCAGCTGTTTTTGAACTACAACTCTAATTGTGGCTGGGGATGATGGGAGTTGTCATTCAAAAACAACTGGAGGGCCAAGGTTCCCCACCCCTGTCTTAGACTCAGAGATCTGTAGAATCTCTCCTTATATTTCTCTGAGATGTTCTGTTTTTTTCTGACCCTTCGTCTTCATGCAGATATGCTCATCAATGTGTTAGGAACACAGGAAGCTGCCTTCTGCTGAGTCAGACCAATGCTGGTCTTGGACCGTAATAAAGATGATGGATTGATGGATACCGAGTCAGACCATTGATCCAACTAGCTCAGTATTGCCTACACAGACTGGCAGCGGCTTCTCCAAGGTTGCAGGCAGGAATCTCTCTCAGCCCTATCTTGGAGATGCCAGGGAGGGAACTTGAGCTAGATAGACCAATGGTCTGACTCAGTATATGGCAGCTTCCTATGTTCCTATGGTTTGAGATTTAAGACACCTACGGAGTCTACCTTTTGTTCCTTCGGAGTTTTTGTGGGGAGAGCAGCACCCACACACAGTTAGGAGAGCTGGCACATGTGTCACAGCTAGGGAGACTTAGACTTTCCAAATGTGTCATCTCTTATAACGTCCCTCTCCACAGGGATAGCTCTGCCCTGTATCATCATCAGCCATTGCAAGTTGGAACTTCTCTTGAACTTATTTCGAGAACAGCCAGCTCTCTTTTGCTCGGGAAACTGAAGGACACCATCACAAGCTCTTTTTTGTACATGAGTGCAGCTATAAACTAAGACAAGCAAAGCATCAGGGACATTGGACATCTGTGTTTCAAATAGACCTTTTGCCTTCCGAATACCCAAGACTTGAAAGGGGCCATGCCCCCATTTGCAGATCCTGTGAAGATGCGCTGAGACCCTCTGAGAAATCCTGCTAATTTTATCAAAATTATTCTGTCTGCCCTTGAAGTCCCTAATGATATTTCTCCTCAGCAGGGTAGAGTTGTCAGCTTTTTGCCTTCACATATTCTGGCTCCCAGAGCTGAATGCTGCAGAATTAGCAGTTAATCCCTAAAGTTTATTTTGCAAACAGTAAACTGCCCTTGTGCATCATGTGCAGAGCACCTTTCTTGAAGGGGGAACAAAGTTTAAGAGCCATCAATGGACAAAGTATCTCTGAGCATAAGCAGAGTGTTTTCCAACAGGTTTATCTTCTCAGGCAAAGCAGCCCTGATTGGGGCAGTAAGTGGAATCTGTTGTTATAGCAAATAAATACAGCAAATAAAGGCACAATAACAGAGTGCTCTGAGACCATACCAAACGTTCCCCACTGAAAATTATTTTATTTATTTTATTTTATTTGTTTTTAGTTATTTAACATATTTTATACTGCCCAAAACCTACGTCTCTGGGCGATTTTAAAAAATAGGATTTTGTAATAGGATTGGAACTAAAAGTCAGAAAATGCGACATTTGAAGGATATTGTATTTCATTGATCCTCCCAAAGTGAAACATCTGCAAAATTTCATATTTTGCCAAAATTTGCTTTGGAATATGCTCCCTGTTGAAATAGGAACATTTCCTTTGTTTGCGTTTAGGAAGACCCTTCAAGATGCACCTGTTTTCTCAGGCTTTTAACTGAAATTAATTTTAAATTATTTAATCTGTTTTTATTTTATGAGGTTATTTCTATTTATCTTGTGAAATTTTAACCATTTTATTCTGTTTTATATTTGCTGTGTGTTTCTTCTGTGCACCACCTACAGATGTGCATATCTGACAATATAAAATATGATAAATAAATATGATAAATAAATGAAATTCTGTAAGAGATGTGGAATTTCTCAGAAGGCTTCTGTACCCTACCTAAATCATATCTAATAGAAATGAGAAAATAATGAAAATGTTGAACACAGAATTTGTTTTATATTCTATTTTCCTGTGAAAGCAAGCACAATTCTGAGTGAGTTACTACAATTTTGGTTAGCTGGCAATCACCAAGCAGAACTCTCTAAGCTCAGATTTCACTTTTATCAAAATTTGACAGGGTCTATTTTTCCCATGTGTTCCTCTGTTTAAGCTTGTAGGAAAAATGAGATCATTTTGCTAAAGCAAACATTAATTCCCTCCCTGCCGACACCACCTTGTTCAGCTTGGGTTGTCCCCTGGTCTTTAAAACCTCTCATTGATTTTACATCTTCCTTTCCTAATATAAAATCGTCCCACCACTGATTTTACATCTGTCCTTCTGTTGTTACTTCTGCTGAGCTAGTCTAGACGCCCAACATGCTGTTCCAAATGGAGGCTTCTCCTGCGACTGCAGCTGCTGACGGAACAGTGACAGCCCACAAAGACAAACCCCTATTACTTACACAGAGAGCCATCGCAGTCAATGGGGAAAAGAAAACTTTGATTCAAAAGCAACCCAAAGGAAGTAATCAAGAAAGATGGTGACAGTGCCAAGGCAAATATTCTGCTGGTGCATTTTTCACCTTAAAAATACAGTCGAGATTTTGGGGATTTCCCTCTGCAAAAGACATTGGCTACAACATACGTAGAAAGGATGCACTAGTGAACATAAGACCATACAAGAACATAAGAACAGCACTGCTGGATTAGGCACAAGGCCCATCTAGTCCAGCATCCTTTTTCACACAGTGGCCCACCAGGTGCCTCTGTGGAACCCACAGGCAAGAGGTGAGTGCATGCCCTCTCTCCTGCTGCTGCTCCCCTGCAACTGGTATTTAGAGGCATCTTGCCTCTGAGACTGGAGATGGCCCACAGCCCCCAGACTAGTAGCCATTGATAGACCTGTCCACCATGAATCTGTCCAAGCCCCTTTTAAGGTCGATTGAGAAAGCAGCCTAATAGAGCTTCTCAAATAGCTGCATTGGGTAGTCTGGAAGAGGCAGTATTTGTGCCCTCCCCTTCCCCTTTGGTACCACCCAAAGTCCCCAATGCCTGTGCAATCCCTCAGGGGCATATTTTCAGGTGGCACAGAGGCTTCTTGAGAAAGGGGAAGGCATAAAAAAATGTCATGACTATGCAGTACCAGTTGTGACAATCTCATTACATATCCATGTTGTGACCTTTCTTTATCCCGTAGCATGAATGGAGTGTCTTCATTCCAGCTGCAGGGAGTAATGCGTGGTTTTGCCAGCCCCAATTTGGGCCATTTAATATATTTTTTTTTCATAACTGAAAAAGTCTGTATTTAAGTAATATTTAAATATGCCTTTTCCCAAGCATGTTAATATATTTTTCATCCAAATAGTTGGTGTGGCAATACATTGCAAAGTACGCATCTAAACACGGAGCTTTCTGCAAATATATGGATTGCATAGCACCTATAGATATGCCCATTCCTTATAAAACGTGGTCCACTAGGTGGATCTGGAACCATATGTGCAACCACAAATTTCAGTAAGACAAATCTCCGCACGTGAGTTCACTCTGTCCACTAGGCCACACTGCTCTCCTGTTCTTAATTTAACTTGCTAGCAGAATGAATCAAGAACTCCTGGTTGCTTCCATGCTGACATGCTCAGAAGCTGAAAGCACATGATCAGTGGCATGTGCTAACTAACTCTGACACTCGGATATCCATGGCAGCTGTCAAGGAATGACACTTTCTTCTGTTTACCTCCTTTCGGAATCAATTAGCAGAAGGAAAATTCACCCGGTTGCCAAGAAGAACTTGGAAGCGGTTTGGTTTCCCCTCTTGCCTCTGCCCTGCCGCCCTGCACCTCTAGAGAGGAAACCTCATCTCTTCTTTCCTTCCAGCCACTGATTAGCAGCTTTAATTCAGGGTTAAGGGAAAGGCATGGTGGGTAAGCAGGCCAAGAAAATGAGCCCAGCTTGGAACTGGCTGACCTTGTAGAATTAGATGCCACTCTCTGGTTTCCATAACTAAGAGATCCAATATATAGCAGGCCTAAATGAGGCTGCCACCTGAGTATATTATTATTATTATTATTAATTATTATTATTATTTACATTTTATATCCCGCTCTTCCTCCAAGGAGCCCAGAGCGGTGTACTACATATTTAAGTTTCTCCTCACAACAACCCAGTGAAGAAGGTTAGGCTGAGAGAGAAGTGACTGGCCCAGAGTCACCCAGCAAGTCTCATGGCTGAAGGGGGATTTGAACTCGGGTCTCCCCGGTCCTAGTCCAGCACTCTAACCACTACACCACGCTGGCTCTTCCAATAACAGGTGATAGGATCTGAGGTGATAGGGAAATCCTGCCAGTGGCATTTGATTTGTGATGTCCTGTCCACACATGCAAACCACTGCTTGATGTTCATATCAAGGATCCAGCCTCAGGGGCGTAGCAGGGAGAGTGGGCCCATGTCCACTACACAGGCAGCCTCCCCAATCCCTGCAGTGCCCCCCCAGTGGTGGCATGTGCACTCACACATGCTCACCCCGCTCACGCAGCTCCACCTCTTCTCCTTCCATTGGCTGATGGAAGAAGGAGGCCTAGAGCCAGACCAGCTGCCGAGGGAGATGGCAGTGGTGGGAGCCCTGGAAAGGGAAACTCGGCAGCTCCCCAATACCTTGTAGGGTTATTGGAGGGTTCCTTTGAACCCGCCTTCTCTATTACAGCTCCGCCCCTGTCCAGACTTGAAACACCTTTATCGTCCAGTACATGCACAAAACATGAAGCCAATCCCATTGTCTTTGTCCTTGAATTGCAGTCTTCAGCACACTTACTGGGAAGGAAGTCCATCTGAGTAAACACGATTAGAATGGGGACATTCGTCCCAGTGGCTGACATTCAGACTAATGCTGCATGGGTGCAACAAAGGAGAGCTGGTCTGGTGGCAGCAAGCATGAATTGTCTGCTTGGCTGAGCAGGGTCTGCCCTGGTTTGCATTTGAATGGGAGACTACATGTGTGAGCACTGTAAGATATTCCCCTTAAGTGTTGGAGCTGCTCTGGGAAGAGCATCTAGGTTCCCAGTTCCCTCCCTGGCAGCATCTCCAAGATAGGACAAGATTTTTAAGGAGAGGAGAGCTGGTCTTGTGGTAGCAAGCATGACTTGTCCCCATAGCTAAGCAGGGTCTGCCCTGGATGCATATGAATGGGAGACTAGAAGTGTGAGCACTGCAAGATATTCCCCTCAGGGGATGGAGCCGCTCTGGGAAGAGCAGAAAGTTTCAAGTTCCTTCCCTGGCAGCATCTCCAAGATCCGGCGGAGAGAGACTCCTGCCTGCAACCTTGGAGAAGCTGCTGCCAGTCTGTGAAGACAATACTGAGCTAGATAGACCAATGGTCTGACTCAGTATATGGCAGGTTCCTATGTTCCCATGTCACACAGCTGATCAGATACTCAGAATTGCTCTGTCTCTTGCACTCTTGGCACACTTGTGCAATGTTGCACTTGCGTAGCAAGGATAACGGAGAGGTTTGCACCATTCCCTGAAACATATAAGGACCAAGGAAGAGGTTTCACAGCAGGAGACACACCAGGAGTTGCACACACCCATCCTGTTGCACCAGTACCACACTAGTTCTGGAGCACCAACTCCCCCCTTAGCAGAACTAATTGGTGCAAATTCCTTGCACTAGTGTAACATGTTTGCACGTGAGCAGTGTTATTCTGGATGCCAGCCAGTGACTATGAACAAAACCTCCTCCTAGAAATGGCGATTTATTGAGCAGTCTGTACATTCAGCCACTGTTTAGCTCAGCCTTTGTGGGAATAGCTGCATTTGTCTGCACATTTCTGCTATACCTCATTAATGTTGATCACCCAATTTCAGGTCCTTTTAACCTTTACTATTTGCAAGGCAAACTGTAACAGTTTTGGTATCCCCTCCTGGCCTGATGGTTCTTTATGATTTAATTCAAAGTTCCAAGCCGCAAATGGATATATTGAGGTACCCTGCACATTCCAAAAGTTAGCTGGTGATTCATCTTGATATGAACATCAAATGCGAGAGAACACGCGTTTTGGGCGGTATAAAAATGTGATAACTAAAATAAATAAATCTTGACTTTTTAAAGAGACAAATACAGCACCTTTTCTCCCCAAGACACTCTACAAACTTTATCTAAATTCCTTCCAACTTCCTAGGAATACCCAGCAACTAGATTTTTTTGCAGAACTTACAAGCACTTTTCAAGCAGAAACCGAAAAATTCTGCAGAGCTTATGAAAACTTTTTGAGCCTTTCTTCAAATCCCCCAGATATTTCACCAGAGGACACCCCCACACCACACACACACACACACACACACACACACTTTGAATTTTGCTTCAGACTCTAATGTCGGTGGCAAACCTCCCTCTCAGTTTCTATAGACGTTTTCCCTGAGCGGGGACCCTCAAACCTATTTTGAATTTCAATTTAAATGAAATTTTGATGGCAACTCTTTTGCCCTCCCTGTTCGTAGAGATGTTTGGCCTAAGCTGAGGCGGTGAAATGCACCTAGAATTCAGCTTTTTTATTTATGTGACTTAGCTTGTCCTTTCTCTCTTGAGTGCCTTACTGGCACCTTCTCCCTGACTCCCCTTTAACAGAACAACATCTCATACTGAACAACAACAACAACAAACTTTATCACAAAGGAAACTAATGATGCACTTCTCATATTCCTGCGCGATGGCCCCGGCACTTTCGAATGCAGTCCTCAATGCAATCATGTCAGAAAAGGGGAAGCCTACCATCAACAACCCGCGGCCCTTAGGATTTGAGAATGTCACAAATGCTGAGTTGCAGCTTTTAACTGCCCTTCTCCCTCCGTCCCGGTCCTCCCCCTCCCATGCATCACCCCTCCCCTCCCTTCAGCGCGTGGGTACTTGGCGCTACTTAGCTCCCGGTTTTGCTATCCTCAATTTCCATGCCTAATGAGCCCTGAGCTGAGTTAATAATGGATGTAATAAGTAATGACTCATTTTTTGGGGGGTCTGGGTGTCTCGGCTTGAGATGAAGAGGAAGCCTGGGCTCTGATGCTATTTGTTCTGCCGTGTCACTCGCCACCAAACAGTGCCGCTCATCAATAAAAGGCAAGATGACGGATGAGTTCATTTAATGGAATTCCTCCGAGTAAGCTCAAGCCTCTCTCTCTCTCCCCCCACCTCTCTCTCTTAAAAACATCAGGACATTTGGAAAGCGTGGCTGGCCTACTCCACCACAATTGGTGCCAGCAGCTCCGTCTGCTCCTCGCAATTGCTACGCTAAATCAAATCAGGCGCTCGGTACTGAAAGATTAAAGCGGCACCACCTGATGGGAGCATCTCGTGCCTCATGTCGGTGCCGAACCTTCTGCTCCCATCCTCCTCTCTCAGTCTCCTCACCCTCCAATTCTCTCCCTGGTTTGTTTGTTTGTTTACATCATGCCAGTGGCTGGTGGTGGAACTAGGGAGGTTAAAGTGTCAGAGGAGGAGAGGGGTTTAACAGGCTGCAATATGGCTATTTGCAGGCAGTAGAGCTGAAGCAAGCTGGAGGCTTTGGACGCGCTCCTGGCAGGGCCTTTGCTTCTCACTGTGTGCGCTGTTCTCATCCAAGGCAGGATCAGAAAATTGAGATTCTCTCTCTCTCTCTCTCTCTCTCTCTCTCTCTCTCTCTCTCTCTGGCCCCAAGCTGGTGGTGGCTCAAGGCCTCTGTGCACCTGAAGCAGGATGACAAATGCTTCCTCCTGGTGTGTGCACCCTCCAAAAGCAGGAGGCAGAAGAGCATCCTTCTACCTCACTGGTAGTCCTGGGCCTCCACAGCTCCTGGGGGCCCCACAAATCCTTTTTAGTCTGTCCCGAGTGGTATGGCTGCCCAGCCAAGCAAGAAGATGCTTAATTTGCAGGGGAGGGGGGCCTCCAGAGGCCTTTAGGCCCAGGCTCCAAAATTACCTAGGTGCACCTCTGATCTCACCTCATGGAAGTGTTGCCCCTGTGTGTGCATGCATGTGTATCCTGGATATTCATAATTCCTCCTGCCCCATAGTCTGATTGCATATCTGATTTTCCCACATACATTAATTGTATTTTGACTTGAGTCATGCCTGGTTCCTATAGATGACATTGATCTAAAAATAAACAGATAAAGAAGAGCAGCAGCCAACAATTATGCACATAGAGAAAAGAAATCTTGAGGAGCAAACAGTAAAAACTGGAACGCTTTCAGTCATGGCCAAATGAAACATGATGATGGCAGCCATGTTGGCTTAATCATGTGACTGCCCATTCTTGTATGAAGTGGAGAAAAGTGGACTGGTTTCACCGTCTAAAGGTTTTTTTCAGTTGGGAAGGAGATGAACCGTCCCTACCTGACTTATTCATGGTCCCTTGTCCGTGACACCTGTATCACAGTCCAACCCATTTGTGACCATTGTATCACAGTGTGACCAATGCATGACCCTTGTATCACAGTCCAACTCATGTTGAGTATCAGAATGAGGTTTGGGACAACAAAAATGGGGAGTGTATTGTAGCTTAGTGGTCAGGCACATGCTTAATGAGTACCCAGAATGTTGGGGGGCAATATGCTAAATCATTGTAAACCCCTTAGAGAGCTTCGGCTATAGAGCGGTATATAAATGTAAGTGCTATTGCTATTGCTATTGCTATTGCTATTGCTATTGCTATTATCATGCAGAAGCATCAAGATTCAATCCCTGGAATCTCCAGGTAGCACTAGGAAAGACCTCTGCATGCAATCTTGAGACTGCCTTTTAGTTTCTAGTAAGATGAATGGTCTGATCTACTGTCAATCATGTTTATGTATTCAAAAGCAGATAATCCCATATGTATACTGTTCAAGGGAGATGCATGAATATAAAAACATGGCTGCCACCATCCACATCTAATCTGGCCCTCAAAGAAGGCACTGTTCTTTTGTTGAAGTAGGGTAGGCCACCAAGCTATATGGCTAAAAGCACTTTGCTCAAAAAGCATAGGGCATCTCATTCCCTAATACCAAAGTTACAGCATGGATGGTTTTGATTCTTCATCTCCTGCCACTGCAATGATACACCTTCTATTCTGCCTTGTCTTGAATTTGTAATTGGTTTTTGTGGGTTGCTGACGTTTTAGATGGAAACAATGTTAGAGACTATCTCTCACCCACTGAGTTATGCCCAAGTTATCCCCTGCTAACTGAATAAAGAGGTGCCTTTTAAAAGTGGTGATTCTCTTTCCTGAGCAGGGGGAGAACAACTGGCCCCATCCATCCCAAGCACAACATGCCTTCAATAGCTGTTGCAACTTGCTGGTGTCTAAACATTATGTTTCTTTTTTGGATTATAAGCCCTTTGGAGATAAAGATCCATTTTATTTATGTATTTATATCTATGTAAACCGCATTGGGAACTTTTGTTGAAAAGTGGTATATAAATATTTGCTTCATTTGTATTTATATGTACTGAATGGTTGCAGATCTTGGTTCCAGAGTCTCTTAATATGCAATCTAAATTATATTTTAAGAACCAATTGTTCCGAATCAATTTCTCTGACTAACACTGCAGAATATCTAAACAGCCTAATAATTGCAAAATTCAGGAGAGCTATGACTCTCACTCGCCTAAATGCACTCCCTACTGCAATTCTAGAGGGGAAGTTAAAAAAATTGCCATATTCAGGCCACCTTTGTCCTTGCAGTTCAGGGGATATAGAAACTACTGCCCATGTCATCCTTTATTGCACATTTTACAGGGATATTCGTATAAATTTTATTGCCCCTCTATTAATGGAGTTTCCTGGTCATACTGAAGAGTTTTATTTAGATTATCTGCTGTCCAATTTTAATGATTTGGTTTCTGGTAACGTGGCCAAGTTTTGCTACATAGTTTGTAAAACTCATACAGAACTCACCATCTAATTGGTTGCTACTGTTATTGTTTATAGATTATGCTGGTCAATGACCGAAATAAAGAATCTATCTATCTATCTATCTATCTATCTATCTATCTATCTATCTATCTATCTATCTATCTATCTGATTAACACTGGAATGATGTGAATTAAAACACCAGACATCTTGATACAAAGGTTGATTGTATGCATCTAGACGTTCTTGGTTGATTTCGGTTTTTATCCTCCCCATTCTCCAAAGAGATTAGTATGGCATACATTTATTTTTATTTTTATTTCTTTAGATGTGTTTATCCCACCTCTCCTTTAGAATTTAAAAAACACCCCATGTGCAAGCATCGACAACTTCACAAAATCAGTTTTGATGAATGAATTAATAGTTAGATTTTTAAAATCAATTCAAAACGAAAACATCAAAGCAAGACAAGGAGCCGTAGATATCAGTGGACCAGGGATAATAATGGAAGCCAGATGTATCTCTTGGGGCAGGGAGTACTGTAGGCTAAACAATGTCGCTCTTACAAGTTCCTGCCATCAATACTTCATTTGTTGGTGGGACATGCAAAAGGAGTTCCATTGTAGCTGGGAATGATGGGGGCTTTCGTCCAACAATATCTGGGGAACCAGCATTAGGAACTCCTGCTCTGAGAGGTTTAAATTGATTCTCTCTCCAGCCATTTTATCCTCATAACAATCCCATGAGGTAGGCTAGCTGGGAGAGATGGGGATTGGCCTGAGGTCATCAGTGAATTTCAATAGAAGTCTCCCCCATCCTAGTCCAACACTACACTGGAGGTTGGCACCCCTCCACGATTGGCCTCAAGTTTCTAGGAACTGGCTGGCAATGGTTTCTAGGTAACTCTTGAAAACCATCCTGCTGATTTTGATATTCAAAATCATTGTAAACCAAAAGATATGATGAATAAACAAATAATAAATAAATAAATAAAATGGGGGGGGGGCTCCAGGAATATCACAGGACAGGACTGCAATCCTAACCAACCATAAACACGGGTATGTCTGGTGGCGATTCTGGTGGGCCTTTTCTGTAGCTGCTCCTGGGGAATGCACTCCCGGCAGATTTCCGCAGTTTAGGCTCGCTGTCGGCCTTTAAGAGAGCCCTAAAAACCT
The DNA here is from genome assembly GCF_027244095.1 of Hemicordylus capensis. Lineage (NCBI taxonomy): Eukaryota > Metazoa > Chordata > Lepidosauria > Squamata > Cordylidae > Hemicordylus > Hemicordylus capensis. The sequence goes on from NC_069658.1 coordinate 8,153,734, forward strand.
ATTTATTTGGCCTGGCCTTCCAAGGCTTGTAAAGTGTTGTTGTTTTTAAAAGTATTTTAATTGGTTTTTAAGTTTTAATCATTTTTGAATTGTTTTTATATTGTTTTTAGCACTGAATTTGAATTGTGGGTTTTATGTCTTTTAAAAAAGTTGTTGTACACTGCCCAGAGTCTCTGGATGGGGTGGTTTATAAATGTAATAAATACACAAATAAAATAATAAATAAACATTCAGAAATAAATAATGGAACAGTGGATGATTCCAAAGGATCCATTGGACTTCTGGAACAACAACAGGCAACGTGGAACTCCTAAATCGGCATGTATTAAATGGCTCCACTGGAAAGCACTGGCTGAAAATCAGACTACATTACTCCTGAGTAGTCCAACCAAAATTAAGTCATCTTTAGAGTAACTTAGGATGTTATCCATTAAGGCTATGCGCAAAAGCCGCCAAGCCCTGATTTGGGCAGCCCAGCCTAGGCTCGGATGCCTATGTGCACTGCCAGGATCGCACCCAATCCTGGCACTGCCTTGGCCCCATGTCTGAGTTTTTTACCCGGCCTTTTACTGGGATTAGAGGGTGTGAGTGCACCCTCCACCCCAGGGCTGGGATCATGTGTGTACTCAGCCCAAATGCACACAGAGTTGGGTGCTTAGAACCCCCAATGCACCATGCTCATCCCGTGGTGCCCTGTGGGATATCCAGAGGCCACAACTCATTTCCCCGGTCTTCGGAGATCTGTCTTCAAGCAGCAGAGATCATGTGGAAGTCGTACCCCACACAGTAAACCACCGATCATCTGGGCGTGGGGGGGAGGTAGGTTCGTCCCTGCCTTCCCCACCGCCACCCTACCCACCATGGGGGCAAGTGTGTGAATAGCGTTAACGTGTTTGAGGTAAGGCACAGTTAATGAAACCTCTGTCTGGGGACTATCTGTTCACACATGCCATCACCTGCTTGGCTTTCCAGTCATCAAATGATGTATGAATTGACCCCGTCTAAGTAGCATTCATGCCTTGGGCAAGGTAATGCCTTCTCTTGCCTATCTGCAAAATAGAGCAAATAGTGTCTCACCTCACAGCACTGTGTGGATGAGGAGAACCGAGCTTTGGAAACTGCACGTGCTATCTCCATGATACTTAGCAGTAATTTGTATGTTTCATAAATGGGGCCCTCAGGGAGGAATTGGAAGGGAGAGTATTTGGGGAAGACAAGAACGCTAAAATCAGCACAATTCAGAACAAAGACTTAAAAAAGCAAACTAAACTGAAAGGGGGGGGAAAACTCTTTTTAAGGTTTTAAACAACTCACTGAATGAAAATGTATATTAAATAACCTATAGAGTAATATAAAAAGTATATTAAAAGCTGGTAAAGACAGCCAAAAACAGATTAGCCGAGCATTACATTTTATAGTTGAGCACAAATGTTCCATTGCTTTCTCGGAGCTCCTAATCAGCATTTTTCATTATTTCCCTTCCTTTGGATTTGGCTCCCATGCATGGCTGCTCCTAGCAGCACCTCCAGTAATGTTCGAAACTCGAAGCGTCAACAGCCTTTCCAGGCAGAGAGTGGTGCCAAGGCTCTCCATTTGATCCAAGGAGAAGCACATGCCCGCTCAGAGCTACAAGGTCATAATAATAATTCTCCCTTCAGGGGCAAACAGGCTTAGGAGTGATCCCCCACCATTCTCTCCCGCTGCCTTGACTCATTTTGATCTCCGTTGTTATTAAGCCCATTTTATGCTGCAGCTGAAGTTCGCTGCTTATTTACTTACAGGGATGGATTCTTAGAAATTAAAAACGAAAATGAAACAACATAGGAAGGTGCCTTCTAATGAGTCGAAAGCATCATCTATCCAGCTCAGTATTGACTACAGCAGGGATTCTCAACCTTGGGTCCCCAGATATTGTTGGACAACAAAGCCCATCCTCCTCCTTGGCCATTGTGCCCAAGGATGATGGGAGTTGTAGTCCAACAGCATCTGGGAACCCCAGGTTGGAATTCCCTGGCCTACAGTGGCCATCAATAGACCTCTAGGGGTCCAGACAGGATAGAAATGACTTTAAAAAGCAGGAATATTTTTTCAGCTGTACCTGCAGATTTCACCTATCTCGGGCAGCAGCGATACAGGAAGATGCTGGAAAGGCGTCATCTCATACTGCATGGGAGATGGCAATGGTAAACCCGTCCTCTATTCTACCAAAGACAACCACAGGGCGCTGTGAGTGCCAGGAGTCGACACCAACTCAATGGCACACTTTACCCTTACCTGCAGATTTATTTTTATTTATTTATTTTTCACATTTATATGCTGCCACAAGTTCACATCAGCAGGTGGTTTACACAACAGCCCATTAAAACAGCAATTAAAACATTTAAGAGCAGATTTGAAAACTGTTTATAATGCTAATTAAAACCTTGGTTGAAAAGGTGTGTCTTGAGAGTCTTGCTGAAAGCTATCAGAGATGGAGAAGCTTTTATTTCCACAGGGAGCACATTCCAATGCCTTGGGACAGCTATAGAGAAAGCCCACCTCTGAGTAGCCACCAGACAAACTGGTGCATGCTGACAGCATGTAAGGCTTTTGGGGATACACACCACCCCAGAAGGCAACTGGAAGGGGGAGCGGAGAGCAGGTAAGCACCTACTCTCCATTTTCTTAAAGTTCCCTTTTAATTTCCCCTAGTGCTCGAACCGCACTTCAAACCACAGTGCAGACACATCCCTAATCTCCTCCAACCATCTTTTGTGCAAAAACAGGGGGGCTATTCTTACCATCACAAAAATCAGGCTAGGAAAATCCTAGCCTGATTTTTTGTGATAGTAAGAACCACTGGGCTCGCAGCTGAGCCCGGTGGTACTGGAGCGGCTAACCCGTTCCTGTAGCCCACCCCTTAGCCCGGGTTTGCAGAGTGAGCACGCTGCAAACCTGGGCTATCTGCTCATGAGTAGCCGCGACATGGCTCCACGCTGCTGCTAGTCATGAGTAGACCCCCGGGCGGGAAGCTTAAAAGCAGCCCCCCAGCTCGGGGGTCTCTCCAGTATGCCCTGCGCGCTCGCGACCCCCGAGCTCCCCAGCCCCCGCCGGCTCCGTCTCGGAGCCGGCTGCCCAGGTTTCCCTGCCTGCTTGTGATAAGGGAGAGCAGGCTTAGCCCACTCTTCCTGCTCAGCGCCCTAAAATGGGTCTCACTAATCGTGAGACCCGGTCCAGAGGCTGTTCTCACACACAGCCTAACCCAGGATAGGGAAACCCACTCTGGGTTAGGCTACATGTGAGAACATCCAGGATTACATCCAGTAGGGCAGTGCCATCTAGCCCCATTTTTAAACCTGGCTTTTAGTCAGGGTGAAGGGCTCAAGCAGGCTTCCGGATTGTGTGTTCACTGGAGCTATGTTTAGCCCCAGTGGACACAATGACGGACGCCTAGAGCACCCATCTCCTGAAGGAGTCCCTCAGTGCATCACACATGTTGCACGGTACATCCCCAGAAGATGGGGTGCGTCATCCCAGCCTCTGGAGCTGAGTGCTGCAGTCTCGCAGTGCTGCTCGTCTAGGAGCACGGTCCATGCTCCAAGAAACCAGCCATCGCTCAGTTGGGGGGAAGGTAAGCTTAATCAGCCGTACCCTCTCCCTGCCTGCCACTAGCCCAGTTGTGTGAATGACTTCATAGACTTTTTTTTACATGCCTGCCATTTCTCTCTCTCTCTCATTGGAATTGCTTGTGACTGAATTCTTTCTTAGAAAACTCCCACCATCTTGGGCTACTTTCCTCATCATCTTAGGAACATAGGAAATTGCCATATACTGAGTCAGACCATTGGTCTATCTAGTTCAGTATTGTCTTCACAGACTGGCACCGGCTTCTCCAAGGTTGCAGGCAGGGGTCTCTCTCAGCCCTATCTTGGAGAAGCCAGGGAGGGAACTTGGAACCTTCTGCTCTTCCCTTCTGCTCATGCTTCTAGTCTCCCATTCATATGCAACCAGGGCAGACCCTGCTTAGCTAAAGGGACAAGTCATGCTTGCTACCATAAGACCAGCTCTCCTCTCCTCTCCATTTTTTTCTAGACATAGAATGTTACCTAACTCTTCTCTGAGCTTATCAAAATCAGCTTTCCTGAAGTCCAAAATATGTGTTTTGATTATGCTCACCATTAGTTTTCCCAAAGATCAAGAATTCTAGCACTACATGATTATTTCCCCCCAAAGTTCTCGAACTTCATTGACTACCTCTTCCCTATTAATTAGGATCAAGTAATGGATTGATGAACACCATTTCCCTTCCTCCAGCTTCTGAAAGAGGAAGTTGTCAACAAGACATGTCTGGAATTGGTTGGTGGTTCCATATTTAGCCAAGTGTAGTTAAAGTCTGTAGCCACCGAATTGTGCAGTGGGGAAATGACTTGACTAGCAAGCCAGAAGTTGCCGGTCTGAATCCTCACTGGTATGTTTCCCAGACTATGGGAAACAACTGTATCGGGCAGCAGTGATATAGGAAGATGCTGAAAGGCATCATCTCATACTGTGCGGGAGATGGCAATGGTAAACCCCTCCTGTATTTTACCAAAGACAACCACAGGGCCCTGTGGTCGCCAGGAGTCGACACCAACTCGATGGTACACTTTACCTTTACCTTGTTAAAGTCTACATAACTACAAGTTCTTGTTTCCTTGAAACCTCTAATTTATTTCAAGAAAGCATTGTCCACATCACCTTCTGGGTATGGTGGTCTCTAGCAGATGCCAACTACAACCTTGCTTCCCCCCCTCCACCCACCATTGCTGCTTGTTTATACCCAGTTACTGTCCACTGGGTGACCATGTTCACTCACTTGAATTTCTGAAGAGTACACATTTTGGGCATATAATGCTACCCCCACTTCTATTCTGTTGCATCTGTTCTTCTTGAGAACAAATTATATCCTTTAGTTGCTGCATTCCAACCCTGGGACACATCTTCCCAAGTCTCATATATACCTATCATGTTTTATTTATCTCCTCATACTAGGAGTACTTGTTTATTTCCCATACTCTGTGCATTACTCTGTATTACGCATACTCTGTGCATTAGTGTATAGACATTGCAAAGCATGGATTTTATGCTCCAGTTCAGGGCTTCTTCTTCTTTTTTAAAGGAAAATTCAGAACTGTGAAGTGTAAAAGGAATATTCAGAACTGTGAAGTGTAATTTCACTCACAGTAATGAGCTGTGAGTGTAATTCACGTGCATAGCATGTACTGCTGCAACACACATATGTGCATTTTCCTTGACTATGCACACATATTTTCTTGCCTAGAGCAATATTTCATGACATTTAAAAGCCTACACAGGGTGGGCGGGGGGAGGGAATAACCAGAACTGGGAAACTGACAGCACCCTTGCAGAAGCACCCTTGCAGAAGCACCCTCCTGGCAACCAGTTTCATGGGATGACCCCTGGTTCTAGTATTATGTGAGAGGGAGAAGAATTTCTCTCTATCCACTTTCTCTACACCATGCATGATTTTATAGACCTCTATCATGTCTCCCCGCAGTTGTCTTTTTTAGTTTAGAAAAAAGACGACTGCGGGGAAACATGATAGAAGTCTATTAAATCATGCATGGGGTAGAGAAAGTGGATAGAGAGAAATTCTTCTCCCTTTCCCATAACACTAGAACCAGGGGTCATCCCATGAAACTGATTGCCAGGAAATATAGGACCAGCAAATGGAAGTACTTTTTCACACAACGCATAATCAACTTGTGGAATTCTCTGCCACAAGATGTGGTAATAGCTAGGGTTGTGCGTTTTGGTATTTTTTTTCCTGTTTTGTTTTCGTCCCGAATCCGAAACACCCCCATTTTGTTCTTTGTTCGAAACCAGCCTATCTGAAACACCCCAATTTTGTTCTTTGTTCGAAATTGCAAAATCCGAATCCGAAACGTTTTGGATTTTAAAAAATGGCCCCAGGGAAAAACTAGTGTGTGGGGGTGGTAGTGCCCAATGTGTGGAAACTACCACCCACATTTCTGAGGAATTGGGCAAAGGGCTCGGTTTTGGTGAATTTTTGAAGTATAGGATTTTCCCTATAGGGAAGAATGGAGGTTTTACAAAAGTATAGCTTCATGTTGGGGGAAAAGGGGTGGCCCAGAGCAGAGTAGGGTGGGTGGTAGTGCCCAGTGGGGGCAAGGAAGCTGCCAGAATTATTTCAAAGGAATTGGGAAGAAGGCTGATTTTTAAAGGTGTAATGGAGTTTGCGTGTCTGTAAAGTTCTTCCCCATAGGGAATGATGGACCTCCATAATTCCTGCCCCATAACTGCACTGGGGGGGGCACCAGGGTGGCCCACAGTGAGTGGTGGTGTATAGCACATAGGGTGCCAACCACCCTCATGGGTTGCGAACCCATGGGGTACTGGATTCTGTTGTTTCTGAGATGTTTTGAGTGTAGATTCAGATTCTCTGGTAGCATATGAGAGTGGATTCATGGTTTGTCATTGAAAATCTCATATGCTACCAACGAATCTACACTCAGAACACCTCAGAAACAACAGAACCTAGCACCCCATGGCTTAGCAACCCATGGGGGTGGTTGGCACCCTATGTGCACTACACCACCACTCGCTCCTGGCCACCCCAGTGCCCCCCAGGTAGAGTTATGGGTCTTCTGAAACCTCCATTATTCCTGGGGTGGGGGGGAACCTTAAAGAAGCGTAAACTTCCAACAATTCCTAAGAAATCAGGTCTTTGCCCTATTCCTCTGGAATCTGGGTTGTGGCAGGTACCCCTTGGGGCACTGCCACCCAACCCACTGTTTTGCCCCCTGACCCCCTTTCTGCCCCGAATCTGCCCGAAAGACAGTTCAACTTCAGAAATTCTTTTAAAATCAGCCCTTTTCCCCATTCCTTTGGAATCTGTGTGGCAGCAGGCACCCATTGGGGCACTACCACCTGAACCAGTCTTCTGCCCCTAAATTCCTCTTTCTGCCCCCAATCCACCCCAAATAACATCAACATCACACATCAACAACAGCAGAGCTTTGGAATAAATCAGGCAGATTTCCAAATGTCATGCACATCCACATCCCTCCCCCCACCCGAAATGCAATTGATCTACACACAACAGTGTGAAACAACAACAATGAAATGCACACTGCCCCACTGGCCAATGAGGGTAAAATTTACCTTTAAATTTGCTTAAAAGGAATAAGGAGGCAATTGCCAGCAGATCAGCTAATGCTTTCGCTGGCCAATCTGCGGGCTGGAAGGGCTGGAAATTCAAACAGATGTCAAAACTCAAAATGGAGACTGAAGGAGAAAGACTTTTTGTGATTGCAAAATGGAGTTCCAAAACAGCCAAAACAACAAAACATTTTGTATCCGAAACAGGCACGTTTTGTTTTGGCTACAAAATTTTCTGTTTTGAGCATTGGGTGTTTTGTTTTGGCTACAAAACAGCCGAAATGGCCTGTTTTGTTCACAAAATGATTTGTATCCAAAACGAAACGCACATCCCTAGTAACAGCCAACAACCTGGATGGTTTTATTTTTATTTATTTTATTTATTTATTATTAAAACTTTTATACCGCCCTTCCAAAAGGCTCAGGGCGGTTTACATTAAAACACCATTAAAATCAATTAATAATTAAACAAAAATTATAAAACATAAAACAATGATTAACAATTAAAAACATCATAAAACAACAATTAAATAATCAAAACAATTTTTAAAAAGTTTTAAAAAGCTAAGAAAGCCTGGTTGAAGAGATGTGTTTTCAGGTGTTTTCTGAAAATTGCCAGAGATGGGGAGGATCGTATCTCAGCAGGGAGCGCATTCCACAATCTCGGGGCAGCAGCCGAGAAGGCCCGTCTCTGTGTAGCCACCAAACGAGTTGGTGGCAAGTGGAGATGGACCTCCTCGAGTGACCTGAGCAGCTGGTGGGGCTCATAGCGAAGAAGACGCTCTCTTAAATACCCAGGGCCTAAGCGGTTTAGGGCTTTATAAGTTATGACTAGCACTTTTTATTTTGCCCGGAAACCTATTGGCAGCCAGTGTAACTCCATCAACAAGGGAGTAATGTGGTCTCTCCGAGATGACCCAGAGATCAACCTGGGTACCACATTCTGAACCAACTGAAGTTTCCGGACTACGTACAAAGGCAGTCCCAGGTAGAGCACATTACAGAAGTCCAGTCTGGAGGTTACCAACAAATGTACCACTGTTTTGAGGTCATAGATCTCGAAAAACGGGCGCAGCTGGCTTAACAGCCGGAGCTGATAGAAAGCACCCCTGGCCACCGCCTCAACCTGAGAAACCAAGGAGAGACGTTGATCCAGAAGTACTCCCAGACTGCGAACCTGTTCCTTTTGGGGAAGTGTGACCCCGTCTAGAACAGGCAGATCAAAATCGTCTCTAGAGTTCCAACCCCGCACAATAAGTACCTCCGTCTTATCTGGATTCAGCTTCAGTTTATTCTCCCTCATCCAGCCCATTACTGCTTCCAGGCAGGCATTTAGGGAGGATATGCCAACTCCTGAAGAAGTTGACATGGAGAAGTAGATCTGGGTGTCATCAGCATACAGGTAACACCCAGCTCCAAATCCCCTGATGATCTCTCCCAGAGGTTTCATGTAGATGTTAAAAAGCATTGTATGGAGCCTTGAGGAACATCATACTTACGCTCAGATTTTGAAGAGCAACAATCTCCAATCGACACCATCTGGAATCTGTCCAAGAGGTAGGAGCAGAACCACTGTAAAACAGTGCCTCCCACGCCCAACCCCCTCAGACGTTCCAGAAGGATACAATGGTTGATAGTATCGAAAGCCGCCGAGAGATCCAAGAGGACCAACAGAGTCACACTTCCTCTGTCCATTGCCAATTGGAGATCATCCAGCAGGCTGACCAAGGCAGTTTCCACCCCATAGCCCGCCGGAAAACCAGTTTGAAATGGGTCTAGATCATCAGTTTCCTCCAAGACTGCCTGGAGCTGAGAGGCCACCACCCTCTCAATTACCTTGCCCAGCCATGGGAGATTGGAAACAGGCCTATAATTGTTCAACTCTGAGGGATCTAATGCAGGCTTCTTTAGAAGAGGTCTAATAATTGCCTCCTTAAGACAAGGAGGCATCCTGCCCTCCCTCAGAGAAGCATTCATGATTTCTACCAGGCCGCCTACAACAGCCTCCCTGCTAGATAGAACAAGCCATGTTGGACAAGGATCAAGAGGACAAGTGGTAGGCCTCACTGCTCCAAGCAACTTGTCCACATCCTCAGGAGTCACAAACTGAAATTGATCCAGTCGAATTGTATAAGAGGTGTTGTCGGACACCTCCAGTTCAGACATCAAATTAATTGTAGAGTCCCCATCTAGGTTGGCCCAAATCCAAGAGATTTTGTCTGCGGAAAATTCATTAAACACACCACAGCGGGTAACGGATGCCTCCAAATTCTGGTTCAAGGGAGAGGGAGCATATACTAGTCCCCTCACAACCCTTAACAACTCTGCCGGACTTGAACTCGCAGAGACAATACGGGCAGAAAAGAATCGCTTCTTTGCCGCACCTATTGCCTGAGCATAGATCTTTAAATGTGCTCCATGTCGTAATCTGTCGGATTTGAGTCGAGTTTTTCTCCACTTGCGCTCCAGTCGCCTACCTTGCCGCTTCAGCCCCCGTAGATCTTCCGTATACCAAGGGGCCAATTTTGAAGCAGGTCGGAGGGGACGCTTAGGAGCAATCGTGTCTACTGCCCTGGTGAGCAAGTTGTTCCAGTTCTCAACCAGGGCATCAACAGGATCACCAGCAGAGCCAACATTAAATCCCTCCAAGTATTCATCTGAATATCAGATTAATTTACATTGTTGCTGTTTTGTTGTTAGTCACGATTCTAGGCTGATTAACCCAGTGAGAGGCCGTGATCTTTTGTCTGTGGCACTTGTGATTAGCCAAAAAATAGTGTGACCCCCTCCCGCCTGCTGCAGACAGAATCTTGCCTGCGTTCACATTTCCATGGCCAAACATTCATCAAGCGCCATCAGGAAAATAAAGATAAGGCAGTTAGAAGTAAATGTGCAGCTCCTCTTCAAATTGTTACAGAGCTAGAGATTGGCAAGAAATATGTATTTAATCACAGGGTAAACAAGAGATCACCATTTGCCAGAGATTTTATGCACATGCTCCCTTCCTTCTCTCTCTCTGAATTAAAAATAAATAAAGTGACAGAGATGAAGCCTTTTAAATCTGGTGCCAAATAGTCCCCCACCTTTTCTCCCCTCCTTACTCTGCTTTATGTGATCCACTGTTCATTCCTATTACCTCTTTATAGCTGTTTTGTTAAAGTTCATACCACAAAGACCGGTAAAAGAAATTTACGGCTCTTGGGGTTTCAGCACATTCTAAATACCCATAATATGAATGTGAAGCATTAATTAAAGACATGGGATTCTTGGTTGTTAACAGAGATAGGTGACATTTAGCCACCAGCCTCCCCGCACCAAAAGCTACGTAAATTAAAATTTGGTATGATAAAGAGTGTGTAATTTCACAATCAGGGCTTCGTAATGGATACCTTTATATCCTGGTTGTGAGAAAAACTGCTGTCCTTGGTTTAACCTGGACCCCTGCCTAAATATTTTTTCCAGGGAGTTTGCTTTGCAGCCACTGGAGATTAGAACAAGCAAAAAAGAACCCCAATGAGATTATCTTAGGTCAAGGGGGGGGGAGAATTTGCTGTCATGAAGAGAATGGGATCAGGGACAGTATTTACCTTACAGGGATTGTTACTTTACTCCTCCTCTTTTTCAAGCTCTGACTTTAAAACCCTTACATCCCCGTTCTGTTACCAGTGTGTTTTTCAGAGGAACGCAACAGCACCACCTGCTGGGAGTAAACCAAACAACCACATAGTGAAGTTCAACTAACATTGGCCTTGTTCATCTAACTCTATTGCACTTTTTGACTGCCACATAGACTTTCAGGTGAAGTGTTTGGGAGTTTTCTAAGCAGATGAGAAATAATTTCCAAGTTTCCTAAGTAAACCTTAAATACCTCTTCTTAGGAATTAAAGCACATTGGGAAGAAAAGAAGATGCAAACCTGGGATCCTGAAAAAGTATTCAGTCATTTTGGCACCTTCTGGCTTGGTATATAATTGAGGTCCTCTCATAATTAGTTGTGCAAGCCACCTAATGGCACAGCAGGGAAATACTTGACTAACAAGCAGATGGTTGCTGGTTCGAACCCCCGCTGGTAGTATATCGGGCAGCAGTGATATAGGAAGATGCTGAAAGGCATCATCTCATACTGCATGGCAGGAGGCAATGGTAAACTCCTCCTGTATTCTACCAAAGACAACCACAGGGCTCTGTGGTTGGCAGGAATCAGAATTTATTATTTATTTATTTATTTGTTCGATTTTCAGACCGCCCTTATAAAATAGCTCAGGGTGGTTCACAAACATCAAAGCCCCTTTAAAACAATTTAAGAGCACTGGAAGGCCAGGCTGAGCAGGTAGGTCTTTAGGGCTCTCCTAAATTCCAATAAAGAATTCAAATTACGGATATCTGCAGGGAGCGCATTCCACAGTCCAGGAGCAGCTACAGAGAAGGCCTGCCTCTGGAATCAACTTGACTTGATGGCACACTTTACCTTTACCAGAATGAGTTAGCTGAAGTATACAGCCTCTTCCAATTGAATTAGCTTGCAAAATTTGATCTAGCAAGCCAACCTCATCTCTTGCACCTTTATCTGCTTTGTTGTCAGAAACCATAAGCAGGATAAAAGTACTTAAAACTAAAATAAATGTATCAGAATTATGGAAACCATGACCTCAACTTGTTTGTAAACGAATTCAGGTAGAACTTATCAAATATATAGGTTTTGCAAAAAGACCTCTCTGGAGATAATGTACTTCTAATCTAAAAAAAGGAATCTAGCCCCTGGTGGTGCAGTGGTAAAACTGCCGCCCTGTAACCAGAAGGTTACAAGTTCAATCCTGACCAGGGGCTCAAGGTTGACTCAGCCTTCCATCCTTCCGAGGTCGGTAAAATGAGTACCCAGAATGTTGGGGGCAATATGCTAAAATCATTGTAAACCGCTTAGAGAGCTTCGGCTATAGAGCGGTATATAAAATGTAAGTGCTAATTTAAATGTACTTTTCATCAACTTTAAAGCATACCTATATGGAGCCTAACAACAACAACAACACCATCACCATCAACGTGTATGGTGTTGCGGCATCCCAGGTAGAGAGAGGGAAAGCAAACAATGCAACTTTCCCACCACAACTAAGAACATAAAACTGTCTTCATAAGAACATTGGAAGCTGCCATCTATTGAGTCAGACCTTTGGTCCATCTAGCTCCGTATTATTTACTCTGATTGGCAGAAATTGACGAGGGCTCAGGCAGGATTTTTTCTCCACCCAGCTTCAGTCCCTGGAGATGCCAGGGGTTGAAGCTGGGACCTTCTGCATGATGCTCTGCCTCTGAGCTACCGCCCCAACTCCCACCCCAACATTTCTTGAGTTCAGCACTTCTCTGAGGAGGACAGCACTGAGCCCCGGAACCCTTCCTCCACACAAGTTAGAAGCTTGGATGACCTAGGCTTCTAAATCCCCAGGGTTCTAGATCTTGTGGGATTCGATGCTGCCCCCCTCAGACAAGTGGTCAACCCGGGGGCATAAACAGGGAGCACATCAGTGCAGGAGGTGAGGCAAGCTAACATCCTCCCATTCCCTCTCTACCTGGGTAGAGTACACCCAGTTTCAGAACCACTGAAGAAAAACGCAGAAAGGGAAAGATAAGAGTTTGCTTGACTCCTCTTCCAAGTTCTTCACCTTTATGTTAGATCAGTTTCCTCCATTTCGTTTTATATACCTTTCCCGCTCTGTGCTGTGCTTTAATATTCTGCTGGTTGTGGGCTCTCAGCTCCCCAGTTGAATGAGACATTCCCTCCAGTGGAAGTCTTGCCTTGACAAATAGCCAAGGAGTAATTATTATTCCTTTCAAGAGGCTGAGCTATGGAATAAGGGCTGTAATTTCCCAGGCTTGAGTGCTGAGAAATTTATGCTGTACTTTCCCCCCGCTTGGAGTTTTCATCTGAGATTGTATTTCAGGCCTTTCCCCTTTGATGATATGATGAAGATAATTCCTTTATGAAGCTGGAGTTTCTGCAAAGTATCTGAGAAATATGTTTCATTTTCTTTCCTTCCTGAATGCCAGCTGTAGATGAATATACATCCATACCTGGCCTAGATGGTCTGGTAGAGGTGCACAGTGTATTTCCGTGGCACAATGAAACAGATGGTTTTGTTTTGACAACTGAGCCAATTGCTGATATCTAAAATGAGAGGTGCAGGGCGCAGAGAAGTGTGGGCATGGACATGCCACATGTGTCTTCAGCAGGAAAGCAAAGTAAAGATATCCAGCTCTAGGAGGTGGCTGAGATTAGGGCCAAGAGCTCTTTGGACGCATCATTTCCAGGGCATTTGATGCCCATATTCTAAGTGCCTCTGGCAAACTTCAGGTGTCATGGGGGGAAATACATTTTCCAGGGACCCTGGCATTCCGGACACTGCAGGGGAGAAGGAGAGAGAGAGGGAGGGAGGGAGAGACTTTTTTTTGGTTTTAGCTGCAGGAGCCTACACAACAGCCAAGTAAGAGCTTAGGGGCTCATAGAAATTAGAATAATAGAATTTTCAAGTTGGAAGGGACCTTAAAAGAGTTGGGGTTTGAAGAATTGAGGGGCTTTTGTTCTCTAGGGGGCTCATAAAGCAGTCTGTTTCACTATATATGGTAAAAAGGTGCAATTCAGAGGGTTAAGGCCTACTATTTGAGTCAGATTAACTTAATGCCTACCACTGTTTTGCTGAGGGAAATTATACCACCCTGAGGGAAATTAAATTAAGCAGGACAACTGCGAGGTTTGTGAGAAATTTCTGGGAAGAGAATCAGTAGTTTTGGACATGGAGTCTAAAGCAATTGTTATTTTTTAAATTTTCATTGTTTGTTCAACCAACCAACCAACCAAGTCACCAAGTTTTTACAGCTTATATGCTGCAGAAGTTAAGATGGGCACCTTAACTTGCAATTCCCATTCTTTTTAGAGCAAAAGTGAAAATGTACAGCATCTTAACTCTCGTCTTAAACTAAAGGTTTTTGGATTGCTGAATTTGTAACTCATCACACAGTAAATCCAGCAAGGTTCCAATTTGTGTGTTGGAATGGCTCAGTTTGCTGAACTGCATTCCCAAATGGGGTGGGTGGTACCTCATCCCTCACAACCTTGCAAAGGCGCTAATCAATCACTCCTCTATCAAGGGTTACCTCTGAAGATGCTCAGGAAGCTACAATGGGTCCAGAAGGCAGTGGCTCGCCTACTCATGGGTGCCAGAAAATATGACAGGGCAACACCTCTCCTGCGGTCACTGCACTGGTTGGTTGCCCATTCGCTTCCAAGTTCAATTTAACGTCCTGGTTCTGACCTTCAAAGACTTGTGGGACCTTGTGCCTGTCTACTTACAGACCTGCCTCTCCCATCCTGTTACACCCCATCCGGTTAGATCAGCTCAGATGGCCCTTCTGTCGGTCCCTGATTTCCGAGATGTTCGAGGCTCTAGGACCTGTGAAAGGGCTTTTTTGGTTGCTGCCCCACTTCTTTGGAACTCTCTTCCCTTTCATTTAGCCCCTTCCTTACTGATTCTCAAATCTCTATTGAAGACTTTTCTTTTTCACCAGGCTTTTGCCCTGTTGTTTACTTTATTGGTTTTTTTGTTAGTTACTTTAGTTTTTTATTTAGAATGTAATTTTTAATGTTGCCTTGTTTGCATGTTTTTGTACACCGCCCGGAGTCTTCGGAGTGGGCGGTATATTAAATGTTTCTAATAAATAAATAAATAAAAATGAATAGTGATGCTATTTCTCTGATTAATTCCTGGAAAGCAATATTTGGGGGTATTTTCAACGAGAGAAAAGGTTTCAGGGTACCTCAGCTCAGTCTGTTACCCATCCCTCCCTCTCAGTCTGCTAAGGATCCCTTTTCCACCCCTGCTAACCAAGTAGTTCAGGAGGAGATGACAGACAGACAGATGGACAAGCACATAAAGGTGCCACATGTCATAAGGAGAACCTTCTTGCATGTAGAGAGAGGTATGAACTGTGCATATACTGTGGCTTCCTTATCTGCTACCCTTGTGAAATATTACTGGTTCTCATGTCTATAACTTCTATTGTTTTTTTATCTTTGACAAACTCTGAAATAGTACACTCCTGGCTTTTTTTTTGAAGGGGGGAAAAAAGAATTAGCTTCCTGCATTTAAAGACCACTCATCATATTCATCTACCATTGTTCTCAAAATGTCACATTGATTTTATCCCTTTTGCAATAAATGGTTACATCCAAAAAAGGAGGGGAGGGGAAAAACAAATAATGGCCCGACACTTCAAAATCAGCTGCCACTCTCAGCTCCAGCAAAAATAAATAAAAGGACAATTTTCTTGAAGGACAGGGGAAGGGGGGGATAGAATGAGGGTGGAAAATAAAGCTTTATCTCCTTTCTGGCAATACTGACAAGAGTTCAGAGTTGGCAGAAATTATAACTTTTTGTCTTTTTGCAATAACATATGTGGTTTGAATATTAATTGCAAATAGCTCAGTAGGCTCCTGAAATGGTTACTGAGGATTAACACTATGGATGTGTGTGTGTGTGTGTGTGTGCGCGCGCGCTCTGTAGGGGCCTGACCCCGCCCCCTGTGATATTCCAGGTTCTTCTCCCAATTTTCTACTTTCATTTAAGAGAGAGAGAGAGAGAGAGAGAGAGAGAGAGAGAGAGAGAGAGAGAGAGAGAGAGAGAGAGAGAGGTCCCTAGCCTGTTTTATCTTTATTATGCTTCCACCCAAAACATACAAGAAGAAAACATCACAATAAGCATACTACAGTGAAGGGCCTATCTCTATCTACGTTCAGACTGCATCTGTCCCTCATAAACTCAATGGCTGACATTCTGCCTCAAGTTCCGCAAGCATTTCAACAAAACGCGTGTGCAGTTGCACTAGAGTGCTCTTGTGCAAACACAAAAATTGCAGAGATGCAGGTGCATGATGGATGGTCATTGTTTCCAAAGGCCACCATCACACAACTCCATTGGCAAAATTACATGCTTTTTATATGATTTTTTTTTTAAAAAAAGAAATTATGTCTGTACATTCATACAAAATAATGAGGTCTTTCACATGATCTCTCTGGGGAGGGAGGGCAGGCTACAGTGAAGGCAGGATCTCCCCTGCCTTCCCTGGCAGAGGAGTAGCTGCTGTTCTACCCTCTGCCATACCACACACCCACACGAGCAGTGGTGCGGCAGAGGGAGATTCTGGGAGTGGGAGGACTTCCCCCCTCTCACATCATGGGGTAGGAGCACTGAGGCACTCTCGTTAGAACAGCCACTATGCTCAGCACAGTTGCTCCTTCCTCCCGGCGCAGTGCCAGAAATGGCGGCAGGCCAGGGGGAAGCTGTTTAACTGGGTGACAATCACCCAGATGATCCAGATGAACCACAGGTTCACTTAACCTCAGCTAAATGTTGGGTTAAAAAGTGGGGCTTGGTGTGGGGACACACAATGGAGGTTTTACATTTTACAATGGAGAATTGGGGGCCCCACACAAGCGGGGTGAGGCCCGCTTTGTTGGGTTAGCTCAATTTCTGAGCGTGCAGTCTGAAGGGAGACCTAGGGGTTTCAGCCACATTGTCCTCCCCAGTAGACTTGCACTCTTATGAGAGGATGAGCCCACCAGCAGCAAGCTGTCAGTGGAGCAGGAGTTTGGTTTGGTCTGCATGGAATGCTTTGATTGGGTGATCCTTCGCAACACCATTCTAGGTTATAGCAGAACATATCCCCCAGGATCCTTTGCCCTCCCTCATATACATATCCAATAGGATTCCAAGAAGCTTTGGGGTTGTTCAGGGTTGACTCTGCTAATGATTCTGTTGATGCTCTGGTACAAAGATGGAATAATGAACTTACTAGGGCAGCTGACACACAATAGTTCCTAAGCGTCCTCTCCAACTTGCCTTAAAGACTGCCCCATGGTATTCAGATGAGTTACAAGAGCTGAAGTGGAGAGATAGATGATTAGAGCGCAAGCAGAGGAAGACTCGGTGTGAGTCTGTTTGGGCACAACACAGAGCAAATTTGAAGACTTGTGCTCTGGCAATGCAAGCGGCAAAGAAGTGATTCTTTTCTGCCCACACTGCTTATGCAAATTTCTGTCCAGCTGAGTTGTCTAGGGTTGTGATGGGGCTAGTATGTACCCCTTTCCCCTTGAAATTAAATTTGGGAACATCGGCCACTCACTGTGATATTTTTAATGACTTTTTGAGGATAAAATCTCTCAGATTTGGGATGAGCTAGATTCTACAGTTACTGCAGAGTCTATTGTGGAAGTGTCCAGTACCTCCTCTCATGGGGTTAGAATGGATCATTTTCAGTTTGTGACTCCTGAGGAAGTGGACAAACTGCTTTGGACTGTGTGTGCTACAACCTGTTCTCTTGACCCTTGCCCAACTTGGCTTATCTCATCTGATAATCATATCATCAGAGAGGGTCTGGTAAATATTATAAATGCTTATCTGAGGGACGTCAGGATGCCTCCTTGTCTTAAAGGGGCTATCATTAGACAACTTTTGAAGAAAACTACACTGGATCCCTCAGAGTTAGTTAATTACAGGCTGGTTTCTAATCTTCCTTGGTTGGGCAAAGTGGTTGAGCAGGTGGTAGCCTCTCAGCTCCAGGCAGTTTTGGATGATGCAGAATATCTAGACCCATTTCAAACTGGCTTTTGTGTGGGATATGGGGTTAAGACTGCCTTGGTCGGCATGATGGATGAACTCCAACTGTTGACAGAGGGAGTGTGATTCTGCTGATCTTTTTGGATCTCTCTGCAGCTTTTGATACCATTGGCCATGGTATCTGGACAGTCTGAGGGAGGTGGGATTGGGTGGCACTGTTTTACAGTGGTTCCACTCCTACCTCTCTGTCATACTGTCTCCAGTACTGTCTCCAATGTGCTTTAATATCTATATGAAACCACTGGGAGAGATCATCAGGAGGTTTGGTGCTGTGTGTCATCAATATGCTGATGACACCCAGATCTACTTCTCCATGCCGACCTCATCAGGAACTGGCATATCTTCCCTAATTGCCTGCCTGGAGGGAGTAATGGGCTGGTTGAGGGATAACAAACTAAAATTGAATTCAAATAAGATGGAGGTACTGACTGTGGGGGGACAGGACCCAAGAAATGGTTTAGATCTGCCTGTTCTGGATGTGGTTACACTCCCCCAAAAGATCAAGTATGTAGCTTGGGAGTGATCCTGGACCCAAAGCTCTCCCTAGTTTCTCAGGTTGAGGCAGTGGCCAGGAGCATTTTTTATCAGCTTCAGCTGATACATCAGCTACGTCCATTTCTATAGGTGAATGGTCTTAAAACAGTGGTACATATTCTGGTAACCCCCAGGCTTGACTACTGTAATGCACTCTATGTGGGGCTGCCTTTGCATGTAGTCCAGAAATTACAATTGGTACAGAATGTGGCAGCCAAATTGGTCTCCAGGACAATAGTAAGGGATCACATAACACCAGTTTTGAAAGAACTGCAATGGCTGATGATATGTTTCCGGGTGAAATACAAAGTGCTAGTTCTTACCTATAAAGCCCTTAATGTCTTAGGTCCCTGCTATTTAAAAGAGCACCTCCTCTGTCATAAACTCTGTTGCCTGTTATGATCCTCTGGAGATGTCCAGTTACGGATGCCACCGGCTCGTTTGGTGCTGATTCATGACCGGGCTTTCTCTGTGGCTGCCCCAGGGCTTTGGAATATGCTCCTACTGAAATAAGAGCAAACCCTCCTATTTCCCCCTCCCCTTAGACGAGGTTAGTGGAGCGATCGCTCTGCTAACCCTGTCATTTTGATTGTGTGTTGCCATGGTGTGCCTCCGCACCATGTCAACACATGAGGAGACCCTCGCCGGGAGGCTGAAACAACCCTCCCAGCCCTGGGGGTCTCTCCATGATGCCCCACTTGCTTGCGTGGGGCATCCAGGAATTTCCAGGGGCCATACAGCCCCTGGTCCCCACAGCCCCACCAGCTCCATGATGGAGCCGGCAGTCGTGTGGACAGCCGATCTGGCCACCCAGGGCTGCAGGGAGAGAGGGCTATACCAGCTCTGCCCACAAACCCCATTCAGGTGTGTCTCACTGACTGTGAGATTTGCCTCCTTCTTTCTTTGTTTTCAGGAAGAACCTCAAGACTCAACATAAGAACACAAGAACAGCCCTGCTGAATCGGGCCCAAGGAAGCCCATCTAGTCCAGCATCCTGTTTCGCACAGTGGCCCACCAGATGCCACTGGAAGCCACAGACAGGAGTTGAGGACATGCCCTCTCACCTGCCATTACTCCCATGCAACTGGTACTAAGAGGCATCCTGCCTTTGAGGCTGGAGGTGGCCCACAGCCCTCCGACTGGTAGCCATTGATAGACCTCTCCTCCATGAAGTCATCCAAACCCCTCTTAAAGCCATCCAGGATGTTGGCTGTCACCACATCCTGTGGCAGAGAGTTCCTCAAGTGGATCACACGTTGTGTGAAAAAGTACTTCCGTTTGTTGGTCCTAGACCTCCTGGCAATCAATTTCATGGAGTGACCCCTGGTTCTAGTGTTGTGTGAGAGGGAAAAGAATCTCTCTCTCTCCACTTTCTCCACGCCATGCATGATTTTATAGACCTCTATCATGTCTCCCCACAGTCATCTTTTTAATAAACTAAAAAGCCCCAGGTGTTGTAAACTTGCCTCATAAGAAATGTGCTCTAGGCCCCTGATCATCTTGGTTTCCCTCTTCTGTACCTTCTCCAGTTCAACAATGTCCTTTTAAAGATGTGGTGACCAGAATTGTATGCAGTACTCCAAGTGTGGTCACACCATAGTTTTGCATAAGGGCATTATAATGTTAGCTGTTTTATTTTCAATCCCCTTTCTAATGATCCCTAGCATGGAATTTGCCTTTTTCACAGCTGCCGCACTTTGAGTTGACACTTTCGACGAGCTGTCCACGACAACCCCAAGATCCCTCTCCTGGTCCATCACCGACAGCTCAGATCCCATCAGCATATCCTTGAAGTTGGGGTTTTTCGTCCCAATGTGCATCACTTTACACTTGCTAACATTGAACCACATTTGCCATTTTGTCGCCCACTCCCCCAGTTTGGAGAGATCCTTTTGGAGCTGCTCACAGTCCG
This sequence comes from Hemicordylus capensis, assembly GCF_027244095.1. Lineage (NCBI taxonomy): Eukaryota > Metazoa > Chordata > Lepidosauria > Squamata > Cordylidae > Hemicordylus > Hemicordylus capensis. The sequence goes on from NC_069658.1 coordinate 8,174,004, forward strand.
TTTTGGATTTCACTACCCAGAAGAGTTTGGTATCATCTGCAAATTTGGCCACATTGCTGCTTACCCCTTCTTCTAGATCATTGATGAATAAATTAAAAAGCACCAGACCCAGTACAGATCCCTGGGGGACCCCACTTCTTACTTCCCTCCATTGTGAAAAATCTCCATTGATACCTACCCTCTGTTTTCTGTCTTTCAACCAGTTAGCAATCCACACATGTACTTGTCCCCTTATCCCATGAGTGCTAAGTTTCCTCAGGAGTCTTTGATGAGGAACTTTGTCAAAAGCATTTTGGAAGTCCAGGTAGACTATGTCAACTGGATCACCTTGATCCACACACTCGTTGACACTCTCAAAGAAGTCCAAAAGGTTGGTGAGGCAAGATTTACCTTTGTGGAAGCCATGCTGGCTCACTCCCTGCAGGGCCTGTTCTTCTAGCTGCTTTACAATTTTATCCTTGAGGATGCTTTCCATCAATTTGTCTGGAATGGACGTTAGGCTAACTGGCCTGTAATTTCCCGGATTGCCCCTGGATCCCTTTTTGAAAATCGGTGTTACATTTGCTACTCTCCAGTCCTCTGGTACAGAGCCTGATTTCAGGGATAAGTTAAATATTTTCGCAAGGAGGTCGGCAATTTCACATTTGAGTTCTTTGAGGACTCTTGGATGGATGCCATCCGGCCCTGGTGATTTGTTAGCTTTCAGTTTTTCCAGACAGTTTAGATCATCATCCCTTGTCACTTCTATCAGACTCAGCTCTCTAGTCTCCATCCCTAAAAAGCCTGGTTCAGGAACAGGTATATGCTCAGTATCCCCTTTCGTGAAGACAGATGCAAAGAACTCATTCAGCTTCTCTGCAACCTCCATATCCTCCTTAATAATCCCTTTCACTCCCTTATTGTCTAATGGTCCAACCGCCTCCCTGGCAGGTTTCCTGCTTCTGATGTACTTAAAGAAGTTTTTGTTATTCCCCTTGATACTTTTGGCTAAATGTTCCTCAAACTCTCTTTTTGCCTCCCTTATTGTCACCTTGCATTTCTTTTGCCGGAGTTTGTGTTCCTTTCTGTTCTCTTCATTTGGACAGGCCTTCCAATTTTGGAAGGAAGTCTTCTTCCCTTTTATGGCTTCCTTGATGGTACCCGTTAGCCATGCTGGCATCCTCCTGGACTTAGTGGTACCTTTCCTCCTTATGGGTATACAATCTAACTGGGCTTCTAGTATTGTGGTTTTGAGTAAACTCCAAGCACTCTGGAGCGAAGTGACTCTCCTGATTTCCCCCCTCAGCTTTCTTTTCACCATACTCCTCATTTTGGAGAAGTTTCCTCTTCTGAAATTCAAAATGTCTGTGTTAGACATCCTTGGTGATTCTTTCCCTGCATGTATGCTGAATTTGATGGCACTGTGGTCACTGTTCCCTAAAGGGTCAATGACACTGACATCACGCACCATGTCCTGGGTGTCACTCAGAATTAGATCCAAGGTCGCCTTCTCTCTCATTGGTTCCATGACCAACTGTTCTAGGGCACAGTCATTTATAGGGATGTGCGAACCGGTTCGGATCGGAACCGGTTCGGGTCCGAACCGGTTCCGGTTCGGAGGTTCGGATCGAACCGAACCACCCCTGGTTCGGTTTGAATCCGAACTGAACTGGGGGTGGTTCGTTTCGAACCGGTTCGGACCGGTTCGGATCGGTTTGGAAAGCTGAAAATTGGTCAGATGGTAGCTGGCACGCAGGGGTACCTGTCACCCAAACCCCAAAGCAATCGGACACTCGTACGATTTTTTATGAATTTTTGAAAAATATTTTTATTTTTCTCTCATAGGATATAATGGGACCCGAACCAGGCCATTATTTCTTATTGTGGAGCACTCATGGGTGCCAACAACCATGCAAACCCTGAAGCAATCAGACACCCCTATGATTTTTTATGAATATTTGAAATATTTTTAATTATTTTTCTCATTGAGTATAATGGGACCCGAACCAGTCCATATCCCCTGTTGTGGAGGACCTAGGAGCACAAAAGCAGGGTGGGTGGTAGACAGGCATGGGTGCCTACCACCCAAAAAATCTCAAGGCAATTGGACACTTCTCTGATTATTGGTGAATTGTTAAGTGTTTTTGAATTCCTCATAGAGAATAATTAGGATTGCAGCAAATGTATAGCTTCACGTCGGGGGGAAAGGGGTGTCGTAGAGTGCAGTGTGGTGGGTGGTAGTTCCTAGGGTGGGCAAGGAAGCTATCAGAATTATTTGAAAGGAATTGGGCAAAGAGGTGATTTTTAAGTGATTTTTGAAGTTTACGCGTCTTTAAGGTTTTTCCTCATAATAAGTTATAATGGAGCTTTCAGCAGCCCTATAAGTGCACATGGGGGTGCTGGGGTGGCCCAGAGCAAGTGGTGGTGTAGTGCACATAGGGTGCCAACCACCCCCATGGGTTTCTAACCCATGGGGTACAGGGATCTCTGGTAGGGGCACCCCCATGGGTACAGGGTTCTCTTGTTTCTGAGGTATTGAGTGTGGATTCTATGATAGCAAATGAGATTTTCAATGAGACACCATCAATCCACTCTAATATGCTATCATAGAATCCACACTCCGCCTCCTGCTTCTTCTCTGTGTGTGTGCTTAGTAGGGGTGTGCAATTTGGGATTTCGGGTGATTTGGCTCGGATCACCCCTGTTCTGTTTTGTGCCCGAATCTGGGTCACCCGAATCACCCTTGATTTGGTTCGGATTCGGATTTACTCCGAATCCGAATCGATTCGGGGGGGTAAAAAGGGGCCCAGGGGCAAAATTTTGGGGTGGCGTGGTAGTGCCCAATGGGTAGAGTCTACCACCCCAATTTCAGGGGGTTTGGACAAAGGGATGATTTTTTGAGAATTTTTAAAGTTTTAGTGACTTTGGGGCAGTTTGGGGGCAGAAAGTGGATCTGCCCCAAAATAGTGGGGTGGGGTGGTAGTGCCTAATGGGTGCAGGCTACCACCCCAATTTCAGGGGGATTGGGCAGAGGGCTGATTTTTTGAGAATTTTTGAAGTTTGGGTGTCTTTGGGGCAGATTGGGGGCAGAAAGTGGATCTGCCCCAAAGGAGTGGGGTGGGCTGGTAGATAGTGCCTAATGGGTGGAGGCTACCACCCATCCCCAATTTAAGAGTGATTGGGCAGAGGGGTGAATTATGGTGAATTTATTTGTATGAGGTTTGTCTTCATAAGGTGAAGTGTGCTAAATTGATTACTTCCTCATATTATTCATAGTAAAGGAAAGTGTGAAAAAGTGAAAGTGGGGTCATGAGAGTTGTTTAATTGAAAAATATCTCATTTGCTATGATAGAATGAGAATTCACGCCTTTTCTATTCACCATAATTCACCCCTCTGCCCAATCACTCTTAAATTGGGGATGGGTGGTAGCCTCCACCTATTAGGCACTATCTACCAGCCCAGCCCACTCCTTTGGGGCAGATCCACTTTCTGCCCCCAATCTTCCCCAAAGACACCCAAACTTCAAAAATTCTCAAAAAATCAGCCCTCTGCCCAATCCCCCTGAAATTGGGGTGGTAGCCTCCACCCATTAGGCACTACCAGCCCACCCCACTATTTTGGGGCAGATCCACTTTCTGCCCCCAAACTGCCCCAAAGTCACTAAAACTTCAAAAATTCTCAAAAAAATCATCCCTTTGTCCAAACCCCCTGAAATTGGGGTGGTAGGCTCCACCCATTAGGAACTACCACCACACCCCACTATTCTGCCCCAGCCCCCAGTTTCTGCCCCAATATTCCCCAATCTGCCCCAAAGACATGAAATTTTCAGAAATTTACCAAAAATCAGCCCTTTGCCCAATCCCCCTGAAATTGGGGTGGTAGCCTGCACCCATTAGGCACTACCACCCCACCCCACTCCTTTTGCCTACATCCCATGCTATGCCCCCGAACTGCCCCAAAGTCTCTAAAACTTTAAAAAATCGCCAAAAATCAGAGGAAGGTCCAATCGACTTGAAATTTGGGTGGCAGGTAGAACACAAGGTCCCCTTTCAAACCAGCTATTTTTTGAGATCCGAACCGGTTCGGTTCGGATCCGAACCGGTTCGGATCCGAACCGAACCGGGGGGTGGTTCGGCAAAACCAAAACCGAACCACCCTGGTCCGGTTCGGACCCGGTTCGGATCCGAACCGAACCGGGAGAACCGGTTTTATGCACATCCCTAGTCATTTAGCAGATCTAGAAATTTGACCTCTTTGTCCTGACTTGAATGTGAATTTACCCAGTCTATGTGTGTGTAATTGAAGTCACCCATAATTACAGCCCTGCCTTTCCTTGACGCCTCCCTGATTTCCTCCTGCAACTCCCAGTCACTTTCGGCATTTTGATCCGGAGGGCGATAGCATGTCCCCAGTAGCACATTCCCTTCTATCCCTTCTTTAACATACAGTGCTATCCCTCCTCCAAGGCGCCCCTCCCTGTCCTTTCTATAGAGTTTATACCCAGGGATAACAGTGTTCCACCGGTTCTCACTGTTCCCCCTTGTTTCTGTTATGCCCACTATGTCTATTTCTGTGTTAGCAACCAAGCACTCCAGCTCACCCATCTTGGCTCGGAGGCTTCTGGCATTGGCATATAAGCACCTATATGCTGAATCTCTCCCCTGATGTATGCTATTCTTTTGACTCTTTGACCTGCTGGCACAGGCTCCGTCTGCTCTTTATGCGGTTCTGCTCTGTCCCCTTCTGTTTTATCTGAATTCTTTGCAGCCTCACACTTCAAAGGGTGGCTTTTTCCAAATGGGATACTGCCCAGCAACCACTCAAGAGTGGGAGGAGGAGGATGTATGTATATGGCAGCTTCCTATGTTGGCCTGCTCTCCTCCTTGTTAAAGTGGCTATGAAAGCCATCATTTTTAAATGGATTGTGCAGGCGATATGGATCCAAATTGCACCTCAGCATATCCCTAGCACAGAGCAATTTTGTGGCTCTTTTTTGGTAAAAAGATAAATACATGAAAAATAAGAGCATGGGGGACACGGTTTCCTGGAGACACGGAGAACAAGATACTATGCTTTTCTATCCTTATTTCTGGCCCCTCCCTCCATAATAATAATAATAATAATAATAATAATAATAATAATATAACATATTTTATACCACCCAAAACTTACGTCTCTGGGCGGTTTACAACAAAATAAAAGCAGAACGTAAAACATTAGTTAAAACAAAAACAAAATTTACAATTAAAAAAAATAAAACTATATTTTAGAACAGCATTAAAACCATTAAAACAATATTAGTTAAAAGCCTGGGTGAACAGATGCCTCTTTAAATACCTTTTAAAAGCTGTCAGAGATGGGGAGGCTCTTATTTCACTAGGGAGCGCATTCCAAAGCCCCGGGGCAGTAGCGGAGAAGGCCTGTCCCTGAGTGGCCACCAGACGAGCAGGTGGCAAATGCAGATGGACCTCTCCAGCAGATCTCAGTGGGCAGTGGGGTTCATGATGAAGAAGACATTCTCTTAAATACCTAGGGCCCAAGCAGTTTAAGGCTTTATAGGTTCTAACTAACATCTTGTATTTTGCCCGGAAACATATTGGCAGCCAGTGTAGCTCCTTCAATACAGAAGTTATATGGTCTCTCTGAGATGACCCAGAGACCAACCTGGCTGCCGCATTCTGGACCAACTGTAGTTTTCAGACTATATACAAGGGCAGCCCCACATAGAGCGCATTGCTGTATCCAGTCTGGAGGTTACCAGCAGATGTACCACTGTTTTGAGGTCGTTCATCGCCAGAAATGGACGCAGATGGCTTATTAACTGAAGCTGATAGAAGGCACTTCTGACCACTGCCTCAACCTGGGAGACCAGGGAGAGGCTCAGATCCAGGCCTTGAGAGCCGACCCTGCACAATGTGTACCTACGTCTTATCTGGATTCAGTCTAAGTTTGTTATCCCTCATCACGCCCGTCACCGCCTCCAGGCAGGCATTTAGGGAGGTTATGCCCTCTCCCAATGATGCTGACATAAGAAATATATTTAGGTGTCAAACACCTTAATTTAGGTGTCAAAACACCTTGACACTGTTTGTTTTGACACCCTGCACCAAACCTTCTGATGATCTCTCCCAGTGGTTTCATGTAGATGTTAAACAACATTGGATACAATATGGAGGCACACCATACAAAAGTTCAGATTTCAAAGAGTAGCAGTCTCCAAGGGACACCATCTGGAACCTGCCCATGAGGTAGGAGCGGAACCACTGCAAAGCAGTGCCTCCAACTCCCAACCCCCTCATGCTCCAGAAGCAATTTCTTTCAAACTAACCCCTGGATTCCCATAGGGGTAAGGTTTCTTTATTTGCTCTTTCCATATTTGTGCTACTTGGTGGGATCTGAACCCCCACGAATAATGAGGGCCACCTTTATTCTGCTTAATTGCTCAGGAAACCATCAATCTTCTAGTGTTCTGGCCAATGAGCACAAAGGCACGAGGGTAACTGACAAACCCTTGGTGTTTATTTTTTAAGTTCACACTTACTTAGATTTATCTCTATGGTAAGGATCCCTGCAGGACTTTGCCAGCTTTATCTCTCCATTCTACTATCCTATTGCACTCTTGCCCATGGCCTCCATTTCAGTCACACTCAGCCATTGGAAGGTCCCTTGCTCCCTCACAGGAGCAACTCAAGGAAGCTAGTTTGGAGGAGCAATGTGGTGGCAAAGAAAGGCATTAGGGGAGGGGGGACTTTGTTATTAAATACTGATAGAGGTAAGGGCATCAATTAAGGAAATTTCCCAACTTAGTGAATACCAGCCAGCATGCCTGGAGTTAATTCCATGGTGGGGAGAAGTGGGAGACCGAGAGGAAGCCAGGATGGGGTGAGAGGAGTGTGAACAAGCCTCACCTGCAGCTGATTTTCCACCCACCCTGCCCTGCCCTGACTGTACCACCTGCTACTGGTCTAGTCCTCAGCACAGACTCCTGGTTTGATCTCCCAACTTGATATAGGCCACCTCCACCAGTTGCCGGGGGAGCAACAGCAGGAGAGAGGGCATGCCCTCACCTCTTGCTTGTGGGCTCCCCAGAGGCATTTGGTGGGCCACTGTGGGAAACAGGATGCTGGGGTGGGGGGGGGGGCTTGGGCCTGATCCAACAGGGATATTACTGTGCTCTATCCCCTAAGATCTGGCTCCTGGTGAAAATCCTTATTGCAGGTTGCCATTTCTTGAGTTCCACTTGATAGCAGCTGTCTGAGGCTCATCCCAGATTGTTAACTCCCCCTCCCTCTCAGCTTTCTGAGGATTCCTCTCCTTCCCACCGTGACAAAGCAGTTCATGAGTGGAAGGCATGTGGATAAAGCAACAAACAGGTGGCAGGGCGGTATTATAGATGTGCATTTCTGGCAACCCATGGAAGAACGTGTTTCCCCATATTTTGGGCAGTCCGCCTCAGTAGTCCATGAACTCCTCTTCTCCTGGAGCTGTCAAGGCCCTTCATCAGTTTTGCCTACCCTGCTAATCTTTGGTTCCTTTCCTAATCTGTAGCAGAGAGGTTCTTATCCAAGTGTCACCCAAAAGCACACTACACATGATTGAGAGTCCATGCAGCCGCCAATGTACTGCTACCGAAGATGTGGGGGAAATGCTGACTTGATAGATAATAATTTTATTTTGGACTGTCTTAATCACCTCGCACCTGGCTGGCACTTGATATGAGCAGATAAGTACCATCAAGAGACAGATAGAATTTGATGGGTACCATTTTTCCCCCATTTGTTTATTTTTAATATTTAGGGTATGCTGTTTTTCCTTTCCTACTTATCTTTCTTCCAATTAATCTGCTGTCAGGGATGAGAAACAAAGAAGCTGAGTGACAGGTACAAACTTGAATTGCCGTTAATTTCTGTGATGTTTAGGAAGGTGTTTTAAAGAAAGGCTATTTCCTACGAAGAAACCAGACTTTGACCTTAAGGATGTGTCCTCTTCATGGGGAGAAAGGTAAATTACATTTGCTATCTTCCTTAAATGGCAAAGCACAAATATCCTTGTAAACGATACATAATTGCCCTGTGATTATATGGCTATTGCTGCACATTGTCAACAAAACAATTATTTTGCCGTCCAATCGCATCTGACTTCCCGGGCATGGTGATTAGCAAAGAAAGGCCCAGAGCCAAGGGACCTACAGGGAGCTCCTTCAACACATCCAAAGGGCAATTAGTTGCTTTGTGCAATGACAACAAAATGGCAACAAAAAAACAGAAGGTCTGAATGAGAATGGTGAGACGGGGCTGGAAGAATTGCTTAATGTACACAATGGAGTTATCAACACTAGGTAGACCATAAAGGTTCTAATCCTATCCATGTTGACCTGGGATAAAAAAAACCTATAATTCTTTAGGACCCATGATCAAATCAAGCCTCTAAGTGGACCAGGAGTGGAATGTTCATCTAAGGCTAGGGTGGCTGGTACACCTCGCCGAAAAATGAGTGTGTGTGTGAATTTGCATGCAATTTGCATACCTTGATTTATAAGTATAGATACTTTGCTGGAGGTGGCAGCGGCATCAAGGTGAGAAAGACTTTTAGTGGTTCTGAGTGAGGTGGCTCCAGCAGGTAAAAGTGTCTGTCCATAAAGACTCAGGGATGTCTCGGTGGCATGGACATCTTCTAGAGCAGATAAAAGCCCCCCAAAGGGAGGAGGAGGCACCCATTGTGCCTTGAGTGCCAAATGCTCTCCTGGCTGAAATCCACTCCTCAGTCTCTTTGAAGAGATAACAACAGCCCTTCTGGATCAGGCCCAAGGAGGCCCATCTAGTCCAGCATCTTGTTTCACACAGTGGCCCACAAGATGCCACTGGAAGCCTACAGGTAGGAGTTGAGGGCATGCCCTCTCTCTTGCTGTTACTCCCCTGCAACTGGTACTCAGAGGCATCCTGCCTTTCAGGCTGGAGGTGGCCTATAGCCCTTGACTAGTAGCCGTTGATAGACCTCTCCTCCATGAAGTTATCCAAAACCCTCTTAAAGCCATCCAGGTTGCTGGCTGTCACCACATCTTGTGGCAGGGAATTACACAAGTTTTTAGGGGGGGAAGTAAAGACGTGGCTCTATACCCAAGCTTTTGAATGAGAATATTTTTTTTACTGCTGCTGCTTTGTGTTATGTATTCTTATTATTTTGTGGGTTATTAAATTGTTATAGAGAGATTATGTTTCTATATCAATATTATATATACTTTTGTATTATGTGTTTTTATTTTTGCGATCCTCTGTACCTTTGGATTTTAATTAGGCATTGTTTTAATTATATTGTAAGCCGCTTTGAGATTATTTTAATGAAAAGCAGCATACAAATTGAACAGTGAACAAACAAATCAATAAATGTGGGCTGTAGCGTGGCACAGAACTCTCCCTCTGCAGGCTAGAGAGGCACTGAGCAGTTTCCACCTCAAAGGAAGCAGCCGTAAAGAAGCCCAGGGGCTCCAGCCTGTTGAGTAGCTGACCCACCCACCCACCCACGCAAAGAACCGATTGAACATATTCTGGTCAGCCTTTCAAAACAGAGGGCTGTCCGGGATAAAAGAGCACATTTGCCCATCTTATCTGAGGTCCCCCTTCCTGCTCCTGGCACCATGTACAGTGCATGTGTGAGGCCCAGGGCCACTGCCTCACCCGCCCTACCCCCTTTCAAAAGTGCCTGCTCTAAGAAAACAAGAAATAGGTTTCATCTTGTAAGTCCATCAGCTTCATCTTTGGAAGACCCCCACCCTCCGCCAACCCCAAACTTGCGTTAGGTTAAATTTTCAGTGGCAATAAATAGAAAGCTGAAGTGACAAGAAAGTATGATGAATGAAATTCCAACTGCATGTATGTATGTATGTATGTATGTATATAAAAGGTTTATATGCCACCATACTTCTTAAGTGAATTCATGGCAATTTACAATAAATTTCATTTTTAAAAACCAGAGTAAAACAGTCTTTAAAAGCATAGAAGTGCAGGATAAGTAAATCTTTATGGTAAAACAGGGCAATCACAAAGAAATATAAAGAGTTAGGGGAAGGCTTACTGAAATTAAAAAACAGTCTTCAACATTCATTTAAAATTAAACATGAGGGGAGTAAGCTTAAGATCAAGGAGCAGGGAGTTCCAGAGAGCTGGGGCCACCACTGGGAAGGCTCACCCAGGCATCACAGTCAGTCATGCTTCCGATGGTGGCGGGACACACAAGAGAACCCTTCTACATGATCCTGCAGGCTGGGCAGAGCTATATGAGAGTATATGGTCCTTCAGGTCTCGGCCCTAAGCTATTTCATAAGTTTGTGATATTCAAATTATCATTTTGATTATGGTTTTATGATTTTCACAGTCCTTTGACTAAAAAAAAAAAATCACCTTAGGAAACAGCCTTTGTGCTTCAGAAATGTTTTTCATTCAACACCATTCAAGTGTTTCTTCCACATGTCCGGTGAACTCATGAGGGGAGGAATGGGACCACAGTGGCTATCCATGCCCCCCCCCATGCTGATGAATGCTAATTTAGCAAGATATATGCGTAACTGAGTGATAAGCCAGTCATTTGTTTAGCACTGAATAAAGGCATCGGTAGGTCAATTCAAGCACTTTTCCTTCACTGAATCATTCTTTCCCTTGTCCAATTTGATCAGGACACCAACCCCAATCCCCCCCCCCCCGCCCCGGAAGTGGGCTTCTCCTTACATTGCTGAGATTGTCCTGCCAAATGATTAGCACGAGAGTGATACATTTTCAGAACAATTTGAGAGTGCAACAGTGTTTCCTGTTTGTTGATCAAAAGTACACAGAAGTACCCCAACTCTTCGTCAGACTGTAGATCTTTTCAGCCATCACCACCACTGTGCTTCTCAGTGCATGGAGAAAGCCTTCAGCACTGGTTTTTGCAGAGAAGTGCTGAGTATGAGGAAACCCAGGGATGTCGATAGCTGGTATGTCAGCAGGGGCGGAGGGGGGATGGTTGGCCAAAATGTTCCCACCCCCCCTCATGCATCCACTGAACCTGGGAGGGGCAGGGCTGGTGAACTGTATCGCATGAGAGCCATTTCCAAAGCATGAAGGCTATTTCTTAAGCTGCTTTCCCCCTCACTTATTGGAAAGATTGTGCCAGCTGTAAAATCATAATCAAAATGCTAATTCGCATATCAAAGACTTATGAACTATAGGCAGCTGGGATTTCACTCTTTGACACAAGGCAAGATGAGTATGAACTACATATCTCCCGATCGTCAATTGAAATATTAACTGCAATGGCTGGCTTCCAGACTAAATTACTCCTTGGTAGTCCTACTGAAATTAAGTAGTCCTTCAGAGCAGGGATTCTCAACATCGGGTCCCTAGATGTTTTTGGACTTCAAATCCCATAATCCCCAACCAAAGGCCACTGGGGTTAGGGATTATGGGAGTTGAAGTCCAATAACATCTGAGGACCCAACATTGAGAATCCCTGCTTTAGAGTAACTCCTGAGTAGTACGATACAGTGACTTAGTCTGGATACCAGCCACTCTCTTTCTAAAGATGGCATTTTAAAATTTCAGCAATTTTGAATTCAGTGCTGAAACATCTGTCAAGGATGTTGTAACAGTTTCCTACACTAAGCAGGGAGCTGGACTAAATGTCTTTCAAGATCCCTTCCAACTCTAAAAGGTTATGATTCTGTAATTCAGTGATACAATGCATATGCATAGGTGAATTAACCCGGCATTTTAGGGACTTACCTGCAATGACTGCATAGAGGTTGGACTACATTTTCCTAGCCATAGGTGCACATCTTACCTTTTAAGGAAACAAAGGGGTAAAACACAATTAAAGAATTAAAACAGAATCTACTTTTTCCAATGTCCTGATAGATGAGTATCATATCAGCTCACACAGTTGAGCAAGAAGATAATTGTGAATGGGCTGGGGGTGAGGGAACATTTTGCTATTGCAGATAAATGTCGCAAATAGCAGGTTCACAAATTTTGTTGCCAGATCCTTTGGAAACTAAGAAAACAAGGTGCCTTAAAATGCATATATACCTAGTAATATAGATTACTTAACTGCTGGAGGTAATCCAGGGGTGTGTGTGTGTGTGTGTGTGTGTGTGTGTGTGTGTGTGTGTGTGTGTGTGTGAATATGATGGAATATTGCTATTTATCCATGGCTAAATCCAATCCAGTGCTATTCAGGAAATGTGTCAACAGCGAACCCATGTGTGATCACATGGTTATGAAGATGTTATCCATGCCAGTGTTAGGGGTGTGCATGGACTGGTTCACAGTCAAACCAGTCCACCACCAACTGGGTAGTTTGAGCAGTTTGATCGTGAACCACTCCAAACCAGTTCTCGGTGGGGCGGTTCATCACAAATTCGGACCGAACCGCCAAACATGGTCCATGAACATCCCTACAATTAAACCACTGTCAATAATGGGAGCATTTCTCACATGATCCTAGGAACTTAACGTAATGTAATAATCCACATAATAATCCCATGTTTCCAGCATACCATGGGATCCTACTAAAAAGAGACAGTGATAATGGCAGGGCTGGGAAATGCCTCCATCTTAAACCCTGAAGAATTGCTGCTACTCAGTGTAGACAACACTGTCTACACTGATGAAACAATGGTTTGGCTAAGTACAGGGCAGTTCCCAAGGTTCATTACCTCAGTTATCTTTACAATGGTCCTGAAAGACAGCCTAGTCTGTTCACCATATTACAGATGAGGGCTGAAAATGAGAGGATAGTGACAGACTTTAGGCTGAATTTAAAACTGAGGTGAAATTAGATTGGAACTGGAGAAATTATTCCCAGTTTACAAGTTAGCTACTAAACCCGTGCTCAGTTTAATCTCTATGTCATTTAACCTAGTGCTAAATAAATTGCATGATGATCAAGGCAGAGGTTATGCGGGGGTATGTGTCTATGTCAGGATTCTGATGTCATGTAGATTTTTCAGATAAACGGGACAGACTCGGAATTCTCAACTGACACTGTAAAGATAAAGACTGATGTAGATTGCTTTGAGATAATACAGAAGTCTAGTTTGTTTTATCAGTGCCCCTGAAGAAAAGCATCCATTCAAAATAGGTTGGGTCAAATAATGAGGCATATTTTGGATGCCCTTTTCAAAGCTTTCTCTCCTCCTTTCTCTCTTTCGTGGAAGGCTGTCACACAGAAGAAAGAGTGGACCTGTTCTCTGTTTCTCCTGAGGATAGTGCTAGCTCCAATGGGATGAAATTACAAGGAAGCAGATTCAGACTAGACAATAGGGGGGGAAATTCTAACTTTAAGAGCTTTTTAACAGTGGAATGGTCTGCCTCTTGCAGTGGTGGGCTCTCCTTTGCTGGAGATTTTCAAACAGAGGCTGGACAGCCATCTGTCAGAGTGATGTAGCAGTTTTCTTCACTGAGCTGGAGGTTGGACAACAGGACCTTCAAGGTACCTTTCAACTCTAAAAGGGTATGATTCTATAATTGCAGGTCAGGCCATGGTCTGCAGTGGCAAATGACAAGAATGGACAAGCGGTGTGTCTTTGCCAAGATTCACAGCTGGAGCAGGAATCAAAGAGGTCAGCTATAAGATCTTCTGCACCCTGGACAGTTCCTGGGAGAGATGAGGATGTACTGACAAGTGTGCTAACTGAGCTTTTATATACATCCTGGGCTTAGCCCCCCCCCCCCATTCCATACCTCTTGCTGGGAAAACAGTCTGTGGAAGGTGATAGGATCATGGAAATGAAAAATCCATGGTAGTGAGGATGCTGACCCCTCAGCAGTACCCATCTTGGAATCTCTATTTATGGAGATCTCTAGCTCTGAGGTGTCTGTCTCAGGGTCCTTGATCAAGGCCTCAATTCAGTACCTCTGCCATTTGTGCTCCTGGATCTCCAGAACCAGGCGGCCCCTACCTCACTGAGTCACTGCTGGAAGTAATCGAGTCATGATGAGAACAAACATTACAAAAAACCAAACACCAACAACAACACCCAATCTCATATCTGTTCCGGAGATTTAAGAAGTTGTTGATTTCATAGGCGCTAAGCAATCAGTGCTTTCTCATCTTGCTCCCCCACTGTTTCACACTGAACAATGCTGCACGGTTGGACAGCCAGTTCTCTGGGGGTTGCCCTAGAGGAGAAAAGGGTAACTTTATAACTGAACAGGGCAGAGGTACTTCTACACTGCCTCCACCACTCTAAAAACATTACATCTGCCTCCCCGCTGAGTTCCTACCCATTGGTTGAACAAAAATGATGAGCAGTAGTGAAATAGCCTTCTTGGGTTTTGTTGCCTCATTGGTTCTTCATCTCATTTTCAGAATCCCCCTAGAAAGCAGAAAGATAAACCTGTCCATATATCTTTTAATTTCCCTGCACTATCATTTCATTATTAATCTCTGTAATGGGTGACACTTAACTCTGGAATGGAACCCAGGCAGATGCTGCCTGTAAGAAAAACGCGGGAGCAAATAAAGCTGTATTGTGCTGTGATATGAGGGATGTGAGGAACAGATTTACAAGGAGCTGTGTTGGGGGAAAAGAAGAAGCTCCATTTCCAGACAGAGGGTGGGGTAACAATCACTTGGTTTAATGGCTGCCTGGAATGGATTTTTATTTAAACTTTTCCTCACAGGCAGACAAAAGGACCATTTGCGTGGAGTGCTAAAAGGATGAGGCCTCGTGCAAAGCGCCCTCCCGCCTTGCCAAAGCTGCTGCTTCTGGCTGAGGTGCCAGCGATGCCGTTAATCACGGGGCCGGCCTTAAGAAGGGAAGTGGAGAGGCATAAACGTGCTCATGGAGTTTTTATTGTTGTGACCCTGACGCCAGGCGCAAATTGTACAACATTTTGTGCCAGCAACCACGGTGATTTACATATATTTTCCCCCCTTCTGAACAGAGTGGACAGCTGGTGAATCCTCGCGCCTATTAATCTTTTAGCGTGCAATCATTTTCTGGTATGTAACAACTATTTTTCAATCTTTGGGGCATCAAGTGAGGTAATGAATAATTCCATTATATTCTTACTGGACAAATGGGTATTTCTGAATGACACATTAGGTTTGGAGCAGCCGAAGGAAGGGGTGGCAGAGAGGCTGTTTATTACATTTTTGTTGTGGGAAACTGAGAAGGATCTTTCTAATCTTCTCCTTAGGGGATCACTATAAAACAGAGGGACCATATAAAATGGGAAGCGGGGTGCAATTGTGAGTTCAACTCTCCGACTGTCAATATGTTTCTTTCCCTTTGCTATTTCAGAGCTCTCTGAATCTCAAGTCTTGATCTGGGCTGAAATTAGGCATGACAGGAGATGCAGCCGCTCCCTCTCTCTCAGTCATTTCTGGTCCTAAAAACCTCAAATGATGATAGGCTTGCTAACCCTTCAGGATTCACTCAGAGCCTCCAGGAAACAGCATAATAAGAACAGCTCTGCTGGATCAGACCCAAGGCCTATCTAGTCCAGCATCTGGTTTCCCAGAGCAACCCATCAGATGCCTCTGAGAAGCCCACCAGCAAGAAGTGAGGGCATGCCCTCTCTCTTGCTGTTGCACCCCTGCAGCTGGAATTCAGAGGCTTCTTGTTGTTGAGGCTGGAGGTGGCCCACAGCCACCAGACCAGTAACCATTGATAGACTGTCCTCCATGAATTTGTCTGAGCCCATTTTAAAGCCAACACACGTTCCAGGTGACTATTGAAAGTAATCATGGAAATTATAATGGCTTGATATTATGAGAAACATTGTCCAAAACACTGGGGAACACCATCTTCAGAAATACCTTCAGACAGAGCTGGCAACCCCTTGTGGTGACATCACCATGCTGTGAGTTCCTCTGAGCACCAAAACACAGTTTTTTTTAAAAAAGAGTGTTGAGAAGATCTTCCCAGTCAGGCTCAGGTCTCAAAACAGAAAAGACGAATTATTTCCCTAAAACCCAGAAAATGGCTCAGTTTATTCAGAGACCACATCAGACCCTGTATGTCCCCTGGTTATATCATTGGGAGTGCAAAAGGACTGAACCTCCTATCCACTCCAGTGAGCATTCTGTTCCAGCTCTAACCAACCCACCCTTTTTCCTATCCAGATCCCACCCACTTACCTGGCTTGCCGCTCTGGCAATGGTGGTGGCAGAATGCATAAAAGGAGGGGGCTTTCCCTTCTCTTCCCTCTCTGACATACAAATGTCCTCTGCACATGTGCAGAGGACACTGAAATGGCCCCCACATGTGTGCAGAGGCCCAAACTGGGCCAGAGAAGGCCCTGCTGGCCCGGGCTACTTACGGGGAGGCTGGTGAAATAATGACAATGTGGCCAGATTACTAGATATGTTGAATGACTGTGCCCTAGAACAGTTGGTCATGGAACCAACTAGAGAGAAGGTGACCTTGGACTTAATCCTGAGTGGCACCCAGGTCCTGGTTCAAGATGTCAGTGTCATGGAACCTTTAGGGAACAGTGACCATAGTAGGATCAAATTCAGCATACATGTGGGGAGAGAATCACCAAGGAAGTCTAACACAGACACTTTGAATTTCAGAAGAGGAAACTTCTCTAAAATGAGGAGTTTGGTGAAAAGAAAACTGAAAGGGGAAATCAGCTGAGTCAATTCACCTCAGAATACATGGAGTTAATTAAAAACCACAATAATAGAAGCCCAGTTAGAATGTATACCATAATGGAGGAAAGGTACCACTAAGTCCAGGAAGATGCCAGCATGGCTAAAAAGTAAAGTCAAGGAAGCTAGAAAGGGTATAAAATCAGTAAAAACTAAAAGAAAATAATTAAACATCAACCATGTGCCCCACTGTCTTGAAATTCGGGTGGCAGGTGATACCAATGAGGACCTGCCAACCACCCAAATTTGGTCACCCTAGGACCTTGATAGGTGGTCTGAATCGATCCAAATCCAAATTGAACTGAATTGAATCCAGATTGAATCTGGGGTGATTTAGGGAAACAGATCTGAACACAAAACAAATCAGGGGTGATTTGTTCTGGGCACAAATTGAATTGAAAAAAGTGATTTGTGCATATCCCTACTTAGTATACGATGTTAGTGCCTCCTTTCTCACTTTCTCCACCATGAGCAAGTTTACCTACTCTTTCCCCATCCTGCTTTTCCCTTCTGATATACCTAATTTAGGCTGTGTCTACGCCAGGGGTTCCCAACCTGTGATCCCCCAGATGTTTCTAAACCACAATTCCCATCATCTCCAGCCACAATTTATTCCATGCTGGGCTGTGGAACAAGCCCTCTCCAGCATCTCTGTGAGGGCAGAGCCCTGCTACCACCTTGATATCACTGCACAACATGTGGGCCAGAGTCTGCTGCCATATTTAAACCTAGATTTATCCTTCTCATGGGACTTCTTTCTCATGGAAAAAAAACTATTATCCAGTTGATAAAGAAATAAATCAGAACTAGCTGGGCCAGGCGCAGAGCATCTGCACCTCCGGCTGGCCCACCTACCCACTGCTGCCATCTTCCCCCACTGGCCCACCTGCTGCCTTTTTCTTTCTCGCTCCCCTCACCTTTCTGTCTGGCCGGGTTCCAGCTTCTTCTCCCCACCCCAACCCTGCTTTCTGGCTGGTGGGAGGTTGGACAGGTGGGCAGTCCAGCTTCTTCTCCTGCCGGCTGCTCCCCTTTCTGGCCGGCCAGCTGGCCAGCTTCTTCTCACCCACCTGGCACTTTCTGGCCAGCTGGACGCTGGCTTCTTCTCCCATCTGGCACTCCTGCCATTGCTTTCTGGCCAGCTTACCATCTCCCCCCCCCCCCCGCTTTCTGGCTGGCCGGGTGCCGGCTTCTTCTCTCTCCTGCCCGCTGGTTCTGCCACCACTTTCTGGCCGGCGCCATCACTGCCACCATTTTCTTTTCCCCACCCCTCCCATGGCTATCTGGCAGTTCTCTGAACTCTCACGAGAGCTGCCACACATGGGATTTGCCACGGGTATTTCTTAGAGAATTATATTTAGATATGTTTCTCCTCACTTCATTGTTCACCCTCTTCTTACAAAGGCACCACACACTTCCTCAAATCTTTACACAGAGACCCATTTGATACTGCAAGCCATCTTCTTGAACTTAAAGCTAATCTACAAGGGGGGATGTTTATTTCATACTTTACAGTCCTACCATGAATGAATGGCTTGTGTAGTTTATTCCACCACATCCCCCCAATTTCCCATGGATTTGACAATAGTATTTGCAAACCTGCTGTCTGACATACTGTGCAAGGGCACATCAGCCCACTACAGATACATGTGCACGACTGCACAAATGCAAAAATGGCAGAAGTGAAGTGATGTCAGAGTAAACCCATTGGAAATAATGGGCTTACTCATGTGCAGTGTCACTTGCACAACTTGTGCAACTTGCATGCATGCAAGGTAACTAGGCTGATGTGCCCTTGTGTGTTATGTTAGCTGCTGTCTGGTTGAGATATTCATCTGCAACAGCAAAGAGCCCTCTCTCCATCCCATACACAACAATCTTGCCTCCCAACTCTGTGAGCTGCTGTGATACTTGTCAACCAGGACATTGGAATTGGCAGATTCCGATAACCAAGGCTGCGTACATAAAGTAAGATTTACACCTACAGCTAGGGAAATGCAATATAGTCAATACAAGTAAGTCCCTAAAATTCAGGATGAATCCACTCATGCTTATGCATCACTTGACAGTATTATACCATTCTAGTGCTGGATGGTGCTTTGGAGGTCTTCTCATCCAACCCGCTGCTCAGTGCAAGAAACAGCAACGGCACTTCTGACAGACGGCTGCCTAACCATTGTTTGGAAACCTCCAGCAAAAGATGACCCACCACTTCCTGAGACAAACACACGGGTTCAGACATAATGGGGAACTGGAGGCAGAGCAGGAGACAACTTAAGTACATAAGAACAGCCCTGCTGGATCAGGCCCAAGGCCCATCTAGACCAGCATCCTGTTTCACACAGTGGCCCACCAGACGCCGCTGGAAGCCACAGACAGGAGTTGAGGGCGTGCCCTCTCTCCTGCCATTACTCCCCTGCAACTGGTACTCAGAGGCTTCCTGCCTTTGAGGCTGGAGGTGGCCCAAAGCCCTCCGACTAGTAGCCACTGATAGACCTCTCTTCCATGAAGTCATCCAAAGTCATCCATTCCATGAAGTCATCTTCAATTCTGAATGTCCAAATGTGGGAAACTGTAGTTTAGACCCTAACCCAACCCGAGGATTCACACACCTGACTACAATTTGAACCCTTGGTTTGTAGTAAGGTTCACTGCTTGGGCCTCCAGTTTGTGGCTGCCTCCATTACATCCAAATTCAGTAACGGAGGCAGCCTTCCCCAGGACCGGTGTTGAGGGAAGGAAGCTCCTCCATCTCTCTGTCTTGATTGGCCACCGTAGCTGTCCTTCAGTCAAAGGAGGAAGCCAGACAGTCAGTTCCCTGTCCTCTCTGCAGTCTCACAGACTCCAGAGAGAAAGCCAGTGCTTATGTCCAAATTCAGACAGGTAAGCACATGGTGGGGGAGTAGGGGGCAGGAACCACGGGTCCATTGGAGCTTTGGTTCCATATTACATCTGAACTGGGCCAGACTGTTCCACGCTGAACAGCTTTTACAGCCAGGACATTCTTCCTTCATAATGCTTAGGCTAAATCTGCATCCATATAATTTCAATCCATTGGTTCCAGTCCTACAGGGAAGCTTGGGAGAACAAGTCCACTTCTGCGTGACAGCCCTTCAGAGGCTCCAGACTAGACATACTCAGCTCTAAAGATAGTATCTTCAACTCATAGGATCCTCCTCTCATAATTTTTGATGCCATTTTCTGAATCTGTTCCAGTTTACTTACATCCTTCTTAAAAGGTGGGGCCATAAATTAGACACATTGGTTGACATCCAGTCCATTAAAGGACTGCTTAATTTTAACAGGGCATTCCTTTCATCGGGATGTCAGTCAATATTCCAAGTGGGGTCTGACCAGAGCAGAACAGTGGAACAATTACTTCTTGTGATCTGGACATGTGATCCCACTGTAGCGGGATTTTCAAACAAGGCAATTCCATGTATATACCAATGTGTGGAGAGGGAAGTAGGAGCTGTGCTCACTGCACCTGCCCTCCCCCTGTCCTCGACATCTGCACATTCAAATGAAAATGGGTGTCTATGCAGACATTCTCAGTGTGGTTAAAAACTCAGTTTTGCCGGGAACCTCAGTCTCACTGGGTTCTAAGTTGGGTGGAGAGCCTATGCACATGCCTGCATAGTTCTCAATAAGGCAGCGACAAAAGGCAGGGTCTTCTCGGTTGTGGCCCCTTGGCTATGGAATTCCCTCCCAGAAGAACTTTGATGTGCTCCCTCTCTTAGTAGGGAGCTTTGAGAACTTTTAAAAATATTTTTTAAAAAACAAAAAAACCCACCTTGTTTAGAGAGGATTTTAAAATCATTTAATTATAAATTGATGGCTTTTTATAGGGTTTGAGTTTGTTTTAATTGATGTTATTCTATGCTGAGTTTTATTTATTTTATTGGTTTAAATTTTATATTGTTTTTACCATTGTCAGCCTCCCCAAGCAGTCCTGTACTGGAAGGGTGGGATATACATATTTTAAATGAATGAATGAATGAAATCCAGTGATACAAGTGTAAACTCCTCATTGCATTCTACTGAATATATGAAGGTCGTGGATAGAGCTCTTAGGCACATTGACACTGGGGAAGTGTCCAGTAGGTGGAGCCCTTCTTGATGTCAAGGGAACAGATGAAAGGGCTTTCCTGATGACTTGAAATATCAGAGATAGGATAGGGCATTGATATCATCTCATACGCAACACTTTTCTAATGATTTCATTAGTACAGAACCCTTTGCTTTGCGTGCTGTGCAGTGTTCTTGGGTCTGACTAGCGGCACATGGTCATCTCACGGTAGGTCTACCTGGAAGGACTGGTCAGTTGGTAACGAGAGTCTTTTGTTCATCCCCCTCCCCCACCATGCAGTGCTCATATATTCTAGAATGCAGAAAGGGTTGATCAACTGTTAACGGTGGAAATGTCATTGTTGGGCCCAGGCTAGAGAACAGTCCAATTCAAAAGCATTGTGATGTCCTCCCTCCTCCCACCCTCGACTGCAACTACCTTATCTCTCCACTCTCTATGTGCTGATGTGACACTTATCAATCAGGACAATGGGAAAAGGGAGTGAGTGGACTCAGTCTCTGTTTATCTGAGGTGTGCAGGACTGCAGTTCTGCTCAACTCCTTCCCCCAGATGCTATTACGTTTTCTATTGCCACCTGACAAAGAGCCTTATGATTCACAGCGATACATACCAATGCGGCACATGCAAGGGTGGAAAAGAAAGAGAGCCAGGAGAGACGATGGCTGAAACAACTTTTATTAGGGACAATTGGAAATGATTGCCGTCTGAGCTTGGCCTGTATGTAGGGGACCAGCACAGCTGTAAATTTCTATACCAGTCTCAGAGTAGACCCCAAGATTGTGCAGCTTTTGGAAACAGCATCTAAGAGGTTTGCTACTGAATCACTGAGCACAACCAACGGGTGAATGTCATTGCCCTACGTAAGGCAGTTCAGTAGCAGGGCATTGCTTTGCATCGAGAAGTCCCCAGTTTTGATCTGTGGCATCTTTAGGCAGGGCTGGGGAAAACTCCTGCCTGAAACCTTGGAGAGCTGCTGCCAGTCAACACTAGGGGTGTGCAAACACGTTTGAATCCGAACCAGTTCGATAGCGAACCGGTTTGAATCAAACGTTCGGGGTCGAGCTGAATCACTCTTGGTTCAGCTTGACCCTGGACTGAACACCCCGGCCCCATGTTTAGGTTTTGTCTAACATTTTTTTAAACGTATCCCCTCTGGGGGGAGGCTTGTCCGAGGTGGTGGTGGGGTCAGCAGAGGTTCCCCCTAAAACATTTTTTTTAAATTTCTTTCTTTTATTTAACTTACCCACTCTGGGGGGTTCTCCAAGGTGGTGGTGGAGTCAGCAGAGGTCCCCCCTCCCCCCGCCAGCCTTCCTGTTTGTGAAAATTGCCCAGTTCAGGTATCTTTAGCCCTTTCCAGGCCTATTCCCCAGCACGACAGCCATTTTGGAGGCCACCGCGACTGTGCACTGCATGGCTGGGTCATGACGCTGGCCATGCAGGGTCCCAGTGAGCAGGCGTGGCAGCCTCCAAAATTCCCTGGAATTCCCTGGCCCTGTTCCCTGGAATAGGCCCAGAAAGGGCCGAAGACACCGAACTTTGTTATTTTTTAAAAAAAGAAGGCTGGCAGGGGAAGGGGGGACCTCTGAGGACCCCCCTTGCCACCTTGGAGAAGGCCCCCCCCACCAAGTGGGTAAGTTAAATAAAATAAACATTTTTTTAAAAAAAGTTTGATGAAGCCCCCCCACCCCGGAACTGAACAAAACAGGGTCAGTTGATGGGGGGCAAAACCAAACTGTCCTGGTCTGGTTTGGGTCTGGTTTGAACTTGGCCAGGAGGTTTTCTGCACACCCCTAGTCACCACAGACAATACTGAGCAAGATTAACTAATGGTTTGATTCAGTATAAGGCAGTATATGTTCCTAACACATTGCTGAGCATATCTGCATGAAGACAAAGTAGTGGGAAAATAGAACATCCCAGAGGAATATAAAGAAAGATTCTACAAACTTCAGCCCATGACTGTTTCGAACCTGAAGAGGGTGCAGAATGCAGATAGCCTTTCTTTTGATGCATTTAAGTCATGATTCTGGCACCAGCGCCTCCCTCCTGCTCTGTTCTGAGCATATTTCCAAAAGCTGGAGTTGTTTAGGAGGAGCAGGGAGTTGCCCTGAGAAATTTCATTAATCTGTATTCTGGTTTCCCTCAAAAGTCCTCAGATGTTTTGCCCAAGCAGGAACTGTCAACTTCCTGTCCACATAGCTTTGACAGAGAGGATAATGGAATCATTCCACCCATCAAAAATCTGGGCTGTGGCTGCCATATTATTTTCTGCAGTTCAGTCTAGGAATGTGTAAGGTGGCTTAGCATGGCAAGGTTCTCTGTGTGTGCCCAGTGGTCTTCTGATCCAGAAAGAGAGTGGGGTTTCTATCAACACCTTTCTATAGTACCGTCCATCTCTCCTGAAATTCCTTACAAAGTCCACATCTCAGGACAGAAGAGAGCATTGCTCCCTCAGCTATATAGTGTTGAGATTTGCTACAGCCATTGTCTCAGTTCTGTGTATGGGGCATGCTTGTCTATATTTCAATGTAGCTATGTACCAGTTTGCGGGGTGGAGTTTGGGTTTGTTTGTCTGCTCCTCACTTGCTGTCTTGAATTCAAACTGACAGGTTCCCCTCTCTCTGCATAAGAGACTGTTAGTCTGTTTATTGTTTTCTTAGCCTATGGTTTTTTTAGTAATCAATATCAAACTCTTGTTTCTCGGTTTAAGTTGCTTCCTGTACAATTACATATAGAGGAAAAGTAATTTCCCTGAACATTTAGCAGGACAATTAGTATTTATTTATTTACTCATTTTTCTGTTTATTTATTTACTCGTCTATTTGTTTGTTTGTTTGTTTGAAACATTTAATATACCACCGACTCCGAAGACTCCGGGCAGTGCACAAAAATGCAAAACAAGATAACATTAAAAATTACATTCTAAATTAAAAACTAAAGTAACTAACAAAAAAGAAAAAGAAAAAACAAATAGGTAAATTACAGTAGGGGTGTGCAATTCGGATTTTCAGTGTTTCGGCTCGGACCCGAGCCGAAACACCCCCGTTCTGTTCTGTGGCTGAATATGGCCCTCCCGAATCACCCCCTGATTCGGTTAGGACCCAAATTCATTCAGGTCTGAATCTGAATCAATTTGGGGCAAAAAAGTGGGTCCCAGGGGCAAAATAGTGGGGTGGAGTGGTATTGCCCAATGGGTGGAGGCTACCACCCAAATTTCAGGGGGATTGGTCAAAGGGCTGATTTTTGGTGAATTTTTGAGGTTTTAGTGTCTTTGGGGCAGATAGGGGGCATAACGTGGGATCTGGGTCAAAAGAGTGGGGTGGGGTGGTAGTGCCTAATGGTTGGAGGTTACCACCCCAATTGCAGAGGGATTGGGCAAAAAGCTGATTTTTGGTGAATTTCTGAAGTTTACGCGTCTTTAAGGTTTTCCCCCATGAAGGCTGTATTGCTTCACGTCGGGGAGAAAGGGGTGTCCTAGTGCTGGGTGAGGTTGGTGGTAGTGCCAGGTAGGGGCAAGGAAGCTACCTGAATTTTTTCAAAGGATTTGGGCAGAGGGCTGATTTTTGGCGGATTGTTGAAGTTCGCGCATCTTTAAGATTTTTCCTCATAAGTTATAATGTAGCTTTCAGCAGCCCCATAAGTGCACTTGGGGGGTGCTGGGGTGGCCCAGAGAGAGTGGTGGTGTAGTGCACATAGGGTTCCAACCACCCCCATGGGTTTCTAATCCATGGGGTACAGGGTTATGTTGTTTCAGAGGTTTTCTGAGTGTGGATTCTATGATAGCAAATGAGAGTGGATTCATGGTGTCTCATTGAAAATCTCATTTGCTATCATAGAATCCACACTCAGAATACCTCAGAAACAACAGAACCCTGTACCCCATGGGTTATAAACCCATGGGGGTGGTTGGCACCCTATGTGCACTACACCACCACTCGCTCTGGTCCACCCCAGCACCCCCTAAGTGCACTTATGGGGCTGATGAAAGCTCCATTATAACTTACTATGAGGAAAAACCTTAAAGATGTGAAAACTTCAACAATTAATCAAAAATCAGCCCTTAGCCCAAATCCTTTGAAAAAATTCAGGTAGCTTCCTTGCCCCAACCCAGCACTACCACCAACCCCACCCAGCACTAGGACACCCCTTTCTCCCCGACGTGAAGCAATACACCCTTCATGGGGGAAAACCTTAAAGACGCATAAACTTCAGAAATTCACCAAAAATCAGCCCTTTGCCCAATCCCTCTGCAATTGGGGTGGTAGCCTCCACCCATTAGGCACTACCACCCCACCCCACCCTTTTGGCACAGATCCCACGTTATGCCCCTATCTGCCCCCAAACTAAAACTTCAGAAATTCACCAAAAATCAGCCCTTTGCCCAATCTCTCTGAAATTGGGGTGGTAACCTCCACCCATTAGGCACTACCACAGAACACCACTATTTTGCCCCTGGCACCCGAAATTCGAGCAGACGTCACATCCAACCTTTTTGCATTGAAGTCAATGGGCTGCAAAAAGGCGGGAAATTCAAATAGACATCATAGCTCAAAACGGAGTGGGGAAAAGAAGGCAAAAAATGGAGGTCCGAATCACCTGAATTTTCGGGCCCGAAATTCTGGTGATTCGGCTCGTGCCCGAAATTTCTCGGATCTTTTCGTGGGTGATTCGGTTCGGCCCCTAATCACCCGAAATTCGATGTTTTGGGCACAGATCATTCTGTGCCCGAAACATTTTGCACATCCCTAAATTACAGGGCAAAAGCCTATTGAAAAAGAAAAGTCTTCAACAGAGATCTGAAAATCGGTAAGGAAGTGGCTAAACGAACCTGAAGGGGAAGAGAGTTCCAAAGAAGTGGGGCAGCAACTGAAAAGGTAGTATGTATATCACAGTTCCATGGGCTGTGTTAGATCCCATCTTGCATGCCCTTCTGCCTCAGAGACAGGATGGGGGAGACTAAAACACCTTTCCCATGCTGCTCCGGGGTCTTCTATTCATTTCCAAACCAAGCCTAGAACCTTCTGAAAAGCAGCAGGGCCTGGACTTCCACCAGAAACACTCCTATCCCCACAAGTTCTGGCCTAGATAGTGCTGAAGCATTTTCAGCTCTAGATTTGAACTATTGTGAGTAGCCATAATTACCTGACCCATGAGGACTTTTCAAACAGGGCTCCTCTACAGTCTGAGTATAAAGCCCTATATATAAAGCCATCTATATATAAAGCCCTAAGGCAATTTGTGGCATGTGCATGCGTGGCACACTAGAGGTGCCCGGACCACAGAGCCGCACAGGTGTTGAGCCCAGTAAAATGCAGTGGCAGCGGCAGTGATGCTGCCGTTGCTGCTGCTCCGGGTGGGGGCGGCATTGGAGCTTTAGGTGGGAGCCACTCAAAACCTGCGAGAAGGAGGAAGGAGGAGAAGCAGGAGTGGAGCAATCTGGGGCTCAGGTGAGGGTGGGGAGGTTTCTGGGTGAGGGGCTTGTGGCAGAGGACAAGGGAGCTCGTTGCTGGGAAGCCGGATTGGCCATGGCCACCCAGATGAGTGGCTGCTTCTGTTGGGAGCTCTGGGGGTTGGGGGAAGGGGAATGCCGCCGCATGGCCCCTGGAGTCCCCAGAGCCCCAGGAAGGCCCTGTGCGAGTGTGCAGTGCCTTCCTGGGGTCCCCTCTCCCCCCACAACCTGAGTGTGTCAGTCGTGGCTAACACACCATCAAGCAAACCAGACAGAGAACTCGAACTGTTAACCTCATTTAAGGGAAGGGGTTTTTAGGCGGGCTAGCCACTGTGGAACCACCAGGCTCACCTGTGAGCCCAGTGGTTCTCACGATGGGGGAAAATGCAGGCTGGGCTCCCCGGTTTCCCCCCATTGTGAGAATAGCCTCAGAGAGGGGGTCCTGATTCCTTTCTGAAGATGTTGGGAGCCATGGGAGCTCCAATTTTCATAGTTTCCAGTGGCCCCTGACATTGCACTGTATACCTCTGGCAGCATCTAAGGCCTAACAGGAGCCTAATTAGGATCCCTAAAAGAAGAGTGTGGGAGAGGAAAGGGCAGGGTATGGTCGGGAATGGTTGCAATGGCTGTTGCTGACTGGGAGGCCTCTGGGCCCCATTGTGCACATGATGACTTCATCAAGAGGACAAGGAGGCCTTCTTTTGCAATGGGTGCTCATTTGAATGAATTTAAAGCATCCAGTGATTGCTTGGGTAATTAAATTATTTTCTGGAGGGAATTTTGCATGTCACGATTCCTGCTGCATTGTCTTCAGTTTGTTGGCTCACAATTTGTGCAGAGCTGGCGTGTGGCAATGAACTCCAGAAGTTTTAGGTCTGTGTTCTGTGAAATACTTCCTTCTGTCTTTCCTCTTGTTATTGCCAATCCATCTTGTCCAAGATCTCTCCCTTCCTGTACACAGCCCTAACATCTCCAGCCTTAAAAATCCTGTCTGGCATGTTCTTCCTTCGCCCTGAAGGCTTGTTATGCTACTTGATATATGTGGGGCATTAGCGTGGCTCACACCTCCATCCAAGGGAGGCCACAAACGGGGATTGGCACCCAGCGAGTGACTGGCAGCGGTGATGAATTCTTATTGTGTCGAGAATTTTTCGGCATGACATTTATTGGTAAACCCATCCAAAATAATCCCCATTCAGACCTGCCAGATTTGCTGCAAAGTGATGTGCTCCCGTCGCGCATTGCCAGAAGAATAATGATTGATGCCCTCTGCCAATCAGTGTGAGGAATCAGTCAACGCCTTCCTGTCGTTTTAGACTATGGCTGCATGACCCTTTCCCCAACTCCCCATTTCAAAATTCAGGGGAGGGGAGGAATTGTTGAGTTTAATGAGTATGGGCTACCTGCGCTGGCTCATTTAATGAGGTGGTGGTTGTCCTTGTTGTTATTATTCTTGGCTGCCATACAATGCAAGGGAACACAGGTGGCTTGAGCACTGCCTACACCCCTCCATTCTCATAAGCAGTGCCGATGGGGCTCCATGCATTCAGTTGTAGGACATGACACCCATAATTTCAAGTACGTATGTGCATAGAGCCCTTATGGTAGATTAAGACTGTCCCATTTGCAATGCTTATGGGTGTGCAGGGGCATGGGTGGTGCTCAGTCCACCCGCTTTTCCTTGAACTGTCTATGAGCCACTGTTGTTGTTGATAACATAGCACCAACCATGTATGAGGCACTTTAAAACAGATTAGAGGATTGGTTTGCTTAGGATGTGGGCAAGAAAGTACCTCTTCCAGGCAGTCCAGGGAGAATATTCCCTGAGAAAGCTATTTCATCAAACTCCATTGGAATAACATTCTGCTGCTGTTCTTGTTTTTGTTGTGGTACACAGCTGCCATGTTTGAATTCTGAAGCTCCGGGTAATGTACCCAGACATGTAACCATGTACATTGCTCTGGGCTCCTTGGACGAAGAGCAAGATAGAAATGTCAAGATGCATGCATACTTACATCAATATAATGATAAATTCCCCTCTCACCACTTGGCAAGGTAACACAAAGAGCTCATTCAGAAGATCATTTTACCACACATCTTCACCCAATATATGGTAAAACTTCTCCTAACCATTTGGTGGGATGATACACACACACACACACACACACAACCTTGGAGTGAGGTGGTTTACACCAGATGTTAGACCAGATTGGGTCTCCAGATGTTACTGGACTTCAACCCCCATAATCCCCAACCAAAGACCACTGGGGTTGGGGATTGTGGGAGTTGAAGTCCAATACCATCTGGGGACCCAACGTTGAGAATCCCTGGTTTACACCATAAGAATTTGGTGATTCATGTGACCTCTTTTCAGACATTCAGGATCAGTGAAAAATGAACTGAATACATTGAATCTAGTTCCTGAAAGTCTGGAAAAGGCTATGGACTCTCGGTGTCCAAAGGGCAGCGACATCTCATGGTATATTACCACTGGAACATGGCCATTGTGTTCAAGCTCCATCTCACCCCCTACCCCAATCTGTGCCCCCAGGGCAATCCTTTCATGAGACAAGGTCAGGCAGTGGCCTCGGGTGGTAGGTTATTGAGGCATCAACAGGACAGCAAGTTGCCCATCAAACCCACCATTGGAGCATCTCTTTGGGACCAGCCAGACCCTTATGAGCTTTGGCAAGAAGTTCTCCTCACAGCCCTTGCAAAGCATGCAAGAGGCACGAGGAGAGACAAGGAGGTTGCTGGCAACTTTCCCTCTTCCTCGCATCCTGCACCACTTTCAAACCTTGCAAGGGTCAGTTCAGAAAGGAGGCTGGCCCCTACCAGGGTTGTGGGGCAAAGCAAGACATGTTGCCTCACCTGAAGTAACACAGTAGCTCAGGTTGTCCCTGATGTTCCTTCCTCCTTCATTTGCCACATGGGGTAGTAGATATTGTGGATCGGGCTGTATATTTTGCAAGACCAATTACATATTATCAAACTCCATATTCTGTTCATCTGCTATGGGCCCATGGTATTTGTTCTTTTTCTTATATAGCCAACAACAACGGCAAAAATAATCCTCAGGAAACCTTGTGGTTGCTGTCCAGCTTCCCCTCCCCCAAAACACACGCACGCACACACACAAACAAAGAAGAAACTGTTAGCCGAAGGCTAATCTGCAGTAACCAGAAGTTGATCTTCTTTCTTCCAATATGAAAAGATTTATTTTTCCATTGTTAATACATGCTTTGACTGAGTTCACATGGCTAACTTTTGCATTACGGCTGTGGCTATTTTGTTAGCACACAGCTTGCCAATTAAAACATCTGAAGGTCCTGGACATCATGTTTGCCGAGGTGTGTGGAGAAAATGCTGCATTGATTTATTATCAACTAACATGGAAATTGTTGTCATTCTGGCTCTTGTCATCCCTTTCCAGACTCTTCTGCTGATTTCTCAAAAGAATCTAAACGCAAAGAGATGAAGAGAAAAGACAGAATTGGCATTTAAATTAAATATTTTGAATGGCTGATGGCTCAAGTTTTTCTTATGACAAATGTGTTAATTATTCATATATTTACAAATACATTTTGCCGCTCAAATGGTTATCAAGCCCATATCTGTGCCATAGTCCACTTAGGGTAAGGCCCAGGTCATGGAAGCCTTACCCAATGCTGAACCTGGTGTTCTTGAGCACAGAGAAGACAAAGAGAAACAGCGAAGAAACTGGCAGTTCGCCCAGCCTTGGCCAACCCAAAGCTTTCATAGTGCCCACAGTAACTTTTTCCTTCCTCTCTCAGGGGTTTAACATTGTACATCCATATTTATTATGATGCCTGAAGAAGTCCCAATGGCTCTAGTAGATGCTGCCTATGGCATTGCATCAGGCTAGTTTCCAGCCTTGGACGTTCTCAACTCAGAAGCCTAACAGAGTCGACAAATTCCCCTTATGAGGAAGTGAATTTCAAGATTTGCAGAGTTGCTCTGACCATGTGGGATTTCAGTGGAAGGCTTCACATATGTAGTCAATTCACATATGCTTCAATTCACTATTGAATGGCAGGGGGCGAAATGGCATCCATGTGAACAGAGGTTCTGTGTGTGTAGGGCAATGCAGCACACACTGGTCTATAGATGAGACCAAAGCATTAGCTGTTTTCAAAGTCAGTTATTTTTCTTCTCATACCCAGTTTGTCAAGTATCAATGACTTTTCATAGCAACCAGTCTCGAAAACTGTGCAATGCATATCCGCCCTTAGAGAGCTGCATTATGAACCTAAATTCATGAGCCTTTAAAACGTAAAAGTGTCATTAAAGTGAAATGTAAAAATGGAATGCCATCATTCTAAATGCTGAACATTCTGTGGGCCATAAATTCTAACCATCCATCAAGTTCTCCTGAGATTTGGTGACCAGATGACAAGTGCCACCACTTGTCCAAGTTTCATGCAGATTCTTTGAGTCCATAAGAAGCTGATTCCACTTGTTGGAGATCTTGTTGGTCAAGAATAATAGACCTTTATTTTTCTCTCCCTTCACTCTTTAAATGCATCAAAAAATTCATGCCCATAGTGGCATGCATGCATTATTGTTCTGATTTCAGACAAATCTCAAATATTTATTGAGAGATTAGCTTTTCAAGCTAGAGGAAGCTGGTCTTGTGGTAGCAGGCGTGACTTGTCACCCTAGCTAAACAGGGTCCACCCTGGTTTCATTTGAATGGGAGACCACATGTGAGCACTGTAAGATATTCCCCCTCAGGGAATGGAGCTGCTGTGGGAAGAGCAGAAGGTTCCAAGATTCCCTCCCTGGCAGCATCTCCAAGATAGGGCTGAGAGAGATTCCTGCCTGCAACCTTGGAGAAGCCACTGCCAGTCTGTCTAGACAATACTGAACTAGATAGACCAATGGTCTCACTCAGTATACTGCAGCTTCCTATGTTCCTAAGCTTTTTTAAAGTCCCCATTAAAGCAGAGTAATTAACTAAGGATTCTGACAGAATCTGAGGGCAGAGCTGGAAGACCAACAACTGGCAAGTGTTTGGGAGAGTGACATCTACTCCTTTAAAGGGCAGCCTGAGTTATGTCCTACTTTCCATAGTTAACAAGTTGGCATTGAGTTTTTAATATTCATCTTCCATAGGACTCTTTTCAGTAACTTTGTGGGCAAAATTTAAGGGTGAAGGGGTTGGTCAGCTGCCTGTGGAGGACTCACTGTGGGGTGTCTTCCTCCCCACAACCTTGGCTTTTGCCCCCAAAGTAAGTGAAATGGAACCAGTTTAATAGGATGAAATCCCCTGCCTCTAGTACATGAAGCGGAGGTCTTTCTTAGTCATGTTGGGGGCACAGTGTGAGGGTGGGGACTAGATTAACTAGGTGCATATGTAGAAGTGATTTGGAAAGCCAGATCTGTTGAATCTGTGCCTTTCCAACATAATGTTGAGCTGAAAGATCAGAATCAGACATGGGTCCATGAAGCCTAATTTGCACATAACTGTACAAAGTCTTTGCTGTAAAAGTCAATACATTGTGTGGCTCGGAAATAAAGGTAACCATGTTAACTTGCGGTTTCCACACTGTCTGGGACTCATCCGGGTGGTGGTATGCCAGGATCATCCTCCCCACAGTCCAGCAATGGACACACCCCTTGTCAGACTGGCCATGCTGACACAAGGCCCGGCCGGGTGCCAAGCCTCAATGCTGGGGCAAGCCCAGGCTCTGACAGCCAGTCAATGAGTGGGTGGGGCTGGCTCAACACAGGCATGGAGGGTGGACTGCCGATCAACCACATGGGAGGAGGAGATAGATCTGCAGGGGTGTCGGGAGGGGGGCAGGGGCCAAAGAGCAGCCTCACAGGCTGCCGGATGTTGGGCAAATGAGGTGGGGGCAGAACCAGAAGCAGAGCAGAATCCCAGGGATTGCCATGAGTGCACCAGAATATTTTAAAAGGGTCTCCACTGCTGAAGAGGAGGGCAACGGAGACAGGTTCAGCAGGGGGGTCTCCTGGTGAGGAGCCAGATATCCTCTCGACTTGACTGGTGGAGGAGGATAAGGGTGCCTTAACTCTCTCACCACATCTCTGAGGTGCAAGGAGCCCTGAGAAGCTCGGGCTAAGGTAAGGTGGTGGAAGGCAGTCTCCTACACTTGTTGAAGCATGTGTGAATACTGTTAAGTACCTGAACTCCCATCTTAAACCAAAAGATTTTTTGGATTTTTTAAACACACACACACATACAGAGGCAAGCATGCCTCTTTGATTTACAAATGTTCCATAGCTTCTCAAACTGTTTCTGAGTTACTGGCATTATTTGAAATAATGGCACAATAAAATGCACTTTAAAAGACAAAGCCATCACTTACTTACTTTTTTTTTTAATTGGCGAGAGGGAACTCAGATTTTTAAAAGAACATAATTGATGGGATACCAGATTTCATACATCATCAAAGACCTGAATACGCTTTAATAAACTAGAGAAATCAAAGGCCCTCTGGCTTTCTAGCAGATTCTCCTTCCTTCCTTCCTTCCTTCCTTCCTTCCTTCCTTCCTTCCTTCCATTAGAGTTCATTACCAAGAAACATTTTCCCTCTAGGACAATGTGCAAGCTAACTCCATAGCTTCATGGAGAGCACATGCTTTATATCCAGAAGATCCCTAGCTCAATCCTTGACAACTCCAGTTAAAGCATCTCAGCAACACTGGGAAAGACCCCTTCCTGAGACCCTGCACCTCAGTGTGGTGCAGTGGTTAGTGTGCTGAACTAGGACTGGGGAGACAAATTCCCATTCAGCCATGACACTCACAGGGTTATTTTGGGCCAGTTACTTATTTTTCAGCCTAACCTACCTCACAGGGTTGTTGTGAGGATAAACATAATCCCAACCAGCTCTGAACTCTTTGGAGGAAGAGTGGGATGTAAGTGCAATACATACATACATACATACATACATACATACATACATACATACATACCCTTTGCCAGTCTATTAGACACTGCTGGGCTGGACAGACCAGCAGACTGATTCAAGAAATGTTATTATGCTTACTCAATCCATTAATACAACTGCTTAACTTAATTTCAGCCGGAGAGAGGGCTAAGTGTGAGCTTCAGTTTGGCTAGCTCATGCCCAGTATTTTTGGTTTGATATAATAATGGTCTGATATACTAGTGGGAGAGAATAACCACTTTGCAGGCAGGGTGCCTAAAGGGGTAGCAACCAATATAATGCATGTGGTGAAGTCACCATAAGCAAGAGGTGGTAATGGCCACTCGATTAAATGCCTTCCCTCTCCCCCACAAAATAGGCACTTCCATGGAAAACCAATCAATGACCATCAGTTATCAGTCGCTTAAGGTTTCTGTGTGCAGAGCTCAAATCCCCATCCAGCCATGAAACTCCTGGAATTCAGCAGGGCACTCAAGTGCTGCCCCCTTGCATATACCCTCTCCCCCCCTTTCTTTTCTTTTCAAAGCAGGGGACAGGAGGGTACCTTGCAGCCTCAGTGGCACCACGATAATCTCTGTCTGAAGCCATTGCCTCACCTCGCCCCACGGAAGCCTATTTTGCTTACTCTGTTCTTCTACCATGCAAGAATGCAATAGTTGCTCGGATTTGGGCTTCCGCCATTTCCATTTAAATGGGTCACAACCAGCAGATGACGTCAGCACCGGAGCACCCTGAGGCATCAGAGTGGTGAAGAATGGCTGGCTCTGTCAAGGATTACTGGAGCAAAGAGCCAACCATTGGACCCCGACAGCCTTATTAACTCAACACTTACCAGCTGAGGAATGGTGATGTGAGCAGGGACTCTTTGACACACTTTCACAACAAAGACAAGATTCAGGGTGGGTTTCTTTGTTAATGGCGAGCAGCATTCAAAACACGGAAACATTTAAGTTTAAAATTATATGGATATTTTCGTTGCCCTGTTTGATATTAAAAGTGCTGAATTGTGTTTGTATTTTGCTTATAATTTCTTTGCTAGTTTCATGTGATCCATTGTTTATGTTATTGTTTTGTGTGTGTTTGAAATGGGGGGACATGGAAAATAAATGGTTCCTTAATAGTTCCTTAAAATATTTATTTGTTTGTTTGTTTGTTTAACACATTTATATATCACCCTATATAAAATCTCAGGGTGGTTTACAATTTAAACAAACAGCAACTAAAACCTGAATATATATATATAAACAAATTACAATAAATAAAACTTTCAAACTTTTCAATATATAAACTAAAGGCCAGAAACAGGTGTGTTTTCAAAAGTTGCTTAAAAATAACCAGAGATGGGGAAATCCTGATTTCATTTGGGAGGGTGTTCCAGAGCCTCAGGGGAACCCTAGAGAAGGCCCAGTTTTAGGAACATAGGAAGCTGTCTTATATTGAGTCATAGGAACATAAGAACAGCCCTGCTGGATCAGGCCCAAAGCCCATCTAGTCCAGCATCCTGTTTCACACAGTGGCCCACCAGATACCGCTGGAAGCCACAGGCAGGAGCTGAGGGCATGCCCTCTCTCCTGCTGTTACTCCCCTGCAACTGGTACTCAGAGGCATCCTGCCTTTGAGGCTGGAGGTGGCCCACAGCCCTCCAACTAGCAGCCGTTGATAGACCTCTCCTCCATGAAGTTATCCAAACCCTTCTTAAAGCCATCCAGGTTTCTGGCTCTCACCACATCTTGTGGTGGAGAATTCCACAAGTTGATTATGTGTTGTGTGAAAAAGTACTTCCGTTGCTCAGTATTGTCTACACAGACTGGCAGTGACTTCTCCAAGACTGCACGCAGGAGCCTGCACCTCTCATCTTGGAGATGCCAGGGAGGGAACTTGGAACCTTCTGCTCTTCCCAGAGCAGCCCCATTCCCTAAACTGAATATCTTAAATTGCTCACACACAGTCTCCCATTCAAATGCCAACCAGGGTGGGTCCTGCTTAGCAAAGGGGACAATTCATGCTTGCTACCACAAGACCAGCTGTCCCCCAAGGGAGGTGGTAGCAACTGCAATGATGATCAGCAGGAAATGGGGAATTTGCTTTAATAGTTTTTAAAGCTGCCAATCAGATTATACGATATATTCAAGTAGTGGCCAGAGTTCTGCTGATTTGCTGTCTCTTGTATCTTAATTCTGGATCTGAAGGGACAATAAGAATTCTATGCAACTTGAAAGTGTGCATACTGCTTCACTAATTACATAGCACAATATTGCAGTTTGGATTTGGCAATGTGTTCCTGGACCGTCCTACATCCATGGTGGATATTTGGCAATCCTAGCAGAGGCATCATTTCCATCCTTAAGATCCACCTGTATTGCTGATGATGCACTTGAATGGCAAGCCAGCTTTTCATATCTCTGTGAGGAAGTCCAGCAGCACAGATGGGAAGCCAGAGCTTTAGGATTCAAGGGAATCAAAGCGTTCCTCTTAATTTCAGTAATGCAAAGACTTTGAACAAAACATGACATCTTTGCCACTTGAGCTAATATTTTGTTTTAAAAAATAATATGACATTGAAAGCAACTCAGTACACAGCTGTGTGGTACCTACATAATTGAGGCTTTGAAACATCAAAGAGCTGACATCTTCAAACACTTGAGTAGTCTATCTGAAAGATTCCTTTGCACAACAAAAGACTCTCTCTGCCATTGGAGATCAATGGATCTCTTGGAAACAAAGTGTCCCCACTTCCAGCTGAAACATTTGGGATGTTTACATGATATTGACTGTTCGCTTCCTGACTACAAAACAGAAATTGTATTCAATGCAGGATCCAGCGCTCGCACTCAAAAGAATGAAGCATGATATTCCCAGCAAAAAGAAGTTATTATATGATGAGGATATTCCTATGGTTGCAATGAACATTGATTAAGTTAGTTAGCCTTATTCCAGGGGTGGCGGAGGGAGAGATAGTGGCCCACATGGTGGGCAGGATTGTGTCTCCGTAATGTTCTGCCCAGGGGCTGCTGTGCACTGATACACAGCCCTGATGCTGTTCAGAAGAGTGGCTATTCAAACAGTGCTACCCCAGTTTTTCCCATTCGCTGCCACAATGGCTACTGTTCACTGCTTCCTGTACAGTTTCCACACCAGATGCATCACGAGTTGTCCCAAAGGGGCCAATCAAAAACTATATTTCTTACTTAAAAACAGTGCTGCATATGCTGGTAAGCTCTAGGCTTGACCACTGTAATGTACTCTATGTGGGGCTGCCTTTGTACATAGTCAGAAAACTACAGCTGGTACATAATGCAGGAGGCATACTGCTCTCTGCATTAACCCAAAGGGGCCATATAACACCAATTTGAGAAGAATTGCACTGACTGCTGATATATTTTCAAACAAAATAAAAAGTGCTGGTTATTACCTATCAAGCCCTCAATGGCTTGGGTCTCAGGTACTTAAGAGAGTGCCTTATTATTATCACCCTGCCTTATATTAAGATCATCTGCAGAAGTCCATTTATGGTTGCCGCTGGCTCATTTGGTGGCAAATCAGGACTGGGCTTTTTCTGTGGCTGCCCTGGGGCTCTGGAATATGCTCCCTGGTGAAGTAAGTATCTCATCTGTTTGCTTTTAGGAAGGCCCTCAAGACGTCCTTGTTTTCTCCGGCTTTTAACTGAAGTTTTAAAATGAAATAGATTAAAAGACTTTAAATAATTTTAATCTTCTGAGATAGTTGTATTTGTTTTGTGAATTTTAACTGTTTGTATACTGTGTTAAGCTGTGTCAAAATAATCTTAAATAACAAATGTGTCACATACATACATAAATAATCTTGTTTTACATTTGCTGTGTTTTTTTAACTTTGTACACCGCCTAAGATGTAAATATCAGGCGGTATAGAAATATGATCAATCAATCAATAAAATGCTGAATAAGAAGTCAATGAATACATTTCACTCGGGCAACTGGATTTCTCTTGAGCCTCCTAGAGCTGGATTAAGGCTATGGAGTTGGAGCTTATTTTGGCCGTCCATCCTTTATCTGGCCTTGGATCAATGGGAGTTACAACTCTAAACATTGATCTGATTTAGGGATGGTCCTTTAACCGACATAGTTCCAAAATGGACTTTAAAATGCACTGGATGGTCACTTAAGTTAACCCCATCCTGTTACCAATTCACATATCATCATGTCTACCCAATGGATGCAGATAATTTAAAATCTTTTAAAAGAATATATATTTGAACAACCCTAATTTTGAGATCACGGATGCTTGGGGGCTGGATTTTCTACTTTTGTCCTTATTTGGAACAAATAGAAGATAGTTGAAAAATGGACTCATAAGCTTCAGCCAAAAGCAGCAGAGCTTCATATCTGCCCCTCTGCTGCTCCACCGGTGTACAGACACTGGAAAAATATGACCTCAATATTGCCATTTCACCACTGCCTCATCACAGAATTGATACCTTTGTGCTGGAGTTGCCCTGAACTGCAGTGGCGTGCCATTAAAATCCAACTCCAATACCATTATGTCGCTATTAGAAAAGACTGCCGCGCAGCTCAATTTTTCAAATAAATATAAATTGTGAAGGACTGAAATGTGAAGTGGCCTCAGGCGACTTTTCAAAGGAGATTCAAGCCTCCGCTCAGAAAGCTCAAGCCTCTCACTCTCCGTCGATTTCCTTTTTGCTCCATGCAACTTCTGGTCCATGTGTCCCTTATCCAATAATTTATGTTGGAGAAACTGCTTGGCAAACAACATGTCATTCTGCTCCAGAATGCAGTTGTGTTAGGAAAAGGTTGATTTCACCACCACCAAAAAACACTTGGATCTTCCATATCTAGGGGAGGGGAACTGGTCTTGTGGTAACAAGCATGAATTGCCCCCTTTGCTAAGCAAGATTGGCCCTGGTTTGCATTTGAATGGGAGTCTAGACATGAGTCCTGTAAGGTATCATAAGAACAGCCTTGCTGGATCAGGCCCAAGAAGGCCCATCTAGTCCAGCATCCTGTTTCCCACAGTGGCCCACCAGATGTTTCTGGGGAGCCCACAGGCAAGAGGTATATGCATGCCCTCTCTCCTGCTGTTGCTCCCCTGCAACTGGTATTGAGATGCATCGTGCCTCTGAGGCTGGAGGTGGCCTATAGCCTTCAGACTGGTAGCCACTGAAAGACCTGTTCTCAATGAATTAGTCTAAGCTCCTTTTAAAGCCATCCAAGCTGGTGGCCATCACCACATCCCATGGCAAAGAATTCCATCGATTAATTATGCGCTGTGTGGAAAAGTACTTCCACTTGTCGGTCCTAAATTTCCCAACCTTCAGTTTCATGGGGTTCCATTCCCAGTTCTTGTGTTGTGAGAGAGGGAGAAAAAATTCTATCTTTCTACCCTCTCCACTCCATGCATAATTTTATACACTTCGATCATGTCTCCCCTTAGTCACCTCTTTTCCAAGGTAAAGAGCCCCAGATGCTGTAGCCTAGCTTCATAAGGAAGGTGCTCAAGGTCCCTGATCATTTTCTTTGCCCTCTTCTGCACCTTTCCCATTTCTACAACATCCTTCTTAAGATACAGCTGCCACGCACTGAAACAACACTTTCAATGAGCTGTCCACCACAACCCCAAGATCTCCTTCCTGGTCAGTCACCAACAGCTCAGATCCCATCAGCATATATGTGAAGTTGGTGTTTTTTGCCCCAATGTGCATCACTTTAAACTTGCTTACATTGAACCGCATTTGCCATTTTATCGCCCAGTCTCCCAGTTTGGAAAGATCTTTTTGGAGTTCCTCACAATCCATATCCCCCTTAGGGGACATGGGGCTGCTCTGGAAAGAGTACCTGCATGTTTCAATTCAGAAGGTTCCAGGTTCTCTCCCTTGCATCTCCATGATAAGGCTGAGAGAGACTGCTGCCTGTAATCTTGGGGAAATAGCTGCCAGTCTGTGTAGACAATTCTGAGCTAAGATGGACCAATGGTCTTACTCGGTATTAAGCAGCTTGCTATGTTCCTATCTTCCACATGTCTAAATCATGTACTCTGCTCACTGGGGTCATCAACACAGAAGGGTATGAGCCCCCCTCACTGCAGCTGTATTTTTCATGTGATGCTGCTTGATACCAAATCATGCCGTTGGTTCATCAAGTTGTCTACTATAATTGGCTGTTGCAATCCAGGATTTCAAATAGAGGTCTTTCCCAGTCCTACCAGAAGATGCCAGGGACTGAACCTGGGGCCTTTGGCAAACAAAGAGCATGCTCTACCACAGAACAATGACAAAGAAAATAAGAACCCTACTGAATCAGAACAGACCAGCTGCCCCAATGATTCAAAATTGGTGCCACAAAGGCTATAATCCAGTCCTTTGGTAAGGGGCTGATTTTAATGACCAGTTACATCACTTTGTTAGAAGACCAGCAATGTCATTTGAATTCCTGGAGAGACCCCCAGGGCCGGGAGGCTTGTTTCAGCCTCCTGGCAGGGGTCTCCTCGTGTTTTGCCGTGGTGTGGAACCGTTCTGTGGCAATACACGACCAAAAACCCCAGTTTAGCGCAGCACTCAGACCGCTAAGCTGGGCTAAGGGGAGGGGAGTTAAGCAGGTGACCTACTTTGGGGAAACTGGGCTTGCCTGCAAGCCCGGTGGTTCCCACGATCCGTGGGAATCGGGCTAGGCCTCCTTAGCCCACTTCCCACTGATTGTGAGAATACCCTCAATGTAGTATAGTTGGCTCCAGTGGCTAACATGTCCTGCAGTGTATCACGTATGATGGAGAGCTGCCTGTGCTGCTGCAGGGCTGTAAATCACCCAGCAAGGCTGCTGCACAAGAGAGCAGTACTGTACTGGGATGCTTGACTCTTGTGCAATTGTGTATTGTAACTGCGATCGGTGAGCAGGGGGTAAATGTGGCCTCCTCCCACCATCTGGAGTTCTGAGATACTCAGATTTTGCCCAAATTGAGTCAGAGATCTCCAACTTAAACTAGGTATCCCTAAGTTTCGGTTGGAGTATCCCTGACACCCTCTAATCTGGCCCATATCAGGTCATGTCTGACCTCCTTGAACAGACATAGTTTTTAAAGAAAATAGCTGCAATTCACCCATTCACCCTAAATCTTCATTCTGTGCCACCTGTTTGACTTAGTTCTTCAGATACTCTCTGGTTAAAACCATAGTCCAGGCATGAGCTGTATGTGCTCAACATGCTGCAGAAAAGCCTTCTCAAATGCAGGGGCAGATTTTTCAGGATTGGGGGAGGGGCCTGAACAAGAGACCCTCAGTAGGTGTCCTTCACCTGTTGTGTGAGCAAAGTGGGGATGGGGATTTTATGAGCAGGTGGAGGACATAGGCAGAATTCACACGTAACACAAAACCGGAGTTGAAGGGGCCTCCAGTTAAAATTAGTGTATGTCTGAATGTGTACAACTGCATTTCAGATGGAAAATTGACCTGTGGTTTCCCTCCCCAGATCCTGCTTTTTACCTTCAGTTTGTAGTCAGTTTTTCCACCCATACCTCTGGTTCTGTAGTGCCAGTATTACAACCGAATGTGGCATTGCAGTCTCACTCTTCGGCAACCGGAGTAGAGGGAAGAGAGCTGGTCTTGTGGTAGCAAGCATGACTTGTCCTCTTAGCTAAGCAGGGTCTGCCTTGGTTGCATATGAATGGGAGACTAGAAGAGTGAGCACTGTAAGATATTCCCCTCAAGGGATGGAGCCACTCTGGGAAGAGCAGAAGGTTCCAAGTTCCCTCCCTGGCTTCTCCAAGATAGGACTGAGAGAGATTCTTGCCTGCAAAGTTGGAGAAGTCACTTCTAGTCTGTGAAGACAATACTGAGCTAGATAGACCAATGGTCTGACCATTGCAGTTTCCTAGCAGTTTCCTAGCAGATAGCAGTTTCCTATCTATGTCCCTATGTTCCTAAGCTCCTCCATCACTCCAGCTGCTATTGGCTGCCAGGGCTGTCCTTCAGTCAAGAATGAAGCCCATGCTTCCCCCTCCTCTTCCCTCTCCCATCCTTCCTCATGCTTCCCCCTCCTCTCTTCAGTCTCGCTGACTGCAGAGAGGATGTTCTCCATTATGTCCAAATTTGGATGGGAGAGTGGGGAGCAGAACTGTGCATCCATTGGACCCACTATTCCACGTTAAGTGTGAATGTGGCCATAGAAACAGAGGAGCTGTCTTAGACTGAGTCATACCATTGGTCCATCTAGCTCAGTGTTGTCTACACTGAAAGCTTCATGAAGGCTTTCTAGGACAGCTGGAGACAGAAGAAAAGAGACTCACCCTGCTTCTGTCCTCTGCAAAGTGAGAATGGTGATGCACTCTACCCAATGGGTTCCTCACTGTCCCCTGGGCCATGGCAAGTGTCAATCTCTGCCACTAGCCATATGCTCATATTTAAGCTCTCCGTCCTTTTGCTGGAATATGCCTCAGCACTATAGGGATGATGTATGGTCCTCACCAAGCCAAGACTGCATCCAGACTATGGGCCAACACAGGTGTGTCTTGCTGTTGACCCTGTGGCTATCTTTGGAGGTCACAAGCTCCTAAAACAGAATATTTAAAAATCCAGAGATGAGGGAGGTGGTGGACCTGAATCCCACACTTGTTGTTTTGCTTTTAAATTACAATAAAAATAAATAAATCCAAACAGTATGCAATTGATTTTAATGTAGCTTAAAATTGGGGTGGGGGAGGTTGAAAAGTAGTTCTTTTCTAGCAAATATATTATTGATTAACTGATATTTGGACTCTGGGGGCATCACTTTTCATTGTGCACAATAAGCATTTAAAAATACTACACAGAATTAATTGCATGCCCCCCCTCCCGGCACAGTGCTCTGAGATGGCTTATCAGTTTTTTTTATTAATATTAATGAGCAGAATTAGCAGCAGAGATCAGGGATCCGTGATAGCTTGGAGAACCTGCAAGGACCCCATGGCCTCTCACGGTTTATTATTTTTTAATCAAAATAGCTGACTTGAAGGCAAGGAAATGAAAGAACCAAGTCCTTTATGATTCTACAACGATTCAAATTAAAATGATCTATACGTGCATAATTCCAACAAACCATTTTGTGCTAGTTAAAAACAGTTAAAATGGCATAAAGGGATGATTTAAGAGCTGCTGTTCCAGCTTCTTAATGAATGGTTTATTTTATATCGTGTTCTCAGTCAGCCCTTGCGCACAGAATCACAGCAACAGGACCCATAGATGACAGCTATGCTCTTGAACCTGTGTGCCCACCAGTTACAGAAATTCGAGTTGACCAGTTACCTGCCTTTCCACCAATTAATCAATTATTTAATGAAATAAATGTAAATTGATGTGGATACTACCAAAGCGTCAATCTAGGTTATTTGGAAATAGTGAACAAAGGTTAATTTTTAAAAGCAGGCATTTGAACCCAAGTGACCAGGAAATTTAGACCCAACAAAAGGAAGTACTTTTCCACACAATGCCTAATTAGTCCATAGAATTCTCTGACACAGGATGTGGTGATGGATACCAGCTTGGATGGCTTTAAAGGGGGCTTAGACAAATTTATGGAGGACAGTCTAATCAATCACTACTAGTTGATGGCTATAGGATACCTCCAAGCTCAGAGGCAGGATGCTTCTGTATACCAGTTGCAAGGGAGCAACAGCAGGAGAGGGGGCATGCCTTCATCTCTTGCCTGTGGGCTTCTCAGAGGCATCTGCTAACTGGCAAAGAGGCACCTTTTAACATAGTGATTCTCTTTATTTAGCAGGGGGAGAGTAACTGGCCCTATCCAGCCCCAGCACAGCATCTCTCCATTGGTTGTTGCTGGTTTCTAGCTTATGTTTCTTTTTAGCTTGTGAGCCCTTTGGGGACAGGGAGCCATCTTATTTATTTATTTGTTATTTCTCTGTGTAAACTGCCCTGAGCCATTTTTGGGTGGCATAGAAATCGAATTAATAATAATAATAATAATAATAATAATAATAATAATAATAATAATAATAATAAAAACATAGAAACATAAGATAAAGAAGAAACAGTGCAATTCTGGGGGAAATCATGGGACAATCCAATAGATTATAATAAAAAAGCAGGCTGGATGAAAGAAGTCGAAAAATGTAACCAACAAATACAAGATCTAATAATAACACCAGAATTAATAAGTGAAAGAGCAAAGAAAATTAAAAATTGGACTGCACCAGGCGACGATGAACTGCATGGCTTTTGGCTTAAATACCTAACAAGCCTTCATAAACAACTATCAAAACAGTTCAATCACATTTTGCAAGGAGGTGATATTGAACAATGGCTAACAACTGGGAAAACTCATCTCATCATGAAAGACCCAGCAAAAGGTGCAGTTCCAAGTAATTATAGACCGATAACCTGCCTGCCAACCACGTTCAAATTATTAACCGGAAAAATAGCAGATGAAGTGATGTAACACTTATTAACTAACAAACAGCTTCCAGTTGAACAGAAAGGAATTGCCCGAACACCAGAGGCACAAAAGACCAGCTGCTGATTGACAAAATGATTTTAGAAAATTGCAAGAGAAGAAAAACCAATCTAAGCGTTGCATGGATTGACTACAAGAAAGCCTTCGATTCATTGCCTCACACATGGATACTAAAATGTTTAGAAACAACTGGTGTCAGCAAAAACATTCAGATATTTATAAAAAAAGCAATGAGCATGTGGAGTACACAGTTAACAATCAATGGCGAGACACTTGGACAGGTTAGCATTAGAAGAGGCATTTTCCAAGGGGACTCACTATCCCCTCTGTTGTTTGTAATCGCCATGACCCCACTTTACCAAATACTAAACAAAACAGGCCTCGGATACCAAACATCTAAAACATCCAGTAAAATCAACCACCTGCTGTACATGGACGATCTGAAGTTGTATGGGAAGTCCCAGTCAGAAATTGAATCACTGCTAAACACTGTCCGTATATTCAGTAGCGATATAGCAATGGAGTTTGGACTAGACAAGTGTGCTGCATTAATAATGAACAGAGGGAAAATAACAAAAACAGAAGGAACAGAACTGCCCAATGGAAGCAAGATCAAGAACCTGGAAGAGAAAGAACCTTACAAATACTTGGGCATTCTCCAGGCTGATAACATTGCACACACTGAAGTTAAAAGAAAAATTGGAAGTGAATACATCAGGAGAGTTAGAAAAATCCTCAAGTCCTAACTCAATGGTGGGAACACCATACAAGCCATAAACACCTGGGCTATACCTATTATCAGATACACTACAGAAATAATAGACTGGACCCAGGCGGAGCTTGAGACGCTAGATCGTAAGACCAGGAAAAGAATGACCATCAATTATGCTCTGCACCCCCGCAGTGCTGTGGATGGGCTATACCTCCCTCGCAGCTCAGGTGGAAGAGGAATGCTGCAAGTCCATCAAACAGTAGAGGAGGAGAAAAGAGGCCTTGAAGAATATTTCAAGGACAGTAAAGAAGATGCACTTCAAATGGTCAATAACGAGAAACTATTCAACACCAATGAAAAAAAAGCAGGCCTACAAGAAAGAACAAGTCAAGAACTGAGCAGAAAAATGGAAAAAGAAGCCCCTGCATGGTCAATATTTGCACAATATAAGTGGAAAATCAGACATCACCAAGACCTGGCAATGGCTTAAGAACGGCAACTTGAAGAAAGAAACAGAGGGTTTAATACTGGCTGCACAAGAACAGGCACTAAGAACAAATGCAATAAGA
This sequence comes from Hemicordylus capensis, assembly GCF_027244095.1. Classification (NCBI taxonomy): domain Eukaryota; kingdom Metazoa; phylum Chordata; class Lepidosauria; order Squamata; family Cordylidae; genus Hemicordylus; species Hemicordylus capensis. The sequence goes on from NC_069658.1 coordinate 8,218,804, forward strand.
GCAAAAGTCAAAAAGTCATCCACAAACAAGTGCCGCATTTGTAAAGAAGCAGATGAAACTGTGGACCACCTAAATCAGCTGTTGTAAAAAGATTGCACACACTGACTACAAACAAATGCATGACAAAGTAGCAGGGATGATACACTGGAACATCTGCAAAAAATACAAGCTACGGGTAGCCAAAAATTGGTGGGACCAAAAAATTGATAAAGTTGTAGAAAATGAAGATGCAAAAATATTATGGGACTTCCGACTACAAACAGACAAACATCTGCCACACAATACACCAGATATCACTGTAGTCGAGAAGAAAGAAAAACAAGTCAAAATAATCGACATAGCAATACCAGGGGATAGCAGAATACAAGAAAAAGAAATAGAAAAAATCACAAAATACAAAGATCTACAAATTGAAATCGAAAGGCTGTGGCAGAAAAAGACCAAAATAATCCCAGTGGTAACTGGTGCCCTAGGTGCAATTCCAAAACAACTTGAAGAGCACCTCAACACCAATGGGGCCACAGAAATCACCACCAGCCAATTACAAAAAGCAACTTTACTGGGAACAGCCTATATACTGCGACAATATCTATAACAACAGCAACAACATTGACAATAAATTCAGCCATCCCAGGTCCTTGGGAAGGACTCAATGTCTGGATAAAACAAACCAGTCAATAACACCTGTCTGACTGTGTAATAATAATAATAATAATCAATAAAGTGCTACTCATCCCTAGATCTACCCACATGTTCATGCCCCCATGATCATAATGTTGGGAGGCAGACTAGAAGTTCATACAATTATCCAAGGGGTGGAGAACGTGTGTAAAGAGAAGTTCTCCCCTTGTCATAATTCTGAAACTCAGGGTCATCCCATGAATTTGATTGGACAGCAGATATGAGATAGACAAAAGCAAGCATTTCTTCATACACTGCATAATTAATTCATAGAATTCACTGCCACAAGGTCTGGTGGTGGCCACCATTTTAGATTGGTGTTGTAGCTTCCACTGAAGAAGGGGAGACAAATATCCCTGGGCTGCTGGGGTTCGGGGGATGCCATGGTGCACCCCCTTGTCCTCTCCTGCACTCAGCCAGCAAACAAAGCACTCGCTGGCTGGAAGCATGTGGCGTCATCCCTTGTCCTGCAAGCTCAGAGGGAGGGAAAGAAAGCCAGCATCCAATTGCCCCTTTGCTCATCAGCTGGGAAGGAGCTGGAGTTGGACTGCATGGCCTCTCTTCCAGGTGCTGGTCACATCCCCTCCATCAGATGCAGGGGGCATGAACACAGCACTGGAGGGGACATAGGAACATAGGAAGCTGCCATATACTGAGTCAGACCATTGGTCTATCTAGCTCAGTATTGTCTACACAGACTGGCAGTGGCTTCTCCGAGGTTGCAGGCAGGAATCTCTCTCAGCCCTATCTTGGAGAGGCTGCCAGGGAGGGAACTTGAAACCTTCTGCTCTTCCCAGAGCGGCTTCATCCCCTGAGGGGAATATCTTGCAGTGCTCACACATCAAGTCTCCCATTCAAATGAAACCAGCTTAGCTATGGCCCTTAGCTATGACCCTGCTTAGCTATGGGGACAAGTCATGCTTGCTACCACAAGACCAGCTCTCCTCTCGTAAGACCAGCTTCTCCTCTCCTGGGGGGAGTGGCCACCAGGTAGAGCCTGCACCAGGGTTGCCAATGAGCTCCCAATGCCCCTGTCTTAGTGAATTTAGAGTGTAAATAGACAAATTTAAGCAGGTTAGGTCTACCAGTGGTAGAGTTAGGAAGACTACTGCTTTCCTACTCTGCATCTGGGCTTCTTGGAGGAGGTATCTGGTTGGATGCGGCTGGAAGCTGGTTGCTGGATAGTTGGTCTAAGTCTAAGTTAACAGGAGATTGTTCTATGGTTAAATGCTTCACAAAGGTACCTATAGTATAAGAGTCATTGTTTAGCATTACATAAGAACATAAGCAAAGCCCTGCTGGATAAGGCTGAGGCCAAAGGCCCATCCAGTCCAACCTCCCTGCTTCAGGCAGTATCCAACCAGGTGCACATGGGAAGCCCACAAGTGTGGGAAAGAAGTTGGTGTTCCCTCCATAGCACCTGGTGTTCAGGGGCATGCCCCCTCTGCTCCAGATGGAAATACTGTATATAGCAATCCAGGCTAGCTGCCACTAATAGCCTTATCCTCCAGGGATTTGTCTAATCCCTTTTTAAACCATCTAGATGGGTGGCCATCACCACATCCAGGTGCAGCTAATCCAATAGTTTCACTACACATTGTGTAAAGAAGTGCTACCTTTTGTCTGTCCTGAATTTCCTGGTATTGAGCGTCAATGGGTCATAGATGAACCCAGGTTCTAATAGAGAGAGAGAGAGAAACTTCTCTCTATCCACATGACAAAATTGGACATGCAACCGAATCTGAGTTACAGTTGTTTTTCTCTGCAGCATCTCTCCCCACCCTGTTTCTGATGGACTTTTCTGATATGCAGATGCTTAGCTCTGCATTTGAGGTATGTCGAAGTACATTGATCTTTATCTCTTTTCAACAAATCCTCAAAGAATGCTGTTATGGATTGTAAAGTGCAGTTCAAACATATACAACTGGTCTATAATCCTTGTACCACTGCTATAATAAAATTGGCCATTAAAATACACTGCCAGTGTGTGTGTTCAGAAGCCCTAAATCCATGGATCATCTACAAGGTAGATGGGATCGTTCATTCAAAGGGTTTGCAATCCATTGTATCAGCTACATTTTTTTGGGAATAGATTTCCCCCCGCACATTACGACAATGTTTGCATGCTAAATAACCTGCTGCAATCCCAATAGGAGGTAATTGTGAACTTAAAATAACAGGATGTCCAGGGTGGTAGAAATGCTCAGGGGTCCCTTCACACACACACACACACACACACACACACACACACACACACACACACACACGTTCTTAGTTTAAACAGTTGTTGTGTTCTCACTTGCTACAACTACTTGCCTGGCTGAAGATGGTCCCTCTTGGTTAAAATGGTTGATGTGCTTACTTTTTAGCTCTTTCTAAACTATTCCCATGGTTGCCATTTTCTTGATCAATATATCTCATGTTTTCTCAGCATGCATTTGTGGTTTATCCAGGGCAGTAGACATAGGTGACAGGAGGACTTTTTCAAGGGTGGGACAAAGGCTTCTGTTGTCTAGCCTCTTTCATTCAATGAGACTGGCTCAATGCATCTGCCTCTTCTTGCTCCCACTCTGGACACCTGTAACAGTAGAGCATACTCATCCCTGCCTGTTTCTGGTCAGTACCAAAGAGCTCCAGTATAGCTGTTGGGTCCATTAATATGGGTGGCAGTAGTGGCTAATTCTAACGAGCCGGGGGGCGTCAAAGGAGGAAGCTTAGTTTGCTCTCTCTCTCTCTCTCTCTCTCTCTCTCTCTCTCTCTCTCTCTCTCTCTCTCTCACTGAGAGTCGTGCTGCCTGAAGGCTGGCCATTCCTCAGGTAGAGCTGCATGCTTAACTGTACAACTCTACTTGACAAATGGCCAGCTAGCATGCAGCGTGACTCTTAGGTGGGATGAAAAAGGAAGGAAGGAACAACCCGAGCATCCTCCTTTGACATCCCCCTGGCTCGTTAAAATTAGCCACTACTGGTGGGTGGGGTTGGGGATGGGGTGGAGAGGCAACCATCACCAAAACCACTGCACATCATCAAAGGTGTGTACCACAGTTGCAAACACCACCTCCAGCTTCAGAGGCAGGATGCCTCTCAATATCAGTGGCAGGGGAGCAACAGCAAGAGAGAGGGCCTGCCCTCACCCCTTGCCCGTGGGCTTCTCAGAGGCATCTGGTGGGCCACTGTGGGAAACAGAATGCGAGACTAGAAGGGTCTTGCAGGGCTGTTCTTACATCTCCAGGGTCTCCATGGCTGGCAATGAATTCCATAAATATTGCCATGTGCTGTCGTTATACAGCCATTCTAGTTCCAGACTGGAAATATCACGTGCCAGTTCCCTTTCGGAAGTGTAATTAGTGGTGACGCGTGAGCGGAACATTTCAGTGGCTGCGCCCCCTCCCAGCAACTCCCTGCCATGCAAAGTGAACTGAAGACATTTTTATTTGGTTAGACCTTTCCAGACTATTCTTGATTATTTTTAATTATTTATACATTCACTCTCATTGATTTTTCAGACTCAGGTTTCTTCGACTGAAATTATGGTTTCAGTGTATTGGAATGTTCTTGCATGTTGTTATTTTATGTATTTTAATCTGTCGAAATCTGCCTAGAATCTCTTTCTTTTTAAGCAGACTTTTTAAAAGTAGACAAACACCTTTCAAACAAACATGGGCGAAATTCTCAGCAGGGGGACTGAAAAGAAAGTTCACTTTACAAAACCAAACACAAATATAGATTTCAACTCAGCCCTAATTAAGTTGTTATACTTTATGATTATAAACAAAAGTACGTATAGTCCTAACTATAAATTAGGCTTGACTTGTCTCTCTCCACACATATAGCATAATTGCATTAAATTCTCTTAGGGACTGGTGCATGCTTTTCACCCAATATCCAGACCATGGAGCTCAAATGGATGCATGGGCCTTGTTTCTGATAAATAATACAATGTCTCAGAACATCACCAGTGGCTGTCCATATGGTGAGAGCAATATCACCCACCAAACTGGAGACAGGTTGTGGAAGAGACTTGACAAAATCTTTTCCAGTACTGAGAAATAATCGATATGTCTCTGATTATGGGGACTCCACCTCAGGATATAGTCATACTGTAGCTTAGTTCTAGAGCATGTTGCAAGCATAAGATTCGATGTTCCGTTTGCAGCAGTGTAAATAAATGGCTATTATTTGAGATTTTTAACATCATAGGAGACAAAACTTGGCCACTAGGGCTAAAGGTCTGCACAATATTTTCTGCTTCCAATTTTCTAATCAAAACTAATTGTTTGGATGAAAATGTCTTCCAGATGCTTTAAACTATGCAAACATCCACCTTTCTCCAGTCCTGTTTGGTGACATTATTCCCCCTGCCTGCTGTTTGTTTCTCCTTCCTGAATTAGTCTTGTGGTTGATCTCACCCACTCAGGGATCACAGAACAACTATCACATCATTATACAGGTAATTAGACTTGGCTGTGTCACATGCATGATCCCATCCAATCAGGGATCACAGAGTGAATGGCACAATACTACATGCTAGGGCAAGTTAAATGAAGATGCAACGTTTTTGTGAGGAGTGCTATGTCAAAAAAAGAGAAGGATTTTGGTGTTTTTTGTTTGTTTGTTTTTGCTTTGCCAATGATTTTGATCAAAAGGCTGAGTGGTTTTGCCTCAGACCAAGCCACTTCATATCTTCACAGCAAGCATACAGAATTCTGGAATTTGTGGACAGAATGCAGCATTTCAGGTTGGCTTGCACCTCTCTCTTTTCAGAAATTAACCACTGCTTCAGCTATTTCAGCAGATCACGCTGCCTTTAAACTTCCTAAACTGAAATAACGTAGCAACAGCAGCATGCATTCAGGAGCTGGGAGTATTATTTTAATTCTCAAAGGCATTACAACTTCCCATTATGGACTGTAATGGCAAGCAATTTTGTGTGTGTTATGTCAGATTGCTAGGCAGAGCAATTTGGGTAGTTTCATAGACTGATGGATTCGAAAGCCAAAAGGGACCATTATCAACATCTCGGGCGACCTTCCTTGTAACACAGGTCATAAAAATTCACCTAGTAATTTTTAGGTCAAGCCCGGCCTGACCTCGAGGTTAAACTTTAGTAAAGCTGGGGTTTTTTGGTTCCCTTTTTCAAATTACAATAAAGGATTGTTCCGCTGCGGCTGGGTAGCTGTTGTGTTTGCCTTTGCAAAATGGCCTTGGTGAACTGTCTTTTTCTAAATCTGCAAAAGAGATTTGCTGTGGGAATGAGAGCATGATAGGGAAGCCTGGAGAGATTTTTTGTTTTTTTGTTTTTGTCTCAGCTGGTGGTTTTTTGGCTGACCTACCATAGACAATCCGCTCCCCTCCCTGCAACAGACGAGTTTATAATGGAAATGCTGACATCTCGAGAAATGGCCCCAGTGGCCAGTCTTTTAATACAATCACATTATGCCAAGTTTGCAAAAATACATATTATTTAAAGGCCGGATTTACTGTTTGGCAGCTTACAAGCCCGGTAATACCTTGCATAAATGATCGTCTTTGGGTAACATTTGCATGCCTCTGTAACAATATGTAAATGCGACACTTTCCCTCTTGGAAAACTCTGAACTCCCTAATGAGCCAAAGGGCCAAACATGCAAATTGAGTCCATGATTCACGCCTCTGCCTCTCGTTTAATTTCTCCAAATGCATTTTGCATTTTGATTATGCCACAAAATGCGGTGTGGAGGGCCAGAATGGAGAGAAAAACAGGCGTTTGCGTGCAACAGATTTCTTATATCAAGCAGCATGATTTACTTTAATCATTTTGGGAGTGACAAACCGCAGCAAACGCAGGTTTCATATGTCTCCCAGGTATGTGGAAGTCATTTGTACAATGGTGTGCTTACAGTAATGCCTGCACTTAGGTCTGCTTTTGTCTCAGTTACTGCATTCTGGGATCATTTACAGGACCACTTTGAGCAACGCATTGCATGAAATGGGTGCCCTTTAGAGGCACACCCTCCAACATTGATCAGACCATGTGTGATAAGTCGCAGGGTCCATTTGCATCTTTGGCCTTTTGGCTCATTGGGGAGTTCAGAGTTTTCCAAGTGGGAAACTGTCACATTTACATATAGTTACACAGGCATGCAGATGTTACCCAAAGACAATCATCTACAGTATGCAAGATATTACTGGGTTCATGAATAGCCCAGTAATCAATCCAGTCTTAAATAAATGTATATTATTTTTGGAAAGTTGACATCATATTGTATTGGAGGGCTGGCTAGTAAAGCAGTTTCTGGAGGTGTCTACGTTCCCATTATAAACTCGTACATGTGTGTGGGGAGCATGAGATTGTGATTTACTTTATGAGTTTAATATAATGACTTGTTATGAGGCTGCCCCAAGTTGTGACATATGGTATATACCACATTAAGAAAACAGCTTGAGAACTCACAAGCTCTCTCATGTTATATACTAGTTATCGCCACTGGGGGAGCTCTGACAGAAGAAGGAGTGACTGTGAAATTGATGAGTTACAGCAATATTGTGATGATCTTACCATTTCAAAATGCCACGTGTGAATCAATGTCAGCTTCTACTATTGTTGGTACAAATCTAACAAGAGCCAGCGTGGTGTAGTGGTTAGAGTGCTGGACTAGGATCGTGGAGACCTGAGTTCAAATCCTTATTCAGCCATGATACTTGCTGGGTGACTCTGGGCCAGTCTCTTCTCTCTCAGCCTAACCTACTTCCCAGGGTTGTTGTGAGGAGAAGCCTAAGTATGTAGTACACTGCTCCGGGCCCCTTGAAGGAAGAGTGGGATATAAAATGTAAATAAAATAAAATAAAATAAATAATAAATCCTTTTGGGAGCAAAGCGAGGCTGGAAAAAATAGAAAAATTCACATTAGCAAAAGCCTAGCAGAGTCATGTGCGGGCTACTGCAGCTTCACAGGAATTTGCTATAATGATTTCAAAGGAAATTTGTTGGGAAGTTATAGTAGACCAATTTCTGTGGAAGGACAGAGCACTGGAGGTGTAGGCTGTGTAAGAGAATAGTTGTTATTTTAGCAATCTGAGAAAAGGCCGCATTCACACATAACACAGAACTGGAGTTGAAGAGACCAGCAGTTTCCAGACCGTTATGTCCAAATGCAGGCTAGCCCCTTGGAATTCTGGTTCTGCTCAGAGAGCAACCCAAGTTTCCACTCCCCAAACTGCAGTTTGTACTGCAGTTTCCAGGTTGTAGTGCGTTTCGCCACTCCAACCTGAGGCTTAATGCAGCCTGTGTTATGTCTGAATTCAGAAATGCAGGCTGCGTTAACTCCAAATGGAGTTGAGGGAGGAAGCTCCTCCCTCTCTCCAGCTTTTGTATATGTTTTGACGGTTTTTATGCTATCGTAACCGCCCAGAGACGAAAATTTGGGGCGGTGTACAAATTTGATTAAATAAATGCATAAATAAATGATACCACTCATTTACAATGAATACAATGAATATTTATATACCGCTTTTCAACAAAAGTTCCCAAAGCAGTTTACATATAGATAGATAGGGAGCCATTTTATATCTGTCTATCTATCTATCTATCTATCTATCTATCTATCTATCTATCTATCTATCTATCTATCTATCTATCTATCTCCAAAGGGCTCACAATCTAAAAAAGAAACATAAGATAGACACCAGCAACAGCCACTAGAGGGCTGCTGTGCTGGGGATGGATAGGGCCAGTTGCTCTCCCCCTGCTCAGTAAAGAGAATCCCCACTTTAAAAAGGCACCTCTCTGCTCGGTTAGCAGGGAGAAGTTACGTTTTTAAAAAAATCTACCCTGCTCTTCACAGATATGGCCTTCAGGGGTTCTTACAAAATCATAAAGCACAAAATAAAACAATCTAAGCCAAAACCATAACATAGAGTATAACTATTTATTTACTGCTTCTCAACAACTGCAAAAAAGCACTCAAAGTGGTATCTATAGCAAGTAAAATGAATTAACATGGGAAGATGGTCCCCTGTCAGAAGTAGACTCCCAATCTATAAAAGAGAGCTGCCAGTGGAAGGATGCTGGGCTGGGCTGGATAGGGGCAGTTGCTCTGCCCCTGAGAAATGTAGGGAACTATCACCTGACACTTTTATCTAAAGCCAAGAACTCCAAGAGGAATGTTTGTATGCCATTTACATGCTTTGTGAAATAAACGGAACTTCAAACAAAGGGGCTATTTCTATGCTGTCATTTCCATGCATGCTACTTATACAAGGGACCTACAGCACGTGTGGTCACGTCCCTCATTATATGTTGCTTGACTCTAACTAACAGCCCCAAAGTCCAAGCAAAACGAATGGACTTCTCCAGGGACCTAAACGGTGTCAGAGATAGCACTCAGGGAACTTATTTAAAAAGGAAGGTTGTTCACATGATCCAATTGACAGTGTGACAGGAGCCTTCTTCATTTTATTTATCTATAAATAAGGCAGGAGCCTTCTACTTTATTTTATCTATCTGTCCGGCTGTCTGTCTGTCTGTCTACAATTATATATGTGAACTGCTTTGGGAACTTTTGTTGAAAAGGGGTATCTAAACATTCATTGTTGCCGTCGCCGACCTGCCTTCCCCTCCACCCACGATTCAAGCCTACAGAGGACTCTGCGGCTTGTGCACCCACACATGTGGCACAGCAGTGACCAGGGGGGTGAGTGGGAGGTGGGGAGAATGGCAGCCGGGTCGCCAGATATCCCGCAATGCACCAGTGAGCAACACGATGCCCTGGGATCTCTCCGGCTGGTGGGACACTCCTTTCCCCAGCCTCTATGGTAGGTATGGTTGCCAGCAGTCTGAAAGGAGCTCCCAGAAGCCCGCTTGCCCACACGACCAGGCAGTGAGGTAAGAGGCATGCATTAGGGGTGTGCATAAAACCGGCTGGCCTGGTTGAGTTCAAGTCCAAACAGGACCCGAACTGTTCGGGTCCTGGACTGGGCAAGTTCGGTTTTGCCCCCACATCGAACCTCCCCCCGCCGGTCCCATCTGGTCCGGACTGGTGCAGGGCAGGTTAGCAAACATTTAAAAAATACTTTTTCCACTTACCCCTTCCAGCGGGGGGGGGGCTCTCCGAGGCTGCGGAAAGGTCCACAGTGGTTCCCCCTCCCATCGCCGGCCTCCGTTATGCAGTAAATCGCCCCATTTGGGCATTTTATTCAGTGGACCACTTCTCCACTGCATCAGTTCAGTTAGTTGAGAAGTTCTGTCAGGCTGCTCTCTCACTGCAATGGAGCTTCCTTGCTCTGATCTTTTTTTTTTTTTTTTAAGGAAAAATAACCCCACACATTCTCAACCAATTATTGCAACTATGACAACCAACTTGGAGAATATGTATATACCACTTTTCAACAAAAGTTCCCAAAGCGGCTTATATAGATAGATATTAAATGGCTGCCTGTCCCCAAAGGGTTCACAATCTAAAAAATAAGCAGAAGACAGGCAACAGCCACTGGAGGGATGTTGTGCTGGGGATGGATAGGGCCGGTTGCTCTCCCCCTGCTCAGTAAAGAGAATCACCACTTTAAGAAGATGCCTCTTTGCTCAGGGGTTAGTCCAACTACTCCAATATTCTGTCTTTCAGACACACCTCACACCTATTTCAGAGATGATCTTTCCCTCTGAGAAGGGCTTTTTTGTATATGTCAGTTTGCAACTTATATATGCCTTGTTCTGAATCAGAACGGATAGCCATCAGGTTGTACCTTAGAGATCAGTGAAACAGACCAAAAAGGTTGGAGTCCCTCCCTTTCCTGATTTCCTGTGGCTTCTTAAAGGTGATCTATGCAGCTAGATGAACACATTGACATTTTTGCAAGCAGAAGCTGTGGGGTTGTTTGCAATGTACGTGTGGTAGTTCTGGTCAGCGTTTCTCCAGAGGGTTAGAATTGGCCCATAGCACAGAGTGGGTGGGGATGTGGAGAAAGCATCTGAGAACTTTTTTCTTGGATGGAGCTGCTAACATTCTCTTCAGATGTCAGTTTGTTCTTGCGGGAGGACCCTGAGAACCCTTTTGGATACCAACTGGAAAAATCTTGATTCCAATCCTAGGGAGCATTCCCTTTCTTCTGTGATTGGGGGCAGAACAGGAAGATGTTGCTGGTGAGAACTCCTGGTCCAGCTCTTAGTCTTTAGGGAAAAGCTCTTACAAGACAATTTGTGAAAATACCAAAATCTGCTACATTATCTGAAGACGCCATCATCTGAAGATATATCATTGGAGCAATGCATACTTTCAGCAATATGTTTCCACCTATAGCCACAGTTAAGAATATAAGAACAGCCCTGATGGATCAGGCCCAAGGCCTATCTAGTCCAACATCCTGTTTCACACAGAGGCCCACCAGATGCCTCTGGAGAGCCTACAGGCAAGGGGTATGTGCATGCCCTCTCTCCTGCTGTTTCTCCCGTGCAACTGGAATTGAGAGGCATCATGCATCTGAGGCTGGAGATGCCCACAGCCACCAGACTAGTTGCCATTGATAGACCTGTCCTCCATGAATTTGTCTAAGCCCCTTTTAAAGGCATCCAAGCTGGAAGCCATCACGACATCTCATGGCAAAAATTCCATAGTTTAATTATGTGCAGTGTGAAAAAGAGCTTCCTCTTGTCAGTCCTTAATTTCCTGACCTTCAGTTTCATGGGCTGACCCCTGGCTCTAGTGTTGTGAGAGAGGGAGAAAAAATTCTCTCTGTCCATCCTCTTCACCCCATGCATAATTTTATACACCTCACCCTGCTGAGATACGATCCTCCCCATCTCTGGCAATTTTCAGAAAACACCTGAAAACACATCTCTTCAACCAGGCTTTCTCAGCTTTTAAAAACTTGTTTTTAACTTGTTTTGATTATTTAATTGTCGTTTTATGATGTTTTTAATGGGGATGTGCACAGAAATCATCGGCGCCGGCGGGGGTAGCGCTTTAAGGGAGGAGGAGGGTGTACTCACCCCTCCCGCCGCATTTCTCCCGCCGGCGCACTGTTTTTTTTAAGCCCCTCGGGGCAGCAGCGTTCCTCCCTATTGCCCCGTTTGCCCCGTTGACCGGAAGTGGCCGGAAGTGGCGAGTGCACGTGCGCCCATTGTGCGCATGCGCACACACATGGCAGAAGGGCGCGCACGCACGCAACAGGCGCATGCCCCACTTCCGGCCGATGGGGCTAACGGGGCGGCAGGGAGGAATGCTGCCGTCCCGAGGGGCTTAAAAAAAACAGCGCGCCGGCGGGGGAAATGAGGCGGGAGGGGTGAGTACACCCTCCTCCTCCCTTAAAGTGCTACCCCCGCCGGCGCCGAAACGCCGAAACCGCCCCCAGTGCCGAAACATTTCGGAGGCCTTCATAATGGCCTCTGAAACGTTTCGGGCACATGCCTAGTTTTTAATTGTTGTTGTTTTATGCTTTATAATTTTTGTTTAATTATTAATTTATTTTAATGGTGTTTTAATGTAAACCGCCCTGAGCCTTTTGGAAGGGTGGTATAAAAGTTTTAATAATAAATAATAAGTAAGGAAATCATGACTCTCCTTCGTCACCTCTTTTCCGAACTAAAAAGCCACAGACACTGCAGCCTAGCCTCATAAGGAAGGTGCTCCAGGCCCCTTGGTTGCCCTCTTCTGCACCTTTTCCAGTTGTACAATATCCTTCTTAAAATATGGTGACCAAAGCTGTATGCAGTACTCCAGATGTGGCCGCACCATAGATTTGTATAAGGGGATTATAATATTAGTATTTTTATTTTCAGTTCCCTTCTTAATGACTCCTAGCATGGAATTTGCATTTTTCACAACTGCCGCACACTGACTCAACACTTTCAGTAAGCTGTCCACCATGACCCCAAGATCTCGCTCCTGATCAGTTACCAACAGCTCAGATCCCATCAATGTATATGTGAAGTTGGGTTTTTTTGCCCCAATGTGCTCTTTACTCTTGCTTACATTCAGAAGCGCTCTTACCCCTAGACTGTGGGGCCGAAGTCGAGGACCTCCACACCCCCTAGGGGCCCCCAAATCCTCTTTAGCCTGTCCTGGGTGGTGTGGTTTGTGCCCTCAAGAACCTATGTCTTAAAAAAAATGGTGATTAATATGCAGTGGGGAGAGGGAGGGGGACTCCAAAGACCTTTAGGTCCATGGTAGGTGCACCTATGCTTACACTGAACCACATTTGCCATTTTGTCACCCTCTCCCCCAGTTTGGAGAGATCTTTTTGCTCAACTGATCTTACAATCAGTTGTGGATTTCACTACCCTAAATAATTTAGTGTCACCTGCAAATTTGGCCACTTTTCTGCTTACCCCAACTTCTAGATAATTTATGAACATATTAAAGAGCACTGGTCCCAGTACTGGTCCCTGGGGGACTCTACCTCCTACTTCCCTCCACTGTGAAAACTGTCCATTCATTCCTACCCTCTGTTTCCTGTCCTTCAACCAGTTACCGATCCACACATGAACCTCTCCCCTTATTCCATGACTGCTAAGTTTACTCAAGAGCCTTTGGTGGGGAACTCTGTCAAAAGCTTTTTGGCAGTCCAAGTATACTATGTCAAACAGATCACCTTTATCCACATTCCTGTTGACACTCTCAGAGAACTCAAAAAAGTTAGTGAGGCAAGACTTTCCCTTGCACAAGCCATGCTGGTTCTCCTTCAACAAGGCCTGTTCTTCTATATGCTTAACAATTTTGTCCTTAAGAATACTTTCCATCAATTGACCCAGCACCAAAGTTCAGCTGACCAGCCTGGATCCCCCTGATCACTTTTTGAAAGTTGGAGTTACATAGGCTACTTTCCAGTCCTCTGGTACAGAACTTAATTGTAGGGACAAGTTACATATTTTTGCTAGGAGATCAGAAATTTCGCATTTGAGTTCCTTCAGAACTCTTGGGTAGATGCCATCTGGCCCTGGAGATTTGTTAATTTTTAGCTTTTCAAGACAGTTTAGAACATCTTCCCTTGTCACCTCAAATTGGCCCATTTTTTCAGCCACTAAAACTGAAAAGGTTAATTCTGGAAAGGGTATATGGTCAGTATTTTCCACCATGAAGACAGATGAAAAGAACTCATTCAGCTTTTCTGCAGTCTCCTTATCATCCTTAATGATCTCTTTCATGCCCTCATCATCTAAAGCAGGCCTGCTCAACTTAGGCCCCCCAGCTGTTTTTGGACTACAACTCCCATAATCCCCAGCCACAGTGGCCAATAGCCAGGGATTATGGGAGTTGTAGGCCAACACCTGCAGGAGGGCCAAAGTTGAGCAGGCCTGATTTAAAGGTTCAACCAGCTCCCCAGAAGGTTTTCTTTATATTTAAAGAAAGTTTTTGTTATTCCCCTTGACACTTATATGCTCCTCAAACTCTCTTTTTGCATCATTGTCTCCTTGCATTTTTTTGCCAGAGTTTATGTTCCTTTCTGTTCTCTTCATTTGGGCAGGATTTCAGTTTTCTGAAGGAAGTCTTCTTCCCTTTTATAGCTTCCCTGACTCTACTTGTTAGTCAGGCTGGCATCCTCCTGAACTTGGTGGTTCCTTACCCGCTTCTTGATATACATTCCAACTGAGCTTCTAGTAATGCGGTTTTAAATAAATTCCATGCTTTCTGGAGTTATTTGACCCTCCTGATTTTCCCTTTCAACTTCCTTTTTACCAGTCTCCTCATTTTTGAGAAGTTTCCTCTTCTGAAGTCCAGCGCATCTGTGTTGGACTTCCTTGACAATTCTCCACTTGCATATGCTGAATTGGATCACACTTTGGTCACTGATACCCAATGGTTCTGCAACTCTGACATCTTGCACCAGGTCCTGGGCACCACTCTGGATTAGGTCCAAGGTCACCATCCCTCTAGTTGGTTCCATGACCAACTGTTCTAAGGCACAGTCATTTAGCATCTCTAGAAATTTGGTCTCTCCTTACCTGAATGTGAATTTACCCAGTCTATGTGTGGGTAGTTGAAGTCACCCATTATTACTGCCCTGTCTCTCTTTGACACCTCTCTTATTTGATTCTCCAGCTCACTCTCAGCATTATGATCAAGAGGGCGATAGCACTTCCTTCGTAAAACACTTCCTTTCAGTCCTTGTAATGTTACCCATAATTATTCTGTGGAGGACTCCAGTCCACCTAGGTTTTCTAGCTTGTTGGAACCAATTCCTTCTTTAATATACAGTGCTACTTCTCATCCAATCAACCCCTCCTTCTGTATAGTTTATATCCAGGAATAACTGTGTCCCACTGGTTCTCACCGTTCCACCAGGTTTCCATTGCACCCACTATTTCTATGTTTTCATTAGTAATTAAGCACCTCCACTCACTCATCTAGCTTCGGAGGCTTCTGACATTGGTATATAGACACCTATAGACCGAGTCCCTCATCTGGTGTCGGCGTGTCCTATCCCCCCTATCATTTGACCTATTTGGCAAGCTGTCCTGTGTTTCCTTCTGCTCAACTCCTGGCTCTGCTCTGCCCCCTCTGGTTTATCCAAAACATTTTCACCCTCACACCTTAGGGGATTTTGCTGGCCGAACCAGATACCACCCAGTTCCTTACGGCAACCCTACCAGGCATCATTTTAAAAACTGCTCTGTGGTCTTTTTTATTTTAAGCGCCAGCACTCTGGTTCCATCTTGGTTCAAGTGGAGCCCATCCCTTTTATACAAGCTTCACTTGCCCCCAAATGTATCCCATTGCCTAATGAATCTAAACCCCTCCTCCCGGCATCACAGTCTCATCCACACACTGAGACCCTTCAGCTCTGCTTGTTTCACTGGTCGTGCACGTGGAACAGGTAGCAACTCGGAGAATGCTACCCTGGGGGTCCTAGATTCCAGTATGCTACCCATCAGCCTAAATTTGGCTTCCAGGACCTCCCAACTGCATTTTCCAACTCCGTTGGTCCCAACGTGCACCACTACAGCTGACTCCTCCCCAGCACTACCTAACAGCCTACCTAGATGCAGCGTGACATCTGCAACCTTCGCACCAGGCAGGCAAGTCACCATGCGGTCTACACGTGAGTCATTGACCCATCTCTCTATGCTCTCAATGCAGATAAAGCAGCTCCCATCTCACAATACTCAGCCCCTCTTTCCAGGCCCTCAATGAACTTCTTTTCCCTATACTGGCCTATAGCCTTGAACCCTTGTGCAATTGCTTCCTAGCCCTGTTACTCAGATCCCGACCCCCATCTTCCATCCCCATAATATAGGGAGAAGAAAAGGGAAATCGCCAGCTATTTTAGAGTAGAAACATGACCCGCTCCTTCACAGGAAGCCCTTCATTTATTTTCTCTCTCCTTGCCACTTCCTGGTCCTTTTATTCCACATATTTCAGCCTACAACCATTCCTGTCCTGTGTGTGAAGTTCACCCAAGCAAACTGACTATGCTTTTCACACACAACAGTGGTGCTGTTCATCAAAAAACATTTCACAGATGACCCATCATCTTCTGCACTACACCTATTTGTGAGCCTTCTGTGATATCATAGTATGTCAGCCAAGAATGGCAGAGAGGAGTGTTGAAGACGGGAAATTAGCAAAAGTCAGGTTTGAGCTGATTTTACATATAAGATTGCTGTAGAAATCTCAAGCACACATTAGTGGAAACACTGAAATCTAGAGTTTATCATCTTAAGTATCACGAACCCTGTGCAAAGTGAGAAAGTGCCTTGAAGATGCTATTACAGCCTCTTTATGTGAAAAGCGGGCAGGGCTTTTCTGGTATTACCATAAAAAATGCTACCTCTTTGGATATTCATTTTCTCATAGACCTGGAAAATATTACCAATATTTGCGTATGTGTAGGAAGGTGGATTTTCTTTTGACGGGGGGCTCAGGGTGGGGAAAAGAATGTAATTGACAGATAAAAAGGATGTAGAAAGGGTAATTTCATTTTCCATCAGAAGTGAGGTTTTATGTTGGGAATTAAATTAACAGCACATGAAATTGGCTTTTTCCTAAGTTCATATTTTTTTAAACTTTTTTTTCGTTTCAATAAAAATAGCAAAGGGGGGGAAAGGATCCCAAACTAAGGTAGAGACAATGAACAAAGACGATGAACAAAGGCTATAAAACTTCTATACCGCCGTGTGCCTTTACCAGTTTCCATTTGCTCTGCACTTTCTACTGGCAAAGTAGTAACAAAAAAGTTATGCTTATAAATGTTCCTTGATTTTGTTGTGTATGATGTTCAATCTTTCAATTCCAGCTGCTGGTTTGGGTCTCTTTTGCTTTCCACTTTCTAGGTTATAACTTGTTGCCTGCAGGTTGTGATTTCTCTCTCACAGACACACATACACGGAATGGAAAGGAATGATCTTCACCGGGGCGGAGATGCAAGTGTTTGGCAAAAAATGTCTGCTTCAAAATATGGAAGGTTGAGAAGTGAAATGGTACTGATCCCTGTCAGTTATAGGTGGGGTGAATTTGGATGGGGAAAGCTATGAAAGCAGTGAGTTTTATAGCTGCTTCCTTCATAAACACAAAGTAATCTTATGCTGATTTAACTAAAAGTTTATTCAGAAACTCATCCATTTTTCTTTCCCTCCCTTTCCCTTCCTGACTACATCCCCTACACTCTCTACAGGATTCCCACTGGGACAAACATCCAAACAGCAAAACACAAAAGATTACTAGACAGAATGCAATACACCCTGCCCCTTTATAACAACCAAAATTGAATTGATTTTAAATTCAGTGACAAAGTCTTGAAGTTTTTTAGGTGGTCTACTGTCATGCACACTTCTCCTAATTCTCGGGTTCTCTGGCACAAGAGCTGTTAGTGATAGTTTTTCTCATAGTATGCATGCTGGAAATTCTTGAACTGTTCCCTTTCTTTCCATCATTCAGTGTGACAGAACCTCCTCAGATTTTGATGATTTGTTTCCATCCAGAATATTGGGAACATCCCTTTCTCACTTTATAAGGCAGCTGTACCTGAACAAAGTCCCTTAACTGAAATGTTCGCTGTTTCTCACGCTGTTGCTGATCCACATACAATTTGTATTTTTGTTGCTTCTCCCTTACCTGATCATTAATATCTGCATCCTTAGTAAGATGGCACAGAAATCCCTATCAGTTGTTGCCATTGGATACATCTGGTAGTAGCTTTGTGTTCTCTCAGCAAATCAAAGGGTGATTTTCCTGTAGTAGAATGAGGATTCAATAAGTAAATAGAGTTTCACAGATTCCTTCCTTCCAGGGTTGTTGTTGTGTAGTAGACAGTTGTAAATTTTCTTTCACTAATCTGTTCATTCTTTCCACTAAGTCATTTCCTCTGAGATGGTGCAAGGAAAGAGTCTTGTGTTTTATCCCACAGTTAGGCAAGTATTGCACCATTTCGAATGAGGTAAGCTGTGCCCCATTGTTAGTCACAAGTTCTTTAGAAAGACCATCTCTCACAAAAAAATAAAAATAAAAATGCAGCTATGAACCTTGTTGGTAGTAATGTTGTCAGCAAATGAAACTTCTGGCTGCCTAGAACAGTAATCCACTATCACTATTAAAATCATTTGTTTTGCAGGTTGGTTATCAAAAGGCCCCATTATATCTAGAGCAATTTTTTTCCCAGGGAAAAAGGCCCTGCCAGCACTCCTCACCCCATCGGTCTGGGCAAGCAGTGGCCCAATTCAGGCCTCCACACAAGCGCAGAGGCCATTAGAGTAACTTCCATGCATGTGCAGATGCCATTTACATGGACCACTCAAACCAGACTACTGCCAGTACAAACAAACCAGCTCATTGACCAGGCAGTTTGGTTCGAGTTTGGTTCAAACTCAAACCAAACTGCCCTTCATAGTTCCATGCACTGCTGACTTCCATCCCCTGCTAACTGGGCAAAGAGGCACCTTTTTAATGTGGTGATTCTCTTTACTTAGCAGGGGGAGAGTAACTGCCCCTATCTAAACCCAGCACAGGACCTCCAGTGACTGTTGCTGGTGTCTATCATGTTTCTTTTAGATGGTGAGCCCTTTGGGGACAGGGATCCATCTTATTTATTATTTCTCTTTGTAAACTGCCCTGAGCTATTTTTGGGGGGGCGGTATAGAAATCAAATAAATAAATAAATTCACACCCCTAAAGTAAGTCCTGAAGTGTCTCACTGCCCAGAAACATGCTAGAGCTTCTTTTTCAATGGCAGAAAACATCTTCTCTGAAGCAGCAAGCACTCTTGAAGGAAAGACAATGATAACTCCCCAGTTCCTTTTTTGCTGGGTCAAGACAGCACCCAAACCATATTCAGAAGCATCAGAGATTACAGAAGTGTACCAGTTGGTGTCAAAAGAAGTGACAGCAGGGCTTTCAGCACTGGCCATTTTGATAGTCTGAAAACTAGCTTTGCAGGATGCAAGTACCCTAACCCTAACCCTTCCTGCCCTTCTGTATTTAGAACAGCCCTCCTGCCCCTGGACTTGTGTCATCACTGGATTCTCCTTTACCAATATAGCTCTGAACCAGCTCAGTTCAAACCAGCTGAGCCAGTTCGCACACCCCGTACTCACAGGTGATACTTAAGGCATGCAATACTATTGATCAATAGTTTCACCAAGCAGTTAGGATATAGAATGAGCCTGAGCCATTTTGGAAGGGCGGTATACAAATCAAATAAATAATAATAATAATAATAATAATAATAGAATAGAACTTGTAATGTTCATCAATCACATTCAGAGTAGGGTTGAAATGATCATCTAAGGCTTGCAGAACAGCTTCATAAGGGTTGGCATCCCCTTCCAATCTGGCAGGAAAGGGCAAGTGATTATATAACCTCTGGCCTTCAGGGCCCAGGCAGAGAAGCAATATAGCCTTCCGCTGTGCTGGAGAGCAGGTTCTCCTGGGGTGAACAAAAAAAAAGGTGGTGGTGGAATATGAGCAATGCTGTAGTGGGCACCCAGTAAACAACAGAGTCCAGGATTGATAAGGAAAATGGACCTTAAGAGGTTGTGCAGTTCAGGAAGCTGGAGAAATAATCAGCAGCAGCAATAGTAGAAAGCAGCAGTTTGGGAATGTAGGCCTAGTAAAACAATGAAAACCAGATGCAAGAACTTTATTTTATTTTTTATTTATTATTTATTTTTGCATTTTTATACCGCCTTTCGTTAAAATATAACCCCAAGGCGGTTTACAAAAGTTAAAAACATACAATAAAAACACAATAAAAACAACATGCTTAGAATATAAAAACATATAAAAACAGGCATAAAACAATACAACAAATAAAAACACCCAGAAGCAGCAGTAAAAACGATTATGTAAAAGCCTGGGTAAAAAGCCAAGTCTTTACAAGCTTTCTAAAAGCCATGATGGAGTCCGAGGAACGAATGGCCACTGGGAGAGCATTCCAGAGTCTGGGGGCAGCAACAGAGAAGGCCCTGTCCCGAGTGCACGACAGCCGGGCCTCTCTCATTGTCGGCACCCGGAGCAGGGCCCCCTCAGATGTCCTCGTCAAGCGGGCAGCAACCCTTGGGAGCAGGCGGTCCCTCAAATACCCCGGGCCCAAACCGTTTAGGGCTTTAAAGGTCAAAACCAGCACCTTGAATTGGACCCGGAAACGAACCGGTAGCCAGTGCAGCTCTTTCAAAATGGGGGTGATATGTTCCCAACGGGCAGCTCCGGATAAAACCCTCGCTGCCGCGTTTTGCACTAGCTGCAGTTTCCGGATATTCTTCAAGGGCAGCCCCACGTAGAGCGCGTTACAGTAATCCAGCCGTGACGTGACTAAGGCGTGGGTAACCGTGGCCAGATCTGCCTTCTCGAGAAAGGGACGCAGCTGGCGCACCAGCCGAAGCCGTGCAAAGGCACCCCTGGCCACCGCCTCCACCTGCGCTTCCAAAAGCAGAGCCGGGTCCAGTAGTACCCCCAAGCTGCGTACTTGCTCCTTCAAGGGGAGTGCAACCCCATCCAGAACTGGTAAAATCTCCTCATCCCGATTGGCTCTCCTACTGACCAACAGTACCTCCGTCTTATCCGGATTCAATTTCAGTTTGTTAGCCCACATCCAACCCATCACGGCCTCCAGCCCCCGATTCAAGACATCCACCGCCTCCCTAGGATCAGATGACAAGGAGAGATAGAGCTGAGTGTCATCCGCATATTGCTGACAACTCAGTCCAAATCCCCGGATGACCTCTCCCAGCGGCTTCATGTAGATGTTAAACAGCATGGGGGACAAGACCGAACCCTGCGGGACCCCACAGGCCAACGGCCACGGGGCCGAGCAGTAGTCCCCCAGCACCACCTTCTGGACCCTCCCCTCAAGAAAGGACCGGAACCACTGCAACGCAGTGCCTCCGATTCCCATACTCGAGAGGCGGCCCAGAAGGATACCATGGTCGATGGTATCGAACGCCGCCGAGAGGTCCAGCAGAACCAACAGGGACGCACTCCCCCTGTCTAGTTCCCGGCGTAGGTCATCCACTAGAGCGACCAAGGCAGTCTCAGTCCCATACCCAGATTGAAAAGGGTCCAGATAATCCGTATCATCCAAGACCCTCTGCAGCTGGGACGCCACCACACGCTCTATCACCTTGCCCAAAAAGGGAAGGTTAGACACAGGTCTATAGTTGTCCAGGCTGGAGGGATCAAGGGAGGGCTTTTTTAATAGAGGTCTTACCACCGCCTCCTTAAGGCCCGATGGCATCCTGCCCTCCCTTAATGAAGCATTAACCATCACCTCCAGCCATCTGCCTGTCCCCTCCCTGGCAGCTTTTATTAGCCATGAAGGGCAAGGGTCAAGAGCGCATGAAGTCGCCTGCACACTGCCCAGGATCTTGTCTACATCCTCAGGCCGCACCAACCGAAAAGAATCCAACACAACGGGACCAGATGGTACCAAAGGCACGTCTGCCGGAACTGCCAAAACTCTGGAGTCCAGGTCAGCACGGATGCAAGCGACTTTATCTGCAAAGCGACAGGCAAACCGATCACAAAGAGCTGTAGATGACTCTTCCCCCATTGTCCGGAGGGATGTGTGGAGCAATGTTTTCACCACACGAAACAGCTCTGTTTGCCTGCACTGAGCAGACGCAATGGAGGCGGAGAAAAAACGTTTCTTCGCCGCCCCCACCGCCACGGCGTAGTCCCTAAAATAGGTTCTAGCCCGTGTTCGATTGGATTCGTGACGACTCTTCCTCCAGCGTCGCTCCAGCCGTCGTCCGAGTTGCTTCATCGCCCTAAGCTCCGAGGAAAACCAAGGAGCGGAACGGGCTCCACCAAGCCGGAGAGGGCGCTTGGGGGCAACCGTGTCAACAGCCCGGGCCATCTCTCCATTCCAGAGATCAACCAAGGCCTCGACAGGGTCACCAGCTCTGGACACTGGAAACTCCCCGAGGGCCGTCTGAAATCCAAGCGGATCCATAAGCCTCCGGGGGCGGACCATCTTAATTGGCCCACCACCCCTGCAGAGGGTAGACGGAGCAGTCAAACTAAACCCCACCAGGTGATGATCTGTCCATGACAAGGGAGTGGTCTCAAATTCCCCCACCTCCAGATCATTTATTTCCCGGTCGGCAAAAACCAGATCCAGAGTGTGTCCCGCCACGTGGGTAGGGCCCGATACCAACTGAGACAGGCCCATGGTTGCCATGGAGGCCATGAAATCCTGAGCCGCACCCACTAGGGGGGCCTCAGCGTGGACATTGAAATCCCCCAAAACAATAAGCCTGGGGGAACCCAAGGCCACCTCCGAGACCACCCCCGCCAGCTCAGGTAGGGAGACTGAAGTGCAGCGGGGTGGTCGGTACACCAACAGAATCCCCAGCCTATCTCGGAGGCCCACCCTCAAGGACAAACACTCGAAATTCTGAGATTGCCTGACCGGGCACCTGGAAACGGGGAGGTTCTCTCGAAAGATGACTGCAACGCCTCCTCCCCGACCCTCGAGGCGGGGCTGCTGCACGATCTGGAAACCTGGAGGACAAAGCTGAGAGAGACCGACCCCGCCCAGTGCATCCAACCAGGTCTCTGTCACACATACCAGGTCAGCACGCTCATCCACAATCAGATCGTGGATGAGAGATGTTTTTGCGTTAACTGACCTGGCATTCAGCCAGGTCAAGAACTTGCACAAGCTTTGCAGGCTCACACTTTTAGCTGATTCAAAATCACATTGCCAAATGTTTATGGCTGCTTCCCTCATAGACACAAAGAAATCTTAAGTAGATTTAACTAATGGCTTATTCAGAAACAAACAACTCCATTTTCTCCTTCTCCTTCCTCTCCCTTTTCTTTTCCGACTCCACATCCACCCATCCCAACTCTCTACAGGATCAACAACAACAAAACATACAAGATTACTAGATAGAATACAACTGAGTGCTGCTTCTGAATGCCTTCAACTGGTAGCTAACTTTTTCTTTGCTCTGAAATTCCCATCATTGCAATGTCTCATTCCAGAGAGTGTCTGATTTTAAAAGGGATCTTCCAGCTGCAACACCAAGAGAAGCATTACTACAGCCCAGTTAAATTTCACTCACTACCCTGAATTTTGCCTTTCTGCTCTCCCAATACACTCCTCCAAATTTTGCCACCTGGAATGTTTCACCCCAGCCCTAATTTTCACATAGGAACATAGGAAGCTGCCATATACTGAGTCAGACCATTGGTCCATCTAGCTCAATATTGTCTACGCAGACTGGCAGTGGCTTCTCCAAGGTTTCAGGCCGGAATCTCTCTCAGCCCTATCTTGAAGAAGCCAGAGAAGGAAACCCACTTGCTCCTTCCCTCCATTGTGAAAACTGTCCATTTATTCCTACTCTTCTGTTTAGGAAACATAGTCACATTGGAAGATGCCATATACTGAGTCAGACCATTGGTCCATCTAGCTCAGTATTGTTTACAGAGACTGGCAGCGGCTTCTCAAAGGCTGCAGGCAGGAATCTCTCTCAGCCCTATCTTGGAGAAGCCAAGGAAGGAACTTGAAACCTTCTGCTCTTCCCAGAGCGGCTTCATCCCCTGAGGGGAATCTCTTGCAGTGCTCACACTTCTAGTCTCCCTTTCATATGCAACCAGGGCAGACCCTAATTAGCTATGGGGACAAGTCATGCTTGCTACCAGAAGAGCAGTTCTCCTCCTCTTATTATCGCGGATGCTAAAAAGAGCATCACTGTATCTGCTGTGCCCCTTCTTCCTGTAACATGCAGAGGCATAACTATGATCGGGCAAGGGGAGGCAGCTGTCTAGGGGTCCTGGCCTCTCGTGGGGGGGCTCCAGAGACATGTCACGTGCCTCCCCCCCCCAGAGCCTGCCGCAGCTCCTTCAATTTGAATTATTTTATTTTTTAAAAAATTTCCTCCATGTTCATGTGAGCGCGCCATATTTCCTTGCCCTCCCTCACCACCCTTTCCCCTTGTCAGCTCCTCCTCCTTCCCCATCCATTGGCTGGTGGCACCCCACGTGATAAAGAAAGGGAAGGCAGGCATGACTGAGTGGTTCAGCTTGGCTTTCTGGACGCTGAGAGCAAGGAAGAGGAGGTCAATGGTAGCCTCACCAAGCTAGCCACTTCTAAAAAATTAAGTTCTTCTGTTATGGAGATGCAGGAGCTGCGGCAGGACTCAGGTCCCTCAGGTTAGCTTGAGAGTGCTGCTTGCACCATTGCTCATGTTGGGCATTGATTCATTTGGGGGCATTATGGCCCGCTTCTCCCCCCCTGCCCGCCCGCTGCATGTCTGGCAGTGGGAGTGGGCATATTGATTCATTATTGGGGGCATTATGGCTGCCCACCCGCTCCCCCCCCCGGCCTGCTCAGGCTTCGCTTCTATTTCCCTAATCAGGGTGGTGGGAGGAAGGGGAAGCAGAGTGTTTATTCATTTTTAATTGTGACGCTCCGCTCCCCCTTCCCCCGTTAGGAAAACAGAAGTGGGGAGGCACACACAGGGGAAGAGTGACAAGTGTGTGCTTTTCACAGTTCCTGGGCTCCGTTTATCAACCGCTGTTTAACATCCAAGGCTGTTCTTTGACTCTTAATCACTTAACATGCAAAGGTAGGTAAGGGAGTGGAGAAATCACTCAAACATTACAGCCCTGTCCTTGGCACATGAGATCCTATGGGTCTTTTAAAAGTATACATGATCAAGGAGAAGCAGCCTCTCTTCCTAGCTCTCCCAAATTGGAGAGAAGTCAGTAGTTGCAAGGTTCCATTCGTGGCCATTTCATTTCCTGCATGATTATAATCTGCTTTCTGCCCGTTCTGTATCCCATCCCATCCAGCCTCAAATTTATTTGAGACACCATGCCTCCTGAGATTCCTAATGCCCCTCCCTTCTGTCCTTTAAGAAACTTCTGAAAACTTATCTATTCTGCCAGGCTTGTGTGTGTGTGTGTGTGTGTGTGTGTGTGTGTGTGTGTGTGTTTCCCCCCACTCCACCCCACTGTTGTTGTTTTAATTATGTAAACCACCTCATCTAATGGAGTCAGGCAGTCAATAAATTTGGTTTTGCTGTGCTGTTATTTACACCTTTTAACTAGTTGGGATAGTTAGCAGAGTCTACATTGGGCCAGAAGAAGGAGAGGTGGCGGGGTGGGGGGAGGCATTTTAAAATCTTGTCTCTGGGCCCAAGCCAACCTTGTTACACCCCTGGTAACATGGCCACCAATTCCTTTCTGGGCTCTTACTTTCCATTCTTACTTTTCAAACTGTCTGGGGGTCATTCAAGACCACATTCTCCCATATGCCCCTTCAAACTGAGCCGTGAGGCACTTTTTAAAATGGCGGCTTTCTTATATGTAAAGGGAGAGATCAACTCCCTTCAGCCTCCCTTCAACTCCTATTCAGCCCAGCATCGCATCTCTCCAGTGGCTGTTGCTGGTGTCTCTGGTGTAGATGTGTGTATAATAATAGCAGCAACAACAACAACAACTAGCTGGGCCGGGAGCAGAGCATCTGCACCTTTAGTTCTCCCCCTGCCGCCAGCCACGGCCATTTTCTTTGCCTGCCCACCCGCAGCCCCTGCCTTCTCCCCCTCCCGCTGCCACCCATTCTCCCTGTCTGACCGCCTGCCTGTCCAGCACCACCGCTTTCCTCTTCCCCTGCTGGCAGCTTGCTCGCAAACTCTTGTGAGAACTGCCACACATGGGATTAGCGATGGGTATGCCTAAGAGAAATCTCTATATAGACAATATTAATGATGTCTGAATGTCTAACACTGCTTCTAAAAACAGCATGCTTCAGAAGTGTGGGTGCTTTTGTTCAAGACCATGACTAATTTTGGTGCTCACCCTGGATTTCAAAATGCTCTGTTAGAGTGGAAACACAAGTCAGGGACATGTTTCTGCTGTAACAGAGCTCCTCTGGACTTCAGGGAGAATGCACAAGAGTAGCCACGTGTTAGAAATGCAGGGATCAGCCCCAGGGTGAGTGCTGCATGTGTGCTGCTGTTAGAAGCACACTCACAGTGGAAGTTGAGATGTCAGCCACCCATAATAATAGCAATGATAATCTGTGCCTTCCTGTGCACACCATTCAGCAGCAGATCATAAAGCTATTCACATGAACTACCCTACCCACGATTGCATAGCCCTACTGGGGTAGGGCTGCTCGTATGAAGCCCCAGGGTCGAGGCTGGTCCTGATGCTGCCCCACGAGAGAGCCTGGGAATTTTCCCCATGCTACTAACCAGGTAGAAGGGCATGAACATGCCCTCCTACCCAGGTCATGTTTTGCATAGGTTGTACGCAGCCCGCACACACACACAGAGCTGGGCGGCACTCAGCTGAGGAAAAATCTCTTAATGCACCACACTCCTGGCGTGGTGCATTGAGGGATGCCAGGGGACTCTGGATCCCTGCTCTGCCACTCTCTGCAGCATGGCTCATGTGCTGCACAAGTGGCAAAGCCTTGGACATAACGTTGATTGTGTGTGGAGAGGCAGGCAGGAGCCTGCCTCCCTGCCAGCCCTCCCCCTGTGCCATCATTACTGGTCATGTGAATGAGCTTCATGTCTCTGCCAATTAAAGTGCAGTACAAGAGCTGTCCTTGTGATAGCAAGGTTGAATTGTCCCCTTAGGTAAGCAGGTTCCATCTTGGTTTGCTTTAGGATATGAGCACGGTAAGATATTTCCCTGCATGCTTGTATGTAGAAGGTCCCAGGTTCACTCCCTGGCATCTCCAAGTAAGCCTGGGAGAGCCACTGCCAGTCAGTGTAGAGTAGACAATACTAAGCTAGATTGGCCAGTGGTCTGACTCAGTATAAGGCAGAGATAGGGACATTTCAGCTGTGACACCAACGTTTTGGAACACCCGTCCTAAGGAAGCCTGTTTAGTCTCATTTGGGGGTAAGATTTCCTGGCCCAGATGTAGCTTTCCTGGGTGGTCTTCAAGATGGTCAGCTGTGATTTCTTTTGCAAGCTCTCTTTCATTTGCCACTTTTTAAATATGCTAATACTCCCCCCCCAGGTTTATTGTTCTTATTTTAAATATTTTATTTGATGGGTATTTTTTCTGTTTTTCATTACCATTTAGCCGTTCTGGATCCTTCTGAAGAAAAGCAAGATGGAAAATTTAAGAATAAATTTTAAAAGGAAGAAAAATCAGCTGTGCAATTTTGGAAAGATGTCCTGTTGTGTCCCTGAGTACAGCAGCTAATGAGTGTGGGGTGAGGAAATCCACAGCATGATAAATCCACAGCATGATGAAATCAAAACAGGGGGTAAATGATCCTCTACCTCCACAAGGAATAATGCAACATGGGGTTAATGCTTTTGGAGGCAGCCTCATGTCCAGCAAAATTCAAGTCATTTCCTCCTTAAAGGCCACTCTTTTGATGGTAGGCTCCAAAGGGCTCTAATCATGATCTAGCCACCTTTGTGGGGATAAAATGTTCTGGATGGCAGACAATTAAAAACCAAAGAGGTGGTTTGATCAAGCAAGGTTCAGCATGGTGTCAACGTTGGGGCTCCGGTTGACTGGCAGGAAATTTAGGACAGACAAAAGGAAGTACTATTTCACTCAGCACATAGTTAAGCTATGGATTTCTCTGCCACGGGATGTGGTGATGACCTTAAAAGGAAACATCCAAATTCTTGGAGGACAAATTGATGGACAAGAGTTCTATCAATGGCTACTAGTCTTGATGGCTATAGGCTGCCTCCATGTTCAGAGGCAGAATGCCTCTTGTGATATTCTGCCATGCATGGGTAGAGTGACGACTACACACTGGATGATAAGTCTGCCCCAAAGCCAGAAAGCAGGAGAGTCCAGCAGGGGGAACAATCAAATGTATTTGTTCCAGTACAACAAGGCATGGCACACTCTGATTAAGTACACAGAACTGGTTCCAACCAGAATATGGATGGCAAGCCCATCCATCTGCTAGGAGAGAAGAGTTGGTCTTAAAGAAACACACATATCTGGTAGGCCATTGCAGGGAACAGATTGCCGGCCGAGATCCACCTTGGATCTGATCCAGCATGGCTGTTCTTATGATCCAGCATGGCTGTTTGCTGGAGAAGAAGACAATTTCTAAGCAATGGTGGATTACCGCATAGGCAGTATAGGCAACTGCCTACAGTGGCAAATCTTGGGGATTAGCATCTTGGGATAGAAGGAAACATAATCCTTTTTTTTTAACCTTTAAAAATGCTGCTGTGTAATGGCAGAGGCAGAGGCTCCTAAACCATTACAGGAGGTGAGGTCAGTCACTGAAGAATGTTGGTGAAAGAGGTTCACACTCAAGCCCGGCTAACTCACAAATGACACCAAGCGGGCGATTTGGGGCCACTTCTCACCCCTGGGGGCAGCAAATCTTTGACTGTCTATGGGAGGCAAAAAGATTACTCTGTTCCTGTTTCTAAGTGAAAATTCCAAAATGAACATACAGCTCTCCTGTTGAAAAAGGACCCCCCCACACACCGCAAATCCTTTTGTGCAAAGTGAGGAGAGGATGAGGTTGCTTTGAACATATGCACACTATCCTTCAAACTCCTTACTGAACAATAAGGCCTACGATCTGAGAGAATGGGGTTATCTCCCTTTGTTGACCTGAATGTTTTTTCCCCCTCAATACCAAACAAATGCCATTGCTGAGATATTTTCTTGTCTTACCTTTCTGCAGATAAGAGCATTTCAGGATAAGAAAAGAGAGTGCTTTGTGCAAAGATATAAAAGGAGGGAGAGTTAAAAACAATGTGTTTGGGTGGAAGAGGAAAGAATGCCAGCTTCATTGTGCAACGGTGAGCAATACCCGGTGTTGCTGAAGGCAAACAGAAATGAGAATGTAAGCTCTTTGGAATATTATCGTTCCTTAACATTTTGATAAAGATCCTTAAAAAAGGAGTCTACATTTTCCTCGACAGCCGTTTAATTTGCTGTAATCATCTCTGATAGAACAGCTGATGTGTGCGCAGTTACCCCAGGTACTGTTTAAGTGGTGACTGAATTACTCTTAGATGACTGCTAAATGATACAAAAATGGACCATTTTTGAGATGCTTCGGTTTTTCTGCTCTGAGACTGCAGCAAAATAACATCATCTTTCAAATTCCGTTTCAGCTGTGTTCTGGAAGAATTCAGGAGATGTTGAAGGTGCATTCAGCAGAGGGGGACAGCTGTAAGAATCATAATTCTAAAAAAAATGCATTGCAGGGTGGAAGACAGAAGCCATATTCATTATTAGGCCCAGAAGAAAGGCACTTTTAAAAACTTCTCTGAAAAAATAAAAACAGCAAAGACTTTGAGGAATTTCCTAGTTATCTTTTCCACTCCACTGACTTTTGGCTCTGCCACCAAATTGAAACACCATTTTCTGAACAATAATATCATGTGCTTTTTTGCTCGTCACAAAAGAACACTTTAAAGGCATAAAAATGCATTTCCCTTATGTAATAAAAAAAACAAAAATGCCATAAATTATAATGCAATGTACAGTCCAATCCCTCCATTCAGATCCCTTCAATGGTACGTGCTGATTAAGCTCTTAGCCATTTGATGTTAAATGTCTAATGAAAAGCGCTTTGAATGTGGTTTAACCCATATTAAATACCCCACTGGTGCCCCTGGAATTAAAAGAGAAGAAGAAAATTAATCCCGTTCTTTGTTCCTTTAATACATTTTAATAAATTACACTGCATCTTCCTAATGCATTTATGTAGCACAGAAAATGCCAGATGATTTGCGACTTTCAACAACAAGAGTGTGTTTGGGGGGTGGGGGGAGCAGTGAACAAATCTAAATATGAAAATGTAGAGTGATTCAAGTATTCAGTGCACCAGGTTTTTCGGAAGGAGCTGTTGTTTTTTTTTTGTTTTTTTTAAGGCACATTTTTAAAATGGTGATTCTCTTTATTTAGCTGGGGGAGAGCAATTGGCCTTATCGATCCCCAGCACAGCATCCCTTGAGGGGCTATTGCTGATGTATATCTTTTTTTTTTTTTTTTTAAGATTGCAAGCCCTTTGGGGACAGGGAGACATTTAGTCATTCATTCATTCATTCATTTCTATGTAAACCACTTTGGAAACTTTTGTTGAAAAGTGGTATATAAATATTTGTTGTATTTGCATTCAATTGTGCTGTGGAGATCCCCTGCTGACAAAGCACAAAGGCAACATTCCTCAGGGGATTATTTAGTGTGAATCTTATCTCTCCCAGCCAGTCTCCTGTGCTTCAAGTCTGGGAAGAGCATCAAGGTTCCAAGATCCCTCCCTGGCAGCATCTCCAAGAGTGCGCTGAGAGAGATTCCTGCCTGCAACTTGGTGATTCTCTTTTATTTAGCAGGAAGAGAGTAACTGGCCCTCTCCACCCCCAGCATAGTACCTCCAGTGACTGTTGCTGGTGTCTATCTGATGTTTCTTTTCGATTGTGAGCCCTTTGGGGACAGGGAGCCATCTTATTTATTTGTTGTTTCTCTGTGTAAACCGCCCTGAGCCATTTTTGGAAGGGCGGTATAGACAGGGGCGGAGCAACCATTGGGTGAAAGGGTTCAAAGAACCCAGGCCGTGAATGAGGAAAGGCCGCCAAGAGAGCCCCACCCCGTGGCTCGGGCTCCATAGGAGCCCAGAGCAAACTTCCCACTCCTACGCCCGGGCGGCCGAGAGCCTGGGCGAACTCTTTGCTAATTATGTCAGGCAGCTCTGACTGCCCCATAGAACATTGTTCCCTTCCTCTCCCTCTCTGGAGGGAGAGAAAGGGGAAAACGTCCACACAGGCAACCCGACACTGCCAGAAATGACTAGCTGAGAACTCGTTCAGGCTCTCGGCAGCCCAGGCCACGCCCCCTTGGTCACGTCCCCTTGGCGCATGGCCTGGGCTGCCCATGCACGTGACGTCACACGTACGGGCATATTGGAGGAGCCGCCGAGCGGGGCTGGACACAGGTCGCCGCTCGGCTGGCTCCGCACCTGGGTATAGAAATCGAATGAATGAATGAATGAATGAGAAGCCGCTGCCAGTCTGTTTAGACAGTACTGAGCTAGATGGACCAATGGTTTGCATACTCAGTATATGGCAGCTTCCTATGTTTCTATGTATGTTCCTATGAAGTCCAGTGGTTGAGCAGAATAGTGTCCGCATGTCCGGAGAGAAAAGCTGCCTTTACCTCTGAGGACAGGATGGTAAGAGGGCCCAAGGTGACAGGGACGGGTGGCAGCGGGCGAGAGACGGAGGAAAGACTGCCAACAGGCAGGGACTCCGCTCCCGTGGAGGAGAACCTGAACCCTGATCAGACGGAAGGGGAGGCATGGAAGGATAACATCAGCAGCATGCCTCCCAAGGGGAGGGAGTCTGAGCAGGAGGAAGGAGAAGGGGGAGATGCATTGGCAGCAGCTGCGAGGGGTAATAAATTACAGGTAATAAGGAGAGGCACTGGCCCCGTAATTGGGGGCAGGTGATGCATAGCCTGTGAGGTGGCATATACAGGTGAAACTCGGAAAATTAGAATATCGTGCAAAAGTCCATTAATTTCAGTAATGCAAATTAAAAGGTGAAACTCATATATGAGACAGACGCATTACATGCAAAGCGAGATAAGTCAAGCCTTAATTTGTTATAATTGTGATGATCATGGCGTACAGCTCATGAAAACCCCAAATCCACAATCTCAGAAAATTAGAATATCACATGGAACCAAGAAGACAAGGATTGAAGAATAGAACAATATCGGACCTCTGAAAAGTATACAGTGTACTGTGCTTGACTGGCCAGCAAACTCGCCTGACCTGACCCCATAGAGAATCTATGGGGCATTGCCAAGAGAAGGATGAGAGACATGAGACCAAACAATGCAGAAGAGCTGAAGGCCGCTAATGAAGCATCCTGGTCTTCCATAATACCTCATCAGTGCCACAGGCTGATAGCATCCATGCCACGCCGCACTGAGGCAGTAATTGCTGCAAAAGGGGCCCAAACCAAGTACTGAATACATATGCATGCTTATACTTTTCAGAGAATTCAAGATTCTCATTCTATGATAGCAAAAGAGATTTTTTTTCAATTAAACAACTCTTGACCCCACTCTCACTTTTTGACACTCTCACTTACTATGAATATGATGAATGAATGAATCAATCTAGCACACCTTATGAAGAAAAACCTCAGAAATTCACCAAAATTCAGCCCTCTGCCAAATCACTCTGAAATTGGGGGTGGGTGGTAGCCTCCACCCATTAGGCACTATCTACCAGCCCACCCCACTCTTTTGGGGCAGAACCACTTTCTGCCTCCAATCTGCCCCAAAGACACCAAAACTTCAAAAATTCCCAAAAAATCAGCCCTTTGTCCAATCCCCCTGAAATTGGGGTGGAAGCCTCCACCCATTAGGCTCTACCACCCCACCCCACTCTTTTGGGGCAGATCCACTTTCTACCCCCAAACTGCCCCAAAGACACAAAAACTTCAAAAATTCCCAAAAAATCAGCCCTTTGTCCAATCCCCCTGAAATTGGGGTGGTAGCCTCCACCCATTGGGCCCTACTACTCCACCCCACTCTTCTGTCCCAGGCCCCACTTTCTGCCCCAATCTGCCCCAAAGACACAAAAACTTCAGAAATTCCCCCAAAATCAGCCCTTTGCCCAATCCCCCTGAAATTGGGGTGGTAGCCTGCACCCATTAGGCACTACCACCCCACCCCACTCTTTTTGCCCAGATCCCATGCTATGCCCCTGAACTGCCCCAAAGTCACTAAAACTTCAGAAATTCCCCAAAAATCAGCCCTTTGCCCAATCCCCCTGAAATTGGGGTGGTAGCTTCCACCCATTAGGCACTACCACCCCACCCCAATATTTTGCCCCTGGGCCCCCTTTTTTCCCCAAATCGATTTGGATTCGGATTAAATCCGAACCGAATCAAGGGTGATTCGGGTGGCCCAGATTCGGGCACTAAACAGAACAGTTGTGATTCGGTTCGGGTCCCTAACCAAATCACCGAAAATCTGAATTGCACACCCCTAATCAGGGGCCTAGAGCACCTTTCTTATGAGGCAAGACTACAACACCTGGGGCTTTTTAGCTTAGAAAAAAGACGACTGCGGGGATACCTGATAGAGGTCATGCATGGTTTGGAGAATTTGGAGAGAGAGAAATTCTTTCCCCTCTCAAACAACACCAGAACCAGGGGTCACTCCATGAAATTGATTGCTAGGAGGTCTAGGACCAACAAACAGAAGTACTTTTTCACACAACACGTGATCCACTTGTGGAACTCTCTGCCACAGGATGTAGTGACAGCCAACAACCTGGATGGCTTTAAGAGGGGTTTGGATAACTTCATGGAGCAGAGGTCCATCAATGGCTACTAGTCGGAGGGCTGTGGGCCACCTCCAGTCTCAAAAGGCAGGATGGCTCTAAGAACCAGTTGCAGGGGAGTAATGGCAGGAGAGAGGGCATGCTCTCGACTCCTGCCTGTGGCTTCCGGCAGCATCTGGTGGGCCACTGTGCGAAACAGGATGATGGACTAGATGGGCCTTGGGCCTGATCCAGCAGGGCTGTTGTTATGTTCTTATGGTAACTGGATCCCTGCATTTAGGTTTAGCATCAGTGTCATGAACCCAGGGGAGGTGAAGGCCCTCAGCCTGCCTAAGGCATCATTCCTCCAGTGGTGGTAAATGAACTTCCACACTCCACAATTGCAATAGAAAGCACTGGAGATGCAGTGGTGTTTTGCATAGCAGACACACAAACTATGATTTCTTTTTCCCCCACATTCATATCCCATGTTTCAGTCTCTCAGAATGGGACTTCTAGAAAGCTAACAACCAAATAAACACCTCACAAAGAAACAAACGGAATAGTATAAAAGCCTAATTAAACCAGAGAACAATGCAGCACCAGCAAAATTCTATATCCATGATGAAAGCTGGATTACGGCCAGATTTTGCAAGGTGTCTAGACAAGTGCTGGTCTGAATCGTAATGCTTTCAGTTGACATCTGAAAGCAAAGGGAAGGCAATATGACCTATCAGGACAAGAGGTTCCAAAGCCTGGGCACCACCACAGAGAGAGACCCTCTCCCACAGGCAGGGGTGGAGCCACCATTGGGAAATGGGTTCAAAGAACCCAGGCCACTTCCAATCAGGGGCCACACCTCGCAGCCCCCAAACCCCCCCGCCCCCGTGTCTGACATCAGACATGGGGCGTGGCTAGCCAACCCCTGCACCTGACATCAGATGTGGGAGGCGGGGCCAGAGGCCGTGGTGGCGGCCAAACCTGGGCCACTGCCAGCCTTGCTCTTCACCTGCCCACAGGCTCACCCACCCATCTTAGCCTCGGGAGGAGCATGGAGCCAGATATCTTCTGGGAGTGGCTGTAGCTCAATGATAGAGCTTCCACTTTGATTACAGAAGGTCCCAGGTTCAGTCCCTGGCAGCATCTCCAGGTAGGGCTAGAAAAGAGTCCTGTCTGCAAGCCTGGAGAGCTGCTGACAATACCAAAGACAGGCTCCAAGGCTCCATAGGCTTTTTAATGGGAGGAAAGACATTAGTCAGACCTTTCAAAAACGCCTTGCATTGAGAGTGCGAACACAAGGTCCTGCCCTCACACCCTGGATGTCTTGATGAGAGAGCAGCTAAATGGACCCTCAGAGAACGATTAGCCAAGCCTTGTGACTTTAACTTGGATAAATATTTCATTGGGATTGATGGCTTAACCTTTCACCCAGTGACACACTTTCCATGCTTTCCAATGAGATATTATTTTAATGCCTGAGAAATTCATAAATGAAGAACAATCACTCCTATCAATTTGGGGATGTCTGGGATGGATTGAGGCCATTTCTGGCTTGGCCCCAAACCCACTGTGGTGTGCTGCCACCCCCAGAGGAGGGTTTGGGGGCTGTCCCCAGGTGGGGGCACTCAGAAGTGTTTACCACCCACCCTGGTTTTTTGCCCCTAAGTACTCCACAGAGGGCATTATGGGCAACATTGACAAATATTTTAAAAATTCATTTAAAAAAATCCCAGGAATGTCCAATTGATTTGAGGTATGGGTGGTAGTTGGCACCCAAGGGTGCCTACCACTCTACCTACCTTTTGAGGTTCAAACCGGTTTGAACCGGTTCAAAAAAGGCTCAAATGCGAACCGAACCAGGGGGTCATTTGAGCAAAACCAAACCACCAGCCTCGGGTTGAACCCAGTTCGAATTCAAACCGAACTGTGTGAACTGGTTTTGTGCACATCCCTAGCAGGATGCCTCTGAATACCAGTTGCAGGGGAGTAACAGGAGGAGGGAGGGCATGCCCTTCACTCCTGCCTGTAGACTTCCAGTGGCATCTGGTGGGCCATTGTGTGAAACAGGATGCTGGACTAGATGGACCTTGGGCCTGATCCAGCAGGGCTGGTTTTATGTTCTTAACATTGCCCATTGCCCTAATTTTCTTTCTGTTCTCAGGTAAGCATTGATGAGCCCACACAAATTGAATTGATCAAATGCTCCTCACAATAGGTGTGGCTGTTTTTTGGATTGTCACATGTTGTCTTGCTGAGGCCTCAATCCTGTGCATACTTTATTGGCAACAAGTCCTATTGAGCACTCTGTTTTTTTGTATAACTATGGATAGGACTCGGTTGCAAATCTCCTGCAAGTTCAAGGCATGGCAAAATAATGATCGCCTAGCCACATAGTTTCTCCATGGAGAAGAAACGAGGGCTCTGTGTGTGGAGAAAGCCTTGTCTTTTGCCTCGAAATGATCGATCTCCACCGTACACTGTCCATATTTCTTCAATGTTGAAAAGGTGTGGAGACCAGAGAGGAGCAGCTGACCGCAGTGGCAGAGGGGACAGCTTCTTCATCAAATAGTCGATCATTTGCCAGTCTGATTTGAATTTTATTGCTTCCCAAAATTGGAAGATTAGGTGGTAATTAGCTGCTTCCCCATCAGTCTCAATTCCACCTCTCTAAGCAATCTTTGGATAATGATCCTAGCCCTCCCCCTATAACGTTGGGGACATTTCTGAGCCAAATATTAAGCCAGCAGTTATGAAAGTGTGCTCAACCACCTGTTCTCTTGACCCAGGGCTGACCCAGTTAACAAAAGACTGCATATCTCAATTAGTCCTACAGAACCCATCGATTGTCATTTTGTAATTAAGGTTGGCTGGCCTTTTCTCTTCTCTCAGACCTAGACAGCACAAGATGGCAGTCAGATGCTCCTTGAGCTGAAATTTAGACATGTCCAGAGTTCTAATGGAGGGCTAATTTGGACATTACATCAGAAGCTGAAATTGTGCTAGCTAAGATTATTCCACCTACATTAAATATCAGTTACGGATGTTGTGTATGTATTGGTGATACATGGGTCTCAGGTATGGTAATTGCTTTGTACTTGACATGGAGAAGATGACATGGGCGCAGGGAGGTAGACAAGGAAAATACTACTTGATGGAATCCTGGTAGATGACTTGGGGAAGATGAAGGAACCTATAAATTGTACTCTTTGCTAATCAGGACTGCCCTGGATTGCATTTGAATGGGATGTTACATGTGTGAGCACTGTAAATATTCCCCTTAGGGGATGGGGCCACTCTGGAGAGGACACCTGCATGCTTGCATGCAGAAGGTTCCAAGTTCCCTCCCTGGCATCTCCAAGACAGAGCTGAGAGACTCTTGCCTGTAACCTTAAGAAAATAAGAACATAAGAATGGCTCTGCTGGATCAGGCCCAAGGTCCATCTAGTCCAGCATACTGTTTCCGCACAGTGGCCCACCAGTGGACCTTGGAGAAGCCACTTGGAGAAGGCCCACCAGTGGACCTTGGAGAAGTCTTGGAGAAGCCACTGGCAGTCTGGGTAGACTATTCCAAGCTAAATGATCTGATTTGGTAGAAATCAGCTTTATATGTTCCTATGTTCAAGGATTCCACTGGATATCTACATTGACCCATAATTCTTCTTGCCAAGGAGATATGGTTCTATTAGACGTAGAAACGTGGTCAAGAATGGTTTGAATGTACTGTACTGCTCTTGTTCACACGACTGTTACGGGCACAACTCACCTTCAGGAGCTGTGTGTGATCTCAATTTTTGGTCATGTATGAGTTAAAAGCTAGGTTGGGGAGTAAGGTTGCCATGTCTCCCAGATTTCTGAGTAGTGCCTGGATTTGAAGCAGGTCACCCAGATGGCTTAGACTGCCTGGATTTGCCCGGATTCCCAGCTTTCATTTTTTTTCTTTTAAAGCTAAGCTCTAGCCCTTGTAGAAATGGTGTTATGGAGCAAAACATCCGGTCACTATTCTGTGTACAATGGCTGGACTTCGAGTAAGGCAGGTAAAGCACAGGAGGCTGGTTGGGAGAGATTCACAATAAGTAATCCGCTGAAGAATGTTGCCTTTGTCAGAAG
Source organism: Hemicordylus capensis (assembly GCF_027244095.1). Taxonomy (NCBI): domain Eukaryota; kingdom Metazoa; phylum Chordata; class Lepidosauria; order Squamata; family Cordylidae; genus Hemicordylus; species Hemicordylus capensis. The sequence goes on from NC_069658.1 coordinate 8,256,235, forward strand.
GGGATCTCTATAGGGCAGCTGAATAAGAATCCGATGAGCATTTATATACCACTTTTCAACTAAAGTTCCCAAGGTGCTTTACATAGATATAAATAAATAAAATGGCTCCCTATGCCCAAAGGGCTCACAATGTAAAAAAGAAATATAAGACAGACCCCAGCAACAGCCGCTGGAGGGATGCTGTGCTGAGGATGGATAGGGCCAGCCGCTCTTCCCCTGCTAAATAAAGAGAATCACCACTTTTAAAAGGTGCCTCTTTGCTCTGTTAGCAGTTGAGAGGATAGCTTGATTTTGATGTAAATCACTTCCTACCTATGCATTGTAATGGTTAAGGTTATTGGCGTTTCAGTGCAATCCATTCTATGCATGCCTACTTGGAAGTACCATTGGTTTAAATACGATTTTCTCTCAAGTAACTGTGTATAAGATTACAGCCTAACTGAAAAGCTCAGTGTATTTTTGTTGTTGTTGTTGTTGTTGTTGTTGTTCTATTCCTGCTATCAATATCTCAAACGTTGTGTAGTGTGTTTTCATGGTATTTTCTGGTAAAAATTATTTTACTGTGTTAGCTGTCTAGATCAAATACAAGTTAGCTGGACAGTGCATCAGTTCATTTGCATAATCTGAACATAGGAAGAACATAGGAAGCTGCCATATACTGAGTCAGACCATAGGTCCATCTTGCTCAGTATTGTCTACACAGACTGGCAGCGGCTTCTCCAAGGTTGCAGGCAGGAATCTCTCTCAGCCCTATCTTGGAGATGCCAGGGAAGGAACTTGGAGCCTAGATGCTCTTCCCAGAGCGGCTCCATCCCCTAAGGGGAATATCTTACAGCGCTCACACTTCTAGTCTCCCTTTCATATGCAACCAGGGTGGATCCTGCTTAGCTTAGGGGGACAAGTCATGTTTGCTACCTCAAGACCAGCTCTCTTCCCATCTGCATAACATGCAAGGTATATTCAGGCTAATATGCATAACATGCAAATTAGGGTGCCCAGATTTGGAGAGCTTGAATATGACAACCCTAATGGAAAGTGATCATCTGGGAGGTGGCTGCAGGTTCCGACAGTGGTTCCTCCTCAGAGTCTACCTTCTATCTCACAAAGAGGCATGCACTACTCCTTGGACATTTGACTTGGTCACCCATGATCATATTCCAGAGTAGCTGGAGTTTCCTTATACTGTGATCATCAATCCATTTAGCCTAGTATTGTTGTCTCTGAGTGGCACCATGTCTCCAGAATCTCTTTGGGTTCTTCCCCATTCTTCCTACTGGTCCTGTGCTTGCTATAGTACCGTTCTTGCTACTGTAGCCAACAGGGGATTGAACCTGGGATCTTGTGTGTGCAAAGCAAATCCTTCATGGCACTAGGGCCCTGCCTCACAAGAACACCCTCTGGATCAGTCCATTGGAATGCTATTGCCAATGCTTGTGGGCTTGCTTCTTATTATTTCCCCTTATCTCCTCTTTTTGAAAAGCATTTCAAAAACTGTCTCAGAATATGCATATTAAAGATCTCCTAACACACACAGTGATATTAAAGAGCAGATACCATGCACTGCACATGATCTGGAATGCAAAGAAGCCTAATCCGTTTGGCTCACCAAGAAAATCCAGTCACGAGGCTGCATTTTCCCAGTGCAGGGATAGGCTAACTTAAGGTGAGCCCTTCTGGATCAGGCTAAATGTCATGATGTGCAGCTCCAGCACTTTATGTCCATGCTGGGCAACCAGATGTCACTGGGAAGCCCACAACCTGGGTATGAAGAGAATCGTCCTCCTCCACTGTTGTCCCACCTGCAGTTGGTATTCAGAGGTATACTGCTTCTGGAAATGGAGGTTCCATATAACCGTTGTGAGTAATATTTATTTATTTAATATATATTTCGCACCACCCCCAAATGCACATCTCTGGGCAGTTTACAACAAACATAAAACAAATTAAAACATTAAAACAGTTTAAAACCACCATTCTACTTAAAAAGCTTGGGTGAATAAATGTATCTTAAGAGCCTTTTTAAAAGCTGTCAGTGATGGAGAAGCTCATATTTTGGCAGGTAGCACAGTCCAAAGCCTTGGAGTAGCAACAGGAAGGCCCATCTCTGAGTAACCACCAGACGAGCCAATGGCAACTGAAGATGGACCTCTTTGGATTTTATCAATAGGCCAATGATTGACCTGTTTCCCCCCCATGAATGTGCCTTCTCTTGTAAAGCCATCCAATAGTAGCCAAGCCTTGGCAAGAAATCCCATAAATTAATTATGCATTGTGTGAAGAAGTAGTAGGCCTGTGTACTGGAAGCCTCAGTTTTGACAAATATGTTCCATCCTTACTCCACAGCTGCACAGAAGCAAGGTACTCCTGGTGTGACTATCTTCACAGAGTACTGGCCATTTTTGGTGCGAAGCTTTCTCTGGAACCAGAGTCCAAGGGAAATGCTGGGAAGACACAAAGAGGATGCTGGGATGCTAGGAAGGGGAATCTAGGAATTTGTTTCTGAATACCCTTGCAAGCCTTTCCGGAGTACCTGTGGGCTCTGGTTCCATAGAAAAGTGTCCCTCGGCACTGGAAATGCCAGGCAATGCACGGAACTGGCCATGCTGGGAGTAGCCCTCACCTCTTGTCTGAGGGTTTCTCAGAGGCATCTGGTGGGCCACTGTGTGAAACAGGATGCTGGACAAAATAGGCCTTGGGTCTGATCCAGCAGGGCTGTCCTTACGTTCTTATGTTCTTATCAGCCTCTCTTGGCACCAGGGTGGTGATGGTGATACATATTTGTCAGAACTGGGGATTCTGGCACACCAATATAAGACATAGGAACATAGGAAACTGCCATATACTGAGTCAGACCATTGGTCTATCTAGCTCAGTATTGTCGTCACAGACTGGCAGCAGCTTCTCCAAGGCTGCAGGCAGGAATCTCTCTCTGCCCTATCTTGGAGAAGCCAGGGAGGGAACTTGAAACCTTCTGCTCTTCCCAGAGCAGCTCCATCCCCTGAGGGGAATATCTTGTAGTGCTCACACATCAAGTCTCCCATTCATATGCAACCCGGGCAGACCCTGCTTAGCTATGGGGACAAGTCATGCTTGCTACCACAAGACCAGCTCTCCTCATACTTTCCCGTGCCTCTTTGTTCCCCATTGGCTCTTTTGCCTCTTGCCACTCTTTACTGACCCCACATTGGCCAGAGGAAGGGTCGAAGAAGGAGCAAGGCAGGGGCAGTTCAAGGAGGGGTTTTCAAATCATTCCACAAGTTAGTTATCCATTCGCCATTTTGCCTTTCTGCCTCATTGAAGAGAGAGAGAGACAACTAGTTTGCATTGCATGCCATGCCTCAAGTTGCCATGATGATGCTATGCCATTGTCTATGCCTGCTTGCCTTGTTGCCAGCCTGAGCCCAGCCAGCCAGCCTGCTATGGCTACTGCATGCCAGCCTGGGAATGGATTTATCTGCTGCATTGCTTTTTTGTTCCAGAAGAATTTTTCACACACACACACACACACACACCCTTGAGAGATGCCATGCCATTGCCTATGCCTGCCTTGTTGCCAGCCTCTAGATTCTCTGGTAGCATATGAGGTTTTCAATGACAAACCATGAATCCACTCTCATATGCTACCAGAGAATCTACATTCAAAACATCTTAGAAACAACAGAACCCGGTACCCCATGGGCGTGGTTGGCACCCTATGTGCTCTTCACCACCACTTACTCTGGGCCACCCTGGTGCCCCCAAAGTGCAGTTATCAGGCTGCTGAAACCTCCATCATTCCCTATGGGGAAGAACTTTAAAGACACGTAAACTCCATTAAATCTTTATAAATCAGCCCTCTGCCCAATTGCTTTGAAATAATTCTGGCAGCTTCCTTGCCCCCACTGGGCACTACCACCCACCCTACTCTGCTCTGGGCCACCCCCTTTCCCCCCGATGTGAAGCTATACTTTTGCTGAAACCTGCATTATTCCCTATGGGAAAAATCTTAAACTTCAAAAATTCACCAAAAATCAGTCCTTTGCCCAATTCCTCTGAAATTTGGGTGGTAGCTTCTGCCTATTGGGCACTACCACCCCCACCCACTAGCTTTGACCTGGGGGCATTTTTTAAAAAAATCCAAAACATTTCCTATTAGGATTTTGCAATTTCGAACAAAGAACAAAATTGGGGTGTTTCAGATTGGCTGATTTTGAACAAAGAACAAAATGGGGGTGTTTTGGATTTGGGCCAAAACAAACAAACAGACAAACAAACAAACTTACTCCAGCATTCTTGTGATACCTAATTGGAGCTTCCATGTATCCAAATACATATAAATTTAAATAAATACTTTTGAGAGCAAACAACTGGGTGGATGTTACTTTTATGCATTTGTGGGCTTCCCAGAATAAACTGGACTGGATGGACCTTTGGTCTAATCCAGGAGGTCTTCTTTTATGTTCTTATAGTGGCATCTTTCTCAAACTGAAAAGTGTTAGGCTACAGTCACCTCTTGAGATCTTCTGAAGCAAATAAAGGCCTGGTTCATACAATCATTTGAATCTAGTTTTCATGCGGTCTACCAACTTTGGCATGATTGTGTAAATCCCAGACCATGAACCACTTTGGCATGGGTTCACACATTCATGTCAAAGTTGGTTGCCCACATGAAACCTAGATTCAAATGATTGTGTGAAGAAGGCCATAGAGTTTAAAAGACTCAATGGTTTGAAAGTAGGGGGGGAAACCCAAAATTGATTCATCATGCTGACTAAGTGTCTCAACATATTGCATTCCCTTTGCTGGTCAAGCCGTGCCTTTTTGCCCCCTAACATTCTGTTCTAATCTGTGACATTTTCTGAGCTTTCCTCTTCTGGCAGTCACTTCTGCTCAAGGTTTGCAGCCTGGAAAATTAGAACAGTGGCACCATGCCCTGAACTGGAAAGGCTGCTGTTCAATGTGTTTGGCAGAAGATCAAGCTACAGCCACCTGCTTGGAGAAGATCTCTTTCCCCCATAATATCACCCACAGAGTCATATTTTACACCTATTTCCTTTCTTAATCCATCATGGTTGGCATGAAAGTCACAGCAGAAGACATTGCAAAACTCAGTGAGAGTTGCCACTAAATTCCACCTATAGCAAAATTCAAGGTGAATTAATTTGAGAAAATATATATAGGGAATTGCAAGGAAACTGAACGGAGCTTGGATATGAACAAAACAATAATAGGGATAAGGTTCTTGCAACTGTCTATGGAATCCGGAGAAAATATCAATGCAGGTTTTGGCACAAGCTGTGCAGTTGGTGTCACCCTCTTCTTCTCACCAGCACTATGTGTCCTGTTGGGAATCCAGAAGCTCACCAACACTGATAAGAACTGGGAGTAGAATTGCTACTAAAAATTTGGCTCGAACTAAATTGAAAGTAAATGTCTGGGTTTCTACTTGGCAACCATATCTTTGAATAATTTTGAACTCAAAAAATCAAAAGATTTTTCAGAAACTTTGTGGTGTTATTTTCCATACTCTGCATAATTTTATATATATCTGCTAGAAACATGGCCTCCTGATCAGGACAAATGTGAGTGATTTTATCTACAAAGTGTCTTATCACACTGGGCTGCGAGTGTAACTGTGGGTACCTCCAAGAGAGACTGCTGTGTTTGGTTAATGTCATCATGAGTAGTCATGTGACAGTTTCTCAGGCATCTTCTGTACAATATCAGCTGTGCAGATCATAATCTGGTCCCAAAAAGGCCAAGCCTAGAGAAGTCCTCACACTTAAGCATAAGAGAGCAATGGAACACAGTCTATGAGCTTAAATATATATATTAATTTATGCATAACATGGAGGTTCCTGTTTTGGCAAAATATCAAAAATACTGAGAAAAATTAAGAGTTCAAATACAAATAACACTTCCCAGCAGGGTTTGGCATATTCCTAGAAATTATGCTTCCTACTTTGTTGCCTATGATTTATTTCTTTTTAAATGCTATGAGCTGCATTTATATAACAAAAATGCATAATTTTTGTTATAGAAATGATGGTTCATAATTTGGGGAGCAGGGGGGAACTAGAATCAACAAAAAAACAAAATACAACCATAAACAGAAGCTACATAAAAAAATTAGAGTCCATCGATAACTCACAGAAGCTCAAAGGCCCAGCAAAAGAGTCAAGTTTTAACAGCAATGCAAAATACAAATATTATTTATTATTTCTTGTTTACACAGTCACAGGAAACACAGGAAGCTGCCATATATTGAGTAAGACCATTGGTCTATCTAGCTCAGTATGGTCTTCACAAACTGGCAGTGGCTTCTCCAAGGTTGCAGGCAGGAATCTCTCTCTCAGCCCTATCTTGGAGAAGCCGGGGAGGGAACTTGAAATCTTCTGCTCTTCCCAGAGCGGCTCCATCCCCTGAGGGGAATATCTTACAGTGGCCAGACTTCTAGTCTCCCTTTCATATGCAACCAGGGCTGACCCTGTTTAGCTAAGGGGGCAAGTCATGCTTGCTACCACAAGACCAGCTCTCCTCAGACAGGTGTTATTGACTGGTTTGTTTTATCCAGACATTGAGTCCTTCCCAAGGACCTGGGACTCCAGAATTTTATTGTCAATTGTTATAGATATCGTCGCAGAATATAGGGTGTTCCCAGTAAAGCTGCTTTTTGTAATTGGCTGATGGTGATTTCTGTGACCCCTATGGTGTTGAGGTGCTCTTCAAGGTCTTTTGGAACCGCACCCAGGCCGCCAATTACCACTTGGATTATTTTGGTCTTTTTCTGCCACAGCCTTTCCATTTCAATTTGTAGATCTTTGTATTTGGTGATTTTTTTCTATTTCTTTTTCTTCTATTCTGCTATCCCCTGGTATTGCTATGTCAATTATTTTGACTTGTTTTTCTTTCTTCTCAACTACAGTTATATCTGGTGTATTGTGTGGCAGATGTTTGTCTGTTTGTAGTTGGAAGTCCCATAATATTTTTACATCTTCATTTTCTACCACTTACTCAATTTGATGGTCCCACCAATTTTTGGCTACAGATAGCTTATATTTTTTGCAGATGTTCCAGTGTATCATCCCTGCTACCTTGTCATGCCTTTGTTTGTAGTCAGTCTGTGTGATCTTTTTACAACAGCTGATTAGGTGGTCCACTGTTTCATCTGCTTCTTTACAAAGGCGGCACTTGCTGTTTGTTGTGGATTTTTCAACTTTGGCTCTTATTGCATTTGTTCTTAGTGCCTGTTCTTGCGCAGCCAGTATTAAACTCTCTGTTTCTTTCTTCAAGTTGCCATTCTTAAGCCATTGCCAGGTCTTGGTGATGTCTGATTTTCCACTTATGTTGTGCAAATATTGACCATGCAGGGGCTTATTTTTCCATTTTTCTGCTCGGTTCTTGACTTGTTCTTTCTTGTAGGCCTGCTTTGTTTCATTGGTGTTGAATAGTTTCACGTTATTGACCATTTGAAGTGCATCTTCTTCACTGTCCTTGATATATTCTTCAAGGCCTCTTTTCTCCTCCTCTACTCTTTGATGGACTTGCAGCATTCCTCTTCCACCATGAGCTGCGAGGGAGGTGTAGCTTATCTACATCACTGCGGGGGTGCAGAGTATGATTGATGGTCATTCTTTTCCTGGTCTTACGATCCAGCGTCTCTAGTTCTTCCTGGGTCCAGTCTATTATTCCTGCAGTGTATCTGATAACAGGTATAGCCCAGGTGTTTATGGCTTGTATGGTGTTCCCGCCATTGAGTTTGGACTTGAGGATTTTTCTAACTCTCCTGATGTATTCACTTCCAATTTTTCTTTTAACTTCAGTGTGTGCGATGTTATCAGCCTGGAGAATGCCCAAGTATTTGTAAGGTTCTTTCTCTTCCAGGTTCTTGATCTTGCTTCCATTGGGCGGTTCTATTCCTTCTGTTTTTCTTGTTTTTCCTCTGTTCATTATTAATGTAGCACACTTGTCTAGTCCAAACTCCATTGCTATATCGCTACTGAATATACGGACAGTGTTTAGCAGTCATTCAATTTCTGACTGGGATTATTATTATTATTATTATTATTATTATTATTATTATTATTATTATTATTTTGATTTCTATGCCACCTTTCCAAAAATAGCTCAGAGCGGTTTACACAAATAAATAATAAATAAATAAGATGGCTCCCTGTCCCCAAAGGGCTCACATTCTAAAACAAAACATTAGATAGACACCAGCAACAGTCACTGGAAATACTGTGCTGGGGGTGGATAGGGCCAGTTACTCTCCCCCTGTGCTAAATAAAGAGAATCACCACGTTAAATGGTGCTTCTTTGCCCAGTTAGCAGGGTTATAGTGAGGGCTCCATATATACTTTTATGAAACTACAGAAAAACTGCCTTGCTGAGGATCAGAACACACAGGTAGGTTCATGTGGGGAAAAGTGGCCCTTTTCCTCATGCACGCAGGTCCTATGCATGTTTACTTGGATGTAAATCCACAATTTATAATGGCACTCACACTGAGGGCAGCTTGTGTGCATAGCACTGCAGCTTGACAACCCATCAGTGTGGTTTATTCCCCACTGGGTTCAATGGCACCCGCTCCCACATAACTGTGCAAAGGACTGCAGATTTATTGTAGCATTTTGCACATAAGGTTGCCTGAATCGCTGAGGAATCTAGCAGAAGAATATTAGCAGTTACACCTCCATCTTCTAATCCGTATGTCCAGAGGGCAGAGGGTTGCCACCTTGTCACCTGGCCAATTTCCAGCAGTCTAGCCATTAATGGCTTCAGTGAGCCAAAATGAGTAGGACATCAAGGGTCCTATTGAGAACACAGCACAATCATGGATATGTAATAAAATAATTAAATTTACGTCAACTATTCGATACAGAATTGGAAAAGAGGTCACTAATGCCTAATGACCCTTATTATTCTGAATAGCTATTTCAATTTTCAGACCAACAAAACACACTATGCCCTTGTTTTCTACAACATAGCTGTTTTTTAGACATGTTGCTGCCCATTGCTGTCTCCACAGTGCCTTGGTATTCTCGAGCACATTGCGTTTGTTTGTTTTCAATGGATGGCAGGGCTAATTGGAGTTTGTTTTTCAGACACATGGCTCTGCCCGTGAACAATAGGGACAAGCACACCATAGTATTCTTTCTATTTATGAATGATGACACTCTCAGCATATAACCTATCCATTAAAAAATCACCAGATAGTGGCTTTTGTTGGAAATTATAAGAACACAACATAGAGACATAGGAAGCTGCCTTATACTGAGTTAAACTGAGCTCAGGATTGAACCCGGGACCTCCTTCAAGCTTCATGCAAAGCGGGTGCTCCAGCACTGATCTATGGCCCCCACCCCCAAAGAAGAACCCTGCCAGATACAACCCAAGGCTTTTCTGATCCAGCACCCAGTTTCCCACAGTGGCCAACCACATGCCTCTGGGAAGCCATTTTTTCAGTCATTGCCTACCAATGTCGCCCTTCTGGGAGTGGGAGGAAAGTAGTCGGGTATGGGGCAAAGGAGAGGGGATAAATCCATCTGAATAAATCCATCTTATTTTCTTTCTATGATGTTGGCTTTTATTTATGTGCTGCCATTTTACCTGAATGTAGTCCACCTTGAGCACTTCTGTGTAGAAAAGGAAGGCATAACAATAACAATAATGGGCAACATGATGTGCAGTCTATTGACAGTGTCAAAAGCTCACTCAACAGAAGACCCAGGCCAGAGATATATGATACAATCGCCAGTAGCTCAGGTTTCTGTTTTATTGCTAAATAGGCAGGTTTAACAGTCTCACCAGGGATACAGAAGCCCAAATTCCAAGGTCACAATCTCTCCGACAGAGGCTCAAGCCGATTTGACTTGTTGTTTCCAGCAGTTGTTCAAGGCACAGCCTGACCAATTTATAATCAGCAGCCACGTGGACTTAGTCAACACTCTCCCCCCCCCCCCGCCCCGCCAGGTGCCATAGATTCAACCTGGCTCCTGCTGCCTCCTCGCGAGCCGATTACTCCTCCATAATCCCCCCACCTGTTGCTGATGTTTTTCTCGTCTGCATCCTCGAGGAGATAGTGGCTGTTCAGACTCTGGCTCAGATCCTGACCCTTCTCTCCAAAGGTCACCCGGCCCTGTTGGCCCCTCCTGCACCAAATACTCATCCTGGCCTGTCTCAACTATCTCCCCATTCACATCACCAGCCTGCTTCTCTTCAGGTGCCTCCTCACCTTCTAGTAAGTCACCTGCCCCCCTCCTCTCCAGTGTCCTCGAGTGGGGGCATGACAGATAGTCCATTGACTGACCATTGACAGAAGTGAACTTGGCAGGGTCACTGAAAAACTTCAAATGCAACCCCAATGGTCACTTTTGCTCAGCAGTGTTTGTCTTGGTTTGCATTCGAATGGGTGTCCACATGTGGGCACTATCTGCTGTAAGTTATCCCCCCAGGGGTAGAGCAGCTCATCGCATGCAGAAGGACCCAGGTTCAATCCCTGGCAGCATCTCCAAGTAGGACTGGGAAAGACTCCTGCCTGAAACCTTGGAGAGTTGTTGCCAGTCAGTGTAGACGATTCTCTGCTAGATGGTCCAAGGGTCTGACTCCGTAGAAGGCAGCTTCCTATGTTCCTAATGCCTAAAGAATGCTTCTGGGCAGCAGCACAGTACCACTTCCATGGTTCCCAAAGGAAGCAGTGCTTCACTGCTACCTGAAAGCAGTTTTCAGTGGTTCCACTGCAGACCCCACAACATGGCCACAGGGCTGCCCTTCACGTTGGCTATTAATAATAATAAAACTTAACTAAAGTTACAAAACAGGTCCAATGAACTAAAAATTCCATTCATTTGCATCATGAATTACTGGCAGCAATGTTTCTTTCCTTGTGGTCCTTTAAAGGGGCCTTTTGACAAATCTGTTTATTTAGGTCTGTTCTTTTTGAGCGCAGATAGCCTCGGCAGTCTCTTTTCTGCAGATCTGCTTTTCCTTTTTTTTTTTTAGAAGATATGTAAAGATATTTGTCTTATTTCATCGATAATTTCCCCTCTTCTACTTCTGTTTTCCCCATCCTTTTCTTGTCCCCCCGCTTTGAAATATCTAATGAAGAGAATCAACTAAATGTCAACATTTGCAATTCCGGAGCTCCATTTAAGCAATAAAAATAATAATTAAAAGGGTAAAACCTTAGAGAGATTTCTTCATTTTATATGGTTTGCCAGATATGATACACATTCAAAAAAGCCAGTAAAAGAATTAATTAGAAACAGCTAAAGCCCAACAAGCTATGCAAGTTAATGAAGCAGGGAAGGAAATGTCATTGTAGATACCCAAAGCTATGGTTTGCTTGGATAATATATACTCCTGCCTTAGTCTTCTAACTAAAACTCTTTTAATCTGTGCTTTAAAAAAATCAATGCTAATAATACTGATCTAAAATGGAAAGATAGCCAAATATTGCTAGAGAAGTTGACCTTATTTAATAGTGATATTTTGTATTTTTCTGAAAGGCAGCACTAAGCTGCATTTTGACCCAAAAGTTGGACATTGAAATGGACTTAAGACGTATTCTCCCTTAAACCACAAGGCAAAAGCAAGTTCACTTTAGCAAAACCAATTAATACGACTGTCCTGGATCATACCACCTCAAGTTGCCAGCCAGGGAGTGGCAGCAGGTATTGTGGGTACAAATTCCCCTTCTGAAACAATGGAATGTTGATTAATATAGACAACATGAATACAAAGTGGTGTAAAACATAACTTTAATCGGCATAGTTACTTAAGCATGTACACAGTCTATATGTCTGTATAATATAAAAGGTTTCTAGAATTATGCATGATGTAGAAACAGAGGAGAGAGATATCCCACCCCCCCTCACAACATGAGGACCAGGGGTCATCACACAAAACTGATTGCCAGGAAATTTAGGACCAACAAAAGGAAATATTTTCTTCACACAGTGCATAATTAATCTGGGGGATTCTTTACCATGGAGTGTGGTGATGGCCACTAGTTTGGATGGCTTTAGACAAATTTATGGGGGGTAAGTCTATCAATGGCTACTTGTCTTGATGATGGCTACCTCCAAGTTCAGAGGCAGGATGCCTCTGTATGACAGTTTTTACATATGGTGGACAGGTTATTTTACAATGGCAGTGTAATCCTCCTTTGTGAGCAGGGTTCCCTCTAAGGTGTGTGCAAGTGCGAGCGCTCACAAGTTTTTTTTTATGTCTGCTCAGTTACTTTTAGACCCCACTCAGGCTGAATCAGGAAGGCTCCACTCTGAATGCACGTGTGCACATACTGCCTTAATACTGCCATCCAGAACAAAATTCATTCCACGCACAGATTTAAAAAAAAATAGATGGGTAACCTGTTTGTGAGATTTCCATTTGCTCTAATTTTCTGTTGAAATGATCACAATTGTAAGAACTATTTAATGATGAATGTGTACTTCAAAGTTTGCTCCTCTTAACACAACCAAACAACATAATTTGTTCTTATATGCAGAATAACTCGCCTTCTTGTTTTCAAACTGCCCGATACAACTTTAGGATTAGGGATGTGCAAATGGGTTTGAAACCGAACAGATTCAAAGTCAAACCAGTTCAGTTTGAAGGCTCGGGGTTGAATCATTGCCTCTGAGATGGGAGGTGGGTGTTATGTAACACCTATAAAAGGGAGTCTATCTATTCTAAGTGGTGTCTTTACATCATGTTTCAAAGGTATTCCATTGGAATACAAACAAACAACATTCCCACACTGAGAAAAATAGCATGTGAAAGAGAAAGGTCCTCCTCCTTGACATGCTGGTTTTTGGTATGCAAGTCTATTTCATGGGAAAGTGTTTAAACCTATAACCCTCCTCAGAGGCATATGTAGGGGAAATAGCACCTAGGGCAAGCACTGAAATTGCGCCCCCGTCCAAACATCTGACACCCATCTTTCAGATAACTTTACCATAATATCAGCTCAAAAATACAAGTCAAGCTCATTAATCTTTTAATATTTCAAAAACTATTTAGCAGTGGACGTAGCCAGGCCAAAAAATGCTGGAAAAGTATAAATTTCAGTATGCTGGGGCTCATGAAAAACCCAAATACTATGTGGAGGTGTACTTGGAAAACTAAACAGAAGTGCCTGTCTAATTCTCTACTATGCATTGTAGCATCACTATTACATACGTTTTAAAAATAAATGGAGAATTTGGCTTTTCCCAGATAGTCTGAAAATAATTAAAGGATATGCAGCGTAAACTCTGTCACTGCTTGGAATATATTCTAGTCTTTCAGAAAGACAGTTAAAATGAGAGAAAGAGAACAAGAAACTCCCAGTGGGCCTTAATACTAAGGATTTCACATTGTTTCGAAGACAAACTCACCATTAATAGCCTTATTATTAAGACATCACATTTACTCACATATCACAAGAAAAAAGTAAGAGCAAATGAATCCTAGCTCTATAGCTTCAGCAGAGTATTCTCAAGCCCTGATTCTCTGTACATAGTGCAAAACTGAATATGTGTACAGTGACTTATATTATATTAATTTTAAAAAAATTACCTGTAGCCCCTTTGGGGGGCTTCCTAAAGGCGGGGGGGGGGGTCTGCAAAGGTTTCCCCTCCCCCCACTGGCCTCTTAATTCACCGCCACAGCCCGTCCCGGGCTGATTTTCAGGTCTGTTTGGGCCTGCAAAGATTGGCGTGGTGGCCATTTTGGAGCCTGCCACGCATGATCAAATGGCTTCTGCGAGGCCTGGCAAGGCCTAGGGCCTTGCAGGGAGCATTTGAGCATGTGTGGTGGCCATTTTTAAAAATACTTTTTTAAAAAATGGCCACTAAAAGCAAAATGGCCACTGTGCATGCTCAAATGGCCTCTGCGAGGCCTGGCATGGCCTAGGGCCTCACAGAGGCCATTTGAGCATGCATGGTGGCCATTTTAAAAAAAATATATATACCATTTTAAAAAATGGCGCCCCCTTCAAGTGGTGCCCGGGGCACGTGCCCTGCCTGCCCTGCCCTAGATATGCTCCTGACCCTCCTCTCCTACAGCCAGACTCTCTAGAATCAGCCGTACCATTTGATTTTGTGAGTTGCATGAGTTGCATGAACAGAAATTGGGTGGATTTAAATGAGATATGGAACTGACTAAGCATGTTTGAATACTTAGTTGCTTTCTGCCCAGACATGCTACAAACAGGGAAATACACACACACACACACACACCGAAGAGGAGGGAATTCAAACATAATAATATATATCCTGCATACTCACAGGAGTTTTCTAAGAATTACTTAGATAATGCTTGTGCAAAAATGCTAATTTCTTCTCATCAACCTCATCATCTTAGCAAAGTCCTCCTTCAGGTGAAACTCAACTCCAGCAGAGGGAAAAGACAACTACCTGGACTGGATGTCAGATAAATACCACATATGCATATGGAGATGTAGTGATAAGAGAGGCTTCAGTTACTGAAGTTCTGTCAGCTAATAAAGGCATAGGAATCTTACCAGGGTTGGCAGCCTTAAGGGATAGTTGCCAAGCACCTGAAAGCATAAACATATACATTATTTCCTTCCATCTTTGTAAAGTCTTATTGAAATCATAGTGAGAAATGTTCATATTAAAACTCTCTCAGCTCCCTTTAAAAACAACAACAAACCAATCAGATGTTTTGCCTGAAGAGAAACCTTCAAATTTGCTTTGAATTTCTCTATATGCGAACTTTGGTAAGAATCTAGGGGATGTGAAAATTTTCACTAGTTTTGCAACTTTCTTTGAATGTTTTTTATATTTTTGCTTGAGGAACACTCAAACTCACTCCAGATCTCCTTTTAAGATAAACTTCAGTGGGAGGTGTACTGTAGAAACTTCAGACTCCTCAACCCCTGCTTGCCTCAGAGGCTCCTCCCTGCCCCGCCACAGAGAGTGCCGCCTACTCAACCCTGAGTGCTGCACCCCAAAGAGCCAGATCTTCAGTGGGTGATGGGACACCATGGAAGCCATGCTGCTGGCTGTGCTGGAGTGGTTGCCTAGATGATGAACCTGAAGACAGGTGGGAGCAAACCGAAAAGAGATAGGGGAAGTGTGACTGGTTTGGTGATTGGGAAGCCTCAGGGGAGGCATAAAAGAGGCCAAGGAGGGGAAAGGGGGAGGTCAGGAAACAATTGAAGGACACCCAGAGTTGGAGTATGGCATGACACCCATTGGGTACAATGAGGCATAGGTTTCTACCCAAACCACCTCCTCCCATTCTGAACTCTAACAAAGGCCTCCTACAAGAGCATAAGAAGACTTCCACAGTAGCCGGTCAGATACCCAAGTAGTCCACAAGCAAGGCTTGGAGTGAGTAGCTCTCTCCTCCTCAGCAGCTGGTATTCATGCTGCCTCTAACATGGAGGCTCCGTGTAGCCATCATGATGAATAGCCATGGATGAGCCATCCTCCATGAGCAGATGTGGCAAGCTTGGCAGTGACGGTGTGGAGCCATTCCAATGCTAGCTCAAGTCTTCTCCGCCCTTATCTAGAAGTAGCAGCTTTAAGTCAGTCCACTTTGCTCCGCTGGAGCAGAAACAAAAGTGACTCAAGAGGAGCCTTATATATCTTTCAGGATAATAAATAAGTGCCAGCACTCAGTACTTCCAAGATGATGCTTTTCATTTTCAAAGCCACTGTGCAAACATTAACTAATTAATCCTCATGGCTCCCATATGAAGCAGTCGTGGTATTAATAATGCTTGGCAATTTATACAGCCCCTTTGAGCCAAAGATCTGAGAGACATTTGAAACGTTAATTCTTATTGTTATCTTTTTGTTCCACACACACTCTAGTGGTATCAGGAGAACACATATTGTCCTTGGATCAATGTAGCATGTAAGCAGCCATTTATCCCCATTTTATTGGTGACAGTACTGAGGCATGGGGGGGGAATAAGTTCTGGACACTGCTAGAGACAGGTGATTGTTATTGTTGCTGTTTTCCACAGTTTCAGCGGTGGTATGAGAGGGATTGTTGCCTGCGATGAACAGACTTTTCCCACTATGGTCTATTGTCTCTGGCCCACAAATGATACAGGTTTTGTGGTGTCTCGATAACCTGTTTTGGCAAGTTCCTGTAGCAAGTTGAGATACAGGTGTGTATGCCAGGGCTGAAAAAATTGCAAGCACCAAATTGGGTCTGGCACCCGTTCTCTCTTAGAGAGCAGGGAGTCTGTTTCTCTGCTCCCCCAGATCTGTCTGCATTGTGTAGAACCTCATCTTCTCGCTTCCTCTTCTCACTTAATCAGAGCCTCATAAGAACGTAGATCCAGAGCTATCAGGGCCAGCATCCTGCTTCCCACAATGGCCCACCAGGTACTTTTAGGTCCACACACAATGGCCTCAGGTATTCACAAGAGACAGACAACACATGGCAGCGGTGGACTTGTTTAGCGAAACCGGTATTGACATCAAGAGCAGATAAAACATGCATGAGGGGAGTTGAACTGTCCCTGTAGTTGAACCCCCAAGACACTTTTCTCTCAATTAAGCATATTATTAGCACTGAAAGAGAACATAAGAACAGCCCTGCTGGATCAGGCCCAAGGCCCATCTAGTCCAGCATCCTGTTTCACACAGTGGCCCACCAGATGCCACTGGAAGTCTACAGGCAGGAATTGAAGGCATGCCCCCTCTCCTGCTGTTACTCCCCTGCAACTGGTACTCAGAGGCATCCTGCCTTGGAGGCTGGAGGTGGCTCTCCGACTAGTAGTCGTTGATAGACCTCTCCTCCATGAAGTTATCCAAGGCCCTCTTAAAGCCTTCCAGGTTGCTGGCAGAGAATTCCACAAATTGACTGTGCGTTGTGTGAAAAAGTGCTTCCGTTTGTTGGTCCTAGATTTCCTGGCAATCCATTTCATGGGATGACCCCTGGTTCTAGTGTTATGGGAGAGGGAGAAGAATTTCTCTCTATCCACTTTCTCCACACCATGCATGATTTTATAGACTTCTGTCATGTCTCCCTGCAGTCGTCTTTTTTCTAAACTAAAATGCCCCAGGTGTTGTAGCCTTGCCTAATAAGAAAGATGCTCTAGGCCCCTCTGATCATCTTGGTTGCCCTCTTCTGCTGTTGGGTGTGCGTGCTGGATTCAGGGAGGAAAACAGCAGGGGAGGGGAGGGTTTAATTCCACCCCTTTTGCCAGCCCCTTTTTCCTCTGTGAAAGGTTTGGCTCCCCATTTCCTGTATTTTTTATTGGGGAAGACCTGGGTTTCAACCAAAAATGGCTACCACTGGCACATCTAGTTTTTTTCCTAACTGCTGCCCATTTCTGACATGCCCCAGCTGCCCAGCTCCTATTCTGAAGCTTCCCTTACTGTTTCCTTCTCCCTCGTCCTCCAGGAGGCCTCAGTGTTATAGAGAGGGAGGGGTTTTATTGCCACCCTTTCCTCCCTCTTCTCCCTGTGTGGCTTTGTCTTGCTACTCACTCCTTGCACAGAAGATCCAGCCTGCCATCATTCACAGCCAACCTGTGCTTGCCTTGAAATAAATGCTCAAGCTCTTGTGAAAGCTCACTCCTTGCATATCAGGAGGCCACTTCTGGCCCATTGGCTTGGGTGCCATCACATCTGCAAGATTTCTTGACCCTGCACCAGACCCTGCTTCTCAACATGCTCACCATCCCTCAACTGCTCCTGGGCAGCTTGTCAAGTCAGGTAAGGCCCCCACATCCCAACAGCAGCCTTCTGGATCTCCACCATGCTAAAAAGAGCAGCTTCAAAGCCTGAATGTCAGGGCCAACATAGTCCCAGCAATACATGAATCCCTGAGCTGTATCACTGCAGCAAAACACTATTTTGAACCTCAACTTTGTGTATTTAAAATATTCTTTCTTAATTTTAAGAACATCAATATCCCCTTACTGGAGCAGACTAGCAGCAGTCTAGATTCTAGTCCACTATTCTGTTTCCATCAATGGCCAGATAGATGCCTCTGGAATTTCACAAGCTGGCCATGAAGGAGCTGGATGGCTGCCCTTGTTGTTGTCCAAGCAGATGTATCTTGCCTCTGGACATTACATAGGAACATAGGAAGCTGCGTTATATCGATATACCATTGGGGATATACCATTGGTCCATCTTAGTATTGTCTACAAAGACTGTAAGCAGCTTTTCCAAGGTTGCAGGCAAGAGTCTCTCTCAGCCCTATCTTGGAGATGATGCCAGGGAGGGAACTTGGGACCTTCTGCATGCAAACATGCAGGTGCTCTTCCCAGAGCGGCCCCATCCCCTAAGGCAGGACTGCTCAACATTTCTGCAGATGTTGGCATACAGTTCCCATAACTGTATGGAGCTCCAAGTGGGCTCCTCGGAGGAAGTGCTGGATATAAATGTAAGAAAATTAATAAATAAATAAATAAATAATCAATCAATCAATCAATCCCTGGCTATTAACTGCTGTGCCCGGGGATTATGGGAGTTGTTGTCAAAAAGAGCTGGAGAGCCAAAGTTGAGGAACCCTGCCCTAAGGTGAATTTCATACAGTGCTCACATGTCTCCCATTCAAATGCAACCAAGGTGGACCCTGCTTAGCAAAGGGGACAATTCTTGCTTGCTACCACAAGACCGCTGCCTTTGGGGAAATGACTTGATTAGCAAGCCAGCAGTTGCTGGTTCAAATCCCCGCTGGTATGTTTCCCAGACTATGGGAAACACTTATATCGGGCAGCAGTGATATAGGAAGATGCTGAAAGGCATCATCTCATACTGTGTGGGAGATGGCAATGGTAAACCCCTCCTGTATTCTACCAAAGATAACTGCAGGGCTCTGTGGTCACCAGAAGTCAACACTGATTCAACGGCACACTTTACCACAAGACCAGCTCAAGACCAACTCTTTCATTTGGCTGTTATGACATTTTCCCCATGGTGTCTTAAAAACTTATTCAACTATTCCTCAAAGCAGTGTTTCCCAAGAGGGTACCAAAGGACAAAAGCCAGTATGACACACTAGCCTCCTTTGCATGTAACAGGAAACCATGAGTCTAATGGACCCAGATTCCCACCCAAACCCAATTCCCAGATGATTAAAATTGCAGTCTGGGAGACTGCAGAGAGGAGGGGAAACTGGCCACACAGTCTTCCTTCAGGCATGAAAGACAGCCCCAGTAGCCAATCGCAGCCGGAGAGAGGGAGTTGCTTCCTGCCCTCAACTACGTTTAGGGAAGTTGCATCCGTCGGATGGCACGATGCCAGTGTGAAACCTCAGGAGCAGCAAAACTCACTACAAACCGAAGGTACACATTGGAGTTTGGGAAGGGAAATATTGGGTTGCTTTTGTTCCAAAACTGCGGTTTCACTCATTCGGACGGCCACGAATTGGAACCTCTGGGTTGTTCACCTCCAATTTTGCATTACCATTACATGTGAAAGAGGACATTGCCTCACTCTAAATTGGCTCCAGATGTGGGGAGTTTGAACTCCCCATTTTTGGAGCTATATTTGCCTCATAAGGTACTAAGGAGGGTGCACCCCTTTGGTTCCATAAGGAAGTGAGTCAGCTCCAAAAGTGGGGAGTTCAAACTCCCCACTTTTATTTTATTCATTTATTCATTTGTGTATTTATTGTGTATTTGATGCCTCTGGAAGCCAAACTTCCACCTCTGGGTGGTTTACAGCAAAGGAAGGGACTCAGTCTCATTAGGAGGAGATTCTCTAGGGACGGGAACTGGTCTTGCAAGCATGAATTGTCCCCTTTGCTAAGCAGGGTCTGTTCTTGTTTGCATTTGAATAGGAGATCACATGTGTGAGCACTGTAAGATATACCCTTTAGGAGATGGGGCCACTCTGGGAAGAGCATCTGCCTTCTTGAATGCAGAAGGCCCCAAGTTTCCTCCCTGGCATCTCCTGATAGCACTGTGAAAGACTCCTGCCTGCAACCTTGGACAAGCCTCTGCCCCTCTGGATAGACAATACTGAGCTAGATGGATGAATGGTCTGACTCAGTAGAAAGCAGCTTCAAAGGTTCCTGTGTTCCTAAGTCAGCACAGCTCACCACTGATTGTTCATTGTTGCGGTAGCCCTTTGCTGTTTGCGTCCAGCATCCACGCATGCTGCTGAGCTGGAGGAAGAAGGAAGCAAAAACAAAATAAATAAATTTGCAGCAGCTTTACCACTGCAAAATAAGGGTGTGTGCATTGGGGGGAGGGTGGGGGGGTTGGCAGCATGCCTATTAAAAATATATATATGTGTGGCCTGGAGTCAGGTTGGAAAACACTTCCTCATAGGACTTGGCTTCCAGACTCCTCGCCATCTTTGTTAACCTCCTCTGAACCCATTTCAGTTCATCAATGTACTTCTTAAAATCCAGGGCCCAGAATTGGACACACTATTTCAAGTGAGGTGCTCTTGGATCACTGTAATCGGCACCTTCTTGACGTGAGCAGTCTCTCCATCAGAAAGAACAGAGGTGACTTCAATGGTCAGAGACTGAATGACAGCCTGAGGCCTAGTTCTCACAGAGCAGTTCCAATTGTGTACCACCTCAGAATGCAGGTGGGCTCACATGACTGAATTCTTCTCCATGAAAAGAAAAAGTCTCACATATAGAGGACTAGATATCATTAAGAAATGCATCTAAGAACATAAGAACAGCCCTGCTGGATCAGACCAAGGCCCATCTAGTCCAGCATTCTGTTTTGCACAGTGGCCCACCAGATGCCTCTGGAAGCCACAGGCAGGAGTTGAGGGCATGCCCTCTCTTCTGCTGTTACTCCCCTGCAACTGGTACTCAGAGGCATCCTGCCTTTGAGGCTGGAGATGGCCTCTAGCCCTCTAACTAGTGGCCGATGATAGACCTCTCCTCCATGAAGTTATCCAAACCCCTCTTAAAGCCGCCCAGGTTGTTGGCCATCTATTCTAGCCTTGTTCCCTACTTGCCAAGGATGGAAGGATTGTTTTTCACATGGAGGAACATTCAATCATGTGAAACTTCCCTTGCAAAGTTCCTGGTACAGTCCAGACACAAGTTGGCCATCTCAGTGAAAGCTATGCCTTTGCTGAAGACACGATAGCAAAACAGTCCCTATCACCAGCCAGTGACTATCAGAGTAGTAAAAGTTCTTTCAAATCTCCTTTTTTCCCCCTTCCAATTTTCTGCAGCAATGAAAATCTTTCTTCCCCCTTACCGCCAAGCCTGAACACAGGTCTTCAGCGACGGTTTTGACAAATAATATACCCTTTTGGAAATAACGGTCATGAAACTAATCTACAAAGGACTAAGATAAGTATTAAGGATAGCAGGCAGTGTGGATTGCAGACTCCTGCAGGTTCAAAGGAAACTTACAGTAAATATTTACCTTGGTTTGTCTGCCATGGAATTACTTTGTGAAACTTACCATGAAGGAGATGGCTTTTCCCCCAGTTATTTGCAGTATCATTTCTCAGAGTAATCTGTGCTTTTCCGTTATTGGTTTCTTTCTTTCTTCCTTTCTTTGCTTCCCTTTCACACTGTAAAGTTAGATTGGAAATGTTTAAGCTGTGCTCACACACTGTGGCAAATTCCAAAAAGTAGTTATTCCGGTGAACAAATATGCCAGCCAGCCCTCCCCACCCACACCTCCCCAAGCACTGTTTTTCCTCTGTGCTCATTGTCAACCCATTACTTGGGGTACAGACAAATTGTTCCTTTAGATAGGTATTTTGTGAAAGATGTAAAATACAAAGGTAAACAGATTTGGCTTTATAACAACTACCGGTCTGCTCTCTTTCAAAAGGCGGCTGTGGGATTCCTCTGTATCTCTATATTCCATTGCAATTTGTAATGCTATTTTTTCCCTTTAATAATAGATTCCATTATAGCTGTCCACATACAAAGAATTGCCCAACAAACACACACACACAAATTGTATTCTTGTAAATCACTAGAAGTCTTTACAATGGCCTCTTCCCTTCTTTGAATTTTGTTTATACGCAGAGTTTTCAAGCTGTGTTTTGGGAAACCCTAGCGTCCCTTGGAAACTTATCAGGGGTCCCTTGGAGAAGATTAGCACTGCCTAGAGCAGAATCAAAAGTTATTTGTGGAACTTTTCAGCTTGAAAGGAGGGGGCTCCAGGAGAGGAAGCATGTGTGAAACTGACACTCACCTTGTTTTTAACTTCTTTGGCAGTGGTGAATGTACTTCTGGTTGCGGTTGGGTGCCTGGGTGCCCTCTCTCTCCGTTGGCTTTATGAAGATGGCACATCATAATGTGGCAATGCCGTAAAACAACAAAGCTGGCCCAAGCCTTCCCCAGGAGCCTGAGGCAGTGGGATCAACCAGTGCCCATCCTAGCTCTTCCCCACACTTTGCCCCTCCCGTTCTTTCCCCCCCATTTCCCTGGTAGTGTATCCTTTCCTCCACTGCACCCTACCCTGACCATGTCCAGCTCCTTCCCCACTCTCTTCTCCCTCACTCCTGCTCCAGCTGTCTCTCTACTATCCTGCCACCTCTCCACACTATTTCCCTCAACCACCAAAACCTTTCCTACTGCTCACCTCCTACTCCCTCTGTTATTTTCAAAGACTGGAGGAGAAGGAGATGGAAGGCAGTGCAAAGGAGGAGAGGAGAGTGCTGAGCTGAAACCTCTCTGGGGTTTGAAAATTACAGAGGCAGGAGTGGAGGAGCAGGAGGAGAACAGCATACCACCAGAGTGAAGTGTTGGTGGTCCAGGAGATGCTAACATGGTGGAGGTGACCAGAGGGCAAACCCACCACTTGAGATGTTTCCATCTGGACTCACTCAACCCCACTGGCAGCCCTACTATGTAAAGCAATCAGAGTGAGGGTAATGCTTCCTCCTCTCATGCTGGAGCCACCAAGCATGAGCCCAACTGATATTGCTGTTAAGTAAGTCGGACAGTAAGTGCAACTCATATGTTAGCCCTGTTTGTTGCCCTGCTCCCAAAATTGCCTAAGTGCAATTAGTTGACATCCTACAAAACAGAGACTGCAATCTCACAAAAAGAATGACCACAGTTAAAGGGATTATTTAGTCTGAACGTGATGGTGATGGACACAAGATGACCTAGTGAGTTTCATAGCTGGTCAAGGATTTGAACTGAGATCCAAGCTGAAAATCTATCCAAACTCCACTGCACTGGCTGGGTTTGGGGAGAATCAAGTGATAGTGGTGGAGCAAAGTGGTTAAAACTAAGGTGATGCTGGAAAGGTTTTGCTGTATGCCTAGATGACATGAGCCACCAACCAGTTGGAACTGGTCCCTGAAGACTATCTGTGCCTTCTCTTAATAATTTTGTTATTAAGGGTACCTTGCTGGCTTCATTGCAAACAGAATGCTAGACCAGGTGGCCCTTTGGTCTAATCCAATACAGCTCTCATGCCCTCCAGTAAAGCTCAAACACTTTAAGAAAGAGTGCTCAGGCATGGTGACCATGTCACCAATGAATACACGACTCTGAAAAACGTCAGCCCATAGGCAGCAAGAAGGAACTGGCCATGTGTTTTCTTCCTCTGCATTTCCCTGTAGTGATATGCACGTCCCATTTCAGATTTGTCCTACAGGTGGTATGTGCAACCCATCACTTCTGGAATGCTCTCGCCAATATATTTCTGAGGTGCAGTGGTAAAAGTCTATAATTTGAAACAAGCCTTCACAACAGGTGGCTAATTGTGTTTTTTTTGCTCGCAGCCCTCCAGGACCTTAATGTGTGAGTCAAGCTTTTGAAATCAAGAATGAATGTTGAGCAAATAAGCAAAAGATTGAAAAAGACCCATCATAAGAAACACAAGGTTAAGGATGAAGTGCAGTTTCTCAGGTTTCAAGACCCAAGGTGAATTGACCTGTTTGAAAGAATACTGATTAAGATGTGGAAGCACTGAGAGAGGGTTGCGAGACAGCCAGAGTCTTGTTTGGCTGACCAGAAGTGTATCTTCTTGGATGGTTGCCAAAACTAGAGAATGCCAAGATAAAGACGAAAATATAGGCCGGTTCCTCTTGCTGTTGGTACTTGTGACCAAGATCAGCATTTCCGCTTCTCTGGGCCCCTAAAATACTCAAATCGAAATAACTCCAGTACTGGGGAAGGGGAAAAGGGAGTCAGCCGACCACCCAACTGCCAGCAGTCAGAGGGATGAGAGGGGATGTAAAAAGGTGATGGGAACTGTCACATTGGCCTATTGGGAACTCAGTTTGGAAGAGGGGGAGGAGGAAGGGGAGGAGGTGGTGGTATGGGTACCCCAGAGCAATGCTATGCATTAAATAGTGTAATCATATTTTTAGTGTTAAGTAAGCCACTTTAGCAATCCTTCTGGATCAGAAGGTGGGATAAGAATCAAATAAATAAATAAATAAAACTAGGTCAGTGAACTGCAGCACTTTGGACAGGCATAAGGGTCAGCTGTTGTGACTTCTTCCCTCACCTCTCCTACCAGTGTCATCCAGCCTCCTTCACCTTGGCTGGGGATGGTTGTTTCCAGGTCTTTCCCTTACAGAACTAGTTGGCCCACCAGCAGCAATGGTGCCCCAAGAGCTCTGTATAGATGAAGCAGGGTGCTAAATGCCTTCCCTCCTTCTGGGCACTCTTCTCCTTCCATTTCCTTTTTAAAAAGGGGGTGCAGGAGAGCAATGGGTGGAGGGTAGGAGACCATCATTCCTCCCAGCGGGAAACCCAACAATCTGTTGGTGGAGACAGCCGTCTCTCCTGATCTCATGGAAGGGCTTCCCCTGCCCACCAGAGAGGTTGGTGACCAAAATTGCTCCCCTAAATCCTTTCCTTGTCCTTCAGCTCAGGTCCTCCCCTTTCCCCTCATGTTCTTCCCCGTGTCCCTAACTGCCTCCAGTCTGCTCACCTCCAGTCTCCAGCTTCCTAACCCTTCCTCCAGTTCTGAATCAATCAGTGCCGGTAAACCAGTGATGTTCCTTCTAAGCCATGCTGAGTCGACTCACAGTCAGGAAGGTAAGAATCCCAGTCATAGTGACAAAGTACATGCAAGTTTGTGCATAACTCACATCCATGCTTTATGTTGTCACTCAGTGGGTAATTTCACATTGATGTGAATTGAGCACATGTGTGCGGTGAAAGAATGGCAATCTTTGGGGTAGGGTTGGGAAAACAGCTCACCAATGCTTTATTACTATCCTACACAACCATTTTAGTTTCCACAATGGCAAAGTCAAACAAAATTACACCATGCATAATATTTCCGCAAAGCAACTTACCCTGATGCATTTTTTTTTGGTTAACAAATGGACACCTGCTGTTGTGCTCTGCTGCCTGCTGAAGCCTTTCACAAACCAGCATTAAAAAACAAACAAACCTGGAAGTATCCGTGATTAAAGTTTATTCAGACATGTTGTTCTGCATTCTCAGAAAATAAGGACAACTCTGTCCATAATAAGCAGAAACCCTATCATTAGGAATGCCACAGTAATCCACCAGGTTCAATTTCTAATCCAAATATTGTTGTTCCGCTCATGCAGACAATTATCCTGGATCTTCTTTATGTCTGATTTACTTTTCATCAGGAAAAAATCATCTGCAGCTGGATATACAAACTCTTATATAAGCAAAGTCAAGGGAGGAGAGGGTGGCTGTGCATCAAAATTGCATTGGGATGTGCCTCTGCCTTATTCTTCTTAGGATGTGTAGTCTAATGCACATTCCTATCCACAACTAGTGCTGCTTGTCATGGATCCTGAAATAAAATCAAGCTGTTTTCCCTGTTTTTATTTGATCCATCTAGAGCCAGAAACAATAACTTACCTGTTACACACCCTTTGTTCCTGAAATCTGTGTTTTTCAAAGATGTTTATGTGACGTGGATGTTTCAAGATGTGTTCTTAGGACAACTCTAACTTTGCTCTCTCTTCTCAAACATGAGGATTCTAGAAGCAAGTAAAAAAGGTTAATCAAATAAGTCATAACAGTAGTGCAGATGCTGGTAACATCCAGACTTAACTATTGCAATGCAGTTTATGTAGGGCTGCATTTGTACGTAGTCCAGAAACTGCCATAGTAGCAAAATGTGGCAGCCAGGTTGGTGTCCAGGTCATCAGACCATATTCCTCCTATATTAAAAGGACTACACTGGCTACCAATATGTTTCCAGGCAAAATACAGAGTGCTGGTTATAACCTATAAAGCCCTAAACAACTTAGGCCCAGGCTATCTGAGAGAACATCTTCTGTGCTATGAGCCTCACTGCCACCCATTGAGGTAATCTAGAGAGGTCTATCTGCAGTTGCCAGTGGCTAGTCCGGTGGCTACCCAGGGATGCCTTCTCTGTTGCTACCCCAAGACTTTGGAATGCACATCCTGACAAAATAAGAACTTCCCCATTTAGCTTTGAAAAGGTCTCTTAATTCACCCAAGCTTTTTAATTAGAATTGTGGTTTTTAAACTGTTCTAAATGTTATAAATTATGTTTTAATTTCTCTTATGTTTGTTGTAAACTACCAGAGACGTAGGTTTGGGGCAGCGTACTAGATAGATAGATAGATAGATAGATAGATAGATAGATAGATAGATGACCATACATCTGAGTAGTGACAACTAGTTTCCCATTAAGAGAAGAAAGGAATGCTGACGTTTCATGAAGTTCTGAGAAATGTTTGGATTTAAAAAGGGGAAAATTTATGGAGATTCAGGTTACCTTCAAGCTTCCTCACTTGACTCATTCTTACTTTACAGTTTAGTGCAATACTCTTTTAGCTATGCTTCTTGGAAGCATCTTAAGGTCCTGTGTAATCATGACAATGTTTTGATGGCTTAAGCTTTATCAGTGTTTATGCCTATATGTGCAACACTCTTAGCTAGTAAACTACTATGTTAATAGAAGTTTTTCCTCTTGAATATTTCACTTTAATTATACTTTCATTACAATATCCTCGTGAGCATGAACCCATGATGCAGCGTAATTTCCGCATTGCAGCCTTGCACACAACAGTTTCCTAATATAGCTCACAGTTAATCTAAGTACCAGGGTGTAAGAGGTCATCCAGCCAGCGGCAACCCAGGACATGCTAATCAACATGCAGTTGAAGCCTTGCTGCTATAATGGGCATTCATTTATTCAACTGCTTTTTAGAGGGAAAGGAACCCAAGTTTGTCACATGCACAGAAATTGTTCAAAATAACATTCAGAACACTTCACTTAAACTCCACAAAAATATAGGAACAGTTTTTGCCCGTTTTACTCAGTGTTGTCACTAGGGCTGGTCCCATGGAGCATGTGCCCCCAATCTGTCCCTTACCGTTCCAGTCCTGGATGCCACCAATCACCTAAAACAAAATGGATATATCAAAGATATACTGACAAATAATGGCTCAAATTGAAAGAGATGCCAGAATCAGGAAACGAAATTCCCTTCATCTCCAGTTTCCTAGGACACACATCCAAATTTGGGGAAACTGGAGTTGAAGGGGAGAAGTTTCAGAGTGGAGTCTGGGCTCCTCCAATTCCAGTCCTGTGGCACCAGCATTACATCCAAATGCTGGAACTGCTGTTTTGGCCCCATGGAGCCAGAATTGAGGGAGGAAGCTCTTCCAGCTCAATTGGCTGTGTGGGCTGCCCTTCTGTTAAGAAGGAAGCCCACACAGCCAGCTCCTCTGCCTAGGGTTGCCGTGTCCCCTGGAATTTAGGGTAGCCCCCGGATTTTGGCTCCTCCACCCAGCTGCTAAATTCCACCCGGATTTACATGGATTTCAAATGTGCTGCCCGGATTGCCTGGATTTTACTGTGGATCCAATCAAATGGGAGAGCAGAGAAGGAGGGGAACATATACAAATCTGTCAAATAAATAAATAAATAAATAAATAAAATGCAAATTATTTGCCAAGATTTGCATAATATGCAAATTAGGCCACCAGGTTTGGGGAGCTTGAATTTGGCAATTCTACCTCTGCCTCTCTACAGGCTCTCTGATTGCAGAGAGACAGCTCTCTTGCATGTCCAAAAGCAGATGGGAGGGGGGCGTCAAGCCGCAGGTCCATTGGTTCCACGTTCCGCGGTTCCTCATTCCTTCTGAAGGGCACCAGAGCACTGGATTCCTTTAGAGAGTATGCAAAGGGTTAATTATCAGAATTGGGGAAAGCTGTGGGCCCAGGCCCTGATCTGTTAGGTACCGAGCAACACACCTGATTTTTACTTATTATGAGAGTTCCTAGTGTATGTGCAGTCCATCAGCTTTTGAAGTGGTGGCGATCCTTCATCAAATCTGAGGAAAAACGTTGTATGGTGCATTACAACAGTCACACCATTCCTAATAAAACCCTAGCAATGGCTTCATCATTTCCACAGAATGGGAACCAGGTACCAGTGAGTGTGTTTTGTTCCAAAGCCTCACTTTTTATTCCCTTGCCTTCCATAATCTTCTTTGACATCCGTGAGAATTATTGCTTGTGCTTACTGATGCCACACATCTTGGTTACCTCTAATTGAAATGGAGGTGATCTTGAGTGGCAAAATTGGTTAAGAAACTCTTCAAGTGCCTCGTTTGTATAATTTATCAGGGGAATCAAACGCTTCTGAGTTTGGATCATTTAGTTCTCAGGAGCTTTTAATCTCTGATCATATCAGGAGGTGGGACAGGACTTGATCGTAGAAGAACTTGATGATAACTTGGAAATTTATTTACTGTGTCAAATGCTGATGTTGCTAGAAGAGCAGTTTGAGGTGAGAATTACCTTTCACAGAAAATTAACTACAGGAAGCTACTTAATTTGAAGGAAATGCAGACCTTATAACTTTTTTTCCTAATAAATTCCTGACATAGAATGGGAACATATTTGTACTCTCTCAAGCTTAAATGACTTCTTTCATCAAGCACAAGAGTATAAGGAGAGCTGCTTAAATAAGGGCATTAAAGTCTTCTTGATGAGACTGAAGAGGGAGAAACGATCTGATTATAGCTCTCCATCTTTCAGCCCAGAGTGTTGAGAGAGCTCTGGACTGGTCCATATGTACAGCTGAATGAAGTGGAGAGTCTTGAGATCTTCAAGGTGTGTGTGTGTGCTGCCATTTTAGAATGCTCACTTAGACTAAAAAATAAAAAATAAACTCCGTGGAAGCAGAAACCTTTTCCTCTAATGTGCTACTTTTTGTCTAGCAAAGAATTCTTTTTAACTGGGGGAAGCATTTCAAAATGGCATTTGTTGCCCGCATCTGAAGAGAACAGGCCACTATACTTACTCAAGATTCCACCTATGTTTGCTTATGTAGACCAGCTCACTATGATTTATGATTTAAACAGTAAGAGGTGAACATATTAGCTACTTCTGTTGAAAAGCATTGTGTCTGAAAGGGTATCATCTAATACAAGGATTCTCAACATTGGGTCTCCAGAAATTATTGGACTTCAACTCCCATAATCCCCAACCAAAGGCTACTGGGGCTGGGGATTATGGGAGTTGAAGTCCAAAAACATCGAGGACCCAACACTGAGAATCTCTGTTCTAATACACACATAAGAAGATCATTGCTTGCACGGACCAAAGGTTCATCTAGCCCAGCACCCTATTTCCCCAGCGGTATCTCCCATGTTGTTGCCCCACACAGAATGCTACTCAGTGGGATACTTTCTCTGAACATCGAGGTTCTATATGACTAATAGCCATAAAGATACCTCTTATGTATTTTTCTAACCCACCCCCCTTAAGTTGGGCCATCACCAAATATTTGTGAATTCCATCTTGATAATCCCAAACAAAAATATTCTATTGATAGTCCTCAAAACTACTATCAATTAACTTCACTGAGTGACAGCAAGTTCTAGTATATTAATGTGAGAGACCGATTCCTCTTTCCATCTTCCCCATATAATCATTCATAATTTTATAAACCCTCCCCCTCACACACACATACACACCAAGTAGATTTAGGCAGGTCTGGGACTGCATCCTGATGTTTTAGGCAAGTCTAGGAGCAAAGTTCAGTTCAAGGGGAAAGAAAAACAGACATTTCTCTTGCTTCTGGCAACTGGGCCAAGAGCAAGCAATGAAACAAAACTGTACACAAATTTCCAAGAACAAACATGACCAGGCAACCCTAGATGGCAGTGTAAATACTTTACTTACTTACTTACTTCTGGCACCTGATTGACTAGAATCACTCATGTGATCAGTTAGAAAGCATTGAAGCTCTTCTCATGATCGGTGAGAAGAGCTTCTGTTGGGCTTTCGGGGAGAGCGGGCTTAGTCCGCTCTCCCCCACAGACGAGCAGTCCATCATAGCTGAGCAGCTGGATCAACCGCCCACATGGCTGCCGGCTCCATCACGGAGCCAGCGGGGGCTGCAGGGATTGGGGGCTGTGTGGCCCCCAGAAGTTCCAGGATGCCCCACGTAATTGCGGGGGGCATCCTGGAGAGACTACCAGTCGGGGGTCTACTCATGTGTTGTCACACGTCGTGGCGACACATGAGCAAAAAAATGAGATTACCGGAGCGGGAGGAGGAGGGGGAGGGGGAATTAGGAGGGGAGGGAAGGGGAATTAGGCAGAGGGGAGAGGGAATTAGGCAAGCTAGCCACCTTGGGAGCACCGGGCTTGCCTGTGAGCCCAGTGGTTCCACGATCCCTGTAAAGGAGGCTAAGCTCCCTTAGCCTGATTTCCAGGGATCATGGGAATAGCCTCATTGTCTTCAATCTAATAGGATATATAGCCTTAGAAGTATCAGCACATAGCTGACAGGTTACAGGGTATTATGATATCATTGTGACCATATGCAGAGGTACACCTAGGTAATTTTGGAACCTGGTCCTAAAGGCCTTTGGAGGTCCCCCTCCCCTGCAAATAAAGCATAATTATGCTCCGCTGGGCAACCACACCACCTGGGACAGACTAAAGAAGATTTGGGGGGGCCCAGGGGCTGAAGAGGCCCTGGACTTTGCCCCCAAAGTCAAGGGGTAAGAGCACCTCTGACCATATTGCTCACTGAATGGCTAGAATCCCTCAAGGAAGATTAAAACAGAGAAAACATGGCTGCTGAAGCAGGAACAAAAAGGGGAAACCATAGGGAATAAGTAGTTGTGAAATTGCAACAGCTACACAAAAAGTCTAGGGCTACAAGCTTTTTAAAAAGGGTTCTTAGCCAGCCCCCCCATCACTGCAATCACTACCCCCCCCCCATCACTACATTAGGGCCGAAATTGAATCTGAAGAACATTGTCTGATGTCCAGACTAAATTACTTCTGAGTAGTGCTATTGAAACTAAGAGGTCTTTTAGAATAACTCTCGAGTTGTATTGTTGAGTGACTTAATAATTAAGTCAGCCCTTGAATTGTGCACTGATTTGCTCACAGAAGCCTCGGTAGGTCACCATGGAATGTTCCAGCCTCACTCAGAGGTTCCATTCCCACCCCCCTTGACATTTTATGTAAGTGTTGAAAATTATAGAAAAATAGCAAAGAGATGTTTTAAAATAGTGGGGGATGAGGAATGCTAAAAGAAAATGACAGCTGGTGAACTTGGGGAGTTTTGCAATCTTTTTTGCTCCTTTTCTTTTCCTGACCAGTTCTGTTGGGCTTGCAGAAAAACCTGAGCATTGCTGTATCCGTGGTGTTTGACCTTGATGGCAACTTTGTTGCTAAACTTTGCCGAGCTAAGTAGGCTCCCGTGCCCACGCTATTAAGCACTTACTCAAATAGCACCACTTACATGCAAAGAATAATAATAATAATAATTTTAAAAGTCAAGAACAAAAAAAAAAGTGTACCCTGCCATAAGTTGATAGCATGCTTTCCTGAATTTGGGCCACACTCAAGTGCTCTGCTCTCCGATCAGTGCCACATGCTTCTGGGCCATCGAGTCCCCCTTTCGCACAACTCCTGCAAATGGTATCATTTGGCAACTAATTTACTCGCTTAGTTTTGGCCATTAGTCATTCCCAGTCTCCTCAATCTGCAGGCAATTTTCCACATTATTAGTTACCCACCTGTCTTATTAAAGTGGACTTTCGGAAACCCTGTGCGTCTCCATTTTCAGCACCTTTTTAGATCAAGCAAATAATTGGCTTTACTTGGATGGAAGGATTTAATAGGAAGATGACAGTCGATTCCAAAAGTTAATAGCGACGGCATCTGGTTTCCCTTTTTAACGTGGAAAAAAATAATAAATTTAGTGCTTGTAAAACTGAGGGTGGGTAGGAGGAAGGAGATTGGAGGATCGAACCTGCTATCATCTGCAGGCCAGATCCAATACAGAAGAGCAGAAGGCAGCCGTAACTCACTCCATTTAATGTGCTTCACTTGGAACCCTACGGAGTCCGTCTTTATCACATTAAGAGAAAAAATCACCATCAGGATGAGAGATCAACTTCTTTTCCCACTCGGAATACCAAATAGGCTCCATTAAGTGAAACCTTAAGTAACATTGGTCTCTTGCCATATTGCAGAGACTGGCTGACATACAGAGCAAAGATGGACCCATGCAGTGAGGCAGTAGCCTGACAGACCATCCTGATTAACTGCACCGGGACCACACAGCCCTCAGGGACATAATTTTGCAAGGCAAAGAGGGCTTCCTGGGAAGAGGAAGGCATCAAAAATTGCCGTGTCCCCACTGCACCAGTGTGATTGGTTGGGAAGTTGCAAAAGCTGCTCTCTCTCACTGCACTGATGCACCCTTGCTCTGTATGTCAGCTGATGGTTCTCTCTAAGAGGGCAATTTCAGAGGATGCTTCATCAGGCGGCTGACCACACGTAATAATGATGTGTTCATACAGTGAGAAAGCTTGAGCATTAGCTCAGAAATTTCCTCAGGGAAGAATTACACATATGGGGTGACCACCAATTCCCATTATGTCTAGTGAAACACACCATGTGAACTGATATCTTTACATTGCGAGTTTCCCCACCTCTGACAGCAGTTGTCAATGAAGTTGATTGGGGTGTGGAAATTCAGAATCAGGCGCAGCTCGTGAACTCTCCTCTGGGGGGGGCGGCTTCTTTAAGGTAAACTGAGCCGGTGCTCCATGCTGCCCAGCAGCCCCCATGGCGGGGAATCGCCTCTGCCACTCACCTGGCCGCTGGCAGGGGCTCACCTCCGTGGGAGCCAGGTGAGTGGCGGAGGTGATTCCCTGCTGCGGGGGCTGCTGGGCGGCACAGAGCACCGGCTCCATTTACTTTAAAGAAGTCGCCCCCAACCCCGGAGGAGAGTTCACAAGCCAGGCCTGCTCAGAATTATAACATTAGCTCATGGCGTGAGTTTGATTTGAGGTTATGGTGAATCAGGGGAGAATGTGTAACCTCAGTCTGCACTGAGTAATGAGTTACTGAGAATGAGTAGTTAGGCTAGAGTCGTAGTTATGCTGGGCCAGGTAGGATGTTAGAACGTAAGATCATAAGAGCTTTGCTGGATCAGGCCCAAGGCCCATCTAGTCCAGCATCCATTTCTCGCAGTGGACAATAAGTTGCCTCTGGGAAGCCCACAAGCAGAAAACGAAGGCATCCCTTCTTTCCTGCTGTTGATCCCTGCATCTAGTATTCAGGACCTTCTCGGCTCCTCAGATCACTTGATCCTGCCTTGGTTTGCATTTGGGTCTTTCCCTTAGGCCTTGGGTTGTGCTGTGAGATATTTCCCTTAGGGGACGAGGCCATAGCTCAAGGGTAGAGCATCTGCTTCCATGCAGAAGGCCCCAGATTCACTACCTGGCGTCTCCAGGTGGGATCTCTGCTTGAAACCTTGGAGAGCCACTGCCAGTCAGTATAGACAATACTGGGCTAGGTGGACCAATGTGGAGGAGACCTGGTCTTGTGGTAGCCATCATGAATTGCCCCCTTTACTAAGCAGTATCTGCTCTGGTTTATACTTGGATGGGTGATTGTTGGAAGTGAAGGACTATACGCTGTCTCTTGTCTCAATGACATAGGAGGACAGACTAGTGAGTCAGAGGGCTAGAGGGTCAAGACATTGGTCATCCCTTCTCTACTGCTCTGACACTATCCCTTTGATATGTAGATTGCTAATCTCAGGGACTTCCTTCCTCCCTTCCAGCCACTTCCTACTTCCTCTTCCCTTTCTTCTCCCTTGCAACATGCAAGCTCCTCTCCCCTGCACCATGTGTGCAGAGATGCAGAATCCATCTGCATCCAGCTAGACAGATAGATTAGAGATCCTAACTCCTCACTTTCCTATCCAGAATGGAGTTCTCTAATAAATACCACTTATATTGGTTTGAAACTATGAACAGGCTCCAAGTTACTTTACTCTCAGCATACACACATGCCTAACTAAATTCCGCTGTGTTGTGCCTCTGTGCACTCTGCTATAATGAAAAAGGGTTTCTCTTACCAGAGAGAATTCCCAACTGTGACTACATGTTGGCTCTTTCTGCTGTAGGATATTCTCCTTAGCAGGTGGGCCCATAGTTTAGGTGTGGAGCATCTATTTCCATGCAGAAGGTCCCAGATTCACTCCCTGGCATCTCCAGATAGGGCTGGGAGAGACTCCTGCCTGAAACCTTAGAGTCAGTCAGTGTGGACAGTACCAAGCTACGTGGACCAATGATCTGATTCGGCAGAAGGCAGCTTCCTACGTTTCTGTGTTCCTAAGCCAGAGGCATAAAGCCCAAGCCAGATAATGCTAGGCTTCCCCCCCCCCCCGCCTTCACACATTCTTTGGCTTTTCTTGGACATATGACTGCTAGCTTCATTTCTCTTTGCCTGCTCAATTTACCTGTTTCTAGGAGAAGGGGAAAGAGTGTGCCTGTGGTTGCTTGGCTGTAAAATGAGATGTTCAGCCCACACACCAGCCATCCAACCAGCCACCTTTACTGAAGGGCTGGCTTGTAAGTCAGATCTCCCCTTTCTCTCATGCAAGGATCAGCCCTGTAATTGGCAGTACACCTCTGTGTGATAAAAGTTTTACAGAAATGTTGCTAGGTTTTTAAAAAGTATTGCTTTTTTTTTTTTTTTGCTCCTCTCTCCAGGTTTTTTTTTTTTTTTTTTAAAGAAAATGTTCCCAAATGTGGCTGCTATCCAGGACTTCAGATATCAAAGGCCACACCGACAGCTTGCTAGAGGTCTGAGAGCTGAACCTACTTTGCATATAAATTGGAAAGGCCTTTATTGAAATCATCAAGAAGAAATTCACACAATCATGGAACAGCTGCATTTTCCTTGTTGGGCAAATAAAAAAAACAACAAGGGTGGTGCTTCCAGAGTCACCTGCAATGAAAACAAAACCCACAAGCTGTTACTGAAGAACAACAGACTTGATCGCTGGTCTGCAGGATTCATTAGTCTTTATGGATTTCACATCCAAATGTAATGAGTCCTGGCCCTCCTGCAGTACTGCCACAAAGAGTGGAGACTGGTGGAGATTCCTCTTTTGTGAAGGAATTCAGGCCTGGGTTGTTAGAGGGTTGCAGGAAAGGGCAGCTGCAGAAGGTGAGGAATTTATCCTCTTCATGTTTTATTGATTTCCAGGGCAAGGAGAACACCTGTTCCCCAAATGTTCATCCAAGGAGAAGTGCAAGGTACAGAACAGTGATGGAGTCCAGGTGGCCATCTGCAGGATATTGTCAAGTATCGGCGGTTGTGTTAGCAATGGGAGTATTTAAAAACAAGGAAGCTGCTCTCACACACAGGCAAAACCGGGCTAAGGAAGCCCAGCCTGGTTTTGCCTGTGCATGTGTAAAGCTGGGGTAGGGCTGGGTCCTGGAGGTGCTGCAGCAGCAAACCCACCTCCATAGCCACCTTATCTCATTTATCTGATCCTCTGCCAGCTGTGACTGCTTGCAGGGGATCCCAGCCAGCTTCAGAGAGGAGAGAGGAGATCCTCATAATGCACCTCACACTTGCATGGTGCATTATGGAAGCGCCAGGGGGTGGGGTGGCACATCCCAGCACCCCGACCCTCTGAGCTGTCAGCAGCAGCTGGTAATCATCTGGGCAGGCGATATGCCCGCCAAAGAAGGAGGCTTCGGTCATCTGCAGGGAGGTAAGCATTTTAGGGCTTCCTCCTCACTAGCTCTCTTGCCCTAAGAACATGACCAGCAGCCCTGCTGGATCAGGCCCAAGGAGGCCCATCTAGTCCAGCATCCTGTTTCACACAGTGGCCCAACATATGCCTCTGGGGAGCCCACAGGCAAGAGGTGAGGGCAGGCCCTCCATCCTGCTGTTACTCCCCTGCAACTGGTACTCAGCGGCATCCTGCCTTTGAGGCTGGTGGTGGCCTATAGCCCTCCAACTAGTGGCCGTTGATAGACCCCTCCTCCATGAAGTTATTCAAACCCCTCTTAAAGCCATCCAAACTAGTAGCCAACACCACATTTTGGTGTTGGCTACTGGTGTTGGTGTTGGCTACCTTTCACACTGCTCATGAGAAAGGGCTCAAGGGGTATTATGGCAGCTTTCTCTTGGTTTTAGGGCCAACTGGGTTTGGATTTGAGGAGCAACTGTGTATCCACACGCTGCATTATGGGAGTTCCATGGTCCTCCTGGCTGCCAAACCTTCCAGCTGCCAGTAGCAGCCGGCAAACATCTGGGCAAGTGATCCACTCACCCAGTAAGAAGACCAGAATTGCCTGCAGGGAAGGTACACATTTTAAGGCTTCCACCCCTGCAGCATGGTTGATCCTTTATCCATGATCGTGAGAAAGGGCTCATAGCATGGTTGAGGGGGCAAATGTGGGTTTAAAACGGTGGTCATCAGCCAGCAGGAAGAGCAATGCTATTGCCCAGAGAAGCCCTAAGTTATGAAATAAAGTGAGCTGGAAATCAGTTTCGCCTTCCTACTTTTCCCTCCAGGCCCCCACTTAGAGGTTACAGTTCTCACATTCAGCTCAACCCTACTCATTTTAGTTGTTTTGTCTAACCCTCTTCCTAGTCTATAGCAGAGTCTGGGCGGGTCGCCTAACTTTCCGAAGCATGCAAGTTCCGGCATTAACGGCTCTCTTTTCTTCTCTCTGCACCTTTGAAAATCTCAACCCCACTGAAGGCCCCTATTAATAACTATAATCATAAAGCTATTTTCCTCCAGCATCTATTGAAAGTGAGAGATAATAATTATGCACAAATTAATAAGTGCCTGATGCTGCTGATCATAACGGATATGAGTTTATTTGAGCTGATTTTTCCCCTCAATTCACACAAAGGATTTGTCTCTGAAAACATCTACAAATGATGCCCCCCCTTCCCCATCCCGTCTCTCATACGGCAAAAATGGAAAGTTACCTTTTATTTATGAGTGATCATTTTTCCCCTGTCTATATTTTGACAGATAACGTGGCAGCAAATGATTAAGGGTCTCATTTTGCAATGTGACTCGTATGTTATTTATTATCAAAATAAAAGTCACTTTGTGAGTTGAAGTTTTTAATCATTGTGTTTTTCTTTTTCCTGGCTTTCAGAAAATGGTTTTGTCAAAAACTTGATGGAATCGGTCAGCTCTGAAATGGCTAGCCATGGGTGGGAGCCATAATTATGACTTTTAGCACTAATTATTTCACAGTAAAGGAATAATGTAGCTCATTGTATCAACTCTCACAAAGACGGACAACGACATTCCTGGTTGCCCAATTTAAAAGGGAAATAACCTGAAGTCTTTCAAAGAAGAGTAAAAATAGATTTCACATGGACAATCTCAGTAAGAATTTCTTTTATTTCTTATACAGTGTCACACTTCAGTGCCCAGCTCACTTCAACATCTGATCAGAGATTAACTGAACTGCTGAACAGGTGATGATAACAACAACAAAACCTGACAACGAATTAGCACTGTAAAATTTGGGATATGAAAATCAAAGGGGTTTTAACAATAGCAATAGCAATAGCACTTACATTTATATACCGCTCTATAGCCGGAGCTCTCTAAGCGGTTTACAATGATTTTAGCATATTGCCCCCAACATTCTGGGTACTCGTTTTACCGACCTTGGAAGGATGAAAGGCTGAGTCAACCTTCCCCCCCCCCATTTGCTTATTTAAAAGGGTCAACGTGATGGGCAGCCCTCTGTCAGTTTTTATGAATGACCCCACCCCTGAGATGGCCTTGCCCCAGTTGCTCCCCACCAACTTGTGTCACTTATTCGGGCAACGGGATGTTGGCAACCCTAATCCACAGGGGCTGCTGTGCAACCTGAAAGGCAGCCCTGATGATGGGGCACAATGGGGCTGCTGTGGAATGGGACAGCTTTTCTCCAGTGGAAGGAACACTGAGAAAATGTGGTTTTAAGTAATTCGGCAACAGCCCCATCACACTACACCATTCAAGTTGAGAAGCAGTCCTGGCAGGTCCTTAATGTCGACTGAGACTGCCTGTCATGTTGGCCAATCTCCATCATGACGTTCTAAAAGTCGTATTTGACCAATGACATTTTGAAGTGAAAAGACATATTAGACTTTTGTGTGCAAAACTAGACTAAGGGAACCCAGCCCAGTTTTCCACACGGGTGTGAACCACCAGGATCGGGTGCCACCGGTGGCCCCATGGTGACAAACCCACGGATGAAGCCTCCATTCAAAGTGAGTGCTCTCCTAAGCCTGTTTGAGTGATTGTATGTCAGCTGCAGTTATTCACAGCCATGGTTGGCAGACTCAGGGAGGGGAGGGGGTCCCCATAAGGCACTGTGCACTCATTATTGGAGCTCCAGGGGGAGGGACATCATGGTGCGGTGCGTTCCGGCACATCGACCCTCAGAGCTACCAGCAGGAGCCAGTGCTCATCTGGGCAGTTGATCCACACGCACCCAAGGAAGGCAGCCCGCTCATGTGCAGGAAGGTAAGAGCTTTGGGGCTTCCTCCCCACAATTTGGGTAGCTCTTTCTCACTGGTCGTGAGAAAGGGCTCATGGCAGTCTCTCATGGTCGTTAGAAAGGGCTCATGATAGTGAGAAAGGGCTCATGATCATGCTAAGCACTTCTACATCTTGTTAGTTTCAGCAGAATCACTGGAAATGAATGGAGCTTAAATGCTTAACTTTGGCTGCATAGTGCTTATATTGTGTTTGGTGACCAGATTTTGGATCTGCATGCCCATCTTGGGTTTTGAGATAGAAATATCTAGAAGAAGCAGTAATACTCAATTCTTGGGAGAAAGAGCACCTGCTGCTTCAAACATTCACTGAATTATAATGTTGCTAGTTGTGATCTCCCCGACATTTCCAGACTTTTCTGGACAGGAATAATCAATCAATTAATCTTTATTACCATCTTTGACCAGCATAAGCTAAATCATGACAATACTGGTGTTGACCTGTCAAAGCCTATGAAGAGAGTAAAATTAATGCTAATATCATATCGTTTCCAGAATGTAAAACGAGCATAGAGCTAACATCTATCTTGAGCTATAAGTTTTTAAAAGTGAGATTTAAAGTTTTGATAAAAATAAATACATAGAGGTTAAATAGTTAAAGCTAACGCTATAAAAGCTAAAGACCTGTAAAACTGATAAAACATCTGAAAGAGTTATAGGATAGTTTAAAAAAAAATTAGGGTTAAAAATTTAATTAAAATATGATAAAGTTGATTTAATTAAAATATGGTAAAATGAGAGCTGTGTGTCTGAAGAGCAGGGGCGGCAGTGCAGGTATGGGTTAGTTCTTGCTAGTAGTCAGGTCTTGGCAAATTTTGTAAGCTCCTGTGCAGAACTTGGCTACATTATGAGGCTATTCCAACAATGAGGCGAAATTGGGCTAGGAGAGCCTAGCCCGATTTCGCCTGACTGTGTGAACCACCGGGCTTGCAGGCGAGCCTGGTGGCCTCAAGGTGGTTAACCCGCCAAAGTAGTTAACTCGCTCCACACCATGGCTTCTCACGAGTAGACCCCCGACCAAGAGGCTGAAAAGCAGCCTCCCAGCTCAGGGGTCTCTCCAGCATGCCCTGTGCACTCACGCAGGGCATGCTGGAGCTTCCGGGGGCCATACGACTTCTGAACTCCCCAGCCCTGGCCGGATCCATGACAGAGCCAGCAGTCATGTGGGCGGCCTCTGCGGCCACCCAGAGCAGACTGCTGCTTGTCTGCGGGGAGAGCGGGCTAAGCCCACTCTCCCCGCAAACCCCCTAGAGGCTCTTCTCACTAATCGTGAGAAGAGCCTCTATGTCTTATAATAGTGTTGCAGGCAGAGAGTGGTAGGAAAATGTAGAATTGGCTTTTGTGGCCTGGCCTCGTAAGTAGAGGGAGAATGAGGGTACCGTGGATGTCTCTATAGAATAGGCAGTGTAGGCGGATGTGCTCAATGGTTTCAGCTTGTCCGGTGTTACAAGGGCATAGTCATTTTGGGAAGGGGATCTTTTTGTATCTTTCCATCTTCCATCTAACACAGCCTAAAGAAAGGTGCTGCAGCAAGCTAAGGTGAAGGCTCTTCTGTGGATCTTTTTGTAACTTCTGTGGTTAGGAGACTTTAGCTGCGCTAGGTATGTAGCAGGTGCCACTGTGTACCTTAAGAGTTTGGCAATATAGGAAGCTTTGGGGCCCTGCTTAGATCATTTTGGCATTCTGTGTCCATTATGTGCTGTTTGAGGTGTGTCCTGGCCTGCTCCTGGCCCAAGAAGAGTAGGTGGGGGGAGAGAGCCCGAGTGATGTCAGTTTCACCTGCATGGTTCACTTCTAGGTGGATTGGTATCCACCCTCCAGTGTTAGGGCAGCTAGGCCCATTGTGGGGAAGGATAGTCTTAGTCAATAGTTGGTTATGGATAGCTATGTTCTAGCCTCCATTTTCACCAGGTCTGCCTCCAGTCAAAAGCTGGCACTGGAGACACAGAAAAGTACCTGGGATATTGCTCTTAGGAATTTGGACTGGACTGGCTCCAGAGGGGCATTGTTGGAGAAGGGGTCCCATTGGGCTCTGAGGAGGAATTGCATCAGCAAATTGCATTTTGAGCGCTGCAGGTATACTCTTGACTGGAAGAATGTTAGGATGGCATCAGTACTCCTCTGGGCATTTTGGGTGACATAGCTGCCATTCTTGATGCCAGACACATGGAAAACTACCCCCAAGTTTTTGAAGCATGAAACTTGCTCAGTTGTATTCCTATATATACACTAGGAGTGTGTCTTTGGTCTACTGGCAAAGGCCATGATTTTGGGTTTATTTATTTACAGAGTGTTTGTTTGTTTGTTTGTTTGTTTGTTTGTTTGTTTAATATACCGCCCTTCCAAAAATGGCTCAGGGCTGTTTACATCAAAAACAAAACCGATTAAAATCAATTAGCAATTAAAATCAAAACTAAGTTAAACAATTAAAATCATTTAAACATTAAAGTCATTAACAATAAAATCATTTAAAACCAACATTAAAAATTTAAAACCATAAATCTAATTACAAGCCTGAGTGAATAAATGTGTCTTCAGTGCCTTTTTAAAAGTTGACAGAGATGATAGTTTATTTTATGAAAGTTTATTTCCAGTTGGTCCTCTTTGCAGTATCGGGCAAGAGTCTTCAGTGCTCTTCTGAGACCTATGGGGGTCCTGGAGAGATTCACTGCATTGTCTGCATAAAGCAGGGTCTTGTTAAATTCAGATTCAAGGGTCATGTGAGGCCTTGGCCCAGCCCTGAGATTGCTGGAGAGACCAATTCTGGTACAGACAGACAGCGTCAGAGGGCACAATTCCAGATGGGCTGGTGTCAGAGACCAGATTAGGCAGATAAGAAGTGGAAAGCCAGCTGTGGTTGGGTGGTGAGATGAGCCAAAGCAAGATGAGGCCAGTTGAGGCAAGGCAAGGGTATGCCAAGCTTTTCCGTGCAAGTTGCTAAAATGGAAGACAGGGGTTGTTTAGGCCTGATGCATCCTCACTGACCTGTGAGATCAGCTAACTAGACCAGGTTCAGGCTAGGTATCAGCTGATCAGATTCAGATTAGAGTCAGCTGACAGAGTCCATGCAAGCAGTGCAATCTAGAGATCATACTCACAGAGGTTGTACTCACAGAGCCTAGTCTCCCTAATTTGTTGAGGAACAAGTGCCTATTTTCAACTCAGGTTTGTCCGCCAGCTACGGCCCTTTCTTGACAGAGATAGCCTGGCCACAGTGATCCAAGGTCTGGTAACCTCCAGACGATTGTAATGTGCTCTATGTGGGGCTGCCCCTGAAGAAGGTTCGGAGGCTGCAACTAGTGCTGCTGATGGGCACTTCTGGCCGAATGCACATCATGCCAGTCTTAAAAGGACTGCACTGGTTGCCAATTTTTCACCAAGCCCAATTCAAGGTTTTAACATTGACTTATAAAGCCTTGAACGGCCTGGCCCCCAAATACCTGAAGGAACGCCTTCTCCCATATAGACCTACCTGTAAGTTAAGATCTGTGGGAGAGGCCCTCTTGGTGGTGCCACCATTGTCAGCAGTTAAAGGGGTAGGTAATGTAGGTAATGGATGTAAGAGGGCTTTCTCTGTGGTTGCCTCTAGGTTGTGGATAGCCCTCCCCTCTGAGGTGCGCCAAGCTCTGACACTGTGCACATTCAGGAGAATG
Source organism: Hemicordylus capensis (assembly GCF_027244095.1). Taxonomy (NCBI): domain Eukaryota; kingdom Metazoa; phylum Chordata; class Lepidosauria; order Squamata; family Cordylidae; genus Hemicordylus; species Hemicordylus capensis. The sequence continues at coordinate 8,298,587 of NC_069658.1, forward strand.
GGGAAGACACACCTCTTTACCTTGGCCTTTGACTAGTAATGTAGTGGTTCTTCCCCTCTCAGGCACTGTATTTTTTTTTACTGTATTTTTGATTTTATGATGTTGTATTTTAATTATGTTTTATATTGGTTTTATTGTAACCTGCTCTGAGACCTTTGGGTATAGGGCAGGCTACAAATGTAAATAAATAAATATTAACACAGAAGAAAAGGTGCTGAAAAGTGGCTCCTTGAGACCCCTTCTGTGCAGGGCAGCCTTTTCATGAGGCCAGGTGAGGCAGACACCTCAGAAAACAGATTATTGGGCCTCCAGCAGGGCAGCAATGTGCCCTCACCACCAACACCAACACCACCAACACCACTGAAGCAGATCTTCAGAACCGATCAGACCCTCTCCTTAGACTCCTTGGAAAACTTGCAAGAAGCACAAGGAGAAAAGAGCAGGCTGCTGGAAACCATCCCTCCTTCCAGTCCCCTGCACACTTCCAAAGCTCACAAGGGCTGGTTTTGAAAGGAACTGGTCTCATCATGGGACAAGGCAGCATTTGGCACCCACAGTAACTTGGGTCAACTTTGCCTTTCTGGCACCTCACACCAGGGGCGTAACTTTAATAGGGCAAGGGGAGACAGTTGTCTGGAGACGAACTGCCTTGCCCCCCCCCAGAGGCAAGTCACATGACTGACTCCCCCAGCTTTGCACCTGCCCGGGGTTCCTTCAGTTGTATTCATCCTCCGAAATTGATGTGAGTGTTAAGACCTGGAGCTACCAGAACAGCATGTCTTTCTCTAGTACCATTAAATGACTTGCATCGTCCACAATTTACAAAACCTTAAAAAAAATAATTTAGGATGATGTTCCATGAGCTGAGCCTCAGTGATGGGGAGGGGCAAAATCTTGTCTCTGGGTCCACTCCAACCTTGCAACTCCCCTGCCGCACACAATGGTATGTAAGCAACCAAGAAAAGAAAACTTTGGCGAACTCCAGGCTTATAACTTCACATTCAAAAGCAGCCAAATACAGCTCCACAAGCCGTTTATGGAAGCCCACCAGTGGCTAGACATGTCTCCTACAGGTGAAACTCTGAAAATTAGAATATCGTGCAAAAGTCCATTAATTTCAGTAATGCAAATTAAAAGGTGAACCTGATATATGAGACAGACGCATTACATGCAAAGCGAGATAAGTCAAGCCTTAATTTGTTATAATTGTGATGATCATGGCGTACAGCTCATGAAAACCCCAAATCCACAATCTCAGAAAATTAGAATATCACATGGAACCAAGAAGACAAGGATTGAAGAATAGAACAATATCAGACCTCTGAAAAGTATACAGTGTACTGTGCTTGATTGGCCAGCAAACTCGCCTGACCTGACCCCATAGAGAATCTATGGGGCATTGCCAAGAGAAGGATGAGAGACATGAGACCAAACAATGCAGAATTGCTGAAGGCCGCTAATGAAGCATCCTGGTCTTCCATAATACCTCATCAGTGCCACAGGCTGATAGCATCCATGCCACGCCGCATTGAGGCAGTAATTGCTGCAAAAGGGGCCCAAACCAAGTACTGAATACATATGCATGCTTATACTTTTCAGAGGTCCGATATTGTTCTATTCTTCAATCCTTGTCTTCTTGGTTCCATGTAATATTCTAATTTTCTGAGATTGTGGATTTGGGGTTTTCATGAGCTGTACGCCATGATCATCACAATTATAACAAATTAAGGCTTGACTTATCTCGCTTTGCATGTAATGCGTCTGTCTCATATATCAGTTTCACCTTTTAATTTGCATTACTGAAATTAATGGACTTTTGCACGATATTCTAATTTTCCGAGTTTCACCTGTATTTTTGCTCCCTGTCAGGGACTACAAAAACAGGAACGTGGGGTGTCCAGCCCCCAGAAGGCCCTAAAAAGTGTTTCTCAGGCTCTCTGCAGCTTGGTGCTTGCCAAGTTGTGTAGGCCTGGTCTGAAGTTTGTGAGCATTCTGCTTCATTTCCCATATCCATAAGCTCTCCAAATAAAGTTGAGCTGCACCTATTTCTTTGTGAAGAGGCAGCCAGCAGAGTTTCTCATCTTGCTCATCCAGAATGGGCAGCCCTGTGTTGCCACAGCCAGCAGTCTTGTCAGCCTCAGGAGGGAAGAACTACATGTGTCGGTCACCAAGAGGAAGAATTTGTGCAGAGAAACCTTGGAACTGAGCCTTTAAGAAGGGACGGATGGGAACATCATTTAGGTCCCCCAATGCCTGCTTGTTAGACTTCCTCTCCAGTGCTGGCTATTTCCATACTTGGCACTGAGGCCTGACACAACCAGTGCTAGGAGGCTCTCCTAGCTGTCAGTCTTAACAGACTCAACGAAAGCAGGTTCTGTACACCCCCTATGGCAACATTATTTTTTCATGAGCTGAGGGCCACTTGGAAAAGAAAAAGAATAAGAAAATGAAAGCCTACATTCCTGCTTCAAAACTTCCTCATTTTTCAGTTGGAATAGTTTCAGCACCAAGGGAGATTTTTACTTTTAAACTGAATGCTTTTAGCCAAGAAGATGGGAAGCAGGAGAGGGTGGGAGGAGATGGAAATGGGCAGGGAAGTAGACAGGGTGAAGAGCTTGCCACTGGTCTAGCTTTATTTTGGTTGGTTGTCTGTGGTTACATTTACTGCCGCTCTGCAGTACGAATCCACATTGTCTGCCACCACTAGGGATGTGCAAGCCAGCTCAACACTGAGTGGGTTCAACATTGAGCCGGTTCGGTTTGGCCGGTTCTTTGGCTGGTGGGTCTGCACCACCATCTCTCTGATTTCCATTTCAAAAACCTCATGTATCCACAGATATGGCATGTCTGGGTTCAGACGTAACACTTCAGCAACCAAACCTATGGTCTCGGTGGTGAACCTTACTGCAAACCAAAGGTTCAAATTGGAGTTTGGCGATGCAAACTGTAGGTCACTTTTGGTGTGAAACCGCAGTAGCACAAATTCAGATATAATGGAGTTCCAACCTCTGCTCCATTTAACTACGCTTTCATGTTATATCTGAATCTAGCCACTGTGTTATTCAAAAAAGTTAGAAAGTTGCAATGCAAGTTTTGAGTCTGCCTCTCTGCTGCCTCCATTTTACCAGTCAACATACCTCGCGCATTTGACACAGTCACCCCCTTGGGGTAACGATGACATCACAGGGTATGCAAAACTTGACCGTTTATTTCTGAATGTATTTTTAATCTTTCCACAAAGATTAAAACCCAAAGCAGACATGCAGTTTTCACAACGATATGATTCTCATCTTTCCTGGATTCCTGTTTCACATTGCAAATGCACAATTGGCTTGATGATACATCATTCCCCATTCAGAAGCACAGACCTTGGGCATAATTTTGCATTGTTGCCCATTCAGAAATATAAACTTGGGCATAATTTTGCCTCATTCCTCATTCAGAAGCAAAGTCTTTTGGCTTAATTGGGCATCATCCTTATTCAGATGCACAGAGTGCTGGCTTAATTGAGCATCACACCACATTCAGAAGCACAAACTTCTCAGTATTCAAAAACATTCACCTAAGCAGCTGCTCATCTTAGTAATCGCTGTAAATGTGATTAGCTTAATCACAGAAGACCTTGTGCTTGGAGTTGCCACTTTCTCCTTTCAAGTCCAACCATATGATTAGCAAACCCATATGTGACTTGAGGACTGAAAAAAATCTTGGATATTCCTGTCACTAATAGACTTGCGATGAAATTCCTCCAAATAAAAGTGGGGGAGGAATTCCCATAAATACAGTATCTGTTATTCCTGTTGGTGTGGGGTATTATCCCCAGAAAGATATGAAAAGAGATAAGTAAGCAGAAGATACTTTGATTAATGTTAATTACTTAAAGTAAGTTGATTGATCAGAATTTCAGCCCATGGGTTTGTCAGCCATCATACCCTGTTCAGACAAACAACACCATAGTGGGGGCTTTCCCCCTCATGAGCAGTGCTCATGTTTACAATTAATAATGACTGAAGAGGGCTTATGAGACAAGTTAATCATGACTAACTTATGTCCCACTAATTTAAATGGGACTTAGTCACGCCTAACTTGACTGCAATTGGAATATTGCCCAATATTGTTATGATTGTTTTATATTATTTGCTGATAGCCATCCTGAATTGTCTTGTAAAAGGAAAGTAGGATATACATTTGAATGAACTGATGAATAAATCAATACCTCTTGTTCTATGGGTTTTATGGTACCGTCTGTTTGTCACATGAAGATAGCTAACAGCACACAATTTAAAAGGTGGGATGGAGATATGCCTGAATGTGGAGGGAATCAGGGAGAAGTAGATATGGGTTGAGTTGCTCCCGCTTTGTCCCATTTTATCTATCTATCTATCTATCTATCTATTTATTTGATTTTTATACCGCCCTTCCGAGCTGGCGCAGGGCGGTTTACAATTAAAAAACAGAAATCGTTAAAAACAATTAAAACAGAAATACAAATATAAACACCAATTTAAAAACATCTTAAAAAACAAGTAAACTATCAAAACAATTAAAACACTGAAAACCAGGTTAAAATTAAAACAATTAAAATAATTAAAAACCCTGAAAGGCCAGGCCAAACAGATGGGTTTTAAGGGCTCTCTTGTAGGTCAGTAAGGAATTAAGATTACAAGTTTCTTCTGGGAGTGCATTGCACAGCCCGGGAGCAGCTACAGAGAAGGTCCGCCTCTGAGTTGCCACCAAACGAACCAGGGGTAACTGGAGATGGACCTCCTCAGATGACGTTAACGTGTGGTGGGGATCATGTAAAAGAAGGCGCTCTCTAAGATATCTCGGACCCAAGCCATTCAGGGCTTTAAAAGTAATAACCAGCACTTTGTATTTTGCCCAGAAACATATCGGCAGCCAGTGTAACTGTTTCAAGACAGGCATAATATGGTCTCTCAAGGTTGCCCCAGAGACCAATCTGGCTGCCGCATTCTGAACTAACTGAAGTTTCCAGACTATGTACAAAGGCAGCCCTATATAGAGCGCATTGCAATAGTCAAGCCGAGAGGTTACCAGCTGAAGCACCACTGTTTTGAGGTCATCCTCTTCGAGGAATGGGCGCAGCTGTTGAATCAGCCAAAGCTGATAGAAAGCACTCCTGGCCATGACCTCCACCTGAGATACCAGGGTGAGGCCTGGGTCCAGGAGTACTCCCAAGCTGCGCACCTGCTCCTTCCGGGGGAGTGTAACCCCATCCAGCACAGGAAGATCTAACTCACTTCTCAGATTCTGAGCCCCCATAATGAGCACCTCCGTCTTGCTTGGATTCAGCTTCAATCTGTTATCCCTCATCCAGCCCATTACTGTCTGTAGGCAGGCATTTAGAGAATGAGTACCATTTCCTGAAGATAAAAGGGAGAAGTAGATTTGGGTGTCATCAGCATACTGATAACACCCAGCACCAAACCTCCTGATGACCTCACCCAGCGGTTTCATGTAGATGTTAAAAAGCATTGGTGACAGAATGGAGCCCTAAAGGATTCCATATAACAGCTCCCATTTTGAGGAGCAACTGTCACCAAGCTCCACCATCTGGAATCTACCTGAGTGATAGGAATGGAACCACTGCAAAGCAGTGCCCCCTATCCCCAACTCCCCCAGGCGATCCAGAAGGATACCATGGTCGATGGTATCGAACGCCACTGAGAGATCCAGAAGAACCAGCAGAGTCACACTCCCTCTGTTGATTCCCCGGTAAAGGTCATCCATCAGGCCGACCATGGCTGTCTCAACCCCATAGCCAGCTGTAAAGCCAGTTTGAAATGGGTCTAGATAATCAGTTTCCTCCAAGACTGCCTGGAGCTGGTCGGCCACCACCCTCTCAATCACCTTGCCCAACCAAGGGAGATTGGAGATTGGCCTGTAGCTGTCCATCGCTAAGGGGTCCAGGGAAGGCTTCTTTAAGAGTGGTCTAACCATTGCCTCCTTCAGGCAGGGGGGCACCCTCCCCTCCCTCAGCAATGCATTTACAATATTAACTAGGCCACCTCCAACAATCTCCCTGCTAGATAGAAGCAGCCAAGTTGGGCAAGGATCCAGAGAACAGGTGGTAGGCCGCACCGCCCCAAGCAGCTTGTCCACATCCTCAGGAGTTACAGACCCCTCACAGGTCCATTTGGAATTGCCTCAGAAATAGGAACATAACATAGGAACATAGGAAGCTGCCATATTCTGAGTCACACCATTGGTCTATATAGCTCAGTATTGTCTTTACAGACTGGCAGCGGCTTCTCCAAGGTTGCAGGCAGGATTCTCTCTCAGCCCTATCTTGGAAATGCCAGAGAAGGAACTTGGAACCTAGAGGCTCTTCCCAGAGCGGCTCCATCTCCTAAGGGGAAGATCTTACAGTGCTCATGCTTCTAGTCTCCCATTCATATGCAACCAGGGTGGACCCTTCTTAGCTAAGTAGACAAGTCATGCTTGCTTCCACAAGACCATCTCTCCTCCCCTTCTGGAGAGAAAGAGGCTCTCCCACTTTCCCTCTTTCCTCAGCTTGAGCCTCACCACCACAGCTACTGGCCTCTAGGCCAGGTAAGTCTCATTTAAAGAGAAGGGGGGGATTTATTTATTTATTTATTTATTTATTTAATTAATTATTTATTTAATGCATTTCTATACCTCCCCAAATGCAAGTTCTCTGGGCGGTTTACAAAACAATAAAAATAGCTAATAAAAATCAAAATACTTCAACAATTAGAATTAAAAGTTAAAACTATTGAAACACAATTAAAACAGTATCTAATTAAAAGCCTGGGTGAATAAATGCATCTTGACTGCCCTTTTAAAAGTTGTAAGAGATGGGGAGGCTCTTATTTCAGCAGGAAGTGTGTTCCAAAGCCTCGGGGCAGCAATGGAGAAGGCCCGTCCCTGAGTAGCCACTAGACAAGCCGGTGGCAACTTCAGACGAACCTATCCGGATGATCTCAATGGGTGGTGTGGTTCAGAGCAAAGAAGACATTCTCTTAAATACCCAGGGCCCAAGCTGTTTAGGACTTTATAGGTTATAACCAAAACCTTGTACTCTGCCCGGAAACTTACCGGCAGCCAGTGTAGATGTTTTAAAATAGGAGTGATATGGTCTCTCCGAGATGACCCAAAAACCAATCTGGCTGCTGCATTCTGGACTAACTGCAGTTTCTGAACTACGTACAGAGGCAGCCCCACATAGAACGCATTGCAGTAGTCAAGTCTGGAGGTGACGAGCAGATGTACTACTGTTCTGAGGTCATTGATCTCAATAAATGGACGCGCCTGATGTATCAGCTGCGTCCATCAGCATTGTGGATGGGGAGGATGGGAGCTGTAGTTCAACAATGTCTGGGGACCCAAGGTTGGGAACCCCAGGTCTAGGCTGCCTGGCAGTGGCTCTCCGTGGTTTCAGGCAAGGGTCTTTCCTCACTCTGCCTAGAGATGCCAGGGATTAATCTGAGACTTTCTGCCTGTAAAACAGGTGCTTTGCTATTGAATTACAGCTTCATTCCCTGTATAATGACATCACATATCATAACAGGAATAGACCAGTTGTGATTCCTGCATGGTTCAGACACATACAGTACGTCCAACAACCAGGAATCGGCTGGGATAGCCAGATCATATGGAAAGTTACCACATCAGTGCCATTGATACCAAGGCTAATGTGGTGCTGGTGTGGCGTGGAACCTAGCACAGGGTTTCTTAACCTTGGGCCCCAAGATGTTGTTGGACTACAACTCCCAGAATCCCCAGACATGGCCTTTGTGGCTGGGGATTCTGGGAGTTGTAGTCCAACAACACTTGGGGCCCAAGGTTAAGAAACCCTGACCTAGCACATGTTCTTGCTCTCATAGTGAGCCTGGTGCCTGATCACCGTCAACTAACACAGATTTCTGGATGTACCATTGCCCTTCAAACCAAGTATGCCTCTACTTCTGGCAATGACATCTCACAGCCACGATCCCACTGGATAAGTTATGGAAATGCAGTCAAAACCTTCCATGGAACATTTAATACTCCAGCTACAACAGAGATGAGGTAAGACTGGCATAAGCCTATATGAAATGTTGATGAAAATTTGTAAGCTCTTACTCAGTTTTTTTTTTTTTTAATGACAGGAACTTAAAGGCAAGTCCGAAGAAATTGGAGGTGGGGGCAGGTGTGGGATTGTCTGAGATGAGTAGGTTCCGATCTGCTAATCATACGAAGCAGCTGTGGCCTTTTTGAAGCACAATAAATTTGCGGGAGGGGGCAAGCAGAATACCCATCAGTACCAAATGAATACAGTATATGTTTCTTTTTTAGTTTGTGAGATCTTTGGGGATAGGAAACAAACTTTTTCTTCTTCTTTTTATATGTAAACTGCTTTGCAGTTTAGATTGCTTTTTAGATTGTGAGCCCTTTGGGGACAGGGAGCCATCTTATTTATTTATTATTTCTCTATGTAAACCGCTTTGGAAACATTTGTTGAAAAGTGGCATATAAATATTTGTTGTTGTTGTTGTTGTTTGCAAACCTTTTGTTTAAAAGCAGTATATTGTAGCAGCAGCAGCAGCAGCAGCAGCAGCAGCAGCAGTAGTAGTGAGTTTGAAGGAGAGATAAGACTCCTAAGTATTGAACTTCTCCATTTGCACTAGACATGGATGAGCATATTTCCTAACCACTGTTTTTACAAATATTCTTCAACAGGAGGGGTGGAGAATGTTTAAGAGAATTATTCTCCAATACACAAAGGCCGCCTTCGCACATAACGGAAAACCGGCGGTCCAACAGACCCACAGTTTGCCCCTATTCTTCCCAGTGCTTTCTCAGATGATCCGAACTTGGAGACTGGGGCGGGGGACTGATTGTGCAGGATTCCTCTTTCTCATGAAGGACAGCCACAGCAGCCAACTGGAGAGGGAGAGAGGGAGGAGCTTCATACCCTCAAATCCAGTTAGAAACAGCAGCTGTCTTCAGACCACACAACACTGCTTTCTAACTGAAGTTATTGGCCACAAAACCAAAGAACAATCCAACTGAAGGTGCACATTCAGGTTTGTGATGGGAAACCTGCTTTTCCAATGGAACTGAAGGTTATCGCATTTGGACGACCACAAACCCCAACCTCTGGGACAGTTGTCTGCAGTTTGGCATGATGTCTGAAGGCAGCCAAATTCTCACCTCATGAATTTCCTAATGCCAAAATAATTCTCATTTCCATAGATGACTCCTTGGGGGCATGACTAACAGATGAAGCAGACCTCCAGAATACCTTAAGGAGTATATTCGGGGGGGGGGGGGGGGAGAGACCAATGAATTGAGAAGAATTCAAGTTTATGAACAAGATCATTTTTATTCCAAGATCAGAGAAACAAAGTCCCTCTTTGCCTTGACAAATCTTTCTTTGTGTAGGCTAGAGTCAAAAAATGTTAATTTGCAATTCTAAAGGCACCTGAGCAGCTGAAGCATTTCTTCTGTAAACCAAAGGGAAGAGCCATTAACAGGTATTAAGTGCACCATCAACCACTCTTGTGTCTCTCCCTTCATTCAGTGAGGCTGGTTACTGAATTATGCATACTGCTCACTCTGAGCATATGCTGAGTGTAAGACCCCAATCCACTTTGTATAAATCTAAGTATGTCCATAGTTCCTGAGCATGTTCAGAATCATAAACCTGTTCGTAAACATTGTTATAAAATTAAATAGATTTCTCAGCTGCTTGAGAAATGATTCTCTTGTCTTTTATAGAAAGCAAGAAACAAATCTAAGTTGTTCCTTTCTCCCCCAGTGGTAGGTATTGTTTTTTCTTTATTTTCTTCTCCTGAATGAGGATCATGCTGGAAAAATGTTGTTTCTGGAAAGTCAGCTGCTGTGTTAATGAAAAAGACCCTAAGAATTTTGGAGAATATTCAAAATTTGAGTAGACATTCCTCAGAATTCCCCCCCCCGAGAAATTTTGGAGAATAGTTTGGGGGTCTATTGCCTATACTCCCCATGTCTAGCTTGCAGTTTTTAAAATCTTCTTATTGGAGTTGAAGAACTTTGCAGTGGCAGCCAAGAATGTAGCTGGGATAGCAGTATGTGCATAGCCAGGAACATATCTGTGCCAACAATTTATATTTGCCCCCTCCACCCCCGCCACTCTCTAACACATACAGAGCCAGTTTTTTGAAAACTAGAGATAACAAGGTGAGTATCCAATCAAGTATAAAACACACAATTATTTTACAAGGTTTATGCTGAGTGACCCCAATTAATCAGGGGGTTGGAACACGAGATGTTCAGATTGCACTTATCTCCAAAGCGGCGGTGCTGAGTAGGAGACAGCTTGTTTTATCGGAAACAGAAGAACCCACTTGGAAAATGGCAGCTTCTAAATTTAGAACAAACTGCTGGAGTATGTGTACTATTTGGCTCTGACAAAATGCAATTTCTGGGCTGTTGCTGTCTCTTCTGTAAATTGCTCCCCAGATTATCCTAGATGGAGGGTAGAAATGAACTTACCACAAGAACGTTCAGTGTTTGTAGAGCTCACTCCATTCATTCTAGAGCAAGAGAGTTTTGTTTTGTTTTGTTGCTGCATTGACTCAAAACGTAGCAGGATTTACCTATAGAGAACAAGGTGGGGATTAAGAGATGATAAAATGGACTGTAGTACTTCTGGTTGTAGGTGGAGTGTCACGTGTCTGAATGTTCTCCTATCTACAGAAAAATTCCCAACAATTAGAAAACTGATACAGTAGGCAGAGGCTGGGATAAAACTGTTCCCCCTGAAGTGCCAGTTTTATACATGGACAGAGAGGTTTTGTATGAGAAGCATTCGCAAAAGGTATCCCCCCTGAAATGTAAAGTAATATGGTTCACTCTGGCACTTCTGGACTATACCACATGATTCTGCTGCATTGGTTCCACAGCTTGCTCAATGACTGCCTGCTTCCGTATGAACCTATCTGTACTTTACGAGCATCTGGTGAGGTCCTTCTCCAGCTTTCTCTGTCTGCTGAGGTCAGACAGGTGGTCCCTGAGGAATGATCATTTTCCACAATGGCTTCGTGTACACTTCTCTCTCTTTAAAATACATGTTGCTAGGTTGGAACATTAGCTAATGTAACTCCGATTTTCAAAAAGGGACCTAGAGGGGATCCGGGAAACTACAGACCAGTTAGCTTAATTTCTGTGCCTCTTAAATGGATGGAAAGCATTCTAAAGGACAAAATCAGCATGGCTAAAGGAAAATCAGCATGGCTTCTCCAAGGGAAAGTCTTGCCTCACACCTTTTGGAGTTCTTTGAGAATGTCAACAGGCATGTGGATAAAGGTGATTCAATCAACATAGTGTACTTGGATCCCCCAAGGATCTGTACTGGGACCAGTGCACTTTAACTTGTTCATAAATGGCCTAGAAGTTGGGGTAAACAGCAAAGTGGCCAAATTTGCAGATGACACTAAACTAATTAGGGTAGTGAAATCCACAATAGATTGTGAGGAGCTCCAAAAAGATCTCTTCAAACTGACTGAGTAGAAGATTAAATGGCAAATGTGGTTCAGTGTAACCAAGTGTAAAGTGATGGATATTGGGGGCGGGGGGGGGGGGACACCCAACTTCACATATACACTGATGGGGTCTGGGCTGTCAGTGACTGACCAGGAGACAGATCTAAGAGTCAAGGTGGACAGCTTATTGAAAGTATCACTTCAGTCCATGGCAGCTGTAAAAATGGAAAATCCATGCTAGAGATCATTAGGAAGGGGATTGAAAATAAAACTGCTAATATTAAAAGAAAAGGAGAAAAGGGAAATTCCATGCTAGAGATCATTAGGAAGGGGATTGAAAATAAAATTGCTAATAATAATTCCTTATACAAATCTATGGGACAGCCACATTTGGAGTACTGTGTACAGTTCTGGTCACCGTAACTTAAGAAGGCAATTCTAGAATGGGAAAAGGTGCAGAAGAGGGCAACCAAGATGATCAGAGACCTGGAGCACCTTCCTTAAGAGGCCAGGCTACAGCATCTATGGCTTCATTGTTTGGAAAAGAGGCAACTATGGAGAGACATGATCGAGGTGTATAAAATTATGCATGGAGTAGAGAGAGTGGACAGGGAAGAATTTCCACCCCCCTCTCTCACAACACTAGGACCAGGGAAGATTCCCACCCCCCTCACAACACTAGAACCAACTGAAGGCCAGAAAATTTAGAACCAACAGAAATACTTTTCACACAGCACATAATTAATCTATGGAATTCTCTGCCATGAGATGTGGTGACGGCCACTAGCTTGGATGGCTTTAAGAAAGGCTTAGACAAATTCATGGAGGACAGGTCTATCCATGTATACTAGTCTGCTGAGAAGCCCGTTGGGCATGTGGGCCTCTCAGAGGCATCTCATGGGCCATTGTGTAAAACAGGATGCTGGGCTAGATAGGATTTGGAACTGACCCAGCCAAGAACCCACTCAGCATTCTTTGGCAGAGGTCAGTGACAGTCAGTCTCAAAAGAACATTAGAAGCTGCCTCATACTTTACCAGAGCATTTGTCCATCTTGCTTAGTATTGACTACTCTGAGTGATAGCAACTGTCCAAGATCTCAGGCAGCTTGGACTTTGATCTTGCTCTTTGACATCAATTTAGGTAGAAATGCTAGGGATTGCACCTAAAACCTTCTGTAGACAAAGCATATAGTACATGTGGGCCACAAGATGGGGTGAATATAGCCCCATTCACATGTTACGTTCAAGTGTGTACAGAGTTACAAGTATAGTTATTCACATGTTATGTTGAGTGCAGCTTTACTACACTTCCTTTCTGTCCCTTAAATTGGAGAAGCCTGTACTCAGGTTCCCTTTTTAAATGAAAGCAGGTATAGTCATTCACACAGAAACATGTATGAGTGTATAGATATCTCTACAGTTGTACAGTGTAGCGTTGAATAGGGCTCATGTATCATCTTATTCTCCATGGTGCCTCATATAACTGCTTTAGGAGTGCATTCTGGGACCAAGCTCGGAGGAATAATTCTCAAGCTACAAAACTTATGTCCACTTCTTTGCAAGTAAAGGCCTGTGAATTCTCTGGGGATTACTTGCGAGTAGGACTGGACTGATGATGACTTCACAAGCCACTGGATCAGGCCATTCTCTGACATGACTCTCCTCTTCAATAACAGCTATCAACTGCAATTCCCATTTAAACACCTTTCAGGAGGGAGCAGTTAACCTGTGGGTGAGCCATAATGGACCGTCTAGTGACAGCATTTTAGACATGGGTATCTTTAGATACGGGAGGGTGCCTCTGCAAGAAGGCCTGGGGCAGTTGGAGCCGAAATTGTGGTGGTTAGCCCTCATGGCAGCAGCCTGTTTGGGGGATTTATTTCACCGGCATGAAGACTCTCAATGGTAGTGTTTGTCTGACAGAACACATTTCCTTTCCATGGTTAAACTAGTAATATGCCTATCATTTTGCTTTACATGCAAAAGGCCTCTGGTTAAATCCCTGGCATCTCCCATTAAAAGGGCCGAAGAAATCAGGGCTGGGGAAGTCCTTGCTCTGTTTTAGATCCACCAATAGCCAGAGCAGACAATATTGGGCTGGATGGACCAATGGACTGACACAGTATAAGGCAGCCTATATTTGTAGTAGTATGAAGAAGTGGCAGTAGTAGATATTGTAGTTATTGATGATGATGATGAAGATGATGATGATGATGATGATGACTGATGATCTCAGCTTCATCTGTGTGGAGAGAGCACTTAAATATCACAAGCATCAGTGTGTTGCTCTGTTAATGGAGTCGTGCGGCTGATGGTGATTTCTGTGGCCCCTATGGTGTTGAGGTGCTCTTCAACGTGTTTTGGAATTGCACCTAGGGCACCAATTACCACTGGGATTATTTTGGTCTCTTCTGCCACAGCCTTTCAATTTCAATTTGTAGATCTTTGTATTTTGTTATTTTTTCTATTTCTTTTTCTTCTATTCTGCTATCCCCTGGTATTGCTATGTCGATTATTTTAACTTGTTTTTCTTTCTTCTTGACTACAGTTATATCTGGTGTACTTTGTGGCAGATGTTTGTATTTATTAATTGATGATGATGATGATGGAATACACTTTTGAGGAAAGATATGGTTTGTTAGGGCTGGTGGGAAGAGAGTTTAGTAAAATGAAGGGGAGCACTCCTCAAATGCTTAGGGGGAGATCTACAATCCTGCTGGAGACCAAACTGCATGCGACTGTAAGCTCATCTTGAGAACAGATAGGTTCCGCTTTTCTGTACTAAATGCATGCTGCAAGAAGCATCCAGATAGTGGTGATCTCTCCTCCTTCCCCCAGTGGCTGATATCTGACCAGGGAAGAGGTATCTGTTAGTTCCAATGGAAGTTTCCTATGTGGGGCAAATAGCAGTCATGGCAGGGAGGTAATTCTGGTCATGACTGTGGTGGGAGCAAAGTGTTATAGACCGCTTCCCCCACCACAGTCCCAATCTAGATCACCCAGATCACGAATGGTAGACAACATTTATACAAGGCAATCCAGGTGTATTATTTATCTGAACCATCATGTTGGCCATTGTAATAATCTTGAAATTCTACTTCCTTCTTTATTCGTGTAATTATTAGCAGCATTGTTGGAAACTGAAGGGAAGGAATGAAATGGGTATGTTCACTATCTTTTTCAAATCATTTGTTTGTTTGTTTGTTTGTTTGTTTGAATCCTCAGTGCAATACTGCTTGGGGCAGATCACAAAATAAGTAAAACTGATTTGTTTGCTCTATGTTTCAGGCCAATTTCGACATTATACTGAATGTGCCAAAAATGGCAGTCATGCTTTCAGCTCTTCTCTTCAACTCTGTAGCATCTTAAGGAGAACTTATCCTGATGATGTTCCACACTCCTCCATACCTCCAGCAACAACCAATAATATGGAGTAGGATAGAGGAAAACATAGAATGCTGCTATGTCCAGATATGGGTAAGCTTGAGTTGATGTTATAATGGCTGACATGATGCACCAGGGCAGACTATTATGCTGACAATAGGCTGTGCATCATTACTGGCCAATATCTAGATTGGCCCTTAGTTTTCTCCTCCTCCTCCTCCTCCAAGAAAGAAAAAAGAAGAAAAGATTTGAGAGCAAGAGGCAGCAGTTGTGGATTATCATGCATTGCTTGGTAGATTGTTTACCTCATTCTCAGCTATATTCTATGGCTTTTGTTTTATTTCTTCTTTTGAAATTAGCATAAAATGCAGCAACCATTACAATTTCACCAGGAGGAAGCAGATGAAGAAAGGGAAAGGGAAAGCAAACCTTAGCAGCAGTGCACGTGTGTTGGTGTTGAATATGGAGGACAAAATGCAGAGCTTTGAAAAGGAACATAAAGTACCTGTGACAGAGACTTAACAATCCAGGTATTATTGTTGGACAAAGAGGCGCCTATGCTTGTGTTGATTGGAATATTTACATGCCGTTGCTCCTTGCTCCGTATCCTTTATTGCCCAGACAATTTTTCAATTACATGCTAAAAACATTCGGCTCGCTTGCTTTGTTTTATGAAAACTATTTTTATAAACTAGCATCTACCTCTCTCCTTGCAAGCTTGCTCTGTGCCTCTCGCTCGCTGGGATGTCATTATAGTCTGAGATGTATGCATCCTGATTGATAAACAAAAAACCTATCAGATAGCAACTTCAGTTTCAAGCACACTGGAGGCACCTACCAAAGAGATGTTGCTGTCACTTACGGACTTCACAGTCTTGATGGAGATGACCCAAGCACATGAGACTTGGTGAAGAAGACTCTAGTTGACTTGGAGATTGGTGAACTGTTCTGATTTTTGTTATATGGGTGTCACAAGATGGGGAATTTGGAGCTGGTCCAAATCAGGACCAAATCTGGACAGAATATGGTTACCTTCGGACATATCACAGAACCATGGGTCCAATAGACCCGCGGTTCCATGCCCCTCCCTCCCCTTTCTCCTGTAGGCATCTGGACGAAATGGAGAGCAGTCTCTCTGCTGTCTCGCAGTCTTTCTTCTGACTTCAGAGAGGAGGAGGAACTGGCTGCCGGGGCTTCCATCGTTAATGAAGGACAACCTTGGCAGCCAATAGCAGCTGGAGCGAGGGAGGAGTTTCCTCCCTCAGTTCCAGTTACATGAGGGGCAAACTGAGGTGCCAGTGTTCGGACGTAATGCTGGCACCAGGCAACTGCAGTTAATACTGGCAAAACCTAGAGATAACTGAAGGTATGGATTGGAGTCTAGGCAGGGAAACCACATGTTCATTTTTTGGCCAAACTTTGGGTGCCCGCATTCAGATGTAGAGTTAATGAAATCGGAGGTGAAGGGACCTCCGGTTTCATGTTATGTGTGAATGTGGCCTATGGGTAGGGCAATGTTATACAAGGTTAATGTTCTCCCCACATGTGATGTCGGTTGGGGGTGGCTTTGTCTCAATATTGCCTTGGGATGGTTTTAATGAAAGGCGTTATATGAATTTAACAATAAATAAAACAATAAATAAATAAAACCCACCCTTGGGGGTTGCATGAGGTTTGAACACGGGGCTAGGAAGGCAATTAACCTTGATCGATCAGGAGCAATATAACCAAACAGGCAGTCACAAATGGTGCCTAAGGCAGCTATTTTGAGAGCAATAACAGGCCTTCACCTTTCATCCATCTTCTAGACCAGGGCTGAACAACTTTGGCCTTCAAGATATTGTTGGACTACAAACCATCTCCCCCCAGCAACAGTGGCCAATATTAAGGGATGATGGGAGTTGTAGTCCAATGACAACCAGAGGGCTGTAGTTGTGCAACCCTGTCCTAGATGGTACAAGTTGTTCAATATTTGCAGATGAATAGGAATTATCTGCTTTTTTCTCACATCAGACAGGGAAAGGCTACATTCCTACATTTTATGGAACCGAAAGTGATTGGATGCTAGGCAATTGAAGATTTGAGCACCTTATATATAGGTCACAGCTGGCAGAGTCAGTGGAAGAAGAAAGGGATGAATGAAGTATTACCCAAACTAACTTTGCACATGTCTGCTTTCTAGGGAAGAGAGGCAGAAGGAGCTGTAGCTCAGCAAACAGCCACTGAGTTCAGCATTACAAGCTCCCTCTCCTTCACTGCAAATGTTCAGTGCACCACTACTGTGAGTGGATTCCCAAATTCTGGGTTGATTAGAAGCTATTTGCACGCACAGGCAAAACTGGACTAAGAAAGCCCAGCCCGGTTTTGCTGTGCATGTGTACCACTGAGATTGTGCCCGATCCCAGCAGCACCTCGGCAGCAAACCGGCCTCCTGAGCCACCTTCTTAAATGGGGTAGGAGAGCACGCGTGCTCCTAACCTCCTTTTACTGATCATCTGCCAGCCTACAGTTGACAATAGGGTGGGGATCCTGGCCAGCTTTGGGGAGAGGAGGGGGGACCCCCATAATGCACCACCCACTCACATGGTGCATAATGCGACTTCAATGGGGGGCAGGGTGATGTGGGGCAATGCATCCTGGCACCCTGACCCTCAGAGCTACTGGCAGAAGCCAACAATCATCTAGGTCAGGGATTCTCAATGTTGGGTCCCCAGATGTTATTGGACTTCAACTCCCATAATCCCCAGCCTCACTGGCCTTTGGTTGGGGAATATGGGAGTTGAAGTCCAATAGCATCTGGGGACCCAACATTGAGAATCCCTGATCTAGGTGGCTGATCAAGAAGTGCATCATCTATGGGGAAAGTAGGCATCTCAAGGCTTCCTCCCATCGTGCTGTCTGAGCCCTTTCTCCGATCATGAGAAAGGGCTTTTAGTCTTGTTGTAGGGATGTTTTCCTAGTGGCTTCAGCTCACAGGAAGGTGCCATGGGGCTGTAGCTCAGCTGCATGCAGAAGGTCCCAGGTTCAATTCCTGGCATCCCGAAGTGGACCTGGGAAAGACTTCTGGCCAGAGACAGAAGAGCCACTGCCAATCAGTGTAGACAATACTGAGCAAGATGGACCAGTGGTCTGACTTCCTAAGGCAGCTTTCTATGTTCCTATGCCAAGGATCTTGCTTTGAATTGTATGTTGTAAAGGGGCTCAATGGAGACCTCCCTAAAGTCTCTCCATTTTGCGTCACTTGCTAGAGGCAAGGGAAATACAACCAAGAGAGCTAAGTTTGGGATGTGCAGTTCACAACAGGCTGGGTCACTATTTCACATGCACAGTGCATTCAGAAAAGCTAGGAACCATGGGGAATGGATTTGCAGGATTTCCATCATCCACAGATCCTCATGCATTGTAATAGTGAATTCCTTCCTAGATTTTGATGGTTACCAAATATAGGATTAGGACAAATATGGTGTCATCTTTGCAGAATAGTAACACTGGATTTGATGCAACGGTTCCCTTCCTCTGACAGAAGGAGCTGCTTTCATAGGATGTCCTTCCTCCAGAGCAGGAGTACCCAACCTCGTCTGAATACAGTGCGCAAATGTTATGTTCCAAGCATGCAGTGGAACATAAGGTTTTCACACTAGCACAAGAGCACTGTTGTGCAAAGGCAAAAGTTGCAAAAATGGAGTCTATTATATAGAATGGCCACATTGTCATACAACTCTGTTCGTGAATTTTTGTGCATGTGCAATAACATTCTTGTGCAATTGCATAAATGGTAGGTTCCACTGCATGTGTAATGTTGCACGGTATGTCAGTCCCTGAGTCCCCAGATGATGTTGGAGATGATGTTGGAGCCATTGTGGTTGTGGATTATGGGAGTTATAGTTCCATGACATCTGAAGAACCAAGGTTGAGAACCCCCATTCCTTTGGAGGAATTGAAGTTCTGGATCCGTTTCAGTGAGTTTTATTTGCTACTCTGGCATTACACAACAATAACACCTGTCTAAAGTCTGTTGAAAACTCAATGACCTTTACAAAGGAGTCTGAAAATGAACCAAAAATAGTACAGGCTATTTAGATGTCCCCCTTAGCAATATACAATATGTAAATGAATCCAAATCTCTTCATCCATTTGGAATCCATTCATGATCACCCAAACCAATTCTATTAGAAAATAAATAAATAAATTCCATCATCCTTTTCCTTCTTAAAAAAGAAAACATTTGGAGGCCTGCTGGGCTTCATATTTTTAGCAGATGAGCCAAAAGTACTTCGGCACAGGTGTTTCAGTAATTGTGATGAATAGGAAAAAAATCCCAGTGCTCAATAGCCCTCAAAAGTCACACGTCCACCTGGATGACCTAGCAGGAAATTGATATGGCAAGTCAGGGAGGAGAACAGACAGTGTTCCCAGCTAATCCAGAAGCTCTGAGGTGTTATTTAATTACTTACACATTTTATTAGCAGCTGGAAGAACCCACGTTTCTGAACACCCTGGATGTATTCAAAAATCCCAACAGGGTACATAAAAATCCACCAGTCATGCCAAGTGTTATTACTCATACTATACAAGTGGACAAGAATGCCTTGGAGAACAGGACTGAGTGTTGGTTTTATTTTATTATTGATTGATTGATTGATTGATTGATTGATTGATTGATCAATTGATTAATTGGTTGATTGGTTGTTCAATTTATCTATCGCCTTTCATAAAGCTCGTCCCAAGGTGGTTTACAAAACTTAATAAAGTAACATTCCATAAAATCACATCAAAATATTAAAATCAAGTAAGACCATAAACATATAAAAACACCAAAAAGCAACAGCCATTATATGCATGGGAAATCCAGGATCAAAGTCACACTGGCTAAGAAGTTCAGTGGGCAGCCTCAGGGTTGACCCCATATTAGACAGGAGCCACCTTCGTACATAAGAACAAACCATGGGTCCAATGAAGCTGCAGTTTGCCCCCATACCCCCCCCCCCCCCCCGCCCGCCATGCTCCAAGTTGATCCCAATCTGGAATTTGGGAGATTGCAAGAGGGGAAGAACTGGCTGTGCAGGCTTCCTCATTTGCATGAAAGAAATCCATGGCAGCCAATTATGAAAGAGGGAGGGAGGAGCTTCCTACCCTCAACTCTACTTTCACAGAATGGCAGAACTCAGATGACATGATGTCGCTTCTGGACCTGAGGTCATAGGAGCAAAACAAGAGGTATCCAAAGGTCTCTTCTGATGTTTGGAGACTAAAACCGACCCATGGTTTGGTGACGAAACTGTGGGTTGGCAAACTCAGATGACCAAAATCTTGGACTTCTGGCAGTATCATGTTATATCCTAAATAATTAACTAAATATTGTTTTAATCATTTTAACATTGTTTAAAATGTTTCAAGGTTTGAATTGTTGCAGTGTTTTTTGACTTTTGCTGTATCATTTACTTCGTTTTAACTGGTGTTTTAATTTTTTTGTCATTTATTTTAGCTAATGTTTTAACATTTTCTATTTGTTCGTTCGCTTTCTTGTAAACCACCCAGAGATGTGAGTTTGGGATGGTATAAAAATATGTTAAATAAATAAAATGAAATAATAAATATCTGAAGGCGGCCAAAGCTTTGGCAGATGGTGGGGGGAGCATTAAAATAAAATACAGCAAATTGTCAATGGTTGGTTATTATACTTTATCACCACAGAAAATTTGGACTGGCTCCCTCAGGTACTCAAATCTCTCTGAGAAGTCTTCAGCAAGTCCTGATCTGTCAGCCAAACCTATCCTAAAAGGTTGTTGTGAAGTGGTGAAGGTTTGCACTGGGGCCTCCCTGACTTCCAGCTCATACTCTTAACTGTTACACTAAACCAAGATCCCTGGAAGATCCATTCCTAAATAGTGATTAACAGTTATCTGTTGTTAAACATTAGTAGCCACTTCTGGCATTTGGACTGACAGTGTATAAATGCTTCAGTTAAGGTAGAGGCTTTCAAATTTGAGTCCCCAGATGTTGGACAATGACATTCATCATTCCCAATCGCAGTAGCCTTTGAACATCTGGGGACCCAAGTTCAAGAATCCCTTAGTTAAGGAAATAAATACATCCTGTGCTCTACTGCTTTCCACTCTTAGTCACATAAGATTATATATCCAAGGACTGATATGACGCACAGCCTACTGCCTCCACAATGGTCCACCTCAGGGCTGCTTCAGAGGCAGCCCCAATGCTGTTTTGAAGCAGCGATTGTGCAAGCTGTATTTTGGAGGTTTACCCATTCATGATGACAAGGGAGAAAGCTGCAGAAAGCCAGCCGATCGCAGCCGCTCTAGGCTGCGCGGCTTGTTTGCCCTCAGCCCCACCCCCTGGAGCACGTGGCACTGGGAGCTAGCTCCCATTGGCCCGGCTCCGTCTCGGAGGCGGGGCTAGCAGCAGTGAACCGGCAGCAGGCCTGTGCCGGCTCAGTCCTTCCCTGACCGAGCAGAAGGAAGGACGTGCTGCTGCTTGGCTTCGGGGCCTCCACGTGGCCGGCTGGGTACCCGAATCGGAAGCTGGAGCAGGAGGCCCACGGGAGCGGAACGTCGGGGAGCAGTGCAGCGGCCCTTCGAGCGAGCAGCGGATTGGAGCGGCTCGGCGGCCAGGGCCTCTGTAGCCCGGCCGCCTGTGGTAACGGGCTCTGGGGGGATCACAGGAGAGGCTTTTAAGTCCTCCTCGGAACAGCCTTTGATCTTCGGGCCTCTCCACACAAGGGCTTCTAGGCCCCGGCAGGCCCAAGCTGCCCGGCATTGAGTGAGGGCAGCAGGCCGCCCCAGGCCCTCAGTAGGCCACGCCAGGCCTTCAGCGGGGGGGGCAATTGACTAACCCGGTCATCTGGGGGGAGGGTTGATTGGACGTTGGGGGTGTTGGCTTGAACTGTGTGAACCCCTTCAACCCAGGGCCCATTTAGGCCTTCTGCTAAGGGCGGCCTTTGCCTTTATTGTCGGGCCTGTAGGGCCTAACCCACCACACACACCCATTTTGGGGGCCTGCATTGACTAGGTCTCCCTGGTGGGCTCGTGGGCCTCCCCTGCCGGGCCTAAGCTCCATTTGGGGGCCTTTCAGTGGGGCTGGGCCTTACCACGGCTAGGTGGGGCAGGCGCTGTGACTCATAGGCCTTCCTTGCCAGCGTAGGCCTCAGTCAGGCCTTGCGCCGGCCAGGTCACTCGTTTACGCACTTGAGGGCAGGGTACAGGCCCATAAGCTTCATCCTTTGGGACATGGGCCCTAAGAAAGCCCCAGTTAAGAAAGCCCCAGTTAAAAAGGGTGGGAAGGCTCCAGCCAAGAAGGGTGGCAAGCCAACGCGGCCACCTAAGAGGCCAAACGCACCCGCCGAATCCTCCTCCGACGATGAGGGCGATTTGGAAATGGGCGCCATCGGGGCGTTTATAGCACGGCTGCAGGCCCTTGAGAGGCAGCGCACCACTCTAGAGGGCGACGAGGCGGGCGGGGGGCCTTCGGGGGTGCCCCCACATGCAAAAAAGTCAAACAGGGCGGAAAAGAAGGCAAAACTAATGCAGGGCTTTGCTGACCGTCTAGCAGCTTTGGAGGCGGCGGCGGGAACTGCCCACGAGGAACCAGCGGGGATCACGACACAACCGGCGGACTCAGGACCGGGAGACGGCAGGGACGACAATGGTGAGTCCCCACAGGGGGCCTGGCCGTGGGGACTGCCCTTTAGCACCCCCTACGGACCATATGGGTGGTTCCCAGGGCCAGTTAACTGGGCATCTCCACACGCCACCTGTAATCAGGTCTGGCAAGGGGGGAGCGCTGCTTTGCCCACCCAGGGGCCAACGGCGCAGTTCAGCTCTGCTTGGCATACTGGGGATGGGCCCATACCCTTGGGGGACCACCTCCTTCCAGCAGTTAAGGAACGGATTTGGAAAGGAGAGTGCATTGACATGTTCCAATTGCTCTTCAAGGAGCCGGAGCCACTGGAGAAGGAGGGGTCCCAGGGGAAGGACAAGGAGAGGACAAAGCGGAAGCCCATTGAGCATAATTGGGCAAATTGGGTTTCGGGGTACACAATCTACATGGGTGTTCTGATGCAGAAATATCCAGAGCGGGGCCCCACTCTCGTTAAGTATTTTGATATTATACACAGAGCCTTCATGGACTTTGCTGGTAATGCCTGGGAGCGCTACGACCAAGCGTTCCGCGAGCGCGCCTCCAGCAATGCGGGTATATCCTGGGAAAGGCAGCACCCCGAGTTATGGCTTCAGATTATGACACCCGCGAGGCCCTTGGTTGGCGAGCGCGCCGACAGCGGGCACCTCATTTCCAAAACACCGGCAGCGTCAGCGGCTTCAGCCTCAGGCGCACAGGGGGTTCAAGGTCCCCTGGTGTGCTGGGAATTTAACAAGAACGGGAAGTGTGCCCGCTCCCCGTGCAAGTACCGGCATGACTGTGGCTTCTGCGGTGGGTGGCACGCCAGTATCTACTGCCAGCGGGCCAAAGCCCTTAGGGGAAAAGGGGGATACCAAGGCCCGGGAGGGGCAAAGGGCCCAGCAGCCACGGCTGGAAAAGGGCCCCAGCCCAATTAAAATCCCGGTGCTCCGGAGGCTGCTGCGTGACTACCCCAACAGGGAGCGCGCACACTCTATTGAGGACGGTTTTGTGAAGGGGTTTAGGATTCCGTGCCAATCCAGGCGGGTCCATAGTTTTGCACGCAACCTAAAATCGGTTAGGGGGATGGAACACATAGTAGCGAAAAAGATAGCCAAGGAGGTGTCTCTGGGGAGGGTGCTGGGTCCCTTTGACAGGCTGCCACTGCCAACATTGCGGGTATCCCCTTTGGGCGTGGTCCCTAAGAAGGCGCCGGGAGAGTATAGGCTTATCCACCACCTGTCCTACCCAAGGGGCGACTCGGTTAACGATGGGATACCGGCGGACCTTTGCTCAGTACGGTATACATCGTTTGATGAGGCTGTGGCCATGATCAGGGGCTGCGGGCCTCGGGCACTGATGGCGAAGTGCGACATTGAATCCGCCTTCCGCCTCCTGCCCGTGCACCCTGATGACTTTGACCTTTTGGGCTTCGCATTTAAAGGGGGATTTTACATCGACAGAGCCCTCCCCATGGGATGCTCGGTCTCCTGTGCGGCCTTTGAGGCTTTCAGCTCTATGCTGGAATGGGCACTGCGCCGGAGGGCGGGGCTACGCTCCTCCGCTCACTATTTAGATGACTTTATTTTCGGAGGAAGGGAGGGCTCTGGCCAATGCCTACACTTACTGCGCTCATTCAGGGCACTCTGCGGGGATCTGGGGGTGCCACTGGCTAAGGACAAGACAGAGGGCCCGACCACGAAGCTTACATTTCTGGGGATAGAGCTGGACACAGTGGGACAGCTCTCACGCCTCCCCGGGGACAAGCTCGGCATCATGAGGGAATTGCTCAGGGAATGCAGAGAGGCTAGGAAGGTAACGCTACGCAAATTGCAATCGCTGGTTGGCCACCTGAACTTTGCTTGCAGGGTGGTGGCTCCAGGCCGCCCCTTTCTAAGGCGCCTGTGTGACGCCATGGTGGGGTGTAATCGACCCCATTTCCTCATTAGGGTGTCTACCACCATGAGGGAGGATATGGGGCTCTGGCTCAGGTTCCTGGAGTCCTTTAATGGGGTGTCATTCTGGCGTTCTTCCCAGCTGCTCGAGGCCGACTTCCAGGTTCAGTCAGACGCCGCGGGCGGCCTTGGGTTCGGCCTGTACCTGAGAGGGCGCTGGTGCGCGGAACGATGACCGGGCAGCTGGTCGGAACGGGGAATCACAAGGGATCTCACCTTCCTCGAACTCTTCCCCTTTGTGGTGGCGGTGCACATTTGGGCCGAGTCCTTCAAGGACTCGGTCGTGCGTTTCTGGTGCGATAATTTGGCCGTGGTTCAGATTATTAATAGCCAGACTTCCAAATCACAGAGGGTGATGGGGCTGGTGCGGGCCCTGGTTCTAACATGCCTTCGCCATAACACGCTCTTCACCGCCCAGCATGTTCCAGGGGTGCAGAACGAGGTGGCAGATGCCCTGTCTCGCTTCCAGATGCAGCGCTTCCGGAAGCTGGCACCTGGAGCCGCCAAGGAGCCCGAGCAGGTGCCCGAATGGTTGTGGAACCTTGGGATGTAGAGGCGTTTAGGGCCATCCAAGCCTCCATAGCGCCCAGGACACGGGTTGCCTACGACAAAAGGGTCAGGGCCTTTCTGCAGTTTAGAGCTCAGGTAGGATTGGTCCATGTGTGGCCTGTGCCGCCGGAACAGCTGATGCAGTACCTGGTGCACCTCCGTGCCCAGGGGCTGGCGGTGAGCACCATGGCCGGCCATTTGGCTGCGCTGGCTTTCTTTGGGAAAGCAAGGGGCCTCCCCGACCATTCTGGGGACTTCAGGGTCTGGCGCATGCTGGAGGGCTGGGCGAGGGAGACGCCCGTGCAACCTGACCGACGTAGGCCGGTCACCCCTGAGGCGCTGCAGCTGGCACTGCGGCAACTTGCCGGGGTTTGTGCGTCTCCTTATGAGGAGGTCCTGTTCAGGGCGGCAGCCTTGGTTGCTTTCTTCGGGGCCTTTAGGGTTGGAGAGATGTTCCCCAGGAGCAGGCGCGGCCCCACGAGTAGGGTACTTCAATTCAGTGACCTCACCGTGGGTGCTTCCCGGGTGGTACTGCACCTTAGGTTTTCAAAAACAGATCAGAGAGGCAAGGGGCAGAGTGTCGCGCTGCATGCCGCTGGCGACCCAGGCTTGTGCCCAGTCCGTGCACTGGAGGACTACACGGAGGCCAGGGGTTCAGCTATGGGGTGCCTCTTTATCCACGCTAATGGGCGCCACGTGACCCAATTCCAGTTTTGGGCGGTGATGAGGAGAGCCTTTGTGGCGGCGGGGGTGCCTACCCAGGATCTGGCCCCCCACTCCTTTCGGATTGGGGCGGCTTCCATGGCTGCTCGGATGGGTTATTCGGGCCCGGAAATCCGGCGGCTGGGCAGGTGGCGGTCAGCGGCTTACCGCCGATACGTGCGGTAGATGGGCGCATAAATTCTGCCCCACCCCACCCCCACTCACGAACCATTTATTTGTGCCGCTCCTAACGCTTTCTCCTCTTGCGCAGGGCCTCAGTCGGCTGGGCCAAGGGCGGCCGGGCAGCGCGCAAGAGTCCTCATACTGGGCCATTCCTTCATTTTCTGGGCACGCAAGTGGGCGCAGAGCGCCGACCCTGGAACCCAGCTGGGTTTGGGGCGTTGGGCCACTGTGGAGTGGCTTGGCCGGCGGGGCATGCGGAGGGCCCAGTTCCTGCCGATGCTGCACGAGTTCCTGGAAGGGAATCCTGTCCCGGATGTCCTGCTGCTGCATTTTGGAGGCAACGACCTGGTGGACCAGTCTGGCATTTCGCTCTCAAGACAGATTGCCCAGGACCTGGTGGTCGCCCTCTCCTGGTGCCCAGGGCTGGTGGTCATCTGGTCTGACATCACTCAGCGGCGAGTCTGGAGGGGGGCGGTGAAGCAGAACAAGGTAGATAGGGCTAGGCGCGGGGTGAACGCGGCCATGGCGCACTTCATCGCCTCAAAGGGGGGTGGGTGCATCCCACACAACGACATCGCGTTCTCGCTCCCCCAGTTATTCAGGGGTGATGGGGTGCACTTGTCCCCCCTTGGTATGAGGTATTTCTTAGACGATCTGCGGCTGGGGTTGGCAACAGTGCTGTTAGGCCTGTGGTGTGGCGGGGCGTCAAGCTAGGCTGACGCCCGCTGTGGCGGGCACAGTGCGGAGGTGAGCGGCTGATGCGGTGCGGCACCTTAGGTAAGCTTTAGCTGTAAGGTGGAGGGGCAGATCCCTTGAGGCTTTACAGATCAGGGATGCTGCCTTGCTCCCACCTCCCTGCAACCGACACCCTTCCGTATGGCTTTACAGCGTCGGACAGGTGATGTAAATTGCAGGGTCCTGACCTTAGGTCGGCAACGAAGGGCGCCCCCTTCTGGAAGGTGGGCCGCCTGGAGCCGAGGTGTCTGTGCCATGAGATTCTAGGGCGGGGGTGGCCACGTGGTGCCCCCCCCATCCGAGCCCGCACTGTTGCTGCTCTGAATGCCAACCCCAGCTGCCGTGCCTGTGCAGGCACTGTCTTAAAACCTTGTACCCCTAATAAAGTGACCAGTTCCTCCATAATACTTCTGTGTCCGTGTCTCCTTGGGTCTGGGTGCAATGCAGCTTTTTCAATCACTGCTTCAAGATAGTGCCAGGCCTGCTTCTGAAGTCCACAGCTGCCCTGAGATGGACCATTATGGAGGCGATAGACAGTGCATCATGTCAGCCAAGGTGTCCAGCTCTGGTTGGTGGGAAGACCTTGTCCGTATGAAGTAAAGCAGCAACCAAGCTTCTCCTAATTTGAATGTGTAGATTCAAATTACTGTTGGTTTTTGAGAGGTGCTAAAATAATTGTGTTACCATCTGATTGCTTTTTTAAGGCTGTGGGGGTTGCACAACTCTAATATGGAGACATATTAGCATGTTCTTTTAAAAAAAACAGTAAAGGGAAACAGATCAAACTCATTAGCAACTAAAAAGAGAACAGCTGTCTGTTAGCACTCAGCCTCCCAACTTGACCACAATCAAATAAATGGAACAGCAAGCTGCCTTGAGGGCAAGAGGCTCAGAGGAGCATAGAGATTGTCATCGGAAGAGTCTACAGCCAAAAGGATGCCATTCTTCTGAGGACATCAATAAGCCTTTGGCCATTCTCAAGCATTGGCAGGAAAGCATCTCCCTGGTCTATCAAGGTGAACTTGAGTCACAAACACAAAAAAAGGAGATTGGCCAAAATCCAGCCAGGGTGAAGCATTTGAAATCCCATCCATTTCAAGTGGAGAGACAGCATGTCTCCATATTAGAGTTACTCTCCCCCTCCCACCCCTGAAATAAATCAGATTTAAGTACTTAAACTTTAAGTAATTGACTTTGGCTTGATCATGCCCATACGTTCTTCATTATTTACACAAAGAGTCCCAAGAGAGATCCGTTGATCATATCATTTAAGAGGCATTTTTGACTAGTCAATGCTACCTATCGCATGCAAAGTGTGTATTCACCTAACATTTTTGCACATTGGACAAATGAATTCTCACTGAATTGGCACTGAAGTAACCACCAACTTGCTTCACCAGGTATCAGTTCAGGACCCTGAAGACGTACCTGTTTTCCCATGCTTTAAATTGAAATCTAAAATTTAATGTGCTTTTATTCATTGAGATTTTAACCTGTTTTATGAATTTTAACTGACTGTGTTGTTTTTATATTAAGTTTAAACTTGTACACTGCTTGGAGATTTCTATATCAAGCAGTATAGAAATACAATAAATAAATAATAAATAATAAATATCTAGATAGCAGCATGACTCATGAATCCTATGAGCAATTTCTCAACCTTCTGCTTGTACAGGCTGAGTTTCTCTCACCAATGATCCTCTTCCCATGGTGAAGAAGCAGATGTCAACCACACAGATAATATGACATGGGTACTCCATTGATTTATGCCATCTTGCCTCCTTTTCAGAAAGAGGAGAATCTCATGAAGAAGACTTCTGCCCTATGAACCTCCGAGTGAAATAGCCATGTGATATGAGTGGTGGATCACACACCAACCCTTTCCAAGTTCCAGGACTGAAATCACTTTCTAGATCAATATGTGAACCAGCCCTATGATTCTCTAACGTAAGACCACTGTGGAGGTCCAAACTGTTTAAAAAAGTGAAAGGAGATGATGGGCAGAACAGCAACCATCAATTCAAGAATCAAATGCCCCTAAAATAAACTCAGCCATTTCTTCTGATGTGCTTCCTTAGATCACTAATAATGCTAACAGCCGAGACAATCCTGAAGCCATGACAAGCTCATAAGTAGCTAATGGCTCTCCACAGAGGTATGCTTGAAAATCAATTTCATTTATTCACAACTTCTCTTCTCTCCTTTCTTCACTCAGCTACCTTATTGACCTGCAAATGTATGCACTTGTTTACAAAGGGAGACAAGACGCTTCATAAGTGAGGTGCATTTTCTTTTGTTTATGATTTGGAAGCATGTTCTCTTCTCAGAGGATTCACTGCAAAAATCCAGCTGTGTTTCAGTTGTGCTGCTAGTTTTCTTCTAGGCCCCATTCAAGATTCTGGGGTTCAGATGACATGGGAAAATCCAATCTCCGGTTCCCAGGGTTCAGCAGTGAGCCAAGTTTCCATGGGGAGGTATGAAAAGCCAACATTGGTTAGGTTGTCCAAACCCATGAGTGTTGGTTTCATCAGCCCTTCTTACAGTTCCAAAACTGAGATCTGTCACTGACTTCAACTCTTGGTTACAGGTGTAGGGCTGACAAAGTTGACATTGGTGGGTTTGTATGATATGGTCTATGTCAGATTATGGTCTCCCTTCATCAGAAGTTGGGCTTATGCCCAAGTACCAAGAACCAGGGATTCAGATTTTTAAGTGTTAAACCCACTATAAAAATTAGTAGAACTGTACCAAATTTTTGTGATATTCATATTTGCTACAAAATTTGCTAAGGTACGGAGCAGGGCCTACTCTGTTACAATATCCTATCAGGAAATTGTAACGTCAGACCTGTAAGCAATATGTAACATTACCAGAGGTAATTAGAATAGCCCAAGACAGGAGAGGAAGGGATGATTTCAGATTTGGCAGTCAAAGATGTCAGAGGCAGCTAATCTAGTTCAGAACAGACAAGATGTAAAATCCAAAGGTAACATGCATAAGTCTAAAGGCCTAGAAGCAAGAGACAAGCAGGCAGGTGGTCAGGCTGTTAGAAGTGAGAATTCGAAAGCATTGCTGTAAGCACTGCAGTGACCTCTTCTGGCCACTAGAGGCATGATGAGATGTTAATAGGTCTCTTTTTGTCTGTTAGAGTCAGTTAGAATTGTCCAGTTGTTTTTGAAGGCTAGTGCCTGATTAAGTATGTTGTTCAAGGTCTTTCTCAGTATGTGATGTTTAGAGAGGAGAGCTGGTCTTGTGGTAGCAAGCATGACTTGTCCCCTTAGCTAAACAGGGTATGCCCTGGTTGCGTATGAGAGGGAGAGTAGAAGTGTGAGCACTGGAAGATATTCCCCTTGGGATGGAGCCACTCTGGGAAGAGCAGAAGGTTTCAAGTTCCCTCCCTGGCTTCTCCAAGATAGGGCTGAGAGAGATTCCTGCCTGCAACCTTGGAGAAGCCGCTGCCAGTCTGTGAAGACAATACTGAGCTAGATAGACCAATGGTCTGACTCAGTAAATGGCAGCTTCCTATGTTCCTAGTGCCTCAGTAAATCTTTATTTGATATTCGCACTTAACCAACGGTTTCCAGTTAATCTCTTGGGCTAAACCTGTGTACCACCAGAGCATATTGTACTGTGTGAGGACTTTGATGTTTCTCCTCACACCCCTCAACACAGGTTTCAAAAAGTAGAAGGACAGGACACAAGCCTTATTCACATGTTATGTTCAACTCATGTACAATCTATGTACATAGATTGCGTGACTGCTCCATGACTACTAAGGAGTGTTTAATCACAGTTGCAATGCTACTCCCATTAGGAATTCTAGGAGTAGCATCACACCTGTGATGACACACTCCTTAGTAGACTCACAAGCAGCAAATATGCCTCTCTTTTGGATTAGCAGTTTTATTGTGCTGTATGTGAGCCAGTGTGCACATGCACCTGTATCAGGGTTTCTTAACCTTGGGCCCCCAGATGTTATTGGACTACAAGAATCCCAGATGTTATTGGACTACAAGAATCTGCATACAAGTATATGTTTTAGTGTAAATGATTCTACATGTGTTCATTTTTAAAGTGAACCTAGATCCCAGAATCCCCAGACATGGCCTTTGTGGCTGGGGATTCTGGGAGTTCTAGTCGTATATATTTCACATGTTACGCTGCAGATCTATAGCAGTACACTTCTGATTTGTCCCATGACTCTGTGGGACCTGTATCTAGGTTCACTTTAAAAATGAACACATGTAGAATCATTTACACTAAAACATATACTTGTATGCAGGCATGACATCATGTCTGAATAAGGCTACAGTCAAGCCATGTTCTCAAACAGTTTCTCTTCAGGCTGCACCCACTGTTCCTGACATGAACACACTCAGTGGCCCACGTGCTCAGTTATTTTCTGCAGGGGGTACAAGCTGGATGAGTGGATGGCTTCTTCATGCAATTTGGAACCTTCACCAAATCAGGATTCTGGACTGCATGGAGAAACCCTCCATATATTCAACTCTAGGGGTGTACACAAAACCAGTTTGCCCAAGCATGTTCGGTTTTGTGGCACTGACCACCCCCACAAGGCACAAATTCAACCAGTTTGGAGGTTCTAAACTTAAAAAAATGTATATTATTTTTTCACACACCACCGCAGGTCCGGTTGTCTCAGGAGGTGCTGGTGTGGCTGTAGGCATGTGTATGTCTCTGCAGTCTCCATCTCCCCACACTGGCCTCCCCCTGGTCCTGCAAGAGCCATTTTGGCCCATTGTTCCGGCCCTTTTCCTGGTGGCAGTAGCCATTTTGGAGGCCACGGCGCATGCTCCCTGGCCAGTTGTGTGGCTTGGGTCATGACCAGTTTGATGGCAAACTGACTCAACCTTGAGCCAGTTCACACATCCCTATTCAGCTCTGCCAGATCACACATCCCTATTCAGCGTGGTGTAGTGGTTAGAGTGCTGGACTAGGACCGGGGAGACCCGAGTTCAAATCCCCATTCAGCCACGAGACTTGCTGGGTGACTCTGGGCTAGTCACTTCTCTCTCAGCCTAACCTACTTCACAGGGTTGTTGTGAGGAGAAACCTAAGTATGTAGTACAACGCTCTGGGCTCCTTGGAGGAAGAGCAGGATATAAAATGAAATTAATTAATTAATTAATTAATTAATTAATTAAATATCAAATGCCACACACATGGAGTCTAAGGGGCATGGCCAGGGGTGTCAGCAAAAGGTTATTCCTTCCACTTCCATGCCTTTCCTTAACATGCAAAAATATCTTGACATTAGGATTTCACTGGAGCAGTAGGGATGTGCACGGAACCAGTGGGGCTGGTTTGATGGCGGGGGTGGTGGTGCAGCTTTAAGGGTGGGGGAGGATGCACTTACCCCCTCCTTCACCGTGTTTCCCCCACTGGTTCTCAGTTTTCTAAATGTCCATCGAGGCGGCAGCGCACCTCCCTGCCGCCCTGTTCGCTATGTTTTCCGGATGCACCCAGAAGTAGCAGATGCACCTGTGCTCTAGAAAGTTGAGCGCCAGTGGGGAAACGTGGGGGGGGGGAGTGCATCCCCACACCCTTAAAGCTGCACCCCCACTCCATCAAACTGGTAGAAGCACCCGCTGCTCAAACTGGTTCCATGCACATCCCTCTAGAGCAGTGACACCATGTGACAAGTCACTCAGCTTGGGAGCTAAGTCAGAGGCAGCAGTTCTTCAAGACCTGCTGGGACACCATGAGCTGCACAGGTCTCTGCTTCAGCTGGTGCAATAAGCTGCAGTACCCTTTTCCAACCATTACCTGGGTGGTGCTGAAGAGCAGAGGTGTCAGGCCAGTCTTTCCCAAGTGTCTGACATCTGTCGCAGTAGTGCAGAGCATAAAGAATCTGGGCTTCCCTGGTGCCTTACATGTCGAAGTTGGGGAGCTTACTCTCCATGGTGCTTTCCAGACTAGCTATTCATTAGCAGCAAAATGCTTCCGTTCGGGCAAGTCGCATTTGGAACTGAAACAGCAGGGAGAGCAGTCTCGCAGAAACTAACAACCCAACAAAACAGCCACTTTTCCATGCCGGATGTACGACGTCGTAGCTCCATTTCACAGCGATTAAATTCGAAACAAGGCATTGGAAATGTGAATGGCACCCTGCTGTCCACATAGGTACTGCGGTGTCAGGACGCAGGAAGTATGGAAACACACTTCTGAGATGCGTCCTGACCCCATTGCAGGGTCTAGTCTGTAAAGCGCCCAAATGCCCGCTCTGTGTTTGTGTAAAGAATGTATCTGATCCAAATTCATTTGGGCAAGTTACATTTAAATATCACAGTCATTTATTCTAATATTAGTAGTCACCCTCATTTCAGGTGTAACGTTATCGTTATTTTGATGATGATAGTTGTAGAATCATAGAATTTTAGAAGTCGGAAGGAATCTTGGTCTTCTAGTCTAACCCTCTTCTGAGTGCAGGAAATTGCTACAGTGTCCCTAACAGATGGCCATCCCACCTCTGTCTGAAAACCCCTAGCAAAGGAGAGCCCACCACTGAGCAAGGCAGACTGTTCTATTGTTGAACAGCTCCTACAGTTAGTAAATTCTTCCTAATGTCTAACTTAAATCGGCTTCCATGTAATTTCAACTTCAATGGTTCTACTCCTGCCCTCAGGAGCAACAGAGAACCTCTTCTGAAGGACAGCCCTTTTAGAGATGGAAAGACAGCTATCCTACTTTGCCTTATTCTTCTCTTCTCCAGGTTGAATGTATACAGCTCCTTCAACGTTTCCTCATAGGATTCAGTTTCCAGACACCCTACCTTCAGGGTTCCCTGCCTCTGAACCCATTCCAGTTTATCAACATCCTTCTTAAAATGTGGAGCCCAAACTCGCAGTGTGCCTCCATTTCCCCTGCATGCTCCCAGACAAGCAGAGGGGGAGACACTGGCTGCATGGGCTTCCTTCGATGAATGAAGGCAAGCCATGGAAGCCAGTCAAATAGAAGAGAGGGAGGAGCTTCCTACCTACCCTCAACTCCAGTTTGTGCCACTTGCCCAAAATGGAGAAGAGGGTGACAGGCTTCAGAGGACACAGTGCTGCTTTTTGACCTGATTTTTCAGTGGTGAAGTGAATTACAACCTCAGATACAAATTCAGGTTTGGTGGCTAAAACCGAACCATAGTTTGGTGATGAAATTACAGGTTCACACACTTGGACAGCAAAAACCTTCAACCTCTGGCATGGTTGCCTCCAGTTTAGCATTATGTCTGAAGGCAGCCATTTATCTATCTATCTATCTATCTATCTATCTATCTATCTATCTATCTATCTATCTATTTATTAAAACTTTCTTATATACTGCCTCCTCCAAAGACTCTAGGCAATGAACAACAACAATACCAATACCAATTACAATAATAATAAAAATTAAAGGGCAAACACCTGGCGAAACAGGTAGGTCTTAAGAAGTAGGGATGTGCACGAATCAATTTTTTCGTTTTGATTTGTACCCGAATCACAACACCCCCGATTTGTTTTGGGTGTGACTCTGACCCCCTGAATCACCCTAGATTCCATTAGTAGCCAAATTTTCCAAATCCAAATCTGAATTGATTCGGATCAAAAAAAGGGTCCCGGGGCCAAGGGGGCTAGTGACTAATGGGTGGAAGTTACCATCCAAATTTCAAAGAAATTGGGCAAAGGGGTGATATTTAAAGAATTTTTGAAGTTTACACATCTTTAAGCTTTTCCCCATAGGGAATAATGGGGATTTCAACAACCTTATAGCTCCATGTGGGGGGCACTGGGCTGGCCTACAGCAGGGTGTGGTGGGTGTTTGTTCCCAATGGGTGCAATGAAGCTACCACCCATATTTCAAAGGAATTGGGCAAAAGGCTGATTTTTACATGATTTTTGAAGTTTACACTTCTTTAAGCTTTTTCTCATAGGGAATATGGGGATTTCAGTAGCCTTAGTTATAACTCCCCAGGGGAGTAGCACCCGGGTGGCCCAGAGTGGATTATGGTGGGGATAGTACCCAATGTGTGCAAGGAAGCTACCACCCAGATTTCAAAGGAATTGGGCAAAGGGCTGATTTTTAAAGGAGTTTTGAAGTTGGCATGTTTTGAGGGCATATTTGGGGCAGAAAGGGGGTTTCGGGTGCAGAAGAGTGGGTCAGGCAGTAGTGCCCCAATGGGTGCCTGCTACCATCCAGATTTCAAATAAATTGGTGAAAGGGGTGATTTTAAAAGAATGTCTGAAATTTGTGAGTCTTTAAGCTTTCCCCCCATATGGAATAATGGGGATTTCAGGAGCCCCATAACTCCACTTGGGGGGCACCGTGGCGGCCCAGAGCAAGTTGTAGTGTAGTTCACATAGGATGCCAAACAACCCCATACCCACAAGCCCATAGGGTACTGGGTTTTGCTGTTTCTGAGGTGTTGTGAGAGTAGATTCTCTGGTAGCAAATGAGAGTGGATTCATTTTCAATGACAAACAATGAATCCACTCTCATTTGCTACCAGAGAATCTACTCTCACAACACCTCAGGAACAACAAAATGACTAAGACTGTCAAATGACTAAGACTGACTAATGACTGTCCCCACTTGAAGGTCCTTTGTTCCTATAGTATCTTACTTCCTTGGTGTACGATGAGGTGAATTTTCCCATTGGTATTCTCTCCTCCTTCCCTCCCTCCCTAGGCATGGTGAAACATGGGGAGGGGGAAGAATCACACAAATCATCTTAATAAGAAAGATAACTCCAGTGGAGTTTGTTCTTTAAAAAATATTGAAAATAATATGCATTATTTGAACAACAACCAAATGTCTAGCATCTATCAATCAAATTCAAAACCCCTCGCCATCCAATCCCCTCCACCACACCCATCATTACTCTTCTGGGATTCCTTCTGCAAACCCGTGGGACTCATTTTTTTAAAAAAAAGAAATAAAGGAATGTTGCTTCTGATATGAAAGTGATGGATGTTTTAAGAAGCACGTTTGACAATGATAGAAGAATATCCAGCATCAAAGACCCCTCCCAGACTGTCACTGCTCTTCCCCATGATTCCAGCATTCAAAGAATTTCCATGCCTCACTTCATAATGCAGCACCAGCTCTGAAGAACAGCAACTCAAAAAAGGGTGCCCAAGAGACAAAGTTGTTGGCATACTGTAACTTTTTTGTTGTGCTCTCTGTCAAAAGTCGAGTGGAAGATCTGCACAGCAAGGATCTGGCGGACTTTGTATGTCAAAGAAGCATCAAGCAACGCTGCCATGGGACATACGTTAACAATGAAATAGTCATGAAAATGATCATAAATAAATAACATTGATTTAAGAAAAGAAATTACAAATTTCTCAACTTCAAAGAACTTCTGGTGGCATCAGTGCTAGGCTTGGGGGGAAGAAACACCAAATACTTTTAAAATCAGGTACGTATTTCCCTAATACATTGGGAAGCCTCAAGCATTGTCTGACACTTGATACAAAGTGGCTTGCTTCTCTGTAAAGTCTTTGGTGGGAAGATCTGGAGCACCTTGCATACAAATCACGGGACCACACACACATGTGGAATGTTGATGGCATGGAAGATACTTTGAAAAGAAGAACAAAGAAAGCTTTTTGGTCTGCCATTTTAAATGCTTGCACACCCTCGACTACTAAGACACTGGTCACTGTTAGGGATGGTACCCACAGTTTGCTCTTCTCTTCATTACTGCATGATTCTGAATGTTGATGTCACAGGTGAGGCTTTGAAACAGGAATGTGGGGGAACCATCTGAGAAAACCCTCCAATGAGAGACCCTGAAATTCTGTTCAAGTCTCAGCTTCTTCTTGGAGGAAATGTAAGATTTGCTTTTGCTTTTCAGTTTGGAAGAATGCTGATTCCAGCCCTAGTTTGGAAAGCAGAGAAAACAGTTTTGGCAGATTGTTTTAAATGCTTGTGCAGCTGGCTGACAACTCATCTAGAGCAAAGGAGTGAGCCTGCTATGCCCTTGCAGCCAGAGCCTTCCCCACTGCCACTGCACCCATACACAAAGGAGAAGGGAGAGCAATTCTAGGTTGTTTTTTCCCTTTGGAAAGAGCGCTGTACCTTCCAAAAATATGCACACACACACACACACACACACACACACACACACACACACACTTATAAATGGCAAACAACAATGCTAATCTTGCATATGTTCAGAAGGTTCAACTAGTCCAGAATGCAGTTGTCCACCTCGTTATGTCGTTATGGATGGCCATAGATTTGATAGTGTCACACCTCTTCTTTGGTCACTGCACTGGTTGCCTGTTCGCTTCTGGGTCCAATTCAAAGTGCTGGTTCTCACCTACAAAACCCTTATGGGCTTAGCACCTGTATATCTCCAGGATTGCCTCTAGTGGTTGTATCCTACCCTGTGAGGTCTTCTCAGCTGGCCCTCCTTAGTGTCCTGGGCCCTGGTGTAGTGTGTGGTGCTTGGGCTCGTAGGAGGGCCTTCTCTGTGGCCGCCCCTCTTCTTTGGAACACTCTTTCCCCCTAGATTCATTCAGCCCCATCCCTAGCTGTTTTTAAGGCCCGTCTTAAGACCCACCTGTTTCTCCAGGTGTTTGCCCTTTAATATTATTTTTATTGGTATTGGTATTGGTATTGCTGTTGTTCACCACCTAGAGTCTTTGGAGGAGGTGGTATATAAGAACATTGTAATCACACACACACACACACACACACACACACACACACACACACACACGCACACTCCCCACTTTTCCAAGTAACAAGTAATTCCAGGGGCAGTATGATGAGATTTGGTTTCCTTGGCATGAGAGAGCACTGAACACCGTTGTTGATCTTCTTCTTGTTGTTGTTTGCTGTTCGTTGTGATCTGTGCTTTATTCACAAATACATCAGTAGGCCATAGGCAGACGTAAACAACATGGCAGGGAAACTCAAGGCAGAAAAACTCAATACCCTGGTGGCCTACAGCTCCACATGGTGGTATATCCGGACAGAGCAAAATGGGGGGGGGAGAGGAAGTTTTTAGGGGTTTAGAAACCCTAAAAACCTATTTGTTTGGCCTGGCCTTCCAAGGGTTGTAGAGTGTCATTTTTAAAAGTATTTTAATTTGTTTTAAATGGTTTTAATCGTTTTTGAATTATTTTATATTGTTTTTAGCATTATGTTTGAATTGTGGGTTTTATGTCTTTTTTAAAAGTTGTACACCACCCAAAGCCTCTCGATGGGGCAGTTTATAAATGTAATAAATAATAAATAAGAAGTTGTTTCCCTTTGTTTGTTGAACCCCAGAGAAAATTGTTATTTGGGAGAAAAAACTAGGGCAGTGGTTCTCCCCCTGTTGCTGCCAATGGAACTGACAGGGGTGCACATGTATGAGCAAGCATAAAGGGAAAGTGACCAAAGCAGTGATGAGAAATCACAGTCATTCTTAACAGCAGCTTTGGGGTGTCCATGACCAAAGAATAGGGGAAATGCTGCTTGCAGATACCAGCTGACGTTAAGCATGGTGCAACACCAGCCTGAGGGACCTGATGGGACTGTTACACATGTGTAATGGGCCACAAAGCTTTGGACCACCCCTGGTCAAGATCTTGCCCTTAGGTTGGCCTTACCTGGCTGAGTTGTTAGGAACACAGGCGTAACTATAGGGGGCGGGGGGCACGTGCCCCGGGCGCCACTTGGCAGGGGGCGCCAAAAAGTGCCCCCACCGATTTGCTGGAAAATTATTTATTATTATTATTATTATTATTATTATTATTATTATTATTTTGCAGCGCAGTCCCCCTCCCTCGGTCCCGGTGCGCCCCCCCCATTGGCATTGCTCATCCAGCACTGGGCGCTGCGGTGTCTTCGTAGTCCAAGTCTCTGACTCTCACTTCCCAGCGCGCCCCGCCGCCCTGCCACCAGTCGCGCATGCGTCGAGAGGAGGACACGCACCAGAGCAAACTTCCTGAACAACTCCCTCTTCTGAACAACTTCCTGAACGCCCGAACCAGTTCCCCTTTTTGCTCATTCAAGTCCTTCCTCCCCTATAATCTAACCACGTTTTAACTGAAAAGGTTCAGGGAGGGGGAGATGGGGGGATGTGGAACCTTGGGTTCCACATCCCCCCATCTCTCCCTTCCTGGACTTTTTCACTATGTAATGCAAGCTAATTTAATTATATGTCATCATCAAAATGGATTAGCTGTTTCAGCCCATCAGGAAAGTCTAAACCTCCACCCATTTAATTAACCAGACTGAAAATCAGATGAACAGAGAATGTTTTAATGAAAGGTGGTATATAAATTTAACAATAAGTAAAACTATCATTAGGAGCAATTAGCGATTACTTAAACATTGGTGCTGCCAAGCAATTTGTAAATAAAACTTGAAGCCCTTTGAAAATAAGCTGGAATTAATTGTAGGTTGCGCAGGGGGTGAAAGTATATACTTCTAAACATTTATTGTTAAATTTATATACCACCTTTCATTAAAAACAACCCCAAAGTGGTTTGGTTTTAGTCATGGATTTTAATTTTAATTGCTCTTTTTGTCAATGTGATGAAGATTAATTAAATCTGAGTGGTCTTAGGCAACCAATGTTGCATCTGAAATGCCATTTCATTTTTTATTCTCATAAATACTCTCCAACCAATTTAAATAGCAAAGGTGTATATTATCGCTTTATTCAATTGCAGGGAATCTCAAAAAAGCAGGATTTGCAACTAAGGCAGTGCATATCTTCTCTAAAATGGCCCTTTTATAGTTTTTCTAACTTTGAAATTGTAACATAAAACAAAGCGTAAATGCATAAATGCTTCCCCCTCCATTTGAAACCTTTTCTGGTGTAAATAGCACACGGTTTTGGAAAAGGGGAGTCTTTCTTTAACAGCGGGAGAATAAGGAGTCTTTAGCACTATCACCCTAGTCCCTCGAATTACTTTGGAGTCCTTGGTTTTCGTTTTGTTAAAATACAGTCACTCACAAGGGAAAGTCAGGAACAGAACCAGGGCATGAGGGAGGGGCATCATAATCATAATCATCATCATTGCATCATAATTCTGATGTTTGAGATACAAGCCAACTTCACAGGGTTGTTGTGAGGAAAAACCTAAGTATGTAGTGCATTTTGAAATTTTTTGTAATTTTTGTAATTTTTAAAATTTTTAAAATAAAAGTTTTCTGAAACATGTGTGTCAGTCAGATGTATGTTGGGGGGCGGCGGGGGGGGACGCGGCGGGGGGGCGCAATTTCAGTGCTTGCCCCGGGTGCCGTTTTCCCTAGTTACACCTCTGGTTAGGAACATAGGAAGCTGCCATATACTGAATCAGACCATTGGTCTATCTAGCTCAGTATTGTCTGCACAGACTGGCAGTGGCTTCTCCAAGGTTGCAGGCAGGAATCCCTCTCAGCCCTATCTTGGAGAAGCCAGGGAGGGAACTTGAAACCTTCTCCTCTTCCCAGAGCAGTTCCATCCCCTGAGGGGAATATCTTACAGTACTCACACTTCTAGTCTTCTCTTTATTTGCAGCTAGGGTGGACCCTGCTTAGCTAAGGGGACAAGGCATGCTTGCTTGCTACCACAAGACCAGCTGTACTCTCTAACGTTCTAGTGTCTTAGCTCCACCTGCTGTTACCTATCTAGGTACCTATCTAGTTTCAGTTATCTGGACTTCCTGGGATTCCATTCTGCGAAAACTATTGGACTTACTTTGGAAACACTTGAGTAGAGAGACTTGCTTAAACTCCATCATGGGAATCTCTCCCCGTCATCTACATTCTGGGAATTAATCCTACTGCCATGATCGTGGCTGCAACCCTCATACCACCCCGCTGAAAGTGGTGCAGATTTACATTTGAAATATGAATCTATTTTCTGCCTTCCCATTAGGCTTGAAATTAAACTTTTGTTTTCATCAGCAACACGTTTTTTATGACTGCTGCAGTACGGGGAGCCATCCCCCTCCCTTCAATTTGGTCTTTGTCAATTTCTTAATGGATGCCACCATATTAAATGATGGATCATCTTAAAGGGGAATGCTGAGGAGTAAACGGCAAAGGAATGGATTGGCTGGAAGTCACCTGGGATGATCGGCAGGGTAAATTTTTAATAAGCAGATAAAACGCTGAGTGATTTACTGGTAATCCCAGCATGGGGAGCCAGAGGAGGCTAAAAGAACAAAGGTTTATGGTCCCTTTGGAGATGTGTTTCATCTGCACATCAGACTACAATTAATGGCCATTTGACTGTTGTTCTCCTGCTGGACTTTGGTGGATTAATTCAGTAAATAAAAGTGACAGAGCCTTATCCCATGGCGGTATAATAGAAAATGGCTGCACCTGTTATTTGCGAATCATTGCTTGCCAGGGCAATGACCTTTTCTATCCTGGCTAAAGCTAATAAGAGGAATTATGGGGCTGATCACTTAAATTTCATTATGAGAAATGCAATGACAGTTTGTCTGTTTCTTTGGGATTCGTTGTACACCACAGCTACTGCGTCAACATGGTTCTCCTCTCCACAAACCAACTGGCTCTCACCAGAGGGTAACGGCCAGTTATTTAACGTTAGACTCCTCCAAGCACAATTGATAATTACCTAACAGCAGGACTGTTTACACACAGACCGTTTCTCTGGTGCCTTAATGCCAAACTAGAAGTGAAGGCAGCAGTTCCGTGTGTCTCGACTTTCAAATAGAGAACTTCCCCAAAGAGAGAGAAAGGGGAGAGAGGTGCATGGGTGAGGAGGGCAGAACCCTTTCTCCCCCATCCACAGCTGACCACCCCACAAGTCCTATCTCCAAGCACTGAATTCTTAGCTGAACACATTCTGGTTCCAGAGGTCAGCCAAGGAGAAAAGCACTTGGGGAGAAGTTATGGGGAAGTAAGTAAGCTACAATGGGGGTAGAGTTCTGCACTCCTCACTCTCAAAGCCCTGTTGAAATTAGACCCTTTTTTCTACACAGTTGGGACAGCTCCATGTTAAAAATCATGGGAGTGCCACTTTATCTAGGGCAGGCCTTCTCAACTTTGCCCCCCCAGCTGCTTTTGGACTACACCTCCCATAATCCCCAGCCACAGGGGCCAATAGCCAGGGATTATGGGAGTTGTAGGCCAACATCAGGAGGGCTAAAGTTGAGAAGCCCTGATCTAGGGTCACCCTATGGTGCAGGCAAGTATCTTGGAGGCAATCACATAATCAACAGATTTGTAGTCTGGTTTCCCATGGTAGCGTCTCTCAGCAACAAGATGTTCAGTCTGAAAGAAGGCAGCAGATCCAGAAGCTTCATACCAAGCAATGGTGCACAATTGGCCCTATGGATCACTTGATTCTCTGGGTTAGCTGGAGATTTCGGGATCTTTTATGAGTGACACAGCTACCTGCAGTCAGGGGTGTGTCTTTCATAGGGTGAAAGGGAGGCAGTCAACTCAGGTAACACATTATTGGGACACCAGGAGGATAGGAAGATGCCCCCAGCCCCCACCTTCAGAGCTGCTCTTCAGGATCGATTTCAGCCTTGACCACACCCTTCCTTGCACTCCTTGCAAAGCTTGTGAGAAGCACAAGGAAAGAAGAGGTGGCTGGCAAACTGCCTTCCTCCCTGCTCCCCAGGCACTTCCAAAGCTCGCAGGGGCTGCTTTGGAAAGGGGGCTGGCCCCATCAGAGTCATGGGGCAAAGGCAGCAATTGGAAGCTCACCCTTGGGCCAGCC
The DNA here is from genome assembly GCF_027244095.1 of Hemicordylus capensis. Lineage (NCBI taxonomy): Eukaryota > Metazoa > Chordata > Lepidosauria > Squamata > Cordylidae > Hemicordylus > Hemicordylus capensis. The sequence goes on from NC_069658.1 coordinate 8,340,892, forward strand.
CTGCATTGTCTCAGCTATCACTTGATCATCGGGGCTCCTGGTTCAAGTGCAACAGCAGGGCAAAGTGTCCCCGGGCCCATTTTGCTGAGGGAACTGAGCTCAGTAACAGAAGAAATGAGTTATGCACAGAAAGCGGCTATCCTCACATGCCCAGGCTAGGCTGTGCATGTGAAGCACCGGGATCGAGCCCGATCTTGGCCCTGGCCCCATGCCAAGCACGAATATTTAACCTGAGGTCTAGTCGAGGTTAGGTGAACCTATGGGTCACTTAACCTCGGCCAGAAATCAACTGGGCCATCACTGCTGGGTTAAGAGGCTTCTGGCAGCGAGGCAGGGGAAGGAGAGGCACCTTGGGATGTGCAAGGGGACGTCCTCCCACTCCCAGCTGCAGTGGTCACCGTGCTGCCGCTCCTGTGGGTGTGTGGCATGACAGAGAGGAGGGTACACACCCAGCAACAGCCTCCAGGTCTTGTGAAAGGTCTGACAGTCTCAGGTTCCATCTTTAGCATTTTCGGATAAAGGATCTCATGTAACAGAGATAGGAAAAACCTCTGCCTAAGACTCTGGAGAGCTATAGCCAGCCAGAGTAGAGAGAGTAAGGGGCTAAATTTTAGACTGTGAGCCCTTTGGAGACAGGGATCCATCTTATTTATTTGATATTTTTTCTCTATGTAAACCGCCCTGAGCCATTTTTGGAAGGTCGGTATAGAAATCAAATGAATAAATAAATAAATAAAGGACCAATTCATTAATTCTGGGGAAAGCAGCTTCATATGCAAGTGCTCTGGGCACTGGCAGGAGACTCCAGGAGGAGGTTTGTGAGCTTTCCACCTGCTTCTCTCCCCTTTTCCCTGTTTGGGGTGGTCAGGCCACCCCACTGGCTGGGTGCTTGTCCTTCTTGATTGCTCTGACACCGAGCAGCTGGCCACCTCAGCCCAATCCTGCATGAGAGACAGCTGATTGGGCTGCTCCATCTCTGTGGCCTATAAAAGAAGAAGGCCTCTGCTGGAGGCGCAGCCTCCGGTGCAGGTCACCAGCAGGTGGGCTGCCTGAAGATGGCTGGACCTTGGTGGCATCCTTCGGGGCTCGGACTGAGGGGCCAGGTCTTGCATTGCTTTAGAGTCCTGGTTAGGACAGTCCTGTTTTGTTGTTGCCATGCGATGAGTTGAGCCTGGTGTAAGTATGTGTCTTGGGTTGTTGGGAGATGGGGAGGTGGGGGGCATCTCTGGGGCAGCCATCCCAGTGGTGATGGGGAATTGACCGATATTTGGTGCTGGTAGTTCAAAGGGGGAGGGAATTTAGTAACTTAATTGTGGTCTCCCCCTCAATCAGGCCTACTACCTCTTTGGTCTTGGAGAGCAATCCCTTCAACCCACAGAACCTCGATTTACTGCTTTGTAATGCCAGGTCAGTCCAAATCAAGCCTGAGATCATCCATGATTTGATCTTGGATGAAAGTGCTGATCTGGTGTGCATTACGGAGACCTGGTTGGGAGAGGCTAATGGTCCAGTTTGGTCCCAGCTCCTCCCAATGGGTTACTCCGTCGTGGAGCAGGTGAGAGGATGTGGGCGAGGAGGTGGGGTGGCTGTGGTCTATAAAGATACTATCTCCCTTGCCAGGATCCCTGTCAGGGAGTTGGCCTATACTGAATGTGTGTTCCTAAGTCTAGGGACCAAGGATAGATTGGGACTTCTGTTGGTGTACCAATCAACCCCGTTGTCCAACAGAGTCCCTAACTGAGCTGACAGACCTGGTTGCTCAGTTGGCACTGGAGTGGACCAGGTTCTTGGTGGTGGGGGACTTCAATGTCCATTTTGGGACCGGGTTGTCAGGGGCAGCTCAGGAGTTCGTAGCAGCCATGGGCCTATGGGCCTATCCTACGTGGTTTCTGGACTGACATATTATGCAGGTCACACGCTTAACTTGGTCTTTTGCTCTGATCAGGGTGGTGTTCCATGGGTGGGGGACCCTGTTATCTCCCCACTGTCATGCACAGATCACCATTTGGTTAAGGTGAGATTTGCAGCGACAACCCACCTCTGTAGGAGTGAAGGACCCATTAGGTTGGTCTGCCCGAGAAGGTTATTGGATCCAATAGAATTCCAAGAAGTCTTGGAAGGGTTTCCAGTTGGCTCTGTGAGTGATTCTGTCGATGTTCTGGTGCAAACATGGAATAATGAACTTACTAGAGCGGTAGACACAATTGCACCTAAGCGTCCTCTCCGACCTGCTTTACAGTCTTCCGCATGGTATTCAGACAAACTGTGGGAGCTGAAGCAGTGGGGCAGACGGCCAGAGCGCAAATAGAGGAAGTCTCGGCATGAATCTGATAGATTGCAATACAGAGCTCATTTGAGGATCTATGCTCTGGTAGACAGTGCAGACAGCAAAGAAATGGTTCTTCTCTGCCCGCATTGCTTCTGCAAATTCACATCCAGCTGAGTTGTCTAGGGTTGTGAGGGGGCTAGTTCATGCCCCCTCTGCCTTGAATTTGTATCTGGAACCATCTGTCACTCACTGTGATATGTTTAACAACTTTTTTGCAGATAAAATACCTTGTATTTGTGCTGAACTAGACTCCATGGTTACTGCAGAGTCTATCATAGAGGTGCCCAGCAACTCCTCTTGTAGGATTGAACTGGATCATTTGCAGTTTGTTACTTCTGATGATGTGGACAAACTACTTTGGACTATACGCCCTAGCACCTGCTCTCTTGACCCTTGCCCAGCTAGGCTTATTTCATCTGGCAGTCATATTTTCAGAGAGAGTCTAGTAAATATCATAAATGCTTCTCTGAGGGAGGGCAGGATGCCTCCTTGTCTCAAGGAGGCTATTATTAGACTTTAGTTGAAGAAACCTGTATTTGATCCCTTGGAGTTAGCTAATTACAGACCCATCTCTAATCTTCCTTGGTTGAGTAAAGTGATTGAGCGAATGGTCACTTCTCAGCTCCAGGCAGTTTTGGATGACATAGATTATTTAGATCCTTTCCAGAATGGCTTCCAGGTGGGCTAGGGGATTGAGACTGCCTTGGTTGGCCTGATGGATGATCTCCAGTTAGCAATCGACAGAGGGAGTCAATCTCTCCTTTTGGATTTCTCCACAGCTTTTGATATCATTGACCATGGTATCCTGCTGGGTCGCTTGAGGGAGGTGGGCTTGGGTGGCACTGTTTTACAGTGGTTTTGCTCCTACCTCTCTGGCAGATTCCAGATGGTGTCACTTGGAGACTATTGCTCTGAAAAGCAAGAGCTGAAGTGTGGGGTTCCACAAGGCTCCATACTGTCTCCAATGCTTTTTAATATCTACATGAAACCGTTGGGAGAGATCGTCAGGGAGTTTGGTCTGGGATGCTATCAATATGCTGATGACACCCAGATCTATTTTTCCATATCAATTTCATCAGGAAATGGCATGACCCCCCTAAGTGCCTGCCTGGAGGTGATATTGGGCTGGATGAGGGATAACAGACTGAAGTTCAATCCAAGCAAAATGAAGGTACTGTATGTAGGGGGTCGGGATCCGAGAGATGGCTTAGATCTGCCTGTTCTAGCTTCATTGTCTGGGAGTCTCCTGGATCCCATACTCTCCCTGGTCTCTCAGGTTGAGGCTGTGGCCAGGTGTGCTTTTTATCAGCTTCAGCTGATACGCCAGATACGTCCGTTCTTGGAGAGTAGTGACCTTAAACGGTGGTACATATGCTGGTAACCTCTAGGCTTGACTACTGTAATGCACTCTACATGGGGCTGCCTTTGTACGTATTTCGGAAACTACAATTACAGAATGTGGCAGCCAGACTGGTCTGTGGGTTTACATGAAGGGACCATATAACACCAATTCTAAAAGAACTGCACTGGCTGCCAATAGGTTTCCAAATGAAATACAAAGTGCTAGTTATTACCTATAAGGCCCTTAACAGCTTAGGAGCAGAGTATTTAAGAGAGCACCTTCTCTGTCATGAACCCTGTCACCTATTAAGATCATCTGGAGAGGTCCGGTTATGGTTGCCCCCAACCCGTTTCGTGGCAACTTGGGACAGGGCATTTTCTGTGGCTGCCCCAGGGCTTTGGAACGCACTCCCTGCTGAAATAAGAGCATCTCCTTCTCTGTTTGCTTTTAGGAGGATCCTGAAGACACAACTGTTTTCCCAGGCCTTCAACTGAGACTGAAGATTATATTTTAAAATTTTAATGTGTTTTAATGTGTTTTTATCTATAATTCTTATATTTTTATGAATTTTAAATGTGTTATATTGTATGTTTGAATTGTGTAAACTGCCTAGAGATTTTTATACTAGGCAGTATATAAAACAAACAAACAAACAAACAAACAAACAAATATTAATATGAGAGAGCCAGCATGGTGTAATAATCATTAGAGTGCTGGACTGGGACTAGGGAGACCGGAGTTCAAATCCCCGTTCAGCTATGTAACTCACTGGGTGACTCTGGGCCAGCCACTTTTCTCTCAGCCTAGGGATTGTTGTGAGGATAAACATAATCATTTACATCACTCTGGGCTCCTTGGAGGAAGAGCTGATTATTAATGTAAAAACAAAATGCTGCCCTCACTATAGAACACTGACCACTCACAAAAAGCTTTCCTGAGCCCCCTTCCCTCGGTGCCCCCAATACTCTCCCAAATATGTCCTTGAAGGCTGGGGGACCCTCAGGAACATATGTCAGTGGCAGCAGAGGGAATGAGAGAAATAGGGCAATATTCCAACATAAGGGCAGTGTTAGTGTAGTTGCTGCCCTCCCTCCCCCTGTCCCTCCCTCTCGAACAGTTTTCACCGATGTTCCTTCCCATTGAAGTGCTCCCTGTGATCTGGAAGTAGGTTCCCAAGGATTATGCAACCCTCAGGGAGCTAATTTTGGGTCACAGGGTGAATTTCCGTGGCAGGGGGGATTGGTGAAAATTGCCTGTCCCCCACATGAACAGTGCAATCTTGCATTACCAAACACTGTGGAGGCATTATGCATGCAGTGCCTCTGTACCTTTCAGCAGGATGTGACCCATCATTAATCACTATTTTGAAGTTCCACTTATTTATGAAGAAAGGATAACGTGATTTAGGAAGTCGCAAGGTATGTTTTAAGCAAGGGGGAGGATCAGCCTCTTTTAAGGACCACTAGCAGAATGTAACTGCAGGAGGTTCTTCAAAACATCTTTCTAAATTAGTGCAAAATTATCATTCCTTGTGTTCATCAGCCTCCCCCTCCTTCTCCCGCCAACTTTCTCAAAAAGTTGTGTTTAGCATCTTCCACACACGTTGCCCCTTGGGGGAGCCAAGGCTGGAAAATCCTTAATTAAATTAATCAAAGACAGGGACAAAATCTGTGGGGAGTATTGGAAAAGCTTTGAGCTTAATTAATCAGACACGGACAAGTAGTTGAGACCCAAAATTTAGCTTGTGTGCTTTTCCTTGCCTTTTTTAAAAAAAGGAATCCTGATATGAATTAAAATTTATTTTCCAATTCGTATATTCAGAAGAACACAACAGCTGGCTTTGCTTTGTGTCAGTATCTTCACTGGAGACAATAATTTTCTTCAGTAGAAACTCCCGATCTTTAATCTTGTTCTTGAAGAGGTGATTTACTCCTTCCATGCCTTTATATCCAAAGTATTCTATAACTTAGTTTATTAATAAATAAAAGGAAGGAAATAAAATAATAAATAAATAAAAAATAAATAATAAATAATAAATAATAAATAAATAATAATAAATAAATAATAATAAATAAATAAATAAATAAATAAATAAATAAAAATCTTAATAAAAAAGGAAGGAAAATTACGGACCATTCCAAATTGGTTACTTCCCGGTCAAAATACTGGAAAACATACACAAACATTTTCCGAGAAAGCTAACCATAACAAAATTCTAGATCATACCTGATGATGGCCTTGCCCTTTCATAGCTCCATCTGGTGAAAGGCAGAAGACTGAATTAACAATTCTTGATCTACCTTCACGTTTTCTGCTCTTCTACTAATCTGGGGATAGATGACATCATGTCAAAAGTAGGGATGTGCATGAATCAGTTTTTTCAGTTTTATTTGAGCCCAGATTGAATCACTCCTGATTTGTTTTCTGTCCAAATCTGTCCCCCTGAATAACCCCGATTTGATTTGGATTTGGATTGATTAGGACCACTTATAAAGATCCTGGGGCACCAAATCTGGGTCGTGGGTAGGTCCCCATGGTTGCTACCTATCACCCAAATTTCAAGGCAGTGGGGCACTTGGCTGATATTTAATGATTTCTTTTAGTTTTTACTGATTTTATATATTTCTGCCATAGGAAATTATGGGGATTTGAAGTTGCCCTATCCTAACCCTAACATGAGTCCCCAGCTTTCTTCCTTTTTTTTTTTTTTTTTAAAAAAGCTAAGCTCTAGCCCTTGTAGAAGTGGAATTATGGAGCAAAACGTGTGGTCACTATTTTCCAAGTATTTGGATTCTTTGGTGTATAACAACTTTTCCTCATAATGAATCCCTATTAAGAGTCATTGCTTACCTTCATTTCTTCTGTTCATTTTATTTGTTTGTTTGTTTGTTTGTTTGTTTGGTTGTTTGATTGATTTTTATACTGCCCTTCCGAAATGGCTCAGGGCAGTTTACGATTAAAAACCAGAAACCATTAAAATCAATAACAATTAAAACAGAAATATAAATATAAACGCCAATTAAAAACATCTTAAAAAACAATTAAATGATCAAAACAATTTAAACCCGGAAAACCAGGTTAACATTAAAACAATTTAAAAAAATTAAAAACACTGAAAGGCCAGGCCAAACAGATGGGATTTAAGGGCTCTCTTGAAGGACAGTAATGATCTCAAATTACGAATTTCTGCCGGGAGTGCATTCCACAGCCCAGGAGCAGCTACAGAGAAGGTCCGCCTCTGAGTTGCCACCAAACGAACTGGTGGTAACTGGAGATGGACCTCCTCAGATGACTTTAATGTGCGGTGGGGATCATGTAAAAGAAGGCGCTCTCTAAGATATCTCGGACCCAAGCCATTCAGGGCTTTAAAGGTAACAACCAGCACTTTGTATTTTGCCCAGAAAAGTATCAGCAGCCACTGCATCTGTTTCAAAACAGGCATCATATGGTCTCTCCAGGTTGCCCCAGAGACCAATCTGGCTACCGCATTCTGAACTAACTGAAGTTTCCGGACTACGTACAAAGGCAGCCCCACATAGAGCACATTGCCATAGTCAAGCTGGGAGGTTACCAGCTGATGCACCACTGTTTTGAGGTCATCCTCTTCGAAGAATGGACGCAGCTGCTGAATCAGCCGAAGCTGATAGAAAGCTCTCCTGGCAATGGCCTCCACCTGAGATACCAGGGTGAGGCCTGGGTCCAGGAGTACTCCCAAGCTGCGCACCTGCTCCTTCTGGTGGAGTGTAACCCCATCCAGCACAGGGAAATCTAACTCACCCCTCAGATTCTGAGCCCCCACAATGAGCACCTCTGTCTTGCTTGGATTCAGCTTCAATCTGTTATCCCTCATCCAGCCCATTACAGCCTGTAGGCAGGCATTTAGAGAATGAGTGCCATTTCCTGAAGATGAAAAGGAGAAGTAGATTTGGGTGTCATCAGCATACTGATAACACCCAGCACCAAACCTCCTGATGACCTCACCCAGCGGTTTCATGTAGATGTTAAAAAGCATTGGTGACAGAATGGAGCCCTGAGGGACTCCATATAACCAGAGGCGTAACTAGGGAAAAGGGCGCCCGGGGCAAGCACTGAAATGGCGCCCCCCACCGCGCCCCCCCACCCCCCCAACATACTACATTATACTTAGGTTTTTCCTCACAAGCGCCCGCTGCCGCCGCCAAGCCAGGCCACTGACTGGCCGCCAGGCGCCAGCAAAGCAATGGGGGGGGGGGGGGGCGCAGGCGGCGCGGAAGGGACCGCTCGTGGGGAAGGGGGCGCCGATGCGCTCCCTTGACTGCTGCAGCGCTGCTGCACTGAGCAGGAAACATTTGTATTAACAAAAAATTTTAAATTTTTTTTTAAAAATTGGTCATGGCGGCGCCCCCCACGTGACCAGAAAAGATGGCGCCCGGGGCACGTGCCCCCCCTGCCCCCCCTATAGTTACGCCTCTGCATATAACAGCTTCTGTTTTGAGGAGCAACTGTCATCAAGCTCCACCATCTGGAATCTACCCGAGAGATAGGAACGTAACCACTGCAAAGCAGTGCCCCCAATCCCCAACTCCCCCAGGTGATCCAGAAGGATACCATGGTCAATGGTATTGAACACCGCTGAGAGATCCAGAAGAACCAGCAGAGTCACACTCCCTCTGTCAATTCCCCTGTAAAGGTCATCCATCAGGCCGACCAAAGCTGTCTCAACCCCATAGCCAGCTCTAAAGCAAGTTTGAAATACGTCTAGATAATCAGTTTCCTCCAAGACTGCCTGGAGCTGGTCGGCCACCACCCTCTCAATCACCTTACCCAACCAAGGGAGATTGGAGATTGGTCTGTAATTGTCCATCGCTAAGGGGTCCAGGGAAGGTTTCTTTAAGAGTGGTCTAACCATTGCCTCCTTCAGACAGCGGGGCACCCTACCCTTCCTCAGCGATGCATTTATGATATTAACTAGGCAGGGGTGTATCTAGGGTAGGGCAGGCAGGGCACGTGCCCTGGGCGCCACTTGAAGGGGGCGCCATTTTTGAAAATTAATTTTTTTTTTTAATGGCCACCAAACAAAATGGTCACCATGCATGCTCAAATGGCCTTTTTTGAGCCCTAGGCCATGCCAGGACTCACAGAGGCCATTTGAGCATGTGTGGCGGCCATCTTGTTTTCAGTGGCCATTTTTTTTTAAAAAAAGTTATTTTTAAAAATGGCCACTGCACATGCTCAAATGGTCCCTGTGAGGCCCTAGAGGCCAGTGGGGGGTGGGGGAACCTTTGCAAACCCCCTCATGGCCTTTAGGAAGCCCCCCAAAGGGGCTACAGGTTAAAAAAAATATTTTTTTAAATTAGAATATAAGACACTGTACACATATTCAGATTGGCACTATGTACAGAGAATCAGGGCTTGTGAATCCTGAGCTGAAGCTTATGAGCTAGGATTGTATTAATTTGCTCTTATTTTGCTTCTTGTGATAAATGAGTTAAATGTGATGTCTTAATAATATGACTATTAATGGTGAGTTTGTCTTTGAATCAGTGAGAAATCCTTAGTATTAAGGCCCACTGGGAGTTTCTTGCTCTCTTTCTCTCATTTTATCTGTCTTTCTGAAAGTCTAGAATATATTCCAAGTAGTGACAGTTTACTCTGCATATCCTTTAATTATTTTCAGAGTATCTGGGAAAAGTCTAATTCTCCATTTATTTTTAAAACTTATGTAATAGTGATGCTACAATGCATAGTAGAGAATTAGACAGGCACTTCTGTTTAGTTTTCCAAGTACACCTCCACATAGTCTTTGGGTATTTCATGAGCCCCAGCATACTGAGATTTGTAGTTTTCCAGCATTTTTTGTCTGGCTACGTCCACTAAATAGTTTTTGAAATATTAAAAGATTAACAAGCTCGACTTGTATTTTTCAGCTGATATTATGGTAAAGTAATCTGAAAGATGGGTGTCAGATGTTTGGACAGGGGGCGCAATTTCAGTGCTTGCCCTAGGTGCTATTTTCCCTAGATACACCTCTGTAACTAGGCCACTTCCAACAGTCTCCCTGCTAGAAAGAAGCAGCCAAGTCGGGCAAGGATCCAGAGAACAGGTGGTAGGTCGCACCACCCCCAGCAGCTTGTCCACATCCTCAGGAGTCACAGATTGAAACTGATCCAATCTAATAATACAAGAGGGATTGCTGGACACCTCCTCCATAGACCTTGCAGAAATAGTGGAGTCTGTTGGCCTGAATACAGGAGATCTTGTTTGCAAAGAACCCATTAAACGTATCACAGCAGAGGAACTCCGGGGACTGATTGGAAGTAGAAGGAGCAGAAACCAAACTCCTCACAACCCGGGATAGCTCTGCCAAGCGTGAAACTGTGCCAGCTGGCAACTGCCATGTGCCAACAACACCCTGCCCCCAATTTGCAAGGCAGTGGGGTGCTCAGTTAATTTTTTAGAAATATTGTAGTGTTTAGCTTCGTTGGTGTCTAATAACCTTTCCTCATAAAGAATCCCTATGAGGAATCATTACACACCCTCATTTCTTCTGTTCATTTTGACTGTCATTGGACAGTGCCAGCTATCAACCACCATGTGTCAACTACACCCCCCACGCACACACACATACTAGGGATGAGCCTGAAGCGTTTCAGCAGCTCTTCAGAGAGGTGCTGAAACACTTCAGCTCTCTGGCACCAAAACGCTTTGGCGCAGGGCGAGGGGTCCCTTGAGAGGAGGTGGGCAGGTCCTCCTCTTAAGGGAAACTCCTATTAAACACTGTGCCGCAGCAATGGTATGCTTCCCCGGCATCCCTTGTGAGGCATAGGCATGTAAATGGCATCAGCACATGCACTGGCACCATTTACATGCCAACACCATGAAAGTGATGCCAGGGAAGCTTCCCATCACCGCGAAGTGGTGTTTTATAAGAGAAAGTGGCACAAGCTACCACTTGTGCTGAGGTATTTCCACTCAAACAACTCCATGGTGGTGTGGGGTGGTGGAGGTTTGGAGGATTGGCAGGCAGAACCTGCCCGCCTCCTCATAAGGGAACTCCTCGCTGCCCTTGGGATGGCACCGAAGCGTTTCGGTGCACATCCCTCACACACACTAGGGTACTCAGTTCATTTTTAAGGACTGTTTGAAGTGTTTAGATTCTTTGGTGTCTTAATTACAAACCTTCATTTCTTCTGTCTATTTTGACCCCACTGCTTTGTGGATGGGGGTGGGGAATTAGTGGCATCCCCTGTGCCAACTACCCCCCAACCAGCAAGCTGCTGGGTACTCAGTTTATATTTTTTAGGATCTTTTTAGGTGTTTATATTCTTTGGTGTGCAATGAATCCTCATAGGGATTCATTATGAGGAACGGTTATTAGACACCAAAGCATCTAAACACTTGAAAAAATTCCTAGAACATAAACTGAGTAAGTACCCCACCGTCTTGCGGATGGGAGGAGGGTGTAGTTGGCATATGGCAGTTTTGCCCAAAGACAGTTAAAATAAATAGAAGAAATGAAAGTGTGTAATGAATCCTCATAGGGATTCATTGAGGAAAATTTGTTATACATCAAAGAATTAAAACACTTGAAAAATAGTGACCACACATTTTGCTCCATAACTCCACTTCTACAAGGGCTAGAGCTTAGCTTTTTTAAAAAAATGAAAGCTGGCTATCTGTGGGAAACAATAAGCAGAATCTGAATGTCAAAGCGATTCAAATCAAATCTGGCGCGATTCGATTTGAACCTGAATCTAGCCAATGGACCACAAGGGCGATTTGTTCTGTCTCCAAATTGCCCAAATTAGCTAGATTAAGGTACAAATAGATTTGTACCCGAATCGATTCACACATCCCTAGTCCAACGTATGGATCTTGTGAGCTGCCATAATACCTAAACGGCTCACCTCTCATCAGCAGAAGGAGTCAATCCCACCACATATTGGCCAAAATACCATTCAAGGGAGCATGGGTGTCTAGGGCACCACTCACACTCATGCTCTGTTCCCTGTGTAAGCAGCACTTATGGGCCTGTGCTGCAGGGCAACAGCACACCATCATAAAGCTCTGTGATCACTGTTGTGTGATGCCCATTAGAGCTAATGGGCATTGCAGGGCACACATGCATTCATGGAGCTTTACAGTAGAGCACTGCTGCTTGCAGTATAGCCCAATCACTCCACCCTGCTCTCTTTTCTGATTTCGCCTTCGGACATCACAGCGAGCACTTTCTCTGCAGTCAGCGAGACTGCAGAACGGAGGGAGAACTGGCTGTGCAGGCTTCATTCTTGCATGAAGGACCGCCTGCACAGCCAGTCATGGCTGGAGTTGAAGGGGACATAGCCTGCATTCCTGAATTTGGATGCAATACAGGCTGAGTCAAACCTTGGGTCGCAGTGACGGAACTCACTACAACCTGAGGGTTCAGACTGGAGTTTAAAAAAACAGATCTTTGGTTTGGTTGCCACATGGAACCAAGTTGCATGCATTCAGACATAATGGTATGACAACTTTTGGCCCCTTCAACTCTAGTTCTGGGTGGCGTGCAAATGTGGCCATAGTGTCTGGATGTATTCTGCTAGTGGTGGTAGCAGTTGTAGTGGAAGAGCAGGAGTAGTAATAAAAGAAATAGGAATACCACCAGTGTGCTCACCTCATCAGCTATAAGCCATGAGAGGTAAAGTGGAGCTTCCATATTCAAAGATAGGATGACTCCAAATACTTGTTGATAGATATAAGCAGAGGGGGACAGCTGTTTATAGACTTCCTGGGAGCACTTGTCTGGCTCTGGATCCCAGAACATGGTCTAAGGGCACATGATACTGAAACCTTGCTGAAGCTAAGCAGGTCTTGGTGTGGTCAGTACCCAGATAGGGGACCCATGTATGCCATATGTGGAGATGGGGCAATAGCTCAGTGGTAGAGCATTTGCTTTGCAGGTAAGGACTGAGCATCTCCAAGTAGGGCTAGGAAACATCTCCAAGGTAGGGCTAGGAAAAGACTCCTGCCGGAAACCTTGGAGAGGTACTGTAAGATAGATGAACAAATCATCTAACCCAGTATAAGGAACCTTCCTATGATCCTATGTTCCTATGTTTTGTTTGAAACAACATGCTGTACTAATTTGACCCTTGGTGCAATACAGCATCAATCTTCTATCCTTAGAAATTGATTTAATATGGTTTGTATTTGAATTTCAAAATGGCTGCCATTCACCCAGAGTCTAACAGATAGGAATATCCACAGGCATTAGTCCAGGAGGAATCCAGAAGATCTTTCATTCCAACCACACCTTGCTGAGCTTTTGCTTCCTTTTTGCACCCTTTTACAGAAAGAGAGATAGCAGGAACGTTTTTTCCCTCTCCAGTGAAGGGAGAGATGCCTAGAGAGTGAAATAATCGGACTGGGATATTTCATCATTCAGAAACAACGTTTTGCACTCTTTAATGGTCCTTTGAATCTGAAAAAAATGGGTGGAACATCTTGGACTTGAATGGTTTGGTCTGTTGGTTTTGTTTTAAATAAACATTTAAGCAAGCAGCCATAACAACCTCTCAAAGGCATGTTTTAATGAGGCTTGACTCTGAATAATAATCAGATCAGATGCTAATAATCAGTGTAATAAAAGTCTTTGAATTAATTTCTGTGTAAAAAAATTACTCTGAAAAGACTGATAGAATGGTCAAGTGAACCTCCATGATGGCAGTACATGTGGAAAATAAAATGCAGCCAAGAGTCCAGGGTCATCAAGGGCTGTTAACTGATCCCTATGGCCTTGGTGAAAAAAGATGGTGGCTCCCAGTACAGCTACTGAGAAGCACTCCAAACTGTTGCCACTCCTAACAAGGAATGCTCTCTCAAGACCAGACCCTTGTGGTGGTTTACCTTTTTGCAGTGGCAGCAGTTCTGTGTGCTTTGGGTTCAGTATAGAAATTGGGATGAATTTGGGTTCAATAAAAAGAGTTGGTCTTGCCTGGGAGGAAAGATCTCACAAAACCATCCACTTGAAGAGCAAAGTAGCAAAACTACACTGGAAGCCACTAGCACAGCAGCCAAGGGTGTTACACACTGCCACCGCCGCTGCTACTGCCACCAAAAGAGGCATTCTCTTGTTGAGTCCCCCCACCATAATATGTAGTGTTATATCGCCTCTGTTTTGATAACATAATGTTATTCACCTGCCCACACCCACCACAAGTGGCTAATGATGAAAAGTAAGGCTGAGAAATGCATTAGATGATGATGACATGATGATATGAGATAAGGGATCATAAGTTGCAAAGGAGAGGAGAACTCAACATGAGGGTGCTGTTATATGGTTTTGTTTTTATGGATGTTATCTACCTTGGGCATTCTAATGGTGAAATGGAAGCATAAAAGTCTCTTAGTATATAAATCAATGAAATAACATTTTTGTAACCTGGTTGCACTACTAGATGTGAGGAGCTCCAAAAGGATCTCTCCAAACTGGGTGAGTGGGTGACAAAGTGGCAAATGCGGTTCAGTGTTGGCAAGTGTAAAGTGATGCACATTGGACGAAAAAGCCCAATTTCAAGTATACGCTGATGGGATCTGAGCTGTTGGTGACTGACCAGGAGAGGGATCTTGGGGTTGTGGTGGACAGCTCGTTGAAAGTATTGACTCAATGTGCAACAGCTGTGAAAAAGGCCAATTCTATGCCAGGGATCATTAGGAAGGGGATTGAAAATAAAACGGTTAGTATTATAATGCCCTTATACAAAACTATGGTGCAACCACAGTTGGAGTACTGCGTACAATTCTGGTCACCATATCTTAAAAAAGGACATTGGTGAACTGGAAAAGGTGCAGAAGAGGGTAACCAAGATGGTCAGGGGCCTAGAGCACCTTTCTTATGAGGCAAGACTACAACACCTGGGGCTATTTAGTTTAGAAAAAAGATGACTGCGGGAAGACATGATAGAGGTCTATAAAATCAAGCATGGTGTGGAGAAAGTGTATAGAGAGAAATTCTTCTTCCTCTTCCATAACACTAGAACCAGGGGTCATCCCATGAAATTGAGTGCCAGGAAATCTAGGACCAACAAATGGAAGTACTTTTTCATACAACACATAATCCACTTGTGAAAATCTCTGCCACAAGATGTGGTGACAGCCAACCACCTGGATGGCTTTAAGGAGGGTTTGGGTAACTTCATGGAGGAGAGGTCTATCAACGGCTACTAGTTAGAGGGCTGTAGGCCACCTCCAGCCTCAAAGGCAGGATGCCTCTGAGTGCCAGTTGCAGGGGAGTAACAGCAGGAGAGAGGGCATGCCCTCAACTCCTGCCAGTGGCTTCCAGTGGCATCTGGTGGGCCACTGTTTGAAACAGGATGCTGGACTGGATGGGCCTTGGGCCTGATCCAGGAGGGCTGTTCTTATGTTCTTAACTAGTGAGACCTAGAGTGTGGACTAGTGCTGGAACTGATTTGGGGAGATCTAATTTCAGATCTTTGCATGAGCAGGGATTGGCCAGATCCATGGTCAATTAGTGGCTATAGGCCAGTCATTTTCTCTCAGCCTAACCTGTCCTGTGTGGTTATTGTGAAGATAAAGGAGGAAGTCCCATTTACGTATACCACCCTGAGCTCCTGGGAAGAAGGGTGGTGTCTACAAGTGTCCAGGTAAATCCATTCCATCTTTACTTACTTACTTACTTACTTACTTACTTGATTTATATACAGCCCTTCCAAAAATGGCTCAGGGCGGTTTATTGATTTCAATGAAAGTTGCTTCCAAAGAGATGCAGTTAAAAATGTGCTCTGTGAATCTTAGGCTCCAGGTTGAATCCCTGTCACCTTGTAGGAAGATCTCAAGTAGCAAGGAATTGCCAGTTGTAGTAAATAGTACTGGGCTAGATGGATCATTCTTCTGAGACTTTATTTACTTGTATACTAATTAAGTCTTAAGATCCAACAGAAGACAAATAATTATATTCATCTTTAAACAACTCCCACCTCTTGCCTGATGCGGGGGCCATGTGCGCCCAAGTGTGAATTATCCCAAAGGACTCAAAAGATGGTTTTGTAAGATCTTTCCTCCCAGGCATGACCGACTGTTTTTATTGAACCAAAGTTCTCTGAGGAGAACTCTCCAAAGCTGATTACCTGTCCCCAGAGCCACCCATTCCTCCTTTGAGAGATTTTTCTTAACATCAGGGGCTCTGCCGAAACATATGAATTAAAGTGGAAATTGAAAGTATTCAAACATAAATTAATTTATACCCAAGGGTTATTCGTGCCAACTAGCAATAAATATGCTGGAGTTTTTCTCCCTTAAAGGTAATTTGGATGAATACAGGCCGGTAGAAAAAGCAATCAAGGGCAAGAAAGCGGCATACGTGAGCTATAAAGCATCAGATAGAAGAGAGATAGAGTCAGAGAGATTAGAGGGAAATTAAAGGGAAGTCGGGACAAAAAGAGACACAAGGCAGTTGGGTTGCCTTTTAATGGCTCAACAGATAAATTTGTTATCTCAACTTTTCGTCAGCTGGGGAGACTCCAGTTTAAATTACCTCACAGTCACAAATGACAATTTAACATGAATCTGGAATGATCCAAACTGCTTTGTTTGTAGGGATGTGCTGCACCGGTTCAAATCAAACTGTGTTTGATTCAAAACCACCCAGTTCAACCAATTCGAACTCAAACAGAATCGGCCTCAAAAAGGGGGGGGGGTCTTCTTGTCACATTAAATGTGAACACAGCCTATGCTAGCGTAAACATGTTGCACACGTATGTTTCAAATGCTGGTTCTGATAAGTTGGAAGCTTATGAGGCCCCCACCTCCCCTTTAGTGGTAAAGTGAAATCCTCACCAGATTCTCCTTTACCAGTAGACCTCCAAACTGGTTCTCATCAGTTTGACTGGAACCAAAACTGAGCTAAGCCAGGTCGGTTTGAATCCGATTTGGATTCAAACCAAATAGGCAAAACTGATTTTCTGCACATCCCTACCAGAAGTGCTCAGGCTGGAGCAGTGGATGGATTTCATGAGCAGATGCAGATAGACTTCAAATAGGGACAATTTATTCTAGTTTTTTGGGGGACCCAGACTTAGCACTTAAAGAGGAGCTTTCCCTGAAAAGAAGTTCAAGGGAGTAAGAAGGCCTCATTTGTAGTGCTTGTATTGGCAATCTTCTTTAGTCTAGATGAAGGATATTAGGGGTGCTGGCACACTGCCAAGCCCCCAAAGAAGAAGAATCTAGGCACCCCCTCTGTTAAGTTTGGGGTCAGAAACTACATGCTGCATCTGACTGCAATTGATCTTTAAAGGCAACATAACATTCATTCCTCTCTACACGAACACTCCCCCCCCCATCCATTTCTTCCCCTCCAAGGCTCTAAGATAAATTGTAAGGACACTGACAAGTATTTTTAACGCATTTCCCCTGATGTTGCATAAATCCAAGAACATTTCTATGCTAATCGAATCAAAAGAGACATGATTAGTGACTGGAGCGCTCCAACGTGGCTGTTGTCTCATCATCACACTGAGATAACACAGTGCCATTGCTGAATTTAAGAACTGAATATTGTATATGCCGGGAAAGGTTATAGGACGTGACAGGCTCTGATAATAGTAAACTCAGAGAAATCACACCCTTCCCCGTCCATATTTATTATGCATTACAAATTGTAAATATTTTAAGGGTGGGGTGGGGGGAGAGCAGCACCAAAAGATACAGTGGGGGAAGAGTCTTAATGAAATTATTCATGATATACACAGAAACACACAAATCAGATTCGCTCATCAAATAAATTGAAGGTTAATGCATGCGGAGGAATACAACAGACAAGAGTGGTATTGTGGAGTAATGTGTTGTGTCCTTTCTGTGGCTGATCCTGGAAGGTAATTCGTGTAACCTCTCTTTTGGCATTTAAGACCTATCACCTGTGCTAATTTTGGTGAAAATATGAGGGAAATATACCCACACCAATTTTGTTTACTATATTGCTATGGCTTTCTCATGTGGAGGCTTTTCAAGATCAAAGCACACACTGGCTGAATTTGGATGTAATGCGAAAATGGATTTAAACGGGCCAGAGGTTGGAACTCCGTTGCATACAACTGTGGTTTCGCAGCTAAAGCAACCTGTGGTTTGGTTCGCCAAACCCTAGTTTGAACCTTTGGTTTGCACTATGGTTTGCCACTGAAACCAGAGGTTTGGCCAATGAAGCATTACGTCCAAACACAGACAGTGCCATAACCACAGTTCTGTGCAGTTTTTGGAATGGCAATCATAGAGAAGGCAGGGCAGACCCACCTGGAATTGTGCCCACTCCATGCCTGTGGTGCTTCTCATTGGCCACCTCTCTGAGCACTCACCCAGCCCTCCTATCGCCAATCCGACAAAGCAGTTGCCTGGAAACAGGGATCCTGCCCCATCCCATCCCAAGCTTGTCAAGTGGCAAAATCACACAGGTTCATGCCCTCTTCCCACTATGTCCCTTGCTCCCCTCTCCTGGTAAACAGAAGGGCAAGGGGACAGGATGACAGGACAGGCACTAAGTGCTTTGCTCCCCGAGAATCAGAGGCGGACTTAGCCATGGATCTTGGGGATTTGGTCTGTGGCCTCCTGTCTCTGGGGTGTCCTTCCAGATGTTCTGGGGGGCCTCCCTAGAGCCCTATCACTGCCCCATGTCCACCATGCAAGTTAATTTAAAAAAAAAATTCAACTGATGCTTTGTGGTTGGTATGGAGGCAGGCGGCAGGGTGTGTGGGCACTCACTCAAGGGGGGTGAGGCGGGGAGGTGGTGGCAGAGGTATCAAGAGTCCGCCTGCTTTCCAAATGAGAGGTTGGATCATTTTTGACCCATTTTGCCTTAGTCTCCCTTTGAGCAATTGCCTGCACACCCACCAGCTGCCCCTGTCGCTGCTGCACAGGAGTGGTTGAACAAAGTAAAAAAGAAAGATTGAGCTTGCCCCCAACCTCCCCCCACAGCCCTCAAGTGGGGGGGGGCACTTTGAAGACCTTCAGGTCTGGACTCCAAAATAACCCAGATGAAAATGAAGCAAAAGTGATGAATGTTCACAGGCAGAAATACTCCAGGTGGCAAGAAAAGCAGGGAATCCCATTATAGTGCCGTGGCGGGAATATATGTTAGGGTGGGGATACCCATGTTTGGGTTTGAAAGGCAGCCCCATCCAGGTATTCTTGAACAGCCAATTTCTAATCCCCCCCCCCACACACACAAGTTGGGGAAGGGGGGGCCAGCCCTTTTCCCTTGTGGAAACCTGAGCTGTCCCTAGGCTTACTCATGAGAAGGGCCGGTCGGCAGGAACAGCATTGCCACCATGGAGAGGGGAGATTCCTAATACAGGTGAAACTCGGAAAATTAGAATATCGTGCAAAAGTCCATTAATTTCAGTAATGTAAATTAAAAGGTGAAACTGATATATGAGACAGACGCATTACATGCAAAGCGAGATAAGTCAAGCCTTAATTTGTTATAATTGTGATGATCATGGCGTACAGCTCATGAAAACCCCAAATACACAATCTCAGAAAATTAGAATATTACATGGAACCAAGAAGACAAGGATTGTAGAATAGAACAATATCGGACCTCTGAAAAGTATACAGTGTACTGTGCTTGATTGGTCAGCAAACTCGCCTGACCTGACCCCATAGAGAATCTATGGGGCATTGCCAAGAGAAGGATGAGAGACATGAGACCAAACAATGCAGAAGAGCTGAAGGCCGCTAATGAAGCATCCTGGTCTTCCATAACACCTCATCAGTGCCACAGGCTGATAGCATCCATGCCACGCCGCATTGAGGCAGTAATTGCTGCAAAAGGGGCCCAAACCAAGTACTGAATACATATGCATGCTTATACTTTTCAGAGGTCCGCAGGGCATCCTGGAGGGACCCCCAGGGTCAGGAGGCTTGTTTCAGCTTCTTGCCGCGGCAGTACTCAATCAAAAAGATGGGGTTAGTGGAGTGCTCGCTCTGCTAACCTCAGCTAAGGGAAGGGGAATTAGGAGAGTTTGCTGCCGGGAGCTCCTGCCATTCTATTCAGTGAGGCGAGTCTCACGATCAGTGAGACCTGTTCTTCCTGCAGATGATCCCCAGACAGCCCAGGGCAGCTGGATCGGCTGCCCACATGTCATGGAGCCAGCAGGGACTGTGGGGATTGGGGGCTGTGTGGCCCTCGGAAGTTCCAGGATGCCCCACGAAAGCCTCCTGCTGGGGTCTCCTCATGTGTTGCTGCAGCACGGAGCTGCACCACGGCAATACACAATCAAAAAGACAGGGTTAGCAGAGCACTCGCTCTGCTAATCTCGGCTAAGGGGAGGAGGAATTAGGAGGGTTTGCTGTTGGGAGCTGCACTCTTGTGGCAGCAGACAATCAGCAAGAAGTGGGTTGGTTCGCTTAGCCAGCTTTCTGCTCATCGTGAGAATCTCCTCAGTATGCGATTCCCAGTTGGCTTGGTTCACAAACAAGATAGATCCATTTGTTTTTATTTGCCTTCAGTGGCATTGACATGTAGGCATATCTGATTGGCTCTCTAATATGAGTGTGATGAACCTTTCACCATTTTGGAATCACTCTTTCCGCAAAACGATTAATCCAAGAAGACACAGTAATGGAAGCAGAACGATACAAAACAAATTTAACCTATTGCCTAAAAGCAACAGCAGATAGAAGAAACAATGTCAGTGATCAGAATCAAAGAATCAAAGATCCACAACCTTCCTTCTCACACCTTAGTGGGGATTGGGACATATTTGCTCCTTCCATGCCCTGCTTTTGAGCTAAACATAAAAACAGGAGGACCTGCAGTTTAATGCCACCAAAACGCCCTACCCAAAAGCCTAAATACTGCTTTGTTTGGCTCATGGGAATAGACTCTTACAATCCTGTAAAGGTTTCACTTGTAAATAATTACTTTATCATCATTTTCTGAAAGTATCTGATGGGAGTAGGACATAAAGAGTGACATTTATCATACTTCCTACCCTTGATGTCATCACATCTTGAACCTTTGGATTCTGGTGAGTAATTGCTCTGTCCTTGCTTTTGCTTTTTCTCCCCCACCCCTTCCCTTTGGAGGAAAGGGACGTCAGCTCTCCAAAGAACAGGCACTGTGGCAGAATGTCATTAAAATTAAAAATACTGATGGAAGGAAGGAGCAGAAATTAACAATGAACAATTTACAGACTAAAAACAGTGACATAAGGTGGAGAATAATGGAATATGAGAGAGGGGGTAAAACAGGAGACAATGATGACTAGTTGACAGATTGTTGTCATTCAACTCTCCAGGGCTTTGTCGCAACCTTCCAATAGCGATGCAGGATTGAACATCTGGTAGTCAACCAGTGCGGAACCTCAATGCTGCTTCCCAGAGACAACAGAACCGGAGAGTCCTGAGGCGTATAACCCCCTGCTTCCTCCTCTTCACCGTCTCTAGTGAAGGAAGTTTTCTTTTATGCCTTCCCTTGGAAGGAATTTGTTTGTTTGCTGGGAAACACAGGTTCTGTTATTCTCTAAAGTATGATACTACCCATAATTCCTTTGGCACTTTTTTGTGGGACAACAGAGTGTGGCTGAGCCAAAATGCACCCCCCTTTTTCTCTGCAAAATGCAGAGAAAGGTGTCCCTGCTTAATCTTCTTTGACGTTACCTTGAGAACAGGTGTGATGTGTTTGATCATCTTACAGGCCATAGCTTTGGAGGAGAGGGGTCAGAATTCAGTGATGGAGCACAAGCTTTGCATGTCGAAGGTTCAGTCCCCAATATCGTTAGTTAAAAGGGTCAGGTAGTCATTGCTGGGGAAAGCTCTGCTTGAGATCCTAGAAAACCACGGTCAGTGGAGGTAGACCATATGGCTGATAGTCCAACTTTGTATGTTCAGTTGTGCAGTGACTGTGCTCCATGTCATCCCTTAATACCATTTGTTTTTCTTGAGCTGCAAAACTTCAGACTGAGGCAAGGAAACATAAAAATTGTTCACATGACTGTGCAAAGCTGGGAAGGAGCAGGAAACTCAGTAGGGAATCCAGAGAGCCTTGGGACCTGCTCTTACCCAACTTCTTTAAAGCAGGGCTACCTCATCCTTTTACCTTGGTTTTAAGGTAAAAGGTAAAAGGTGAAGAGCCCCTTCCTTCCTCAACAGTCCTGATCGCGTATGCAATCGGGGCTGTTTGTGGAAGCTCCCAGCAGCCTGGCTGGCTCTCCACCATACAGTGCTGCCCGTAGAGTGGCCAGGAAGCTGGGAGCTGCTGCATTGATGTAGGGAGCCTCTCTGCTGCCCGAGCAATGCATTGTGGGATACCGGAGGACTTCCTTCTCCAGATCCCTTCTGCAAAGATCTCCACTGCAACTATCATGTGGGTGCACGGCGGAGCACTGGAGGATCTTTATTCATGTGGGGTAAGGTAGGTATATGCCTGTCTTCCCCCCAGCCCTCCCTAGCCCCAGAGATTTCAATCATGTGAACAAATCTTTTGGCTGACATCTTGACTAATGAAGTACTTGTGGGGGGGAAAGTGCTAAGTCTGGAGCTTGCGTCTGAGACAAGCATTGCACTCTAGCAAGCACATGTTCACCTCTGCAACAGCATGCAATTGTAGCACATTTCATTTGCTTTTAAATGAAAATGCTGTGCAGTTTCACAATTGTGCAAATCTGTGTGTTTAGCGCAACTATATAATCTTCTTGCACTAGTACAACTTTGCTTGTTAGTCAGGATATCAGCCACTGTCCTCATTTGATTCATTTAGCCTCATTCTGCTCCCTGCTAATGCCAGAAAGCCAATAAGATTTGGCTATGTAACAGGAACACAAATCCAAATCACAGGGAGGGCAATACCTACCCTGTTCTTTATCATTCCTCCATTGATTTCAGGGCTGAGTTGTCCAATTATTGAAAAGAAGTCCTACTTTTGGTCTTAGCCAAAAGGCCAAGATGTAATTGAAAAATAGTTTCTAGAGTTAAAGCCTTGTGAAGCCTGTATCCAGTACAGGGATGTACATATATGACTGTATTTTTTGGCTTCAAAATTATCACACAAGGTAATTGCAAGTCGCCTTGATGTGTCTAGCTTAGGGGGATTGTTTAATTGCATTACATTGTATCTTATTTACTTAAATTATACCTCTGTTTGATCCAAAGCACCAGGGAAGGATTATAGCAGAACAGAAATAAATACTATCTGACAGAACAGAGAAGTCTGATAAATGCTGTTAACTGTAGTGCAATGTAGCCAGCTAATACAGCCAGTGAGGAAAAATGTACATCATGACTCCAGATCCAGTGAGATCCATTTGATAGTCTTAAAGCTGGATCGAGACCATGTATGTATAGTTACTTTGGAAACCAAAAATAATCTTGGCTCAAGGCCAGCCCACTGATGAAGCTGGGTGAGGCAGCCACTTCAGGTGGCAGGTTGGTAGAGGTGGCAAATTGCTGACCCTCCATTTCTGCAAGCCTGACACCTTCTGGACAACTTAGCCAGTGTTGATGTATTAGCTGCTGCCACTGCTTTCCTTCTTCTCTGCTGTTGCCTCCAACACTTTCAAAAAATGGAGGGGAAAGGAGCAGAAGAACGTATGGAAGGAGAAAAGCAGAGTGCTAGGTGGGACTTGGAGCAGAGGAGGAGGAGGAAAGCAGTAACAGAGGTGCCAGTAAGGTTAGGGGGGAAAGAAGGAGTCCTACTGGTAAGGGTGGGGAGAGAAAGGAGCTCTGCTGGGGTGGGGGAGAATAATGGCCCCACTGAGGTTGGAGTGAAGAAGAAAAGTGGCCCCACTGGGTTTGGGAAAGAGCACAGGAAAATCCTGGGTTGGGGGAAAGAACTGAAGTGGGGGAAGTGTATGGAATTGTAAGATCCAGGAAGATAAGCTGGGAGAGGAGAAAGATTCAGGCAAAGAGCAAGTTCCCTGCTAACTGAGCAAGGAGACACCTTTCTAAAGTGGTGATTCTCTTTATTGAGCAGGAAGACAGCAAGTGACCCTCTCCATCCCCAGCACAGCATCCCTCCAATGGCTGTTGCTGGTGCCTAACTTATGTCTGTTCCTTTTTAAAGATTGTGAGCCCTTTGGGGGACAGGGAGCCATTTTCCTTATTTATATCTCTGTAAACCGCTTTGGGAGCTTTTGTTGAAAAGCAGGCGATAAATATGCATCGTAGTCATCGTAGTCTGGGCTGTGGAGGCTGCTGAAGAAGCCGGGGACAAAAGAGTCAAGGAAATGGGGAAGAAGATTGGACAACTTGTGGGGTGGAAGCCCAAGAGGAGGAGGAGGCTCACCATGCTGTAGTGGAACTTGCATCTGCCCTGTCTTGAGTGCTTAACGAGGTTTTGTTTTTGGAAAGTGCATAGGCAAAGTATTTCTCCTTCCTACTGCTGCTGAACAGCAACATGATGTGCAGAAGGCAGCCAATCAAGCTTTTCACAAGATGAAGATATTGTCAGTCACTGTCCACACTTCACACCTAGGGAGAACATGCAGAAAGGCATGTTTGAACTCCTGTTCTGCTACAAAGCATGGAATTAACCATAATGCATTGGGCTCTCTTGTCCTGTAAGGAATAACATCTAACTCCCAGGGAACAGGGGAACTGGTTTTTATACATATATACTTTTATACATATATTTTTTATACATATATATTAATGCTTGTAATATACAACAATTGATGTCAATAACAAAAAAGCACTCTATGTAAAAAGTGCCTTTCCTTCAAGTTACCGCAGTGGTACAGCAACAGGGATAAGCCATTTGCATGTGGGGTATGAATACTTCCCCTCCCCTCTCCTCCCCCACTCTTCTGTAACATATGCTATCTCCCTAGGTTTTCCATTACAATCTTTTCACCAGGTGACACCAGTGTTGCTACTCACCCGGACTATTCATGGAGCTTCAAGGATGACTAATCCTCACTTTGTCGGTTTTTTTTTTTTTTTTTTTTTTGCATGGCTGCATTGTGATGCATCGTTCATGCTTTAGTGCATATTAGAGAGAAGGAGGCTACTGGATTTTGCAAGCTCATGCATGGCAGGGTTCTGATGTGCTATAAATGGCCTGAAGCATTGCAACCTGCATTGCTCAGCACACCATCAGGACACCACAGAGGCAACCTGGTAGGAGTAGGAAGGGTTTGGCTGGAGGTATGGGTGCTCTTCCATGTATGGAGGGTAAATAATCATACTCAATCTCTCTTTTATTTGGGGTTAGAGGACCATTACAATCAAAACATTCTTTTAGCAACATCCCAAATTGACTGTGTTCTGGGAAACCATGAGGTTCTCTGTAAGCTTAACAGGGATTCCTCAGTGAGGAGATCAGAAATGGTGGTCAAGCTTCTCAGAAAGACAGCTTGCCCACCACTCCATCACTCCCTAAAAGATGGAGCTTCCAAGGAACATTGTGCTCTAAGGCACAGATTCTCCACCTTGAGTCCCCAGATGTTGCTGGACTACTACTCCCATCAGCCCCAGTCACAATGTTCTTTGGCCATTGTGGAGGACTCAAGGTTGGGAACCCCTGCCCTTAGTTGTAGTCTGGAGTAATGCATCAGGACCAACAGGAGAGAGCTGGTCTTGTGGCAGCAAGCATGAGTTGTCTCCTTTGCAAAGTAGGGTCTGCCCTGGTTTGCATTTAAATGGGAGCCTACATGTGTGAGCATTGTAAGATATTCTCCTTAGGGGATGGGGCCACTCTGGGAAGAGTACCTGCATGTTTGCATGCAGACAGTCTCAAGTTCCCTCCCTGGCATCTTCAAAATAGGGCTGAGAGAAACTCCTGTCTGTATCCTTGGAGAGCTGCTGCCAGTCTGTGTAGACAGTACTGAGCTAGATGGATCTATGGTCTGACTCAGTATAAGGCAGCTTCCTATGTCCCTAGGTCTGATCAGCAAGCATTCTGTGCAAACTGACGGCATGCTGTAGAACCCTTTCCAGAATCCCCTGCAACATGCAGGGGTTCCATGACAGAGGTGCAGAAGTTCCTTGGCAGATTAGTCAATTCAGAGAAGGTTCTCTGTAGCTAGCAAAGAAAACTACTACCGTTAACAGCATAAAGGATGTGCTGTCTTTCAGATGCCCTCAGCTCCAGTACATCCCTCTGGAAATTTGATCTGCTTAGTCTATATTCCTATCGCCATGAATTTGAAGTGATTAACAAGACTCTAGGTTTCACATTTCCACAGCTGGCATTCGAAAGTTTGGAGATTCGCTCCGGTATCTGGCTGATTGAGGCCTACACTGTTTATCTCAATTTTCATTCCATTCTGGGTCTGCCAACCCTATCTCCGTAGCTTTTTGATAATGGCACATCTTCTGTGCGTCAAAATCTCACCTCTGATTTCAAGCAAGTCTCTCCTCCCCTTCTGTGGTAACTATACAAAATTGCTTACTTCCTAGCTTCCATATCTAATTCTGAGCTGGCATTACAGAGAAGATAATGATTTCCCTTTTAATCGCTGCCTGTCTAATACTGAACAGATTGGAAGGGGACAAAATGGATTTTTTGTAGTAGCGATCCTGTATATTATATATATTATAACCCCATTACATTGATCTCTTTGGGGGATTTTTGGTGTGAGCCAGACCCTGGGCACTCTTTGATCTTTTTGCACGTCGTCCACAGTGGATGAATTGGTCTTATTACCGACAAAGGACACAGGGCCTGTTTAGATAAATAACGCTGTGTGTTTTCTATCTCCTTGAGCTCTGGGGTGCTTGCTTGCTTGTTTGCTTTGTTTAAAAAAGCACTTGCCATCAATATTCTGGCCTAGTTTTATTTTATTTTATTTTATTAATGCAAGTCCCTATTATCTCTCGAAGCACTTCCCAATCCGGCTTCTCAGAAGATCCATATTAATTTGCTATGATCATTTCATTTTTATGCTTTCTTTCACCTCATATTAGCTTCTGCTGAGGCAGGCAAGCTGCATGAGCTCTTTCTCTCTGCAAGCAAAAGATGCTCTCTTTTTTTGTCTCTCACTGGGACATTTATGCCTCTCTCTCTCTCACTCTCTCTCAAATCATATTCGCTAGTGTTTTAATATTCCATTCTGTTGCTCCTCATTTACTTAATAATCTTTTGCCAAACACTTTCTATGCATGAGAGCGGGTGGCATATATTGGCTAGGAATCAGAGTAGAGAGGCCCCTGCTTTAAATCTAGTGGCGGCCCCAGATATTGGTGTGCCTGGGGCAGGGTGTCAGATGTCCCCTCCGCCCCCATGTGCTTCACAACTTTGGCTCCTCCACAACCTCCAGTAGCTGCTGCTGGGCTAGTAATAAATAGGGGAAGGCAGAAGAAAATGAAATGAAGGCAGAGGGTAGTACAGCATTGCAGATGCTTTTGTTGAAAAGCAGTATATAACATTTGTTCTAGTAGCAGTAGTGGTAGTAGTAGTAGTAGTTGTAGTAGTAGCCTTCCCCTTTTCATTATGAGAGAGGGAGGTTGTGGCTTGTGCCAGCAGGGGTAGTGGGTGTGGAAGGCAGGACTGGCAGGTGCAAACAGCTAAAGAGATGGAGAAAGAGGGGCAGCTGGTGTCAGTGGGGTGGAGAGTGTGGTGGGTGGGAGGCAAACAGGTGCAGCGGTGTCTCCTCTCCCTTTCCTTTCCACCCAGCTGTGGCTTCATATCTCTCCCCCTCTCCCCCTATCATTTTGTAACACAGCTGCAGCAGGGTGGAAAGAAAGACAAAAGCAGAGATACCCAGCCACTCCAGGGGGAAGAGAGAGGGAGACCCTCTGTGGGCACATCCACAAGGGCTCTTATGCATCTCTGCACCACCACCATTGCTCTCTTGGACCCCACACCTCTTCCCATTGCTCTGAGTCCTACAACAACCCTCATCCCAAGGATGGCCCTACACTTACTGACTTGGAAAGATTCTGCAGACTAACTTACCTAGGCTATTTCTGCAGCTTCAGAGCACTAGAGCTCTACATCAGTACATGGGTTGAAGATCAATGGCCCGTCGTCACCCACAGAGCATCCAGATGGGGAAAGCGAGGCGTTGAGTGGGAACTGAAAGGATCCTGTGTTTAACAGTTGCATCTTGCTAGTCTGATTGTTCTGATTTGGGATCCCTCTCTGGAACAATTTGCTAGTCTTGCTGAAATGCCTTTTGGTTCCTGAAAATGCCAAACATATGTAAACTTCCTTTCAGGACTTCTGCACAGTGCCAACTCCCTCTATAACTCCAAAATCCTCTTCAAAATTCACCCCTTTTTTTTTTTAGGGACAAGCTGCACGTGGTGTGAAACACAACATTAATAGGGCTGGTTGGGCTTGTTTTTAAGTGAGCAAATATAGCCACTGGATAAGGACCATGCCTGGCAAGATCAGGACATTTGCAAGTATCAAGGGCACTTAATCATACCCCCCACTGTAAACTTCATCTGGACTGGGCCCCCCACAGCTGCTATTTATGAAGGGGAAATGTTCCCATGAGTGCAGATGGGATTGTCTTTTTCTCCGCTAAATATTGCGTGCAGAGGGTGGGGTCCAGATCCAAACTGTGGCAGAGCGTAAGATTAAAACCTTCTACCTCAGCCATGGTTTTGATCTGTGGGGCGGGGGGTGGAGACTAATTTACTCAGTTAAAAACAAGCCTAACCGCTCTCAACGTCACCCTTAGTTTGGACCTGAGAAGCCCTTAGTCCCTGAGGAACATAGGAATCTGCCCTGCACTGTTCCATCTAGCTCAGGATTATCTCCACCAGAGATTCTCAACGTTGGGTCTCCAGCTGTTATTGGACTTCAGCTCCCATAATCCCCAGCCCTAGTGGCCTTTAGTTGGGGATTAGGGGAGTTGAAGTCCATTAACATCTGGGGACCCAAGGTTGAGAATGACGTGAGGTAGTCTGACGGCAGCGGCTAGGGAAGATGCAAGCCAGCCCTACCTAGAGGAGATGCTGCCAGGGCTTGAACGCGGGCCTTTCTGCATGCAAGCAAGCAGCTGCTCTTCACACTGAGAACTATGCCTCTATCGACACAGAACTACAACAAATCCTCAAGTTGATGTGCAACTGTATTTGCATGCATTTCTCCTTTGTCGCCTTCACCTCCCTCTGCCTCCCTTCCCTATAAGAATCCTCCTCCCCCTGAATCGTTCGCCAGTTCTCCTCAGCAGAGGTGACTGTGGCAACTTCCTGGTTTGGAGCATGAAAGCCAAAGTCACTTTCAGACTTGCAAATGACATCATTTAGAACAATAATGAAGAGAAATCTTGCCAACATGTCCCCTTGCAAGTAACCTGGCTGTGTTCATACAGAACCCCAGAGACAGGTACTCATCGGTATGTGCTGTGTGCGTAGCCATAAATTCAGGTGGCACATTAACGTCATTAACTGCTTCGCTTCCTGGAAAGGCAGGTTGAACTGGCAGCAGTGCAGTTGCCTGAGAGAGGAGCAGCTTTTCTTCCTAGAGCCGGAGCACGGGAGAGTTAACAAAAAAGGACCATTCAAGCCTTACTTACCATAAATGTCCAGATGGATATTCTAATAAGAGAGCAAAGATGTTCCCCACACACACCCCTTTAATTTTAACTACAAAACAGAGGCATTGTAGCTCATGTAACCACTACAACCCTGAGACAAAAGGACTGCACCAATCAGCCCTCAGTTGGCTGAACTCTTGGACAGTCCACATGTTCTGCTGGGCTCCTACTGGCAATCGGTGAATTCACACTGGCCCCTGTGAACTGAAAGTGTATGGATTCAAATTCTGACAGATTCCTTCATCTGAATGGTAGGGGGAGAATGCACATTACAGACTGGAACTAGCTTGTAGTTGTTCGCTCCTCACAGGGAACGTTGGGAGAACTCGTTTGTGGAAGGGTGAACAAAATTCCTATTAGAATTCTCAATATCCTGAAGAAACTACAATTCTCAGGATTCTTAGGTGGAGAGCCAAACCAGTTGAACTGGGATGAAGCCAATAAAGATGTTATTCTCATTACCAGCCCTACCCAGGTAGGGCAGTGCCAGTCTAGTTAGAGCTGGTCATGAGTATCACTGGGATCAGTCCCAATCCTGCTGCTCCTTGCCATGAAGTGCCAATTTCAAAAGGGATCTCATAAGAACAGCCCTGCTGGATCAGGCACAAGCCCTATCTAGTCCTGCATCCTGTTGCACAGAATGGCCTACCAGGTGCTGCTTGGAAGCCCACAGGCAGGAGCTGAGGGCATGACCTCTCTCCTGCTGTTGCTCTCCTGCAACTGGTATACGGCATCCTGCCTCTGAGGCTGGAGGTAGAGTGATGTTGCTAGAACTTACAATTCGCTGATTTAGAATACAACTGTGCCTAGCATGTAAGGAATGATGGAATGTAATTGTCAAAAACAGATGACCAGACCACAAAATCTGTGTGCATGCAAGGAGTACCTGTGTGAGCTTTCTCCACATGACCTGTGCCCTCCCCCCCCCCCCCCAGGTGCTGATATGTATAGAGCTTAAACAGCTACAACTTGCACATGGCCACTCAATGAATGTCTGGATGTCAGAGTAGAACGTGAGGTTATGTACACACACGTGTGCGTGCACACACACACACACACACACACACACACACACACACACACACATTGATTGTTTTAAAAGTCAATTAGGCTTTTATTTTTTAGGAATAACTCTAGTGAGAGAGCATTCACAGGTTCCATTCTGAATACTACATTAACAGGATTTTTGTCGCACATGTGGAGGGATGATTCAGATTATCACCCCTCACATGCGATTAAAGGACATGTCAAGGATTAGTTGGCACATTAGGCTTTATTTGTTTGTTTGTTTTTACATTTATATCTCATTCTTCCTCCCAGAAGCCTAGACTGCAGATAGGTCTCTCAGTCTCTTGCTGACTGCAGAGAGAACATCTGGATTCTATCCTGAACATCTGAATTCAGACAGAAGAATGGGGGGAGTGGGGCATGGAACCACAGGTCCATTGTACCCACCGTTACATGTTACATGTGAATTTGGCCATTTTGTAGTCCTCTCATCTGCTTTACTGATGATCCTTCTCTGTTTTGAGTTTCTTATGTGTTCCTTCTTGTACCAAAGGAGCCACGGAAGCTCTTATCTATATGCAAAGGGCAGAGTGTGTCATGTGGAATCCTCCACATGAGGATTCCCAAAGGAAAAAGGTGAGGTCAGTGAGGGATGGCATGGCATTCTGGAAGTAGAAAGGTCACCAAAAGTGTAGCTTACAAAATATCTGGTCCAACAAACTCTGGTCAACTCTGATCAAACTCTGGTCTAAAAAACTCTGATCCAAAAAGAACAGTAAAGTGGGAGAAGGCAATAGTAAATCTCTCTTGTATTCTACCAAAGACAACCACAGGGCTCTGTGGTCACCAGGAGTTGGCACCAACTTGACGGCACACTTTACTTAAGTGGGCAGTACTCAATTCTTGACAATTGGACAGGGGTACCTTTGAATCCAAATAGGAAAAGGCCCATTCATACCTCGGGAACAACGTTACTGCTGGTACGTTTTCATAGCTGTTAATGCCATGAGGCAGCCCAGTCATTTGGCATGTGAATCCTAACCTATGAAGCTGCCCTATACCAAGACAGATACTTTGTCCATTGAATCCAGCATTGTCTACTCTGACTGACTATTACTCTCTGGAGGCGTGGCTCAAGACCTCTGTGCATCTGAGGCAGAGCACCTAAGGCTCTGCCTCAGGTGCACCCTGTTCCTCCTCTCCCCCATGTTTTAAACAGAGGGATGAATGAGGGCATCCTGCAGTCTTGCTGGGGACCCAATAATCAGCTGCTGGAGGCAACTGCTTCACCTTGCCACATGGAATGACCGCCCCTGCTCTGGAGTCTCTGTGATGTTTTTTCTAGCACCTGTTGCCTTTGAATTGGAGACATACAGGGCTGAATTGGGGGCCCACACATACAATGTGTGCACTCTGAGATTGAGCTGTGGCCCTTCTCTATGCTCAGCTCCCTTTTTTGGGCTAGCTAAAAACAAGTATGACTGGCTGACATTGCAAGCAAG
Source organism: Hemicordylus capensis (assembly GCF_027244095.1). Classification (NCBI taxonomy): domain Eukaryota; kingdom Metazoa; phylum Chordata; class Lepidosauria; order Squamata; family Cordylidae; genus Hemicordylus; species Hemicordylus capensis. The sequence goes on from NC_069658.1 coordinate 8,372,530, forward strand.
GACGTCAAGAACTGAGGCAGCAAGAAAGTCGCCTAACAGAACATCCAAACAAACTGGCTGGTGCACTGAGAATGGTGCCTGCCTTCCCCTACCCCATGAAGTCCTCTGTGCGACCTAACATATGTCCCTGAGGGTTGTGCAGCCCTCAGTACATAGTCTGGAAGATCTCTTATGCTGCTCTCTTGTTGCACCAGCACTTCCTTGCTCTGAATGTCAGCCACTACCTTCTGCAAAGAGATACCTTTTAACATGATAGAAGCCCAGCAGAGAAGGGAGAGTCCATCTACCTCCCACTCAGTGCTGCCTGGAGTGAGAGACCAGGTAGGTGCTGGGGTTCATTCTGCTGTTGCCTGCCTTTGCTTCCCCTGCGGGGCTGCAGCCTCAGGTTAACATATGCAGGAAGTGTGGGCAGGATTGGGACCAGCCCCTGAGTGATTCAGCTGTTCCTTGGGTCACCTGCTCAGTTTTGGGCTTTATAGAAAGGTGGCGAGGTCGCCACCGCAGGGGTGACACCAAAGGGGGTTGCCACTTTGGGGGAGGGCGAGGGCTAGAGGGCTTCTGTTTAATTAGTTTTAAGCTGTTTTAGACTTGGGTTGAAGTTGCTGTAATGTGTATGGGTTTGTCTGGAGATGGGGAGACAGGCGGTGCCTTCTTTGACTATGGGGCAGCTATCCCGGTGGTGGTGGTGGGGAACAGAAGAAGTAACATTGGCAGGTCAGTGGGCCATTCCGGGGGAAGGGTAGTCAGAAATTTAATAGCAGTCTCCGCTTCCAGCTGTCCTGCCAGCTCTTTGACCTTGGGGAGCACTGCCAACAACCCACATAGCTTTTCCCTGCTCCTCTGTAATGCCAGGTCAGTCCAAAATAAATCTGAACTCATCCATGATTTGATCATGGATGAAGGGGTCGACCTGGTATGTATTACCAAGATTTGGTTGGGGGAGGCTAGTGGTCCAGTTTGGTCCCAGCTTCTCCCTCCAGGATATTATGTAGAGGAGCATGTGAGGGGATGTGGGCGGGGAGGTGGGGTGGCTGAGGTCTATAAGGATAACATCTCCCTTACCAGGGTCCCTATCAGGGTATAGGACCATATTGAATGTGTGTAATTGAGTTTGGGGACCAGGGATAGATTGGGACTTCTGTTGGTGTACCAATCACCCCGCTGCCCAGCGGAATCCCTTACTGAGCTCACAGAATTGGTCGCGGAACTCACGTGGGAGTCTCCCAGACTCTTGGTGCTGGGGGACTTCAATGTACATTTCGGGACCAATCTGTCTGGGGTAGCTCAGAAGTTCATAGCGGCCATGACAACTATGGGCCTATCCCAAGTGGTCTCTGGACTGACGCGTATTGCAGGTCACACACTTGATTTGGTATTTTACTCTGATCAGGGTGGTGTTCCGTGGGTGGGGACTCCTGTGATTTCCCATTGTCATGGGTGGACCATCATCTGGTTAAGGTTGGACTTACAACCACTTCCCACCTCAGCAGGGGCGAGGAGCCCATTAGAATGGTCCGCCCACAGAGGTTATTGGATCCACTAAGATTCCAAGAAGCCTTGGAGGGATTTAATTTTGGCTTTGCTGGTGATCCTGTTGATGCCCCGGTAGAGAATTGGAACAACTTGCTCACCAGGGCAGTAGACATGATTGCTCCCAAGCATCCCCTCCGACCCATTTGGCCCCTTGATATACGGAAGACCTACGGGGGATAAAATGGCAAGGTAGGTGACTGGAGTGCAAATGGAGGAAGACTCAACTCAAATCTGATAGCTTGCGATATAGAGCACATTTAAAGATCTATGCTCAGGCAATACATGCAGCAAAGAGGCGGTTACTAGATGGAGACTCCACAATTAATTTGATGTCTGAGCTGGAGGTGCCCAACAACTCCTGTTATGTGATTTGCCGGGATTGGTTTCATTTTGTTACTCCTGAGGATGTGGACAAGCTGCTTGGAACAGTGAGTCCTACCACTTGTTCACTTGACCCTTGTCCAACATGGCTTGTTCGATCTAGCAGGTAGGTTATTGTAAACAGCCTGGTGGAAATCATAAATGCTTCTCTGAGGGAGGCCAGGATGCCTCCTTGTCTTAAGGAGGCAATTATTAGACCTCGTCTAAAGAAGCCTGCATTAGATCCCTCAGAGTTGAGCAATTATAGGCCTGTTTCCAACCTCCCATGGTTGGGCAAGGTAACTGAGAGGGTGGTGGCCTCTCAGCTCCGGGCGGTCTTGGAGGAAACTGGTTATCTAGACCCATTTCAAACTGGTTTTTGGGCAGGCTATGGGGTGGAGACTGCTTTGATCGGCCTGATGGATGATCTCCAATTGGCAATTGACAGAGGAAGTGTGACTCGGTTGGTCCTTTTGGATCTCTCGGTGGCTTTCGATACTATCGACCATAGTATCCTTCTGGAATGTCTGGAATGTCTGAGGGGGTGGGAGGCACTGTTTTACAGTGGTTCTGCTCCTACCTCTCGGATGGATTCCAGATGGTGTCAATTGGAGACTGTTGCTCTTCAAAATCTGAGCTTAAGTATGGTGTCCCTCAAGGCTCTGTACTTTCTCCAATGCTTTCTAACATCTACATGAAACCACTAGGAGAGATCATCAGGGGATTTGGAGGTGGGTGTTACCAGTACGCTGATGACACCCAGATCTACTTCTCCATGTCAGCTTCTTCAGGAACTGGAATATCCTCCCTAAATGCATGCCTGGAAGCAGTAATGGGCTGGATGAGGGAGAATAAACTGAAGCTGAATCCAGATAAGATGGAGATACTTATTGTGTGGGGTCAGAAATCTAGAGACGATTTTGATCTGCCTGTTCCAAAAGGAACAGGTTCACAGTCTGGGAGTATTTCTGGATTCACACCTCTCCCTGGTTTCTCAGGTTGAGGTGGTGGCCAGGGGTGCTTTCTATCAGCTTCGGCTGATACTCCATCTGCGCCCTTTTCTCGAGATCAATGACCTCAAAACAGTGGTACATCTGTTGGTGACCTCCAGACTTGACTTTTGTAATGCGATCTACGTGGGGCTGCTTTTGTACGTAGTCCGGAAACTTCAGTTGGTTCAGAACGCGGCAGCCAGGTTGGTCTCTGGGTCATCTAGGAGAGACCATGTTACTCCTTTACTGATGGAGATACACTGGCTGCCAATAGGTTCCCAGACACAAAACAAAGTGCTAGTTATAAGCCCTAAATGGCTTAGGCCCTGGGTATCTAAGAGAGCATTTTCTTCACTACGAGCCCCACCACCCACTGAGGTCATCTGAGGAGGTCTGTCTCCAGTTACCACCAACTCATTTTGTGGCTACACAGAGACGGGCTTTCTCAGTCGCTGCCCCGAGATTTTGGAATGCGCTCCCTGCTGGGATACAATCCTCCCCATCTCTGGCAATTTTCAAAAAACACCTGAAAACCCATCTTTTCGCCCAAGCTTTCTCAGCTTCATAAATTTTGTGGGTTTTAATATCTGGCTTATTTGAAAATTAAAAACCTGACTTCAGGATTTTAATCACTGTAATTGTTTAATTGTTGTTTTAAAATGATTTAAAATTGTTAATTGTTATATCGTTTTTTAATTTGTTTTAGCTTTTTACTGTTTTAGTGGTTTGTTTTAATTGTAAACCACCCTGAGCCATTTTGGAAGGGCGGTATACAAATCACATAAATAAATAAATAAATAAATAAATAAACAAATAAATAATCTTCAAGGAAGAGAAAAGAGGCCTTGAAGAATATCTAATGGACAGTGAAGAAGATGCACTTAAAATGGTGAATAAAGAGAAACTATTAAACACAAATGAAACAAAGCAGGCCTACAAGAAAGAACAAGTCAAGAACTGAGCAGAAAAATGAAAAAATAAACCCCTGCATGGTCAGTATTTCAACAATATAACTGGAAAATCAAACATCACAAAGACCTGGCAATGGCTTAAGAATGGCAACTTGAAGAAAGAAACAGAGGGTTTATTACTGGCTGCACAAGACCAGGCACTAAAAACAAATGCAATAAGAGCAAAAGTAGACAAATCAACAACAAACAGCAAGTGCTGCCTTTGTAAAGAAGCAGATGAAACAGTGGACCACCTAATCAGCTGTTGTAAGAAGATTGCACAGACTGACTACAAACAAAGGCATGATAAGGTAGCAGGGATGATACACTGGAACATCTGCAAAAAATACAAGCTACCTGTAGCCAAAAATTGGTGGGGCCATACAATTGAAAAAGTTGTAGAAAACGAAGATGCAAAAATATTATGGGACTTCTGACTACAAACATCTGCCACACAATACACCAGATATAACTGTAGTCGAGAAGAAAGAAAAACAAGTTAAAATAATTGACATAACAATACCAGGGGATAGTAGCAATACCAGGGGATAGCAGAATAGAAGAAAAAGAAATAGAAAAAAATAACGAAATACAAAGATCTACAAATTGAAATTGAAAGGTTGTGGCAGAAAAAGACCAAAATAATCCCAGTGGTAATTGGCGCCCTAGGTGCAATTCCAAAAGACCTTGAAGAGCACCTCAACACCATAGGGGCCACAGAAATCACCATCAGCCAATTACAAAAAGCAACTTTACCCGGACCAGCCTGTATTCTGCAATAACAAAAGCAACAACATTGATCATAAAATTCAGCTGTCCCAGCTCCTTGGGAAGGACTCGACATCTGGATAAAACAAACCAGTCAATAACACCTGTCTGACTGTGTAAATAAATAAATAAATAATAATAATAACGGCTCTCTTGCATTAAGCAGGAGATACTGTAGCAACGGTCCCTATCCAACACAAGAACATAAGAACAGACCTGCTGGGTCAGACCCAAGGCACATCTAGTCCAGCATCCTGGTTCACACAGTGACCCACCAGATGCCTCTGGGGAGCCCATAGGCAAGAGGTATGTGCATGCCCTCTCTCCTCCTGTTGCTTCCCTGGCAAAATGTCTTAACCACTGTTTGCCTTGTGTTTCTTTCTAGACTGTAAGTCCTTTTGGGACAGGGAACCCATATTCTAATTCCTTTTGGTATGTAAATCACTTTGAGCCAATTGACATGAACACAGCCCCCTATCTGTGATGATGGGGCAGTTTGAAACTCACTGGGTCATGTACTGCAGCTTCCAGACTAACCTACCTCAAAGGGCTCTTGTGGGGATGAAAATAATGTACAGAAGGCCAATCCTCTTAGCCAATTGGGCTGGAGTGAGGGAGGATCTTCCTCCCTCAACTCTGATTCCATGGGACAGAAATTGTGGTGCTATAGTTCGGATGTAATGCTGGTGCTGCAAGATGAGAATTAAAGGTTGTGAAACTCCACTCTGACCGCAGGTTCAGAGTAGGGATGTGCATAAAACCGGTTCTCCCGGTTCGGTTCGGTTCTGGTTTTGCCGGACCACCCCCCGGTCCGGATCACAAAAAGTGGCTGGTTTTGAAGGGGACATTGTGTTCTACCTGCCACCCAAATTTCAAGTCGATTGGACCTTCCTCTGATTTTTTACAATTTTTTTTTTAAAAAATTAATTCTTGCCCATAACTCGCAATGTGGAGCCCTTAGGGGCAAAAAAGCTGGGGTGGGTGGTAGCCACCCATGGGTGTCCTCCACCCCAAAAATCCCAAGGCAATTGGTTGCTCCTAGTATTATTGGTGAATTTTTGAAGAAATTTTTTTCCATTGGCTAGAATGGGGGTTTGGGGCTGCCCCAGACCCACCTCTGTGGGGTGGCAGCACCCCCAAAGTGGGTCCGGGGCCATGGCAAAAATGCCCTCAGTCCCTCCCTGCAATCCCCGTAGAGATAGGAGTGATGGTTCTGTTGTTTTTCTGAGGTGTTCTGAGTGTAGATTCTATGATAGCTTATGAGATTTCCAATGAGACACCATGAATCCACTCTCATTTGCTATCACAGAATCCACACTCACTCAGAACACCTCAGAAAAACAACAGAACCATCACTCCTATCTCTACGGGGATTGCTGGGAGGGACTGAGGGCATTTTTGCCATGGCCCCGGACCCACTTTGGCGGTGCTGCCACCCCACAGAGGCGGGTCTGGGGCAGCCCCAAACCCCCATTCTAGCCAATGGAAAAAAAAATTTCTTCAAAAATTCACCAATAATACTAGGAGCAACCCAACAATTGCCACCCCATCTTTTTGGCCCCTCTCTCTGGGCGCCCTAACACGTAACACCTAGTCAGTCCATCTTAATGCCTACCTACTACCACCACTCCTATCCAAGCAAGTAAGAGGAGGACACTCAGAGAGACAACACCCACTCTCTGATCTAACAAAAAGGCCACTGCTGTGCTGCCTGCCAGCACAGCAGCAGCAGCGGAGCAGCACACTAAGCACAAGAGCAGCACACACAGAGAAGAAGCAGGAGGCGGAGCAGCAGAGCAGCAGACCTGCCGCTCTGCATGATGGGTGACGTGATGCCCAAAGAAACCACCACCTCACTCAGTGCCTGCCACTGACTAGGCCCGACAGACAGAAGCCAGCCAACCTGCTCTGCTCTGCTCTGATGCTCCCCATGGATGATGCACACACACCCTACATCTGCATCCCAATGACCAGACCAGACCAGACCAAGTGCGCAGAGTCAGCACAGGCCAGCAGCCACCAGCCCAGAAACAACAACAGCTACTACTGCTACCACCACAACCAGTGTTGCCGCTACAATAACATTCCCAGTCCAGTCACACGCGCCACAGCCTGAGCCTAGCACACAGCCAACAGCTGCTGCCAGCCAGTGCCTGGCAAGCCCAGCCAACATGAGGAGGAGAGAGCTAACAAGTAGACGGCGCACGCACATCACCAACCCATCACGACGGCGCAACTGCAAGGGGAGAGGGCACAATTACAGGCAGGAGGCAAGGCAATCCTAGCACAGATTTGAAAGTTTAAAATCCACCAGGACATCTTCTAGAATCTAGACTTCTGTTTTTTCTACCACCAGCTGTAGTGTCTAGTTAGTCAGTGTGCTGTGCAGCTGAGCTGAGCTGAGCTGAGCTGCGTGTGAAGAAGGGTGATTGTAGCTAGTTCTTCAGTTTCAGCAGACTGAGCATTGAGCATGGGCAGTGGCCTTGGGAAGCAACACAATTACACGACACTCACCTGCTGCTGCTGGTCCTAGAAGTTGCCTCTTCTCGTCTTCACCTCTTCGTGTGTGTGTGTGTGTGTGTGCAGTGAGTGCATGCCTTTTGCCTTGCTGGAAAGAAATGCTTCTCTGGTCCACCACCACATATCTGCTCAAGGACACAGAGGCCCAAGGCAGAGGTGGTGGTGGCACCAGTGTGAGTGCATGTGTGCTGGTGGTGTTTGCCACCACAGGTGTTTTGTGTGTGTATGTGTGCGCTGCTAGCTAGGAGGGGGGAGGGAGGCAGGGAGGGAGGCAGGGAGGCAGGGGGGAGGAAAGGGGAGGGGGAGAGGGATGTAGAGGGGATTGAAGGGGGGAGGGTCCGGCTCAGAGTTGGTCAGCCACATATTTGTGCACACACGTGCTCACGTGTGTGCTTCGGTGGGAGAGACCAGACTCTCATCATCTGCCAGACCGGGGTTGGGGGCAGGTGAGGCGGTGGTGGGCTGGAAGGGAGGGAGGATGGAAGGTGGTGAAGAGGAAGGGGAGAGGATGAGAGGGGAAGGATGGAGGGAGGCATGGGGGGGGAGGAAAAAAAACATGTAGACAGACACACACCAGAAAGCATCCACACACAGAGACAGTGCTAGGCATCCATTCACACAGACAGACAGACAGACAGACAGACACACAACAGGAAGAGACAGACTGAGCCTGCACCACACACACACACACAGACCCGATTCCCCCCCTGCACAGTTATCAATCAATATGTTGTGTTGGCAGCCAGTTCATTGCTATTCTGATGGTTTTGGGTTTTTTGCCATCAGCCAACATCAACAGTGACCACAATCAAGATGAACATAAGATGATAATAATTCATTCGTTTCATTTCAAAAAATCACCCAATCATTTTCTCCATGTAAACCAAGCCCCCCACACATGATTTCTGGTGACATTTTCAATAAAATCAATTCATTTGGCATTCATCATTTTGTTCTCCCTTTGTCACCTTTTTTTCTTTCTTTTGCATAATTTTGAGGCTTGATTTTGACATGGGGTTTTTAAAGAAAAAATTATTTACATGTTTATTTACTAGTATTTACATATCTACACTGCATTTTTGAACGTATACCCGCCGCTGCCGCTAAGTCTAGTACTCCGTGGGCTGTGCTACTTTGGGGGGGGTGTGCCGTGCCCACGCCAGGTCCCCAAATGCTGACAGGTGGATAGATAAAGGGCCTGTGCTGGTCAGCATTGGGTTTCTTTTTAGGTGGGCGTGGGCATTGTAAACATCTGGCCAGTCGCAGCACTACAACTACTACTACAACTGCATCTCTGTGTGGGCACACTACACGCTGCGACTGGCTGGCACGGCTCAGCATCTGTCACGTCAGCTCAGCTAGAGGTGGAAGGGGGGAGGGTAGGGATAAGCAGAGGTCGAGCCAGGCAGGTGACCAACCATGGGGCAACCCACGGTAATCACTCGCCCGTCTCAAACTGCAGCTTGGGGTAGCCCAACAGGGGGAGGTTCACCTTAAGGAAGACCAGCTGCTCCACCAGACCAGGGTCCAAGCGGGAGCGAGAGGGTGTCACCACGTCCCCGGCACGTGAAAACACCCGCTCGCTCTGGACACTGGTTGGGGGGCAGGAGAGGAGGCGCACAGCCACCACCGCCAGGTCCGGCCAGACTTGGCGGCGGCTCGCCCAGAACTGTGCGCAGTCCACGCCGTCTCCCTCCACAGGCTCCTCCAAGTACTGCGCAACGCATTGCTCAGCACTGGAGGGGGGCCTGGCAGGTCGAGCCTCCCGCATACCAGGCATGGCGCCATAGCAGAACCGCTGAAACCACTGGGCGGATCTCGAGTCGGTAGCAAATGGCTGCTGCGATGGCACCGCCTGGGATGCCGCGCTGCTGGACTGGGAAGAGGGAGGGGAAGGGGAAGCTGACGCCGGCTGGCCGCCCATGCTGCTGCTGGGTGCGGGTTGGGCCGCGAGGGCTGCCCCCGCACCACTACCAACACCCTGGTCTCTGCGGGCCCTAGCGGCCTCCTCCTCCCTAACCTTCTCGACCAGGATGCCCTTCCACCTGGGCAAGTCGTCGGCACTCACGGCATTGCCCTTGAGGGCTGGGTGACAGAGACAAGCGAGGACATACTCCTCCCTGTCTCCCAGCACATCAACGAGCCGCTTGTCAACCCCAGACCTCAGCCTCCCAGCCAGAGCACGACCCTCTGGCGTGGTCAGAGAGATATGGAGTCCACCCATCAGCTTCTCGAGACCAACAGCTGTGGGCAGCGCCTGGCTCAAGGGAGTGGTGTCGCCACACAAGCCCTTCGTGGCAAGCTGGAAGGGCTCGAGTGCCGACACCGCCTCGGACATCTGCTTCCACTCTGCGTTCGAGAAGTCGCAGACATCCAAGGACTCGTCCCTCGCCAGGGCGACAAGGGCTCTCTCCTGCTCCAACAGGCACTGGAACAGGAGGAAGGTGGAGTTCCACCGCGTCTCCACATCCGTAGGGATGAGATGGCGAGGAAGGCCAAGGTCATCCTGCTTCTGGCGAAGCAGTCTCCTGGACTTCTCGCTGCGGTGTGGGCGGCCAGCTTGCGGGACTTATCCACAAGCGTGGCCGTGGCAGCAACAGCAGCTGCGATGGGGCGGGCCCCCTTCTCCTGGGACGCCTTCAGCTCCTTAAGGCCAAGGGCATCCCTGACGGTCAGATGGAGCGTGTGTGCCATACACCGTATGTTCACACAGTCCATGACTGTCTCGACAGCGGCGGTAACGTTGGCTCCATTGTCGGTGACAATGAAGCTGCGGGAGAGGTGTGGACACCCGCCAATCCACTCCTCTATCTGGCGGTCGAGTACGGCCGCCACCTCCTCCGCGGTGTGCCTCGTGTCCATCGTCTCCACGTGCAGGACGGCCCACCTGTGCCGTAGTGCAGCGGGAGCCGCGCCGGACCCGGAAGCATCGCCCGCGGAGGTCCCCTCACTCTCCGGTCCCCACCAGTGGGCAGTGAGGGCCAGGAAAGAAGCGTGCATCCCACTGACACTGGTCCAGAGGTCAGTCGTGAAATGCACGCTTGTCCCGGCCTGAGCTGCACGCAGCTCGGCCGACACGAGCTCCCTGCACCGGCGGTACAGGGAGGGGACCACGTTCCGGCTGAACGTCGTCCTTGAGGGGATGACGTATTCGGGAGCCAGGTATTGGAGAATACGGCGGAAGCCGTTGTTCTCGACCACCTGAAACGGCTGGTCATCGGTGGAAATCATCTCCCCTATGAGGCGGGTGAGGTGATGATGGTCCACGCGAACAATACGCTGGCTGCCCGAGGACTGCGTCCACCGCTGGACGGGCAGTGTAGCCTGCCTGCTGGCTGGCACACTGCCGCTGCCCGCCCTAGTGGCAGATGCACAAGGCGCACTAGCGCTGCCAGCCTGTCCCCTGAGACCTGGGTGGTGACGCTCTAGGTGTCTCCACATAGGCGTCGTACCCAGGTGCGCAGGGTCCCTTCCACGGCTGACAAGCATCCTGCAGTGGACACAGCGGGCGTGGAATGGGTCATCTTGAGGGACCTCAAAATGCACCCATACACCACTGCCCTTGGCCTCCTGCGCCCTGGGCGCCGTCCTAGGCCGTTTCTTGCAGGGTGGCTGCAGTCCTAGGGGGGGCGGCCGCCGCTGCCTGCCCACTGCTGCCACCCAACCCGCCCCTTCCGCCCTCCACAGCGGAGGAAGGGCCCGGCTCAACTGGCATCGGAGAGGCAGGCCTCTCCTCCACCACCTCACCAGACCGCTCCCCACCAGAGTGTCGGGCTTCACGAGGGGGGGCCCCACTGAGCAGCGAAAGGATAGGGGGAAGGGGCCCCAGAGGGAGGGAGAACCTGGCTGCATCGCTGCCAGCCGCACGGTCCTCACCGCCCTCTACCTGCTCTTCCAACTCCACAGTCTCCTCCACCTCAACAACTGGCAGTAGCTCAGCAGCACCTGGTGCCGCCGGCGAGGAGGGACCCGCCACAGCCCTAACGGTGCCTCTGCCTCTGCCGCGATTGGCGGCAGCAGGCGTGGGGAACTGAATCCTGCGCACCAAAGATGGGGCCGGAGCAAAGAATTCTCCAATGGGGAGAACTGGGGTGTCCTCAGGCTCCCCGCGTCCTCTCCCTCCCCGTGCCGCAGGCGCACCCCGCACCTGGCCTCTCCCACCTCTGCCTGCCAGCCTTGAGCGAGCCCTGCCCGCCACATGGCGCTCAGACATGCTGCTAGGTCAGAAGGAGGGAGACTTTAGGAGGAAGGCCAGACAGGGTCAGAAAAATAATTTGGAGGGGCTTAGGGGCCAAAAAAAAGGCAGCTGATTTGGAGGCGGCGGGGGGGAAGTTTGTTTTCAAAAAAGGAAGCCAATTGGGGGGAAAGGAAGACTTTTTGATATGGGGGGGAAGCCAATCAAAGTGAGGGGGAGGGTGTCCTTTTTGAATTTGGGAGTCAACCACCAAGCCAATTGGGGAGATGGGTCTGGGAGGGTTTTTTTTTAGAAAAATAGGGGGTTAAAGGGTGGAACCCCGGTGTGGGAGGGTGGCACGGGCAGTTGGGTGGAGTAGTTGTGGTGTGGGTGGCAAGTTTTTAGCTTTTTGGGGGGGGAGAGTGGATGGGGGGAGGGCACAGCACCTACCAGGGGTGGGGGAGGGATGCAGTCAACGCTTGGGAACCTGCAGATCAAAGGAGGAAACCCTTATTTAGTGAACTGGAACACAAAGTGTGGGTTCTGGGGGGTGGTTCTCAAGTAATGCTCCTGTGGGGGGAGCATCAAACTCAATGCAGCCTATTTAGTGACTCTGAATTGCACACAACCAAAACCAGAACCCAGTCACACCAACACAGAGGTTGAACCCACCCACTCTGTGACTCTGCCCGCCCAATGCCATGGCAAGCAAGCAGCAGCAAACACTTGATGGCAGCCTCATGGATTGAACATCATGATCATCATCATACGTGTGTATTGGCCCAGCATGTAGTGGCAGCATCAGAGCCCAGCCAGGACCCCACTCAGACTGCCCCAGAGGCAAGGAAGCACTCTGGCATGGCATGGGCCCAGCATGTAGTGGCAGCATCAGAGCCCAGCCAGGACCCCAACCAGACTGCCCCAGAGGCAAGGAAGCACTCTGGCATGGCATGGGCCCAGCATGTAGTGGCAGCATCAGAGCCCAGCCAGGACCCCACTCAGACTGCCCCAGAGGCAAGGAAGCACTCTGGCATGGCATGGGCCCAGCATGTAGTGGCAGCATCGCATCAGAACCCTGGACCCCACTCAGACTGCCCCAGAGGCAAGGAAGCACTCTGGAAGGCACCTGTTCAAAAACCACCTGCAAGACGCATGCAATGCAACGCAACACACAGCAGCAATTTCTTTACTGGGCATGGGCATGAAGACACAAGTTTTACAACAGTACATCTCCTCTCCAAGGTTCCCTCCCTCCTCCCCACACCCAAATGCATTTCAGAATAGGGGTGTCCCTATTTAAAACCGCCAGCTAGGGAGAGAAAGGGGCAACAAAAGGTGCACAATCGCACACGCACTAACCCCTCTTCTTCCGGTCCTTCTCCTGCCGCTCACTGCTGGTCACGGATTCGCCGCCGCCAGCCAGCCACCCTGGGCTGAGACACAGCAGGGCGGCCGCACGAGGCACACAGGCAACCGGGGTAGTTCAACAACGATGGAGGGGCAGAAGTGAGGAGACAACACTATTTGTGTCGCTCAACTCACCCCCAAGCAGAGACAAAATCAACCAAAAACTATAAAAAGAAAAAAAAACCGATGGCAGCCGCCAGGTGGGTAGGCTACTGTGTGCGGCTGCAGCTGTGGGAGAGGAGGTGGAAAGTGAAGGGGAGCAGAGAGAGAAAAGACTAAGAGAGAGAGAAAAGAGGGGGGGGCAGGGACAAAGAGAAAGAGAGGAGAGAGAGAGAAAAGAAAGAGAGAGAGAGGAGAAAGAGAGATGATAGAGAGAAAGAGGAGAGAGGAGAAGCGCAGCGCAGCAGGGAGGGGGGATTCAGGTGTGGGGGGAGGACACAGCAGTAGCAGCGGTCCAAAGAGGTGGGGGGAGCAGAGAGGGTGTGTGTGGTTGGGGGCTAGTGTGTGGCAGGGGGCCTGGGGTAAGTGGAGAGAGTCGGGGGCAAGGAGGAAAAGAGGTGGGGTGGGGGGAGCAGAGAGGGTGTGTGTGGTTGGGGCTAGTGTGTGGTAGGGGGCCTGGGGTAAGTGGAGAGAGTCAGGGGCAAGGAGGAAAAGAGGTGGGGTGGGGGGAGCAGAGAGGGTGTGTGTGGTTGGGGCTAGTGTGTGGCAGGGGGCCTGGGGTAAGTGGAGAGAGTCGGGGGCAAGGAGAAAAAGAGGTGGGGTGGGGGGAGCAGAGAGGGTGTGTGTGGTTGGGGCTAGTGTGTGGCAGGGGGCCTGGGGTAAGTGGAGAGAGTCAGGGGCAAGGAGGAAAAGAGGTGGGGTGGGGGGAGCAGAGAGGGTGTGTGTGGTTGGGGGCTAGTGTGTGGCAGAGGGGTGTTGGGGGGATGGGGAGGGGGCAACAACAAACAGCAAAGGAGAAACTGGAACAACTCGGGCAGCAGCAGCGATTAGGCTGGATGGGGTGGTTGGGGGAGGAGCTGGGCCTGGGCTAGGGTCTGGGAGGAGGGAGGGTGGGGGGGCAGGCAGGGGGGGGAGGAGGAGGAGGAAGGTAGCAAAATATATAAAGCAATATATATCAAGAGAACACAAGCCAGAAGTTTAAAAAAAAAAATGAAAAGAAAGACTATAACCAGCAGAAAAAACTTGGGTGTGGGGGTGTGGGGAGGGGGAACCAAACACAGACTCTGAGGGGGGCCACTAAGTGAACAGAGACAATGAAACCACAATTGCTGCAAATTAATAATAGCAAATGAATAAGTGGAACTGCAAGCAAAGAAAACTGGACTCTGTTTGGCAGCAGCAAACTTGGGAGAAGGCTGGATGGGGTGGGGTTGGGGTGGGGTGTGGTTGGACTTGGAGGGGCAAGTTTGGAGCAGGGAACCAAAACTGATTATATGGGACAACAAGAAACAACAACAGAATCCTCTGGGGGTGGGGGGGAGGGATTCAGGGAACCAACTCGCAGGGCAGCAGCAGTCAGCAGAAACAAACAAAATGGTACAATTTAAGCAAAACCAGCAAGCAATATATAAATGAAACCAATGGAATGCAATGTGAAAATCAAAAAGTTGGACAAAAACAAGGCAGGACAAAGAGCAATAATTAATGGAAGAAGATTTAAAGCAATGAGGATGCAGTGGGTGGGAGTGGGGGAGGGGGAGGGTAGGCCCAAAGGATGAGAAGGGAAAGGGGGGGAGGGGGGGGAGAAAAGCAGACAGACAAGGAACAGGGAAAATTGGGGGAAATTAAGAAGAAAGTAAAGTGAAGTAACACACAGTATACAGACAAGAGACAGACAGAGAGAGGAGACACACAGAGAGTCACAAAGGGCAGGTGGACAAAGGATTAGACAGAGCACACACAGAGAGACACAGGACACAGTCAGGACTCACAGAGACACCAGAGCAGCCAGCAAAGGGCAAGCAGGTCTCAGAGATGATCCCACAACTGCAGCCAAGAGAAGTTTCCAGAGAAGAGGCTTGGGTTTATATAGGTTTGAAATTCCCTCCTTTGGGAGCCCCCACCTTTGCACTCCCCCCACGGCCAACAGGGTGCCAGCTCTCAACAGTGCAACAGCCAAGCAGCCTACCAGACCAAAGGACTCATTCTGGCCAATCAAGGATCAATAGCGCAGCCAATACAATGCCTGGAAATAGCATCACAAAATGGATGCAAGGAGGAGCAAAAGTTTCGGGAAGGAGACACAAAATGGAGGACACACTTGGAACTTTAAAGAGACACTCCAGAGACTCAATTTCGTTCCCGAACCGGCTCGAATTCGGTCCGGCTCGGTCCCCGGAAGGGCCCGATTCGGTCCGGGATCGAGCCGCCGGATCCGGACCGGTTCGGACGAACCGGTCCGGATCCGAACCGAACCGCACATCCCTAGTTCAGAGTGGAGTTCAGGGAGGGAAACTGCGGGTCCCTTTTTGCCCTTAATTCCCATTTCCAGCATTTGTGTTATAAGCTGCCCAGAGAACAACTTGTTAACAAATAAGGTTTATTATTCATTCATTCAGATGTGCAGCTACAGAAACTGGAGGTGAAGGGACATCTGGTTTCATATTACATCTGAATTTGGCCAATGTGAATGGCAAGGGATGCATAAACAACCCATGATAGCAACAATAGTTTTCATTTCATGACATATATTGAGGGCTAGCCAAATCTCCCTGAGCTCTTCCTTGCAGGTCTTTAGGAGGCAAAATCCATTTTTGGCATACAAGTATTTCTTTATTTTCTCCTTTGATATGATGTGGAAAAGAGTTGAGTGAAGTGTTCTATAGTACCAAATGCACAGGTCTGCCTCTACTCTCAGCTAACTAGCAAAAAATGTAGTCCCATGGCTGCAACTTCTAGTGGCCTCTTTGCTAGAAGGGAGGAATTACTGACCCTGGATTTTTCATGAGTTGAGAAAATTTAGATTTGTAATTTAATGGCCTTAGAGTTTTGTTTTAATTACGGGGAAATAATTTGAGGAAGATTGGTAATAGGCAAAACTTGGAGACCTTTTTGTTCTTCAGTGCAGTGAAGGAAACCTCATTAGAGAGGATTTTCTTAGTTAGCAGGGCTTCAGGGTTAATGAGCTGTGAGTGATAATATATAGTAGTAATCCCTCATGGCTGTAACAAGTTGTATTTTATAAACTCCTTAATCTCCATGGCGAAAGAGGTGTGGAATATTGGAGAAGAGGAGAAACTCATTTGCAAAGCTCTGAGAACTTCTAAAGCTTTCGATCTTGAAACTTGGATTTTAAAAAATGCAATAAAAGATTCAGGACAGACACGGACCAAGTTCTTGCAAGCAGTAGCTGAGAAGGTAAACTTGTGCCTGTTCTTTAACACTGCAGGATGAAAGTGGTGAATGCTACACCATAGATACACTACACCATATAAACCATGACACTCGGATGTCATGGCAGTAAATAAATAAATGTGGCACAAATCACTGATTCTTGGTTAGCATGCACTCCCAGTACGAGCTGGAAGTATCCTACCTTCTGTGTCATCTGAACTAACCCAAGTCAGCTTGCTTAACAGCAGTTCACTCCACCATCCAGCATCTATAGCCAAGATTTGAAGTTGGGTGGTGGACCTCAAGTAGCAGATGAAAGCACTGCTCAGCAACCTGAGATTGGCCGGATTGGACAACATGGAAGGCGGAGAACATGTGCATGCCTCCTCCCTCACTCCCAGCTCTTGTCTAAGCCTGAGCTTCCCGGCTCATGCCAGGAGCCTGCGTTTACCAGGAACTGGTGGCTTGCACCACTTTACTTGTTGAAGTGTCCAGGGGTAATTCTGCACAACTCAAATGCCCTGGTGGGCTGGAACCAACCACGACATTGTACTCAAGGATCAAGGTCAGTTTTATGCATATTAACACATTGAAATTAATTATTACATATATGAACAAAGCAGTTATTAGTTCCTTAAGGATCTTTTCCCTTTCTCAAGGGACCTACAAATTTAACTAAAGATAGTTTCAAAAAAAAAAAAAAAAAAGCCCTGTTCCTGTTCAGTCACTGACCACATTGACATATAATGAGGAACTGCAGGTCCAATGCACCTGCAGTTCTGCACCCGTCTCGCCACTCTTCCGTCTGCATTTGGACCATCAGGAGAGCATCCTCTCTGCAGTCAGTGAGATGGCAGAGAGGCAGAGGAGTGGCTGTGGGGGCTTCCTTCTTTACAGAGAGACAGCCCACATAGCCTATCAGGCAGGGAAGGACGGAGGGAGGAGCTTCCTCTAGTCTGGCCAAATGCAGCCTCCACTGCTGCATTCGGATGGAATGGAGGCCACCGGACCATTGGTTTGGAGCCGCTAAACCTCACTACAAACTGAGAGTTCAAACTGGAGTCTCGTCAGCACAACCTCAGGTCACATTGCTGATGAGATTGGAGTTGGCTGGGTTCAGTTGTTACGTAAGGAATTTGTGGGTCCCTCCTACTCCAGTCCCCCATTACATGTAAATGTGGTCACTATAACTGACCCAAAGGGTCACTGTCTGCCTTTCTAGGGTGCTGTTGCTGCAGGATATTCCTACCTGTGGCCCAGCAAAAAAGTCCCCATGGGCCAGATCTGGTCCCTGGGCCTTATGTTATGCAGGCCTTCTCTAGACCAAATAGTTTATTTTTTATTTATATATTTACTTACTTATTTGCATTTATATTGTGCTCTTCCTCCAAGGAGACCAGAGCAGTTTACAGGGTTATGTTTATTTCCACAAAGGGGTGGCAAAGAACCTACTTAGGGGAGTGAGGATTTTGCTGTGCCTTAAATACTTATAGAGGTAAGTTACTTAATGTTGCTAATTTATTAACGTATTAATAAAGCTTGCCTGGCATATCCAAGCTTATTCAAAAACTAGCCAGATTCCCCTTAGAAAATACTGAGGTCATTCTCATGACCAGTTCTACCCAGCTAGCACAGCCCTCAGGCTCCTGATCCTGGAGCTCCTTGACCGAGTTCTAAACTTAGGCTAAAGTGAGAAAGGGGGGCATGTGCATGCCTCCTCCCTCACTCCCAGCTCTTGTCTAAGCCTGAGCTTCCACAGAGCTGGGTGGAAAGAGCACCCAGCAATTCCCTTTGTGCTCTACGCTTTTCATGCAGTGCATTGTGGGATATCAGAGAACCTCCTCCTCCTGCAGCTCTGCTGGTCACCACCACATGGGTCAGCTGAGCAGACAGTGGACAGAGGTGGAAGGAGCCCCCTGGGAATCCCAGAAGCCACCACATGAGTGTGTAGTGCCTTTTGGGGAACCTCCCAATGCCAGGAGGTTTGTCATAGCCTTCTGATGAGGAGGCTACTCATGAGTCAATGAAGCATGGAGCTGCACCATGATGACACACAATCATTTAACCTGCTTTTGGGGCAATCTTGTGCCTGAAATCCGGTTTAAGCAGCGGGCTCCATTAGCGAGCTTGCCGCCGCGCTCCCGTTGTTGCACATGAGCAGCAGGAACCAGGCTGGGCTCCCTTCGTCCAGTTCCTGCTGTTCGTGATAATCGCTTCATGGTCTTACCCAGCCCATTTTCAGTCCAGGAAGAAAGCTCAGGGGTTGGTCTGGCTCATGGGAGGCCAGAGGAGTCTCCTAACTACCTGGTTGCACTGGCTTCTGCTGCTTGTTCTGAAGTAGAGGAATGAGTGAATAAGACTTCTTTAACCCTCATCCAGGGGGTGGATTTCCACCCCAGCTGCATAAAGGTGAATAAACAAGCAAACCCAGCTATGCTCCTGTCAAACTCTTATCTGGATTCTGGCACACAGTGGCTGCATTTGCACATAACATGGAACCATAGTTGAATGGGCCAGCGGTTCCGTGGATGTTACATCCTGAATAAGGGAAATGGGGTTTGGCATGGCAATGTAACGAAGGGTTCAGATTTGGAACTCCAATCAGAATCCTCCGGTTGTAGTGAGTTTTGTCGCTAGAACCTGAAGTTCCATGCAGCCTGAGGTACGTCCAAATGTGGAACTGCAGGCTGCATCCCCTGTGACTGGAGTTGAGGGACGAAGCTTCTCCCTGGACTCTGGCATGATTGGCTGTGCAAACCAATCAAGAAGGTTATGACTGGCTGTGCAGGCCAGTCAAGAAGGAAGCCTGCATAGCCAGTTCCCCCTCCTCTCTGCCATCTCACTGACTGCAGACAGGGAGCTCTCCAGTATGTCCAAATTTGGATAGGAGAGAGGGGAAGGGGGAGTGTGGAACCATGGGTCAATTGGACCCACAGTTCTACATTATGTATGAATGCAGACAGTAAGTCAACAAGTATGGCTCCTCATCACTTATGAGGTTTATGTTATTAATAAAAATATGGCACAGGGTAGAAAAGTTCCCCAAAATGAATTTGCTTTCTATGGTGGGGTGATTACTATCCCAACAATTGCTGACCCATGGGGTGCTGGGTTCTGTTGTTTCTGAAGTGTTCTGATTCCCTGGCAGCATATGATATTTTCAATGACAAACCATGAATCCACTCTCATATGCTACCAGAGAATCTACATGCAAAACATCTCAGAAACAACAGAACCCTGTATCCCATGGGTTAGCAACCCATGTGGGTGGTTGGCAACCTATGTGCTCTACACTACCACTAGCTCTGGGCCACCCCAGTGCCCCCCAAGTGCAGTTATGGGGCTGCTGAAACCCCCATCATTCCCAATGGGGAAGAATTTTAAAGAAGCATAAACTCCATTAAGTCTTTAAAAAATCAGCCCTCTGCCCAATTCCTTTGAAATAATTCTGGCAGCTTCCTTGCCCCCACTGGGCACTAACACACACACTATTCTGCTCTGGGCCACCCCTTTCCCCCTGATGTGAAGCTATACTTTTGCTGAAACCTCCATTATTCTCTATGGGAAAAATCTTAAACTTCAAAAATTCACCAAAAATCAGCCCTTTGCCCAATTCCTCTGAAACTTGGGTGGTAGCTTCCATCCATTGGGCACTACCACCCCCACCCATGAGTTTTGCCCCAGGGCCATTTTTTAAAATCCAAAATGTTTCAGATTCAGATTTTGCAATTTTGAACAAAGAACAAAATGGGGGTGTTTTGGATTCAGGCCAAAAAAAAAAAAAAACCCAGAAAACACACACACACACACACACAACTCTACCCACCAGATGCCTCCAGTGGCACCATGCTTGTGATGTGGGGGTCACCACTGCACTCCCCTGGAGTGCAATTTCTATGGGTTCTTTGACCTGAGTAGATCCAGCGGAACTACTCAGGAGTATGAAGTCCTACTTCTTTGTAAAAAATCATGACTCGGGATGAGGGTTAAATAACAGGGGCCTTTTAAAATAATTAATTCAAGCTATAGGACCATAATATAGTACGGTTATATTGTCTGACACTATGCTGTAAACTTCCAGTCTGGTGGGTGGGGGAGCTAAAGGGGAAATAGGAAATATTTTGAAGGATGCACCCACTACTCTTTTTACTGATGGGCGTCATTCCTGGCTGTGACGCTTGAACCTGTTCATAAGAAATGTATAGAACACAATTACTCAGGCATCAGGATTGCAACCTAAGATTTCCTTGACAAGCTAATTTCCTATGTGCAGATTATGATTTTTATTTTGCGAGGGAGCATTCTATATCTAGGATTGGCACACAAATCAATAGACTATTCAGATATTGTCAGCTGAGTGCCTATTATATGACGGCATCATTATTGCTGTAAATGAAATACATAAATATCTGTAGACGCAGTCTTAGTTACTGTCATTGTTGTGCCCTTTGTGTGCATGCGGCTTGACAAAGAATGAGAATACAGGTCCCTGCCCAAGGGGTCCACAATCTAAAAAGAGAGGCTGGGGAGGTAACTGAGAAAGTGTGACAAATGTTGGGAGGGATAAACTGGGGAAGCTTGTGTCATTATTTTATTTAGGCTTTGTTACATTTTAGTATAGGAATTATGGAGTTGGAGCAAAAGCTTCATGGAGAGGTGGCATTTTAGCAGGGATTTAAAGAGATGTGAGATGGCATCACAGAAGCCTTGGTGGTTCTAGGCAGATGGGGTGGACTCACTTGAGGGAGCAGGGCACCTCAGATGGGTGACAATGAATGGAGCTGGATGGGCAAAGGTGACAGGCAAGGAAGTGTCAACATATGAGCATGGAGAGATGAGGAAGGCAGGTCACGGAGGGTGTTTCAAATGAATGGGTGTACAGTTATTCATATGAAAACACATAGACATGTACAGACCTTTGTATGTACACTCCGTGAAATGTGTGAATAGCATTCAAGGAAAGGGTTAACCCATCTGAAAGATCCGTATGATCATTCCTGCCCACAGGATGGCACAGCTGTGGTGTGTGTGTGTGTGTGTGTGTGTGTGTGTGTGTGTGTGTGTGTGTGTGTGTAAAGGGACTACCAAACTGGGGGAAGGCAACTGTGACAATAGCCCTATCTGGACATTGGGGCTATTCTCACAAGCAGCCTAGTCCTTATTCATGTGGCATGCCAGCATCTGCACCTAAACCCACTCCTGAGCCCGGCTCTTAGCCAAGGTTAAGGGAGCAAGCTCTGGGATCATGTGTTCACTGGGGCTGCATTCAGCCACTGCAGACACAGAGATGGGTGCCTAGAGTGCCCGTCTCCTGGGGGAATTCCCCAATGTATCACACACCATGTGGTGCAATGTGGGATATCCAGAGGCCAGGATGCATCGTCCCAGCCTGCAGAGCTCCACAGTGTGTGGTGCAGAGCAGATCATCTGGGAGCATGGTCCATGCTCCCAGCAACACTCGTTCACTTGTCTGATCACCCCACCTGCCCGCCTGCCTGCCCAGTCATGTGAATGGCCCCATTATGTTGTATGTGGACACAGATGTTTATACACACGTATATGTTTTTGTGTGAATGACTGCATGTGCTTTCACTTTAAAAGCACTGTCTCATTGTGAACTGGTGCATTATGTATGACCCAAAGTGCATTATGTATGACCCAGCAGTAGAGTGGTCAATCAACCTTCTCTCTTACCTGTCTGTAATGAAAGGGGAGCCTAATATTAACAGTGGCTGACATGATCTGCAGCCCTCTGGAGAGGGCTACAGATCATGTCAGCCACTGTGATGGAAGGTGAGTTGTGGAGGATTTGGGATTCACAAGAAACCTTCAGCATCTCTGCACTGAAAACTTCTTTGTTCAGTGGGTTGGATGCAGAGGGAGGAATGATTTCCATCTCTGTCAAAAAGCCCTGTCCAGTTGTACAACTATTATCCGGGTGATCATGCAGCCCTCAGGAGCAGATTTATACAAAGGGAAAGGGCTTTTGGAGGGAGATGAGAGACAGGAAAATTGCTCCCAGCTTCCTCTCTATGCCCGGTCTGCTGAACAAAGAAGACTCCAGTGCAAGGATGATGGAGGTTTCTTGAAGACCCACAATCCTCCTGAGTCCTCCTTCATTGCAACTGGATCTTATTGTCATGGCTGTGGACTTTGTTTATTTTAATCCTTCAGAATATTCAGAGAAAGAATCTCACAGAAAAGGATTTTCCTGCCCCTCTCCTCGACATCCAGTCAGTATGGGAAGGGGGCTTGGGAGCAGGATTCAATGTTGTTCAGGGAGCTGCGGGTGGCCACAAGCCGCGGGGGATTCTGCAGTGCCCCCATACCTCCCAAAGCCAAATCTCTTATGAGAAGTAGGAGACATGGCAGAATAAATTCCGCAAACAAGAAGATTTGCATAACTTCTCTTAATCTGCATAATATAGAAGGGTTACAGGATTCAGCTTATCTTGGCAAAGAATTTAGAGAAGCTTGTCACCCAATTTGAATGTGTGTGTAACACAGAGTGCCAAGGCCTTGCTTATCATCGTAGAGAGGAAGGGATAGAAAGAGTGAGGGAGAGGGGAAGGAAATAATTGACTGGTAATATTTTAAAAGGTAACCAATGCTCACTAGCAGCTGCAGTAAGACATTAAGTAATAGAACACACTAATGTTAACAGCTCTCTTGGTAAGAGTGGTAAATGAAATAAACCACAGCATCCAGCGTATCATTAATCTATAGTGAATAATAGCTCGGGTAGTGTAAGGAGATTAAAAAGGGCATTGTAAACATTTGTGGCTGTATAATATACAAATTAAAAATGTGTGAACGCTCGCTGCTGCATAATCTCCAAATTAAAAAGTGTAATAGCGTAGCATTAATTACTGGCTGATCAATTCCCCCATAATTGCTGGCTTGTAGATGAACAATTATAGGTCTGAAATGTTATTTGAGAAAGAGACATTGACCTTGGTACCATAAGAAATGCTAATATGTTGGAAGGTAATATGGATATGCATCAAACTACTCTATCAAGATTTGCCGGTGTGGGCACCACTAGTAGTATTTAAGAGCAGCAGGGGGAGCGGGGGGTGTTACTTCAATACAGTACATGAAATTGATGATACTTCAGTTCAGTGCATGAAATTGAATTTTATGCACAGTAAATGTATGTTTCTGTGTAATGTGTACTAAATAGTTATTTGTTTTACTTATTTATTTATTTAAATAAATTTATTTAGTTATTTTTGTAAACCACTTTGAGAACTTTTGTTGAAAAGCAGTATACACTGTTTACTGTAATTGTGGACTTACTTACTGCACAACAGTACATCAGCCTAGTAGCACTCATGCATGCAAGTTGCGCAAAGACAACATTTGTGCAAATGATGTTACAATGGCCCTACTATTATTTTGGGATTATTTCCGATCGGCTTACTCTTATGTAGCATCATTTGCACAACTTACATGCACCATTACTAGGCTGACGAACCATTGCACATTATGTCAGCCACTGCAGATTGGTATTATTCCATTTCTTTTCTTGATGGGTGACTGTGATAAAGTGACAAAGTGACTGTAATAAAGTATGTAAGTCCACGATTGATTGAATGATTGAATGATTGATTGATTGATTCTTGGTGGGCCAACAGATATTAATACATAATTTCAGGGACCTGATCCCACCAAGGTTTGACCCCTAACCAGCTGCTGTCTGTGGCAGGAGCCTTGTCCACAAGGGGACTCATAAACATTCCCTTATGCTTGCAGTTTCATTTGAGTGGTAAAAGCCAGACAAGATTTCTCTCCTTTTCTCCTTTTAGCCACTTGGCTTGTTACACCTAAAATATATTAGCCAGGAGTTGTACATACATTAAAAGTACAAAGATTCCTTCCTGTCTACAATCTAATCCGACATCTTCACAAACCTATAGCTAAATGATGTTCTAATATGTGGCAAGTTAGGATGTTGACACATACTGGAACATAAAAATGCACTTGAGGAGAGTACTCTAAACCAGAATGAAAAACCAAACAAAATAACCTGAAACAGAAACAAGAGTATGAAACAATGTAGATGCTTTATTTAACAGAGAGCTAATGAAAAATTCAAAGTGTACACATTGCATTATCATGACAATGACCAAACTTCAAAGGACAAGATGTGTAGTGCTATTTTCCACATTTCGAGTCTCTTCATCAAGTTGTATTTTAACAAACCGTGTATCTCACACATCATTATACACACAAAGAAAGCTTCAGAATGGATAAAATCACTCACTACTGTGTGGTGTGTGCCACTAGATATTTGATCCTCAGTCTAGAGATATGAATCCCATTCAAGGTTCAATGCGGTAATAATTCAGTGGCTACATCCACACATAATGTGGAACTGTGGGTCCAATGGACCCACAGTCCCACTCCACCATTCCCCCGTCCAAAATTGGATATAATGATGAGCTCCTTCATTGCAGTCAGAAAAACTGCAGAGAGGAGGGGGAACTGTCTTCCTTTTTGATTAAATGACAGCCCTGGCAGTCAATAGCAGCAGGAGCAAGGGAGGGGTTTCCTCTCTCACCTCTGGTTGCCAGACAGCGATACTGTGGTGCTGCGTTCAGACATACCACTGGCACCTCAGAACCAGAGGTACAGGTGGTGAAAGTCACTGCAAACTGAATGAACAAATCAGAGTCTGGGGAGGGAAACCATGGGTCCATTTCCAGGTGAAACTGCAGTTGCACACATTCGGATGTACACAAATTGAAACGGGAAGCCTTTTCAACTCTGGTTTCATGTTACATCCCAATGTGGCCAGTATAACAGTCAAATTATTCTCAGCTGATCATGGATATCTTTACAAAGGTACAGAGGATGTTCTCTCAAGTAACAAACAAAAATCGTATCAAAATATTGGGAAGAACACAAAATCTAGTTACTCAGTTGGGACATGCCCATCACTGGCCACTAGGCCAGAAATGGCAATTGGTGGGGGTGGGTTCAGTAGAGTGGGAGCCTTGCAGTTCACTCGTCAGTCTCTCAACAATGACATTCTCTTCCAAAATTATCTTCAGATAATATCTCTGGGCCAGCCCAAACCACACACGAACAGGGCTGTGCACAATCTGCACCAGTCCCCCTTCTGGTGCTCCATTCCCCATTACATGGACATTAAAGTCTATTTAGATCATTTTAAGGAGTCAATTCAGTTTGACAACTCCCCATGCAATTGGGGGAAATGGGAATGGTATGCTGGGAGTGGGAGGGGGGCATTATTGTGCACACCCCTAATTGCGCATGGGAGGGGTAAACTTGGACACAGAATCCAAACTAGCACTAAGGACTGAACGTTTGTTTGTTTGTTTGTTTGTTTGTTTGTTTGTTTGCCATATTTAGTCATAAAATCTAAACCTTACCTCTTCCACAATCTCACTTGATGGCTTAAAAAATGTGCTGGGAAAGTAAAACTGAATGAATGAATGAATACAAGAACCAGAGGTCCAGTTATGTCTGTTCCATTTCTGCTGTATTGTGTATTTCTCCCATGCCACTCAAAGAACCTCAGAAGATCTAAATCATGTGGGAGGAGCCCACAAGATGACTCTTTTCCATAACTGCATCTTTCTTTCTACTGTGATAGTGGCATGAAAAAAGGCCATGATATCCATGCAGATCAGACCTTCTGACATTACTAAAGCAGCCCAGGAAGTGAAAACCCTACATACACCAATGAGTGACCCCCATTCTGGATGTTCTTTTAAAACCTCCATTCTCAATACTCTACAAATCTGAACATCCCAGTAATCTAAATCCACAGCATGTTGCCTGTGTTAGCCCTATGTAAATGTAGCCCTATGAAAATTACCCTTATGTTTCCCAAATGCCTGATTATCCCAAAGTGTTGGCCGTCTTCCAAAACCATTCAGATAAATGATGCTGTACTGTATATGCAATTAAGAACAGATGTGTAACCAAGCTAATATATATGGGTCCTGATTCTTTCTACGTTTATGTACAATCCCATCAATTTAATGTCAAACAAGTGCGTGAAGGATCAGAACCCTGAGAAGAAATTGGGTCCATTTTGCGGTCTATAACCCTTCCTTCTAAAAAAGATCTTGATTTCTAAACATACCAATCTGACACAATTGCTTAGAACTGATTTTTAACAGGGTCAGCTTGGAGGAATTTGGTAGAGAAATGTGTCATGCACAGATGGTAAATCTTGGGTGAAAAGGCAGAAAAGAATTGGGTGATTTTAAATTAAAGTAGGGATGTATAAAAACCCTAGGGAAATTTCATGAGTCTTATTGAAACACTATGCCTTCCCTTGAAATCAGCTGTTTGAAAGAGGGCTGGATTTCTCTTGAATTTCACTCTCAAGGTGCAACTCAGCGGCAACCTAGGGGCATATGGGGCTCAGTGGTATAGCTCAGTGGTAGAGCATCTGATTTGCATGCAGAAGGAGCAAGGTTCGATCCCTGGCAGCAACTCCAGATAGGGCTGGGAAAGATTCCTTCCTGAAATCTTGGAGAAGCTGCTGCCAATCAATGCAGACAATACTTGCTGCCTCGGATGTAACACGAAACCGTGGGTCTAATGGACCCACAGTTCCGTGCCCCCCTCTCCCCACTCCCCCGTCTGCATTAGGACTGCAGAGAGGCGGTGGAGCTGGCTGTGCAGGCTTCCTTCTTTCATGACGGACAGCCCGTACAGTCAATAGCAGGTGGAGCGAGGGAGGAGCTTCTTCCCTCAGCTCTGGTTTGGGAAAAGGCTAGCTGCTAAGCCGGAGGTAGAGGCAGCGGAACCTTGTGAAAAGCAAAGGTGCAATTCTCTTTTTAGGGAAGGAAACCATGGGTCCATTTTTTGCTTTAAATGTGTTTGCCTGCATTTGGACGTGCAGTTTGAGAAACTGGAGGTGAAGGGACCTCCGGTTTCATGTTATGCATGGATGCGGGCATGGAATTAGATGGCCCATGGTCTGACTCGGTATAAGGCAGCTTCCTATGTTCTTATGGAAGCCAATCCCAAGTTTGCTAGTCGTATCTAAACTCTTTTATCTTCCCTTGAAATTCCTCAGGTATTTCACCTGAGCAAAAACCAGAATATGTAATATTTCTCAAGTTAGGTGAAATTCAGTGGCATTTATTTTCATGAAGAGATAACATAAGAGCAGGTGTGTCAAAATGAAAATGGGGACAAGAAATGGATGAATTCCTATTAGATCAATTAAAAATGGGAGACCCATTCACACATTATGTTCAAAACTTGTACAACAAGTGTACAGTGTACACAAGTACAGATCTGTACACTGGTACAGTCATTCACATGCTATATTGGATGCAGGCACAGAAACACACTTCCTATCTGTACCATGCATTTGAAGGGCCTGTATTCAAGTTCACTTTTTAAAAATACACAGGTGCAGTCATTCACACAAACACATGTACAAGTGTACAGACATCTGTGCACTCGTACAACATAATGTCTGAACTGGGATGGGTTCACAAAGTTTTAAGGGATCCACTGGAGGGACTTGAAGTCATTATAGGAGAATTAAATGGTACACAGTTGGATTTTGATTGAATATTTGCAACAGATATTTTAACTATATCAATATTATTTATTAAACATTATTAATCATTTTTTCTATATAAAGTGCAACTCATAAGAAAAAATGTATCACCAAGTGCAAAGTTAATTGACCATGATACTAACAAATCCAACACAATAAAGTAATTAGAGCAATTAAAACAATAGCATTTCACACTGTGTTACAGCAAGAAACAAATTAGGTAGCTAGTGGCAGTCATTTTAGAAAAAAAGGGGTTTCACTTGGTAGTACAAGGAAACCACAGGATCTCTTGGCAGATTTTCCCAGGACAGGGCATTCCATAGAAGAAGTGCTACCATGGAGAAGGCCCTACTCCAGTCCTAGATATGTTATAACCCACTAACCTGAACCCAGCCCTCCAGTCATAGACTGGAGTCTGCAAGGTGCCTGACAGCCCCAACGGTTTGCATTCCTAGACACATGTCAGTAGCAAGAGGTTTAATGAGCTTCTTGAAAGGGAACCATCTGTGGTTCGTAGGCTACATTCAGCTTGGGGAAGGCATGTTGTACAGGTTTGTACAGGCATGATGGAGGGACCATGTCCTTCCAGGGCCAGTTTCAGCTTCATTGGGCCTTCAGCAAAGTGCCTGATGGGCCATCTCCTAATCTCCTATGTGGTTATGGGCACATGAGAAAGCACTGAGGTGGGAACTGCCATCTTTTTAAACCCATAATGCAATGTACCAGCTCCAATGCACCATACCAGGCATGTAGTGTTGGGTTTTAAGCATTGTATTGTGGGTTTAAAAAGATGGAAATTACAAGTGCAGCTGCTGAAAACAAGCTCTGGACACAAAGAGTCGAATCCTCCCCTGAGGTTGGTGAGGCCTAGTGTCTGATCTTTAGCCCCAATTCTGTATCCACTTTGGGGAAAGAGGGTAGGAGGATGAAGGGGGGAAAAACAGCTGAAATTGGGCTAAATCACAATCACAATAAAATATACTCTCATTCCTAATTCCCTAGAGGATCCCTGCCTGTTAATTGAAACTTTTGTCTACTTTATTGAACAATAAAAGTGACAGGAAGTACTCCCTGGTGTCCTTCAGTATTAAAAAAGCGGATAAAGGGTTCCCTGCAAAGGTGACAGAAATTAATGCGGTGAGCCCAGCTATCAAACATTTTGATATGTGAATTGCCTGATATTTCTATAATGCCTTCTTATGATTGGAAATGTTATCGCCTCTATTGAATCAATAGGAAATGTTAAAGCTCGGCGGAACCCCAATTACAAAATAAAGCTCGAAGGTTAACATCTGGGACTGGCAGAGATAGAAACAATTTCTATTGTCATAGCTTTCTGACAAGTAAATGTCAGAAACATAACACCTTCCACCGGGCTCTGCAGAGAGCACATGTAAAAGAGTGATGGCGCGCCAGCCTCAAGTCAAATCGCCTGTCAGCCCAGCTTTGACACGGAATTACTTTTGTTTTATGCATCTATTAACCTTGAACTATCAGCATTTGTTTTAATGTTCTGCTCTGAAGTGACCTAAATATACTTCTTTAATGCACTTACCGCTGCTGCGAAGATGGGAAAGGGAGCCAAGGAGACGGGAAGGAAAAGCCACTGAAGGGACTGTAGTCCATTCTTGGGCATAACCTACGGTGGCAGAGTGGAGAGAAGATGCATCAGTTATGCTTTCGGCAGGGACACAATGCAGACCGGGTGGCCTTCAGCATGCCGCTTTCTTTCTCTTGCATACCCCAGTCCAACTTCGAAGGGCCGATTGGTATTTATTATATTTTTATCCTGTTTTTCAGAAGAACCGTAGCTGACATCTGGAGCAAGCCGGTGCAGGTGTGCCAGGAAGATGTGTCAGTGCTGCAGGAAGCTTTCCCACATGCAGAAGGTCCCAGGTTCCATCCCTGGCATCTCCAGGTAGGGCTGGGAAAGACCCATCTGAGCAGCTGCCATCCAGGGTAGACAACGCTGAGCTAGATGGACCAATGGTCTGACTCATTACAAGGCAGCTTCTGATGTCACTTTGGTGTCAGTCCTGTTTATCTCCGTGGGAATTGTTCAGTGGCAATTGATTGTGCACTTTGGGGGTGGCGCCATAGCTCAGTGGTAGAGCATCTGCTATATGTGCAGAAGGTCCTGGGTTCAGTCTCTAGTATCTCCAGATCGGGATGTGCACGGAACCAGGCAGAGGCCGTACAATGGTGGGGGTACTGCTGCTTTAAGAGCGGGGAGGGTGCACTTACCCCTCCTCCCATTCTTCCCCTGCCAGCACTCTGTTTTTTCAATCAGTGTGGCAGCATACCTCCCTGATGCCCCATTGCCCAGATAAAAACTGGAAGTATTTACTGGTGCATGCACACGGCAGGCACATGTGTGCGATGGCCACCTTTTGCACCTGTTCAGAGGCCCATAAAGGGCCTCCAAACCGGTTCCGTGCCCATCCCCATCTCCAAGTAGGGCTAGGAAAGACTCCTGCCAGAGAGTGGCAGGAGTGGCGGCACCTTGGAGAGGTGCTGCCGGTTGGCGTGGACAGTATTGAAATAGATGGACCAATGGTCTGACTCAGCATAAGGCGGCTACCTATGCCCTTATGCTCTTACTTTGCGCTGCCTCCAGAAGGGCCCTGTGTCAGCCAAAAATATGTCCCAGAGGGTGACACAGAGCACTTCAAGAGGCAGTGCAAAGCATTGGATTTTGCACCCCCTGCTGCACACTCAGGGCTGTGCAGCTAGGAAAGTGTCCAAAAGTGCACACCTGTCTCTCTGGCACGTCCACATTGGGTTGCCACTGTCTCCTAAAGAGTCTGATATCCTTAAAGAGAGAGAAAGAAATAGAGCAGGGGGGAGGAGTTACTCCCAGGCTTAGAAATTTTAAACACATGACACACAAGGACACAGAGTGGAAGGAAAGAGTAGAGGATCTGTCCAATGATGCCAGAACCAAGCTGTGACAGTTAAACAGTCTGGCAAAGCTGATCTCCTCTTTCTGGTGCTCTTGCTTGGAGAGAAAAGTGTAGCAATCCAGTGACTCTTGTTCCTCTGACCGACTGACGTTCATGAAGGTCTTTTAAAAAAAGATCTTGATGTACAGTAGGCATGTAGAGAAAATGTAGTGAAAGTCAACACCAATTGGGAGGTTTCTCTTGAAGTAAAACTAGGGAGGAATGGATTTCCCCCCCTTCATTTCCTTTGTTCTTCAGTGGATTAATTCTGCCCTGTGTTCCACACCTCTTGGCTTCCTGTTTAACTTGGTAGAGTGTATAATCAGGGCTAGAGTTTGCTGCTGCAGCTTCTATTTCCTTGAACAGATTTGTGTTTCCCTCATCCTGCCTTATTGATGTGCTCATGTACATTGAAAAATAAACACTGCAAAACAATCTTTGTTTGTTCAAGATGCATCCCAGCATAGCTGTTGAGAGGTTTCTATTAATATGAAACCGCACCATTATTATCACGAGAGAAGTCTTCATAAAGCATTTCAGAAGCTGCCGCTGCCCATCAAAAGCAACTGGCAGCGGGCGGGGGCAGGGATCCTCCTTTTTAAAATGGAGCAAATGAAACAACTTGGGAGGGAAGCAATGATCATTTCAGTAGCTGCGAAAAACAAAGATGATGAGTGCCATGTACATGGATGGTGCTGGGAAACAGCAATTATCGCAGGAGTGCATACAAAACTGCTCTGTAGGAACTTAGGCAACTGCCTTCTACCGAGTTAGAACATGGGTCCATCTAGCTCAATATTGTCTTCCCAGACTGGCAGTGGCATCTCCATGGTTACAGTCAGGAGTCTCTCTCAGCCCTATCTGGAGCTGCCAGGGAGGGAACTTAGAACCTTCTGCATGCAAGCATGCAATTGCCCTTCCCAGAGTGGTCCCATCCCCTAAGGGTGCTCATGCAAATAGTCTCCCATTCAAATGCAAACCAGGGCAGGCCCTGCTTAGCAAAGGGTACAATTCATGCTTGCTACCACAAGAACAGGTCCAGCTCTCCTTCCTGTCGCACGTCTAGTGTTATTTACTCTGAGTGTCTCAACAAGGTCCCAGGCAGGGAGGGGATTTTCTCACCACCTTCTACCTCATCCTTTTAACTGAAGATGCCAGGGATTGAAGCTGGGACATTCTACATGTAAGTCGGGATGTGGGGAAACTGCTGAAACCACCTGAGAACATGAGGTGAGTCTCACGATCAGTGAGACTCAACAGATGGGGTTAGGCAGAGAGAGCGGGCTTAACCCAGTCTCCCTGCAGACGAGCAAGCCTGCAGCCCTGGGCGGCCGGACCACCCACCCACATGACTGCCAGATTGGCCGCCCACACAACTGCCGGCTCCATCACGGAGCCGGCAGGGGCTGTGGGGATCAGGGGCTGTGCGGCCCCCAGAAGTTCCAGGATGCCCTGCACAAGTGTGTGGGGCATGCTGGAGAGACACCTGAGCCTGGAAGGCTGTTTGCTGCCTCCCAGTCGGGTGACTACTTGTATGTCACCATGCTTGCTCCGTCAGCCTCAGTTAAGGGGAGGGGTAGTTTTGGCGTTTTGCTGCCAGGAGCCATGCATCTCCAGTGGCAGCACACGATCGCCCAAAAGCGGGTTAGGCTCCCTTAGCCCACTTTTTGGCGATCGTGAGAACCGCCTCTATGTCTTCAGATGCTTCTCTTTAGAGGAACCTTGAAATTCTCTATCAATGTTTGAAATGTCTCCCCATTCCAATATAGAAAGCTTGGGAAACTTCCCTTGTAATAAATAGCTTACCTCCACTTAGTTCACCCCACACTTCAAAGGAAATTCAGCACCCGGTGAGGAACAATCTTCCCTCTCTTCCAATTCCTTGTGTATGTTGTTAATCTCACTACGATTACACAAATACATTAGGCCACTGTTCATCTTGGATGTTCCTAGAGAGGCTTACAACAATTTAAACAGCAAAAAAAAAAAAAAAAAACTATCGTAAACAGACCTCAAAATCACTACAATAAGTAACGTAGCAGCAGCAGCAAAGCCCACCTAAACAAAGAACTGACTAAAAACTCTAATGTATCTTAAATGGCAAATTAAAAGGTCTTCATGAGGCACCAAAGAAACCATTAGATCTGGTGCCAGGTGAACTTCACTGGGAATGGTATTCTCGAAAGTGGTATACACAACCTACCTCACTTTAGACGAAGAGTGCGGCATACTATGGAACACTCTGTCAACAGCAGCAGCAGTAGCAGAATTTGCTGACAGTGCTTGTGGAGCGAACAAGGTTGTGTTAGTGCAAGAAGAATGGCTAGCTCAGCCAAATCACTTGGATTTTCAGAATGGCTCAGTTGCTCAAAAGTTCCCCACAAAATATATGAGGCAACACTAGTCTGGAACAAACTTGCTCTGATACAATATTATGCAAGCACAGCTTTAGGCAGAATGTTGGTTGTTAATAATAATAATAATAATAATAATAATAATAATAATAATAATAATAAGGCATCAATAAAATTACAACACATCAACTACAGAAGGCCACACTACTCAGGATAGCACGGATACTATGACACTATCTTTAATCTTTCTTTCGTTATCCTAGACCCTGGGAAAGGGCCCGATAATTAAAGTATCCAATCCAGTCAATAACATTGGGTAGACTGTGTGTAAACAGCATAATATTAATAATAAAACTTTCTTCATCTATAAAAAGATAGTGGCTGACATCTAGCACAGCACTACAGACACGTAACACTGCACTGTGGGTCTGTTGCCCCCGTCAGGGCTGTGCAAAAGATTCAGCCGGGCAACTAGCACATTTGCAGGTTTCCTCTTTGTCCCCAGTGAGGAAACGTGCAGAAGTGCTGGTTGTGTGAAAAACACCCCTCGTTTGGCACAGCCCTGACTTTGCCCCTGACGGGAGCAGCAGCTTTGCAGTGCAATGTTACATGTCCATAATGCTGGGCAGGATGTCAGCCAGCTCCTCTAGTATGACATGCCCCTGTGAATACTTAGTCCGAAATCAGTTCCACTGCGCTCAGTGGGGCTTCCTACCGAATAAATGTGCATGGGATTGTAGCTCCAAATAACTCACATAGGGCTGTGCAGATGAAATTATGGGATGAGGCAGGTTGGAGTCAACTTGATCTCTCAGGACGAAGGTTACTGGGACAGGGAAGGAGCTGAGAACCCAACCAGTGTTGACCCTCAAGTGCACCCTCTTACTTTCTCCCATGTCTCAATCAGTTCTCCGGATTGTTATTCATTCTTATCGGGGAAAGTAAGACACTCACAAACAGAGGCATCACTAGTGGGAGACAGAGCCCACTTAGGACATCTTGGCTTCCATCTTGTCAATGGGTGGCCTAGCCACTATTGTCATGGATTCCCTGGGGGTGCACTGTGTGTCTATGGCCAAAGTATCCAGACATGCACTGCACCCCCTCTAGGGTTGGTTGGTAGGTAGGTAGGTAGGCAGGTAGGTAGCAGTGTCCCCTCTATTGTTTCTCATCTTTGTGCGGAATGAGTTTTATTCTGAGCGGCAGTATCAAGGCAGCATGTGCACGTGTCCATTCACAATGGGGCGTTCCTGATTCGACCTGAGCAGGATCTAAAACTAACTGAGCGGACATCAAAAAACTTGTGAACACACACACATGCACACACCTTAGAGGCAACAGTGATAGCAAATAGCAATAAGAACAATCTCTAAGGTCACAAAGAATTCATATTTATGTCCATCACTTGGCATTTTCACCACTGCAGATGCACATTTGAATCTATCCCGGCTGTGAATCAAAGTTGTATATTTGCCCGGAATTAACTGCGATCAGAAAATGGGCCAATAGATTTCAAGAAATATGAGAAGATAATGTGAAAGAGCTTAAAAAATGGTCTTCTCTGACAAAATGAACAATAATTTTGTGATGGAAAGAACTGAGTATTATTGCGACTTTAAGGGCTATTAAACCAGTTCCTATGTGAATCTGGAGTGCAGATTGTATAAGCATTTGGAATGTGCTGATGATAAAGGGATTCATAAAAGTTGTTATGCTGATTTTATGTTGATGGATGCTGGAATATAAGGTGAATTATTAACCACAAGCAAGTGAGACTAATGGTTAAGGACTGTGATCTATGTGTAATTGAAAGCGATTTTGGTCTATAGAATGAAGAGAGTGTAAGCATAAGTGAAACAAAGTATTACTTTGACTAAAGATATGGGAGAAATGGCAGCAGAGGAGAGATCCAGAAAGGTAATTCACAGAGGAAAATAAACATTGCCATGCAAATAAAAATAACCATCCTAATAAATGGCTTGCACTTATTTAGAGTGTTCCAACCTTGGAAAGAGATCAGAGGAAGTTAATACAGCTGGTTAAAATTTCAAACGGCTAGCTTCTTTGAAAACAAACACATTTCTTTATCAGGAAATTGTCACCAAAACCAAATGGAATTTTGGGCTGGAAAAGATAGCCGCTTTTAATAGCATTCATGTTTTTAAAAGTATTGGCTGACACTCAGACAAATGCTGCGGAAGTGCAAGGACATTGTGCTAGCTTGTTCCACAAAGTTGGAACTTGCATTCTGGACTTGCATTCTGGATTAGTATTGCCCCACTGCAACAGGGTGTATTTTGCAAACCCAAATGCCTCCTGCTATGAAACCTTGTCCTCGGTCCATTTGTCTTGTAAGGAATGAGGCACAGATATCCACTGTAATTCTTGCATAAGCACAAGGCTTGCACAAGTGGACTGAGAACTCCAAAGACTGCTCAGTTATGAGCATCCACTCAGCTAGGGGTGGGCAGAACCTGGTTTGATTAGAACCAGCCTGGTTCGACCGGTTCAGATTCTAACCGAACTGGACCTCCTAAAAGGGATTCTGGTCTGAATTCAAGCCAAACCCGCCCTGGTTCTAATGAACCAGTTCAGATCTGGTTTGGCGGTTTGAGGGGGCATGCAGTGAGGATTTCCCTTTACAAACAAAAGATGGAACTCTACCTACCTTTAAAAAGACACTAATGGGGCAGTGAGAGAGCACCTGTATGCTGTGCAGTGTGTCGGTGTTGGCAGTGTAGCTCCTCCAAATGGTACAAACCAGGTACGGCGCTCCAGTGTGGCCCCAGTTCCAGCCTCTGCGCATGTGTGGAGGCCAGAACCAGGCCACACTGGAGTGACAGTCCCAGTCCTGACACTTTGGAGGAGCCATGCTGCATACAAGTGCCCTCTCGCTGCCCCATTCAAGACCTTTTTAAAGGTAGGCAGGGTTCCCCCCTCTGTTTGTAAAGGGAAATCCTCACCAGATTCCCCTTTACAAGCATGCCCCCTCAAACTGAAAAACCGGTTCAGAACTGGCTCGTAGTCTGGTGGTCCGGTTCGAGTTCGGCTCGAACTCCAACCAAACTGCTGGAATTGGTTCAAACACACCCCTACACTCAGCCATGCAGCCTTTTTGCATGGGTGCATCTTTGTTCATTGCACTACTGCAGCATTAGTCTGTCTGTCAGTCCTGGTTTTTTAAAATTATTATTAGGGCCATTTTACACACGAAGATGGAAAAAACAGTTTTGCCATTAAGTGTCCATTTGGGAAGGAGCTTCAGCCAGTCCTGATTCCCTATAAGCCTCCCTGCACAATATTTGTTTGCTGTTGCTGTTGCATAACCAAAAAAAAAAAAAAAAAGACTTCGTTTCGCTTTTCCTCTCCCAACTCACTCTGAGTCTGTGCACATGAGCAGCCAAAGGCAGCCCAGCCTGGGTTTGGCTTTCCATATGCACCACTGGTACAGATCCCGATCCTGGAGATGCCCTCATGGGTAGCCCAACTTTATACCCTGGCCTTTAGTCAGGGTTTAAGGGTAGGAGTGTTCCCTTAACCCCAGCACCAGGGTTGTGTGTATGCTTGGGCTGCACGCAGCCAGAGCATACCCAGAGTTTATTTATTTATTGTTAAATTTATATACCGCCTTTCATTAAAACAATCCCAAGGTGGTTTACAGCAAAATTTAAAAACAAGATGGTAAAAAAGACACAATTAAAATATTAAGTGAAAAATATTAAACAAATCTGATTAAAAATTTAAAATGAAAGCATACAAGCAATACTGTGTACAAAGAGCAGCAGCAGAGAATCAAATATATGCCTGGGCAAAAAGCTAAGATTTTACACTCTTTCTAAAAGCTGTGATGGAGACCGAGGAGCAAATAGCCACCGGGAGAGCATTCCAGAGTCTGGGGGCAGCAACAGAGAAGGCCCTGTCCCGCGTGCACGACAACCGAGCCTCCCTCATTGTCGGCACCCGGAGCAGAGCCCCCTCAGATGAACTCGTCAAGCGGGCAGTAACCCTTGGGAGCATTCCCCAAAAGTACTGCACTCATTGTGTGGTGCATTGTGGATATTCAGAGGCCAGGATGCAATGTCCAAGCCTCCAAAGATCCGCACTGCTTGGAGCAGGATTGATCATACGGGAGCATGATCTGTGCGTCCTACTTGGGGTGTGCAGACAGGTTTGAGGTCAAACAGATTTGACCATCTAACGGGAGGGGGAATTAGGAGGGTTTGCTGCTGGGAGCTGCACATCTCCTGTGGCAGCACACGATCAGCAAAAAGTGAGCTAGGCTCCCTTAGCCCGCTTTTTGCTGATTGTGAGAATCCCCTCAACATCTGCTCCCCAGATGGCCTAGAGAGAGAGCCTCTGTTGTTGTCTTTCTGCTGCTGCCTGCTGCCTGTCTCAGGGGTGATCTGTGGGACTGTTGCTTTGTGGGGAGTTTGTGTGAGATTGGGGCCTGAGTTGAGTCAGCAGTGCCTGTGTACTACCTGCCCAGACTAGTCCCCTCGGGGCCTATACAGGAACACTGCCTGTGGTGGTGGGTCCACCACTGGCAAAGTTGCCACCAAAGGGGGGACACTAAATCCCCCCAACGGGGGGATTCCCCTTTGGGGGGAGCCTCTTCAGGAGATAGCAAAGGCCAGTAACCCTGGTACAGGAATTTAAGTGTGTGTGTGTGTGTGTGTGTGTGTGTGTGTGTGTGTGTGCTGCTTGTGTGGTAGTGGTTGGTGGGTATTTTATATTTTAGCTTCTGTTTCAAGTCTTAGAAGAGATTGGTTTCTAATGTGTCTAGATTTGTCTGGAGATGGGGAGACAGAGAACATATCTACTGATTATGGGGGAACTATTTTGGTGATGGTGGGGAATAGAAGCAGTAACATCAGCAAATCAGCAGGCCATTACAGGGGACGGGAAATCAGAAATCTCCTAGGTGTTTCCCCTGCCGGCTGTTCTGTCAGCTCTTTGACCTCAGGGAGCAGTGCCAACCACCCACAAAGCCTTACCTTGCTCCTTTGTAATGCTAGGTCAGGCCAGAATAAGTCAGATCCATCCATGACTTGATTCTGGATGAAGGGGCTGAGCTGGTGTGTATTACAGAGACTTAGTTGGGAGAGACTGGTGGCCCAGTCTGGTCCCAGCTTCTCCCTCCAGGATACTCTGTTGAGGAGCAGGTGAGAGGACCTGGTCAGGGAGGCAGAGTGGCTGTGGTATACAAGGAAAAAAATCTCCCTTACTCTGTTGAAGTGTCTGATCACTTAAGGGGACTTCAATGTTCACTTCAGGACCAATTTGTCCAGGGCTGCTCAGGAGCTCATAGCAGCCAGGACAACTATAAGCCTATCCCAAGTGGTTTAAAGCTTTAAAAATTATTAAAAATTAATTAAAAGCCTGCAGAAACAGGACAGTCTTGAGGTTCTTCCTGAAAACTAACAGAGAAGGAGATACTCTTATTTCAGTAGGGAGCATATTCCAAAGCTCTGGGGCCGCCACAGAAAAAGCCTGGAACTGGGTTGCCACCAAACAAGCCAGTGGTATCCATAACCGGACCTCTCGGGAAGATCGTAACAGGTGGCAGGGTTTATGACAAAGGAAGTGCTCTCTTAAATAGCTTGGACCTAAGCCATTAAGGGCTTTATAGGTAATAACCAGCACTTTGTATTTCACTCAGAAACACAGCAGCAGCAGCCAGTGCAGTTCTTTCAAAACCAGTATTATGTGGTCCCTTTGTGTTGTCCCAGAGACCAATCTGGCTGCAATTGGTTCGGTACCAATTGTAGTTTCCAGACTACCTACAAAGGCAGCCCCACATAGAACGCATTACAGTAGTCAAGCCTGGAGGTTACCAGCATATATACCACTGTTTTAAGGTCATTTACCTTTAGAAATGGGTGTAGCTGAAGTATCAGCCGAAGCTGATATAAAGTGCTCCTGGCCACCACCTCAACCTGAGAAACCAGGGAGAGCTATGGGTCCAGGAGCATACCCAAGCTACGTACCTGATCTTTGAGGGGCAGTGTAACCCCATCCAGAAAAGGCATATCTAAACCATCTCTCAGGTCCTGACACCCCACAAATATGCCATTTCTTGATGAGATCAGCATGGAGAAGTAAATCTGGGTGTCATCAGCATATTGATAACACACAGCATGTTGCTGGTCTTTCTGCTTGATCTGGTCTTTCACTCTGATCAGAGTAGTGTTCCATGGGTGGGGATGCCTGTGATTTTCCCATTGTCATTGACGGACAACATCTGGTTGAGATTGGACTCACAAGCACACCCCACCTCCACAGGGGTGATGGGCCTATTAGGATGGTCTGCCCAAGAAAGTTATTGGCTACAATATGATTCCAAGAAGCCTTGGAAGTACTTCGTGTTGGTTCTGCAGGTGATCCTGTTGATGCCCTTGTGCAGAAGTGGAACAGAAAACAAACTAGGACTGTAGACATGCTCGCTCCTAAGCATCCTCTCCAACCCACTTCAGTATTGGCCCCTTGGTATACCAAAGAACTACGAAAGCAGAAGCGGCAAGGTAGACGACTGGAGCACAAGTGGATAAAGCCTCGACTCAGATCTTACGGATTACAACATAGAGCACATTTGAAGATCTATGCTAAGGCAATACATGCAGCAAAGAAGTGATTCAGTTTCAGTTTGTCACTCCTGAGGATGTGGACAAGCTGCTTGGAACAATGCAGTCTACAACCTATTCTCTTGACCCTTGTCCAGCATGGCTTACAGTATATTATCAGGTAGCGGGGTTGTTGTTATAGAAGGGCTGATAGAGATGCTTCTCTAAGGGAGGGCAGGATGCCTCCTTGCCTCCTTAAGGAGGCAATCATTAGACTTCTTTGAAGAAGCCTGCATTGGATCCCTCAGAGTTAAGCAACTATAGGCCTTTCGTTGATGGGCAAGGTAACTGAGGGTGGTGGCCTCCCAGCTCCAGGAAGTCTTGGAGGAAACTGATTATCTAGAC
The DNA here is from genome assembly GCF_027244095.1 of Hemicordylus capensis. Taxonomy (NCBI): domain Eukaryota; kingdom Metazoa; phylum Chordata; class Lepidosauria; order Squamata; family Cordylidae; genus Hemicordylus; species Hemicordylus capensis. The sequence goes on from NC_069658.1 coordinate 8,412,385, forward strand.
CCATTTCAAACTGACTTTCAGGTGGGCTGTGGGGTTGAGTCTGTCTTGGTTGGCCTGATGGATGATCTCCAGTTAGGAATTGACAGAGGGAGTGTGACTCTGTTGGCCCTTTTGGATCTCTCAGTGGCTTTTGATACTATCAACCATAGTATCCTTCATGAATGTATGAGGGCATTGAGAGTGGGAGGCACTGCTTTGCAGTAGTTCTGCTCCTACCTCTCAGATGGATCCCAGCTGGTGTCCCTTAGAGATTGTTGCTCTTCAAAATTTGAACTTTTATATGGTGTTTCTCAGGGCTCCGTATTGTTTCCAATGCTCTTTAACATCCGCATGAAACTGCTGGGAGAGATCCAGGGGCGTAGCTAGGGGAGAGGGGGCCCGTGTTCATCCCTCTTTCTGGTGGGCCCCCAGACTGAGGAAGATAATGAAGAAAATAGGGAGGGATGCAGCTGGAATGCCCTCTGGAGCTGGGGGCCCGTGTTCTTTGAACCCTTTTGTTCAATTATAGCTATGCCCCTGGAGAGATCATCAGGAGATATGGTCCAGGGTGTTATCAGTACACTGAAGACACCCAAATCTATTTCTCCATGTCAAAATCATTGGGAGAAGGCAAAACATCCCTAAATGCCTGCCTGTAGATTCTGATGGGCTGGATGTGGGATAACAAATTAAGGCTGAATCCAAAAAAAGTGGAGGCACTTATTTTGTGGGGTTGGGACTTGGGAGACTCTTTTGATCTGCCAGTTCTGGATGGGATCACACTTCCCCAAAAGGAACAGGTACACATTCTGGGAGTGCTTTTGGATAGAAACCTCTCCCTGGTCTTCCAGGTTGAGGCTGTAGTCAAAGATTCTTTCTATCAACTTCAGCTGATATGCCAGCCGTGTCCGTTTCTTGAGATGAATGACTTCAGAGCAGTAGAACATATGCTGGTAACCTCTGGACTTGACTACTGCAATGCATTCTATATGCGGCTGCCTTTGTACATAGTCTGGAAACTGCAGTTGGTACAGAGTGCAACAGCCAGGTTGTTCTCTGGGTTATCTCGAAGGGACCATATTACTCCTATATTGAAAGAACGACAGTGGCTACCAATAAGTTTCTGGGTGAAATACAAGGTGCTGGTTATAACCTATAAAGCCCTAAACAGCTTAGGCCCTGGGTATTTATGTGAACGTCTTCTTTGCCATGATGAACCCTACTGCCCATTGAGATCACCTGGAGGGGTTCATCTGCAGTTGTCACAGCTGGTCTGGTGGCTACTCAGGGACAGGCCTTTTCCATTGCTGCTCTGAGCCTTTGGAATAAGAGCCTCCCCATCTCTGATAACTTTTAGCAAGGCAGTTGAGAGACATTTCTTCACCCAGTCTTTTAATTAAAGGTAAAGTGTGCCATCAAGTTGATTTTGATTCCTGGCACCCACAGAGCCCTGTGGTTGTCTTTGGTAGAATACAGGAAGGGTTTTCCATTGCCTCCTCCTACACAGTAGGAGATTATGCCTTTCAGCATCTTCCTATATCGCGGCTGCCCAATATAGTACCAGTGGGGATTCGAACCGGCAACCTTCTGCTTGTTAGTCAAGCATTTCCCCACTGCACCACTTAAGGTGAAGGCTTTTATTAATTAGACTTGCAGTTTTTAACTTTGTGTTAAATTTTATATTATTTTTATGTTTTAACATTTTAATTTTGTTTCAGTTTGTACTGTTTTGTTGTGAACTGGCCAAAGACATAAGTTTTGGGTGGCATATAAATATGTTAAATAAATGAGGTAATGGCCGCTTGCACAGCCTTTTGTTGTGATGTGTGAAGCTCACCTTTGGCCAAGTTGCCATTACTTAATCTGTGACACTATTGTGACAGTTCTCACAGTATAGTGATGTTTGCAGGAGACAGCGGAGCCGGTTTTCTGCTACACACATCTCCATTCCTGAACTTACCCTCCACTATTTGCTAATTGTTCAGGATGTGTGACCCCTCCTCAGAACATTATGTATGGTTTGATTAAAAAACACACAAACCCTTAATATTCGAAAAGCTATTTCACCCTAGCAGTCTCTTACAGATTTCCCTTGGATTTCTGTTTTAGAAAAAAAAAAAAAAAGACAGCTTAGAGATATGAAACCCCACTGAGAAATTTTGCTTGTGTTACTGAGCTTCTTCTTTCAACTCAACTTTGAAGTGTCTACAAATGGATCAGCAGAACCCTCCTGGCTTGCCTTTAGTTTCCCTCAATTTAATACTGTGGCAACTTTAATTGTAGTGTACCTTAACAGTAATGGGACTGTTAACTGAATAGCAAACATGCATATTTAAATGATATGTTATTACATTGTTTCATTTAATATTTATTTACTTATTCACTGAAGGTGCTCAGTGATAGATTCCTTGCATCTCCCCGTAGGGCTGGTAAAGGCTCAAGCGGCCTCTCTGGAGAACTTTGGTCAGCAATACTGAGATAAATAGATCAGTGGTCTGATTTGGTATAATGCAGCTTCATATGTTCATTAAAATGTGTATAATCCTGTTTTGTTTTGTGTTCATTTTATCTGTAAAGTGCCCGAGGTGGCTTACACCATGTAAAAAATAATTATTAAAACTAAAACACAGAAAAAGCATGCACAGAGCAGACAAAAGGAAATCTCAGGGAGATAGCATATCTCCAATCAGCAAAGCCAAAGACCCTCCCCCCCACCGAAATCATTAGATCTTCAGTTGACATCCAAGGGACATTAGAGAGGCAGAATTTCATAACTCGTGTCCCGTGAAACAAAATGTTGCTGGTTGACATGTTGATATTCTGGCTTTGAGATGTATACTTTTGTTGCTAGGAGTTGTTGAAAAGTTGCTTTGGGGATTCCTTGTGGAATGTCACCACTTACCTGTCTCAGGTGTGGCTGCCTTGCCTCATCCAGCCTTGATAAAGCACAAGGATGGAGGAGCACAATGATTAGCGGTGGGAGTTGGGTGGGTGAAGTGTGGATGTCATAGGAGCTTCTGCCCACCTCGTCCCTCATTTGGCTTTTGAGAGGCATCCTTTCACTCTTGCTCTGGTGAGGGATGTGGTCCTCTTTCGGCGGGAGGCAGGGAGCAGGGAGGTGCAATGTATATCCAGATAAGAGTAGAAAAGCTTCATGGTGTTGTGGCCCTTCCAAGAAGTTGCCCCATGTCTTCCACAGTGAGGGAGAAGAAGCAGGATACAAATTCAACAGGGGAAAGCTGAAGTGAATCCACCAAGTCAGGGAACATGCATGTTCTGAGACATCAAAGCACCCATGGGTTTCTAACCCACAGAAGGCAGCCAGAAGTTCAGTGGAAGAGATCAAATACAATAAAGTGACCACCTGAATCAGCTCTCTTTGCTAAAGTGAAGATCAATTTTTGGCAAAAGCGTTCCATATACATGTTGGAATTCTCAATTTCAAAAACATTTGCTCAGCCAAATGTATAGCCAGCATGATTAGGTCACCAACATCTGTGGGTTGTCTGAATTACATTTTCAAGGTTCAACACAAAATTCAGCAATGATTTGTTAAGAAGTTTTTCTTTACAACACTTAAATTTCAAAAGTCAATGAACAAGACTTTAAATGCAATCAATAGAAAAGACACAGGGTGTTGTGGCTAGGAAGGAGGGAGGGAGGGAAGAAGGAGAGCTGCTGAGGAAGAAGAGTGATGGGGCAATATAATTTTAAAAAGTAACCCCTGATAACTTGGCAAAGAAGCACCTTTTAAACTAGGCTCTCTTATAGTTAGTGAGTGCAGAGCAACTATTTCCATTCAACAAGCCCAGAATCCTTCCAGTGTCTGTTGCTGGTGTCCACCTTTTAGATGTTGAGTCCTCTGGAGACAGGGAATTCTTATTTTTTGATTGCTTTCATTTGTTTGATTTGGTTAAACCACTTTGATTACTTATTTTGTTGATCATCATCATCATCATCATCACATAAGAACAGCCCTGTTGGATCTGGCCCAAAGCCGATCTAGTCCAGCATCCTGTTTCACACAGTGGCCCACCAGGTGTCTCTGAGAAGACCATAGGCAAGAGGTGAGGGCATGCCCTCTCTCTTGTTGTTGCTCCCCTGCAACTGGTATTTAAAGGCATCTTGCCTCTGAGGCTTGAGGTGGCCTATAGCCACCAGACTAGTAGGCATTGATCATCATCATCATCATGGGTGACATCTGGAATAGCACTGTGCTAGTGCAACTAATAAAGATGCACACACACAAGAACATCTGGTAGCTGAGTAGATGCTCAGAGTTGTGCAATCCTTTGCAGTCTTGACCTAAGTCTGCAAGGATTGTGCTTGTATTATTTAGCCATCATGATGTAGTGGTTAGAGTGCTGGACTAGGACCGGGGAGACCCGAGTTCAAATCCCCATTCAGCCATGAGACTTGCTGGGTGACTCTGGGCCAGTCACTTCTCTCTCGGCCTAACCTACTTCACAGGGTTGTTGTGAGGAGAAACTTAAGTATGTAGTACACCGCTCTGGGCTCCTTGGAGGAAGAGCGGGATATAAATTTGTTTGTTTGTTTGTTTATTTGATTTATATACCACCCTTCCAAAAATGGCTCAGAGCAGTTTACAAAATAGAAACAATTAAAACTAGTTAACAATTAAAATCAAAAACAGAATGAAACCAATTAAATCAATTGTAGAATAACAATAGCAGATAGTTTTACATCCCTACAAAACATATGTGCTGAGAAAAGCGTTTTGCTGCAGGAAACATGAGTCTGGAATGCAAGCTCCAGAATTTAGTCAAACCAGCTAGCACAACTTCCTTGCACAAACACAACATGTTTGCACTACTGCAGTGTTTGGATGATTTGCACTACTGCAGAGTTTGGCTTCCAGCAGCATCTGGTGGGCCACTGTGTGAAATAGGATGTTGGACTAGTTGGGCCTTGGGCCCGATCCAGCAGGGCTGTTCTTATGTTCTTATGTTAGCCAATATCTTTTTAGCCTGCTTTTCATAAGGAAAGTCAGCTTATGAGATCACCTAGCTCTGTATCCGTGTGTGTGTGTGTGTGTGTGTATGTTTCCTATCAACTTCGCAATGCTTGAGCCGATTTGGACCAAATTTGTTACAGTCATAGGAACACATAGGGACATCTCAATGGTGTAGTTTGTGATGATGTCATCCACCCAATTCAATTCAAGATGGCAGATGCGTGGATGTTTGAGGCACAAGTGGGCTAACCTGTGAAGATGGTAATTATCAGTTGAGATGATAGTGAAAGGAAAGTAGGCAGATTTGTTCTTACCAGAATTTGTTGTTAAGTTTATTTATCTGTCTGTTACCATTAACAGCCATTGATACAGCTATCCAAGACTCTGTATAAGCTCTTTAAAACTGCCTAAACCAGTGACCATCACCACATCTTGGGCAGCAGATTTTGTAAATTTATTATGTATTATCTGTTCAGAATCTACTGCCAATAAACTTAATTGGGTGACCTCAAGTTCTCATATTATGAGAGAGAAAGAAAAATGTCTCTCTATCCACTTTATCTTGCCATTCATAATTTTATAAACCTCTATTATGTCTTCATTAGAATGCAGTCATTGGTCTACTGTCAATATATCTTTTACCACTGAATCTTTCCAAAGTAATGGGTGCTCAGCAGCAATGTTAAGGTCAAAAGTCTGCCACAAGGTCATTGGGGCTTGGGATCTAATTTAAGCTGGCACCCTAAAGCATGTCAAGCACCCATAACCTTTATTGCTAGTAATTTATCAGCCATTTTATGGATATGGACAGATCCTGGGGCGGTCCATACATACAGTGAGTCCAGTGAGACAGGTTGATTGTCTGTGGTCATGCTGGTTTTGTATGATTGTTTTTATTGTGGCTTTACAGCATTTTTTAATGTCTTAATACATTTATTACATTTGTAAAGTCATTGGGATTGTCATATGAAAGGTAGTAAACCATGTGGAAATAATAAAATAATGAATGTGTGGCAAAAAGAAACTATACATGGACTCAGGGTTGAGGTCCTGTGTCTGAATAAGTTGAAGAGTGTTGGATTTATTAATCCAGTACATTTAAATAAGTTCACACATTACCCAAAGCTCAGTATAGCCATTTTTTTGGAGATATTGCATATGTTAGTTTACAATTTACTAAATTAAATAAAGCTACTACTTTTTGAAAAATGGAAACACCACCTTTAATTGTCTGTCTCTCTGTCTCTCTCTCTCTCTCTTTCTCTGTATGTTGCTGCCTCTCTCTCTCTGGAATTTATGAGTCACTTTCAACAATCTTCTTATAATATGAAAAAAGGCCAACATCCAGATTGATACAGCACAGGTACATACATACATCCTCAGGGAAATACATCCCTGAGGGCTACACAACCCCCAGGGACATATTGCTGCACGGTATAATCACAGCTATTGACACAATGAGCAACAGACAAAATTAGTAAAACAGCAGTCAATGAAATCTGTACTACCAAATGTGACACCTGATTCACAATAATGCAGGTACCCTGAGAATCCATTTAGGGAGGTTATTTCAAGGTCAGCTTCTCTAGTTTACACTTCTCAGATCTCTGGGGGTGGCATTCTTGGAGAAGGACCTCAGAAGCAGACTTCAGAGATTGGCCAGTTCACATGAGAGAAGCTGGTCTTTCAGGTACCCAAGGCACAAGATGTGTAGGGCTTGAAAATAAAAACCAGCAATGATGATGATGATGATGATGATGATACCACTTTTCAACAACAACAAAATGTTTTCAAAGCACTTTACACAATGAAATATATGAAATAATCGTCTCATGTTCCAAAAAAGCTCACATCTATTGCAGGGGGAGGAAACAAGGAAGACATCAACAAACAGCCACTAGGAAAGATGCTGTGAGAATTATGCCTGAAAACAAACTAGTAGCATTGCAGATCTCCTAGTATTATTTATTTTAGGGGTCTATATTCAATTCTTCATCATAAAACAAGTCCAGGCAGGCTAAGTCAATATCAGTAAAATCACCCATGTTCAGATACCATCCATAAATACAAGGGATGCAATATAAAAACATCAGCATAAAATCAGTCCAGTGATTGAATAAAACAACAGGATTAAGACTTCTTGCAGGGAGAAAAATATCTTCACTAACCACCTAAGGATAGAAAGAAGGAGAGAATGCAATATCTTCCAGAACAGAGAGTTCCAAAACGGTGGTGTAATCACCAAGAAGGCCCTGTCTCTGGTACCCACCAAACATATCTTTCTTAGAAGTGGGCCAGAAAACAAGATCTCAGATGCCAATGCAAGGCCTGTGGCACATTTATACAAGATCAGGTGGTCCTGAACATAACATGGTTCCAGACCATACAGAACTCCTAAGTTCAAGACCAGCATTTAGGTGAATTGGCAACCAATGCAAATGACACATGATAAGTATAATATATGTATAATATATCTTGTTCTTGTCAACTACGTAGCAGTTGCATTTTATTATTTATTATTATTATTATTTACATTTTATATCCCACTCTTCCTCCAAGGAGCCCCCAGAGTGGTGTACTCCATATTTAAGTTTCTCCTCACAACAACCCTGTGAAGTAGGTTAGGCTGAGAGAGAAGTGACTGGCCCAGAGTCACTCAGCAAGTCTCATGGCTGAATGGGGATATGAACTCAGGTCTCCCCAGTCCCCGTCCAGCACTCTAACCACTACACCATGATGGCTCTAGCTTTCAAGTTGTCAGGAAACCCACATATACTATAGTAATCAAATACTGAGCCAAAAGTTTTCATCAAAGAATTTTCAGCCTCATAGGAACATAGGAAGCTGCCCATATACTGAGGAAGACCCTTGGTCCATCTAGCTCAGTATTGTCTATGGCATATATTCTATGCAGACTGGCAGCAGTTTCTCCAAGGCTGCAGGCAGGAATCTCTCTCAGCTCTGTCTTGGAGATGCCAGGGAGGAACTTGGAACCTTTGGAAACCTTCTGCATACAAACATCATCATAACCGAGAGGCTGAAACTAAGGGAGATTTCTAGGGCAGCTAGGAAAAATTCTGAGAAAGTTTCAGGGGCAGCTTTCTGCAAGTTTATAGCAAGTAGTGGTTCTTTTGTTGCTGTTTTTCTACAGGAGTTGGCTACCATAAATTCCCCTTCCCCAGAATCCCCTGTGCGTGCATAACATATTACAGGGAAAATGACAATGGCATTCACCAGTGGAAGCTGTTGCTGACCCCGCAAATGGTGTCTGTGTGAAGTATTGGGGTCAGGGGTACCCCGATACTTCGGTTAGCAAAAATATATTTAGCATGGGAACCACAAGGGCTGAAGGAGCAAGATAAGACTGGGCCAGACAGGGCTTGCATAAATAATTTATGGCCTATTCCCAGATGAAACAGGAACTAACCATGAGTTATGACATATAACTGCTTCTTTTTGTGTAACTGTTTTCTTAAGGATAATTTGGTGTATAAATGTGTTGCTTCTGTATCAGGCCTCTGTCCTGCTTTGGGCGCGAGCCAAGCAGCACCTTTGCTACTTAAGGGCAAATAAAACTTTGATCTTAAGTCCTCTCGTCTGGGCTGATTATTGGGCTCCATCCGCCCAGGAACGAACCTCCCCTCTTGGGGTCAGGGGTACCCCGATACTTCAGGTGCATGCGCAGGTGCCATTTATGTGGCGACGCTGCCCACGGGCAGCTGGGAGCAGCACTGTAGCCACACGGTGTGGTGTTTAATACCTAAAGTGCCTCAGTGGGGTGGCAGCAGGGGGCAGCTGAGGAATGACGGAGTAGCAGGTAAGACCTGCCTTCCTTCTTTTAAGGCACCCACTAGCCAGCCACACGCCGCCACCAGGTGTGCACAAAACACTTTGTGTACCGCTGTACCCTATGGTAAAAGGCATTTCTAGTCATGAACACTATATGGGATCCAGGGACAACCCTAGAGGTAAGAGCTCTCCAGACTCAACACTTGGTCTTTCAACAGGAATACAACTTCCTCTAGAAGAATTTGAATACTGCAAGATCCGGAGAACCCCTGACCAACGTCTGCTCACCTGGATTAAGTTTCTTTTCTTCGCCTACATCCAGACTAAAAGTGCCTCCCAGGAACTGATTAACTGCAATGGTATATTTAAGCCAGGACATCTGACTTAACATTCTAGCTGCTGTTTCACTGCAAACAGTCTTCAAAGGCAATCCCATGTGTAATGTGTTACAGTACTCTAACCTGGATGTTACCAGAACATGGATTATTATGACCAGGCAATCTATCCATTTTCTTTTTACAGAAACACACCAGGACCAAACTAGACTCCAAATAAACAATTATTCCCTTCACTCCCAGCATCTCTCCTTAGTTCCTGACTGGAGGAAAAGCAAAGTTTTAATTGCTCTGCCTTCATCTCGCTTTAAGAGCTATAGTAGGATACCAAGAGGGGGAATGCAGTAGCAATAATTAGAAGATGTTCTCCCAGCAACAAGAATTGCATTTTATGCTATAGCAATATTCTGAGCTCCATGACTTAAAGACTTAAGCACCACCACAACGTGAGTAATGCGGTCATCACAAATTCATGCCAATAAATACTTTATAGGCTCCCATCATATATATTCATGTGTACTATTTCCGTCTCCAAATATATGGTCCAGATCTGCGGCTGATGTAAATTAACATAGATCTGTAGAAGTCAACCCCAAATATAGGGTATAAATTTGGAGTTGCATGTCAGAAGGGAGCAGATACTTTCCAATTGCGGTTGGGAGGGAATCGACATGTTATCTAAATGTTACACCAATTGCAAACTAGTACAATTTGGGGGGAAATTGCATCGTGGCATTCCCTTGACATTGTTTTAGGATGTGCGTGTAAAACATATAAACTCCAAGGTCGGAATTTAGCCTGCACAACCTGGATTCATTTAGCCAAATGCAGCTCACCTGCCTAGGCTTACAGACTCCAGTGAATTGGTTTCAGTTTGGTTCAAGTTGGTCGAATATAGGAAATTGCCTTCTACTGTGATATTGAGTCAGACTATTGCTCCATTTAGCAATGCTGGCTAGCAGAGCAGACACAGGAGACCCAACTCTTCATGCAAAGCATATGCTTTACCATTGAGCCACAAAATATAATAATAAATCCACACATATTTTTAAACTGATTTTACTGTCATTTCTACTGGTTAAGGCAGACACAAACTTCAGTGCCTGGTGTCCCTGATGGGGCCCGGCTTAGTCTTCGGAACACTTTCAACTCATTCATGAACAAAAGATAACTTGGTAGAACACTGGAGTAGTATTTTTTTGGTGTGCAGAGAGGGGGAAAGCTTGAAGAGCAAGCTAATTTAATTTCACTTACTTTTTTTTGCAGAGAGAGAAGGTACTTTTGGAGTGGGGGGATAAAGGTTATTGGGGGGAGGAAAAGAGGGGGAAACTCATCAGATCCTTAGGAGGGATCTGCACTCCTGTTAGTGTGGTTTGGCAGAAAATATTCAATTTCAAGCAGTCCCTAACTGTACTCAAGCAATTGATTTGGTAACTGGAATCCTTGTCTTTACTTTGCAATGAATAATATTTAGCACACTATAAACGGCACCAGGTGACTCTTCAGAACTCCCCTTGTGAGCTGTTTAATTTATAAGCCTTTCTATTTATTGTGCTCAACTTTTCCAACTACCATGGCATCTTGATGACATATAGTAAAATATTTTGGAGGCTGACTTGAGCATAAATGGGAACACTCAGACAGCACCCTTAATGCTCTGAGTGTTCTGTAATGGGGCCAGTTCAGATGACATTCCAAACTGACCCTTGCAAACCTAGAGAGGAGAAGCATGGGCATGCATCCCTAGACTGCTAAGCCCAAATAAGGGGCTCCTTGTGGGGGGGGTATCATCACTATTTTTGCTGCTGCCATTTTTGCTGAGATCAGGGGCGTAGCAAGGTTCCTGGTGGCTGGGGGTCAAAGTTCAGCCAGGGGGCCTCCATCATGCGTGCAAACCATATGTGTGCCCCCAAACCTGGATATGGGGAATGAATCCGGCCGCTCATCGCCCAAATGGGTGGCACGGCCAATTTGCCCCCCCCCCCCAAACAGAATGAGGTCTGGTGGGAGCCAATTGGTTCCTGGGTCACAGAGAGGGCGGGGCTTCTGTCACGCTGCTGACATTGGCGTCCTCCCTCCTCAGTCCATCCTGAGCAGACACCCTTCCTCCCTTCCCTTGAGTACAGTCTGGGCTTGCTGGTTGCCTTTTGGGGCCTGGCAGGGATTTTCTGGATGCTCACCTGATTGGCTTGTGGTGCGCTTCCTTTTTCACCTGCCCCTGACTGTACTCTTTAGTTAGTTAGTTGAGGTTTTCTTACTGGTCACAACTGGCAGGTACAGTGTGGCAGGGAATAACATCTGAGTCTTTGGTGAGCATTTTCAGGTAAGCATTTGGTGATAAGGCAGGCAGGTCAGCTCCCTAGAGGCTTGGTGGATCAGGGAACTCTGGTCTGGCCCGCTCTCCTCTGTCAGGCAAGGCTTTGTGGCTTCGGAGGGGTGCTGCTATGGGCAGAGAACTGACCATAGGTCGGCTAAGAGCAGCAGCTTCTTCTCTAGAGCACTGGGGCTGCCTGGAGCCAAGGTGCGTCGCCCGTGGGAATAACTAAAGGCGCACTCTGAGTGAGCACGAATTTAGCTTCTGCACTGTGGGGGTGGAGAACCAATCCCAGTTTCCATTCAGTTGCATTTGAATGAATTAATAAATCGTGGCCCTTTTTGCCATACACTTGTGTCTCATGTCTTCTTGGGGTGTGGGTGCAAAGGGCATTTTGCAAAGATTTTTGTGCCTCCCCCTTCAGAATTTGGCACAGTGAGGCCTGGTTCACCGATGTTCATTCCTTGATAACAGCAACATTGATGCATGTGCAGATTGGCCGTCACATCTGCAACTCCACAGATAGAACTTCCATACCACCTGAAACTCATTGCCTTGCAATGGGCTCTGCACATTTATCAAGTGTAGAGAAATCTACACATGGATGTCCATGGATGTGTGTGCCAGATTTGTGTGCCCGGTGCTCTCTGCATGTTGTTCATTCTGTTTTTCAGTGAGTGAGGCTATTCTTTCTGAGATTCTTTCTGTGAATCTCTCCCTCACATTTCTGCCCTTCACTTTTCTTCCCTCTCTTGTCTCTCTGCCTGGATCCTGTTCAGCTCTTCAGGTTTTCCTAGGCTCAATTCCTGTCGTACTCTTCCCTGGATCTAATTGGACCATCAACTGGACTTATGATCTTGTCTGTGACCTTGCAAAACTACCGCTTACTTCTAGTTAACCTTTCCTGAAAATTTATCTCCAGTAGCCTGTTGTCTATTGTCCAACATGAGCGGTTTTCCCATGATGCCATCCGACATGACTGAAGTCTGGGTGTGGGTTATGCTAGTGCATGGGCAGAACAGACTGTGTGGGTCTTTCCCATTCAGCAGGCACCAAGGGTTAGGAGGAGCAGGATCTCATTGGCAAAGCACATGCTTTGCACGCAGAAGGTATCAGGATCAATCCTTTGCAAGTCTTCTTGGGAAAGGGTCTCCAAGAAAAAGCCTTTGACTGAGATCCAGAGCTAGATGGACCAGCTAGATAGGCCAGCCGGCACAGCAGAAAGCAGTCTTCCTCGTACATCAAAATAGCCCCATGTGGCTTAATTTGAAGGGCATTCGTGTGAGCATCCAATATGATGTGTTGGTATGAATGTGTGCTTGAGGATTCCTGGATGTGATGGGTCCACCTGCCATAATGGTTCTGAAGCTGACATCCTAGGAGCTCACTGTGAATCACACCTCCTGTGAGCCGTCAATCATTGTGCAGATGTCTTTGAAGGGTCAGTGTAATGAGTACAGATGCTTTAATTCCCATTCCCTGACTACACAATAAAGAAAAAAGAAGTTGGTGCTCTTTTTTGTTGTTTTTGGTTTTATGGGTCTTGCCTGAAATGAAAGAGGCCTCAAGAAATGGTGTGGAAAATAGAAAGTGCCCTCTTTATAGCCAGCTCAAGGCAAGTTAAAGTCCTCTCAAACATGAGACCTTTTTTCTTTCTCAAGTAAAAATGCTTTTGTATAGATTTCTTTTCTGCTCCCCATGCAATCGTCTTCTTTTAACTACCCACAGTGTTTTGCTCAACCCTCCGTAAAATGCTGCTTCCTTGCTGGATCTGGGAGCAACAGACAAGGGGGCTGCCCAGAAACCCTGGCAAGATAAGGGTAAACTAGCAACTGAGCAACCATAAAGAGAATTGCCCATCTAGTCCAGCATCCTGTTTCCCACAGTGGCCCACCAGATGCCTCTGAGAAGCCCACAGGCAAGAGGTGAGGGCCAGATTCCCAGATGTTGACTACAACTCCCAGAATCCCCAGCTGCAATGGCTTTTGCTTGGGGATTATGGGAGCTGTAGTCAACAACATCGGATGCTGCTGGACTACAACTACCATCATTCCCAGCCACAAAGGCCTCTGGTGGCTGGGGATGATGGGAGTTGTACTACAGCAACATCTGGGGACCCTAAAGTTCTAAAGGAACTGATTCTTCAGGGAGACATTGGGTCTTCACAAGCCACGGCAATTTCTAGCGAGGAGAAGAGGGAATTAAAGATATCACAGGTTTGGCCTACAAGGCATACATTTATCTCTGTCACATAACCAAATTTATGCTGATTTATGCCAGTGCTGGGTGATGGAGTTGTCCAAGTTGCTCTTCAAATATACCCCAGGGGCAAAATGGCCCCCTTTGCCCATGCAACGACTTTGCCTGGCTAATAGAGCTGTCCCATGGTACACTGGCATTCACTTTAATTGTGCAGCGAGATCCGTCCGCTGTCAATCACATACATACCCAGACCAAATCCTTGATCCCTCAGCGTGCCTTACTGAGGAGGAACAGTGTGTAGACAGCACACCCAACTGGCGAAGAGTGGAAACTGCAGGATCATAACTATATTATGCACATGTAAATGAAAGAAGCAGCAAGGAATTTCAATCAGGTGCTGGTTTGCACAGAAAAAGCATGCAGGAGCCAACCAGCACTTAGAGGAGACAAGGCTTAGCAGCCCCAGAGCAGTGTGGGGTGTTAGTGAAAGGACACTGGGGACTGTTGCTAAGAAGAACAAGCTGCCAGCCTGCTACTAGCTAGTAACTTTTTCACAGGCTGTTGCCGAAGATAGAACATTTCTTTCCGATGCCTCGCAGAATTCACTTGAAGATGCAGAATCAAACAAGGTATTGAGCCCCCTGAGAGGCACCCAACGCTGCTTTGCACCACGGCCCTTTCAAAACTAACCCCTGCAAGCTCCAGAAGTGGTGGGAGGGTGGGGAGGGGGGAGGTTGCCAGAAGCATCTTCTCCTTTCCCTGTGCTTCTTGAAAGCTTTGCAAGGCGCGTGAGGAGAGGCACTCTGGGCAAACATCCAAGGGATGGATGGCTCCCCAAGAGCTGTTGCCATGGCAGTTGGCAGGGGGAATCTTGCTTAGAATGTTGGACTAGGACCAGGAAGACCCAGGTTCGAATCCCCATTCAGCCATGAAACTCACTGGGTGACTCTGGGCCAGTCAGGTAACTGCCAGCCTAACCTACTTCACAGGGTTATTGTGAGGATAACAATAACCATGGACAACACTCCGAGCTCCTCAGAGCAAGAGCGGGATATAAGTTTATAAATGAATGAATGAATGAATGAATGAATGAATGAATGAACGAATGAATGAATGAACGAATGAATGAATTGTCCACCTACCTCACCTTGTCTCATGAAAGGATCACCCCTGGTTATGTTCCCCAACTACCGAGAGAGAGAGAGAGAGAGAGAGAGAGAGAGAGAGAGAGAGAGAGAGAGAGAGATTCGGCATTTATGTTAGCCCCCTTCAGATGTTCTCAGTGCAAGCAGCGCTCACACTTACAGCAGGGAGCGAGGGGAGGAAGACCCACCCTGCCACTGTTACTTACGTCCTTCCACTGGGCACGGACACTTACCGTGCCATTTGTCCAAAGGGGAGAGGTGCCATAAGCATGTATACCAGTTATAGCTCAGGGAATTGCCAATGAATGGCTCCTCGCCCTACAAATTGACCACAAGCATGTTCTTCGGGCGGGGCAGGGGCGGGGGCGTGACTATGGCAGGAATGGACTTCCTCTCTGCTTTTGCCATTGTAAATGTGACTGCCCGTGGCCAGAGGCGCTCTTACCACTGGACATCCGGGCCAAATTCCAGGGCCTCCACAACCCTTGCCTCCACCCAAATCCTCTTTAGTCTGTCCTGGGTGGTGTGGCTGCCTGGCCAAGCCTGATGATGCTTAATTTGCAGGGGAGGGGGGCCCCCAAAGGCCTTGAGGTCCAGGTTCCCCAATTCTGGCCGTGGCACTTATAGTGTCTGCAGGGTTATTTTGTCTCCTCAGCATTTTGGTGGGCAAACTGAATTGCCCAGTCCCTCACGCAAGCACCTCACCCCTTCTCTAAATCACACGGTACCTCTATAGGATATGGGGCACTTGCTGGCCTCATGTCCGGAACATGATTATCAATTATCAAGAATATGTATAAGCCGTATATTTACTATCTATGTGGCACTGATGCTGATTTTTGAACAACAGCAGCAAAGGTTCTCAGGGTGGTTTTCATACCAAAAGCGATGAGAGGAGACAGTTCAGTGGAAGAGCATCTGCTTTGCATGCAGAAGGTCCCAAGTTCAATCCTTGACCACATCACCAGGCGGGGCTGGGAAAGACCCATGCCTGAAACCCTGGAGGGCCATTGCCAGTCAGCATAGGCAGTAGCAATCTAGATGGTATGAGTCGGTATGAGGTAACTTTACGAGTTGCAGGGGAGTAATGGCAGGAGAGAGGGCACGCCCTCAACTCTTGCCTGTGGCTTCCAGCAGCATCTGGTGGGCCACTGTGTGAAACAGGATGCTGGACTAGATGGGCCTCCTTGGGCCTGATCCAGCAGGGCTGCTCTTATGTTCTTAACTTCCTATGTTGTTGTGCCATCGAGTTTGGTGTCGACTCCTGATGCCCACAGAGCCCTGTGGTTGTCTTTGGTAGAATACAGGAGGTGTTTACCATTGCCTCCTCCCATACAGTATGAGATGAGGCCTTTCAGCAGCTTCCTATATTGCTGCTGCCCGATATAGGTGTTTCCCATAGTCTGGGAAACATACCAGCACGGGGCTTGAACCAGCAACCTCTTGCTCCCTAGGCAAGTTTCTTCCCCTCTGTGCCATTAGGTGGCTAGCTTCCTATGCACCTCTGTACAAAAGGACTTACAAAATCAAATCTTTATTGTTACGGTCATTCGACCAGCAAAAAAAGGGCTTACAGTCCAAACCACAATGGGGAAATGAGCAACAGCCATTGGAGAAACACGATGCTGGACCAGAGACATTTGCTCTTCCCTTCCTCAATACAAGAGACCCACTACTTTAAAAGGTGTATTTTTGCCCAGTTAAACTGTGTGCCCCAAAAGGGCTTGGAGATGGTTTTCCATCCTAAAGAGGCGGAAAACCTCTTTTCAGTTCCTATAGGGAGACATGAGCAACTGCCGCTGGAAGTGATGCTAGGCTGGACTGAATATTCTCCCCCTGAGAAAATAAGTTTGCAGATGAAAACAAGGCAGGGGTGGGCAAACGTGGCCCTCCAGCTGTTGCTGGACTACAATTCCCATCATCTCCAACCACATCAGTTTGCTCTGCACTATCCTTTCTATTTAATGTAGAAGTCAAATGTGTACCCAGTCATACCAAGTATACCAAGGCAACCACACAGTTGTCCGACAGCCTGTGATCAACTGTTCATATTGCAGACTTTGCAGGGCATGACATGGCAGGCTGTGCCCGGTATGGTGCTTTGGTGTTCATGGGCCTGCATTTATATGGAGGTCCACTAGGGATACGATTCGTCCACTCCCCACTTTGAGATTTCAGACTTGAGGAAGGGAGCCAAACTTGGCAACTTAGACAGCTAGTGGTGCTTTGTGTGAGGGCAGGTGTTACAAATACACAATAGTTCCCACAGTATTGTTGAGAAATCGTCTGAGAAAATTATTCAAACTTTCTCCATGGAAGAAAGCCTGAAATCCTCTTCAAATTTGAGTTTCTGCTTGGGAGAAACACTAAAATGCTTTTCAGATTTTGAATTTGCAGCTTTATGGCCCTCCGTAAAATGTTGACGGGTAAGGCTATGTCACACTATCAGTGGTAAACCATCAATGGTAAACCCCTCCTGTGTTCTGCCAAAGAAAACCACATGACTCTGTGGTCACCAGGAGTTGACACCGACTCGACGGCACAACTTTACTTTATACTTTATGCCACACTATATATAATCTACCCACGCTAGGGTGTGAGAATGAGACCTGGTCTAGAGATAGCTCAGACACTGCTCTAGTATCCTGATGGTTGGTCTTATTTTTTTATATCTATACAAACCACTTTGGGAACTTTTGTTGAAAAAAAGTATATAAATATTTGTCGTATTAGTATTATGCAGAACACAGGCCAGTCTTTTTGGGTCTCTCCAATGTGGGTAGAGTTTCATCTATAGAAAACATGATTGAGCATTGTCTGCTTTCCTCTATAATGGGGCTGCACAACTTCAGTTGTGCAGCAGCTGTTGGACTACATTTCCCATCATCCCTGACTATTGGACCCTATGGCTAGGGATGATGGGAGTTGTAGTCCAACAGACACTGGAGGCCTGAAGCTGTGGAGGCCTGAAGCTGTGCAGCCCTCCTGTATAACTTGTCTTGGGTGAGCATTTCTCTTGCAATGGGTGGAAAGGAAAAGATGGGCAGGAAACTCCAAATTTTCCCTTCATTTTCACTGTTTGGTTTCTACATCCCTTAAAAGAACATCACTCTGAGTGATTGGTCTGATGCCGACATGAAGAATTTGCACTAAAAAACTCTTTTTAGAAAGATTTATAACATTAGCCTCAAGCTATTTTTAAGTCACCGTCAATCTTTATGGAAGTTGAGTTGAGGTGCATTTGTTTCCAGGAAGTCTCTCTTTTACCTTTCATAAACCAGGACTGAACAAATGGCTCAGAGTGAGATCGACTTTATGGTCTGCCTGGTCCTGGGACTTCAGATTGTCATTTTCAAATGGTCCGTTGGTTGTCTATTTCACCAAGAAGAATGCATTGGTGGTGGCATTTCAGTAGGCTTATCGTTAGAGCTGAAATAAATAGTTCCAAATATTAGAAATGTGCTGAAATATCCAACTTCACTAGGCAAATGCTGCATCTCAAAAGAGCTCATTTAAAAATAAATAAATATGAGAGTACTTTGGACTTCTTGGCATCTCTGGCATCGAGTAACACATTTCCTAAGCTATAACTTGAAAAAAGTGGAATGCTGTTGCATATCAAGTGCAAATGCAGTCAAATACTAAATATCATTTCAAGTCAACTCTCAAACACTATCAAATATCAGTTCTCAAAACATGTATAGTGAAATTAAATAACTTAACACAGCAAGTGCTGATAGCAAATAGTGAACATTTGGCAAAAATTCAAGATTTGACAAAATATCTGGAGAATATTTGACAGCAATATCTGGAGAGAGGAATTTGGAGGAAATTCTTGGGGAAAATAATTTTTGCTCAGATAGCAATACACAGAAAAACAGACAAACTCCATGTTGTACGTGCTCCTGTAAGATATGACCACAGAGGTGCTACCAAAAATATAAATAAGTAAAGTACTCCAACCAAAGATTAGGCTAGTCATGTTTGGATCAATCCATATATAAATCAGTCCTCTTCACTTCTTTTCTTCACTTCCCTCGGTCAGGGACTGCTTGCACCAGGAATTTGCAATCCCTGGCAGTTAATATCACCTGAGGGAAAGCCAGAGGCTTCCTCCCCTTCTGATAACACTCCACCCAAGGAGGCTCTTGGGATATAAAAGAATCTAACACACCTGTTGCGACCTCCATGCCATCTCCAGACCTCTCTTGTCGCCCCTGTGATCTCAGGAGCAGCAGGAATGATGAACCCATATCAAAGTACAGAACAGGTACAGGTTACACAGTGTCTGCTGTCTGAAAGCTTGAAATGCCCCCTCCATTAGCTTTACTTGGGAAGGGGAAGCACACACTAGAGAATGCCTTGGATCAGGGTTCTGTTGAAATCCAGGGAGAAGTGGAGCATCCAGGTTTTCCATAAAAACATTCAGTCGGTGAGGCTCTTCTCACGATCAGTGAGAAGAGCATGGATGGGGTTTGCGGGGCAGAAGAGCAGTCAGTCTGCTCCGAGCAGCTGAACCGGCCATCCACATGACTGCGGGCTCCGTTACAGAGCCGGCTGGGGCTGGGGGGATTGGGGGCCGCGTGGCCCCTGGAAGCTCCAGCATGCCCTGTGTGAGCATGCAGGGCATGCTGGAGAGACCCCCGAGCCGAGAGGCTGCTTTTAAGCCTTCCGGTTTGGGGTTGACTCGTGAGTTGCTGCAGCGCGGAGCCGTACCATGGCAACTCATGATCGTAGAGCCTAGGTTAGCGGAGTGCTCGCTCTGCTAACCTGGGCTCACGGGAGGGTTACTTAAGTGGGTTAACCACTTGGAGGCCACCGAGCTTGCCTGTGAGCCCGGTGGTTCTCACGGTCAGGTGAAATCGGGTTAGCCCCCCCTCAGCCCAATTTCACCTGATTGCAGGAATAGCCTCATCGCCTGCTAGTTGATGGTGGGACAGTTCTGGGGGGTTAGCTCCATTGCCTAGCCTTGCATATCCTGCTCCTGCTGCCCAGCTTCCATACCGGTTCAACCTCCCAAAAGAATCCCTGCTCTTGCTGCTCAGATTAGAATATAGAACAACTCTGCTGGATCAGGCCAAAGGCATTCAGTGGCCCATCAGCTGCCTCTGAGAATCTCACAGGCAAGAGGTGAGGGCATGTCCTCAATCCTGCTGTTGCCCCCTGCAACTGGTATTTAGAGGCATCTTGCCTCTGAGGCTCAAGGTGGCCTATAAGCCCTCAGATTAGTAGCCATTGATAGACCTGACTCCATTTTAAAGCCATCCAAGTTGTTGGCCATCTCCACATCCCATGGCAGATAAATCCATAGATTAATCATGCAAAGAAGTGATTCCTCTGGTCAGTGCTCTATTTCCCTGCCTTCAGTTTCATGAGATGACCATGGTTCTAGCGTTGTGAGAGAGGGAGAAAATGTTCACTCTCTCTACTCCATGCATAATTTTATATACCTCGGTCATGTCTCCCAATAGATGCTTCTTTTCCAATCTGAAAGGTCCCAGATACTGTAGCCTTGCCTCATGAAGAAGGTGCTCCAGGACTTCTGCTTCACCTATTCCATTTCTACAATATCCTTCTTAAGATACGGCAACCAGAACTGTATGCAGTACTCCAAATGTGGCCACACCATACATTTGTATAAGGGCTTTATAATATTAGCCTTTTTATTTTCTGGCCCCTTCCTAATAGGGTTGTGCATTTTGTATTTTTTTCTGTTTTGTTTTTGGCCTGAATCCGAAACACCCCCATTTTGTTCTTTGTTCAAAATCAGCCAATCCCAAACACCCCCATTTTGTTCTTTGTTCAAAATTGCAAAATCCGAATCCAAAATGTTTTGGATTTTAAAAAATGGCCCCAGGGCAAAACCAGTGGTTGGGGGTGGTAGTGCCCAAAGGGTGGAAGCTACCACCCACATTTCAGAGGAATTGGGCAAAGGGCTGATTTTTGGTGAATTTTTGAAGTTAACAATTGTTCCCATAAGGAATAATGGAGGTTTCAGCAAAAGTATAGCTTCTGTGGGGGGGGGGGGGTGGCCCAGAGCATAGTAGGGTGGGTGGTAGTGCCCAGTGGGGGCAAGGAAGCTGCTAGAATTATTTCAAAGGAATTGGGCAGATTTTTAAAGATTTAATGGAGTTGACACGTTTTTAAAGTTCTTCCCCATAGGGAATGATGGAGGTTTCAGCAGCCCCATAACTGCACTTGGGGGCACCGGGGTGGCCCAGAGCGTGTGGTGGTGTAGAGCACATAGGGTGCCAACTACCCTCATGGGTTGCTAACCAATGAGGTACTGGGTTCTGTTGTTTCTGAGATGTTTTCAATATAGATTCTCTGGTAGCATATGAGAGTGGATTCGTGGTTTGTCATTGAAAATCTCATATGCTACCAGAGAATCGACACTCAGAATACCTCAGAAACAACAGAACCCAGCACCCCATGGGTTAGAAACCCATAGGGGTGTTTGGCACCCTATGTGCACTACACCATCACTTGCTCCTGGCCACCCCAGTGCCCCCCCCCCCCAGGTGGAGTTATGGGTCTGCTGATAGCTCCATTATTCCCTTTGGGGGAAAACCTTAAAGATGTGTAAACTTCAGAAATCTTTAAAAACCAGCCTTTCCCCCAATTCCTTTGGAATCTGGGTGGCAGCAAGCACCCATTGGGGCACTACCACCTGACCTATTCTTCTGCCCCAAAGCCCCCTTTCTGCCCCAAATCCACCCCAATTAACATCAACATCACACATCATCATCAACAGCAGAGCTTTGCAAAGAACCAGGCAGATTTCCAAAGGTCCTGCACATCCACATCCCCCCCCCCAAATGCAATTGATCTACACACAACAGTGTGAAACAACAACAATGAAATGTACACTGCCCCACGCAGTATGAACACTGCCCCACTGGCCAATGAGGGTAAATGCACTCTACCCCACTGGCCAATGAGGGTACATTTTACCCTTAAATTTCCTTAAAAGGAATAAGGAGGCAATTGCCAGCAGATCAGTCCATGCTTTCTCTGGCCAATCTGCGGGCTGGAAGGGCCGGAAATTAAAACAGATGTCAAAACTCAAATTGGCGACTGAAGGAGAAAGATTTTTCACGATTGCAAAATGAATTTGCCCAGTCTATGTGAGGGTAATTGAAGTCACCCATTATTACAGCTCTGTCTCTCTTTGATGCCTCTCTGATTTGCTTCTCCAATCCAGGTCACTCTCAGCATTTTGATCCGGAGAGCAATAGCACATCCCCTGTACAACAAACCTAACTACAGAGATACCAATGAGCAAATGGGAAAAAAACCTGCCTAAAAACCACCAAGTAACACAAAATTCAAAGAAAAAAAAATATACACAAGCATTAATAAAAATGAAAACAATACAGACGTATTTGTTCGTGCATGCTGAAGTAAAGAAAATTCTGCCTCAGACTGACTGGGCCACCACAGCTTTGCTGAGAGCCCGCATAGCAAGGCTTTCAGACACGTGGTGGCACCAGACCACTGACTCATCACTGGCTGTGAATGTGTGTGTGTGGTGCACGCATGCATGAGTGTGGGTGCTAGAACTTAGGAAGGAAGACCTAGGGGTCATCCCATGAAATTGATTGCCAGGGAATTTAGGACCAACAAACAGAAGTACTTTTTCACACAATGCATAATCAACTTGTGGAATTCTCTGCCACAAGATGTGGTGGCAGCCAATAACTTGGAAGGTTTTAAGAGGAATTTGGATAATTTCATGGAGGAGAGGTCTATCAACAGCTACTAGTCAGAGGGCTATAGGCCACCTCCAGCCTCAGAGGCAGGATGCTGGACTAGATGGGCCTTGGGCCTGATACAGCAGGGCTGTTCTTATGTTCTTAGGATGGGCCATAATCAGCCCGACAGCATCAACTATTTACACATTTACACCACAGCCCCTGAGTGCTGCTGAGCAGGGGCACCAGGCGTTCAGCATCACGGGCAATGCCAGTGCAGTGTGTGTGTGTGTGTGTGTGTGTGTGTGTGTATGTGTGTGTCGACAGCACTAGCAGCAAACTGAGACCCATCTTTTTTACCAGGGTGAGGGAGGGTGGGGTGAGCTGTTCTGAAGTGGTGTAGGTGGGTGAGAAGGGAGTCATGGGAGCCTCACTCATGCTCCACTTCCACCTCAGGGTAGCCCAGCAGGAGGAGGTTAACCTTGAAGAAAACCAGTTGCTCCACCAAGGCAGAGTCCAGGCATGAGTGTAACCATGTTCCCAGCTTTGGAAACATCTGCTCGCTCTGGACACTGGTTGGTGGGCATGAGAGGTGGCATCCTGCAACCATCGCCAAGTCCGGCCAGACCTGGTGCCGCACTGCCAAGAACTGGATGTGATCCATCTCTGGGTCTTCCTCCACTGGCTTGGGCAGGTACTGTAGAACATGCCTTTCAGCACAGCTGCAGGGCATGGTTGGGCCTAGCCTCTCACATCCCTGGCAAGTGCCAAGTCACCCCTGCTTGAACCACTGGGTGGAATGAGCAGGTGGAACTGCTGGCTGCATTGGCATGCCTGCTTGGAATGCCGCACTGCTGGATTGGGAAGAGGGGTGGGGAGCCTGACCTGCACAGCTGCTGGGTGTGGAATGCACACTCGAAGGAAGCATGCTAGCACCCTCTTCCTGGTCTCTGAGCCTCCTCTGCTCCTCCTCTCTCTCACTCAACCAGGAGGTCCCTCATCCCAGGCAGTTCATCCACACTGACAGCATTGCCCTTCATAGTCAGGTCACAAAGACAAGACAGGACATAGCAATAGCAATAGCAATAGCAATAGCAATAGCAATAGCAATAGCACTTACATTTATATACCGCTCTATAGCCAGAGCTCTCTAAGCGGTTTACAATGATTTTAGCATATTGCCCCCAGCATTCTGGGTACTCCTCTTTGTCACCAAACCTTTTGCTGAGCCACTCGACTACCCCAGTCCTCAGCTGGCCTGCCAGGGCTCTACCACCCCAGTGGAAAGCAAGGTCTGGAGCTCAACTATGGGCTTCTCTAGGAGAAGCACAGTGGGCAAGGCCTGGCTCAGTGGTGTTGCCTCAGCACACAAGCTCTTTGTGGCAAACAGGAAGGACTCCAGTGTTGAGAGCATCTTGGACATGAGCTTCCACTCCAAGCTGGAGAGGTCACACATGCCCAAGCCACAATTCCTTGAAAGGTCATCGAGGCTATCTTGCTCTAGCAGGCACCTGAGCAAGAGAAGGGTGGAGTTCCATCGGTTGTTGACATCCCCAGTGATGAGGTGTCGAGGCAGGGCATGCTCACGCTGCTGCTCATGGAGCACGTGCCTGGCCTTCTCACTCCAATGGAAATGGGCTGCAATCTTGCAGGCCTTTTCCACATGTGCAGCCATGGCAGCAGCAGCACCTGTTGGTGGGTGGGCCTGTTCTCTAGACACTTTGGCCTTCTTGAGTGAGGCCAATGGCGTCTGACACAGTGAGATTCAGTGTATGGAGTGTATGTTCACACACTCCATCCACTCTACCTCCTTAGTTACATTAGAGCCATTTTCCATAACAGAGTTTGAAGTTTGATTACCTGGCCAACCATTCCTCAGTCTGCTGGTTGATGACAGCTGCCGCTTCTCCTCATGTAGAACAGCCCACCTGTACCGTACTGTGTGGGAGGGGGTGGACATGGTAGTAGCATCACCAGAGTTCCCCCCTCTCTCCAGCACACACCAGTGAGCAGTGAGGGACAGGAAAGCAGTGTACATTTCACTGACACAGTTCCAGAGATCAGTCATGAAATGCATGCTGGTGCAAGGCTCTGCTGCCTGCAGCATGCCCAATAGAAGCTCCCTGAATTGCTTGTACAGGAAGGGGACCAACATCCGACTGAAGGTGGTCCTTGAGGGGATTTTGTAGTCGGAAGCCAGCGCCTGGAGTAACCGGCAGAAGCTGGAATTCTCCACCACTTGGAATGGCTGGTCATCTGTTTGGATCATCTCACCTATGAGCCAGGTCACGAAATGTGGGACCATCTGACCACAATGTTTGCTGCCATATGCCCTTGCGCACTGCTTGACAGGCAGTGCCCCCAGATTCAGTGAAGAAGCAGGTGCACACACTTTGTCAGTGCTAGCCGCAGGGATAATACTAGAAACACTAGCACTGTCAGCAGTGAAAAGCATGGCAAGGTGGTGGCACCTCATGTGTCACCACATGGAGGTCATCCTCAGATGCCTAAAATCCTATCCCCTGGTGAACTGTGCCTTGTGGTGGATCTCAAAGTGCTTCAAAATGTTGTTTGAGGTCTCCATCATCTTGGACATCTTTGACCGCTTTGGTGATGGTGACTCTACCTGGGCTGCAGACCGCCCACTGCCACCAACCACCCCACTGGTGCTCCTCCACAACCGACACCTCCTCAAAGTCTGACTCAGTCCCAGAGGATCAGGGGAAGGGTATCTGTGGCACCCTCTCCTGCCTTCTTTGCCTCCCCTATCCACACCAGCATGTTGGCCCCTCCATCTGCCTACCACTCGACTCCAAGCCTTGCTCAGGACAAAGTGAGTGTCAGATAGCCCTGCCTTCCCTGCCCCAGGGGCTTAAATTTTTTTAAAAAAATAAGTTTAAAAAAAGCTAGTATCCTATACAGTAACTAAACACACCTGCCACCCAACAATACACAAAACAACCAAATACAAAAATACAACCAAAGGGGGACCTGAAAAGGAAAAACCTGCAGCAGCAGCAGCAGCAGCAGCAGCAGCAGCAACAACAACAGTACAGAAGAGCAAAACAACACAAAACACCTCCACCCAAACCAACCAGGAGGTCCCATTTAACCCACAAGCTAAGGGATACGGGGTAATAAAAAAATCAACCCTTACCCCTCCGACAGCCTGGAGTCTTCTTCCTTGGCTACTGGACAGGCCAAGGGCTGCACCCCAGCAGAGGAGCACCAGCACACTCAGTGGGGGGGGGGGGGCGCGCACACACACCCAAAAGAAATTAAAAAACTCTCAAATTAAATTTAAAGGCTAAAAGGAAATGGCCAGAAAATAACCAGAAAAAAATTAAAAGAAGTTTTTAAAGAACCGGCTTCAAGAATAAAAACTTTTTAGATATCCAAAAATAGACCAATGGTCCAGTGACAGGCAGGCCAGAGAGAGGACAACTTGCTGCCCGGGTGCAAAAAGTTGGAACAAAAAAATTGTTAATGCCTGGGTGCAAAAAAATTGGAAAAAATCTACCCATCAAAAAGGTAACCAGAAAAAAGCGGGGAAAGGCAAGGGGGGGGGGGCAGAGGCCTCAGGCCACAGAGGACTGCGGCCTGGCTGGCTAGCTAGACTAGCAGCAGTAGGAGAATTGGGCCTCACTCACTCATGGCAGGGGAAAAAAATTTCCAGCAGCCAGCCAGGAAAAAGTCCTTTTTAAAAAAGACCAAAAAATGGGGGGAGAGATTTAAAAAAAAAAAAAAAAAGGACAGGGAGGACAGGACTCAGAGATAAACCTCTGTGAGACGAGTGGAATTCCACAGACAGCAGACAGGCACCAGCAGCTCTCTCTCCGGTTTATCAGCAGAGTGATTTTTGCTAGGCAAGGGGTGGCCTTTAAATATAACTTGAATCACCCTTCTTTTGGAGCACCCTCCCCCCCTGGCCAATTTGGTGACAGTTGGCCCTGAGAGGCAAGGTTGTTAAGTCTACCAAAGGGGCAGACACATCTGTCCAATCGGGGAAGTGGCAGCTCGGCCAATCACTTAACAACAATAACAACAACCAATATTTATATCCTGCTTTTTAACAAAAGTGTCCAAAGCAGTTTACATAGAGAAATAATAAACAAATAAGCTGTAACACGTTACATCTTTTATGACACATGTGTTATTTAAAGCAACACGTGTCACAAAATGGCCACCGAAACACAAAATGGAGGCTCAAGCCTTTGAGCCTATTTGGACCGGTTCAGTTCAAACCAGGCTCAATTCAGTTTCAACTTGGACTGGCTCGAAAATTTTAATGGCTGGCCCAGTTTGAAATCGAACCATCGAATTGGGCCAGTTCAAAGTAGAACCAGTTCCAATTCAAACTGGTTTGCACACCCCTATTAAAATCTATTAATTAAAAATTAAAGAAATACATTTTCCCCATTGCATTAACAGAGGTAAGAATATTTCCATCCAGACTTGTATGCTTATCAGTACTTTCAAATCAGACCTTGCATTAATAAACTGAGGAGATAACATAATGGCCCTTAGAGAGATTATACTGAATTTGAAGGAGGGGGGAAAACAGCAAAAAAAGAAAGAAAAAAGAAGAGAGAGAAATTCAGAAGGGTGGGCTGTGCAAAATGCATAGGTTATTTATAGACTGGGATAATAGACACCGGCTGACATATTGCACAACAGTATGTCAGCCTAGCAGCATTGCATTTGAGCAATTTGGGTAAGATGTGCACATGCAAATTGTGTGCACATTATGTTACATAAGAGTAAGCAATGTGAAACAATGGACTTCCTTTTGTGCAACACAATTTGCACAAATTATGCCAATACAATGTTACTAGGTTGATGTACAGTTGCACTGTATGTCAGCCACAACTCCTTCAAACAAAAATTGGGGTGGGGGGAGATTGAAACCATAGCATCACTGATAGTTGCTAGTAGCCAGTGGTTATCTTGAGTGCTCCAGTCACTTTTCAGTGGTCCAATTATTGGCTCAGAGGTGGGATATGAGTTTCCTATAAGTATAAAATAAAATAAATTTAGACATGGACTTGGAAGTATTCTTCCATTGCAACAGTTGGCGCACATCATAAAGACAATTGTGGCAAAACACAATATCCATAGTATTTAACACTGACATTTAACACTGGCATTTAACACCCTATTCTTTAAGTAATGGGTTAGAAGATGGAATCAAGTGAAAGCAAAGTTTTTGCAAGCTGCTTCAAACCTACCCTATAATTAATCTTTATTTTTATTTCATACCTCCGTCTGTAGAGCTCAGGGCTGTATACACAGCTATCTCCCCCACACCCATGAGATATGGTAGACTTAAAAATAGGGACTGGCCCAAGAACACCCCATGAGCATCAGGACTTAGTGGGGAGCTGAGTTCAGGTCTTCCTAGTTCTAATCCAGCACTCTAACCATGAAACCACACTGTGCAGGTCTGGGCAGTGGCCGTCCACATCATGTGGGGATGAGCATGTACACATGTATCTCTCCGCAATCCGGCCTGCTCTCCTACTCTGCCTAATCACATGGGGGGAAGGTAGATCACATGCATTAAATGTGACTTTAATTGAATGGATGAAAATGCTGAATTCAAGTTCTTGCCATTTCCCCCCCTATTTAGACTGGAATTGGTTGCGCTGTGAACTGTTTGGTTTTTATTGCAGCATGCCTTGGAAGACTTTATGGCTGACAAGCAGTGTATAAGTGCAATAAATCAAATATTTTTCTTTTAAAAAAGCTCTACTTTAACCCTCCTGAATAACTTCTGTTCTTTAGATTGTGAACCCTTTGGGATAAATATTTATTTATTTCTCTATGTAAACCGCTTTGGAAACTTTTGTTGAAAAGCAGTATATAAATATGTGTTGTTGTTTGGTTCAAATGGCTTCAAATACCTAGAGATGAACATTTCAGGCAGTATAAAATTATGATAAACAGACAAATAAATAAATAAATAAATGGAATGCCAGACTATGCAGTCTAGACTAATGGAGTTAGTCAATCAATCAATCAATCAATCATTTCAAAGGAAGTTGAATAATAATATAATCTTAGTGGGGGGGGGCTTGTAGGAGACACAGTCTGACCCCATATTTGATGCAGGGAAGATTCCTGTTGTTCCTGGGTCTAATCCAGCCTTTACTTTTACCTCATTACAAGGTGCTTTTCAATAGAATGAATGGTAACACGTGAAAGATAGGATTACTTAAACCATTTGGTTTGCAAAGGATCATGGTATTAAACTTTTGAATGTGTGGATTTTTCCTAACTTTTGCCTTTGCCATCTGGATGAAGAGTGGTGAGGAACAGGGAGTGGTGGAAAAGAAAAAATGTATTTATTATTGAATGCTGAAGATGGGGAGCATTCCCAATGGCTTTGCATCCTTGGGAATAGAGAGAGACTATAAAAGGGCTTGTTTGGGTACACACATAAAATAATTGATTAGCAAAGACATATGCTATGATTAAGAAAACCATACTTGAAGAACATCTATGTAGTCTTTTATGTTTCCAGTTGCAACCGAACAAAAGGTCTACTTGGTGGCAGCAGCAAAAGGTTAGGAGGAATGTTCCTCCACATGTGGTGGCAAGTGGTGGGATAGAAAGCTATCCCATGTGACTAAGGCAGACCCAAACTGAAGAGTGGCACACTTCAGCAACAAGGATTTATTATCAAATTAGAAGGAAAAGGTGTGCAATAAGAACAATTGTCTTTTCATAAAACAGATTGTGAGGGAGTGTTTTCATTAAATTAGGCAACTCAGATTTCAAGTAATACAGAAAAGAAAAACAACTTTCTTCATGCATCTAACTCTCCGTCTCTGGTTATCACTGGTGCATCTCGTGGCGACTCGGAACTGGGCCTTCTCTGTAGCTGCTCTTGGGCTGTGAAATGCACTCTGAGCAGAAATTTGTACTTTGTGCTCATTGTTGGCCTTTAAGAGAGCCCTGGATACTTATTTGTTTGGAGTGGCCTTCCAAGGCTTTTAAATTGTTCTTAAATGTATTTAGCTGGTTTTAATCTGTTTTTAAATTTGTTTTTACATTGTTTTAAGCTGATTGTTTTAAATGGGGCTTCTTTATTTTGGTGGTTGTACATAGCCCAGAGCCTTTGGATGGATAGGGCAGTATAAAAATGTAATTCATACATACATACATACATACATACATGCATGCATAAATAAATGTGCTGGTCCTATTTATTATCCATAAATAAATGTCCTGGTCCTCTCTCCAGGAGAGCAGAGCTAGTCTTGTGGTAGCAAGCATGACTTGTCCCTCTAGCTAAGCAGCGTCTTCCCTGGTTGCATATGAATGGGAGACTAGAAGTGTGAGCACTATAAGATATTCCCCTCAGGGGATGGAGCTGCTCTGGGAAGAGCATCTAGGTTCCAAGTTCCCTCCCTGGCAGCATCTCCAAGCTAGGGCTGCGAGAGATTCCTGCCTGCCATCTTGGAGAAGCCGCTGCCAGTCTGTGAAGACAATACTGAGCTAGATAGACCAATGGTCTGACTCCGTATATGGCAGCTTCCTATGTTCCTATTACTTGCATGCAGCGGCCTTCCCATGTCCCAACCAACTCAGCCCGCTGCTTCCTCAGGGCCCTCCTGGGACAGACTAACTAACAGGCTGCTGGTGGCTGAGCTTCTGGTGCCAGAGCCAGAAATCCCCACCCCACCCTCTGGATTGGTCCCTTTGATTTGAACTTCTCAGGCTTTATTTTTCCTTTTTAGGAAAGGCCCACCCTCACAGCAGTTGCTCTAAGTGAGGCCTAGTCCTCCCTCCAATCCTTACTCTCAGAAGTAGGCAACTTGAATCTATTGTCATTCATTAACCACAGCATCCTGTTCAACACACATCCCCATGCTTAAGAGTGTACAGTTGAAGCGGGTAAACCAGCATCATCAGGGAGGAGAGTTAATCTTTGGTAGGAAGTATGAGTTGTCCCCTTTACTAAGCAGAGCCCACTTTGGTTTGCATTTGGACAGGTGATCGCATGTGAGCAGTTTAAGATATTCCCTTTAGGAGAATAACTCAGTTATGGGGCCATAACTCAGTGGAAGAGCATCTGCATGCTCGCATGCAGAAGGTACCAGGTTCCCTCCCTGGGAGAAATTTCTGCCTGCAACCTTGGAGAGTAGACAATACTGAGCTAGATGGACCAATGGTCTGACTTGGTATATGGAAGCTTCCTATGTTCCTAATTAAAAAACTTCCTATGTTCCTATCATGTCAAGTTAAGTCATTTGATTTAAGTTGTTACTGAGAGGAAGTTAGATCATCTTGGTGAGTTGAGGTAGCTAAACCAAATGCAGTTACACAAAGGTAGTCATATCGTTTGGACCCAACAGAGATATTCAAGAGGATGATTGCAAGACATCACATGTAGTCTGTGTGTAGGTAGGGGAGAGAGAGCTTATGGTTGACTAGCAGATACAGCTCTCTCAGGTTGTTGCCCTGTAGATTTCCCCCCATCTTCACCGTGGCATCTCAAGAAAATGAGATGTGTTTAGGCTGCAGTTTCTGTGACCTTAACACAGTCTTTACTGTCCTGGAACTGTGAGCTAATCAGCACATCTTTGCAACTGGGCTGCTCTTTAGACGCTCCAGTGATGCTACAAATGCCCAATCAGCTACTTCTTTCTGAATTTCCTCTCCTTCTCCTCCCCCCACCCCTTTTCGGCTGACTACAAACACTCTCTGGTTTCGTTTCCCTTCTGAAGGCTCTGAAATGACTAATTCCTTCAACATATTTCAACACATCCTTAACTGCTAATTGAAGTCTGTGTGCAAGGCGGGGAATGGTACGCACCGATGAGATCTCCTCTTGCAATAATGTGCCGAATCCGCTCTTTATCTTATTCATTGCCGGAGCCTCATCTGTTGCAAGTCCAATCAATTTTTGTAGCTTTGAAAAGATATGTCCTCTTTTAACTTTCTCTGTGCTGAAGAAACAAAGGGAGGGGGGAAATTAAGCATTACCTTTTTGCAGCAGTGAAATTTGATTGCTTTCAGAAGACTCAGGAACGAAATGTTGTTGACATTCTTCCCCCTAGTTTCTGCATGGCAATAAGGAATGATGACTGATTTATCAAAGGGAATGTTCTCATCAAGAGCCAGAGAGGAATGGAGAGAGGGAGAGGGAGAGGAGAGAAAGAGAGAGAGAAGACAGAGAGAGAGAAAGTTCATGTCGCACAAAATGAGCTGCTAATTTCTTTGTCATTTCACTGACAATATGGTATTGGAGCAGCTGTGATTAGAACAATGGATGTTCCCAAAACTGCACTCCACTTAACTTTTGGAACTCTACAAGGTCATCATCTGGGGAGCAGGGAAGAGACTTTCCCCCCATGGGTGGGTTGTGGGAAGGAGGAGAAGGAGGAAATGGGAAGTCAATACGTTGTCTCAAGGAATTATTCAGTTTCTTCAGTGATTCGGTCTTGAATAAAAAATGGTAAACAAAGAACGAGCTTTCAATTATTGAACTAAGAGGCCATCAGCCGGATTGAGACCTTGGTGTAATTAAACAGGACTGCTTTCGCTCGTTTGAATAAGTTTAGCTTTAGGCTGAAAAGAGAAAGACTGGATACAAACAATAGTTTTTAAGTTGAAAGAGGCTACGTGACGTTTCCAGTGGCATAAACATGGAAAGGGTTGCTTCTTTCAATGTATTCTTAATATTTCTTTTGCCCCACAGTCTCCTGATCAAAACGGCTTTTCAGGTTTTCAAAACAATACAACAACCTGCCAAACTTGTTTACTACAGATAAAACCACCTTTAATTTACAAAGAATTCTGTAGCTAAAGTTAAAGGGATTCCCAGCTTTCAGTTGATTTCAGCTTATGTCCCATTACTTAAACAATTGGGTGCTAAATACCATAGATATTCTGTTTTGCCACAATTGTTGTGGAGGTGAATGGATCATTTAAGGTCATCACTGGCTATCAGCAGCTACCAGAAGCTGGCATCCCAAGCAATGGTGCATTTGAGAAACAAGGAAATTTGTGCTAGTGCAAGAAGATAATTTAGTTGGGCTTGTGCAGAGAAGTATCCGAGAACTGAAAGGGGTCCTACAATGAATATGCCCCGTAAGTAGAGTTGCCACTGAATTGTAATTCAAAGCTAATGTGAAGGTACCTATGTTTGCAGAATATTCAAGGGACTCTCAAGGGAATTACAAGTTTTAACAAAACCAGATCAATTTTTTGGCACATCCCAAGGTTGTCTTCAATATTCTAAGTTGTTCCTAATATTTTAAGCTGCATGCCACACACAC
Organism: Hemicordylus capensis; assembly: GCF_027244095.1. Classification (NCBI taxonomy): domain Eukaryota; kingdom Metazoa; phylum Chordata; class Lepidosauria; order Squamata; family Cordylidae; genus Hemicordylus; species Hemicordylus capensis. The sequence continues at coordinate 8,445,104 of NC_069658.1, forward strand.
ACACACACACCCAATTTTGCGACTACATTTTAGCAATTTTGTGGGTTGGAGGAAGTGAGGCAAAAGAGAGAGTCTTGCCTGCAGCAACAGCAGCTTTCTTTCTGACGATGGCCAGCTGGTGGCCACCATTTCTATCTCCCAGAAATCCCCTGCAGGAAATGCAATGTCATCCATGAAACCCTGAATGCTGTTATTATGGAGAGAATTAGGCCTGTTCCTTTCATCTATGCATTTTTTTCTCTGGAATTGGAGTACGCACAGGTTGCCACATGTCCCTTCATTCCACGTGTATCTTTCCCTCTTTTGTGTCACCAGTGTGCCTGTGTTGATCAATAAAACACTGCAAAAAGGCAATCTTTGTGTGATATGATTGCCTCCAGATTCTTTCTGACTAGGTTTATCACAGGAATACTGGTTTTTTTTCAGTTTGACATGGCTTGCTGTCAGTCAGTAAGCTCGTAAAAGGTCAGTAAAAAGTCAAGATGCAAGACCATGAGCTCCTGGAGGGCATGACGTCTGAATCTGGCCAAGACCAGTTCCCAGACTTCAAATGTACAGGTGAAGTTGAATGGACAAAGTTGGGAGAATCTCAGCAACTTGGTCCCCTGCTAACTGAGCAAAGAGGCACCTTTCTAAAGTAGTGATTCTCTTTATTTAGCAGGGGGAGAGCAACTGGCCCTATCCATCCCCAGCACAACATCCCTCCAGTGGCTCTTGCTGTTGCTCACAATCTTTTTTAGATTGTGAGCCCTTTGGGGAAGAGGGAGCCATTTTATTTATTTATATCTATGTAAACTGCTTTGGGGGACTTTTGTTGAAATACGTTATGTAAATATTTGTCATATTCATATTCATGTGGTGCAGGAACCGAACTTGGGCAGATTCAAATGTCATGCCCTCTCGGAGTGCAAGTTCTCATGTCCCACTTTTTACCAACACGCTACCAGTTTATTGACTTGCAGCGGGTCATGTGACCCCACGCAAAGAGTTGTATCCACGAACTCAGACACACAGTGGAGGAAAAGATATATACAACACTTCCATGACAGTCTGCACAAAATTTGGAAGCACAGAAATGGAACAGTGAAAACATTCCTAACAAATCAGTTTTGCTTTGGAACCAAGAAGACCAGTTAATTCAGAACTCCAAAACCCAAGGAGTTGCCCATTCCCCGCTATGAGAAAAAGTAGAGCCAGGCCCATCTATCTGTTCTGTTCTGTCACGAGATTGTTTTGTAACACCGGTTGCATTAATCCATGCAGATGAAATATGTATTCCAAATGATTTATCATGCTCTGTCTTTGGTGGTACAGAAGCTGCATTACAAAAAACCTCTCCTTTGCAATTAACAATGGCCAGCGAAGCTTTTCTCTTCATTATGCAGCAGTACAAACTCAGACACCAGGAAAAAGCCAGAGAGTCCTCGGGGATATATATTTCATTTTCATCTGTTTTGATGGATTTCTCAGCTCCTCTCTGATCTGCATCGTGTAAGTTGGGATCTCAATTAGCATTGGTTTGGGGCACTTTGGCAGTTGGGCTGCAGCGATATTGATCTGTCATAATCCACGAGCCTCTTCTCACAGCACTCGTTGCCGTCGGGGAAAGAAGCTAGGAAGCAAATGTGACCGTTGCAGCAATTTGGAGGAGAGGTGAAAAAAAGAAAGACTCCATTAGAAAATTGGTACATGGCAGAGCTGGAATTAATTTTTGAAAAATGAATCAAATGGAAACAAATGTATGACTCAGCTGGGGGCAAGCAGATGACCTACAGGAGCTTGATGTCACCCATTCATTTTGGCTACTCACGAGTAGACCCCTGGCAGGAGGTGGAAAAGCCACCTCCCCACTCCGAGCACTTGCACAGGGCATACTGGAGCTTCCGGGGGCCGCACAGCCCCTGAACTCCCCAGCCCCCTCCAGCTCCATCATGGAGCCGGCAGTCATGTGAGTGGCCGATCCGGCTGCCCAGGGCTCCCTCCCTGCTCGTCTGCGGGGAGAGTGGGCTTCCCTTCCCAAACCGGGTCTCACTGATCGCGAGACCCGGCTCACTGAGTCCTTTTTGCAGGCTGTGAAAATGTGGGCGTGGCAGCATTTGGGGGAATTTGGTAGATTTTTCAGTGAAGTGATGATAGCAGGGCAACCAGGCTCCTATTCTTAAATATTTTCCTGCTGTACTGCTAAATCAGGGTCTCTCAGCCTTTTAAAGCAGATGTTGCACCACTTCTGCTGCAGACTTCCAGCTCAGGTACCTCCGTGGAGATTGTGTGTGTATACACAAACACAAATTTAAATGTTACAGTTAAGGTAACAGCCACTCCCCACTTCTGCCCAAATAAAAGAACACAGCCATAATCACTATAATTATCTGCTTGCAACATGGAAGTTATTAAAGATTACCAGTCAAGATTACCCCCCCCCCATCTACCCACAACCAAAGACTACTAACTGATGAATATACCACTTTCCAACAATGGTGGAGGGAGAGGAGACACGGGAAGTTGGCAGAGGAGGACGCAGAAATGATGCAAGAATGAGAAAGCCTTGAAGAGGCAGGGAGACTTGAAAAGGAGTAGTGATGGCATCAAGTAGGCATAGGCCCATGCTCGTGCAGGAGAGGAGAGAAGGAGAAAGGGAGTTGGCAGAAGATGACACAGGGATAAGGAAGAGCCTTGAAGAAATGCAGTGGCAACAAACATACACACAAGCCCACGGGGTACATTTTGGGACACTCTGCCTCCGAGTCAGCCAGCCAGCCTGCCCACTGCCAACCGATAGCAAGCTGGCTGCGCACGCCACTGACAGAGCTTGCAATTGGCCGAACTCTGTCAGACAGGTTCAGGACCAGATGTGGAGGTGGAGGAGGACTCAAGAGGAGATGCAAAGGCAGCAGGCAGGAGCAGGGAGCTCAATCCATGCTTGACAAGGTCATCTGAGGGGGCTCTGCTCCGGGTGCCAACAATGAAGCAAGCTCGGTTGTCGTGCATGCGGGACAGGGCCTTCTCTGTAGCTGCCCCCAGACTTTGGAATGCTCTCCCAATGGCTTTCACTCCTCGGTCTCTATTGTAGCTTTTAGAACACATATGAAGACTTGACTGTTTACTCAGGCTTGTATGTGATTGTTTCCATTGCTGCTTCTTTGTATAGTGTATGGTTATTTTTATGTTTGTATTTCACATTTTTTTTAATTAGATCTTTTTTATATTTTAACATAATATTTTAATTGTGTAATTTTTATAGTCTTGTTTTAATTTTTTCTATGTGAACCGCCTTGTGATTGTTTTAATGAAAGGAAATTTAACAATAAAATAAATAAAACTAAATAAATCCAGCATATAGCTGAGCCCCTGCTGAGTACCACCAGAGACTCTTCAAAGTACCACCAGTGGTACCTCTATGCTAAGTCAATGAGAAGGTGAGGATTTGATATAAGGTATTGGAGGGGGGGATGGTCTCCCTCCAGGCCCTTTGGAAGGGAGTTTCCAGTTCCTGACCTCGTGTGCCATTGGGAGAACTCCCAGGTATGAATAGCCTTGCTGCTTCACAGCACCTCTTGACAGTGGCAGGAAAAGAAATGGATGCCAGTCAGTCGGTAAGGGATCAAATGTCCTGGGGAGTCAATTTTTAAATTAAAAATGGTTAAATAAATAAAATAAATAAATAGGGCCCCTGCTAGCACTATAGAAGGGCCCTTCTTAGGGATGTACATGGAACCGGCTTGCCTGGTTTGGCTTGAATCCAAAGCTCAGGCTTGGGCTTGATCAAGTCTGGCCTGGTCTGGTTCCACCCCTGAGCCGGCTGGATTCTTGTCCAAGTCAGTTGGACTTGTAAAGGGGAATCCAGCAAGGATCCCCATTTGCAAGTAAAGGGCTGCAGTGAGGGCAGGGGAGGGAAAAGTTCTTTTACCTTTGAGAAGTCAAGCCAGTAGGAGAAGTCAAGCACTGGATGGTGGTGGAGGGGGCGGGGTTGAGGGAAAAGGTCTCCTTCTATCTCTGAGCTTTGCAAAATAAAGCCACTGCGCAGCAGAATGGCATGTGCAGAGTGGCCCCAAATGGCCCTCAGCTGGCCCGGTCTATCATTGGGGAGGCTGGTGGGTGGGTAGAAGGAGCCCCCCGCACCTCCAATGCTGTCCCCACAGCCAGTGTGGTGCTGCCATCCTTGTCACACAGTGGCTTTATTTTGCAAAGCTAACAGAGGGAAGGAGACCTTTCTCCTCACCCCCCATACCACCACGCATCCTGCCACCAACCTGATGCGCAGCCGCTTGATTTTTCAAAGGTAAAATAAGGTAAAAGACAGTCTGAGCATTTTTCCCTCCCCAACACCACACCGCATATAGCCCTTTAAGGGAAAAGGGGGATCCTTGCCAGATTCCCCTTTACAAGTATACCATTGAGCCGGCTTTCAAGACGGGGGCTTGGCTCGACTCACCCCTGCCCACCATTTGGCTTGAGGCCAGCTTGCACATCCCTAACCCTTGTAGACTTAGAACCCCAGTCTAAGCAGCTCTTCATACAGAGTAGCCATGTCGATTCCCGTGACTCACCTACCTGACTACATTTTATGCCTCTGGTCCGCTTGAGTCTCATCTGCCTGCTCCAGAAAATGGACTCAGGTTGCTTTGACCACAACACTTTCTGAACCCTTTTTATCCTTACCTGTCTGTGCTCAAAACAGGCCATCAGCTACAGCCTGCCTGAGTTCTGCTGAAGCCTGACATGGCTGTCTGCAAAGCTGCCCAGAGAGGAAAGGATCAGCTTCAGGCCTAGCAAGATGAAGCTGTTACTTCCAAGGGAGCTTGAATCCCTCAGAATTGACTCCCTCAGGGAGCAGCCTCTATCCTCCCGATAAGCCATTCCTCTGTGACTTCATGGACCATGATAAGCCCATCTCCAACCTCCCATGGCTAGCCAAGGTGATTGAAAGGGTTGTGGCCTCTCAGCTCCAGGTAGTGTTGAATGAAACAGATTATCTGGACCCATTTCAAACTGGCTTTTGGGTGGGTTATAGAGTGGAGACTGCCATGGTTGGCCTGATGGATGATCTCCAGTTAGGAATGGACAGAGGGGATGTAACTGTTGATCTTTTTGAATATATCATTGGCTTTCCTTACCATCAACCATGGTATCCTTCTGGACTGTCTGAGGAGTATGGGTGTAGGAAACACTGTTTTATAGTGCTTCTGTTCATAACTCTCGGGCAGATTTCAGAGGCTGTTGCTTGGAGACTGCTGTTATACAAAGCATGAGCTTTTATATGGTGTTCCTCAGGGCTCTACCTTGTCTCCAATGCACTTTAACATCTACATGAAACCGCTGGGAGAGACCATCCCAATTTGATTTGATGCAGGGTGCTATCAGTACACTGATGTATTTTCAGTACACAAATGTATTTCTCCTTGTCAGCTTCATGTATTTCTCCTTGTCAGCTTCATCAGGTAATTCCTGCCTGGAGGTAGTAATGGGCTGGATGAGTGATAACAAACTGAGGTGGAATCCAAACAAGATGGAGGTGCTCACTGTAAGCCACCTAGAGACTTTGTTACTGGGTGGTATAAAATAAAATAAATAAAATAAAATAAAATAATAAAATAAAATAAAATAAAAGTTACAGCCACCACTCCAAACGGAAATTGGCTTATTTTGGTGTTGAAAGCTGCATCACAATGGGCTTTTCCATGGCACAAATGGCCTGTTCAGATAATTATACGATTCAGCGAGAAGAGCTTCAGTGGAGATGAGAAGCCAGCAAATGAAAGAGGGTAAGAGATGCAAAAATCCCCTTCTTGCAGCAGCTGATGGGATATGGAAGAGAGAGAAGGAGAGAAATAGGCCAAATGCAGACGTAATTTGAAACTGGAGCTTAATGAACCCGCAATTTTAATTGGACAATAGATAGTTGTCCAGCTGTGATTCGGCAGCCTTGGCTTTCATGGAAGGGTGGCCCCTCTCCACTCCTAGCTGCCAAGGCCCTATCCCAGCAAACTCCATAGTCAGACTGTGGTCAAAGCATCAGAACATCACCAGAGCAGCAGCAATTGGCCACGATCTTGAAGGGGGCGTGCTGAGCACAATAGAGCTTTTTCAGAATGGTCCACCTACCCTTGGCATAGAAAGGGAATTTAAATCCCTTTAAACGTCATGCAATGCCAGCACTACTTCTGACATCAATTGCACTGCCCCCCTCCAAAGAGCCCCCACAAAAGTACTGTCCTGCACAAGCACGATATTTGGAGGGGTGCCTTGGCGAGGCACTATTCCGTGTAACTCAGGAAAGGGAAGGGAACATGATGAATTCCCATAGAGTGGGAGAGGGGATGCCCCTGTGTGACTTTCCCGCTTGACAGCCTGACATGCTTGGGATGGGATCTGGCAGCATCTCTATTGCCGAGCAACTACACTGCTCGATAGGTGACAGGAGAGGCAGGGGCTGGTGCTCGTAGAGGTAGCGAGTGAGAAGCACCGCAGGCATGGAGTGGGTGCGATCCCAGGAGGGTCTGCACCACCGTTTCTATGGTTGCGGTTTCAAAAACCTCATGGAACTGTGGTTACGGCTCTGTCTGTGTTTGGACATACTGCTTCAGCGGCCAAACCTCAGGTCTCAGCTGCGAACTTTACTGCAAACCAAAGATTCAAACTGGAGTTTGGTGAAGCATACTGCAGGTCACTTTCACCATGAATCAACAGTTACACAAATTTGGACGTAATGAAGTTCTGACAACTGCCCCCTTTAACTCTGTTTTCACATTATGTCTGAATTCAGCCAAAGAAAGCTATGTGCTTGCTCTCCTTCCTTGAATGCACCTCAGTATAAAAGGGAGAGAGATGTACATGGATCTCCAATCTTAGCCTCCTCCTCCTCCTTCTGCTGAATACCAGGACTCTTGAACTATAGTCTGGCTACACAATAGAACCTCTGAAATCACATGCCACTAATGAGAATAGCACCCCTTCCTTTAATAATCAAAATGGGTAGGTGCTCAGGGACTTGGGAGTTCTCCACACAGCAAGCTTTACCATGAGTTTTCTGCAAGGCTTTACTGAAAATTCAAAGTTACTCCAAGAAACCAACACAAAAAGTGGATTTTTTTAAAACCCTAGATAGAAATTGGGCTTCACTCTAACGTGCAGTGAAAAACCCAAATTGTGTGTGAAGTGTGTGCAACCTAATAGCTTGCAGGGACTTTGCAGTAAATCTGGCTGACCCTTCATTCTGGAGAAGATGCACGCTAAATGGCTTTAAAATTCCTGTGTGAAAAACATCCTGGTGGACAATAGCCAAGATCAGGTTTCCACTTTTTGGGCCCCCACCCCAGGGTATGCCTCTCAAATTTGCCTTTTGGGATGTTACAATGCATCCTCACTAAACATCAGTGAAGTATGAGCTGGTCCTGAAAGAGTACCTTCACTTTCATGCTTTTTTCCTAGGGTTGTCAACCCTCCAGGATTGGCCTGGAGTCTCCAGGAGTCAGAATCAATTTCCAGCTGACTATTGAAAACAATCCTGAAGATGCTTGATACTGTGAAAAACATTGGGAGGAAAGCTCTCTAGGAGAAGCTTCAATCAGAATTGGCAATACGACTTGCCTTCCCATGATATTGCGTTGTTATGAGACAGGCTGGGGAAAAGAAAATGAGTGCAGCCAAAAAAGGTTGGGTAAGCACCAATGAGCTTTGCCTCCCACCCCCCGAAAAAGATGAGGCAGCTTTGCCACCTTTTCACTCCCAACTTTCCTCTCCCAAAATGTGCCCAAAATTTCTCCGCAGAAAATGTTTGGCCCTTCCCTTTTTCTCTGGCTTGACGGATTTTTGCCACCTTTCTTCCCAGTTCCTCCCAGCTTCTCTAAGAAAACCAGACTTAACTTCCTTGTTTCCTTGCTTCCTTCCTTTATTTAAAATATTTCTATACTGCCCCAAACTTGCATCTCTGGGTGGTTTACAATTAAAATCATTTAAAAGGTTAAAAACATTTAAAACCTAGTATTAACATTATTTAAAACGAGAAATCTAATTAAAAGCCAGGGTGAATAAATGCATCTTCACTGCCTTTTTAAAAGTTGCCAGAGATGGGGAGGCTCTTATTTCAACAGGGAGTGTGTGCATTCCAAAGTCCAGGGGCTGCAACAGAGAAGGCCTGTTCCTGAGTAGCCGCCAGACGGGTTGGCGGCAACTGCAGGAGAACCTCTCTAGATGATCTCAACAGGCGACGGGGTTCATGGTGAAGAAGACGTTCTCTTAAATACCCAGGGCCTAAGCTTTTTAGGACTTTATAGGTAATGACCAGCACCTTGCATTTTGCCCAGAAATGTATTGGCAGCCAGTGCAATTCCTTCAACACTGGAGTAATGTGGTCTCTCCGAGATGACCCAGAGACCAACCTGGCTGGCACATTCTGAACCAACTACAGTTTCCAGACTATGTACAAAGGCAGCCCCACATGGAGCTCACTGCAGTAATCCAGCCTAGAGGTTTACAGCAGATGTACCATTGTTTTGAGGTCATTCATCTCAAGAAACAGGTGTATCAGCCAGAAATGATCAAAAGCACCTCTGGCCGCCTCCTCAACCTGGGACGCCAGGGAGAGTTTCAGATCCAGAAGCACCCCCAGATTGCATACCTGTTCCTTCCGGGGGAGCGTGACCCCATCCAGAACCATCCAGAAACTTGGGGGAAAGGGAGAGGTTAACCGATTGTGGAGAGCTCCCTCCATAACAGGAGAGCTCCAACCATTTCTTAGCCTGAAATGCTGGGTCCATTGTCACGACAAAAAGATGGGTAAGTCAGGATCCAAGACACATGCATGGTCCCAAGAACCAGTCATGCATCATCAAAAACTGAGGTAGGAGGATGGGAAAGTGATCGTGTGCTGTGCTGTGATGTCGGCACCCAGCATAGAGCCTACACTACACGGAGTACAGCCACCCAGCATAGTTTGTCCAGTATTTTCCCTAGAGTGGAAGAAAAGCATGCCATTTGCCATCCTACCCAGATTGCAACTATTTATTTATTTATTTATTTATTTATTTAAAATATTGATACCCCACCCTTCCAGTACACTACTGCTCGGGGCAGCTCACAACATTTATAAAATAGAATCAATGTAAACTAAAAGAGTAATAAAGTTCAACAAGTTAAAAGACCAGGCTAAAGCCACATTTAAAATTACATTTTTTTTTTAAAAAAGTTTCAAATTTAAAACTAACTTACTGTCACACACCCATGCTCCTACCTTGATTTCTGCTGACACACAACTGGTTCTCAGGAGTGCACATGGTGTCTGGGATCCTGGCTGGATGCTCCAATGCTGGTCTATGAACGTAATAAAGATTGGTTGGTTGGTTCTCCTACCTAGCCTTTGGTCACAAAAATGGGCTTGATGTGCAGAACAACACTTCCTGCTGGGGATCATGACACTTCAGAGTTCTTTCCAGTATGGCAGTGAGCCCTCCATTACCTGTTCTTTCTCTTCCTTCCCCAAGGTAAGGCTTTTTTTTTTTTTTGCTTGGAGAAGGTGGGGGGATGGCAGGGAGGGTGGGGGGATGGCAGGGAGGGTGGGGTGGTGGTGGGTGGAAGTGAGGGGAAAACTGCATTTTGAGCTGGACCCAGCTGGAAATGGGGCCAGGCTTTTTGAGTGAAGGAGTTTGTATTTTTGCGTTCTGGCTCTCCTCTTGAAGACTTGCACCATACCTGCCCAGCATGCCCAAGTCCATTGGTTCCCATCAATACTGGCCTATTCTACAGGAGTCTGATCTGCTTGGTACAGGAATGATCTGGGCCATCGCTGAGTGGTAGAGCACATACTTTCCATGTTGCAGGTGGAATCCTTCGTATTTTTATTTAAAGGGTCAGGTAGCCAGTGCTGGGATAGAGAACTGTGCCTGAGACTCTGGATATCATAGAGTCTCATATCATATGTTTCCGCTGACTCTGTTCTGAGTTTCAAGGCCTCTGCTGAGAAACCATCCTACAGATTCCAATTTTGACTATGGCAGACCAACTCCGGTTCTCTGAATAGACTAAAGCTCTTTGAATTAAAAAAGGATGAAACTGTAAAAGGAACAAATCAAAGGTAAAGCTGGGATTCCAGTTTTAATGAAGCAAGCAACCTTTCCTTACAAAGGCAAACTCACCCCGAGTCCTTGACAACCTTGGTTCAAACATGCATTTAACGCCTTCTTTAATATAATTACTTTCATGCTCAAGTTAAGCACTTTCTGTGTTGTCGCCTGTGATGTGGCTTAGAGGATTCCTCCCCCACCAACACCCTGTGCTGCTTGCAAGCCTTAAGAAGGCAACATTGATTTTCCAAACATGTCACTGAGCAAATATACTATTTAGCAGCTGCTTGAGTCTTTGAATATTTCTGTCTTGGCCATTTTTCGATTTACTCATGGCCATTAAGAACATAGGAAGCTGTCTTGTACTAAGTCAGATATTTGGTTAATCTAGCAGCAGCTATCCAGCAGAGCCTCAGGGAGAGTTCTCTGTCCAAGCACCTGCTTCCCGACCCATTATTAGCTAGAGGCACTAAGGATTCAACCTGAGACATCCAAAGCATGTGCTCTGCCACTGAGTGATGGCCTGTACCAAGCTGATCAGATTCCTGTAGAACACAGGTTACCACCCGTGGGTACTCAGATTTGTTGGACTACAGCTCCCATCATCCCCAGCCACTATGGCCATCAGGGATGATGGGAGTTGTAGTTCCCAACATATGGGCACCCAAGGATAGGAACTCCTGCTGTAGAATACAGTGGCCGACATACTGTGCAGGAGAACACCAGGCAAGTCATGTCGCATTTCCATAATTGGTGTAAATTGCACAAATGCAAGATTTCTGCAAATTGTGTCCTGCAAGAGTATGCCAACTGAAAATAATGGGCTTTCTTTTGTGTAAAGCAATTTCTGTAAATGCAGTGTGACTAGGCTGATGTATACTTGTGCAGTATGTCAGCTACAATCTCCACTGATGCCCTCTAGACATTACAGTTTAACTTGGGGTGCCCTTTTCTATGTGTCCATCTTACAGTGCAGCTGTAATGAAAAGCCCGCAGCCATGTGACTGGGGCTGATTCCCTGAACGTGCCGATCCAACAGGGAGGTTTCCTGCAATCTGCTCAAACCATGATTGTGAGCCTGCAGACATGACAACAGTGCAGTTGGATCAAGCCATGGACAAGTGGCTCTCACAGTGTGGTTGTAGTAACATTTGAAGGATGCTACAAGCCTAGGAACAGAGGAAGCTGCCATATACTGAGGCTCTCCACACGAACAGTGTGGAGAGCCTAACCGGGCTTTGCGGGGTGAGTGGGCTTAGCCCACTCCTTAGCCCATTCTTCCTGCAGATGAGCAGAGAGCTCATCCTAGGTGGCCCAACTGGCTGCCCATACGACTACCAGAACCATCATGGAGCACTTGGAACACTTGGCCCCCAGAATTCCCAGAATTCCCTGCATGAGTGCATGGGGCATTCTGGGAATACTCCCAAAGCCAGGAGGCCAGTTTGTTGGAGCTTCCTGGTCAGGGGGTTCTCCTCATGAGTCGCTGTGGCATGGAGGCGTGCCATGGTGACTCCTGACCACCAAAATTGGGTCTGTGGAGTGCTCACTCTGATAACCTAGTTTAAGGGGAGGAGTACTTTAGGAGGTTCGCTACCAGGAGCCATGTGGCTCCCGTTGCAGCACAAGACTTCCCAAAAGCAGGCTGGACTTAGCCCACTTTTGGGAGGTCATGAGAATAGCCTCACTGAGTTATACCATAGGTCCAACTAGCTCAGACTTGTCTACACAGACTAGCAGTGGCTTCTCCAAGGTTGCAGGCAGGAAACTCTCTCAGCTCTGTCTTGGAGATGTCAGAGAGGAGCACTAAAGAAGTAATATTTCCTGGATATATACAAACTAGGGAAGCCTCTGTCTTGCCATCTTAAGAACATAAGAATCCCTCTGCTGGATCAGGTCCATCTAGTCCAGCATCCTGTTTCTAGCCAGGTAGATGCTTGTGGATGCTCACAAGCAAGCCATTGACAAGCAATTCCTGTTGTCTGTCCCCATCAGATAACGTTCACAGGTAATTCCTCTCTGGTATATGGAGGTTCCTTTTAGCTTTAATGGCTAATGACTATTGCTAGACCTCTCCATCAACCCAGAAGCACCAGTTTTGAGCAATTGTTTGTTAACATTCCTAACTGCCGGGATAAATGTCCCTCAATTGCATGGGATATTCCTGCAGTGTCTCCTGCCCGCTACAAATGCTGCTTGAGGAAGCAGTGAACTGAGCTTCCTGTGCAGAGCAGTATGAAGTACATTGTGTTCTGCTCCATCATGTCAGTGAGATTTAGATCCTGCGCCCAGCATGCTGCTGTGAGTAATATGGATCTGCAGTTTACCCTAATGCTGAGGCTAATATTATCTAATTTCCTAGATATTTTGTCAGGAAAGTTATCCAGTTTCACTTTGAATTGGATGGAAGGTGTTAGCAAATCTTGATTTCTAAAGTAAAAGCAGTGAATGACATCCTGAGTAAGCAAGCACTGGTGTAAAAGGAGAAGCACCAGGGTAGCCCAAGAGCTTCTGAGGAGTTCTAGACTAACACTGCATCACTACACGTGTGTATGGAAATTTCGGTAATCTCCCCTTCCCATGGAAGTTATCTGTGTCACCCAAAAATATGTCTCTGAGGACTGTGTAACCTTCAGGGACCTATTCTTGGGTGTCACAGAGCACTTCCTGGAGAAGGGGAGTTGGATGAAATTTGTTCCCATTGAAGAGCCAGCAGCAGAGCTGAGTTAGTTGAACTTTTCAGAAGCTCTGGTACTCCTCCCGTTGCACCAGTGCTTCATTATTCAGGATATCAGCCACTGACTCTCCCTTTCTTCCTCCCTCCCTTCCTCTCTCTCTCTAAAGCCAATTTTCTATCCGAATTTCAGGGGGCTCGTTTCATCAAAACTTCAAATACACCAGCCTCCTTTGACTCTCTTCTCTGTTTGGGTCATGCTTTCCCTCTCCCTTCCTGCCTCCCTCTTAATTGGAACCCAGGGTTGTTGGTATCAGAAAGCGATTCTGTGCACACTGGCCAAAGCAAACTTTAAATGACCTTTGAGAGCAAAGCTCGGTACGTGCAAAACCTTTCATATGATCTCTAGGATTGCGGTTGACAGATAGAGCCTGATTGACTGAAAATCAATGTGATCAGATGTTTTTATGGATTATAGTGGCCTCGGCTAATTACAAAAGATTGTCTTCTTAGATCTGAGCATTTTCAATGTAAGAGCCAGGCAGATACATTCGGGGCTTAATCTGCAGACTTGACAGTTTTTCCTAATTATCTTTTGTAAAAGCAGAAACTGGATCATCTATGAAGTCTTGCAAAGAAGTACTCTCTTTCAGCTCTTCTTTCATTTCATTGGGCACATGGAGAGGAAAGAACACCCCAGTACTTGTGCTCCGTGGGTCAGATCTCATGCCCCCCCCCCACTCTGTTATTCTCAAATGTGTCCATCTCACTTTGTCTCATGCCAGTGTAGTCATTCTTCTTCTCTTCCCTCCCCCCAAATATGCACTTTTGTCTATTTGTATGCTTGTCAGTGCTAATTTGTTACTATCCTTGTGTTTATTTTTATGGGGGAAAGTGGGGTTGTTCTTTTTTTAAAAAAAGTGAGCATAAACATCAGTAAGTGTTCACTACTGGATCTGGCCGAGAGCTCACAGGTGTGGTCAACCTGTAAGTCTTCAGTCTGCAGCTGAGGCTCACCAAATTTCAGATGGCTCCTCCATCTGAAATAAGTCCTTTACTTAGGATACTAGATGCTGAAGGCTAGGCCAGAAGCCTTCTCCCTGACACGATCATTTTCTGTATGCAGACATTGCTTTCTGAAGGTGAGCATTCAGTCATGTGAGCCACACACTGAAATGATGTGGCTCAGATGCAGTTTGACCGGCTCAGCTAGAACTTGGACATTAGCCCTCTTCAGACAAGCAAAAAAATAAAAAATAAAAAGAGATGCTATACTCAAGTACAGTGTCTCCTGAGAGTGCTCCTGGAAGTCCTGCCACAGCACAGATGTGCCAAGAAATATTGCCCTCCTTGTGCCCTCCACACTTATGGCACTTGAAGAGGCAAACACAGTGATGGCGGTTGCTTCCATGATCAGAAGGCCAGGGCTCCCCAGCCTTCCAGTTATCAACAGCTATCATACTTATTGTATTTGCCTCTTCAGAAAATGCCATAAGCATGCAGAGCAAAGAGGCATGAGACTTCTCAGTGCATCGGCACCGAGGTGAGGTTTGGATGCATGGCACATTCTCAGAATGCACTCTTAGAATGCATGAGCCTGCCCTCCTCGTGGGCATGATGTCTGAATCCGGCAAGACCAGTTCCTGGGCTTCAAATGTGCAGGAAGTTGAACAGATGAAACTGAGAGAATCTCAGTGGTGCAGAAAGTAAACTTGGGCAGATGAACACGGCATGCCTCCTTTGTGTGTGTGTGTGTGCCTGAAGAAGGCTATTGTGACATCTTCTTTTTGGATGAGGAGGGCTTTAAACATTGTGTGTCCAACTCAGGAAGCTGGCCCCCTCCCCACGGCTTCTCAGCGGCATCCCTGACCAACACTCGCCATCTGTAGAATCAGCACACTTCCACTGTACTGTTCCAAACCAGTTACACTCTCTTTACGCAGCAAAAGGACCCAGTCCGTTCCTCCGATTTATCATTTTTACCACACTTCGCTGTGTGAGAGTTTCATGGCAATTTATGTCATTACACAAATTATACAAATTGCCATTAACTGATGTAATGTACTATAAAGAATTGGAAGCATGAAGAAAAAAATTATTTGAATTTTTCTTCTGCATGTTTGCATTGCTTTATGACTTCATTTATCAATTCTGTTAATTGAAATTTATATCATTAGGAAGAAATGCAGTGGGGTGCCTTTCCCCTCTTTTGTTGGCCTCATTTTCTTAATTACCATTTCCTTTTTCCCCTCACTGAGTCATAATTGCCAGACCTGTCCTCTGTCCTAGTCGATAGGAAAGATGAGTTTCTTTCTCACCTTATCGCTCACCTCGGAGGCGATCAGTGTTGTGTTGTGTTTTATTTCGTGTGTGCAGTCCTCGGCGGCAGAAATTAACTGTACACTCTCTACATTACACCATGCCATGTCTTAGCTTGGGAACTGACTGTGTGGGATCTTTCTGAATGCGGTGGCACTGTGTAACCTAGCTTTATTTGTGGGGCCCAAGAGCCCCTCACCTTGTGTTTGTTTGTTTCATTTATGTCCCACCCATCCCAGAATGGCTCAGCATGGTTGACATAAAATTTTTTAACTAAGATAACATTATTTTTTAAAACATAAACATAAAATAAGAACAGTTTAAATTAACATAAAACTCATTTTTAAAAACATTTAAAACTAATTAAATATTATCAAAAGCCAGGCTGAAAAGGTGGGTCCTTAGGCCAAAGATGGTAAGATTCATCAGGGAGATTGTTCCACAAACTAGGGACGACAACTGAAAAAGCTCCAAAAAGCACCATAACCTAAGAAAGCACCTTAACACTTCCTTCCATAAGAACCTAGAACTTAAGAACAGCCCTGCTGGATCAGGCCCAAGGCCCATCTAGTCCAGCATCCTTTTTCACACAGTGGTCCACCAGATGCCACTGGAAGCCTAAAGGCAGGAGTTGAGGGCATGCCCTCCCTCCTGCTGTTACTCCCATGCAACTGGTACTCAGAGGAATCCTGCCTTGGAGGCTGGAGGTGGCCTATATAGCCTTCCAACTAGTAGCAGTTGATAGACCTCTCCTCCATGAAGTTATCCAAACCCCTCTTAAAGCCATCCAGCTTGTTGGCTGTCACCACATCTTGTGGCAGAGAATTCCACAAGTGGATTATGCATTGTGTGAAAAAGTAGTTCCGTTTGTTAGTCCTAGATTTCCCTGCAGTCAATTTCACATGATGACCTCTGGTTCTAGTGTTATGTGAGAGGGAGAAGATTTTCTCTCTATCCATTTTCTCCACACCATGCATGATTTTATAGACCTCTATCATGTCTCCCCGCAGTCATCTTTTTTCTAAACTAAAAAGCCCCAGGTGTTGTAGCCTTGCTCTAGCCCCTTGATCATCGTGGTTGCCCTCTTCTGCACCTTTTCCAGTTCTACAATGTCCTTCTTTAGATGTGGTGACCAGAACTGTATGCAGTCCTCCAGGTGTGGCCGCACCATCATTTTGTATAAGGACATCATAATATTTTCAATCCCCTTCCTAATGATCCCTAGCATGGAATTGTTCTTTTTCACAGCTGCCGTGCATTGAGTCAGTCAACACTTTCAACGAGCTGTCCGCCATGACCCCAAGATCCCTCTCCTGGTCTGTCACCGACAACTCAGATCCCATCAGCATATATTTGGGGTTTTTTCGTCCCAATGTGCATCACTTTACACTTGCCAACACTGAACTGCATTTGCCATTATGTCGCCCACTCTGCCAGTTTGGAGAGATCCTTTTGGAGCTCCTCACAATCCGTTTTGGATTTCACTACCCAAAAGAGTTTCGTATCATCTGCCAATTTGGCCATAGGAACATACAAAGCTGCCATTTACTGAGTCAGACCATAGGCCCTTCTAGCTCAGTACTGTCTACACAGACTGGCAGAGACTTCTCCAAGATTGCAGGCAGGAATCTCTCTCAGCCCTATCTTGGAGATGCTGCCAGGGAAGGAACTTGGAACCTTCTGCTCTTCCCAGAGCAGCTCCCTCCTCTGAGGGGAATATCTTACAGTAATCACACATCAAGTCTCCCATTCATAGGCAACCAGGGTGGACCCTGCTCAGCTAAGGGGGCAAGTCATGCTTGCTACCACAAGATCAGCTCACCTCTCCTGGACCACAGCATGCAAATGTGTCAGGCACATATCCAGCTACAGAGCCTGGAAAATCTATGGTGGGTAGGGCTGATGGGCAACTGTTGTGCCCAAGGATAAATGTCTGCTTTGCAATATAAACTAGAACTCATCCAGTTAAACTGATTGGTAATACATTCAGAGAGAACAGGAAAGGACTTTTTTACACAACAAACAATTGATATATAGAATTTGCTGCCACAAGATGTGATGACAGTTGGTCTGTTTAGAAGTAAGTTGCCTGACTGTTTAGTTTGTAAACTTGAGGGATCTTGTCACTGTCAGTTAGATGCTTGGTCAACACCTTGTTTTTAGATACTTCAGAAATGGAAGTGATGATGTTGATGATTGCACTGGATTGGGGTAATACTTGGACATAACAATGAGCCAAGGTATAAAACAGGGTATTACTAATCCCCATTCTAAAACTATGCACAGGGGGCTACCATATGAAAGAAGCACCAGGACTTGCTGAGCTTTCTTCTCAAGCGGGTTCAAATGATGAGTTGAGTCACCCACACTGCATGTGAGCCACACAGCTAGTGGAAGGGGCCATATTCCTGAGACGACTCAGTTTAGAAGCAGCTCTTGAGAAATCAAGGCTCAGACAAGGGGATCTTTGCAACCCAGGGCTTTGCGAACAGGGGTTTGCCAACAGATATCAAAGGAGCATTTTATATATCTTTAAATGCCCTTTCCTTTCCCAGGATATCTGGAAATGGAACCGCTTTGAGGAGTTCCCAATCAGAGTTTGGGGGCCTGCGGAAGGTTGACTTGGACAATACTCCCGCAACACAAGAAACTGTGTGGTGGTGGTTGTTGTTATTATTATTATTATTATTATTATTATTATTATTATTATTATTAAATAAACTGTGTGGTAATGAAGAGACTATAGTGGACCAGTAGCAACCTCTGAACCCAGTTGCTTTTCCCAGCAATTGGGAAGGCAGTTGTCTTCTTGAGGCTGCATGCCATGGGGAATGGACTTGGTTGGAGTATGTTTAATTAATTGAATCATTGCATATCCTTGTAGATGCTTAATAAAGATTGGCCCAGGTTTCAATACATTTGTGTGTTCTGTCTCGTATCTGGGCTCAGGAGAGCTAACAACATGCACAGTTTGCAGGAGGAATTCCTTTAGCAGTTCGCTTTTTGAGCCCCAGGCAGTGTATTTCTATGGGAAATGTCCACAAATTCAAATTCCATACTTTCTCCCCAATGTTTTATCATTTCTTCATTTTAATTCATTGCTCTGTTCAATGAAAAGTCCCAGATGTATTTCTGTTCATAACTGAAAAATATCAGGTTTTCAGTGTTTACTCTTATTCCGTCTCCTCCATATTGCTCTAGACAGTACTGCATCATAAGCTGTGTGGACTTGCAGATACAGGAACACTTCCTCTCCATCTGCACTCCTGTGTTCAGGATGAAAGCACGATGCAATTCATTATGGCTGTCAGAAGTTTGGGAGTATTATTTGATAGAGCTGAGGGCTCAACATTTGAAAAAATGCAGGAGGTTTTTTATACAAGTTTATGTAAAAGGGCTATATGATCAAGTACTGACACTTTTGAACTTTGGTGCTGTAGAAGACTTTTGAGGATACCATGGGCATCCAGGAAAACAAACAAATGGGCCATAGAACAAACCAATCCAGAATTTTCACTTGAGGCTCAAAGGACCAGTCTCAAATTATCATACTTCAGACACATTATGTGAAAACCCAACTCCCTTGAGAAGTCCATAATGCTGGGGAAAGTTGAAGGAAAGAGAAGAGAATGACCAGCAGCAAGGTGGATGTACTCGATTATGACAGCAATGAATGAACCACTGAGAGACCTTAAAGGCCAAGCTGAAGACAGATCATCCTGGATAAAATCTATCTATGTAGTCGCTATGAGTTGACAATGACTTGATGGCACTTAATCAATCAATCAGTCAAAATGATCACTACAAAAAAGTCAAAAGCCTGAACTTTCCCCTCTACCTTCCCCCCAAATGATGTGCATGGTTTACAGTTATTTGGTTCTGAACTGCAAAAAATAAAAATAAAAATCACATATCCACTTTTGTGGATAAGAATTCTGAGCTTGTGGTGTCAGTGGGGCTTTGCATTTAATCAGAACAATAATTGTATCCAATTCGATACATTTCCTATTAAGGCATTTTTAATGGAAACAACTCCAATGAAATATGGCCCCAATATCGATAATTGATTCAACACAATGCCAACCTTGATGCCAGCATGTGGAAAGACAGAAATATCTCCAGAACTAAATGAGAAGTTTTGCACATTCTTGAAAATAGTCAAAGGGGGAACTGCCACCCAACTTAATGATTAAGGAAAGGTTGTAAAAGGATGCTGAAAAGCCTTTTATCAGTCTCTTTGACTCAACATTAACCATGCTGCTAATGGTTTTTTATCCTGTTACCACATTCTGCAGTTTGCAAACAAAGAAACATTTCACCCAAACAAGAGCATCTCAATCAACCTATACTGAAATGGATCAATGAAATGATCCTTAAGATAGAGAAGTGGCAAATCAAATGGATTTTCCCCCACCCTGCTTTCTTTGTTAGTTAATCTTTGAAGCTCTGCTTTTAATTTACTTAGTGCAACTTCTAAAGGTGTTCATGCTAGTGAAAGACTGAACATTCCAGCCAACCTAAATACCCTTGGGTGTTTAAAAAAAACCTACCACCCAAGGCTTTGTTAATTTCTGTCTGGGTTCTTTTATACACAAAAGCACAGCTTGAGATATGCTCTGTTGTATGGCACTTGTTAAGTATCAAATAGAAACAAGGAGGTTTTTTGTACTCTTTGGAAGTATGTTTGGACTTTGTAAGTAGTGACTTATCATGCTTGCTTTCTTTCTCTTTCTCTCTCTCTTTTCTCTGCTGCTTATTAATTAATTAATTTTTATTTCATTTTAAATTCTGCTGTGTTGTTATCCTGAGTACCCCTGCTAACTGGGCAAAGAGGCACATTTTACCATGGTGATTCTCTTTATTTAGCAGGGGAGAGTAACTGGATCTATCCACCCCCAGCAAAGTACTTCAAGTGATTGTTGCTGGTGTCTATCTTATGTTTCATTTTAGAATGTGAGCCCTTTGGGGACAGGGAGCCATCTTATTTATTTATTATTTCTCTGTGTAAACCACCCTGAGCTATTTTTGGAAGGGTGGTATAGAAATCAAAATAATAATAATGATAATAATAATAATAATAATAATAATAAGAAGAAGAAGAAGAAGAAGAAGAAGAAGAAGAAGAAGAAGAAGAAGAAAGGTGAAATACTTTAAAAATATACAAAGAGATACAATGTTATAATGATACAATGGCCAAATTTGGTTGTAACGCAAAACCAGAGTTACACGGGGCAGAGGCTGGAACTCCGTTATGTCCAAATGCATGCAACTGAAGTTTCACAGTGAAAGCGACCTGCAGTATGCCTCACCAAACTCCAATTCAAACGTTCAGTTTGCAGTAAGGTCTGCGGCCGGGACCTGAGGTTTGGCCACTGAAGCATTATGTCCGAATGCGGATGAATGCCATAACCATGGTTCTATGTGGTTTTTGAAACTAATAATAGAAATGGTAGCGCAGACCTGCCTGGGATCACACCCGCTCTATGTCTGTGGCACTTCTGGCTGACCGCTTTGATCAACAGCCCTGCCCCTCCTGTCTCTAATGTGGCAATGCAGTTCTCCAATAGGGACACTGCCACGTTCCATCCCAAGCTTGTCAACCCATCAGGCAACAAGCCACATGGGGCATTCCTTCTTCCTACTCTGTCTCTTGCTTCCCCTTCCTGGCAAGCAGGAGGGAAAGGGGATGGGATGATAGGACAGGCACTATGTGCTTTTCTCCCTGAGAATAAAGTGTCAATGATATATGTTCAAAAGCACAAACAATCCAGGTGGCAACGTAATCAGGGCACCCCATTAGACTGCCAGGATGGAAAAACATGGTGGGGGGTATTAGGGGTCGGGTTTAAAAAGTAGCCCCAAAAAGGGATTCTTGAATAGCCAATTTCTATTTTTTGCACAAAAATGTTGGGAAAGGGGGAGCCTTACTCACGAGAGAGAGGCCATGTGTACAACCCCTCACAACTCATGAGAATAACCATCTGAGGGGACAGGGGTGTCGGGCCTAATTGCTAATATAATGTGTGATGACAAAACAACCCCTTCTCCCACAGACTGATCTCTCATGAGAGTGTCAGGCCATGGGGGCTCTATATTGAGCCCAGTAGGTCTGTACAGGACTGTAACCCAGCAACTGCTCTCCCTTTATTGATGACTGCCTTGAAGTAGCTGTCAAAGCATGCTCCCTGCCAACCCATCTGCCCCCAAATGGCAACCCCACTTTCCTAGGGTCACTAGAACTCGGGCTCCCCACTGTCATGATTGGGGGAGAAATTGGGGCTCCCCTCCCCTGGATATTGGAGCTCCCCTTTCCCTTGGTGGCAGATCTGCATATGGCACAATGCCAGCCCAAACCCAGGAATCTTGAATGGGCGTAAAATTCCGTCCCCACAGCCAGTGTTCCCCCTGTCTTCACATGTGAATAGACTCTGACAAATAGAGCATCACAATCTCCTTTGGGTCCATGCAAGGCTTTCCAGGGGAGGAGGGGGGTTGCAATGGAAAAGTCCTAACATTAAGTGAATGGGGCCCCCATGCAAGTGGGGCCCCATTTGTTGGGTTTGCTCAACTCATGAGGGTGTTTCACCCAATAGTCCTCTGCAGTAGATTGCCCCTCTCAAGAGACTGCTAGCCTGCCAGCAGCAAGCTGCCAAGGGAGCAGGAGTGTGGCTTGGTCTTTGCCAGGGTGACCCCTCGCAAGAACACCCTAGGTTACAACAGGACCTCTGGATACTTTGCCTGCCCTCATATACATATATTCCCTCCTAGGAAGTCAAGTTCCCTTCTCTGAGTAAGAGGGAAATAGTGCCCCTCCCTTGATTCCCCTCCCATGAATCGTGCTTGTGCAGGACGGTTTTTGTTGTGGGGCTCTTAGGAGGTGAGCAGTGCAATTGTGGTAAGAAGCACTGGCATAGCATGGCACTGAGCCATTTTGGAAGGGCGGTAGAGAAATCAAATGAATAAATAAATAAATAAATTGAATTTAAAGCTGTTCAGAAGTCTATTTGTATTAATTGTGACCCGAAATGTGCTACTGGGGACGTGCTATTGCCCTCAAGATCAAAACGTTGTCAGTGACTGGGAGTTGCAGGAGGAAATCAGGAGAGGCAGGGATGTAATAATGAAAGACTTCAATTACCCACGCAGACAAGTAAAGAAAAAGAGGTCAAATTTCTGGATACGTTGACTGACTGTGCCCTAGAACAGTTGGTCTTGGAACCAACTAGAGAGAAGGTGACCTTGGACTTAATTCTGAGTGGCACCCAGGACCTGGTGCGGGATGTCAGTGTCATCAACCCTTTAGGGAACAGTGACCATAGTGCCATCAAATTCAGCATACATGAGGGGAGAGAATCACCAAGGAAGTCTAAGACAGACCTTTTGAATTTCAGAAGAGGAAACTTCTCCAAAATGAAGAGTATGGTAAAAAGAAAGCTGAAAGGGGAAATCAGGAGAGTCACTTTGCTCCAGAGAGCATGGAGTTTACTCAAAGCCGCAATACCAGCCCAGTTAGATTGTATACCCAAAAGGAGGAAAGGTACCACTAAGTCCAGAAGATGCCAGCATGGCTAATGAGTACTGTCAAGGAAACCATAAAAGGGAAGAAGACTTCCTTCTGAATTTGGAAGACCTTTCCAAATGAAGAGAACAGAAAGGAACACAAACTCTGGCAAAAGAAATGCAAGGTGACAATAAGGGAAGTGAAAAGAGAGTTTGAGGAACATTTAGCCAAAAGTATCAAGGGGAATAACAAAAACTTCTTTAAATTCATCAGAAGCAGGAAACCTGCCAGGGAGGCAGTTGGACCATTAGACAATGAGGGAATGAAAGGGATTATTAAAGAGGATATGGAGATTGCAGAGAAGCTAAATGAGTTCTTTGCATCCGTCTTCATGGCAGAGGATACTGTGCATATACCTCTTCCTGAACCAGGCTTTTAAGGGATGGAGGCTAAAGAACTGAGTCAGTTAGCAGTGACAAGAGATGATGTTCTGGAACGTCTGGAAAAACTGAAAACTAGCAAATCGCCAGGGCATCAATCCAAGTCCTCAAAGAACTCAAATGTGAAATTGCTGACCCACTTGCTAAAATATATAACTTATCCCTGCAATCAGGCTTTGTACCGGAGGACTGGAAAGTAGCCAATGTAACACCGATTTTCAGAAAGTGATCCAGGGGCGACCTGGGAAATTACAGGCTGGTTAGCTTAACGTCCGTTCCAGGCAAATTGATGGAAAGCATCCTCAAGGATAAAATTGTAAAGCAGATAGAAGAACAAGCCCTGCTGGGAGAGAACCAGCATGGCTTCTGCCAAGGCAAATCTCGCCTCACAAACATTTGAAGTTCTCGTAGAGTGTCAGCAAGTGTGTGGATCAAGGTGATCCAGTTGATATAGTATACCTGAACTTCCAAAAAGCTTTTGACAAAGTTCCTCATCAAAGACTCCTGAGGAAACCTAGCAGTCATGGGATAAGGGGACAAGTACATGTGTGGATTGCTAACTAGTTGAAGGACAGGTAACAGAGGGTAGGGATAAATGGAGAGTTTTCACAATGGAGGGAAGTAAGAAGTGGAGTCCCCCAGGAATCTGTACTGTGACAAGTGCTTTTTAATTTATTCATAAATGATCTAGAAGTTGGAGAAAGGAGCAAGGTGGCCAAATTTGCAGATGATACCAAACTCTTTCGGGTAGTGAAATCCAAAATGGATTGTGGGTGACAAAATGGCAAATGTGGTTCATTGTTGGCAAGTGTAAAGTGATGCAAATTGGGATGAAAAACCCCACCTCCAAGTATACGCTGATGGGATCTGAGCTGTCGGTGACTGACCAGGAGAGGGATCTTGGGTTTGTGGTGGACAGTTCGTTGAAAGTGTCGACTCAATGTGCGGCAGCTGTGAAAAAGGCCATTTCTATGCTAGGGATCATTAGGAAGGGGACTGAAAATAAAGCGGCTAATATTATAATGCCTTTATAAAAAACTATGGTGCAGGCACACTTGGAGTACTTTGTACAATTCTGGTCACCACATCTTAAAAAGGTCATTGTGGAACTGGAAAAGGTGCAGAAGAGGGCAACCAAGAGATAGATAGATAGATAGATAGATAGATAGATAGATAGATAGATACTGTATATAGGTTTAATAGTTGTTAAACATACACAATGTATGTTTAAAAAACATACACAATATACGATATAATATATAGTATGTTTTTTCTAAAACATACACAATATTTTTTAAAACACCCATACACAATACAGAATATACGTAAACTACAAAGCAACAGCAACAATAAACAACATTCATCTTAAAAGCCTGGATAAAATACCAAGTTTTCACTTGATTTCTCAAAATGGTGATGGAGACTGAGGAGCAGACGCCTACCAGGGGAGCATTCCACATTCTGGGGGCAATAGCAGAGAAGGCCCTGTTGTGTGTACACAACAGAGAATCACATGGAGATGTGGTGAGGTCTCCGTCTGATGAGGGGCAATATGCTGAGGAATCTGGTGTAGGGTTGGCTGAGCTCTTGACTCAGCTCTGATGGGTGAGCTCATCTTTACACATCCAGTGCTTGTCCACTAGCCCCGAGGACAGGTACTCCTTGAGATTTGGAATGCTGGCCCACCAGCATCCCACATGAATGATGACTACGAATGGGCAGAATCTCAGCAAATGTTTCAAGACATGGAAAAAAACATCTGGGAAAGCATGCTCCGTTCCCTCCAGGCAGAGCAGGACAGGAAACAGTTGTCCTTTAAAGGATCTTGACTTACACAATATGCAGAATCCCTCTGCACATGCAACTTTGCAGAAGCCGCTGTCAGTTTGTGTAGCCAGTACTGAGCAAGATGGACCAATGGTCTAGCTCAGTATATGGCAGCTTCCTATGTTCCTATGAGCCTGCCTTCCTGCTGAGGTCAGGCTCTGGATTCTGACCAGCTATAGAATCCTTTAATTCAGACAGAAAGAACATCTGGGGCAAGGAAGAAAACCTCCTCAGTGATGGGCATGGAAGAAACCTCCTCAATGATGACCCCGGAGGAAGTTGGCCTCCTTCCTGACTTTTAGACTCCAGGTTCGGACTCAGAATTGCTGCCAGGGGAAAACTGGCAGGATAGATCCAGGCTGGTTCCAAGCTACCATCCAGTGTTCTGCTCTCACTAGTCCTATAGCAGAAGCTCCCTCTTCATCATTTGAATAGAGACCATGCATCTGGTGTCCCTGCACCTATTTGTAGATTGTAGGTTCCTTGAGAAAAGGGTCCTATTTTTTTCTAGTTACTCTGTAAAGTACCAGGCACGAGAATGTTGATGCACAGATGGACGTGCAGTATCCTTTCACATTTACCTCTGTGGATTGGTAAGGCAGACTATACATTAGAATGCCATAAACTGAGAGAGGCTCAGTCCAACTACTGGACTGAGCACTTTTTACAAGTCTTTGATTTGCTTTGAATGGGTTCGAGCGTTCTTTTTGGGTATGGTATGTTGCAGTGGCTGTTCTCTCCTATACTCCTATTGCGGGTCTATTTTCTGTGCTATTATTTTTATGTTTTTAATTGCTTTAATGTACTTTCATTTATTTTTGTTTTTATTGTATTTTATTTTCACAGTTAACTGCTGCGTGGGCGGGGGTTGATGCTAGAAGAGATGATTGATCAATCTTAAAACAAACAAACAGACAGATCAGGAGAGAAAGAGAAAGGTGTAACCTGATCTAATGCATGTTTATTTGAAAATACAACCAAATACTGTCTCCCCTGTAAGTGGGCTTAACTCTTTACACTCATGGTTAACTATTGCATTGAAATCAAAGCAGCTTGTTGTCAGTGCTTAGCTTTGGCTGGGCTGATTCCAGAGTTCTCCATTTTAATTCATAAACCTTTCTAACATTTCGCCTTTCCCAGTCAAAGTATTTTCCAATTCTGGTTTGGCTGGTTTATTATGCATCTCTCAGCACTGTGAGGGGAAAAAAGCAAAAGGAAAGTCTGTGATGATGAAGGGAGGGAGGGATCACGTACTTTTCAGCTGACTTAACACTGTGTAAAGCACCGAAAATTATTAATTGAACATCTTGATTATAAATTAGGTGGAAATAATGTTGAAGAAGCATCCCCTAGTCACTGAGGTTTATTATTAGGCCTTTGCACTTAAAAGATGTGAATTCCATTCTGGCAGTGGTAAATATAGTGATTATGGAAGAGTCAGAGGCTCATGGGCTGAGTCTCTGAATGTCAGCAAAATGAATCCTTGAGGAGATTTTGACATCGGTTTAAAAGGGTGAGTCCCGAAATGTCACCTTTGCTATCTCGGGTGGCCAGTTCTCCAAGGAATACTGTTGAAGGTCTTATTTAATGGTGGAGAATAATCCTCAAATGGCAGGATTTGCTGTTTGCTTAAACAGAGTCCAGCATATTAAATGGTATACAAGAAGAAGTGGAAAGCAGCAGATGGGAAAAGGCAGTGAGGCCCAGGGTTCCTCACTTTTCCTCCTGCCTCCTGTTCTTGTGAATTTAACAGCAACTTATTTCTATCTATCTATCTATCTATCTATCTATCTAACTTTAGTCTCTGGGCGGTTAACAATAGCATAAAACAAGTTAAAAGCATATGCAAAAACTAAAAACAATTTAACAATTTAAAAACAAACCAGAAATTAAAACCTAAAAATTTAGGAAGCTGAGAAAGCTTGGGCAGATGGGTTTTCAAGTGTTTTTTGAAAATTGCCAGAGATGAGGAGGATCATATCCCTGCAGGGAGCGCATTCCACAGTCTCGGGGCAGTGACCGAGATGGCCCATCTCCATGTAGCCACCAAACGAGTTGGTGGTAACTGGAGACGGACCTGCACATATGACCTCAATGGGCAGTGGGGCTATTGGCAACCAGTGTAGCTCCATCAGTAAAGGAGTAACGTGGTCTCTCCGAGATGACCCAGAGACCAACCTGGCTGCCGCATTCTGAACCAGCTGAAGTTTCCGGACCATGTACAAAGGCAGCCCCACGTAGAGCGCATTACAGAAGTCAAGTCTGGAGGTTATCGACAGATGTACCACTGTTTTGAGGTCATTGATCTCGAGAAAAGGGGGGAAGCGGGCGTATCAGAAAGCACCCCTGGCCACCGCCTCAACCTGAGAAACCAGGGAGAGGTGTGAATCCAGAAGTACTCCCAAACTGCGAACCTGTTCCTTTTGGGGAAGTGTGACCCCATCTAGAACAGGTAGATCAAAATCGTCTCTAGAGTTCTGACCCCGCACAATAAGCTTGAGTTGCTATCAGGTGATAATGCTCAACTCTGAGACATGAAAAGCATCAAGGCTGATTTCTGTAGATCAAATAGCTGTTCAATTCACAGGGGCTAGGTAGGGCATTTCTTTTATTTTTCCCTGAAGGATGAGAAAGAGGAGGAAAGGGTGTCAGGGAGAGCTGGGACTGAACCTGGAAGACCATCACAGGCAGAAGAAGAGCTAAGGTGGACTCTGGTGGATCATGAGTAGAGTTTATCAGAACGTGGTGTTGTTTGGCTTTTCAGAGCAAGAACAATAAAGGAAAAGGAAGACATCCTCACAATGTATGAGGGATCCAGGGATCCCTTTGCACAAGCACTGAGGCCTATATTGGTGCTGAGCAGCTGACATCCACACTAATGCGCTAGTACAAGGAAAAGACGCACCCACACAGGAAGGTAATGTAGCTGAGCAGGTTGTGCAACAATGATACTGGATAGCTTTGCATCAGAGAGAGAGAGAGAGAGAGAGAGAGAGAGAGAGAGCATCCAATTGCACCAGCACAACACGAGTCTTCAATGCAAGCTCCCGGCTTAGTGGAACTAGTTATCACAACATCCTTACACTAGTGCAACACGATTGTACTACTAGAGCATTAGTCTGGATGTGAGCCAGCATTTGTACAGCACTTTCAGTTGTTCAAATCATTTCGTATTTAAGTTTCTCTTGTAATCTTTACAAGAAACCTATAAGGTAGATAAGCATTGTTATCCCCATATTGTAGCTGGGGAGTAGAGTCGCCACTGAAGCTATTCCCGGAGATATTTTTCTGCGGTATTTTTCATCATAACAGGCCATTCAAATCTCCAGGATGGCCTTCACTGGTCACGTGGAGTTTGATGCCAATTTCAGGAGTCTTCAGGCCAGGCCAGGGCTGAGGTTGAAACAGAACAGAATGGCTGAGTGAGTTCCTGGCAGAGGCAAGACTGGAACCAAGGAAGGCCTAAATTGCAGCTCAGTCTCTCCGCCACTATGCTGCACCAGTCCTCTAGTATGGCCCCAACCTGTGAGTTGCTGAGTCTGCAAATGCCCAGAAGATCTCTGTTATGGTTCTATGCATGTATGAGTAGTAAGGGATTACAGCTTTCAAACTCACTTTCTCACATTTATGTTCCTAATGTGTCCCAGTTTAGAGGGGAACATTATGTGGTGGCTTATTTTTTTATTTTATTTATATTTATATTTCCTGGATGTATTTCATGGTTAGGCTTGTCGAGCTGGGGGTAGAGCTGTTTGTTGCTACAACGAAGAGCAGGCTCTCCTAGCTGCTAGGAGCAGCAAGCAGTCATGAACCCAAAGCCTTGATACAGAGCTGTAAAAGTGTGGTCCTAAAGCTGTTGTTAGCCTACAACTCCCATCATCTCAGGCTACTGGCCGCTGTGACTGGGGATTATGAGAGTTGTAACCTAACAACAGTTCAAGGGCTGCAGTTTGACATTCCTGCCTTCTATCACCTGACCTGCTCTAGCCTATTGTCCAGAAGCTGTTGCAGATGCAGCTGGTCTCCCTGCAGTTCCCTCCTTTGAGCACAGCTGGATGGTGCTGCACAAGTTGAAACCCTGCTTGACATCTGTTGGGTCGATCAGGTTTCAACAAGACAAAGACATGTCTTTGTAAGACATGGAGACATGGAGTGGCCCTTCTGTTTCAGCTGACAGGGTGTTTGCAAAACATGCTACTGCAGATTATACTCAAGAATTATGCTCATATCTTAGAGAGAGCCTTCTTCTTCACGAACCCCATCGCACGTTAAGGTCATCTGAGGATGTCCGTCTCTAGTTACCACCGGTTCATCTGGTGATGACTCAGAGGCAAGCATTCTCTGTGGCTGCCCTGGGGCTGTGGAATGCACTCCCAGCAGAAATCCGTAATCTGAGTTCATTGCTGGTCTTCAGAGGAGCCCTTAAAACCTATCTGTTTGAGCTGGTCTTCCAGGGTTTTTAATTTGTTGAAAATAGTTTTTGACTGCTGCAGATATTCGGCTTGGTTCTCCAAGATTTTTATCTGTTTAAATGTTTTAATTGTTAAGTAGTTTTATGCTGTTTTTATCGCTTTGATAATTGATTTTAATTGTTTTTACTTTGATGTAAACTGCCCAGAGCCATTTTTGGAAGGGCGGTATATAAATCAAATCAATTAAATAAATAAATATAGAAATAATCAATGAAGCTCAGCTTTCAGCCTGGCAGGCTTGAAGAGGAATGAGTGCTAGGGGTGCAAGATTTAACTAGAAGCTTGATTTGGGGACACATACACACACCATGTGCCTTGGAGGGCCCCAGTTTTGAAACCAGTTGTGGGTTTGAGTCATTGTGATCGATCAAGGAAAACATGAAGTTGATTTAAGAAACCCCTTTAATACCATATTTACCCAAATCAAAGATGGCTTTGAATATAAGACAACCCCCTTAAAGAGTAGAGTGAAATATAGGTTCTACCTGCATTTACTGAAAAGGAACAGGAGTCTGAATTTAAGACAGCCATCCAATTTCTAATATCAAAAGAATTGGAGTGGGGTGGAACTAGTCTTGGATTCAGGAAAATACAGTAATGCACCTGCATTAATTTCTTTCTGAGAGAAAAACACCACAATTCAGAATATCTTTTTGTATGTGTGTGTAGGCCATCCTCCTTGCCTATGGTGAGAGATACTGGACTTCAGAGAGGGAGCTACTGAAGACTATTTCTGACCTGAGAATATCCTGAGCCCCATAAAGAAAAGACAGATGTGAATCAGTGGTCTCTGTGTCTTTTGATTTATAGCAATGAAGCATTTTGTGTAAATCAACCCATGATCCTCAAAGAAAGGTGCCTCAAGGCTTTGGAGCTACTGAGATTTATCTCAAAAGCTGACTTCAAGTAGGAGCAAGCCAGCTGAAATATGATCCCCTCAGTTTTCACAGCCTTTTAAAACTTTGTTTGAATTGAAAGCAGACGCATTGGGTTAGATAGATCCAGGGTTCCCAACTGTGGGTCCTTGGATGCTGTTAGACTACAACTCCCATCACCCCCCTTTGGCCATTGTGATGGGAGCTGCAGCCCACTGACATTTGGGGAACCAAGCTTGGGAACTACTGGGATAAAGCATAAACTGCCAAGGCCAGATGACATCCCACAGGAAAGTCTTATTTACCAAAAAGTGAATATGGAGGGAGGGATGGTGGAGAAAGAAATTGATTGTTGGAACTAGTGACCAAAAAATAGGCATTGAAACAAAATAATTCCTCAGAGTGGGTTTGGTCAGAGGCTGAATCCAAGTTCTGCTGCTTTTCACTCAAATTTAGCTGAGTTAGCTCAGGTCAAGGACTTCTCCGAGGGAAACACTACAAATACATGTGATCCAAGAGAACAAGTATTGTAATCCCTTGGATTTCAAGGGCAGGAAGGATTTACAGAACTTCAACAATGTGAAGTGAAGTTCAAAGTCACTCTTACATTCATCCTTCTGTCCCTTTGCTATACAGTACACTTTGCAGCACTCTCCTATAGGTCTCCATTCTGGAGTTCTTCTTGTGAATTCAAGGTGTTAGTCCTTTGTACTAAAAAGCACTCCCCTTTCTAATCCCTCTGCTACTTACAGCTCTACAGTATTCATTGCGTCTCCTTTGCCCTTGAGTCTTGAGACTCCTCTTTTATTTTTTAATAGTGTTTTAATGTCACACTACACTACACCATCAGGACTGCTATTCGGGTCGTACAGTAGTCCCAGCAGGTCCCTTACACCAATGGAGGTTTGCCTGTCATGTTGGCCACCATTTCTAGAACCACGAGAGAGGGGGGGGAAGAGATGCACTTGCTGACATTTGCAATAATAATAATAATTCACTAAAATTGGGGTTTTATTTAATGAACATTTTATTAGACTTGACAGGAGACAAACAACATAGGAATATAACTCTTTTGCATGGATGAAAATCAGCCAGAAATCCACACTTTGTCAGATAACATATCCAGACATGGTTCCCAAATAGAGTCAATTTTCTCTGAATTGCTCATCTTATGGGATGCAATTTCTTCTTTATTGCAAATATCTAAAAGGTCTTCAAACCAATGTTTTATTTGTTGGTGAAAAACATGACTTCCAAAACTTCAGCATAGTTTCAACAAATTTTCTACATCTTCAGCCTGCACTGGGAAATGTCCTGCTCACCCAACTTGATACCTGCATGTTTCAGATAGTTTAATGTTTTTCCACCAAACCATCTCAGCTAATCTAATCCAGTGATATCAGCTGTGACCCAGAGCAAAATATGCTTGTGTCAGATTGTGGCTGTAATTCTGTGTGTGCTTAACTGATAATAGGTTGCAGTGTTGCCAAGGTTCATATTTATATATGGTTTGGAATATGAATTTGCTCAGCTCTGAATGTGCATCTGTATTACCAAGTGAGAATAGTTTCCCCTAAAATGTCTTTTCCAGCATGAGAAGAAAAATATATGAAATTTTGAGGGGCAGTTGGAAAGGATAAGACTACAGGACAACATGCAGCCAACATTACCAGCCAACCTGGAGTTCTTGAAAAAAATATTGAGGCTGTTCACACGATGGGAGGAAATCGGGCTAGCAGAGATTAGCCTGATTTCCTCCCATCATGTGAACCACCGAGCTGGGCTGCAAGCCTGGTGGTTCCTAAGTGGATAACCCGCCCAAGAACCCCTGCCCTTAAAGCAGGTTTGCAGAGTGAGTGCTCCGCAAACCCATTTTAAAAACTCATTTGTTGCCATGGTACGGCTCCATGCTGCAGCAACTCATGGGTAGACCCCCAACCAGGAGGCTCAAAAGCGTCTCTCCAGCATACCATGAGAGCGCGCAGGGCATGCTAGAGTTTCTGGGGGCCATGCGGCCCCCAGACTCCCCAGCCCCAGGGGCATATATTGGGGTAGGGCAGGCAGGGCACGTGCCCTGGGTGCCTCCTGAAGGGGGGCGCCATTTTTCTAAAATTTTTAAAAAAATTAAAATGGCTGCTGAAAACAAAATGGCCACCGCACATGCTAAAATGGCCTCTGTGAGGCCCTAGGCCAGGTCAGGCCTCGCAGAGACCATTTGAGCATGCACAGTCACCATTTTGTTTTCAGTGGCCATTTAAAATTTAAAAAAAATGGCCACCGCACATGCTGAAATGGTCCCTGTGAGGCCCTAGAGGCCAGAGAGCGGAGGGGAAACCTTTGCAGACCCCCCCCCCCACAGCCTTTAGGAAGCCCCCTGAAGGGGCTACAGGTAATTTTTTTTTAATTGTTTTTTTTTAAAAAATAATATAATATAAGTCACTGTACACATATTCAGTTTGGCACTATGTTCAGAGAATCAGATGGGTGTCAGATGTTTGGACAGGGGGCGCAATTTCAGTGCTTGCCCTAGGCACTATTTTCCCTAGATACGCCTCTGCTCAGTCCCCGCCAGCTCCATGACAGAGCCGGCAGTTATGTGAGCGGCCGCTTCAGCCACCCAGAGCAGACTGTTACTCGTCTGCGGGGAGAGCGGGCTTAGCCCACTCTCCCCGCAAACCCCCTAGAGGCTCTTCTCAATGACCATGAGAAGAGCCTCATTATTTTTTCTTTTAGCTATTTTCACTGACCCTTGTAATCGTGGTCCGAATTCTAAATCAAGTAAAGGGCAGTTTGCCAATCAGTAGTGGTAAGTCCCATTGAACTCAGTAGGGCATTTTTTCAGGAAATTGTTCCTAAAAAGAACATAGAATGAAGATGGAAAGACATTTTCACACCTGAGGTTTACAGTGACTTTATTTTGTATTGGCTTCTAACATGGATATGAAACCTATTTGGACTACCTTGTGTATTCCATTCCAATTAAAATATCTCTCCCACATGAACAGCATTAATATGTGACATGAAATACATCAGAGTATGCTTTAAGGCAGCCATAACACAACAAAACCCATGATGCATGGTACTCAGAAGCAATGACACAAACATATCCAAGGATTAATTGGACAACATTGAAGGAATGGGATTGTAAAGAACAATGGCTGTCTGCCAGACTAAATTACAGCAGAATAATCCTATTGAAATTAACTAGTCCTTTAAAGTAACTCCTGAGTAGAAGTGTTGACTAACTTAGTCTGGATGTCAGTGACCAAAGCACAACACACCAATCGGCTTCCCATGGAAATCCACTACATGGCGATTTGGAACCTCAAATGAAAATGGAATTTCTCCTTCAGATTTCACATATTGCTGGGATTTTCAAACTTTGGTCCGCAGATGCTGT
This sequence comes from Hemicordylus capensis, assembly GCF_027244095.1. NCBI lineage: Eukaryota > Metazoa > Chordata > Lepidosauria > Squamata > Cordylidae > Hemicordylus > Hemicordylus capensis. Next base: position 8,478,670 of record NC_069658.1, read on the forward strand.
TGGACTACAACTCCCATCATCCCCAACCACAATGGCCAAGAACACAGTGGCAGAGGATGATGGAAAATGTAGTCCTATGACATCTGACAATCCCCTTCCAGCTATCCTGCCACCTCTTGTATGCAGAGGGTTCCAAGTTTCCTCCCTGGCATCTCCAAGATAGGGCTGAGAAAGATTCCTGCCTGCAGTCTTGGAGAAGCTGCTGCCAGTCTGTGCAGAAATACTGAGCTAGATGGACCTATGGTCTGACTCATTATATGGCAGCTTCCTATGTTCCTCTTTGACCTTGGCGAGCAGGGCCAACTACCCACAGGGCCTCACCTCGCACTTTTGTAATGCCAGGTCAGTCCAGAATAAATCAGAAATCATTGTTAGATTAGGGATGCAGGGGCCAACCTGGTATGTATCACAGAGACTTGGCTGGGGGAGACTGATGCCCCAGTCTGATCCCAGCTTCTTCCTCCAGGTTACTCCGTTGAGGTACAGGTGAGAGGACTTGGGTGGGGAGGCAGAGTGGCTATGGTCTATACGAATAAGATCCCCCTTACCAGGATCCCTGTTAATGAACATATCATGTGTATGAACATATCAAATGTGTATACTAAAGTTTGGGGACCAGGGATAGATTGTGACTCCTGCTACGCAACGGGGTCCCTAGCTGAGCTGATGGACTTGGTCTTCATCTTGGGGTTGGAGTCTCCCAGGCCTGTGGTGGCTGTGGACTTCACTGTGGGACCAATTTGTCCAGTGTGACTCAGGAGTTCATAGCAGCCATGACAATTATGGGCCTATCCCAAGCAGTCTTGGGGCTGAAGCACATTGCTGGTCACATGCTCGATCTGCTCTTTTACTCTGACAAGGGTGGTGTTCCATGGGTGGAGATATCCCCCATTGTCATGGATGGATGACCATCTGGTTAAGGTTGGATTCATAACCATGTCTCGCCTCTGCAGGGGTGAGGGGGCTATTAGGATGGTCCACCCAAGAAGGTTATTGGATCAAATAGAATTCCAAAATGCTTTGGAAGGATTTAGTGTTGGCTCTACCAGTGATTCTGCTGATGCTCTGGTGGAGAATTGGAACAGCAAACTCACCAGAGCAGTAGACAGTATTACTCCTAAGTGACCTCTCCAGCCCACTTCATAACTGGCCCCTTGGTATACAGAAGAACTATGTGGGCTGAAGCAGCTAGGTAGACTGAAGTGCAAATAAGGTAAGACTCCGAATCTGATGGATTACAACACAGAGCGGATTTGAGATCTATGCTCAGGTGGCAAAGAAGCAATTCTTTTCTGACCGCATTGCATCCACAGACTCACGTCCAGTGGAGTTGTTCAGGGTTGTGAGAGGGCTAGTACATGCCCCTCCTCCTTTGAATCAGAATTTGGAACCATATTACCTTCTTTGATGGTTTAAATAAATTCTTTGTGGATAAGATCTCTTGTACTTGGGCCGCCACAATTCAGATGCCACAATTACTGCAGTGTCCGATGCAGAGGTGTCTCCTCTTATGTGGTTAGATCAGACTCACTTTGTGACTCCTTATGATGTGGACAAGCTTCTTGGAACAGTGCGGTCTACCACCTGTTGTCTTCATCTTGTCTGACAAGGCTTATATTATCAGGGAGGGGGGTTGATGTAGAAGTCCTGGTAAATATTATAAATGCTTATCTGAGGGAGGGCAAGATGCTTCCTTGTCTTGAGGCAATCATTAGACCTCTTCTGAAGATGCCTACATTGGATCCCTCTGCGTTAACTACAGGCCTGACAGCAACCTTACATAGTTGGGCAAGGTGACTGAGTGGGTGGTGTTCTCCCAGCTCCAGACAGTCTTGGAGGAAACTGTTGATCTAGACACATTTCAAACTGGCTTTCAGGCTGCTATGGGATGGAGACTGCCTTCGTCGGCCTGACGGATGATGTCCAATAGGGAATTGAAAGAGGGAGTGTGACTCTGTTGGTCCTTTTGGACCTCTTGGTGGCTTCTGATACTATCAACCATGGTATCCTTCCTGACCTCCTGAGGGAGGTAGGATTGGGTGGCACTGTTTTACAGTGGTTCTGCTCCTACTTTTGGTGCAGATTTCACATGGCGTCCCTTGGAGACTGTTCTTCAAAAAGTGAATATATGGCACCCCCCAGGACTCCATACTGTCTCCAGTGCTTTTTAACATCTACTTTTTAAATGAAACCACTTCATTTAAGAGATCAACCACTTCACAAGAGATCATCAGGTGTGTTGGTGCAAGGTGTTTTCAGTATGCTGATGACAACCAAATCTATTTCTCCATGTCATCTAGATCGATTTCAAACTGGCTTTAGAGCTGGCTATGACCTTTACTGGGGAATCGACAGAGAGAGTGTGACTCTGCTGGTTCTTCTGGTTTTTTGATGGTGTATGAAACCATTGACCATGGTATCCTTCTGGATCACCTGGGGGAGCTGGATATAAGGGGCACTGCTTTGAAGTGGTTCTGCTCCTATTTCTCAGGTAGATTCCAGATGGTGGAGCATGGTGACAGTTGCTCCTCCAAACAGGAGCTGTTATATGAAATCACTCAGGGCTCTATTCTTTCACCAATGCTTTTTAATATCTACATGAAACCACTGGGTGAGGCCATCAAGAGATTTGGTGCAGGGTGTTATCAGTATGCTGATGACTCCCAAATCTATTTATCCTTGTCATCTTCATCATCAGAAGATGACATTCGTTCCCTAAATGCCTGCCAACAGGCAGTAATGGGCTGGATGAGGGATAACAAATTGAAACTGAATCTAAGCAAGACGGAGGTGCCCATTTTAGGGGTTCAGAATTTGAGGAATGTATTTGTTCTTCCTGTGCTGGATGGGGTAACACTCCCCCAGAAGGAACAGGTATGCAGCTTGGGAGTACTCTTGGACCCAGACCTCACCCTGGTATCTCAGGTGGAGTCTCTGGCCAGGAGTGCTTCCTACCAGCTCCAGCTGATTCGATATTTGTGTCCATTCCTTGAAGAGGACAATCTCAAAACAGTGGTGCATCAGCTGGTAACCTCCAGGCTCGATTATTGCAATACACTCTACATGGGGCTGCCTGTAGATGTAGTTCAGCAACTTAAGTTAGTTCAAAATGTGGCAGCCAGACAGGTCTCTGGGGTAACCTGGAGAAATCATATTATGCCTATTTTAAAACAGTTGCACTGGCTGCCAATATATTTCCAAGCAAAATATAAAGTACTGGTTATTACATTTAAAGCCCTGAACGGATTAGGTCCAACTGATCTTAGAGAGCGCCTTCTTCTGCAGGATCCCCACCACACATCAAGGTCATCTGAGGAGGTCCATCTCCACCGGTATGTCTGGTGGTGACTCAGAGGTGGGCCTTCTCTTTATCTGCTCCTGGGCTGTGGAATGCACTCCCAGCAAAAATCCCTAGCTTGAGTTCATTGTTGGCCTTCAAGAGAGCCCTTAAAAGCTATCTCTTTGGCCTGGCCTTCCAGGATTTTTAAACGGTTTTAAATGTTTTAATTGCTAATGGTTTCAAACTGTTAATTTGTTTTGTAAGGCTTGTTTTTAAATGACTGATTTGTGCATTTTATTTTTGTTGCTGTGTACTGCACAGAGCTGTTTGGATAGTGCGGTATATAAATGTAATAAACAAACAAACACAAACTTCATCAGGAGAAGGCATAACTAACCTAAATGCCTTCCTAGAGGTGGTGATGGATTGGATGAGAGATAACAAACTGAGACTGAATACAAATAAGACAGAAGTACTTGCTGTGTGGAATTGGAACTCAGGAGACGAATTTGATCTGTTGGTTCTGAATGGGGTCAGACAGTCTGGGAGTACTTCTGGATCCAAAGTTCTCCCTGGTGTCCCAGGTTGAGGTGGTGGCCAGAGGTGCTTGCTATCAGCTTTGGCCGATACACCAGCTGCATCCGTTTCTTGTTATAAATTATCTCACAACAGTGGTACATACTGTATGCTGGTCACCTCCAGACATGACTACTGCAATGCCCTCTGTGTGGGGTGCCTTTGAATGTGGTCCAGACACTGCAGTTGGTACAGAATGTGGCAGCCAGATTGGTCTCCAGGTCTTCTTGGAGAGACCATATTATTCCTATACTAAAAGAGCTACACTGACTGCAATATGCATCTGGACAAAATACAAGGTGCTGGCAATAGCCTATAAAGCTCTAAACAGCTTAGGCCCTGGGTATTTACAAGAACATCTTCTTCGCCACCAGCCCCAGTCAGAGGTGCTCTTAGCCCTGGACTTTGGGGCTGAAGTCAAGGGCCTCCATACCCCGGCCCCCCCATATCCTCCTTAGTTTGACCTGGGTAGTGCGGTTACGTATTTAAAAATGATGCTTAACTTGCAGGGCGGGGGGGGGGAGGGGCTCCAAAGGCCTTTAGGTCCAGGCTCCAAAATTACCTAGGTGCACCTCTGGCCCCACTGCCCATTGAGATCATCTGGAGTGGTTCACCCCCAGTTGCCACCAGCTTGTATGGTGATTACACAGGGATAGGCCTTCTCTGTTGCCACCCTGATGCTCTGGAATGCGCTCCCTGCTGAAATAAGAGCCTCTCCATCTCTGACAACTTTTTAAAGTCCGCTAAGACTCATTTTTTCCAGACAAGTTTTAATTAGACTGTAATTTTTAATTGGTTTAAGGTTTTCATTTTTAATGTATTTTATATTATTGTAAACCTTCCAGAGATGGAAGTTTGGGGCGGTCTACCAATCTGAGAAATTAAAAAAGAAAAAAAATGTAAGATTTTTTTTAAAAAAGACAATTTAAAAGTACAATACAACAAAGGTTGTTTCTCACTTGCAAATGAGCCATTCTTCTTGAAATGGGGGAGGACTTTAAAATCCAAAAGTAACAAAGTGACAGGGACACTAAACTGACTTTCCAGATGAAGCTCCTCCAATTAAGAACTGAATTTATTTACCAGCCTACAGTATTAGCACAATCTAGTCCCACTGGAATCACTTAGTTCCAGGAATTATTGCTGAATACAAAAGCTTGTATAATCCATCATGAGTCAGAATTGTATATCAAACCACCTAATTAAAGTTCTTCCCTTAAAATACAATTACATTTGCAGCCTAATCCGTAGAATTGAGCTATGATGGGGAAACAGGAGTGCTCGTGTGCTATGTAAGTGCATTCCTGAAGCAAGGCATAATCCCCAGATTTCCTTCTCTGTGCTGGTTTTATATCATATTCTCAGCACAATTCAGGGTGTCCAAGCATTGTGGGATCACCCTGCAATTTTTTAAATAAAAGCAATAAAGTTGTATTTTTTTTTTTAAAAAAAAATGTTATTTCCCTCTGGGAAGCATTTCCAGGCAGTCACCCATCAACTTCTAGACAGGCCTGGCCTAGGCCTATTTGATCCAGCACCCTGATTCACACAGTTGCCCCCTAGATGCCTCTGGGAAGCCCACAGGCAAGAGGTGAAGGTGAAGGCATGCCCTTTCTCCTGCACTTGCTCCCCTGCAACTAGTATTTGGAGGCATCTTGCCTCTGAGGCTGGAAGTGAACTATAGGCCTAAAGCTAGTAGGCATTGATAGATGTGACCTCCATGAATCTGTCTAAGCCCCTTTTAAAGCCATTCAAACTGGAGGCCATCACCACATCCCATGGCAGACAATTCCATAGATTAAATAACCAAAAAAGTATTTCTTCTTGTCGGTCCTAAATTTCCCAACCTTCAGTTTCACTGGATGACCCCTGGTCCTAGTGTTGTGAGAGGGGGAGAACCGTTTCTCTCTGTCCACTCTCTCTAATCCAGGCATAATTTTATACACTTCAATCATGTTCCCCCATAGTCTCCTCTTTCCAAATTTTAAAGCCCCAGATGCTGTAGCCTTGCCTCATAAGGAAAGTGCTCCTGGCCCCTGATAATGTTGGTTGCCCTCTTCTTCATCTTTTCCAGTTCCACAATGTCCTTCTTAAGATATGGTGACCAGAAATGTACACAGTACTCCAGATGTGGCTGCACCATAGATTTGTATAAAAGCATTATCATATTGGCATTTTTATTTTCAACCCCCTTCCTAATGATCCCTACCATAGAATTAGCCTTTTTCACAGCTGCTACACATTGAGACAACACTTTCAATGAGTTGTCCATCACGACCCAAATATCTCTTTCCTGATCAGTCACATGCAGCTCAGACCCCATCAGTGTATATGTGAAATTTGGGCTTTTTGCTCCAATATGCATCACCTGATACTTGCTTACAGTGAACTGCATTTGCCATTTTGTTGCCCACTAACCCCAGTTTGGAGAAATCCTTTTGGAGCTCCTCACTATCTCTTTTGGATATCACTACCCTAAATAGTTTAGTGTCATCTGCAAATCTGGCCACTTCGCTGCTTACCCCAACTTCTAGATAATTTATGAACAAGTTAAGAGCACTGGTCCCAGTACAGATCCTTGGGGATCCCCACTTCTTACTTCCCTCCATTGTGAAAACTGTTCATTTATTACTACTCTCTGTTTCATCTCCTTCAGCCAAGTACCAATGCACACATGATTCTGTCACCTTATCCCATGACTGCTACATTTACTCAAGAGCCTTTGGTGGAGTCCAAGTATACAATGTCAACCGGATCACCTTTGTCCACATGCCTGTTGACACTCTCAGAGAACTCCAAAAGGTTAGTGGGGCAAGACTTGCCCTTGCAGAAGTCCTTGCAGAAGTTCTGGTTCTTCTTCAGCAAGGCCTGTTCTTCAGTGTTTGACAATTTTGTCTTTAAGCATGCTTTCCATCAATTTACCCAGAACAGAGGTTAAGCTAACAGGCTTGTACTTTCCCGGATCCCCCCTGGATCCCTTTTTGAAAATCAGTTTTATATTAGCTACTTTTCAGTAGCTAATAGAGAGCCTGTAACAAGTTACATGTTTTTGCTAGGAGATCAGCAATTTCACATTTGCGTTCCTTAAGAACTCTTGGGTGGATTGCATCTAGCACTGGTGATTAGTTATTTTTTAGTTTTTCAGGACTTTATAATTTCTTCTCTCATCACCTCAAATTAGTCCAGTTCTTCAGTCTCCAAGGATGAGAAGCTCAGTTCCGGAGCAGGTATATGGTCACTATCCTCCTCCGTGAAGACAGTAGGGATGTGCGAAACATTTCGGGTACAGAACGATCTGTACCCAAATCTAATTGTTTTGGGCAATTTGTACACAAAACAAATCACACCTCTGCAAGCCCGTCAAGATTAGGCTCCAAAACAAATCACCCAAATTTCGGAGCCGAATGTTTTATTGTTTCGGACCTCCATTTTGTGGCAATCTCCATGTAGTCTCCATTAGCAGGCTAAGCGGAGAGCAGATAGAGAGCCCTAGGCAGCCGGATCGGCCGCCCACACAATTGCCGGCTCCATGATGGAGCAGTGAGACCCGGCTCTTGATTTGATATGTTGCTCTGATCAGGGAGGTGTTCCATGGGTGGGGACACCAATGATGACAGGTTGGAATGTTCTTAGCGGGCTAAGTGGAGATCAGCCACCCACACGCTTGCCAGCTCCGTGATGGAGCTGGTGGGGGCTGGGGAGCTTGGGGGGCGGGCGGTGTTCCATGGTGTTCCTTGGGTGGGGACACTGATGATGACAGGTTGGAATGTTCTTAGCCTCAAATCTCCAAAATCAAGCCTCAAATTAGAGTTTTGCTCAAATTTCTACCAAGCAATTCTACCAAGCTGGTGCTCAGTTAAGTTGGTAGATGCAGAGATGTTTCTGTTAACGAGCAGCCTGTTTCTAGAGTAGCCAGATGGAAAAGAGGACAGGAGACCTCTAACAAGAGCTGCTCTGGAATCTTGCATCCATAGGAACCAATCATTCTGATTCATTTTATCCTGCAGGTGGAATGGGGATACATGTGCTAGCCTTCCCCCAATTCTACACCAATATTTTCTGGAGCTCTTGATGAGGATACATATTTGATTTTGTATGCTCATCTTTTTTACCCCCAGAGTGTATTGCAATGTTGAACATTGGTTGAACATTGACCATTCCTTATTTGGAAGATTTCTGGTTAATGGTCAAGAATGGTTTGCTGATGGCAGCTAGTGGTTTGAATTTTTTGGCTTATGGAAGAGGTTTTGAAAATACCTTCAAGGCTAATATTTTTCAAATCAAATGTTGGCAAACCTATCACCCATATAAATCATAACCTGACACTGCAATCAAGAAACAACTGTTGGAATGAATTTATTTATCCTATTGCGGGCCCAAGAAATCCCCAAATGTAGCAGCTTAACTGGGTTGTGGATCCAGCTGTGTGTCATATCCTATATAAACTGTCAAATGTCTTGTTGAAATTAGACATTTGTGCTCAATACTTTCACCGCGTTTTGGATCTTAACAACTGCCATGTCCAATTCCATGGTGCCTACCATTTGCAAAGCACTCTGGGGTCTTTGGAACAAAAAAGCCCCCCCCCCCGCTTTTTGAAACAAGGCTGTGAAAAAGGCAAATTCCATGCTAGGGACCACTAAGAAGGGGATTGAAAATAAAAATGCTAATATTATAATGCCCTTGGAGTACTGCGTAGAGTTCTGGTCGTATCCTAAGAAGAACATTGTAGAACTGGAAAAGGTGCAGAAGAGGGCAACCAAGATGATCAGGTGCCTAGAGCACCTTTCTTATGAGGCAAGGTTACAGTATCTGTAGTTTTGTAGTTTGCAAAAGAGGAGACTATGGGGAGACATGATAGAGGTGTATAAAATTATGTATGGAGTAGAGAATGTGGACAGAGAGAAATTTTTTCTCCTTCTCTCACAACATTAGAACCAGGGGTCATCCCATGAAACTGAAGCCCAGGAAACTTAGAACCAACAAAAAGAAGTACTTTTTCACCAGCATGGTATAGTAGTTAGAGTGCTGGACTAGGACTAGGCAGACCCAAGTTCAAATCCCCATTCAGCCCTGACACTTGCTGGGTGACTCTGGGCCAGTCACTTCTCTCTCAGCCTAACCTACTTCACAGGGTTGTTGTGAGGAGAAACTCAAGTATGTAATACCCCACTCTGGGCTCCTTGGAGGAAGAGCGAGATATAAATGTAAATATCATCATCATCAACATCATCTTGTGAATTCTCTGCCATGGGATCTGATGATGGCCACTAGCTTGGATAGTTCTAAAAGGGACAGACAAATTCATGGAGGTCAGGTCTATCAATGGCTACTAGTTTGAGGGCTATAGACCACGTCCAGCCTCAGTGGTAAGATGCTTCTGAATACCAGTTGCAGGGGAGCAACAGCAAGAGAGAGGGCATGCCTTCACCTCTTACCTGTGGGCTTCTCAGAAGCATCTGGTGGGCCACTGTGTGAAACAGGATGTTTGTTTAAAATATTTCTATACCTCTGAAAACTTGCGTCTCTGGGCTATTTACAATTAAAATCATTTAACACATTAAATCAATTAAAAATTAAAATCATTTAAAACATTAAAACATTTAAAACCCAATATTAAAAATTTAAAACTATGAATCTAATTAAAAGCCTGGGTGAATAAATGTGTCTTCAATGCCTTTTTAAAAGTTGCCAGAGATGGGGAGGCTCTTATTTCAACAGGGAGTATATTCAAAGTCCAGGGGCAGCAACGGAGAAGGCCCATCCCCGAGTAGCCACCAGTCAAATTGGCAGCAACTGCAGACGAACCTCTCCAGATGATCTTAACAGGCAGTGAGGCTCATGGCGAAGAAGACGTTCTCTTAAATACCCAGGGCCTAAGCTCTTTGGGGCTTTATAGGTCATAACCAGCACCTTGTATTTTGCCTGGAAATGTAAGTTATTAGGTTACAAATAATTGGACTAGATAGGGCTTGGCCTGATCCAGCAGGGCTGTTCTTATGTAAGACACTAGGGGTGTGCACGGTCCGGTGCACCCCCAGTCTGGCACGGGGGGGACTGTTCTTTAAGTGGGGTGGTGGTGGTAGTACTTACACACACACACCACTGCTCTTCCCCCTCCGGCGCTGGTCAGTTGAAAAATCTTCTTGGGGCAGCAGAGGTCCTCTCTGCCGCCACTGCCCCCGTCGTTGTTTGGAAAGCCTAGAACAGAGACGAGCGCTAGCGGCGCGCATGCGCCCTGCACGGTGCGCGCACTCGTCTCTGACGCTGCTGCGCGCACGCCGTGACGTATGCTGTGTGCGCGCGGCAGCATCAGAGACGAGTGCACGCGCCGTGCAGGGTGCATGCGCACCGCTAGCGCTCGTCTCTGTTCTAGGCTTTCCAAACAACGACGGGGGCAGGGGCGGCAGAGAGGACCTCTGCTGCCCCAAGAAGATTTTTCAACTGACCAGCGCCGGAGGGGGAAGAGCGGCGGGGGGGGGGAGTACTACCACCCCTCCCCCACTTAAAGCAACAGTCCCCCGCCCAGCCGGACCGCCGGACCTCCGGACTGGTCCGGCGGTCTTTTGAATTGTGCCGGACCGAACCGTGCACACTCCTACAAGACACCATCATATTGAAAGACACTTTTATCCTGTTACCCAGAGTGGCCTAGCATACAAAGCCCAGCTTCTTTCTAGCAAATGCCAGGCAAAGAATGGAAAGTACTGCAATATCTTTGAAAGCCTTATGACTTTGTTTACTGTTTTTCAGAGGTCGGGGTGTGGATGCAATCGAACCCGGGAAGGATGAACATCCATTGAGAGAGTGACAGACAGGAAGCATAAGTGCTCTCCTTTATTTATATATTTTCCTCCCAACCCTTTGACAAGGGACAGGCTGGAAAAAATCTGTTGCGGTGAATGCCGTCCAAAAACAGCGAGTTGCTCTAGCAAGGCATACGATCATTTCTGCTGTCCTGGGATATGATAATTCGCGCCATCCTGGGAGATGCCAGCTCGCTGCCAGGATAATGGGGCATTCCAAATGCCAATCAAGGTCCTTTTCTGACTGCCTTTGGGCGTTTTTGTGAAAGAGAGCAGCTTTAATGGGACTGTACGGGGCCAGGACTTGCTTTCTCCATTAAACAGAGCAAATAACCTTTGAGTGAAAGGGGGTGGGGGCAATTTTCGATGATTTCCCCAGTTAGTTTGCTCTGCTATTATGAACTTCCCCATACCTTTTTCTATCCTGCTGACACTACAGAGGGACCAAGCTCACTTCATATGCATAATCGTGCCAAAACAGAAGACATAAAAACAAAAAGAGAAAAAACAACAAGCAAAAGATACGATTCCACGGAGCAAAGAGAAGGTTGCTTTCAAAACGGACGGCTGCAAAGTAAAATACACACCGGATCAACGAAGCGGGATACGTTCTTTATTTTATTTATTCAGGATATATGGATTTATGATTTGCTTTTCTAAACAAATAGTCAAGGTGACATACGGGAAATAAGAATGGCTAAAAACAACCAGAAGACATGCAAAAGATAAAAATGAATGAACGATTGAGGTGTAAATAGCCTAGTGGCACAAACATAAAACAAACCAACTGTAGTGTAATCTGCAAAACAGTCCTCAGAAAAAGCCCTTACTTGATCCTACTCCATGCCTAGGCTAATTTGATGGGTGTGTTGCAGGACAACTTTGACTAAAATCCAACAGAATATGGGCAGAGCAATATGTGGTGCTTAGATAACAGCCTGATGTCAAGTTGTTGCTCATCATCATCATTATCATCATCATCATCATCATCATCATCATCATCATCATCATCTACGTATTTACCACATTTCAGCTAAAAAAAATAGTTCTCAAATTGGATTACATAGCAAAAGGAAAGCAGCCCCTTGTCCCAAAAGGCTTGTAATCTTAAAAGAGACTACTACTACACTACTACAAATATTTCAATACCGCTTTTCAACAAAAGTTAGGAACATAGGAAGCTGCCATATACTGAGTCAGACCATCGGTCTATCTAGCTCAATATTGTCTTCACAGACTGGCAGCGGCTTCTCCAAGGTTGCAGGCAGGAATCTCTCTCAGCGCTATCTTGGAGAAGCCAGGGAGGGAACTTGAAACCTTCTGCTCTTCCCAGAGAGGCTCCATCCCCTGAGGGGAATATCTTACAGTGCTCACATATCTAGCCTCCCATTCATATGCAACCAGGGCAGACCCTACTTAGCTAAGGGGACAAGTCATGCTTGCTACCACAAGACCAGCTTTCCTCTGGCGAAAGTTACCAAAGCAGTTTATAAATAAGTAAGTAAGTAAGATCTATTCCTGTCCCCAAAGAGCTCACAATCTACAAAGAAACATAAAATACACACCAGTAACAGTCACTGGAGGGGTGCTGTGCTGCGGATGGATAGGGCCAGTTGCTCTCCCCCTGCTTAATAAAGAGAATCACCACTCTTTGGTCCTTCTTTTGTTCAGTTAGCAGGGGCAGACATAAGTGATAGGCTAGTATTAGCCACTAGGAGAGATACTGGAGCTATTCTCACGAACAGCAAAAACAGGGCTTGAGGTCTGAATGCGGGGTTAGCACTCCCGTGTGAAGCCTCGGTCAGCTCTCAAACAGGGCTTTGTCAAAATAGGGTCACCCAGTTCCCAGCCCCTCTTCTAAAACCAGGTTTATCAAGCAGGGGAAGTTGCCTACCCTCTACCAGTACCCGTGTGAAGCCACAGAACGCTGCGGAAGGCTGCCTATTCGGAGCTACCATAGAGCTTGCATACCAGAGTGGGCTGCAAAGCAAGCAGAAGTTTGCTTGGGGAAAGCCTGTCCAGCAAACAGCACGGAGCTTCCTTAAAGTAGCAGGCACCTTCCAAATGAGCCCAAGGGAAAATATGAATACAGGAAGCTGCCTTCCACTGAGTCAGACCATTGGTCCATCCAGCTTAGTTGACCCTGCACAGAGCATCTGTGCAGTCTTGCACTGAGCCTGTGGCATCCCACCCCCAGCCAACCGCCTGCCACCCGCAGCCCCAAGAGCCACCCCCAGCCTCCGAGCTCCCTGCTGCTTCATGGCGCCCCGATCCAACTGTCAAACTGCTTTCCAGCCACCCCGCAGGGCGCATGGCCCGTCTTGAAGAATTAATAATATAGAATATCCCGCTTTTCCTCCAAGGAGCCCAGAGCAGTGTACAACATACTCAAGTTCCTCCTCACAACAACCCTGTGAAGTAGGTCAGGCTGAGAGTGAAGTGACTGGCCCAGAGTCACCCAGCAAGTATCATTATACTTGACCTTGGACCTTATTGATCCACGCAACTGGGAAGAAGACGTATCAAGACGTATCAAGACTGGGAAGAAGACATATCATGCTTGTCATTTCATCTCCTGCAGGTATACATGTAAAGCTGCCATTGATATAAACAGCCCCCCTCCCTCCCTCCCTCCTTCCGTCCTGCCACAATAAAGAGGCATGCCTGGAATATCCTGACCAGCACTTTCTTGGCACATCACCTTTCAACGAGCTGGGAAAGAGTTGTTCAAATTCCCCACCCCCACCAGTAACACTGAGATGGTATTTGGGATAATGTGCCTAAATCTGTTGCAGGGAGAAAATGGAGGATTCTGCATAGGACCACCGCAGCAGCCCCTTATTGTGCCACATTTATTTATTTATTATTTATTTATCTTATTATATTTCTATGCTGCCCTATCCACCCATAGGCTCCAGGCCATGTACAACAACCCAAAACAAAAACAAACAACCATTTAAAACAATCCACTCAAAACAATATTAAAACAGTTAAAAACCACTTTAAAAACATTGAAGAACAATTTTAAAACCTTAGAGGTCCAGGCCAAACAAATACATTTTCAGGGCTCTCTTAAAGGCCAACAATGAGCCCAAACTATGAATTCCTGGCAGCCCAGGAGTAGCTGCAGAGAAGGTCCGGTTGCAAGTCATCAACAGACATAATGCTGGTAACTGGTAGCTGGAGACAGACCTCTCCAGATGACCTCAATGTGCAATGGGGATCATACAGAAGAAGATGCTCTTTAAGGTAAACCAGACCCATATTGGCAGCCACAGCAACTGTTTCAGAACAGGCATAATGTGTTCTCTCTGGATTACCCCACAGACTAGTCTTGCTGCAGCATTTTGAACTAACTGAAATTTCCAAACTACGTCCAAAGGCAGCCTGTAGAGCGCATTGCAATAGTCAAGCCTGGAGGTTACCAGTTGAAGCACCACTGTTTTGAGATCATTCTCGACAAGCAATGGACGCAGGGAATATTTCCGGGCAAAATACAGAGTGCTGGTTATTACCTGTCAAATCAGCAGAAGCTGATGGAAAGCGCTCCTGGTCCTGCCTCCACCTGAGATACCAGGATGAGGCCTGGATCCAAGAGCACCCCCAGGCTGCATCCCTTCTGGCGGAGTGTAACCCCATGTTGTGTTCTGACCCTCGTCACACAGGTTTTATTCAAAGTTCCTAGTTTGCAAAAAGTAACCAATGGGTTATTCCTGGAAGGGAACTGCTTCCCTGGCTTGCCACAAGACCCTAATGACAGCTGTCAGTGCCAGCAGAACCCAAGAGCGAAGGGGCAAGATATCCCTTGCCAACATCTCTCAGCTGTCCCAGTACCAAAGACAAGGCAGGAACTTTATTCTTGGCCTGGGTAAGAAGAAGTGCAAGTTCAGAGTGATGGTTATGTTTGGTACTACCTGGCTGCACACCCCTGGAGAGGGGATCACTCTACACCCTGGGATCACTCTACACCCCAAAGCAGAGCAAACAAACATTGTTTCAGATAAAAATCTGTTATCAAGGGCACTTCAGCAATTTAAAACGGAAGCTAAAGCTACACAGCCTCTCCATAACTCTACTACTGTTCAGACATGTTCATTAAAGACAACTATGAGGCATCTGAGGGAGGGTCCCCTCTCATTTTTGGTCATCCTGGTGCTGCCTTCATCCTTTTCTTCTCAGTGTGCTTCCCAAAGCACAGCAGCCATTGGCTTTAATTCCAACATTTCCAGTAGCTGTCCCAACAGCACCACTTATATTGTATTGTCTAATTTACTGTAAGATGCCCTGAGGATGTTTTTAGATCATCCCCTGCTAACTTGGCAAAGAGGCACCTTTTAATGTGGTGATTCTCTTTTATTTAGCAGGGGGAGAGTAACTGGCTCTATCCACCCCCAGCACAGTACTTCCAGTGACTGTAGCTGGGGTCTATCTTATGTTTCTTTTTAGATTGTGAGCCCTTTGGGGACAGGGATTCATCTTATTTATTTGCTATTTCTCTGTGTAAACCGACCTGAGCCATTTTTGGAAGGGTGGTATAGAAATCAAATAAATAAAAGGTGGGGCTATAGACCCTTACAATAAAGAAATGAATGTGGCATAGGGATTGGAAAACATACAATAGTCCTGTTTAGGCTTTCTGATCACATGGACACTGAACAAGCATCAATCATAGGCGGAAGCTCTGAATGGCTAAATGGGGGCCCCGCCCATACAGCTGCAAACAGGAAAGGCTGTCTGGATACAGTCAGGAACCCTATGGGAGGAGGGTCTCTCACTATGTGGATACAGTCCTGTGCATGTACAGCTGCATACATGAATATGACAAATATTTATACACCGCTTTTCAACAAGACAGAGAGGCGGGTCTCACGATCCTTTTTGCAAAACCGCGGGGAGAGCGGGCTAAGCTCGCTCTCCCCGCAGACGATCGGGCAGGGAGCCCACACGATTGCCGGCTCCATGATGGAGCCGGCAGGGGCTGGGGGGAGCGGGGGCCATGCAGCCCCCGGAAGCCCCAGTATGCCCTGCGCGAGTCCGCAGGGCATACTGGAGAGACACCCAGAGCCGGGAGCCGGCTTTTCGCCTCCCCTCCGGGGGTCTACTCAGAAGTAGCCATGGCACGGAGCCATGGCTCAGCTACTCACGACCAGATAGCCCGGGTTTGCGGAGCGCTCACTCCACAAACCCAGGCTATGGGGAGGGTTACAGGAGTGGGTAACCGCTTGAGAACCACTGGGCTCGCAGCCGAGCCCCGTGGTTCTGACGATCGGCAAAAATCAGGCTAGCAGAGGCTAGCCCGATTTTTGCTAATTGTCAGAATAGCCCCAGACCTCCTATCAGGAATTCACATGAACATATGCCAATCAGAAGAACATATTGGTCCATCTATCCATCTATATTTGCCCAGTATCCAGGCAACCTGTACAGGCCTAATGTGGTGAGGTCAAAACAAAGATAAGTTTGCTTAAACATTGTTTTTTTAATCGTGTGTTGCCATGTCGTGGCTCCGCACCACGGCAACTCATGAGTAGACCCCTGACCGGGAGGCTGAAAAGCAGCCTCCCGACTTGGGGGTGTCTCCGGCATGCCCTGCGCGGCCCCTGAACTCCCAAGCCACCGCTTGCAGTCGCAGGCTCAGACTGGCCATTAGGTCAACAGGGCATATTCCCGGTGCGCCCTACCCATGCGGTGCCCCTGCGCCCCAACTCTCAGCCTTAATTACCTATTCTGCTCAAAACCTGGTGCCCTCCGCACATACATTCCGGCGCCCTCTCAGTGCCCCCAGTCCGGCCCTGGGCAGTCGTGTGGGTGGCTGCTGTGGCTGCCCGGAGCAGACTGACTGCTTGTCTGAAGGGCTTAGCCCGCTCTCCCCGCAAACCCTCTCCAGGCAGTTCCCACTGATTGTGGGAACCACTTCGAGGACATGTAGTCAGACAATTGGCTTTGAGGGTTAGGCCAAACTTCCTTGTTTGGTTTCCAGGCTAGTTTTCTCTTCCTGTCCAAGACCATTTGGCAGGAAAGACTGGGGTGGGGAGAGAGGTCAGGAGCAGACTAGGGGTGTGCAATTCAGATTTTCAGTGATTCGGTTTGGGACCCGAACCGAATCACCCCTGTTCTGTTTTGTGCCCAAATATGGGCCACCCGAATCACCCTTGATTCGGTTCGGATTTGGATTTAACCCAAATCCAAATCCAAATTGATTTGGGGGGGAAAGAAGAGCCCAGGGGAAAAATTTTGGGGTGGGGTCGTAGAGCCCAATGGGTGAAAGCTACCACCCCAATTTCAGGGGGATTGGGCAAAGGGCTGATTTTTGGGGAATATTTGAAGTTTTAGTGACTTTGGGGCAGTTCAGGGGCATAGAATGGGATCTGAGCAAAAAGAGTGGGGTGGGGTGGTAGTGCCTAATGGGTGCAGTCTACCACCCCAATGTCAGGGGGATTGGGCAAAGGGGTGATTTTTGGGAAATTTCTGAAGTTTTCATGTCTTTGGGGCAGTTTGGGGCAGATTGGGGCAGAAAGTGGGGCCTGGGGCAGAAGAGTGGGGTGGGGTGGTAGTGCCTAATGGGTGGAGGCTACCACCCCAATTTAAGGGGGATTGGACAAAGGGGTGATTTTTTGGGAATTTTTGAAGTTTTGTGTCTTTGGGGCAGTTTGGGGGCAGAAAGTGTATCTGCCCCAAAAGGGTGGGGTGGAGTGGTAGTGCCTAATGGGTGGAGGCTACCACCCCCATTTCAGGGGGATTGGGCAGAGTGCTGGATTTTGCTGATTTTCTGAGGTTTTTCTTCATAAAGTGCTTTGTGGTAGATTGATTCATTCATCATATTCATAGTAAATGCGAGTGTGAAAAAGTGAAAGTGGGGTCATGAGAGTTCTTTACTTGAAAAAAATCTCATTTGCTGTCATTGAATGAGAATTCACACCTCAGAAGTTTTTCTGAAGGGATGTTATTCCCTTATTTTCTGAGGTGTGAATTCTCATTCAATGATAGCAAGGCTGGATTGGCCTGCCACACGATTGCTGGCTCTGAGATGGAGCCAGCAGGGGCTGGGGAACTCGGGGGCCGCATGGCCCCCACAAGCTCCAGTATGCCCTGCGCGAGCACACAGGGTATACTGGGGAGACCCCCGAGCCGGGAGGTGGCTTTTCACCTCCTGGCCGGGGGTCTACTTGTGAGTAAGCGTGGCGCGAAGGCATGCTGTGGCTACTCACAATTGTAAAAAGCAGGTTTGCGGAGCGCTTGCTCCGCAAACCTGCTTTTTGCCAGGGGTTCCAGAGTGGGTTAGCTGCTCCAGAACCACCAGGCTTGGCTGCAAGCGTGGTGGTTCTGACAATCAGCAAAAATCGGGCTAGCGGAGGCTAGCCCAATGTTTGCTGATCGTCAGAATAGCCCCCATGACTCAGCACTGGCTGCTTTCAGCCGGGGTTGAGAAATTGAGGGGCACTCACTTGTCACCGGAGAAGAGACCCACAATGCACTGTGAACTCATGTGGTGCATTGTGGGATAAGCCGCAGGGGTGTGGTCTAGCTCCCAAAGGGGACCACACGGCCCCATTCAGGAGTTAGATCCAGGCCAGCGCCTTGAAGGCAGGGAGAGCCTCTCCCTGCCACACTGTGAATGCAGCTTCAGCCATCTAACTCCCAAACAGGGCCGCGCGGCCCCATTCGGGAGCGAGATCAGAGCCAGCAGTGTGTTCACAGCATGGCCAGAAGCCACTACCCCTGCCTTTACGGCAGGGGAGAGCCGTTCCTGGCCACACTGCGAATGCAGCATTGGCCATTTAATTCCCAAATGGGGCTGCACGGCCCCGTTCGGGAGCTAAACCAGTTCCCCGCCCCACATCTGATTCAGTTGCGGGGGGGGGGGGTGTCGGGGCTGCAAGGCACGGCCCCTGAGGGGCAGTGCCCCGGGTTCTTTGAACCTAGTTGCCCAATGGTGGCTATGCCCCTGCATGCACCCAGCAACTGGGACCCAGTTGTCTGAAGGGAGGTAAGCTTCTGAAGGCTTCCTCCCCGTACACCCACCTGTAGGAGTCCCTGAGCCCTATGACTGTTTTGTTTGACACTGCCATTTCCTGTCTGGTGGATGTGAGAAGAAAAGGGGGAGCAGGAATTATTTGGGGGGGAGCACCCACCACCTCTTAGACTCATCCCTGTATAAGGAGGGGTCTTTAGCCAGTCCCTAAAGGCTTTGTGGCATAGGGAGTCCTGGCTGAGATTTTCTCTAGCATGCTGTGGCATCACTAACCTTACATGCTGCATGGCTTGCGGGGTGTGTGTGTGATGCTTCCTGTAGCTGTGTTGACCCCTTTGGTTGGCTAAGTTGCCTCTAGGGCCATGAGGCTGCTCTGAGCCAGGGTGGAATTGCCTGTTATGATGTAGGTGGGGATTCATATCTAAGGTGAAGAGTTACTGATTCATAGGAAGCTGCCTTATACTGAGTCAGACCACTGGTCCATCTAGCTCAGTATTGTCTACACAGACCAGAAGCGGCTTCGGCAAGGTTCCTGGAGAGCCAGTTCTCTTTGCCGTTTGAATTGATGTCGATTTAAATAAAGTTGTGGCCCCTTGTCTTCGACTTAGCCTTCCGTCTTCATTGGTGTGGATGCAACAAAGATCTTAATAATCCCTATCACGTATGCAATGAAAAGCTTTCCCAGTAAACTAGCATAGCCTTGACATCGAATTAACAACCTTTGTCAAGGAGAAGCATGGTAGCGGGGGTTGGGGTAAAACTGTAATGTGGGCCTGGATGGAAATGCAAAGCTTGCAGCAGCCATTTATTTCACTGTTTTATTTTGCTCCATAAATGTGAATAATTTGCTTGGTAGGACAAACAACAAAAAAGTGGTGGATTTTTTTCTTTGTTTTGGATGAAACCCAATTAGCTTAGAAATTCTTCCTGGCCCTCTAAGGAGTTTGCCTGGGGTCAGATATGGGCCGGGCTAAGTTTACTGGAGTGATCATGAAACAAAAATGCACATCCCCTCACTTTTTTTGGCTCCAATTTATTACGTTCTGTCATTACCAGAACACAGAAAATCATAATTTAAGCACCCCAGTGCATCCCAGTGGCCAAATTTGTGCAGAAAACCTTATCACAGACGCTAATTTGTTTGGCCAGCAAATTTCTCTACCTCTTTCATTCACTGAGCACAGCACAAAGAAACTTTCATGGAAGTGCTAGGTAGGAAAGACCTTGCAAAAAATGGGTTTTTTAAAAGCCCTATGAACTATAAACTGAATTGTTCTTATGTCGGAGGCAAGGGTGCAGAATCCAAGTGCCCAGTTTCTATGGATGCTGAATAAACTGGTTTTGGATCTGGGGGAAGGGGCTAACTTGGCAAACCCCTGCTAACTTGGCAAAGAGGCACCTTTTAAAAGTGGTGATTCTCTTTTATTTAGCAGGGGAGAGTAACTGGCCCTATCCACCCCTAGCACAGTACCTCCAGTCACTGCTGCTGGTGTCTATCTTATGTTTCTTTTTAGATTGTGAGCCCTTTGGGGACAGGGATCCATCTTATTTATTTATTATTCTCTGTGTAAACTGCCCTGAGCCATTTTTTGAAGGACAGTATAGAAATTGAATTATTTATTATTATTATTATTATTATTATTATTATTATTATTATTATTAATGTGGGCAAGGCATAGGATTTTTCTTCTTCAGAAAGGAGTGCTGCTGAGTGTGGTACCTGGCTGCCCTGTCATCTTCTTAAAAGTAAAAGGTAAAATGTGCTGTCAAATCAATTTCTACTCCTAGCACCCACAGAGCCCTGTGGTTTTCTTTGGTAGAATACAGGAGGGGTGTACCATTTCCTCCTCCCGCACAGTAAGAGATGTTGCCTTTCTATAGTATATATGGATGCTTCAAAATGGGTTCTGGTGTCTGTGAGCTGAAGAGGGTAGGGCATAGGTTTCTTCTTCAGTTGCATGTGTAGCTGCCTCTTCAACTTCTTACTCACCAATAGTTCTGGATACTTAACAATTGATTCTGGCACCTGTGAGACTGGAGAGGACCGGACATAGGTTACTTCTCCTGTGAGGTGTGTTGCTGTGTGTGGCACCTGGCCGCCGCCAGTGCTTCTTCTCACTTCTATAGTTCTTGATTGCAGCCAGCAGTCACTCATTGAAGTGGCTAAAAGTGAGGATGAGTTCCAGGTAGATTGGGGTGCTCACCTCTTAAGTACTGATCGGAGAAGAGGAGGAGGGAGAGACTAAGGCCTTGTTCCCACTGAATTAGGAAGCCTGTGTTTTGGTTGTACCACCTCAGACTCACATCACCCAGTGTTCCTCCATGCCACTATCCTATCATGTGTCAGATAGCTTTCACTCCAGTATGCTGTTTTCTGTGTATTAGAATTGCGGGGGAAGAGATATGAAGGAGCATATCGCCAATTTGACCAGCTCTATGGAAACTAGGCCCCAAAAAATCACCTAAGAGCAGAATCGTTTTGCTCACCAGTTTGCCAAGGTCTTCTTCCTTCCAAGATGGTTCTAGGAACATCTGGCTGAGTCTAGGTTTTGCGAAAGAAAAAAGGAAAAGAAGTGTGACTCTTGGCCAGAAGCACATAGACAAGGTCAGAAGGGAGAGCACAAGCCTGTGGTGAAGCCCCACATGGACAGCTCCATTCACATGAATGGGGTGCTCATTCACATGCTGCAGTCAGGAGGGATGATGGCATAAGGGAGCAGCTTCCACGTGGCTGTGCGTGAAGCTGACTGCAGCATTCTGCTTGGATCCTCCTGGTGAATCACACACAGGACTCCTATTCGAAGGTTAGGTTCAACACGTACAATGAGTGTACAGTATACATAGGTTCAGATCTGTGCACAGTATACTTGTTCGCATGGTATGTTGAACACAGGTACAGAAGTATGCTTCCTATCTGTATCCTACGTTTGAGGGGGCCTGTTAGGGAAGTGCAAACTGGCTTGAGGTCGAGCTGGTTCGCCATTGAACTGGGCCTTTGTCATGGCTCACCCTCGAGCCAAACAGGGCCCAGTTTGGTTTGGTTAGGCTCGACTTTGAGATAAACACTCTGGGCCTGCTTGGGGGTTCTAGAAATGATTTTAAAAAACTTACCGCCCAGTCCAGCGGCCTCTGGGGATCCAACAGTCCCCACTCCCCACCCCCGCTGGCCTCCCTCCAGTCTTTTTAGGGGCAGTTCAGCCCGTTTTCCAACCTTTCTGACCCTCTGCCTGCTCGCAGTGGCCATTTTGAAGGCCACCACGCATGCACACTGGCCATTTGCATGCCTGGGTCTAGAATCCCCTGCCCATTGAGCTGGGTCTGAAACAGTTTGGCCTTGAGTTCAACTGGGCCACGTTCAGTTTGAGACTGGTTCTATTTGAACCAAACTGGGCTTCTCAGTTCCATGTACAGCCTTAGGGCCTGTCCCCAGGTTCACTTTGAAAATGAACTCACGTACAGTCTTTCACACAAAAACATATCTGAGCATACAGAAATCTGAACACAGGTGCAACATAATGTCTGAACAGAAATAATAATAAGAATAGGAAGAAGAGGAGGAGGAGGAGGAGGAGGAGGAAAATCGCATAGACTGATTATAAGGAAAGACACAATAAAGTTGCTGCAATGATCCATTGGAACTTCTGCAAGAATTACAAATTGCCAGCAAGCAAGAATTGGTGGAATCATCTGATTGAGAAGGTCACAGAAAATGAGGAGGTAAAAATCCTGTGGGATTTTAGAATACAAACTGATAGGCATTTAGCACACAATACTCTGGATCTGACAGTCATCGAGAATTGATATTGCAATCCCAGGGAATAGACAAGTCGACAAAAAACAATTGGAGAAAATAACTAAATACAAGGACCATCAGATTGAAATTGAGCTGCTCTGGAAAAAGAAAACAATAGTGGTGCCAATAGCTGTGGGTGCCCTTGGTGCAGTACCAAAAAAACTTGAACACCATTTCAACACATTGGGCATCAATAAAATTACAACACATCAACCACAGAAGTCCACAAATGGGACAGCAGGAATACTATGACAGCTTTAATTTTTCTTTAGTTATCCTAGACCCTTGGAAAGGGCTGGATAATTAAAGTACCAAATCCAGTCAATAACATCTGGTAGACTGTGTGTAAATAGCAAAACAACAACAACAACAACAACATTGATAATAAAATTCAGCCATCCCAGGTCCTTGGGAAGGACCTGACGTCTGGATAAAACAAACCAGTCAATAACACCTGTCCAACTGTGTAAACAAGAAATAATGATAACAACAACAACAACAACAACATTTGTTAGCCACCCCATAACAAATTGTTCTCTGGTTTAATCCACAACAGAGGATTAAAACATTTATAATTAAAACACATAACACATGAAGTCATAACAGACAAGAAAGTTGAAAAGAAAATATAAAATACAATACAACACAGCTTAAAAACAATATTAAAATTAGTTTAAAATCAGACCAGAGCTAGGGCATGACAGAATTCATGGGTGATTCCATCTGCTGATTCCAGAATCTCCCTGCGCCATGCTACATCCTCTTGTGCACACTTATGAGGTTCAGTTTAAGCTAAACTGCTTAGAATCCTAATTGTAAAATCTTCCAAATCTTTTGCAACATGTCGGTGTCTTTTTCTGGTTGTGCTGACAGTTTTGTGACATCACAGCAGCTGTGCCAATGCCAGCTAAAGAGGCCATGACATTACAGTGGATCAGCCACTCCCTCCTGGATGACATTCCCAAACTTTGGGTTGTGAACAGACTAATCATCGTTGTCATCTTTTCCCAGAGAGGGCCAGATGTAACCTACAACTTCCTAGAAAGGAGTTTCTGGTCCAGGAAGTGGAGAATAAAAATTCCTTCCCTATCCCTTTAAATCCCCTTTTCTTCTCGCCTCCAACTTTCCTCCTGGGCTTTAGTGCCATATTGAAATGTTAACACGTAAAATCTCTGCATCTGTTGAGGCATTTGGCCGGAAAAGCAAGTATGTCAATGATTGCCCCTCGCTGCCATCACACATATGGATTTTCTGTGTTCAGCATTGCCATCTGGTACTTAGACCCAGATTCGTTCCTCATTGAATAAGGACCATCTAGCATATAATTCATTTCTCAGTACATTGCGACCCTTTTGCACAGCCTTGCTTTGCAGAACTCCTTCCGCAGCATTTGGGGTGGGAAACATCCTTCCTTGAGGCATAAGTCAATTTAACACCCCCCAATCCTGGCTCCAGACAAACGTCCCTCCATATTTACTGGGAGCAGTTGCGAGAAGCAATTGGGAGGGGAGATCCATATGCGGCATTAGACAATAAAAGCTGTGCCAGTGTTGTTGGTATCATTTGCACATTTCCGAATGGTAAACTATCAGCTGAGAGCAGCACCATCTGAAAAGGCCACTTAACAGTATAATGAGAATATGGGTTAATTTCCCTGCCAGACCATTTCCCTCATTTGCAGCAATCTTTGTCAGGGGAGTAGATTAATTTGGTGACATTCGTTTTTCTTCATTGCTATTTTTGTCACCAGAAATGAAGCAATGGGAATTTTTTATGGCCTCCTGTGTTAGCATGGGGACAGCTGTTGCCTTCGGGTTGACTCTTTCAGCATGTAAAATGTCTTGGTTGCTTTCAGCCCATCAGGAAGTCAAGGTGTCAGTGGCCTTGTTGGGACTGAGATCAAGAGAAGCAATGATATGTGACCCCGTGCCAACCCGCTAAGGTCATAGGAGGCTTTGTTCTGTCTCACAACCACCAGAAGTTTGACTGGTGAATACGTGACAGAGTGCCTTCTCCACAATGGTGCTCAAACTCCGGATAGAACTTCTGACTGGAACACCATGGCAATACCTCCTGCAGGTGCTGAAGCCCATATCTGCCTTGACTGCATGCAGCCAAGTCCTGACAAGTAGGCAATCCTTGTGGAACAGAAGAGGAGAACGAGGAAGACAAGTCAGGCCAGTTCATGTGCAATGGGAGTGAGAGAAGGGGCAATAGCTCAGTGGTAGAACACATGCTTTCCATGCAGAGGATCCTAGGATCAATCTTGGGTATCTTCCGAGCTGAAAGGATCAAGGAGGTGATGAGAAAGACCTCATTGTGATCAGTTGATTGGGATGAGAAAGACCTGGTAAGAAACTGTCTGATCTACGATCGTAATAAAGTTACTTACTTACTTAATCCTGGTAAGAACATAAGAACAGCCCTGCTAGATCAGGCGCAAGGCCCATCTAATCCAGCATCCTGTTTCACACAATGGCCCACCAGATGCCACTGGAAGCCTAGAGGCAGGAGTTGAGGGCATGTCCTCCCTCCTGCTGTTACTTCCCTGCAACTGGTACTAACTGATATTCTACTATCTGGTAGATCAGGCACCAGTCAGAGTAGACAGTACTGGTTTGAGTACAAGGTATCTTCTTAAGTTCTCACCTTTACAGGAGTGGAAGGTAGTGTGAAAAGAATTTTTGTTGGCCATGGCCACACATTCAATTTTTTGTCCTGCTGTTGTCTATGGTCAAACAGATTTTGCAGGTTTGGGAAACCATACAAGAATTTGCAACTTCTTTGTAGAGCTGCTGCAGGGCAACTGTTTACATCATGCGCTGTGATGCCTTTATCACCTTCAACACTTGGGAGAATCATTCTTTACATCTAGCTGAGTGCTCTTCATTGTAAGGCTGGGGGGTCAGTAGCAGTTCCCAGAGACTCTAAGTGTGCAAAGCTTCAGCTGAAGTCCAATATTCTACACAGATCCCCCAGTACCATGAAGTGCTGCAAGAAAAATGGAGCCCTCTTGAGCCCCAGAGCAATCTTGGAAGGTGTTGGGAAGGACTACACTTCCCAGCAGTCTGTGCACATATTCCAAGATGGTGCTGAGGCTTGGCAGGGCTTTGTTTCTCTTAAAGTCCCTCCTAATGCTGGGAAAAGCACAACACTCACAGACGTCAGTACAGTAGAAAATGGCTTGCACTGGAAGTGTTTTGTTTGAGAAATGTGAAGATCACTGATCTTGCATGACTTGCTTTTCCCTGTTCCATTCTTCTTCCCTTCCTTCCTTTCCCTTCCCTTCCCTGCTTCTCTCTCTCTCTCTCTCACACACACACACACACACACACACACACACACAGATACTTTGTCCAGCTTTT
Organism: Hemicordylus capensis; assembly: GCF_027244095.1. Lineage (NCBI taxonomy): Eukaryota > Metazoa > Chordata > Lepidosauria > Squamata > Cordylidae > Hemicordylus > Hemicordylus capensis. The sequence goes on from NC_069658.1 coordinate 8,504,462, forward strand.
TCTATTACATGAATGACTCTTCATCATTTTACCTATTTGCATTTCTTCCGCTCCTGGTGACTGCATCACTACCCGATGAGGCAAAACTACTGGACCTTGAAGCAGTTCTAGATTGCTAAGATGACACCCTAGTAAATCCACATTTGAAGTAAAGCCTAATCAAATATTATTAGCTGGTGCGTACCAAAGCAACCTCCCCAGAGTGTCTACGTTATAAACTTTTCAATTTTTTCCCCTCGAGACACTAAGTTTTCATTAATAAACAGCCTGATGAGTTTCACCTCTGGTATAAGTCCCACAAAGTCAAAGAAGTTACATCCCAAATCAACCAGACCTGTGGTTTCTATCAAGCCAGAAGTTAAAAGAAGTAATGCTGGCGGGGGGGGGGATTTCACCCTCTTCTAATCCCCCCTTCCAAATGCACTGATGTAAGAGAAATCTTCCAGATCTCACCCCACTTTTGATAATTTCTTCTATGGTTTTATTGAACCATCCTTTATACAACTTAGGTACAACACAGCCAAAGTTTGCTATGACATCTCATAAAGATCCACAAAGGTGGTAAAATCTGTTTCTAGAATGCACCATTTCACTCAGAGCGGGGAGGGGCTCACCTGGCTGAATGTTCTTTCACTGAATATATCCCCTGCACATAGAAGGGGAAAAATAGATATCAAGGGCAAAAAGCCTAACCTAGCCCTCTTGCTGACATGACCATCTTCAATATACTCAGGTCATTGTTTTGTATGGAACAGCATCCAGCAATGCAAGCTACCAACACTGCAATCTACTACAGCTGGTTTGCCTGCTCATCTGCTATTTCTGAGAACAAGTCTCAATGACAGCAACAGAGTAGCACCTAAGAAGACTATAAAAAGCAGCAGCCTCTATTAGCCGTGTGTGTGTGTGTGTCTAGCTAGCATGCTCCTCTTCCTGCTCTACTTTGGTGTACTGGCTAACATCCAGACTAAATTACTCCTATTGAAATTAGGTCGTCCTTTAGTGTGACTCCTGAGTCCTACTATTGAATAAAATAGTCCGGATGTCAGCCATTGGATTACATGGCCGCAGCATTGCAGGTCCTCCCATTGCAGGCTCTAAAATATTTAGCAATGGTGCACAAGAGGGATGTACTGGAATTACTGACCTCTTGCATGATCATTCATTGTGTCATGTGATCATTGAGAGGCAGAGTTCTGACCCTGGATATAATGGCCGGCATTCACACTAACCTTCCCTAGACACACCAGGGAAGCGTTGTGGGAGCAGTTTGGGGCAATTTCTCCTTCTGTCTGCTGTTGCTTGTGCCTTCTGAAACCATCTCCCTGAGGGTCTCCCAACTCTCAGAGGCTTGGTTTCAGAATGCACAAGCAGCTGAGAGAGAGGGGAGATCACTGAAAACTGCCCCTTCCCTCACACAATGCAAAAACCTGGCACATCTGTATTAGGTTAGTCTGGTTCTCAGCCAAAGTCCAGAACTCTGGTTATGGGTGCTATGGTGGTGGTCTTTGAGGGAAAGGGTATATCTCTGCCCCCTCCCTTGTCGCCTTTGGAAGTCTGGTAAGGGTGGAAAGGGAGTCAAAACACCCACAGCCTAAAAATTAGATTTCCAGCTTGATTCTATTTTTTATAATCTTGCAGTTGGTTTGATCGGTGCATGTGGAAGGAATTAATTGCAACAGTATATAATCTAACAGGTTAAGAATGATTCTATTGAAGGCATTTGTATGCCCTTTTGCCAACTGTTTTTTAATGTCTCCTTCGGTGAAAGAGCCGGACGTAAAATCTAATGCAAAAGATTGAAGCTGCCGGCTCAGCTCTGAAGCATACGCAAGATGTCGAGGACTTGCTTCGCGCGCACGAGAAGGACGTTTGCCAGAAGTGATTCACTTGTGAATCATCCCGCTGAACTTTTCCAGGCCTGCTGCTTCGGTCATTGCAATGTGAACTTCGGAGCGGTGTAGATTTTATATGCATAGCACTGTCATAAATAAATCATAGGGAAATGTAATGAGAAAATATGTAGCAAGAAATAAAGCAAACCCCTATCCAGAACGTCAACAGCGCTTTATAATTCAATTCAGTCAAGGGCTGCGTAAGGGGAGGGTGGTGGGGGGAAGAAGAAAAGGTAGTGATTTGTGTGTTGTGCATTATGGAATTTCAAGAACCGGGCAAGTTTATTGCAAGCTAATGTATTATTAAAATGTAGATGGAACCAATTAAGAAAGCGCATTTCAAATTTCAAATAAATAAATAAATCATAGGTCACCAAGGATCTCGGCGGTGTCAGGGACTGAAGTCAAGGAGAATTGCTGCTGTTTCATACCTCTCTCTCTTCCTCTCTCTCAATCTCTGATTGCCTTCATCAGAGAAGTTAGCTGAAGAGGCTTTTTTCCTCCCAGGTTTCAAAGGGGAAGTAGGGGCTGGTGCCATTTCCGATGACAGGGATATTGGCTTGAGGTTAACCAAATTGGTCTTATGCATGACCTTGGGAATACCTTAAACATTCAGGTTGCTTTTTTACATTGAGCCCAGACATGTGGCTTCAAAGGAAATCCAATGGATCCTGGCTGGATTACTCTGGGTCTCTAATATGAACCTACTTCCCAAGCAGGAGGTTTCAAGTCAAGCAACTCACCCACTGCTACCATTATCCTGGCTTAAAATAAATAAATAAATCCTGAGCTTTCTGTCTTTATCTTCACTGCATAAGAGCAGCTGCCAAAATAGTCCCTGTAGAACAGCAAATACTATCAGGAGCATATTTCAGGGTTACAGAGATGCTGCTGAAAGGGGCCTCTTTATGGTGAGTGATCCCCACTGTGGATGGAACATGTAGATGTATTTGCCAGAAAACTCTTTGCCATCACATTGTAAGATATTGAGTCCCATTCTGTGTTTCTGGCTGGTCTTGGAAGGTGAGGGCATGGAGACACATGGCATTGTGGGGACAAGCACCAACATCGTTGACCTTCATGGAGCTTCTGAAGGAGAGGGCTAGGGGATGGTCTCCTGCCTACAGTGCCCCACATCACAACACAGAAAAAGAGACTCTTCTAGTTCTAGCAGGTTGGACCAATATAGATTCATCTGGTGGTTGCAAACTATTTTCACTCCCCCCCCCACCCCAGGTTTCAAGGGGGAAGTGGGGGCTGGTGCCATTTCCGATGACGGGGCGTAGGCCCCACAAAAGCTAGAGCCAGCCCTGTTAGGGGACTGGTGCTGCTGGAGGGGAGGGGAAATCCCTAGATTACTTATCCTGTATTACCTGTCCCACCATCTTTCTAGGAGATGGAGCCATCATAGTCCCATCAACATTGGCAGACATATTGCACAATGCTATGTACATGATGGAATATAACATCTGTGCCCTTGTACAAGAGCACTGTTGCACAAGTGCAAAAATCACACAAATGGAATTGTGTGACTGTGAGGCTGTTATATATAACGGCCTTGCTGTCATGCAACGCTGTGCAGTTTTTGGGCCCGTGCAGCCCTGCTCTAGTGCAGTGGTGCAAATGTTGCATTCTACCATGTGCATAAGGTGGCAAGTATGTCAGACATTTCCTCAGAAGCACAGAGTGGCAGCAATTCCTGGTCCAAGACTAAAGCAGAGGTTGATCTCTGAGGAGGCATTTCCATGGTAAGGTGAAGGAGGCCAGAAGCAATGGGAACGGAGGGTTGGGGAAACCAGTGAAACCGGCCAGAACAAGGCAATCCTGGCTCATTTGCAACCTGTCACCAACCAACAGTTCCTCAGATCTGAGTATGATGTGGTTCAGGAGAGCTTCTTTAGGGCCAAGGTGCTATTTCAGATTTCCGTGGTAAGAGGACAAGAATCACTGAAAATTTCCAAAGCCTCCCTCTTCTACCTTTCAATAGTTAAACTGCAAAATAACAGTGCAACAACAATGCAAAATAATGGGATTTGTTGTGGTTTCTTTGTATATATCATAATACTCAGAGCTATGGGTACTTCTGAGAAATAATCACCTCTGGACTGGGAGAAAGGAGTAGGGGAGAGAAGCACCATGGACCTATTCAGAGGTGCTCCTATCCCTGGACTTCAGGGCCAAAGTCCCAAGCCTCCACACCCCCTGGGGGCCCCCAGATCCTCTTTAGTCTGTCCCGGGTGGGGTGGTTTGTGCCCTCAAGAACCTACCTGTTAACATATGATGCTTAACTTGCAGCAGGGGGGCCTCCAAAGGCATTTAGGTCCAGGCTCCAAAATTACCTAGGTGCACCTCTGGACCTATTCCAGACTTTTGCTTGCTTGCTTATTTATTTGTTTTAATTTAAAATACAACCCACCCCTTCAGTGCAATTCTGCTTGGGGCAAAGATGATTTCCTTGTATATGGTACTCAAAGAGCAAGAAATAATGGTAGTTTCAGAAAAGCAGATTCAAGATGGATTAGAGCCCTGTTCAGGCATTATGCCTGAATGTATAGAAGAATCAAACATGTATGTGCTGGCTAGACACTCTCTGTACCAATGTGATCACTGGCCATACCCCAGGGATCTCTCTGTGTGTGGCACTCATCTATGGAGGGCAGTACAAAACATGGGAGGGTTTCTCGTGGCAATGTGGAGCCCCAACCACCACCACCACCCTGGGTTCCTGGCCATACACTAATATCTCTGAGAACTTAACATTTAAGGTAGAATTGAGCTAAAATGTTCCCCAAGTTAGCTATCCCATTCATAGAGTGCAGAGTTGGGGGGGGGGGCAGTTCAGTTAACAGAAGCTAAGTCTTCAACCCATTTCCTTGGGGCAGTGTTTTATTATTCCTGCTGCTGCTACATGCTATGGTGGTTGGGTTTTTTCTTTTCAGATTTCCTTCAGATTTACTCAAAACTGCTTCCGGCTTCTTCCCTGACTCTTATGGCATCCATCCTGGAGCTGAATAAGGTGAGGGCAGGAGTAGGAAGGAATGCTTCCTGCTTTTATGCTGATGTCCAAGAAACATTGCTTCTAGTTCCTGCCCTCACTCTGATTTGGCTTCAGGGGATCATGCTGAAGAAGGCGTTTTCCCGGGTAAACTGGTCCTAAGCTGTTGCACACCCAGTCCCAATAATGACAAGACACATGTGACTGGATGGACTATGGCCACTTTTATTAATAAATTACAATAACCTTCAACAAGTATTTACAATTAGAGTGCAGGTACCTGCTCTTTAGGTCAACCTCATAAGGAGGACAGCCCACCACAGGGCGAAGGACTGGGTGTTGATTCAGCCCGGCATCAAGTCTGGACCTAACCACAACCACAAGGCTTTAAACCCACTGAGGGGAGGCCAACCGGCCACCACCCCATCCAGACCACAATACTCTGAGTGGTGGGTACCAGCCAGCCTCCAAGCAGAATGATACTTTCAAATTCAAGTTCAGAGCTGAGGGGACATGAGTCAATCCCCTCATAATTCTGAACAACTCTGCTGAAGTAGAACTTGAGGATGCAATATATGCGGAATAGTATTGCTTCTTTGCTGCACATATTACCACAGTATAAGCCTTTAAATGGGCTTTGTGTCATATCTTGTCAGATTCAAGTTGAGTTCTCCTCCACTTGCACTCCAGAATGGTTCAAAATGACCTTCTCCCCAACATTCTTTTTTCTTGGTTGCTTTACAAGGGAGAATTCAAGCAGCCAACCACCAACACCCCTCCATCCATCACCTGAAATGGAATCGTCTGCTCGATTCTACAAAACCTGTCTAGGATGCTGCAATGTTGCATGATGGAGCAGATGGTTCTTGAAGTCCAATTTTACCTTGTGATTCTGTAATGGATGGCAAAAAGTGTCACATCCCATGATGGTAGCATCTGTCATTCCATCCACAGTTTTGGTCTCCCTTCCTTCCTTCCCTCCTTCCTTTTTTCTATCTCAGGAATAAACACTAAAGGAGACCCAGGAGGAATGTAGTTATTTCTATTCTGCGAGTTTAGTCAACTGTTGTGTGAAATAGCTTCAGGGTTTGATTTCTTTTTCTCTCTCCCTTCTTCTCCGTTCTTTCCTTTTCAAACCCTTCTTTTAATATAGCCCTTATATTTCCATATGCAAACACTTTGACATTTCCTTAGGCCATAATAGCAGGTGAGTTCTGTGCAAAAGGGGGAAAAAGGAATCCAAAATAAATGTGAATGCAGAGGAGGAAGTTAGATATCCGGAGGGCAAAGCCAGGCAAAGAATGCCAAACCAGAGCAGCCTCAGGAAGTTCTTTTCACACTTTCTTGGAGGAAGTTATTTTGGTGCAGAACTTTTTGGGCAGGATGTCACGGCAAACAAGCTTTTTAAAACACAGAGGAGATCTGAATCATGAATAACAAAATGTCTTCACCTTCTATAGGAGCTGGATGCTCCTACATCTGGTCATGTTTCTGGACACAAGACCATAAGACAAATCCTGCTGAATCAGAGCAAAGGTTCAGTGGCTGACATTCAGAGTAATTCTGCATTCCTTCAGACACATCACACTAGTTCATTCTGCTAAGTCTGGATCGTGTGTTCCATACTAGTGTCAGGCTAGTACAACCTGTGGTGCATCTCCTGCTGTGAAACCTCTTCCTCAGTCCATATATGTTGCAGGGAATGATGCAAAGCTCTCTGCAGTCTCTGTTGCACAAGCACAGCACTTGCACAAGTAGACCAAGGGCACAAGGGACTGACCAGTTTTGATCACCCACTCAGCTATGAGGCTTGCTTATGTGGGTGCATTTCGTTCATTGCACTAGTCTGGATAACAGCCACTGAGTCTTTCATTCTCTTCCCAACAATGGCTGATCAGATGTTTCCTGGATTCTCAGAAGTAGGCATGGAGACTGTCCACATCTTGAATGGCTCTAAACAAGGAGGTTCCATTTAGCCCTCATGACTTACACCTGTTGATAGACCTAGACACCATGAACTGATCCAATCCATTTTTAGAGTCAACTCAACTAGTGGCCATCATCACAATCTTGTGGCAGTAAATTCTGTAAGTCAAAGACATGGGGTAAGTGAAAGTCATGTTTTGACTGTAAGTCAAAGAAGGGAGAAGACTCCCCCTTCTTTTGTCTACTGGCTGACAACGACCCCCTCCCCAGCATATATGCACTGGGCAACTTAGAATTTTCACATGGAGCCCCTAATATGGGCTCCAATGGGAACTGGAGCAAAATTACCATTGTATTAATATGGCAATACAAATCCTTGTTCCTAACTATAATTAAATGCAATTATTCCTCTGGGCAGGACTGGCCCTACCATATAGATAAACTAGGCAGTAATATAGAGCACCAAGCTTTAAGGGACGACAAATTAGATGGAACAGAGTTATTTCTTCTTCTTCTTCTTCTTCTTCTTCTTCTTCTTCTTCTTCTTCTTCTTCTTCTTCTTCTTCTTCTTCTCCTTCTTCTCCTCCTCCTCCTCCTCCTCCTCCTCCTCCTTTATTTTATACTCTAGGTTAACAAAAATGACAGCTGGAACATTTTGGAGATCAATATACATATTTGTTCCTATTATCTGAAACACTGCAAAAGGTAAACTTAGTGTATTGGGGTTGTGGGATGGGGTCATAGCTCAGTGGAAGAGCATCTGCTTTGCATGCAGAAGGTCCCGGGTTCAATCCCTGGTGGCATCTCCAGGTGGGGTTGGGAAAGACTCCTGCCTGGAGAGTTGCTGCCAGTCAGTTTAGGCAATACTGAGCTAGATGGACAAAGGCTCTGAGTCCTTATAAAGCAGCTTCCCATAATGCTCTGTACCAGGAAAGGAAACAACATCATGATGTTGTATCCTTTTCCTAGTGAATTACTGGGGGGGAAACTGCTGCACCCTGTAACTATTGATTGATTGATTAAGTGCTGTCAAGTCGGTGTCAACTCTTAGCGACTACATAGATAGATTCTCTCCAGGATGATCTGTCTTCAACTTGGCCTTTAAAGTCTCTCAGTGGTGCGTTCATTGCTGTCGTAATTGAGTCCATCCACCTTGCTGATGGTCGTCCTCTTCTTCTCTTTCCTTCACCTTTCCCCAGCATTATGGACTTCCCAGGGGAGCTGCGTCTTCGCATAATGTGTCCAAAGTATGATAGTTTGAGCCTGGTCATTTCTACCTCAAGTGAAAATTCTGGATATATACTACATCTAACTATAGGGTGCCATAATTCATCCTATAGTAATTCACCAGGAAAAGGATGCCATGTTATGCCCTTGCTGTCTTTTCTGGTGCATTATAGGGCAAGACCAGGCCAAGGGTAGCTCTAGAGGGTGATCCCTCTTAGGGTACCCCCTCTGAAAAGTATTTGCCCCCCAGCCCCATTTCTGTTTCAGAAATCTAACATGTGGGACACCGCTCACCCACCCAGAAATGCACTTTTCCCCTTCTGTGCCCTCCAAATGTTTTTCCTGGTGCCGCCAAGCTGGATCTTCATTAAAAGCAAGCCCTTCCTGCATCTTATTCAATACAATATTGATATGATGTGGTATTGTATCCCACATATTTCCAATATCGGAGGAATTTTTCTCCCAAATGATTTCCAAAGAAAAATGCTCTGATAGCGCTTTCCTTGCCTTGAACCTGATTGTTGGGTCAATGCAATGCACAGTCCGAGTAAATAAGTCTATCAGCTAAACAAATCTTGCTCTAAATGGTAGCGAAATCCCAGTAAAAATAATATTTCTTGCAGAAACTCCTTTCCTTTTCCCATTTATGTTTTGCTATGAGCCATGGCACAAAAACCTTATTTTCTGTCTGGTGTTTCCCCCCTTCCTCCTATTTCAGTCCAAAATTAATTAGCTGGAGGCCAATTTCAAATGGTCCTTTCTGCATTCCTCACTCTATCATTTCTTCCCACAAAAACACCTGTGGTGAGACCTTCCGGGAGCAGCAAGACATTGGACTAAGCCAGTTGTAGATTAAATACACACCCTCTGGCACCCGCTTATCTCTTCTTCTTTCTCTCTCCCAAAGATGCAGTGGATGGATTACCACAGGGAGCGCATTTCCTGGGAGACTAATCAGTGTAGCTCTAACTGGTTTTAGATTTGCTGGAGGAAAAGTCTAGGGAGCCCAAAAGCCATATATTAGGAAGTATATTAAAACAGCAATGATTTGGCTACTAAACGACACTATTAATCCCCCAAACCCAGTCCAATGTGCAAAAACTGAAGGAACAAAGTGGTGGTGGAAATACAGAATCCGTCCAAGCAAGATTTGCTCTGTCTCTAAGGCATGGGGAAAAACAAAACAGCCAAAGGCTACTTAAATCATTTGGGTCTCCCTCTTGGAAATATCACCATCAAAACATCCCAAATTGGAGTTGGCATGGACTTCTGCACAATTATACCTTTCCACTCAACCACAACCTTTTCCCGAGAGTTGGAACTTTAGAATTCACAACAGGAAGTGCCTTAGACTAGTCAACAGTGGTAGCCCATCCAGGTGGGGCATGGCAGGGGGTGGGGGTGGAGCTGCAGGTGAGACTCATTCCCAGTCATCTCACCCCACCCACTTTGCTCTCCCTCATCTCATCCTGCTGTGCCATTAACCCTAGCTGCATGGGCTAGTCATTTGACTGGTTCCCCAACCCAGTGAATGTCCATCCTGCACACCAGGTGAGGGAGAGCAAGGCAATAGCCAGGGCAGGATGAGAAGAGTGACAATCTGCACCTGTGGCTTGTTTAGCGCCCCCACCACACTCAGGTGAGTCACCATTGCTAGACAAACCATTGCTCTCCCTTGACATCTGCTGTCTGACAATGACTCTTCATGGTCACAACCCCAGTCTGTCCTAGCCCTGTTACCTGAGGCCCATTGAAATGGGAGGACCTTCCAGAATGTCTTTGCACTGGAGGCAGGGTGCCAAACATTGCCCCTTTCCTTTTTTTTTTCCCCAAGCAGGGGGATTCAGAAGGCCACATTAGTCTGCTGCTTGGAGAGACCACCTCACCTTGCCTCATGGAAGGGTCGCCCTGCATAGAAACAGTGTGGCTTGTCACTGAACATGATGATCCCTTCCCAAAATGGGCTTTTAAATTTTAGTTTTAACCTATGGAGATAGAGCTGATGCTGAATCAGATCATTGGTCCATCTAGCCATATATTAAGGGTATTCACATAACTGGGAGATGGGGAGGAAAGGTGGAGGGCAGGCTGTGCTAAGCTTACCTTCCCCCTGATGATTCATTTAGGTTGGTGGGAAGCGTGGACTGCGCTCTCACACGATCCAAACTGCTGTATATGGCACAGATCTCTGGAGACCAGGTTGATGCATCCCGGCCTCCACATATCCCACAATGCACCACATTAGCAGTGCAGAACAGCCTTATTGTCTACTCTGAATGGTTGGTACTCTCCAAAGTCTCAGACTGAGGGGTTTTTCCCAACCCAGGTATGAAATGTGAAACCAGACATGACACAGGAGAAACATGTGCTTCTTTTCCCCATGATATCTCTGTAATTTCCCCCCCTTGGAAGATCAGGGGAGTATATACATTTTAAATTGCACTACACCCTTAGCCCAAGACTAAGACCTAACATGTAAGTGTATGGATAAATAAATGTTATTTCTGCCCATAGTTTACGGGGGGGGGTGTTGTCTGCTTTTCCCCAGTTCTCAGTTTCTCCCCTCCTCGAAACATGGAAGCATAAAGAAAACACAAAGGCAATGGTGGGAGTTACTCACATAGGGGCTGGACATTTTATACTGATCGGGGCAAGTATCCCTGAATGCAAGATTTCCACAAAGGGCTTGTAATGTCAGAAGCTGCCAGAAATTCATGTATCCTATAATGAGGAAAAGTGACTTGGTATATCTAAATTAAACAAAACCAGAAAGTCCCAAGAATCAAAATAGCAATAGCAATAGCACTTACATTTATATACCGCTCTATAGCTAGAAGCTCTCTAAGCGGTTTACAATGATTTAGCATATTGCCCCCAACATTTCTGGGTACTCATTTTACCGACCTCAGAAGGATGGAAGGCTGAGTCAACCTTGAGCCCCTGGTCAGGATCGATCTTGCAACCTTCTGGTTACAGAGCGGCAGTTTTACCACTGCGCCACCAGGGGCTCAAAAGAAACCATGATTCCAGATTCCATGACTTGCAGTGAAATCATGCTAATGAACCGGGGTGGCAGGGCACCAACGGATGAAGCTTGGGTGGCCTTTCTTTCTTTCACCCTTCCTGAGAGCTGTGCTGCCTGCAGGCTGTCCATTTGTCAGGTAATGCTGTGCAGTTAACCGCACATCTCTACCTGATGAATGGCCAGCCTGCAGGCAACACAGCTCTCGGGTGGAATGGGAGAGAGAGGAGCAACCTGCTTTGTTAGGATGAGCTGCTACTGCAATGAACTACTAAGGACCTCATTCATTGGGATGTATGGAGAGGAAATTGATTGATTGATTGATTGATTACTGTAATTGCTGTCAAGTCGGTGTCGACTCTTAGTGACCACAATGATAGATTCTCTCAAGGATGATCTGTCTTCAATTTGGCCTTTAAGGTCTCTCATTGCTGTCGTAATTGAGTCCATCCACCTTGCTGCTAGTTGTCCTCTTCTTCTCTTTTCTTCAACTTTCCCCAGCATTATAGACTTCTCAAGGGAGCTGGGTCTTCGCATAATGTGTGCAAAGTATGATACTTTGAGCCTGGTCATTTGTGCCTTGAGAGTGAACATTCTGGATTGATTTGTTCTATGATCCATCTGTGTATTTTCCTGGCTGTCCATGGTATCCTCAAAAGTCTTCTCCAGCACCCAAGTTCAAAAGTGTCAATGTTTTTTCTATCTCGCTTCTTCAAAGTCCAGCTTTTGCATCCATAGAGTGTCACAGGGAAAACCATTGTCTGAACGATTCTAATCTTTGTAGGTGTAGACATATCTCAGCATCTAAATAGCCTTTCCAAGGCCTTCATTGCTACCCTACCAAGTGCTAGTCTGTGGCATATTTCTTGACTGCTGGATCCTTTACTGTTGACAGTCAATCTTAAAAGGCAGAAGCTATCCACCACTTCAATGTCTTCATTGTCAATTCTGAGGCTGGTTGCTGTACCCGTTATCATTCACTGTGCTGTGAAAATGAAGATGAAATAACAACACCTTATTCACTCCACTACTTCAAGCTGATCTGTGCAATCATATAACATTTATATGCAATCAGAGCAGAAAATGATCTTGCTATCCCCTCCTTTTTTGTCTTCTCACTCAGTGACATTCCTATTCCCTTGACAAGCTATGTCCTGTTTCCTCTGGGGTTGCCCTTGACTGAACTCAGTACCTGTGGAGGACCTACCATTGCTCTCTGTTCTCCACCTGCCTCTTTCATTTCAATTTTTTTATGATCTCTTGAAATGAACATCTGGCACAGATGGACCCTTTGCTGCCACTGGACTTTAACAATAGTTTTGAAAGCACAAAGGAAATGGAAGGGGGTTAGAAGGTTAGAAGGCAACATTTGAGAAGATGTGGGTGTACCCATCAAGGTTTGGAGCCCAGATTTTGTGGGCTGGATCTGAAAATTTGCATGCAACTAAGTGGCCAGGATCCAATTGTTCTTTAGCACAAGAACCATCCTCTTTCTAGAAGAGCCATGCCTCTGTAACACTACATCAAATCAAAAAATCAGGTTAGATCCTGCAGAAAGAATATATAGGATCAAGCTCAATTATGGAAGGCCAGAGCAAGCTGGAGATCAAAGACATACCAGACATAGCAGAGACAACTTGCCAAACAGGACGTGTGATTCTCCAAGTGCAAAGAACAAACCAAGCTCTTAAACCAGAAAGGCAGCCTAAGGTGGACAGGAAGAATGGTGGGTAGAGTGAGGAATGGCGAATGGACAATTTAATGCAGAAAGATTGGTGGGAGAAGAAAGGTAGGGGTGTAAGAAGTGGAGCAGAGGATCTACACAAAGGTCTCTTTCCTGAATAGTGGGGAGGGATGGGAAAAAGAGGAAGTCTACAGAGAGCAGTTAGTAGAGTGCTTGTAGGTTAAGTCAAAGCAGGAGGTTGGTGAAACTCATAGAAGCTATTCTAACAATCACCATAAAGTGGGCCAAGGGAGCCTAACCCGCTTCCTGGTGATCGTCGGAACCACATGGCTCACGGGCGAGCCCAGTGGTTCCAAGGCAGCTAGCCTGCCTAATTCCCCCTCTCCTTAAATGAGGTTAATGGAGCAAGTCCTCTGTTAACCTAGTTTTTCTGCTTGTGTGCCACCGTGGCACACAGTGACACATGAGTAGACCCCTGACCAGGAGGCTACAAGAAGCCTTCCAGGATCAGGGGTCCCCCCAGAATGCCCCACACACTTGTGCGGAGCATCCTGGGACTTCTGGGGACCGAGCAGCCCCCAATCCCCACAGCCTCCACTGGTTCCGTGATGGAGCTGATGTGGGAAGCCGATCTGGCCACCCAGGGCTGCAGACCTGATCTGTAGGGCTGCCCAGGGCTGCAAACCTTTGTGCTAAGCCCACTCTTCCTGCAGAGCCTGGTAAGGGACCTCACTAATCATGTGGAGCACCTCATAGGTTGTCTCCATATTATTGGAGTGGGCAAACTTCACCCTCCAGCTATTGTACAACTACAATCCCCATCATCCCCAGCCACAGCTGAAGGGCCAGGTTGTCCATCCCTGTTCTAGAACCCTAAGGATGCTTGCAGACCATCGAGTTCCCCTTTCTGCTTGATGCAGAAAATCCAGAGTTGCATCATCTCTCATAGATGTCTCTCGAGCTTGTGCACTGCTTGAAGACCTCCAATAAGGGAAGGCCCCACCCACCACCCCCTTGGTTCTATTGTCAAACTGCTTTTCCCATTAACAAAATTCTCCTAATATTCAAACACAATCTATCATCTTGTAACTTAAGTGCATTATATCTAGTCCTGCCTCCTGGGTTAACGGAGAAGAAATCTTTGCCCTCTTCTATAGGACAACCTTTTTAGGGGTTTGAAGAGTGCTACTGTATCCCACCAGTCTTCTCTTTTCTGGGCTATACCCAGTTCCTTAAACCCTTCCTCATACAGCTTGTTTCCTAGACCTTGACCCCATTAACTTCCTCTGGACCCATTCCATTGTGTCTACATCCTTCCTACAGTGTGATGTCAAGACCTGGACCCAGTGCTCCAGATGAGGTCTAACTAGTGCAGAATCTGATTGGAAGGGGCCAGCCACATGGCTACTTGTCCTTTGAAAGGGCAAGGATTTCCCTTTATTTATGTCTTTATTTAAAAATATTTGCACCCTGACCCTTATTTGTACCCTGCCCCTCCAGTGCGCTACTGCTCAGGGTAGCTTACAACATCAGCAAAATGGATACAATAAGGTTATTCACACAATCAACAACTGTGTTCTACCCGGGTTTGGGAGCTGTGTGTACTCCCAGTTTCTGGTTGTGTGGAAGCATGGTAGGAGGAAAACCTGGGTAGAAGTGATAGTGTGGAAGCACTACCCAGTTTTTCCTCCTACCTTGCTTCCACACAATCACTTCTACCCAGGTTTTCCTCCTCTCTTGCTTCCACACAGCCAAAAACTGGGAACTTACACAGCTCCTAAACCCTGGTAGAACACAGTTGTTGATTGTATGAATGACCTCAATATAAAACAATAAAAAGCTAATAAAATGTAATATAAAATTAAAAGACCAGGCTAAAACCACAATTAAAATGACATTTTAAAAAGAAGAAGAAAAGAAATTAGAAGTTTTCAATAAAAGGGGTCATCATTTGGGGTCATTCAGTGGCTTACCTCAACATTGGACTCCTCGCCACAACTAGCAAGGAGCAGAGATTTTCTCTCGGATCAAGAGAATTAAGCCTGATATCCAGACTAACACTGCACTTGTGCAATGAACAAAGATGCATCCACTGAGAAGGTCACTTGGATGCCCAAATCTGCTTGATTTCAGGCACTCTTGGTCTGCTTGCACTTGCACAAGGAGAGCAGATAGCTTTCCATCATTCCCTGCAAGGACACTCTGTTGCACCACCAGTGCAGTCTGGAACACAAGCTTTCAACAACAGGCCTAGCTGGAGCAACATCCATGCAGCATTACTTTGGTTGCCAGCTACTGACTCTGGATTTGCTTGGTTTTAACGAAAGACCTGTGCCCACACCAGACGACATGTCTTATCATAAGCATTTTGGCTTCCCTTCAAATTACTCAGATGTCTAAAGAGGAACCTCCAAAAATATTTCAAATTTGACTTCAGGTGATGTTCAGTGGAAACCTTGACTTCACACATCCCTTTGCAAAATGCTCCTTTCTTATCAAAATTCTTGAAATTCCTCAGATGTTTTGCCCAAGGAAGAAACAAATCCCTACAAAGAACAACAAAAGTGATTGGGTCTTTTTTAGTTCAGAAAAAAGACAGCTAAGGAGAAGTATTATAAGAGTTTTATAAACATTTGCATCATGTGGAGAGAGTAGAAGAAGATTATATCCCCCCCGCCCAACACACCCACATGTAATGTTAGAACTTAGGGTCACCCAGAGAAACAGACTGGCAGGAGATCCAGGACAGTAAATCAAACATAACTGTTCACATAGCACATCACTGATTTATGAAACTCACTGGCACAAGATGTGGTGAGGATCGTACCTTAGATAGATTTATGAGGTGATTAGACAAATTAATGGAGGATATGTCTAATAGCCATTGATATGCCTGATCACGGTATGGGACCTCCATGGTATGCAGTATGCCCGAGGAAAAGCACTATTGTGCTTATAAACTACCTAGAGGCGTCTGGTTGGTCAAGGTGGGAAGCAGGATAACAAGATTCTGTAAGCAAATTATGAGGGGAAGTTAATGAAATCCATCAGTCCCACTCCTGACTTATTCTAATTCTAGCCAAACCAAGGCCCCTGTAAGGTAAAGGTAAAGTGTGACTCCTGGCACCCACAGAGCCCTGTGCTTTTCTTTGGTAGAACACAGGAGGGGTTGACCATTGCCTCCTCCCGCACAGTGTGAGATGATGCCTTTCAGCATTTTCCTATGTCGCTGCTGCCCAATATAGGTGTTTCTCATAGTCTGGGAAACATACCAATGGGGATTCGAACCAGCAGCCTTCTGCTTGTTAGTCAAGCACCTCTCCGCTGTGCCACTTAAGGTGGTATGGCCCCTGTAGCCTTCTAAAAATAGTAGTAAAGGGGCGATTTCAAAAGATAGCAGTCCCCCCCCTCGCGCAAGACTCCTGTATTAAATTCATTGTTCTGTTTTATTATTTTAATATGCACTCTGGAGGCACTTCTGAATGAGCTAACTATATAAATTTAGAAACAAATCTTTTGAGCCCTGGCTGCAGTGAATGACCCTTTAGTCTCATCCAGTGGGGCTCTTCTTTCATTCGTATGTACTTTGAATTTGGCTTTTGGGAAACCAGTTCACTGGCTGAGATCCTGCCTAACAGTGCACTTGCCCAATGGGCAATGTTGCACTAATGCAATGTTGCACGAAAGTAGCTGCACACAGGTCTGTGTGCCACCTCTTCTAGAGGGCCCCATGATTTTCCCCAATGGAAAAGACATTTTACATTTCTGGTATGGTTTGGCCTAGAGCTCTGAAACTTGGCAGAGAGGTGGGACATGTTATCAGGACTCTGTGTACTGATCTGAAGCAGATCAGTCAATCTGTTGCCTTTTAATGGTTTTTTTATTTTATTTTAAGAAACTTCAAAAAAAAAGTCCTGTAAGTGGCTTATTTCATGGCAGCTTTCCAAAAGACCCTGTGCCACTGCAGGGCTGCTCCCTGCAGCTGCACATGGCATCCGCATGCACATGGCTGCCACGCATGTGTGGCAGCCATGTGTGTGGTCAGCATGATGTTGCTGACCATGCAAATGGCCATGCAGTGCATGGGAGCAGCACTGCAGTCGCGCACAGCCTTTTGTGAAACGAGCGCCGTGCCCAGAAAATTAGTAAGGCGGTGAAGGAGCAGGTAAGGACCTGCTTACCTGGTTTTTCAAGGAACATATCCCTGCACCACCGAACTGGTTTGGATCGGGGCACCCAAGCTGATTCGGTACTTCCCAAAGGAGGTGCCGAACCGGTCTGGGCACATCCCTAGTCTGACTCAGTATCAGGCAGCTTTCTAAGTACCTCTGTACCATCTGGAACTCACCCTGTCTGCTGGTACCCTGTTTCTCTTATATGTGTGTTTGCTGTGATTCCTCAAGGCCTGGATTGTACCTAAATGTTGTGCAGAGCTTCCTGCCTTCTGACCAGGGGACCAAATTTCACAGCTTCACTGATGCCTTGTGACTGTTCTGATCAGGGTCACCTCCGCTGCTCAGGGGCAGAGATCCAAATGCTTGGCCTCCTCTCAGAGGCCTTGTTGCACTTGATGTCCTCCTGTACCTCTCTAAAGTGGGAAAAGACACATTGTGCTGGCCTCCCGCATTCCTTTGGTCCACACAGGAGCCTGCTGCATGTCCCCAAAAAGAACAGCCAGGAGGCAAATGGGGAAGGATATGTGAGGAAACCGGGGAGGGGAAGTTTTCCTTGCTCTCCTGTCACCGGGGCCCTGCATGATGGCAGGCAAGCTTCTTATGGTGCCTGAGCGGCTTTATCAGAAGGTCAGCTGTGCCCTCAGGCTTGAGTAAGTGAGAATCAAATGGCTTAGAAGATAAAAAAAGGACCTGAGAAAATTATTTGTCTTGTTATGTCAAAGCTTCAGTGGCACAGAGAAGAAGCGGCTTAGTTTCAACGCCAGGCTTAACAGAATAAATTAGAGACTGAGTCGTGTTATAGATTATCCAGCAAAAGTTTGCTGTATTCACTTCATGCTTACTTTCACAGGAATCTAGAAGGCCTCGCTCAGGCCCCTTCACCGATGCACACAGAGCAGCATGGGGACTTTTTTCCTCCACTGGGATAAGTCCCTCTTGGATGGATGTGGGGCAACGGAGGTTGAGTCAACGTCGCCCCCAGTTTTGTAGCCCTATTTGGCAATCTTCCCCATCTCTGGAAAAAAGCCAGAAGCCTGTGAAACCTGCAAAATAGGGCAGCAAAAAAATGGAAGGGCCTCTGGGATCGGCCCTAATTCTTTTGCACTTACATAATGGCCCCAAGAAGTGGCTCCATGATGGATACAATCCAAATCTGGATTGGACCTGTGGCAGTTGGAAACCATGGGTTCTTTCCAAGGTAATCTGAGAAGGGGTGCTTGGATGGAGCAAGACATTACGTTAATATATTAAGACATTTTCCCTTTCCTCACACATTGGAACCAGAGCCAGGATAGTATAGTGGTTAGCATGTTGGACTAGGACCGGAAAGACCCCTGCTAACTGAGCAAAGAGGCACCTCTTAAAGTGGTGGTTCTCTTATATTTAGCAAGGGGAGTGCAACTGGCCCTATCCAACTCCATCCATAGGAACATAGGAAGCTGCCATATACTGAGTCAGACCATTGGTCTATCTAGCTCAGTATTGTCTTCACAGACTGGCAGCGGCTTCTCCAAGGTTGCAGGCAGGAATCTCTCTCAGCCCTCTCTTGGAGATGCTGCCAGGGAGGGAACTTGATACCTTCTGCTCTTCCCAGAGCGGCTCCATCCCCTGAGGGGAATATCTTGCAGTGCTCATGCATCAAGTCTCCCATTCAGATGCAACCAGGGCAGATCCTGCTTAGCTATGGGGACAAGTCATGCTTGCTACCACAAGACCAGCTCTCCTCTCCAATCCCTTGCAACAGCATCCCTCCAGTGGCTGTTGCTAGTGTCTAGCTTTTCTTCTTCTTTTTAGATTGTGAGCCCATTGGGGAGAGGGGGGCATTTTATTTATGTATTATTTATTTTTCTATATAAACTGCTTTGGAAACTTTTGTTGAAAAGTAGTATATAAGCAGCAGCAGCAGCAGTAGTAGTAGTTCAAATTCCTGTTCAATCATGTAATTCACTGAGTCACTCCAGACCAGTTGTGAAAATCCAGATTCTTCTCTAAATTAGAACTATACATTCATTCTGAGTTCAGCTTGCATGTAAGCAAAATTATGGTTGGCGCTTTTTCCACAGCAGACTCACCCCAGAAATTAAGTATGTTTTTATGCACTCTATGTTTAGAAGGGATGCCTAGTTTAGTATGAGAAGCACTAAAAACAGGGGCGTAACAAGGTTGGAGTGGGCCCAGAGACAAGTTTTTAAAATGGCCACCCCCTCACTGAAGCTCAGGTCATGAAGTAAAGATATCTTAAATGAGACTGAAGGTGTTGTAAATTGTGGACGATGCAAGTCATTGAATGGTACTAGAGAAAGAGATGCTGTTCTGGTAGCTCCAGTTCTTAACACTCGCATCAGTTTCGGAGGATGAATTCAACTGAAGGAAGCCCGGGCGGGTGCGTGGCTGGGGGAGTCAGTCATGTGACTTGCCTCTGGGGGCCCCCCAAGGCAGTGGGCCCCCAGACAACTGTCTCCTCTTGCCCTATTATAGTTACGCCCCTGGGACCATCCTTCCATGAGGCAAGGTGTAGAGGCTCAAGTTGCAGATTACCGGGGTGCTGGTAGGCTGGCAAACTGCCCTCCACTACCTCATCTGCCTCTGCCTTTCACTCCCCACCAGTGAAACAGCTGTATCTCTTCTTCCTCAACCGCCTCCCTCATGCACTACTAGGATGGTTATGAAAAGGGGAAGAAAGTGGAAGTGGGGATTAGAGAGGGCTATAGAATACTGTCTTCAGTACTTCACTGCCCTTTCTTTTTCTGCTTCCCCTCCCTAGGTTTCCATAACCAGCCGAGCAGAAAATGTGGGGAGGAGAGCATGTGCACTGCATGGTGGCAGCTATTGCCACTGCAAAGGAAGAGGAGGTGGAGGCAATTTTCATGCTCATGTGCATGCGCACTATCAAATGTGAAAAAAGAGGGAGAGAAGGACATGCATGCAAGGAGGGAATGGCATATGGTACTCTGCCTCAGGTGCACCAAAGTGCTGGGCTGCTACTGAATTGGAGCCCATGATGTTGGAAATTATTAGGAATGAGCTCATTAATTATCAGAGGTGGGGGGGGACCTAGGATGGGGAATAGCACTCCCTGCCACTGTGTCTCTGGTTGCTGCCAGTTACCATTTTCCCCAGAAAAACTCCCAGAAAAATGGTAATCTAGCACTACTTTGATAAAGGTTTCTGATAAAATGGCAGCTATCAGCAGGGGACACCATCTTCTGCTAGAGTCCCAGAAGAGTCATGCTATATGATCACATAGCATCATTCTGTAGGCTTTGCAGTAGGAGTGGTGGCTGGTAGCTATAAGCTACTGGGTGGAGCTCCAGCAGTTTTGCTCCGCAGCCCGAAATTATTCCCTTTACCTTAAAATATCTGAAAAGCTCTTTCCACTTTGCACTTTGCAAAGGGGGCCTCAAAGTGGGAGAGGCGGCATTTTGAACCAGCCCTCAAATTGGCATACAAATGAGTGTGCCAATACAAGCATCACATGGGCTGATGATTACAGTTACGTTGAACGCTACACGTGATTGGAAATCTGGGAGACCAAAGGCTGCTAATATGGGACCTTGGCGCAACATGTTCAGACAGCTTCCTTATGTGCCCACCTTACAGCCATTGTTTGTCTGAATTGACTCTGTGGCCGAGTTCAGACGTCACAAAAAACCAGAGGTAAACTCAACTCAGGTTGGCTCCTCGTAAGTTGGAGCCGCGGTTCTGGGACCCAACTGCCACTCCAATTCCTACCCCAAGCCTCTAGATGAATCCTTGGTTGTAAGTCAGATTAACTTACCAAACCCATCTGGAAGCTGGAGTGTGTCTTCTGATTTGGGCAGGCAACATGCCCAAACATGTTATGGGAGGAAGCTCCTCCCACTGAATTGGCTGGCACGGCTTTCAATTTGGGTTCCAGAAATCCTGCTCAGCCAGTTTCCACCCCCTTCCAGGTTCAGCAAGTGCAGCTCCAGCTCGTCTGGGAGTGTGTTGGGGGACAGAGAAGATAACTGCGAGTTCAGTGAACCTGGGGTTTGAAACTAGGTCCGAATGGGCCCTACATTTGCTTACTCTATCTAACATATTTCTATCCTGGTATTTAGGTTTTCAAGGCAGTCTATAAACTGATTTAAATGCCTTTGTTTATGGTGTCAGAAGGGGCAGGCTTTCACATGTATATCTTCCATCCTAGAATAAAGGAATATTATCCCTCACCCTCCACCTGATGTTTCCTCAGGTTCTTCCTGTCTCAGGGCAAAGAGAAAACCCACTCCAGATGCTCCTACCCTCCATTAAAAATCATGAGGAGGTATAGAACAATGTCTGGGTCAAGAGGAGGGGGCTAATCTTTCCATATGGATCTTCACACTCTGAGTTGGCTTGATTGCTTAAGGTTGTATTTCCCTCAGTGCTCAATGTGTGGACTAGAATTCCCATAATGCTGTCCATATTCTTAGCAGAATTTGGTGTTCTCATTGGCTTCCTTTAGTGGGTTTTTTAAAGCAGTCTTGTAAATAATCCTCTTTGATTCATTAAGATGACGTTATGCCCAACAGCATTTGCAAAGAGAAGAGAAAAATAAGCAGATTGTGATCTTTGATCAAACCCGAAATTGGTAGGAGCATTCTCCACTCTGTATCAGCATTGTTGTTTGCTTGAATTTGATTCCTTGTTTTGTATGTAGCAAATTAGGGAGGAAAAGATGGGGACAAGCACCGGCTGCATAAGGATAGTGGATTGTATTGCCTGTTGCAGTGGAAATATCATGGGCTGATGCCAAATCAATTCTGTCAGAGTTTCTAGACTGGTAAAGACGATGCATGAGATGTCAGCCTTTGGGATGAAACACAGCACCGATTCCAGTGTAGCATTTTTCCTTCCCAGAAGGATAGCTGGGGTGTTTGGAATGCAGCATTTATGCGGAGAAACTGCAGGGAGGAATCCTTTAGGAGGAAGGAAGAATCTAGTCTCATGATCATATTTATCTAATGGAACATTTTACCGCTAGTGGTACCCAAAAGAAATACTTGCCCGCATATTGCGTAGTGAGCTGCTGATTCAAGTGAGAGGCATGTTTACTGATTCAAACTACTCTGCACCGCATCTGCATCATTTGAGAGGGCAGGCTATTGCCTGTAGCTACTAAAGAGTTGTGATGTTGCTCCCATCACTCCTAATGGTAGTAGCATTATGAGTGTGTTGACATGCTCCCTAGTAGCCATGGATCCAACTTTGCAAACGGTGCAGGTAAAATACAGAGAGGCTTGGAAGCAGCAAGCATGCCTCTTGCTTGGATTGGTGGCTTGCTGCATGGTATGGGAGCTTCTGTTCTTCCAGTGGGGAGACACTTATGTACTAGGGATGCTTTCACAACTTCACCAGTTTCTGTTGGGTAAATGGAGCAGGGTTGCTTCTTTCATGAGAGCCACAGAAGTTCTGTGAATTCAGTAAAGGTAAGGATATGTTGAATTCAAATAGAATTAGTGCACCGGCTACATAAGGAGGGTGGATTCCATGGGCAGCACACAATTTGTATGTAAGCCACCATCAGAGAAAATTCTCTGAAATTTCTCCTTGGGCAGAACTCTGAAATTTGAGAATAATTTCAGTTTCTCCTTTGAGAAACCTTTAGTTTTCTCCACACCCCTAAGAAAACTTGCCAAGTTGTTTTGGGGCTTTCTGTACAGTAATCTGCTTACAGTATATGTTATAGACACAGGATGACACCCAGTCTAATTCTCCCATTAGTGCTACTCGTGAATTATTCTGGATTACTAAATTTCAATAGGCCTTTCTCGATTAAATTTATTCAGAATTTTGAGAAGTGGATTCATGGTGCATTCAGAGCATTTTGAGTGTCTTCTTGACCCATCTCTCATTGTGTGTATGCCAAATGTCCAAATCCTTTTTTAAAAATTTGATTTTTTTTACCTGTGTCAATGAGATTTTTTTAAAATAAAAAAATCCCATTAATAACTCTCACTTATGCTCTTCAAACAAAATTATTTTTCACACTTTCATCTTAAAAAGTTCTATGAAAGGCCAGGGCTAATAAAATCAGCTGAAATCCCAACTAAGTCACTCAGTAGTACTACTGAGGAGTTACTCTGCAGGACTACTTAATTTAAATAGGGCTACTCAGGAGTAATTTAGGCTGTCAGCAGGAATTTATTTATTTATAAAGATTATCTTAAATTTTATGCATAAATATTTAAAAGCAGAAACATATTTTACATAATGCAAATATGAGTGTTTACCAAAATAAAAATAATTAAAAATCTATAGATAAAATAAACAAAAATCTGAAATGATGCCTCTTCTTCTCTCTCACTTTCTCCCTCCTCCCCCATCCCTCCCATGCACAATCTACCTGTGCATTTCCCTCCTTTTATTATTTCTTTCTTTTTCCAAATCTGTCTTCTCGTGGACTAGACCATGCGATGAAAAATGCACATTTGCAATTTAAATTTCCAAATGGAGAGGAGGGCTTGGTTGGACATGGTTTTCAAAACTTGGGAGAGAGTTAAACGGTGCTGATTATTTCATTTGAACAGCAAAGTAACTTCATGGACATTATTCAGTTAAGATTCAGAGATGATATTAATAAGGTTCTTATGCAGAGAACTCACAACGGGCAAGTATATTTTGTACATTCAGCACTATTAGTTATCTCTTATCCATTAGCAAAGAAGGAAAGCAAACAATCTCTTTCTCACATTCATGCCTGGAGCAAAGCAAAAGGAATGGGGAAAAGAGTGTTAGAATTACAAATAGAACCTTTAAATTGTGGAAACTTGCTAATTCCATTTATGAAAAGCACCATGCCAGTTCTGCTTTTCTCTCCCCAGTTGCTATTCTAATCACATTCCCTAGCTAGAAAGAAAGAAAGAAAGAAAAAACCTGGTGGTAGGAATGAAATGATCCCACTAGGAATTAATGGAGGTTGATCTGGGATGGTGGATTTTTGTGTGTATGTGTGTGTGTGTGTGTGTGTGTGTGTGTGTATGCATATTTTTCAAATATGTAAATAGCAGTAGATCTTCCATTCCTTTTCTTTTTGAGAGAGAGAGAGAGAGAAGGAGTAACAAAGTAGAAAAAGCCCTGGGCCATAATTTGAGGCACCTGTAAAACATAACGATGATGTTGGATGCATTTTCTGGGCAAATGAAGACTTTGCAAATAATTAGGATTAAATGCCTTCAATTTGAAGGCAAAAAAGGTAATATATATATATGAATGAAAGACTGAGATGGCCTCCCCAACACTCCAACACTATTGGTCTCAGTATTGGGTCAGCCCTGACCTGATATTTTACTGATAACCCTTATCAGAAAACTCCCAATAAAAAAGCAGCCTGGAGCAGGCTTGGAGAGAAAGGTCAGATTCGGATATAACAGGAAACTAGAGTTACACTGGGCAGCGGTTGGAATTCCGTTAACATCCAAGTTTGTGCAACCACGGTTTCACAGTGAAAGCAACCTGCGGTTTGCCTCGCCAGACTCCAATTTGAACCTTTGGTTTGCAGTAAGGTTCGCTGCTGAGACCAGAGGTTTGTCTGCCAAAGCATTACATCCAAATGCAGATGGCACCATAACCGCAGTTCTGTGAGGTTTTTGAAACCACAACCATAGAGACGATAGTGCAGACCCACGTGGGATCACACCTGCTCCATGCCTGCAGCACTTCTCGCTGGCTGCCTCTCTGAGCACCAGTCCCACCCATCCTGTTTCTGATGCAGCAATGCAGTTGCCCAGCAATAGGGACGCTGCCACGTCCCATCCCAAGCTTCTCAGCCTGTCAAGCGGCAAAGTCACCCTGGGGCATTCCCTCTCTTCATTCTGTCCCTTGCTGCCCTCTTCTGGCAAGCAGGAGGAAAAGGTGATGAGATGACAGGACGGGCACTAAGTGCTTCGCTCCTTGAGAACAAAGCAACAATGATGTATGTTCAGAAGCACAAACACTCTAGGTAGCAACATGAGCAGGGCACCCCTTGCTTATGGGGTGCCCTTGGACAGGATGGGAACATTTGGCAGACAGAGGGCTCCTGGGGTCAGGTTTAAAAGGCAGCCCCAAGTAGAGTTTCTTTAACAGCCAATTCCTATTCCCACCCCCAAATAAGTTGGGGAAGGGGTGCCCAGCCCCTTCCCTTTAGGGGATCTCTGCACTCCCTAGGCTTACTCATGAGAAAGGCTGGGCAGCAGGATCAGCATTGCCCCAGTGAAAGGAGCAATCCACCATGTGTGATGGATGCTGATCCCGAGCAGACTGCTCACTCATGAGATTGTAAGGCTATGGGGACACCTCCTCACAACTTGTGAGAAGATCCGTCTGTGGAGACTGGCATGTTGGGCAGAATCACTAATAATGCGTAATGACAAAACAATCCCTTCTCCCATTGATAGCTCTCTCATGAGAGCATCAGGCCATAGGGGCTCTATATTAGTCCAGGTTGCTCTATGCAGGAAAGCCACGGAGAAGGGTATCCTTGCAACTGCTCTTCCTATCTTGGCAACTGCTGCCAAATAGCTGTCAAAGCATGCCCCCTGCCAGCCCGTCCACATATTTGCACGTGCACCCTTGCTTGTGGACTGAAATGGCAACCTTGCTTTCTTGGGGTTGCTGGAAATCGGGGCTCCCCTCTCCTGCACATCTGCATATGGTGCACACCCAAGAATTTTAAAGGGGATAAAGCTCTGTCCCCACACCCAGTGTTCACCCTGTATGCACACACGGCTAGGCTCGCAGACATGGAGCATCACAGTGGGTCTGTGCACGGTTTCCCATGAGAGGAGGGGGTGGCAGTGCAAACGTTCTGTCTTTAACCAGAAAGAGTCATCTTTGAGGCCATCTCCAGTCTCAAAGGCAGGATGCCTCTTAGTACCAGTTGCAGGGGAGTAACAACAGGAGAGAGGCCATGCCTTCCACTCCTGCCTGTAGCTTCCAGCGGCATCTGGTGGGCCACTGTGCAAAACAGGATGCTGGACTAGGTGGGCCTTGTTCCTGATCCAGCAGGGCTGTTCTTATGTTCGTATGAGTGGGGGCCTTACGCAAGCGAGGGAGAAAGGCTTCGTTTGGTTTGCTCAACTCATGAGCACACAATCTAATGGAAGAGCAAGTGAGTTTACCTCAATGGTCCTCCCCAGGAGACTGGCCCTCTCCTAAGAGGAGTAGCCCACCAGCAGCAAGCTGCCAGGGGAGCATGAGTGTGATTTGGTCTTCATGGACTGCTTTGCCGGGGTCAGCCCCCACAAGCGCATCCTAGGTCATGGCTGGACAGACCCTCAGGTATCCTTTGCCCTCCCTCATATACATATCCCCTCCTAGGAAGTCATCATGTTCCCTTCCCTTTCTTGAGTAACAGGGAAATAATTCCCTCCAATACCCCATACCCCCTCCCTGGAATTGTGTCTTTGTGGAACAGTTGTGTTGTGCTCTTCGGAGGACGGTGGTGCAATCACTGTCAGATGAAGCACTGGCATGGCATGGCATTTAAAGGGAATTGAATGCCCTTTCCATGCTGTGGGCAGGTGGACTATTCTGAAATGTCACACGATCACGCTCGGCATGCCCCCTTCAAGATTGTGGCCAATTGCAGCCACTCTGGTGATCTGCTGATGCTTTGTCCAGAGTCTGACTACAGAGCCTGCTGGGATATGGCCTTGGTGGCCAAGAACAGGGAGGGGCCGAACTGTCCTGAAACAAGAGGTTGCCAAACCATGGTTGGATGAACGTCTGTGATGCAATTTATGGTTTCAAATTGAAACTGTGGGGTTTATCAACCTCTGGTTTCATGTTAAATGTGACTTCGACCGTAGTCTCTCCAAGCTGGCTGCAAGTCTGAACTTTAAGGACTGTACTGCTGTCACCTCGGAAATCCTCCTGATAATGCCTGATAGTGGGTTTATCGGTCAGATATTCCTATCAGACCGATACGACTGCACAGGCCTAATAATTAAGATGAAACCCAGTGTTGCTTAGTCATAAAGCATGCTCTTTTTTGTTATATACTTCCTAAGGAAGACTTACTTGTGCAAACTGAGATAACTTATGGCCCGTATAACACAAAGCAGGCCTGGCTTTGCCACCCTTCCAGGACTGGGCTGGCCTGGAATAGCTAATAATCAGCAGTTGTCTCCCTTTCACGCAGTGGTGGCACTAGAAAAAAATGGGGGGGAGCAAAGAAGAGGCAAATTACATTTATGGGTGAGCAAGCTGTATCCCTCATGTTAGATTTCTGAAACAGAGATGGGATGCAGGTATAGGGGGGCAAACGACTTGTCTGAAGGATGTCACTCCACCCCCTTCCCATTCTCTGGAGTCACCCCAGCTTTTAGGTGACTATGTCTAGGAGACTACTTTTTGCATTGAGTGTTTTTATGTCTTTCTAAAGTTGTTGTACACCACCCAGAGCCTTTCGATGGGGTGGTTTATAAATGTAATAAATACATAATGCATAAATAATAATAAATACTCAAATGAATCCTGGAGATTTTAATGGCTTGATATTGTGAAAAATATTGGAGGGGGGGGGAATCTCAAGGAATAGTTAGAGTGGAAAGGCTTACCTGTTCTATATAGAGAGCAGAATTAGGGTTCCTTAATTCATAGTGCCTCAAACGTGCGTCCTGAGAAGTTGTTGGGCTACAACTCCAGTCATCCTTAGCCACAATGGCCTTTGTAGTCCAACCACATGTGGGGATCCAAGCTGGAGAACCCCTGGACTACATGATACCACTTCAGATTGCAGGGGTGGGTACTATTTAAATGCTCCCCCATATAGGGAGCTCTGTGCCAAAAGAAAGCTGGCACAACAGACCGGACTGCTGAAGGAGGACTGCAGAATTAACAGCAAGTGCTTACTCATTCCATTCAGGTCTGCGTCTCCTACATGTGTACCCTCAAGCATTTATTTAATCACCCCCCCCCTTTCCCCCCTCTCTTTCCCCCTCCTCACCCGAACCTGTAAAGATTGCAAAAACGAAATGCTGAACACACACAGTGGCCAAAATTATGAAAGTACCAAAGTCAGCAAATTAACACTGCAGGTTCTCATAACGGTGTATTTGCAATCTACTCAATGCGCATCAGATACCTGGGCATAAATTCAGCACAATGCACTATACTACAAAGAGGAGCAGCAGGGCATAATGATCCATTCAAAGGTGTCCAATGAACACAGGCCCTCATGCCCCCAGAGGCCCAGCCATCTGCCCCTCACTCTTGCCCCCTCCCCACTTCTGAGGGTTGCCACCACCATGGCTTGCCTCCTGCCCTCACTCCACTGTTTGCCTCCTGCCCCTTTAGCCATCACTGCTGCTGCTCCTCACCTCTACATAGTCAGTTCATGCAGCAGTGTGTGTGTGTGTGTGTGTGTGTGTGTGTGTGTGTGTGTGTGTTCCATGGCTTCTCTCCTCACTCAGGCAAGGAGAGAAGCATAGAACCCCTTAGTGCTGTACAAACCACCTAAAAAATGGATGATGCAGATGTGCTCTGATGCCTTCATTTTGTAACTGGTCATGCAGTGGTAAGGGGTTCTATGGCTTCTCTCCTCATTCAAGTATGGAGAGATGTCATGGCATGTGCTCCTCCCGCCCAACAGCAACTGTTTCATGAACTGGTTATTGAGTGATGGTCCCTTGCTGAGCTTTCTACACCCCTGAGAACCAGCACTGAACTGTATAATTTCAACATACCACTTGTTCCCTTGATCCTTACCCAATATAGCTTATATAAGCTTGTGGAGAGGTTACTGAAGAGGGTCTGGTGAATATCATAAATGCTTCTCTGAGGGAGGGTAGGATGCCTCCTTGTCTTAAAGTTCTTGTGCTGTCGAGTCGGTGTCGTCTCCTGGCCACCACTGAGCCATGTGGTTTTTCTTTGGTAGAATACAGGGGAGTCTTACCATTGCCATCTCCCATGCAGCTTGATACGATGCCTTTCAGCATCTTCCTATATAGCTGCTGCCTGATATAAGTGTTTCCCATAGTCTGGGAAACAAACCAGCCGGGATTCGAACCGGCAACCTCTTGCTCCCTAGGCAAGTTACTTCACCGCTGTGTCATTAGGTGGCTTTCCCAAGGCCATCATTAGACCATTATTGAAGAAATCTAAATTGGATCCTTCAGAGTTAGGCAATTAGGCTCCCACCTCCCATGGTTGGCAAATTGTTTGAGAGGGTGGTGGCCTCTCAGATCCAGGTAGTCTTGAAAGAGACAGATTATCTGGACCCATTTCAATGTGCTAGTTATTCAAGGGCCAGCCATGAACATGCAGTGGTTAGAATATTAGGCTAGGAGTGGGGAGACCCATTTTCAAGTCCTTTTTGAGTCACAATGCTCAACAATAGACTTTGGGCCAACTGCCATTTTTTCAGTCTAGCCTACATTGAGGAGGGGGGCAGAGTGGAGAGGAAGAACTAGAAGTGGCCAGAAGTGCTTTTTCCCAGATTCATCTGGTTCGCGAATAGCAATCTTCAAATCTCTATTGAAGACTTTTCTTTTTTGCCAGGCTTTTGCCCTGTACTTTATTTTTCTGTTCTTTGGTAGTTACTTTAGTTTTTAATTTAGAATGTAATTTTTAATGTTGCCTGTTTGCTTGTTATTGTGCACCTCCCAGAGTCTTCGGAGTGGGCAGTATATTAAATGTCTCAAATAGATAGATAGATAGATAGATAGATAGATAGATAGATAGATAGATAGATAGATAGATCTATGTACACCATCCTGAGCTCCTTGAGGGAAGGGTGGGGTTTGGGTGCAAGTAATAAAATATTTACAGTTGTCATATTAGAGTGGGACTTCAAACTACTAGTATTTTCCTTAATGAATTTAAAACATGTATAGCCCACACCTTTCTGCCACCAAGGCTTTTAAGTCAGCTTCCAAAATTAGAAGATAATCATGAACAAGAACATCCAACAAAACTAAACAAAAATCCATCCACAGATAGAGGAAGTCCCTAACTTACAAACAGCTTGTGTTCCAAAAGTTGTAAGTTGAATGGTCATAACTCGGAATGCATATCGTTCCCAAGAGCAATGACTTGTTTGTATGTGCAGTTGGGACTTCTGTAATGTAATACGCTATGGAGCTTTGTTTGTAAGTATGGGTCTTTGTAAATTGGATGTTTGTAAGTCAAGGAGGGTCTCTATAATCCAGGACAAGAAAAAGTAGCAGCAATAAGAGGATGACAGTAAGCCAAAAAAAATTACCCAAAGGATGCTCTAGAACAGGAGTTCCAAGCTTTTCAAACAAGTGTATGCCTTCTGCCACAACCCGATGGCTCAGGTACCATATAGAGATTGTGCACTGCAACACACACACACACAGCAGTTACGAGACAAACTACTCCAGTAAGTGGCTTACATCCAGATTAGGTATGTGCAAGCCGGCTCGACTTCAAGCCACTTCGACATTGAACTGGCCTGGCTTGAGGGCTTGACATCAAACTAGCCTCGAGCCAGACTGGCCTCATTTCAGCTTGAGGTCAAGTCAAAACCATAGCTCGGGGGTTCTAACTAAAAATAAAATAAAATAAAGGACTCACCGCCTCTGGAAGGTGCTGCCACAGGGGGTTCTCTGATGGTTTCCCCTTCCCATGCTTGCCTCTGGGGTCACACAAGCGTGCATTGAACATGTATGTCTGCCTCCAAAATGGTTGCTGCCACTACACGGAGACCCAGAACGAGCCAAAAACTGCCCAAACTCATTTCGAGACCGGGGTGGAGGCCAGCAGGGGGACAGGGAGCCTCTGGAGACACCCCCCATGTCAGCACCACCACCACCCCCTGCCTTGAAGTGGTGAGTCCTTAAAAAAAATTAACCTTCGACCCCCTGAACTGGCTTAAATTTGAGATGAGCCAGGGGGTATTTGGGCAAACCAGTTTTGTACATACCTCTAATCCAAACTAAGTTATAAGTAATTTTGTATTCAACTGAAATTAATGGGAGAAGTTTACTTGTCCTATTAATTTCAATGGGAATTCTCAGTGCTAATTTTCTGAAGACTTTCAGTCAGGATGAGGCTCCTGCAGGAGGACAGACTGCACTTCAGATGTCGGCAGCCAATCAGGAGCAGAGAAGGAGGGCCTTAACCTCCTTCCCTCCACTTCTGCATTGGAAAAATTGCTGAGGCCTCATCAGCTTCAAGCGATCCTACAAAGGAGAACAAATAGCTCAGCTGCAGTGTGGGAAGGCAGGAGGGTGCTCAGTACCCTGCGAGGAGCCTCTCCATTACCTCTAGCAGTACTAGTACTCCATGTTTGGGAAACCCAGCTCTAGAAAATAAGGCATTGTTGACTTGGTATCATTGTTGACTTCTCTATCAGGGTGCCACCATTAAAAAGACCATATCCCCAGCAGTGTTCCCTGAAACAGGGATTCCCAGATGTTGTTGACGACTACAACAAAGGCCATTGCAGCTGGGGCTCATGGGAGAGCTGTAAGCAACAACATCTGGGAATCCCTGTTAAAGGGAGCACTGATACCCAGTTGTGGTCTGCTTAACTTCTGAAGGAAGGACATGCACACACATGGAATTGCGCCTGATATGATGCTTCTAAGGAATGTATACCTTAATATAGGAGAAGGCAGTCCTTTTCAGAGTTAGTCCTCCACATGTATATTGAAGGAGTGGGACAGGTTTGGTTCTGCTGATCTATCCCAACCTCTATACGGGTACAGCTGTATGGGAACAGAAACCCCTTTTGGAGTTCTGCTTTTGACCTTTTTAAGCCATCCATGGCATGGTGCCTTCCCATCATTTAAGCCCTCCATGGCATGGTTTTCTCACATCTTTGAGTTCACCTGGAGAGACCTGATTAAGATGCCTCTAATTGATGAAGCACAAATGAGGGGAACAAAATCACATGCCTTCTCTGTGATGGCACCCTCACATTGGCAACTGAGGTTACATCCAGCAAGTTCTTTTGAGAGCTTTCAAAATGTGGTTTAAAAATGCATCATTTTTAGGAAAGCATTTCAGTTATGGGATTAGCTGTTTTTGTATTTTTTTTGCCTTTCATTTTTCCTCTTGCATTTGAAATTGTGATGTTTTGCTTTTTAATTCTGTTTTAACATTTAAGAAAGATATGTCAATGTTATAAACCTCTGTGGGAGCCATTAAGACTCAGCAAGCAGAGTAAAAATGTCTATATAAATATATGATATGCAAAAAAAAGTAGGCTTATTTCTCTGGCTTGATTTGAACGGTTTATTTGTTTTTTGCTAATCCTGGCACATACATGCACACATGAGCATGCATGTGTGTGCACACACACACCCTCACACACTAGGGATGTGCATGAAATGGATTTTGCATTCTGTCTTGAGCTCAAAATGAAATGCAAATGGCCAAAACATTTGTCAAAACAGCAGTTGAGCCGGCTGTTTCAACAAAACAATCTCAAAACATTTTGAGTGTTCTGGCCATGGGGAACAAAGGGGAAACTCAAAACACCCCATTGTTCCCCAAGGGTAGCTCCTAGGGACACCAAACTAGGTTGAGTTATATGGCATTATGGGTGCTAGTACCTACCACCCAACCCACAAAAGAAAGGGGCAAGTGGGAAAGTAAACAAATTTTTAATCTCCCCCCCAACCCCCATAGGATCTATGAGGGTCTTGAGGAAAGGTGGGGGGAGGGGACGCTAGCCAACATAATCCACAGACATTTCAGAGATGGAGGAAGGTGCAGGGATGCTGCTGCAGAAATGCCAAATGGGGAATACTGTTGGGATTCCATTTTCATGCCCGCACGTTTGCAGCAGCATTCCACAGCAGTATCCCCACACGGCCCTCTGTATCCTTAACAGCTGTGTATCATGTCAGCCATTGTCTCTTGTTATTGTTATTGCTGGACAACATCCAGGCAAGAAAAGCATGGGTGCTACATGACACACGCCAGTGCTTGTGTAGGATTCAACTAACACAGTACTGAAAAACTGTGTTAGAGGTCAACAAATTTTGAACCCTAACACAGGAGGAGAACACATTTTGATGATCCTTTCTTCCTCTGGAAGCACTCTGTGGTCACAAAAATGTGTCCCTGAGGATCACATAGCCCTCAGGGACAGATTTTCAGATGGCACAGAGTGCTTCTAGGGGGAAGGGATGCAGTGTTCCATCTAACAGGGATTCCCAGAAGTTGTTGACTACAACTCCAATAACAACAACAACATCTGCCAGACAAACATCTGCCAGACAAACATCTGCCATACAATACACCAGATATCACTGTAGTCAAGAAGAAAGAAAAACAAGTCAAAATAATCAACATAGCAATACCAGGGGAGAGCAGAAGAGAAGAAAAAGAAATAGAAAAAAAGCACAAAATACAAAGATCTACAAATTGAAATTGAAAGGCTGTGGCAGAAAAAGACCAAAATAATCCCAGTGGTAATTGGCGCCCTGGGTGCAGTTCCAAAAGACCTTGAAGAGCACCTCAACACCATAGGGGCCACAGAAATCACCATCAGCCAATTACAAAAAGCAGCATTACTGGGAACAGCCTATAATCTGCGACGATATCTATAACAAAAGCAACAACATTGACAATAAAATTCAGCCATCCCAGGTCCTTGGGAAGGACTCGATGTCTGGATAAAACAAACCAGTCAATAACACCTGTTTGACTGTGTAAACAAGAAATAATAAAAACAGAAGGAATCGAACTGCCTAATGGAAACAAGATCAAGAACCTGGAAGAGAAAGAACATTACAAATACTTGGGCATTCTCTAGGCTGATAACATTGCACACACTGAAGTTAAAAGAAAAATAGGAAGTGAATACATCAGGAGAGTTAGAAAAATCCTCAAGTCCAAACTCAATGGCGGGAACACCATACAAGCCATAAACACCTGGGCTATACCTGTTATCAGATACACTGCAGGAATAATAGACTGGACCCAGGCAGAGCTAGACACGCTGGATCGTAAGACCAGGAAAAGAATGACCATCAATCATGCTCTGCACCCCCGCAGTGCTGTAGATAGGTTATACCTCCCTCGCAGCTCAGGTGGAAGAGGAATGCTGCAAGTCCATCAAACAGTAGAGGAGGAGAAAAGAGGCCTTGAAGAATATATCAAGGACAGTGAAGAAGATGCACTTCAAATGGTCAATAATGAGAAACTATTCAACACCAATGAAAGAAAGCAGGCCTACAAGAAAGAACAAGTCAAGAACCGAGCAGAAAAATGGAAAAAGAAGCCCCTGCATGGTCAATATTTGCACAATATAAGTGGAAAATCAGACATCACCAAGACCTGGCAATGGCTTAAGAATGGTTGCTTGAAGAAAGAAACAGAGGGTTTAATACTGGTTGCACAAGAAAAGGCACTAAGAACAAATGCAATAAGAACAAAAGTAGAAAAGTCAACAACAAACAGCAAATGCCGCCTTTGTAAAGAAGCAGATGAAACCGTGGACCACCTAATCAGCTGTTGTAAAAAGATCGCACAGACTGACTACAAACAAAGGTATGACAAGGTAGCAGGGATGATACACTGGAACATCTGCAAAAAATACAAGCTACCTGTAGCCAAACATTGGTGGGACCATAAAATTGAAAAAGTAGAAGAAAATGAAGATGTAAAAATATTATGGGACTTCCGACTACAAACAGACAAACATCTGCCACACAATACATCAGATATAACTGTAGTCGAGAAGAAAGAAAAACAAGTCAAAATAATCGACATAGCGATACCAGGGGAGAGCAGAAGAGAAGAAAATGAAATAGAAAAAAATCACCAAATACAAAGATCTACAAATTGAAATGGAAAGGCTGTGGCAGAAAAAGACCAAAATAATCCAAGTGGTAATTGGCGCCCTGAGTGCAGTTCCAAAAGACCTTGAAGAGCACCTCAACACCATCGGGGCCACAGAAATCACCATCAGCCAATTACAAAAAGCAACCTTACTGGGAACAGCCTATATTCTGCGATGATATCTATAATAACAGCAACAACATTGATAATAAAATTCTGGCATCCCAGGTCCTTGAGAAGGACTTGATGTCTGGATAAAACAAACCAGTCAATAACACCTGTCTGACTGTGTAAACAACAACAACAACAACAATTGGATTTCTATACCACCCTTCCAAAAATGGCTCAGGGCAGTTTACACAGAGAAATAACAAACGATCCCCAAGCATTAACCATTGCAGCTGGGGAACATGGGAGTTGTAATCAACAACATCTGGGAATCCCTGTTAGAGGGAACACTGAAGGGATGTTGCCAAAATCCCCCAGCAAACACTAGTGCTGCACTAGTCAGGACCTCAGCAGCAGCACCAGTGCTTCTCATATGACATCCATGTTTGAGTCTGGTTGTCATCCGTTGTTGTTGTTGTTGTTGTTGTTGGCTTACAAACCATGCAAGACAGAGGGCGAGGTCAAAACTGCAAAAGACATCTCTGCTCTAATGGACATAGAGTGGTGGATGGGTCCAACATATCATCTTCTTGGTTCAGGGCCCACTTTGGCATCTCACTGAGAAATACAAAGAGAGAAGGCATTCTCTTCACTTTATAACACAGAATAATATGACTCATAGTTGGCCTGTGAAGCCCTAAAAATGTCAAATCTGACCTGACAGAAAACTGTTGGGTTGGGTCATGTCAGATTAGAAATCCGACATTTCTGTCAGACTTGTGTTAAATGGCCAGTGAACCATCCGTGAGATGACATGCTGGCCATTTAACTGACGTCCAACAGGACTGTCAGGACAGCGATGGAGTTCAGACATGACAGTGGGGAGCTACGCTGGAGGTTCTGGTTATCCGGGCTCCCTGCTATAACATCTGAACTCATTCTGATAATGCTCAACAAACCAATATATCTACACAGCCCTAGCCTATAGCTACATCTTAACAGACTGGTATGGTGTCATAGTTAAAGACTGGAAAAAGAAAGGCCAGGGCCAGGCACACCCTGTTGGCCTGACCTACCTCACAAGATTGTTGTGCACATAAGAGCAAGGCTTAATCCAACCATATGCACCACTCTGAGCTCCTTAGAGCAAGGTTTCTTAACCTTGAGTCCACAAATGTTGATGGACTACAACTCCCAGAATCCCCAACCATGTCCATTATGGCTGGGGATTCTGGGAGTTATAGTCCATCAAGATCTGGGGGCTCAAGGTTAAGAAACCTTGCCTTAGAGGATACTTGTGTGAAGTGTGTGTGTGTGTGTGTGTGTGTATTTAAAGATTTCCCCTCCGTATCCCTAGGTTCCATCAGCGAGCCAAAATATTCACCCCAACAAGAATAATCTTTACCAACTTTGTTCTTATTTTGTTTCAGCCCCCAGGCTATTCCACGCACTCCAGCCTATTTGGCAGACATCCAGCCCCAGGCTGTTCTCCTTTTGGAAAAGACCAGAAGAATGGAACTTAAGGTGAGCTTTTGTCAAATGAAGATTTATTTATTTTTTAAGTCCTCCAGGGCTTGGCAACTTAGAAAAGCTGCTGGAGCAAAGAACTTGGTCTGGCTGATGAGATTTGGGGGGTGGGGGGTGGGAAGGAAAGAGAAGCAAAACTACCAAGCATATGCATCTTGGGGGTGCGGGGGTGGCAATGAGGAAGTGAGGAACAGAAAACGAGTTGTTCTTTCAGAGTTGCAGTAATTATAAAGGCAGATTGTCAATAGCAATTTCCAGCTTACGCGGCTCTTCCATTGTGCTGCGTGCAAATAAGGGAAATCGCTATCCCTTGGAGGAGGAGAGACGGAATTGATTCAAAGGGGAGGGGGGAACTAACAAACAAGCAAAAAGAACAGGCAAACATTAGCAAAACTCAAATAGTTGGTGACCAGATCCAACCGGACAAATTCTTCCCAAGCTGAGCTGGGTTAACCATCATGTGGTGAGAGCCAGGGAGGTGTAATTTCTAGAATAACAAACTGGGAAGACAAGTCCCTGCTCAGGGACAAAGATCGCTGGGCACTGACTGTACTACCTTTGGGGCAGTCGCTGTCTCTGGATCTAAACATGAAATAGATCGAGGTGACAGAATCTGGACACAGAAATGCTCTAGAAGAGGTGAGAGCACTCAAGTATTGAATGCACCATCCCTTTAAACAAACCCCCAAGGAAAAGTCTAGCACAATGAGGGAAGGTTTTTAGACTAGCACTCTCCCTGCTCTGCTAGTTTTCTCCTTCCCTGGAATTTTTCATGTAGAGTTGTATTCAAAACTGTGGACTCAAAAATGAATGTAGTGACCTCTTAACTTAAAAATGTAGGCTATCACTAAAACCCTTTCCTGGAGGGCAGGGAAGAAGCCAGGGGCTCACATCCTATGCAGCCAGCCACCAGTCCAAGCAATAGGCAATCTTGTTGCTTCCACGGATGGAGGCCAGAACCATGCTGCCACCATGTGGGCCATGCTGCTGGGAGGAGGAGAGTGCCAGGGTTTAGAGGAGCCACTACTGCTGCTGGTAAGGTGCTGGTAAGCTGCTGACCCCACCCCGTGCCCCAGCAACCCTTAGAAGCCTTTTAAAAGCAGGATTTCCCCTTGCTTGTAAAGTGGAATCTTCACCAGATTCCCCTTTACAAGCACAGTCTAACCGGGTCAAACCGGTTCAGTTGAATGGTCTGATCCACTGGTCAGTTCGGTTGAACAAGTTTGCAGACCAGTGGTTCGGTTCGGATTTGGTTTAAATTCGAACCGAACTGCAAAAACTGGTTCTGTGCATACCCCTAGCTAACATCCCAGCCAACAAAGTACTTGTACTTCTAGGGGCTGTGCCTTTGGGGGATAGGAGCCTTTGGACAACCCCCGCTGTCCTCCTGTGCAGTTGCACAAGAGCCTTTAGACTCCAGAGTGCTCTCTCCACTCAGGAAGGGCTCTGCAAGGGCAGAAACATGCCACTGAGCCTCAGCAACATGTTTCTGTGGAGCCTTTCCAGAGTACAGGGAGTGCTATGGAGTGCTCTTGCAAATGGTGCTCAGATGGGAGGCTGGGGAATTTGTGCGAGGGCTCCTGTCATTTCCCCCTCAGCCCCTAGAAGCATGGGAGCTATGTTAGTTAGGATAGCAGCCCATTTTACACCGATTGTTTAAAAGTTTAGGCCAGGATGGAACCTAGAAAGTTGCAGATACACTGAAACTTAAATTAGAGGAAAGTGTCATTACAGCTGAGTGCATTCAACAACTTAGACTAAACCTTGCTGAGGAAGAAACAGCATGGCGCCTTCAAGGAAATGTCTTGCCACTTCAACCTTTCAGAGTTCTTTAAGGATATCATCATTCATGAAGATAAGAATGATCCAATAGACATTGGATCTGTTTGTGGTGTGGTTCCAGAAAGAATGGCTGTACCATTGTGTAATTGCAATGGACTTTTGGTGCCAACCCCATCCTTTTGTTCTTTATTCAAACCTTGCTTCCTACATACTGTAGGGGTCTGTTGCCATGTTACCAGGTCCAGTGACCCCAATAGTCACACTGCACAGAGAAGGGGACATGGTGTTTATGCAGCAACATCACTACACAGCTGTTGAAGTGGCCAATATGGTGGCTCATGATGATGCCCTGCGTCAAGACAACTCCATTCCAAGGATGATGGAATGGCCCAACACACCAGGCCCTGTGGCAGGGGTGGGCAAACTTGGCCCTCCAGCTGTAATTAAACTACAGCACCCATCATCCCTAGCCACAATTTATTGTGGCTGGGCAAGATAGAAGTTGTAGTTGAACAACAGCTGCAGGGCCAGGTTTGGCTGTCCCTGCCCCATGGGCTCGTGAGAGCCAGTTACACTCTTATGAGAACTGGGAAGCATAGAACAAGAATGTGGATGAGGTTTATGGACTGAAAGCTGAATGATGGAGCCGGATGATTGACTGGTGCTGTGATGAAAGACCCCAAGGGAGCAGATAGATGGGACCACAGAAGAGAAGGCACAGATAATCTCAACCAGATGAGGGATTGGTGTAGATTTGGGATGAATATGCCAAAAGGAATCCTTGAAAGATTCTAATGGCAAATATATGCAGTGGGAAAATCCAAGAATATCCTGCTGGACTTCCAATTATTCTTAGAATGTTCACTGAATAATTCTTGCACTGTGGCTTCATTTGCAAATTAAAAGTGCAAATGCACATATTTGCAAATCAATTACTAGGCAATTACCAGATTAGCAGCAGGAATTAGTGTCTCTCAACAGGGGAGGTGGGGTCATGCCTTCTCTGAAAAAGGCAGTTTGTTTTAAGGTATCGAAGCAAGAACATATATATTTTTAATTAATCAATTTGACTTTTGATTAATCTGAGCACGGGATTGGCATAAGGATGCCTGGTTAGCTTAGTGGTTGAGAAGGAGAATTGCACATGGGTTCTTTTCCACTGCTTCATGCCTTCTCTGAAAAAGACAGTTTGTTTTAAGGTATGAAAGTAAGAAGAATACATTTTTTATTTTATGTTTTATTTTATTTGCCTAGGGCAAATAGTTTTCAGCCCCCACCTCCATGATAAATATTGTTCCAGCACTACCAGAAAAAACTCTGTTACTCTGATACAATTCCCCCCTCCCGCATAGGTGTGGGGTCCTGGGTGACTGCCCCTCTATCCCCACCTTCAGACAGCCCTGTCCAAGTTTACCAAATATGTTGTTTGCACAGAAACGGCCCAAATAAAATTGGAAGTAAGCTGAGACCTCTTCCATGCAAAGCCCTTTCACTCCCCCTTCTCCCATGACTGCCTATAACCTGTACTTCTTTTTCCCCTTCTGGTTTGAACTTCAAGTCACCTACAAAAAAGACTCCATCAGCTATTACATAAATGGATTTTATTAATGGAGATACTTACCCAAATCTGGAAAGGAAAGGATTTCTCATATAACAAGCCATGAATATTTAACAGAGGCCCTTAGCAGTTATGCATTCATGTATATAGCCATATAGTACTTTACCCAACTAGGTTTCTGGGGAGCGGAAGAGAAAAGGACCTAATTAACACTCAGTAATCTCAATTGGTTTAGAAATGCAAACGACAATCTAAATAATTCCTGAGATTGCTTTGCTCCTAAGTACTGAACAGGGAAAGCCTTTGGAAAAAAAATAGGCATATATGTTACTAATAGAAATTTCTCAAGTTTTTTCCCCTTTAATTGTGGCTGTTGATTTTGCAGAGTGTTGCAGAAAGTCGAAAGAACATAAAAACTTCCCTACTAGATCAGACTAAAGTCCTTCTAGCTGTAGCATCCTTTTTCCATCAGTGGCCAGACAGATGCTTCTTGAAGCCTCATAAGAGGGTGTGAAACTGATGTTCTTCTCCATTGCGTTTCTCTAGTGTATGGTATTCAGACATATCCTCTCTGTGTGCATGGAGCTTCCCTTTAGAGGCTCCCTGCCAAAGGCTTGAGTGAACTGGCCTTTAGGGTATTTTCAAACAGAAGAAAAAGGCATATGCAATTAGTAGGATTTCCCCTCAAAATTATAATACAATTAATTGTAAAGCATTAGGAGCATGTGGTCCTTCACATAAGAATTTGCCTGCTAGTTCGGATCAGTGATGATGTCTAATCCAGGATTTTGATTTCCAGCAGTGGCTGGGCAAATGCCTCTTGAAGCTCACAAATGGCACACAATGGGGGCAGCCATTCTCTGTTGTAAGAAGAGGTTCACCCTTATACCACCTTGCTTCTTTTCTTCTCAAAGAGGGGAGCTTTGAGAGTATTCAGGGAATATGTTCTGGCTAAGTTGGGATGCTCAGGTGGATCACACCCCCACCTGAGATGGATTACAGCACAAGCACTGATACTACTATTCTTTGTTGCGGTTTCTGATCAAGGAGAGATGGAGGGAGGGAGGGGCTACCAGATACAAAGGAGGACAGACTGTCAGACAGGATGGTATTTCTTCTTGATCTGGCCATTGCATGGATCTCCTTGGAGATTCTACTATCATCACATGGTTTCACAGGCACAAACCATGTGAATAAGGCCAACACAGGTAAAATCTTATACGTGAAGACCAAAATAATGTGGACTACATGGGGGGGGAAATCTGGTAATTGCCTGCACCATTTTGGCGTATAGACATAGGCCACATTCACACCTAACACGAAAACAGAGGCCCCTTCACCTCCGCTTTCACAAACCGTACATCTGAAAGTGGGCAACCACGGTTAAAGAAAAAAATGGACCCACCGTTTCCTTCCCCGAACTCTATTTTTCACTTATGGTTTTCTTTTGGTTTTGCCATCTCTATCTCCGATTTGGCGGTGCCAGCGTTACATCACTGTTAGCCTTCTTATTTATTTATTGTATTTATTTAAAATATTCTTCCAAACCAGAGTTGAGGGAGGAAGCTCCTTCCTTGCTCCAGCTGCTATTCTGTGTGGGTGATCCTTCACAAAAGAAGGAAGCCCACACTGCCAGCTGCCCCACCTCTCTGCCGTCTCACTGACTGCAGAGAGGATGCTCTTCAGTACGTCTGAATGTTGACGGGAGAGCAGGCAGAGGGGCCGCAGAACCACAGGTCCATTGGACCTGTGGCTCTGTGTTACATCTGAAAGTGGCCATAGAATCATATACATGCAGGCTGCATTTGTATGCTCCATCCTCACCTGGATGTTTGGGGATAGTGGAGATGGGAACAGTGCCCTGGGTGACAAGAGGTGGTACCCACCACATGGTGGGTCAGATATGATAAGAGGTATTCTCCAGTCCAACCCTGAGTACATGTATCTTTAATAATACTGTAGAAAGGGCTGTCCCTAAGGCCTGGCAAGTAGGGCAACTGCCCCAGGCCCCAGTTTTTTAACCCCCATTAGAATTAAGTGGAAGGAGCCCACACACTGGCCGATTTGCCCCGGGCCCCGCACCCTGCCAGGGCTCTCTAAGGACAGCTGAATGTAGTGCAAGGATTCCCAACCTTGGCTGATGATGGACGTTTAAGCCCAACAGCATTTGGGAACTTGAGGTTGGGACCCCTTGGTGAAGAAGATGTTTAGGTAGGTGCATCTTTTTCAATCTTGCATGATAAATAGCACCTTCCATCACTTCCTTCCTCACAAACAGACCAAACCACAGCTCAAGGAAGGCAGGTCAGGCAGGCACCCACTCAGGTTCTGGCTTTTTCAATCTGAGATCCAGCAAAACCAGATAATTATAGCAGCCAGCAATAGCATAACATTATACTCAGTCCTGAGAACAGAACAGAAAAGAAACACAGAACCAACTTTTCCTTGTTTCCTTCCACCTCTCCAGATGTAAAGGCTCTCTCTGCCTCCCAGTCCCTTTGAATACATTTTGAAATTTCCTTCTAAAAGTGTTCCCCTCCCCCTCCTCCCTCCCCCTAGCCAATGGGGGCACAGTTGCCCCTGCCAACACTTGATTTGAATGACACCAAGCCAACCAAGAAGCAAAGAGATCTCAATCCCATCAGAATCCAGTGCCAGAAAACCAATAAGCAGGGCAGTGGGGATCACACAAATTGCACAAACCGATTCACGCCAAATTGGGGCTGATTCAATTTGACCTTGAATCAGCCCCTTCATTTATGGGGCGATTCAATCCGCAGTCAAATCGATAAATCGCCTTGATACAGCATGAATCAATTTGTGCAAGAATCGAATTGCACAGCCCTACTAAAGAGTGCATCAGTGCAGTTTCGATGCTGCTTCCATTTGATGACAGACACACGCCTTATTATCCACGGAGCAGCCCCTCCTTTGCAAAAAGTGCAGCCCCTCCCATTTAGCGTGGCTCGGAAGCAGCCAGCATTCTTCTCCCTTGGATCAGTCCCTCACTGCACAGATTAAGAGCCATAGTCTTCAGCAGGGAGGATCCAGTAGCAGCTATTCATCCCCTCAGCCCTGGAGGTAGGCCCCAGAGATGCTCATCCGCAGTGGGGATTTTAGGAGCTCTCGTGCATCCCTGGAAACAAAGAAGTTCAAAAACTTCCTAGGAGGGTCACTAATTGTAAGGACAATGATATGAAGATAATCAAAAAGGTCCCAGGTTCAATCCCAGGCTTCTGTAGGAAGGGCTGGGAAAGGCTTTTGTCCGAATCTCTGGAGAGCGGCTGTCAGTCAGTGAGTACAATACTGAGCTGGAGGGACAGCAGATCTGACTCAGTATAGGAGAGCTTTGTGTATTGAAAGAAGCAGTTCTGCCTGAAGAGTTATTTGGAGGAAATGTCCCAGAACTGAACTTCTTTGGAAGCATTAAATGCATGCATTGAACAGTCAGGCGCCATGTCTTTGGAGATGGAAGTGAAATGTGCATATAGGTTCTACACAAATGAGGAGGGGAACATATGGCTGAGGGTTAAACAAGCAAGCAAGAAAACAAATCACCCTGGATTTAGAGCATCGTTTTCACATCCATCCAATTCCCCCAAACGCAACACTGGAGCCAGTTCTGCCTCCCTCTCTGTCCCAACCCCCTGCCGTTTTCTTTATCTATTGAAATTAAACATTGGCGGGGAGGTTGGGCTAGTGCGCATGCAACGTTCTTAGAGCTCTTATTAAAAATGGAACAATTCCA
The DNA here is from genome assembly GCF_027244095.1 of Hemicordylus capensis. Lineage (NCBI taxonomy): Eukaryota > Metazoa > Chordata > Lepidosauria > Squamata > Cordylidae > Hemicordylus > Hemicordylus capensis. Next base: position 8,547,854 of record NC_069658.1, read on the forward strand.
GGAAACTGTGCTCTCCCCCCATAGAATCTAATTTCCTTCGCAATGGGCTATTGTACCATTGTATGCAGAAACCTTAATTCTTTTTTAAAAAAAAATAAATTACAAAATTGGCATTATATTAAATAACATCTTTATCAGCTCTGATCAAATAAAAAACAGGGGCGATAGCTTGCAAGTGTAATTAGCATGAGATATAAAAATCGTAAGGGTGCTAATGGAGATCGAGCTAAATAGCCCTGTATATTTAAATTTAAACATGACAGGCTGCAATCACTGTGTTACTTTTTCTCTCCAGGTGGTGGAATATTTAGGGGCCTTTTCACATTTCCTTGTAGAAAATAGGAGAAAATAGGAGAGAGCATACACTACATTGTGATTATGTTATTTAACAGCCCTTGTAAATTATTACTGTATGTATCTCCATATAATTCACATACAATTCCACAGCCATTGTCTTTATTACACATTTCCTTACTTCATTAAAATAATGTTCCTCTCTTCCACACCTCCAAAAAAAATCTCTTGCTCTGACTTCAAGGAAAAGAAAAGTTAGAAACTTTATTACACATAGATCACCCGACAGGCTAAAACCAGCCCCAAATAGGAGTAAAGCCTTCTTTAAAAGAAAAAGAGGGAAAGCCTGGTGCAAGGCAGAGTTCACTGAAACACAAAAAGGGACATTTTAGAAAAGAAAGATCCTAAGCGGGGAGAGGCACAAGTGAAATAACTGCACCATCAGCTTTTGAATGAAGGGAAGTTTTTTAAGAGAAATTGGCTCCAGAAACATAAGATGCTACAGATTTCTAGATAATTAGGCATGAAGAAGTCAGTAATATATTCAATGACTACATTTCAAAGGACCCAAGAGTGTAAATTTAAAAAGACTATTACATACTTTGGAGGCAATTTTGCTGCAGTAAGTTTTAAAGCATCTCTCATCCCAAATTTCTGTGCCAAGAAAATCATAATTCAGGAGTCCCAGGCAGGTAGCGTTTTTTACATGTGGGGCTGCCGGTTCACCCCACCCGACCCTCTCAGGACCTGACCTCCAAATGGCAGGGAACACATTTGCATAGTGACCTATGAGCAGGGCTGGTGCCAGACTATTTTGCACCCTAAGCAAGGCTAAGTACTTGCACCCCCCCCCAAAAAAAAATTAGAGAGGAAGAGTGGGGCTGGGGGGGGAGAAGCTCTGGCCTCTGCCCCAACCATGTCGCCTCTTCCACCCTGGGGCCATCCTAAGCAAGACAGGCTGGGCAGGCTTCCAGGAGGCACAGCATTCCTGTGCACTTGGTTTCGTGGGAAGGAGTGCCACAGAGCCCCGCCTCCCCCTGTGAGCCCCTTCCCCACTTGTCATTTAAACTCACACAGGAAGTCGCCACCCCCACCTTAGAAAACACATCCAGCCTTCCTGTCGCCTCAGGGTCGTGTCCCCCCTCCCAGGGGGTTCACCTTCATGGCCGCTTTGGCAGCGCTTCCCTTCCTCTCGCCTGACTTCACCACAGGGGGAGCCATTGGAGGAGGGGCACCCCACCAATCGCCCCAATGGTTTCTCTCTGGCTGGCCCCTCCAATGCACATGCACGCAGCCGACCCACCACCCTTGCATTGGAAGAGGCTTCCAAACAGGAACTGGGGGGGGGATTAGTGAATGGGAGGGGCTGGGGAGGACTCTGCTTGCCTCCCCAACAAACACCACCCCGCATCCCCATTGGCTGCCGCAGCTCAATAGAAAAAGCCATAGCTCACTAGAAAAATGAAATAAAAATATATGAGATCTTTGTGATACAAATTGAATTCAGTTCAACAGTATTGTTAGTGTTGAAAACAATGAACTGGTTCTGCGCCCCTCTGAGGTCTGCGCCCTAGTTGGCCTAATGGTAGCACCGGCCCTGCCTATGAGTGAAGACCCCAACTGCATATCCTCCAGAGTTTTACCGAAGAAAACAGAGACATACCTGTGACATTCCTGATTTATTACTAAGCATCGCTTTGTGAGCCTCATTTCCTCCGCGATGGGCCAAACTACACAGTGTAGCCATCCTCACGATTGCTGCAGGAGGCTACCGCCTTCTGCAGAGAGGAAGCCCAAAAGCTCTTGCCTCCCCAGAGACAATCACTGCCTCCTCTCTGGGTGGCTGGATTGGCTGCCCACATGGCTGCGAGATCAGCCATCCACACAGCGGCCGGCTCCGTCACGGAGCTGGCGGGGGCTGCGGGGATTGGGGGCCATGCGCCCCCTGGAAGTTCCAGGATGCCCTGCCTGTGAGCCCGGTGGCTCTCACGGTCCCTGGAAAGCGGGCTAAGCTCCCGTAGCCCGCTTTCCAGTGATCGTGGGAATAGCCTCAATGTGTTTGTTATCATGACCAGATATTCCTGGGCATGGGAGGGTTAACTTAGGAATATCTGGTCATCTGGGGCATTGGGAATCTTCCCGATCCAGCATCTCTGAGCCTGGCTAGCCCAGCTCCACTACCCAGGCTAAATAGAGGTAGGAGGGAAACAGAGCCTGTCTTACCTTGTGTTCTGGTTGTCTGTGCCGCTGCCACTTTTAAACTGGTCCTGGGCGGCCATGTTTACCATAAAGTTTTGAGGCTTGCAAGCCCAGTGAGAGGAGCACTATTGCTATACTGAAGGCTGCCTCTCCATTGCTCAAGCAATGCACTGTGGGATACTGGAGGACCCAGCTTGGTTTTCCTGCTTCCACTCTCTATGGAGAAACAGTAGCTCATGCCATTCGAGTGGCAGAGCCATGAACAGGCTCTGGTCGCCTGGGAGCAGAAAGGTAGGATCCTTCCTTCCCTCCAGCTCCCCCTGCCCCATTTGGATATGTGGACAAGCCCAATATGTTGAAAAGGGCTGTCACCCAGGCAGAAATCTGTTGTGCTAGTGCAAGGCTGTTGCACTAGCTATTTATGCTAAGTCTGGAGCTTTCATTCCAAACTACTGTTGAGCTCGTGTAAGCAGGCCTCATATGAGAGGACAGCCAACAACCTGGATGGCTTTAAGAGCGGTTTGGATAACTTCATGGAGGAGAGGTCTATCAACGTCTACTAGTCGGAGGGCTATAGGCCATCTCTAGCCTCAAAGGTAGGATGCCTCTGAGTCCCAATTGCAGGGGAGTAACAGCAGGAGAGAGGGCATGGCCTCATCTCCTGCCTGTAGCTTCCAGCGGCATCTGGTGGGCCACTGTGTGAAACAGGATGCTGGACCAGATGGGCCTCCTTGGGCCTGATCCAGCAGGGCTGTTCTTATGTTCTTATGTTTGTCTGGAAATCTTTGCACAAGAGTGCAAGAGAGCAGTTTCAAGAATCCCAGTGACTTCTACATGATTTTCTGTGTTTAAGAAGGTGTCCCCACAAATAAGGACAGAATCAGGACAGTAATTTACCATGAATGGGATGTAGGGTAATGTTCCAGGTAAATAGATGGAGGATATATGAACTGGGAACCTCTGAGGGTGGGATCTAGGCAATGCCAATCTGCCTAAATCAGTTGAAAGTTGAGGGGAATAACCATTTCTCATTTGAATTTTAAATAGGGGAAACACATTTTAATTAGGACTTATCTGAACAGCCCCGATCTTGAGTTTCATGGCAACATTTGTGGTTGGTAGAAATGGAGAGGGTTTCAGCATTTTCAGGGGGCAGATATGAACAATTCTGGAAGCTTTTTCAAAGCTGATGCTGTGAGTGATGCCTGTGGCAGTGCTGGAAGCTCTGGAGGACTTCCTTCTACCATTGGGGTGGATAAAAAGCAGATGATGCATGCACTATAATTTTTTTAAAGGGGTGATACTGCCCTAGTTTCAACCTCAACCTTTAAGAAGATGTGACCAGGAGCAATCTACCTGTAGACTACCCTGGTGCTTCTAGGAAATAGCCCAACACTGAACTGCATCTCTAAAGGCTGCCTGACACTATGTGTGATGGGAGGAGAGCTGGTCTTGTGGCAGCAAGCTTGAATTGTCCCCTTTGCTAAGCAGGATCTGCCTGGTTTGCCTTTGAATGGGAGACTACATATGAGCAATATAAGATAGTCCGCTTAGGGGATGGGGCTCGTTTGGCAAGAGCACTTGCATGCTTGCATGCAGAAAGTTCTAAGTTCCCTACCTAGCAGTTCCAGAGAGGGCTAAAAGACACTCCTGCCTGTAACCTTTGATTAGCTGCTGCCAGTCTGTGTAGACCAGGGATTCTCAACGTTGGGTCCCCCAATGTTATTGGACTTCAACTCCCATAATCCTCAGCTAAAGGCCACTAGGCCTGGGGATTATGGGAGTTGAAGTCCAATAACATCTGGGGACCCAACGTTGAGAATCCCTGCTGTAGACAATACTGAACTAGATGGACCAATGGTCTGACTCGGTATACGTCAGCTTCCTATGTTCTTATGTTGTTTGGACTAGAGGAGCAGAGAGTAGGGGTGTGCAGGAATTGGTGTAGGCTGAACCGGTTCGCCACAGGCCAGGCTGGTTTGACTGGTCTGATCGCGAACTGAACCGACTTTCAAGCATGCAGAGGCCAGGTTATTTCCAGAGCAGCACCACTCCACAGTGGGCCAGGATCGGTAAGGAAGGGACCTTATAATCTACTTTTAGGTGTGTCTCGCTGCCCTCCACCTCTGGCTGCCCTTTAGAAGCCTTTTGTGAAGCCTTCCCCTTTGCTTGTAAAGGGGAATCCTCACCAGATTCACATTTACAAACCTGCCAAACTTCCATACTGGTTTGACCCGGTTCGGCTGAATGGACTGGACCACCCAGTCGGTTCAACCGAACCGGTTCTCAGAACTGTGGCCCAGTTCAAATTGATCTGAATTCGGAGCAAACCATGGAAACCAGTATGTTCCATGCATAACCCTACAGAAGAAAGACCCCCTTCCAAATCTCCTCTTTCCCCAAAAGAAGCAGACCTCACAGGCACAAGCAAAACAGATCTTCTGTTCAAATGGAGCCTGCCACTAGCTGAGCGATGCTGCATCTGTCGCGGCTGGAAGTTACTCTCTACGTGGGCAGCTCTCACATTAGGCACTGCATGGTTTTTCGATCTCGGTTTGAAGCTCTAGTATCAGCATGTACGTCCCATTAGTTTCTGCAGAAAGCTCCGACACATTACAGGCAAGAGTATCTTTTTAAGCCAGTATGCAAAGGGGAATTCTTTTGCATTGCTGAGAGATGTTTTGTTGGTTTGCTTTTTTTTTAAGCTTGTTATGGGAATCATCGCTGCAGAAGATGCTGTGCTCATAACAGCACAACGAGATTCTAACCAGGTTCAAATGGGCAAAAAATCCTACAAGCACCAGAGGCTGAATACTCTCAGACATAACTCCTACAAACACTTAGATTCACTCACTGCTGTTTGATAGACCTCGCATTCCACAACGTCTGCACCCCAAATGTGCTCCCAGGAAATGTCATTAATATGGTGCAGTTGTCAGAGTGTCAGATTAGGACTAGGGCAGGAATAGACCCTTCCTCTGACTTTGGATATAAGGAAGTGCCCTAGATCTTAGAACAAGAGTTCTCACACTTGGGACTCCAGATGTTGTTGAACTTCAGCTCCCATAATCTCTAGCCACAATGGCTGACCAATGTGGTTGGGGATTATGAGAGTTGAAGTCCAACAATATCCGAGTACCTAAGTCTGAGAATCCCTCAGTGAGGAAGATCGCTCTCCACTTGATGATGTCCATGAAATGACTTTAGGCCAGACACTGTAGCTCAGTGTAGGCTGTCTTGCAGGGTTGTTGTTTTCTTATGAGGATAAAATCAGGGGCAGATTGTGATCTGTGCTATCCCAAATTCTGTGGGGAAGGGGTGAAATAAAACTTTAATAGCAAAAATGATGGGATCTAACTGATGTAACTTCTTTCACAATCCCTAGTGATTCATCCTGGCAAGTGTCTAGGGCAATAAGGAGATATAAGGAGCAAAGGAAGCTGCTGTATACTGAGTCAGACCCTTGGTCCATCTAGCTCAGTATTGTCTACACAGCCTGGCAGCAGCTCTCCAAGGTTTCAGGCAGGAGTCTCTCCCAGCCCTATCGGGAGATACCGGAGAGTAAACCTGGAACCTTCTGCACACAAGATGCTCTACCACTGAGCTATGGTCCTATCCTCTAAGGGGAATATGTCCTGTCATAGCTCCTACCAGATTTAGAGGAGAAAGAGGGAGTTCATTGGGGTTGAATCCTTATCTGTAAAGGATTCACAGTAGGCTGTCACCATCTACTTTATTTTGATGTGGGGAAACCCACTCTCCATATAAGATTTGGGGGGGGTGTGTGTGGCAAAATCCTCCCTAAAGGGGTTGAGCAGTTGAGTAGTCACAGGCATGTGACTAAGGTGAACCCAAATGGAGAGTAGCACACTTCACCAACTAGGCTTTATTATTAGATTACAAGGAAAACAAGAGTATGCAATAAGAATTGTCTCTTCATAAAGCAGATTGTAAGATTTCACCAGCAGCTTCTCAGCCAGCTGCTTTCTCAGGGCACGCTTGGGACAGACTAAACAAAGAACAAAGCTTTATCTTCTTCTGCTGATGGCTGTGTGTGTAGCTCCCGCCCAATCCTTTGGATAGGTCCTTCTGTTTTGATTTTCCCGGGCTTTCCCCCTTATTAGGAAAGGCCCACCCTCCCGGCTGTTACTCTAAGTGAGGACTAGTCCTCCCTCTAAAGCCTTAATATCATTACATCCCCGAAAGGGACATACAAACTAGGAGTGTGCACAAAACTGGCTGGCCCAGATTGGTTTGAGTCTGAACCGGACCCAAACCGGACCGGGCCAGTTCAGTTCTCCACCCCCTCAAAAGCCCCCTCCTCGTTCGGTTTAGGGGGTTCATGTATTTTTTAGGGTTTTTTTTTTACTTTTTCCTCACCCCATCCGGGGGGCTTCTCCAAGGCCACTGGAGGCTCTCCAGAGTTCCCCCTTCCCTCTGCTGGCCTCTGTTACAGTAAAAATCACCCAGTCCTGGCAGCCTTCAGCCTGTTCTGGGGCTGTCCTGCATGGTGATGGCCATTTTGGAGGCCGCTGTGCATGCCCAATTGGCAACTGCATCAGCCCCCCCAAAAATGGCCAAGGGGGTTCACTCCAATACTGAACCTAACAAGGGGGGTGGGTAGGTTCAATATCAGACCAACGAACCAAAAACAGGTTAGATGCTGAACTTGTTTGACATTGAACCTGTTTGTATATCGCTAATATAAACCAGGGCCTACCCTGCTTAGCAAAGAGGACAATTCATGCTTGCTACTGCGAGACCAGCTCTCCTCCCCTAGTCTGATGATAAAGAGGGAAGACATGATGACCATCTTCAATAGCAACTTGCCCTAACAAGGAGAAGGAGCTTGTCTTGGATTCTTCATAAGAAACCAGTAACACCAGATTGACCTTCTAGGGCTAACTGTCTTTCAAGCCCAGGATGACTACAGGATGTGGTTTGAATGTCCCAGCTAGAACTGTCTGTAATTCCCTCAGTGACTAGCACTGTGTTCTGTTACAACCATTCTGAAAGAGCTGCAATGGCTACCAATTAGTTTCTAGGTCCAATTCACAGTGCTGGTTTTGACCCTGAAAGCCCATAACGGTCTGGGCCCCAGTGGTGGATTAAAGGAGAGGCAGAGTAGGCATTTAGGAACATAGGAAGCTGCCATATACTGAGTCAGACCATTGGTCTATCTAGCTCAGTATTGTCTTCACAGACTGGCAGTGGCTTCTCCAAGGTTGCAGGCAGGAATCTCTCTCAGCCCTAGGGAGGGAACTTGAAACCTTCTGCTCTTCCCAGAGCGGCTCCATCCCCTGAGGGGAATATCTTGCAGTGCTCACACATCAAGTCTCCCATTCAGATGCAACCAGGGCAGACCCTGCTTAGCTATGGGGACAAGTCATGCTTGCTACCACAAGACCAGCTCTTCCTACTGTGGGGAATTTGAGGAGCGGCAAATTTTTTTGCCACTCCTCAAATTCTGCCGCCCCTCTCTGGGGGCGACTTCTGCAGTGGGGGAGAGGAGAAAGTCTCCCTTTTCATCTTTTTTTTTTTTAAACCACTCGAAATTTCCCCTTTTGCCCTCTAAAGAACGCCGCTGCTAGCGGAGGGATGGGCTGCGGCAGTGGCAGATGCAGGGGGAGGGAGAGGGAGGAGGGCTGAAAATGGGCTGGACAGCGGAGAGGCCATGCTGTCACTCCGAGGAGAGGAGCTGGAAGGAGCTCGCCGCCGGGCAGTTGTGGCATTTTTGAAGGTTAAAAAGGGGACTCTCCTGTCCTCGCCCCCTGAAGCCGCTGCCGTGCCCCATCCCACTGCTGGCAGTGGTGTTATTTAGAAGGCAAAAGGGGGAAATTAATCCACCCCAGTTGGGCCCTGGATAGTAGAAGGACCACCTGCTCCCAAGTGTTTCTGCCCACTTGACAAGGTAATCAGAGGGGGCACGCATGCAGACAGTGAGCAAAGCTCGGTTGTCAAGCACGCAGGACGGGCCTTCTCAGACATGGCCCCCAGGCTTTGGGATGCTCCCCCGGCTGGCATCCGCTCCTCAGTCTCCTTGACAGCTTTTAGGGGGGGAGTAAATACGTGGCTCTTCCCCCGAGCTTTTAAATGAAAGTTTTGTTTTCACTACTGCTGCTTTGTGTTCGTTATATTGTGAACGGCTTTGAGATCATCTGCACTTTTGTATTTTAATTATGCATTGTTTTAATTATATTGTGAACCGCTTTGAGATTATTTTAATGGAAAGTGATATATAAATGGAACAATCAATCCATCCATCAATCAATCTCCCACAGTGCAGGAAACCAGGAGCCAGCTTCTGATCCACGGGGTTTTTGGACTGCGCCCAGCAATGTAATGTTCAGTGGCAACTCTAATGTGCAAAGTCTTCCTGAGAAAGTTTTTTTCAACTTTTCTCGGGATTCCTGCTAATGGTTGGCCTGAACAGAACCCCCCAATTTCACCTCCAGTTCCACTATATGCAAAATCCAGGGGCAGGTGTACTAAAGCTATGAGCTAAAGATCTGGAAAATCAGCTGAAGAGTATAGAAGACTGACTTCTTGTCACTGGGGTTCATTACCACATATGTTGACAGGTGAAGGGCATAGGACCAAAGGGATAGGGCATCCTGTCACATAATTTGAGTATTTCCATTAAGCAAAGTGTTAAGAAATTATACATTGCATTCATTTCATGACAAATGGTCAATTGAACCAAGACGGGCCCATATGCTCCAGTTGTCTCGAAATAAGTACCTATGGGGCTTAAATGGGTTGAATGGCACACCAGCCATGTAGCCCATTTGGGACGCAGCCATTTGCATCTTGTAGCACAGCAAAATGGCAGGTTTCCCCTCCCCTCCTGTTGAAACTCCATTTAAAATTAAAAAGGCATCTCAGAACTATGCTGGAAGCAACTGAGAGAAACTCTGACACCATTTTTGAACTTTAAACATAGACAAGTATGGACCCTCGGCAAAACACTGCAATATGTCCCTGGAGTGCATGTGTTACCTGAGCCTGAGCATGGTGAAAGCTTTAGGCATCTTTCCCCCTCAAAAGCAGAAATGTTTGTGATTGTCATGAGGAAGTATTCTTCTTTCTTGCTCTTTTTGTTCAAGATCTCCTTTCCCCCCAACCCCACCATGCCACTGTTCCATTAGCTCCACTCCTGGTTGTCTGTTAACTGTCCTCTGAGTCCCCAAACATTCCATTCCATTCAGGTATAGTTGAGTGGGGGGAGGGGTTTCCCTCTTAGAAAGTTTTCATTCATATTTTTGTGAAACGGATGTATCTGTGTGTTACTTTGAGTGTGCCGGTACCACCCTCTTACCCACAGATGCTCTGATTATGTGTCTGTAAGAATCATAATATTACCAGTTCTTTTAGAAATAGAGATCAGATTCTTCAGAAATAGATATAAGATATGAGGGGGCGCAACCCTGACCTGCTACAAGATGATCTCCTGGCCACTCTCTTCCAAAAATGAATAGGGGGGAATGAAAAACCAGGAAGAGGGCATTAGTCATGAGCCAAAAGTAGCAAGGTTTTCAGCTCCAAAAGCAAATGGAGGCATGAAATGAAGAGGTTTTTTTGCACTCACCCTCTAAGAAGCCAGAGCTGATATTGTCAGATTTCCTTAATGCTTGCCTTATTGTTTTGAGCACAACCCTGAAGTCATACAATCCTAATGAAAGATCCTGGCTAGAAGAGGAAGGGCACACATTCCTTGGATCTTGGAGCTTTGGAGAGGCTGAAAGTCAATAGTCATGTATAATGCAACATGTTTTAGAAACTTTCAGCCAGTGGCTTAGACAGATGCTTCTCAGAATAAGACCCAGCGAACTGTGACTGGAACTCTATGAAATGTTTTGCACAGAAAATGAATCTTCACGCACGTAAAGGAAGTACCTTTAGGGATTGGCATTGTCTGGTGGATCTTTCAAACAGCTGGAAATTTGGGAATAAAATTTCTGCTCACTCAAGTCATCAAATGAGTGACACAGGCCTAACTCTCTCCTTTTTTAAAAAAATTGGCATGTCAGAAAGCAAGAATCGGAACAAAGAACTGTATAACATAAGGCCTGTTGTCATATGAGGAAGACAATCTGGCCAGGAAAAGGAAGGGGGAAACGTGTTCAAAGCTGCAAAGAATCAAATTGGAAGCTTAAACAGTATTTTCCAAAGTATTATCCTTGTACATTCTTTTGCAATTCTTGCAAATATTTCCTAAGTCAATATGTCCAAGGTTGTGGTTTCAGTGTGCTGGGATCAGCTGGAACTAGGAGTGCTTCTGGTCCATGCCAAACATCCACCAAACCTTGCATTCTGTTTCTCACAGTAGTTCACTGAAAAGCCTATAAGCAAGCAATAGCACTTCCAAGTACCTTCTCCGGATACTGGATGTGTGCTGGTGGCTTTTACAGTAGGAAACTGCCTAATACTGAGTCAGACCACTGATCCATCTAGCTCAGCATTGTCTACCAGGCCTGCTCAGCTTGCCCCCTCCAGCTGGTTTTGTACTACAACTCCCATAATCCTATCCACAATTGCCAATAGCCAGGGATGATGGGAATTGGAGGCCAACATTTGCAGGAGGGCCGAAGTTGAGCAGCCCTGGACACTGACTAGCAGTGGCACTCCAAGGTTTCAGGCAGGTGTCTCTCCCAGCCTTACCTGGACAGAGATGCTGCCAGGGAGTGAACTTGGAAACTTCTGCATACAAGCATGCAGATGCTCTTCCACTAAGCTTACAGTGGCTAAGGCCCCATATCTTACAGAGCTCACACATAAAAGTCATTCACACAACCAAAACTTGCCCAGCCAGGGGAGGGCTGGCAGGGAAGGCAGCATCCTTCCCCTTCCCCCATATGACTGGTGTCACTTCTGGGCTTCCAGGGCCACATGCCCATATGGCACATGAACACTCCGGGAGTCGCAAGAGGGTGAGGGGGAAACAGGCTGCAGCCTCCCACATCCCACATTGCACTGCACAAGGAGTGTGGTGCATTGGGGGATTTCCCTACTGCCAGGAGCTCTTGCTGCTCAGCTCTATGGATGATCGCAGGCAGCCTGAGCGTTCACATGGCCAGGGAGTGGGGTAGAAGGGTGTGCTTGTGCCCTTCTACCTCACTATTAGCCCAGCCCAGGAAAAAAACCTGGGCTACCCTGGTGCAGAGCGCCAGGATCAGGACTGATCCCAGTGCTCCACATGACCAGCCCTCCCTGGGTAGGACTGTGCAAGCCTGGGTAGGGCTGGTCGTGTGAATGACCATATCGTTTCCCATCCAAATGCAAACCAAGGTGGACCTTGCTTAGCAGAGGGGACAAATCATGCTTCCTACCACGAGACCAGCGGCTCTTCTCTGTCCTCTTTGGGCTCAGACATGGCCCCACCCCTTGGCTCTTTCTGACTTTCCTGGCTTTAAATGCTTTCAGGTTAGGCAGAGGTGCACCTTGGTAATTCTGGAGCCTGGACCTAAAGGCCTTTGGAGCCCCAACCCCCACCCCCGCTCCCCTGGCTGCAAGTTAAGCATCATTTTTTAACACGTGCATTCTTGAAAGCACAATCCACACCACCCAGGACAGACTAAAGATGATTTGGGGGCCTCAAGGGTTGTGGAGACTCTGGACTCTGAAGTCCAGGGGTAAGAGCACCTCTGAGGGTAGGACTGGGTCACTTGCCCTATTGCCATCCATTCCTGCTTCTGTTGCTCACTTCTGTTTCTCTGTCCATGTCCATTACTCCTCCAACACGGGCTACTTGGCTGGATGGAAATATGCCACCTCCAAGGTCAGAGGCAGCATGTCACTGAATGCAACTTACCATGGGGCAATGAAGGAGATGGGGCCTGCCTTCATTGCCTGCTTGCTGCCCTCCCAGAGGATCTGGTTGGCTGTTATGGGAAACAGAATGCTGGACTAGATAAACCTGACCTGATCCAGCAGGGCTCGTGTGGTTTCTGCCCCTCTCTATCATATTCTGCTCCTAAATAGCTCTTCCTTTTGTCTCCAGCTGCCCCTTCATGTCTGGAATTCTCTCCTTGAACACCTATATGGGGGAAACCTATCTTCCTTCACACCAATCTTCAAAACAACAACACCACATCTCTTCCTTGAAGACCTACCCCAACTGAAACAAAGGGCAGGTTCAGACAACCCATGGCAAGTAAGTTGGTGGGGACTGCCTGTTCCCAGCGAGCACACACTCCTGGCACAAGCAGCTACCTACTTCTGCTTCTCTCCATGTCATCTGAGCCCATCTGTTGGGAGCTACCAGAGTGGCAGCCACAAGATTCACCCCGGTCAGGGGACAGGCCTGGCCATGGCCGCAAGCACACCTCCTGATGTCCCGGACTGAGTCACGGGACATGTACTGGAAGCATTGGCCAGACACTCTCAGGGCCAGCCCCGAGAGAAAAGGGTGAGGGTGTTGCTTGTGGGTGGGATGGTGCATGACCCTGTGGGAGCTGAGGACAGTTCTGGCAGAAGGCCCACCCTGCGGGGAGAGTGCCTGGTATGCCTCAATCTGCTTAAGGGCTGCTTGGCCTATCTATCTATCTATCTATCTATCTATCTATCTATCTATCTATCTGAAGCATTTAATATACTGCCCACTCCAAAGACTGTGGGCGGTATACAATGACATGTAAATAAATCAACATTAAAAATTACATTCAAAAATTACATTCTAAATTGCAAACTAAAACAGATAATGGAAAGGAACTAGAGTAAACAACAAGGCAAATGCCCAGCGGAAAAGAAAGGTCTTCAGTAAGGATTTAAAGACTGGTAAAGAGGGGCCTAGAGGAATCTGAAGGGGAAGAGAATTCCAAAGAAGTGGTGCAGCAACCGAAAAAGCCCTTTTCAGGAACCGACAAAAGGGCCATCTGAAATGATCTAACAGGACGGGATGTAACTGGATGGGAGAGGCAATTCTGTAGGTAAACAGGTGCCAAGTCCCACACGGCTTTGAAGGTATGAATCAGGACTTTGAATTGAATTTGGAAGCGAATGGGTAACCAGCAGAGCCAGCAACTGATGAGGGCAACAGAGCCTCTGGAAGAGAGCTGGTGGTTGCCCTGGGACTTGTGGGTGAGAACCTGATAGGGGCAGGGGTCTAGGGTGATATCAATCTCCCCTCCTGCACAGAACAACTCTGAGGCCAGCTGGAAGCCCTAGAGTCAGGACGCTAAAGGGGCAGCAGGGAGCTGGCAGACCTCACACCTTCAATATCTGGTTGCTGAATAGCAGATCCCAACACCACCCACCATCTGTAACCTACATTTGAAGTTGAGCAGCAGATGGTGGATGGTGGAGAGAAGTGCTGCTCAAGAACCGGACATTGGTGGGTTTGGTTGACAAAGAGATGAGCAGAAGTAACTGCTCATGCTAAGAGGATGTGCTCCCTGGGAACTAGCGATTCCCACCAACTTGTCACAGGCCATCTGAGCCCACGCTATTGTTATCGTTGCCTCTCTTTCCCCCCGCCTCACTCTACTTTTTGTCCCCGCAATGCTGAAATTAGGCTATAAGCTCCATGAGTCATCTTGTGCTCACATTGTTCTGTAAAGCACCATGAACATTGATAGTCACCATAAATATTATTTAGCCCTGTGTGCTTGGATATACCTTCTTTGTTTTCTGTTAAAGCTAGAATTCTCTTTGGGCTGGTTCACACAGTAAATTCTTCCACTGCGAAAGCTTCTAGAATATTTCTGTGGAGATATTTGCATGGCAAAGCCTCATATGAACACAATCTTCCATGGACAGAGCCACCACGTTTGAAGGAGAGGTCACGACCCAGGCTGGCAGTCTCTCCTGAGAAAGCCTCTTTCTTTACATGCTCATGCAACAAACCCAAACGTGCATGGCCTGTAGTCAGAGAGCAATTGGCCACATTGGAATGCACTTGGTGCAGCCATTTTGTGGCAGATATTCTGCTCTGGGTTCATCAGCTAGGCAATCTGTCCCTTGGCTCCCATAATCAGAACACATTAAATTCCGGTGGTGGTCCAAAGCTGTGATTTATGACAGCATTTCACAGTAGATGTCTTAAGAACAAGTACACTTGAGGGTTGGGAGGAGGTGAGGGAGAAAGTGAGTCTGAAAACTTTTCTAAAAACAAAAAGTTGCCTTTGGTCCCTTGATTGCTCAGGTGGGAGTGCTGAATAATGGCATGGTCATCCTGCCATTTCAGTCTTCCAAATTTTTCACCCACACAATGTGGATTCAGAGACACAGTTCACAAGTGGAGCAGATGTGCTAATTTTGCCTCATTATAAAGTAGCCTTGCACAACTTTGAGCCTCCAGCTGGTGTTGGACTACAACTCCCATCATCCGCGGCCACCGTGGCCAATAGTCAGGGATGGTGGGAATTGTCCAAAGTGTGCCCTTAGAAAGAAACCACATCCAAAAAGTATCAGAGGAATAAGGAGTTATTCCGATTGGAACTCTATTCTCATGGATCGTCCATTCTTGAGCTTCAGTTTCATGGAATATCAAAGTGGCTAAGACAGAGAGGCATGGACTACAGAGTTCAAATTTTGCCTCCACCATGAATGTACTAGGTAGCTTCAGTTAAGGCATTTGCTTACCTCCACCCCTGCAATATGCAGGATAATAATTATTGGCTAATTCACATGCTTCTTCTGAGGTTTATTGAGAATCTATGTTAGGCTCTTAGAACACACTAAAGTACAATATGCATGCAAATTATTATTGCACACAATATACTTGCATAACCTAAGGCGGTAAGTAGTGAAGGGCAGGCTTCCCATAGCTCACATTGGATTGGCTCAGAAAGACGTTGAACTGTTTCCCCAAAGAATCAGGCACTAGCTTGACTTACTTTTGAACAAATCCAAATTCAAGACTCCAACCCCCTCACCATTTCCAAGCCATCATTTTCAAGAACTGTGGAGGGTAGGAAAAGGACTGTGCCATCCCTGGCAGCTTATGATAGCTATTTGTCCTTACTAGGCGATTTGCAGGCTGCAGCCTTGTTTTATCTATCCCTTCAAATCAAAAGGAAGTGGTCTTGCAGTTGCAAGCATGAATTGTTTCCTGCTAAGCAGGGTCCTCCCCAGTATTCATTTGAATGGGAGAATACATGTGTGAGCACAGTAATATATTCCCCTGAGGGGATAGGGCCATAGCTCAGTGGAAGAGCATCTGGATGCCTGCGTGCAGAAGGTTCCACGCTCCCTCCCTGACATCTCCAGAACAGGGAGGGGAAAGACTCCTGCCTGCAACCTCAAAGAAGCCACTGCCAGTCTGTATAGACAATACTAAGTGAGATGGTCTGTCTTGGTAGGAGTCATAAGAACATAAGAACAGCCATGATGGATCAGGCGCAAGGCCGATCTAGTCCAGAAGCATCCTGTTTCTCACAGTGGCCCACCAGATATTGCTGGAACCCACAGGTAGGAAAGGAGGGCATGCCCTCTCTTCTGCTGTTACTCCCCTGCAACTGGTACTCAAAAGTGTCCTGCGTTTGAGGCTGGAGGTGGCCTACAACTCTCCGACTAGTAGCCATTGATAGACCTCTCCTCCATGAAGTTATTCAGACCCCTCTTAAAGCCATCCAAGTTGTTGACTGTCACCACATCTTGTGGCAGAGAATTCCACAAGTTGATAATGCGTTGTGTGAAAAAGTATTTCCATTTTTTAGTCCTGAATTTCCTGACAATCAATTTGATAGGATGGCCCTTGGTTCGAATGCTATGTGAGAGGGAGAAGAATTTCTCTCTATCCACTTTCTCCACACCATGCATGATTTTATAGACCTCTATCGTGTTTAACTGCAGTCATCTTCTTTCTAAACTAAATAGCCCCAGGTTTTGTAGCATTGCCTCATAAGGAAGGTGCTCTAGGCCCCTGATTGGCAACAGGTTGGCAACAGGCCTATAGTTGCTCATCTCTGAGGGATCTAATGCAGGCTTCTTAAGAAGAGGTCTAATAATTGCCTCCTTAAGACAAGGAGGCATCCTGCCCTCCCTCAGAGAAGCATTTATTATTTCTACCAGGCCGCCTACAACAGCCTCCCTGCTAGATAGAACAAGCCATGTTGGACAAGGGTCAAGAGAACAAGTGGTAGGCCTCACCGCTCCAAGCAGCTTGTCCACATCCTCAGGAGTCACAAACTGAAACCTCAGGAGTCACAATGGCATGGCATCATGGCAACGTAAGGCATGCAATGCTGCAAACTAGTTCTCTCTCTCTCTCTCTCTCTCTCTTCAATGAGGCAGAAAGGCAGAATGGTGAATGAGTAACTAACTTGTTGACTGAATTGAAACCCCCTCTTTGAACTCAACTTCCTTGCCCCTTCTTTGACCCTTCCCTTGGCCAATGTAGGGTCAATAAAAAGTGGCAAGAAGAGATAAAAGAGCCAATGGGGAACAAGGAGGGAATCGTCAGCAGCCCGTGCTTTAGGTCACCGATCAGAAGGCTGGAAGGGCAGGAAATTCAAAGAGATGTCAAACACAAAATGGAGACTGACTCAGAGATCACCACAAAATGGAGGTCTGAAACAACAAAATGTTTTGTAGCTGAAACAGGGACGTTTTGTTTTGTATACAAAACTTTCGTATTTGGAAAATGGGTGTTTCATTTTGTCTACAAAACACCCGAAACGGGCTGTTTTGGGTACAAAACATTTTGTATCCTAAACATTTCGTACATCTCTACTAGATGGACTAATCTTTACTGTGTTCCAGTGTTGCCATTGATTTCAACAGGGAGAAGCATTTGGGGGCCTCTAATGTTTGCTTCTCCTTTCAGCTCAGCATGATTAAGCTCAAGGTTGCAAAATCCCCCCACATTTCTAGCAGCATCAGGATATATCACTTACTGATATTTCCAACTAACTGTTTCAAGATCAACTTTCCCCATATAGCAAAAATAAAGAGCTCCCCCTTTTCCCCTTCCAGGGTTGTAATGAGAACAAATGGAAGTGACCTTACATTGTGGGACACTCCTTATAGTGTTTGAATGAGATTTTCATTACATTGCAAATCCAGCAAGCATGCATTAGAACATCCATAAAGTCTTTGTGAAAGGCTTAATAGCTAAAGCAAGCTATTGAAATTAGACCATCGTTCCATAATTGAACTCCCTTTCTATTGCTTACTAGGCTTGTGCAAAGTCGGGTCGATAAAATGGGACAGGATCCAATTTTACCATAATTGGAGGGGTTCAGAACTTAAACACCCCATTTCCGTTCGGGCTTCTCGACCCCTTTCAGAAAAATATCAGAGCGGTGAGAGGTGGTTTTTTTGTGGTTGTTTTGGCAATTGTGGCTGGAGGGGGGAAACCCCAGCTTCTGCCCTCCCTGCCCACCTACCTGCCCGCCCTTATATTATTTTTAGATTTTTAAATCAAGTTATTTGGCCAATTTGTCATTTAAATTTGCAGCCACCAGCCAATTTCCGAGTTTCTCCTGAGATTCTCTGGTGTGAGGTAACAGCTCTTTAGACTTACTGATGCTACCTCAGTTCCCCGATGACTCTCTGGTGTTGTGTTAATTTTCTTTCAGTTTCACAGTGAGTACCACAATTACTTTTTTTTTAAAAGTATTTTAGTCTGTCTCCAAACCCTTTCCTGACCCTGATCCTGCCTCAAATCCCAACTTCGACCTGACTCCATCCCCAAATTTTGGATGGGTCCAAACAGACACTGAACCAACATCTTCAGGGTCTGATTTAATTGGGACCAACCTGATTTAGAATGTTATGCTCATGCACAGGCCTATTGCTTACCCACACAATGAGATTTTTAAAACTGATTTTTATTGAATAAATATATAATTTTTTAAAACTTGGACAATCTATGTGAAGTACAGTAGAACTTCCCCAGTGGCTCGTGGACTCCTCAGAGACAACTTTGGACTTGACACAAACAGTGCTGGACTTGATGGAACTTGGTCTGACTGACACCAGTCCTGTTTAGACCAATCACAAATGTAAGCGCTCAATTTTTTTCAGTTGCATTTCACAGTTCAGGTGAAATGTCCAGGCTTTGAAATTTGACACAGATGGGACTTTCTTTATTGTCATCCTTTTACTCCAGTAGTGTGAAGTTGAAAGCAGCAGAGAACATTAATCTCCATATCTGGAAAGATGCCTTTAATAATAAAAGGATTAAAATTTGCATCTCCAACAGAGATCATCACAGCTTGGGTTGTTCTAATTTTAATTTAAGATCAGACCTGGTAGTGCTGATGGTGGCTAGGGTGTCTTCTTTCCATTACTCAGCAAAGCAATGCTTATCTAGTTCCACCAAGATTTGTCTGAAATGCAATGTTCACTTAGTCACTTAAGCAGGTTTGCATAAATTTAGTGAAGAACGTAAATGAAACCACACAACTCCTTGGGAGTCTTGGAAGCTGCTACTCATTTTGTTTGCCTCAAGGGTGTATAGATTGTATGACAAACCCTACATCCTCTTTTCCTGAAACCCATCAAGCAGGTGCCAGCAACTTTCATAGGGGCTTTAGAAGCACCTTTGATCAACACTGCAACCTCCTCACCCAAGAATTATCTGCTATTTTTCATGAACGCTGGCTTGTGTTCTCATATTCTGCTTAACCTCCTTATTTGTCATCCTGTTCCATCTTAATGCAGGACTTCTTTGAAGGCTGGGCATGTTACTACCTTACCCTGTTGGGTCTGATCTTATCTATATATTTATTTCTTCTAGGCATACCCATTGCTTATCCCATGTGTGGCAGCTCTTGCAAGAGCTCGCAAGCAGCTGCCGATTAGCGTCGGGGCAGGGGAGAAAATAGGGATGCGGCTGCTGGTGCACCTGCTGCTGGGAGCAGGTGGTGGCAGGCCAGCCTGGCAGCTAGGAATTGGGGGTGGGAGGAGGTGGCGGTGGACCGGCTTTCCAGCTGGCCCACCAGCCAGAAACTGTGGGCAAGCGAAGAAGCAGGCTGCTCCCACATGTGGGTGGCCGGCCGGCAGGCAGGAGGAGATGACGGTGGGAGCAGGAGGTGGCAGGCCGGCCTGGCTGGTGGAAACAGGCGGCGGTGGGCTGGGCTGGGCCGGCCACTGGGAGAAGGCGGCGGGAGACTGGGCCGACCACCAGGAACTGGAGGGTGGGAGGAGGTGGTGGGCTGGCTTTCCAGCCGGCTGGCCCTCCAGCCAGAAACTGCGTGGGTGGGGGCAGGAGAAGCGGGGCGGTGTGGGAGAAGCAGGTCGGCAGATGTGTAGATGCTCTGTGCCCGGCCCAGCTAGTATTAAATAAATCACAATTTAAGGATCTCAGTTGAAACATAGGAAGTGGCCTTATTCTGCATCAGACTGTTGGTCTGCCTGCTTCAGTATCGTCTGCACTGACTGGCAGCGGCATCTCCAAGGCTGCAGGCAGGAGTTTTCCCCAGCCCTACCTGCTGTTGCTGCCAGGGATTTAAACGGCATGCATATCAGATGTTCTACCACTGAGCAAAGGACCCACCTCAGCAAAACTGTGGACATTCCGGATAGCATCCTTTTCTTATTAAAGGTATTTTTCCAGAGGTGGGAGCTGACATCTTCTGCTCTTTTCAACTTTACCCTATTTACCGGAGTCAAAAGAGTAAGAGTGGAGGAGGCCTCATCCATGTGCACGGATGAGTCAGCAAAACCCCAAATTCGTTTTCACTCTCCCTAGTGAAAAAGAATTTTCACTAGAAGCAAAACCAGAGGGTCATCTGGCCAAGGGTGGAGGAGGGCCTGATGCAGCCTCTGCCTTGATGAATCCCTTCCTGCTGAGTCCAGCGCCTCCGTGAGTGTGGAAATGCGGCTCTAATATTTCCAGCCAGTAGGTGGCACTAGCAATTGCTGGTAGGGAGGCAGAGTCTCTTCCTTCTTCCTGCCTGTACTTCTTGTCGAACTTGTCTCTTCCTGTTACACAATAAAGTAGTCTTAGACTAAAATGGCTGCCTTCCCCTGAGCTCCATGACACAGTGCAAGTGCTGTGGAGGCTCCATTCTCAAAGTTTGGAAGGGTAACCTAAGACTACAAGAGGGCCAGAGACTGAAAGTTCATTTGTGACTCCCCACTCCCTTGTGCACAATCTCTCTCTCTCATATATATATATATATATATATATATATATAGAGAGAGAGAGAGAGAGAGAGAGAGAGAGAGAGAGAGAGAGAGATTAACATTTGTAACATTCACCATTATAGAGCACATTAAGATATTATGAAATTGACATACAACCCAATATTATTGGATTCATTTGCAAAGCACAAGAATCCATCAACATGTAGGATTCTCTTTTCGATTTCATCAACCGAGATATAAACATCAAACACAAATTTAAAGTCTGGCTGAGCCAATAAATTCTCTTTGCTGCTACTGGCTGTGGTTATGGCTGCATGGTCTCACCCTCCAACATGTCTATCTGCCAAGGCATTTATCTGCTTGGAGCAGTGGCAGCTCGGGAACGTGCCTCCGGGGGGCGGCGGGAGGCAGCTATAACAGTAAAGTGATTTGGTGCTCACCTCCACCGCCGCGGCACCTGAACGCTATTTGGAGCCACAATGTGCCACCCAGCGGCCCCTACGGTGGGGAAGCGCCTCCGCCACGCACCTGGCCACTGGCGGGGGCTCGGCTCCATGGTTCAGGTGCTGCTGCGGCGGAGCTGAGTCCCGAATTACTTTATTCTTAAAGCTGCCTCCCACTGCCCCGCCAGGGGCGTGTGACTTACATTCTGTACAGGGAGCCATTGAGCTAAGGGAGAGGCACAACATTCAAACACCCTGCCTGCACTGCTTCCAAAGGCGAGGAGGCTCCATGCCTTCCAAGGAGTGCATCATTGGCTCTCTTATTGGGAATGACGGAGCACTGTTGTGAGTGTGATGGCACTCTCCTTAGGCATGGAGCTGCCCTGACTTCAGAAGCAGCATGGGCGGAGTGTAGAGCGCCCGAGAAGGAGCAAGCACATCTTTTCCTTGGATTGGTAGCTCACTGCACAGAATATAAACCAATCAGAGCAGATCCCATCCCATTAAGCCAATGGAACAGAAAATGGAGACAAGACAAACCCACAGAGCTGCATCTTGGAATGAACTACAATGCCCCCCATTTTCCAGCATGTGGTGAAATGGGGATTGGGGGGAGTTCAGACTTTTTCAGGGGCCAAATGGGGTCGTTTTCCTCTCTCTCAGCAGCAGGCAGACATAGCATCATTCTGGCAGGAATTGTGGGGGGTTTAAAAAATATCTCCAGCTGCCAAGAGGAACATCATCACCATAAGGACCGTCTTTATCTCTCCAAATTACCCCAATGCCCATCCTGTTTTGCTGCCTCCTTGGGAACTTTTGGATGAACCCTGATTTTTACTGACCAGTTTTACTGCCCTGGAAGGAAAAGGATCTGATCATTTCAGATAGCAGCTTTTCACAGTTGATATGATACGTAACATGAAACTGGAAGGGGCCGAGCCCATAGTTAATTTTTCAAAGCATTGCAGATATTCATCCAACCACAGTCTGGCAACCACCATCTTCAGGGCAGGGGAGCCCCTCTATCTTCCTGGTCCACTGAGGCAACTTCCCAGCAAGCTCCGTAGCACTCACATCGCCAGACTGTGGGCAAGGTGTCAGTACATCTCCAGGGGTGGCATCCAATGGCCATGATTTTCAAGGGGGCATGCCAAGCATGATCATCCCTTTTCAGAATGGTCTGCCCACCCTCAGCAGGGAAAGGGCATATCAATCCCTTTACATGCCATGCCGCGCAAGCCCATTTCCTGACAGCTGTTTCACTACCATTCTCCTGAGAGCTCAGAAACAAAACTGTCTCACCCAAGCACAATTTCTGGTGGTGGTGGTGAATCTTGAGGGGCACCATTTTCCTGTTACTCAGGAAAGGGAAGGGAACATGATGACTTCCTAGGAGGGGATATGTATATGAGGGAATGCAAAGGATCCTGAGGTCTGGCCTGCTGTGACCAAGGATGCTCTTGCGAGGGCTCACTCTGGCAAAGCAGTCTATGCAGACCAAGCCACACTCCTGCCCCTGTGGCAACTTGCCACCAGTGGACTAGCACTCTTATAAGAGGGCCAGTCTACTGGGGAGGGCAGGGCCTTAGGCTCACCAAAGCCTTCAGTCTTCCGTTGGACTGTCTGCTCATGAGTTTGAGTTAAACCAGCAAAGGGGGCCAATTGCATGGTTAATGAAAGAAAGGGCCTCCCACTCTCTCTGGTTAATGAAAGACCTTTTGCACAGCGACCCTCTCCTCTCTAGGGAAGCCTTTCATGCACCCAAATGAGATTTTGACACTCCGTGTGTCTAGGCATAGCTGAGTGGGTAGACTAGGGAAACACTGGGACCAGGGATGGATCTTCACTCTCATTCAAATTTCCTGGATTCAGACTGGTGTTGTGCTATATACACATCTGCCATCGTGGGAAATCATAGGAGAGGGGAGCCCCAATTTCCAGCAACCCCAGGAGAGTGGAGTCACCACTCTGGGGAAAACCAAAGGTGGACATGTTCAAATGGGAGGATGGGCTGGCAGAGGGCATGCTTTGATTGCCTCTTCATGGCTGTCACCAAGACAGGGAGACCGGTTGCTGGGGTACTGTCAGGTATATAACCTCTGCTAACTGGGCAAAGAGGCACCTTTTTAACATGGTAATTCTCTTTATTTAGTAGGGGGAGAGTAACTGGCCCTATCCACCCCCAGCACAGTACCTCCAGTGACACATAAATATTTGTTGTTGTTGTTTCTTGTACAGAGCAACCTGGTTGGGTAGCATCTGCGATGCAGCCCTCATGGCCTGACACTGTCCTGAGAGAGCCGTCCATAGGAGAAGGGGATGTCATCACACATTCCTAGAGATACTGCCCAACACCCCTGTCCCCACAAATGGTTATCCTTATGAGTTGTGAAGTGGTATTCCCGTGGCCTTACACACTTATGAGTGAGCAGTACACTCAGGAGCAGCATCCATCCTCATAAGATATGAGGAATTAATCCGTTCAGTGGGACAGTGCTGATCCTGCTGCCTGGCCCATCTCATGAGTAAGCCTAGGGACCATACACATTCCCCCAAGGGGAAGGGGCTGGACCTCCCTTCCCCAACATAATTGTGCAAAAAATAGACCTTAGCCATTCAAGAGTTCCTGGTCAGGGCTGCCTTTTAAACCCAACCCAGGGTATCACTACCTTGCCATATGTTGCTGTCCCAGCACTCTAATGAGGTATGTTTATGTACATACATCTTTGTTTTCGGAGAGCAAAGCACGTAGTGCCCGTCTTGCCATCCTGTACCTTTTCTCTCCTGATTGCCAGGAGTGGGGAGCAAGGGACAGAGGGCATGCCCCTGTGTGACTTTGCCATTTGACAGGTTGGCAGGCTTGGGAGGAAATGTGGCAACTGTTTCTGGGCAACTGCTTTGTTGAATCTGAGGCAGGGGGTGGGGTGTGTGCTCAGAGAGGTGGCCTGCAAGAAGTGCCACAGACATGTAGTGGGCTCAATCCCAGGTGGGTCTATGCTGCCATCTCTATGATTACAGCACCAGAAAGTGAATGAAACTGTGGTTTTGGTGCAGTCTGAGTTTAGAACTGCCATTCAAAAACTTGCCATCAAAAAACCTCAGGCTACAGTGGTGAAACTCACTACAAACCAAAAGTTCAAATTGGAATTTGGTAAGACAAATCTCAGGTCGCTTTTGCCATGAAGCTGCAGCTGCATATATTTGGAAGTAACAGGATTCCAACTTCTGCCCTATTTAACTGTGGTTTTGTATTACATGTGAATGCGGCCATTAGAGATGTGCACAAAATGAATTTTTTTGATTTGTTTTGAATTTCAATCAAATTCTGAAAATTCACTTCAGATTCAAATCAGATTCAAATTTGGTCTGAAAATTCAATTTTAATGATAATCACATTTGAATCAATTTGACCCTGTTTGGGTGCCTTTTCAAACCAATCAGGGGGCCTGAATGGTTTTTTAAAAGGTGCCAAATGGCTCTCAAATTATGTATGTATGTATGTATGTATGTATGTATGTATTTATTTATTAGATTTATATACCGCCTTTCTGAAACGGCTCAGGGCGGTTCACAACAAAATCGAATCAAATTTTGAAAATTCATTTTGAATTCTAATCAAATTGCCCTTTTAAGAGGTGATTCAATTTGAATATAAATCCCTCAAATCACACAGATCTGAGTCAAATCAATTTGAATTGATTTGCACATCTCTAGCAGCCATGGTCTCTTTTATGTGTGAAGCCTGGGACATTCCCCCCACCCCAGGTCCTGGACTATCATATGCCACCCTATCCAGTACTTTAAACCTAATATGAAAAGAAGTCATTCAGCAGGGACCATTTTTCCTAGTCCTCATATGACAAGGTGAAACTGCAAAGAGGCAAATTTAATAGAACTTATAATTTATTTTGTGCTTTCTAAATGTTCAAAATGCTTTACAGCATTAGCTGACATGATGAGGAAAATTACTCAAAGTAGTCCCCTTGAAATTAAAAGGACAAATTAGGTAATGCTTATCAATAGTGGCATAGAAATTGTTTAAAGTAACAACGCAAAGCCATTGCACATGCCCCATTCTTCCATTGGCGGGTCACTGCACAGTATGTAAGTCAGTGACCCTTTGAAAAACTATCTATCCCAAAAATATATATTGGGGCCATTCATTCTAATGATTAGCTATCAACATGCTGGTCTGGGGAGGGTAGGAGAGACGACCTTCCTTCCCTCTTCCTGTATCTGGAGTGCCACCACTGCTGCTGTTGTGGCTGGAAAAGTGGGCTGTTTTTTAAGTGAAGGGGAGATGGATTTTGTGGGAGCAGGAATCTGAGTAAGGAGGGTAAACCAGCAACTTTTCTTCTTAGTAGAGAAGAGCTGGTCTTGTGGTAACAAGCATAACTTGTCCCCTTAGCTAAGCAGGGTCCACCCTGGTTGCATATGAATGGGAGACTTGATGTGTGAATACTTTGAGATATTCCTCTCAGAGGATGGAGCCGCTCTGGGAAAAGCATCTAGGTTCCAAGTTCCTTCCCTGGCAGCATCTCCAAGATAGGGCTGAGAGAGATTCCTTCCTGCAACCTTGGAGAAGCTGCTGCTAGTCTGTAGACAAAACCGAGCTAGATGGACCTACGATCTGACTCAGTATATGGCAGCTTCCTATGATCCTATGTTCTCTGTCTCAAATTTTAATCTGTGTTAGAGAAATAATTTGAGCTTTTCGTTCTCTTCTTTTACTTAAGATATGTACTACTCAAAGCTTAATCTGGCCTAGAGTCAGTGAATTTTACTGTGATATCCCCATCTCCTCAGTGCAACAGAAGCCCATTATAGAGAAGATTAATTCTAGAAAAGAGGATGCCAGTGCCTCAGAGAGACTGGAAGAGGACTCATGCAATCCAGAGGAGGTCCCTTGAGTTGTACATGGCCTTCTTACATTTGGTCTGAGGCTTCCAGTGTTTCAACAGCTGCCATCTCCATGCTGGAGGCCTTGGTATATGCACAGAGAAGCCTAGCTACGAATGAGACATAGACTGAACGCTATGCTCACATCTGTAGCCATGGCTTGAGCACCATTCCTAACCCCCTTGTCTTTCTTTTTTCTGACTTGATCTAATCACGACCTGATTTTAAATGCTAACCCATCAATGTCAGAAACCGCAGTCAAGCACACCCTGTCCCCAAAGCGCAACCTTTTCAACGTGATGGCTCATTAATAACTTAAAAGGGATGATGGGATGGATACTATTTATAGGGCTTTCTCGGACAGGCCTGCCAAAGGAAGGGGAAATTAACATGGAAAAATTGTCAACTGGAAAACATTAGTGTTTATCAACAGATCAGTTAAGCTCCAGCTACTGTAAACTCAGCTTTTAGCTAAATAAAATGTATTAGCAATGACAGTTGTTGGGATGCCTCATTTGGTTATCCGGCTTCCCCAGGACCAGTGGTGATGGAATGGAAAACTGAAGGTCGGTGATCTTATTTTTCCCGTCGTTCTCCCTCGCCCTCCCTTGACACCTGCCACGGTTCCGACGGCTGCTGCATTCTCCAAACATTACGGCGACAGTGTTCATGAAGTGGAAACGCAGCACCGAATGCTCATGAAGTCAATTAAGTGTTAATTAGCTTTGACTGAGGGGGCACAAGTCTCCGGCAAGCTAAATAAATGTCAACGCGATGACGACCGATAGCAAAAATTAGGTGTATGAATGCTGGACAACCCAGAGGAAAGTGGATGATTTAGGAAGCGGGGGAGGTGATTGCATTCCCTTATAATTCTTTTAACAGTCCCATCCTATAAATCTTTTTTAGAGAGTCATAGAAGCATAGATTAGAAGGGAATCAATGGATCAACTCCAAACCTTCTGCTCTGAGGCAGGATAAACTGTACATCACTGTATGCTCCAGTGTTCTATATTTACCCAGCAACACTGTCCTGAATTTTGACACACACACCCTTTGTAAATCACTCTCATTATTTGGCCTTTTAAAGAGGTTTGGGGGAGAGCTTCAGTTGCTAGACTGCCGTTCATCAGGCTCCACACCCCAATTCCTGGATGTCTAGGAGTTAAACTTCCTAGTTAGGGTAGATAGATCTTAGCTGTGGTACATGAGCATGTAAATGCACACATGGATGCTTAGTCCTCATGTGGGGCACAGCCTGCCCTTTCACAACCTACAAGTGGTGAGGTTGATTCTGAACAGATTGCAGTTCTGTTTTTCTAATATCCCATTAATCAAAAGAACAAAGACTCAAGCACTTTTATGTCATATCTGTGCTCTGATATCTGCACACTCATGCATGTTTTTGTGTGACTGACTGTACCTACATTAATTTCCAAAGTGTACCAGTCCCTCAAATGGAGGGCACAGAAAAGAAGTGTGCCTATGTTCAACATCATATGTGAATAACGTTTTTGTGTACAGATTTGCACCTGTGCATTCGTTGTATGAGTGTTGAACATAATGTGTGTATAGGGCTCCTGTTTGCTTCAAAAGCTGCACAGGACAGACAATTTCAGATTACATCTATTTAGCAGAGAGAAAGTGGAGAAGAGCCTCCATCACTGGGTGCAATATTGAAAAGGGTAGCATCACTGATGCATCCTGGATGTAAGAAGAGGTGCATTAGAAGCATGCAGCGCTGTCCTAGTTTTTCCTAATGAAATGTTGGAAGGTATGCACCAGTCATTATCAAAAGATGTGAGATATTAATGGGGGTTACATACAAACTAAGAAGGGACCTGCAGGATCAGAACAAAAACCCATCTATCCAAGCATCCTGTTTCCCACACTTGCCAACCAGATGCCTATGGAGAGCCTGCAATTAGGATGAAAGTGTGAGTTATGGGCAGGAAGTCACAATCCACAACAGCTCAGCTATGAATGCAGAAAGTGGCCTTCCAGAAACCACTCATCTCTCAGACTCAGGTCCTCCATATGTAATAAGGGAAGAAGAAGAATGACCTCTGTTACAGGGCTGCTGTAAGAATTACTAAGTAGGGATGTGCAAAAAATTTCGGGCACAGAACAATCTGTGCCTGAAATGAACAATTTCGGGTGTTTCAGGGCCGAACCGAATCACCCCCGATGTCCCCCAATATTTTTTGGGCACAAGCCGAATCACCCGAATTTCGGACCTGAAAAATTCGGGTGATTCGGTTCATGGTTGATTTTGGGCGATTTTTTAAAGTTTTAGTGACTTTGGGGCAGTTTGGGGGCATAGCATGGGATCTGGGCAAAAGGAGTGGGGTGGGGTGGTAGTGCCTAATGGGTGCAGGCTACCACCCCAATTTCAGGGGGATTGGGCAAAGGGCTGATTTTTGGTAAATTTCTGAAATTTTCATGTCTTTGGAGCAGATTGGGGCATATTGGGGCAGAAAGTGGGGCCTGGGGCAGAATAGTGGGGTGGGGTGGTAGTGCCTAAGGGGTAGAGGCTACCACCCAAATTTCAGGGGGTTTGGACAAAGGGGTGGTTTTTTGAGAATTTTTGAAGTTTTAGTGACTTTGGGGCAGTTTGGGGGCAGAAAGTGTATCTGCCCCAAAAGGGTGGGGTGGAGTGGTAGTGCCTAATGGGTGGAGGCTACCACCCCAATTTCAGGGGGATTTACCCATTGGGCACTACCACCCCACCCCAGTATTTTGCCCCTGGGCCCCTTTCCCCCCCAAAATCGATTCGGATTCGGATTAAATCCGAATCCGAACCGAATCAAGGGTGATTTGGGTGGCCCAGATTCAGGCACAAAAAAGAACAGGGGTAATTCGGTTTGGGTCCCAAACCGAATCACCGAAAATCCGAATTGCACACCCCTAGTTGAGACAGCCTTGGTTGGCCTGATGGATGACCTTTACTGGGGAATCAACAGAGGGAGTGTGACTCTGCTGGATCCTTTGGATCACTTTGTGGCATTCAGTACCATCAACCATGGTATCCTCCTGGATCACCTGGGGGAGTTGGGGATAGGGGGCACTGCTTTGCAATGGTTTTGCTCCTATCTCTCTGGTACATTCCAGATGGTGTAATTTGGTGTCAGCTGCTCCCCCAAATGGAAGCTGTTATATGAAGTCACTCAGGGCTCCATTCTGTCACCAATAGTTTTTAATATTTACATGAAACCACTGGGTGTTGTCATTAGGAGGTTTGGTGCGGAGTGTTATCAGTATGCTGATGATACCCAAATCTACTTATCCTTTTCATCTTCATAATCAGAAAATGGCACTCATTCTTTAAATGCCTGCCTACAGTCAGTAATGGGCTGACTGAGGGATAACAAAGTGAAGCTGAATCCAAGCAAGACAGAGGTGCTCATTGTAGGGGCTTAGAATTTGAGGGATGAGTTAGATCTTCCTGTGCTAGGTGGGGTTACTCCACCTGAAGGAGCAGGTTCACAGCTTGGGAGTACTCCTGGACCGAGGCCTCACCCTGGTATTTCAGGTGGAGGCTACGGCCTGGAGTGCTTTCTATCAGCTTCAGCTGATTCAACAGTTGTGCCCATTCCTTGAAGAGGATGACCTCAAAACAGTGGTGCATTAGCTGGTAACCTCCAGGCTTGACTTTTGCAATGTACTCTATGTGGGGCTGCCTTTGTACATAGTTCGGAAACTTCAGTTAGTTCAAAATGCAGCAGCCAGATTGGTCTCTGGGGCAACCTTGAGAGACCATATTATGCCTGTCTTGAAACAGTTACACTGGCTGCCCATAGGTTTCCGGGCAAAATACAAAGTGCTGGTTATTACCTTTAAAGCCCTAAACAGGTTAGGTTTGAGTTATCTTAGAGAGCTGCATGATCCCCACCGCATGTTAAGGTCATCCGAGGAGGTCTCTCCCCATTTACCACCGGTTCGTCTGGTGGTGACTCAAAGTTGTGCCTTCTCTGTAGCTGCTCCAGGGCTGTGGAATGCCCTCCCGGCAGAAATCCGGAATCTGAGCTCATTATTGGCCTTCAGGAGAGCCCTTAAGACCTTTCTGTTTGACCTGGCCTTCTAGGGTTTTTGAACTGTTGTAAATGTTTAGCCTGGTTCTCCAGGGTTTTTTTAAATTGTTTAAATGTTTTATCTGTTAATTGGTTTTATGCTGTTTTTATAGTTTTGATTTTAATTGTTAATTGATTTTAATTGTGTTTATTTTGATGTAAACCACCCTGAGCCATTTTTGGAAGGGTGGTAAATCAATCAATCAATCAAACAAACAAACAAACAAATAATAAACCCTCCTTCCACCCACTAAAACCTTTCCAATCCCCACACATAGTCAACCCAGCTCTCAATCACCAAGCATGTCGCTCTGAGCTAGCATCTCAGTACAGTGCCAATGCTGGGGTAACGGCACTGGTACATTCTGAAAGCTGAGGGAATTTGCATGAAGGAGGCTTGACAAGCATTTCGCAAAATCCTGACTCCCGGACGTAGTTAAGCATGTCTGCAGCACCAGCTCAGCCCCATGCCTGGCACTTAGCTGACAATAACTTGAAGGGCAATAACGGACGCAGCCTGGAGACGGGCTCCTGATTTAGAAGTTGTTGCAAATCTAACGGGTTCATCATAATAAATCAAACATTCAACACTGCTCTCCCCAGTGCTGAGAAAGTCCTCGTTTTAGCACTTGCTAATTTCACCAGAGCAGAAGTGACATTAGTAAACAGCATTCTGGAAGACTGCAAAACACCACGTTGCATCGCTGAGGGGCAGAGGAGGAGGACGGACTAACCTGTTGGGGAAGGAAGGCAGCTTAGCTAGCTGTAGCCCAAGGCATATTATGTAGGGATTTCTGTGCATTCTGAAAAGGCAGCGAATTGATGTGCAGGCAGCCGCTTTCTTCAAGGAATGCCATATCTTCTTTAAAGGTAGGCCCCCCACCCCCGCCCACCCCACACACCTCCAATGTGATGCATTGCATGGTGCCAATAGCAATGTATTGGCTCAATGAAATGCGGACTACATTGATTGAATGCATGATTCAATCATTACTGGGATGGAGATAGTACCAATCCCCATCCTGATCATGAGCACCATGCACAGTCTGAGTGAAGGTTTTTTAAACCCTTAAACAGTTCGGGGCCTGATGTGGGGGCACATCTCACATTCATTCTTATACCAAGAGTGGTTTGGTGTTTTTTAAATCCTAGGAAAAAGACTCTCAAGGCTACTTGTGCTGTGCTTCAGCAAGCAGGAAGGCAGGTTGCTTCAGCCACCCAGTCACTGTCTGCCTTTCCGCATTCATTTCTGGTTGCAGTTCAAAAGATGCACAGCTGGGTCACACAATCAGCAAGAGCTCATTAAAAGCTGAGTTGCCCAACTTTTGCGAGTTCACAATGCTTGTGTGAACTCACAAAACCCACTTACCATTGCTACCCTGGAAACAATAGAGCTCTGTAGCTACGGGGGTTGCTGACCCTCTGTGCCACTCTGCAAAACACTCTCTACGATCCTGTTGTATGAGCCACTTCAGCAAGGCTGGCTCCACCTCCTGCTCCTCGTGGCCAGTTGGAGGCTAGCTCTTGATGTCATGAAGCTTTTCAGTCTACTGGCAGTGCAAAGCATGCTGGAATGCCTGCCAGGCCTAGAAAACATTCCATACTTGTACAGTGGTCCCTCGACTTACGAAGATAATCCGATCCGAACGCACGTTCGTAGGTCGGAATTTTCGTAAGTCGAAAAGCGCATCCACGGAGGTCCGGAAACACTCGTAAGTTGAGGAAACCGCATCTTAAAATTCGTAGGTCGAGGAAGCCTCATCTAAACCGGCAACAACTTCCGGTATTTTTTGTCGTTCGTATGTCGAAATCTTCGGATGTCGAGTGCTTCGTAAGTCGAGGGACCACTGTAGCTCCAGGTTTCAACAATGCCTGGCTTGCTTATGTGTTTCCTGCATTTGCTGGCCCAAACATAGGAAGCTGCCGTATACAGAGTCAGACCATTGGTCTATCTAGCTCAGTATTGTCTACACAGACTGGCAACGGCTTCTACAAGACAGGAATCTCTCTCAGCCCTATCTTGGATATATGGCAAGGAGGGAACTTGGAACCTTCCACTCTTCCCAGAGCGGCTCCATCCCCTAAGGGGAATCTCTTCCTGTGCTCACACATCAAGTCTCCCATTGATATGCAACCAGGGCAGACCCTGCTTAGCTAAGGGGACAAGTCATGCTTGCTACCACAAGACCAGCTCTCCTCTCTGCAGAGGTTCTGCTTGAAACAGAGGTTCTGCTTGAATACTGCAACTAGGGGAGGATCTCCCCTGCCCTCCAGCCCAGCCTGCAATCTGCTTTGCCACCCAGATACTCACGGAGGCTCACAAATAATCAAGCGGAGAAGCACAATCCAATGAAGGACAATGAAGCAGGTAAAATAAAATAGCTGCACTCAACCAATGCAACAAGGAAGAAGAAAACAAACAATCAGCAGTCCAACCTCACAGCAGTATTCAAAGCATTCCAATGACCAAACGCTTGTTAGGTCCTTTAAAAATGGTAGGAGGTCTCACATGGGTGGGTGTTCCATAGGTGTGGGTCTATGAGCAAGAGTGTTGTTGTACACTGGCCTGTAGCTTCATGGTAGAGCACTTCCTTTGCATGCAGAAGGCCCTGATTTGACTCCCAGCTTCGCCAGGTACCGCTGAAAAAGACCCCTTCTGAACTCCTAGAGAGCTGAGTCCTGATGAGCTACTACCAGGGGTGTAGCTCTAATTGAGCAGATGGGTTCAAAGAACCCAGGCCTCCAAGCTCCTGAGGGCCCCCAAGCCCTACCCCTCCCTATCTTCTTCATTATCACCCTTACCCGAAGGGGCCACTGGAGAGGGGGATGTACATGGGCCCCCTCTCCCCTAGCTATGCCCCTGGCTACTACCCAGCAGTACAGACCAGTGTTCTCTCTAAAATTTATAATCTGTGAGGGGATTCTCACGATCGGACAAAATCAGGCCAAGGGAGCCTAGCCCAATTTCATCCATGTGTGAGAACCACCAGGCTCACAGCTGAGCCCGGTCTCACCAAAGCGGGTAATCCGCTACTGTTACCTCCCCTAAGCCCATGAGTAGACCCATGACCGGGAGGCTTAAAAGCAGCCTCCTGGCTCGGGGGTCTCTCCAGCATGCCTCTGAGTACCAGTTGCAGGGGAGTCACAGCAAGAGAGAGGGCATGCCCTCAACTCCTGCCTGTGGCTTCCAGTAGCATCTGGTGGGCCACTGTGTGAAACAGCGTGCCGGACTAGATGGGCCATGTGCCTGATCCAGCAGAGATGTTCTTATGTTCTTACGTTCATAGAAGACTAATCCCCACTGGTTTGCACACCACATAGTGTCCCACCAATGGAAAAACAAGGCACACGCTGGTTCCATGTGATTCCAAACTGCATCCTCGCTGCTGCCAAGTTCACAGAGCCTCCAAGGCTCCTAAGAACTGCATCACTGTTGCAGCAATGCTGCTCCTATTGGGTATAACTGGAGCAGCATTGTTACAGCGGTGATGCAGTTCTTAGGAGCCTTGGAGACTCTGTGAGGTCATAAGCATCAAGGACATGGTTTGGAATAACACAGAATCAGCGCACAAGCCTTGCTCTTCTGTCAGTGAAACACTTTGTGATATGCAAGTCATCTAGGCCATTCACACAACTGAGAACTGGGTAGGACAAGTGTCCTACCCACTTTTGGGAGCTATGCATGTTCCCAATTTTCTGTTGTGTAATAAATAAGCTTACAGGATGGGTCTGTACCTCAGTGGCAGAGAACCAGCTTTGCATGAAGAAGATCTCAGATTCAATCCCCGGCTTCAGGTCAGGCTGGGAAATACTCCAGCCTGCAACCCTAGATAGCCACTGCCTGTCAGTGGCCACTATATGAAGCCATTAGGCCTGTGCAAAGTTGGATAGGAATCAGAGGGGTTCGGAAAGAGTCTGAAACCAAACTTAAATGCCACAGTTCAGGTTGGATTTTTTATGCGATTCTCTAGAGTGATGTAATTTCTGCTTAGACTCTCTGATGTTACCTCCCTTTCTCTGTGACTCTCTGGTTTGGGGTTACATTTATTTGCTTATTTATTTACTTACTTAGTTACTTATTTATTTATTTGTTTATTTATTTGCCTGCTTCCTTCCTTCCTTCCTTCCTTCCTTCCTTCCTTCCTTCCTTCCTTCCTTCCTTATGTGCTTACTTATTTGACATATTTATATCCTGCCCAAAGCTTATGTCTCTGGGTGACTGGGTTTTCTTCTGGGTTTGCTGTGAGTATCACAGTTACTTTTATTTTTCATACCCAGTTGTCCAAACTCTGAACTGATCCCAGCCCCAACCCCAACCCCAATTCTGACTCTGAGCCCAAACTTCGGAGGGTTCCAAAGGACCTTGAACTGACATTTATGGGGTCGGAAAAGGTTGCGTCGGAACTGACTCTGACTTTGACATCTGTACATAGGCCTTTGGGCTGTAAGCATGATTGTTGGGCAGGGTGTGAGTGACAGTGGGGATCAGGACTTCATTTCTGCTTTCCTTCTCATGAGCAGCACTCATTCTTATGATTTATAATGTCTGAAGAGAGCTTTGGGGCTGTTACTAAAACTGGCAGCCCTGTGTTGGGCTCTCTTCACTCTACACATATCACTTCGGCAGAACTTGCATTTCTCAGTTTCCAAATAGAGTGAGGGTCCCAGCCCCTTTCTTCCTGGACTACTGGCACTATGATTCTACTATAAGCCCAGCAGACTGAGCTCAGTGCTTTGAGGGTGCCATCTAGACTGTGGTACAAGTGTTATTGAGCACTCATTCAGCTGACCTCCAAGGGCCAATCTCTGCCATCAAGGCCCCATCAGGCTCTAAGATTTCTCCTCAGTGTGAGTGGCTCGCTTGCCTCCTGTGTGAACACACTGCCTAAGAACCTGCTCCCTCCCTTGATGACTGCCTTGGGTCTTGGTTTTTGTTATATACCTGCTACTTCTGGCCTTCTATTGCTGCCTTGGTATTGACCCCTGCGGGCTCTGGACCCTGTACCTGCTTCTGGCTTATTTGCACTGACAGCCTCTTTACCATAGTCTGGAATCTGACCACCTGGAGCTTGACACTTGCCAAGGCCTGACACCTGGTTCTACATCATTGACTACCATTGGCTTGGGAGAGGAAACAACATGGATCATTCCGCCTAAACGTTATGGGTAGATGGGGCCAGAACTCAACATGGTGCTGCCATTTGGGTAGAATCTTGTGTCTAGTATCACTTTGAGCTCCGTCCTGCATTTCTAAGTCAGAGTGAAAACAATGATGATCTCCTGTCACAATCAGGTTAGCACGTTCTAGCCAGCCGTCATGTTTTTAGACAGATTTCTGAGATCTCTCTCTCTCCCTCTGTGTGTGTGTGTGTGTGTGTGTGTTTGCTGAGTACAGGATTTCAGCTGCCCTTTTCTATCTGTTCCCCAAGTGCATTCTATTACTCCGAAACTTATTGAAAATTTTGTCAACAATCAGCTTCACGAAAGCTTGGCACATTGTCTGCATAAAAGCCTTATTTTGACGAGAAAATGACTATTAATGAGAACATGTTCTTTTCCAGCATCAAACTCAAAGAGACACAGGTCATAAATCTCTTTGATCTTTTTGTGTAGGCTTGAATAGACAATGAAGCAAGTTCTTTTTGTGTTGTTTTTCAGAGATTTTTTTTTTTTTAATATAAAAACCTTCTGATTGAAACAATTCCATTTGGTAACGAGTAATTCATCATGTTTTTAAAAAGCTCTTTCTTTCTTTCTTTCTTTCTTTCTTTCTTTCTTTCTTTCTTTCTTTCTTTCTCCTGACACCAACAAATCCACCCTGACTTGTGGTCACCTTCCCGCCCCCCTTCCCTTTCTGTTAGAATATTTGGGAGGAAATATGCAACAAAATGGGTGGGGGGCAGATATACCCATTTTAAAATATATTCATTATTTATTTATGATATTTATATTCTGTTCTTCAGCTTACAAGGTTCCCATAGCAGCTTACAATAAAACATGAAATCAACCAGAACATTAGTGAAACAATTTAAAACAGAGTAGAATATCATTTAAGGATAAAACAGCAATAAATTCAACACCTAAAAGCCCTGGACAAATAAAGAGTTTTATCATCAATTGTTCCCATCCAGACTAATGTTGCACTATGGTAAAGTGGTAAAGTGTGCTGTCAAGTCGATTTCGACTCCTGGTGCCCACAGCGCCCTGTGGTTTCCTTTGGTAGAATACAGGAGGGGTTTACCATTGCCTCCTCCCATGCAGTATGAGACGATGCCTTTCACCATCTTCCTATATCTCTGTTTCCCGATATAGTACCACTGAAGATTCAAACCGACAACCTTCTGCTTGTTAGTCAAGCATTTCCCTGCTGTGCCACTATAGGCCTGTCCAAATTCAGATTCAAAAAATTGAATCAGTAAAATTTGAACCAATTTTTTTAAAAAAATTAGATAGGTAAAGTCAGAATTAAATACTAAATATCAAAATTAATTTCTGAAATACTTCAGAATTTCAGAATTAGTGCAATGGAATAGGATTTTTCCCCATAGAGGTGAATGGGGATTATTTAAAAACCCCCGCTAAAATTCACCCGTTGGTCTTAGAGCCTGTAGGAGAATTGTGTGTGTGTGGGGAGGGTAAAAATAGAAAAAGGGGCTAAAACTGGTTTGTTTGAAGCTAAAACTTTACAAAATGTTCTGGATATGAAGCCCTCACTAGGACCATCATTCCACCCCCAATTAGAGGGGAAAGGATATTCCTTTGACTTGATATTAATTTTTGTCTTCCCCACTGCAGAAACACACAGTAAAAGTGGAAGTACTTTGAATGTTTCTGTGTTCCTGCTTAGAAAGAATTTCTCACTTTCCCTTCTCACCATTAAGGGATTAAAAGGTGTGAAGTCGTTTTAATCCCTTTTAAAAGGTCTGCCTCTTCCTGCAATCAAGAAGGGGGGGCCGGGAAATCAAATCAAATCAAATCAAAGAATGGGAAGGATGGTCCAAGGAAGGGCTTCAGCTCCAAAACATTTTATAAAGTTCTGGCTTGAAACAAGCTATTTCACTATTTTTAGCCATTTTAAAGAAAAAAAATGGGGAAAAAATCATCAAAAATCAGAAGAGTGACCCATAACTCTAAAAAAAACCCAACCAACAACCACCGAGTCCTTCCAATGTGGACTTCATGTGTGCAAGATCTCATAACTGTATGCCCATCCATTCTGGAAATATAAAGGAGAGGCGGAAACAGGGCACGCTGTTTCCTCTTTTCATGAATGCAAAGAGCAGATTCCTCCACATTCTGGTGAAATGATGGTCCAAGGAAGGTCTTCAGTTTCAGAAGGTGTTTTTTTTTAAAAAAGTTCTAGCTTGAAAGAAGTCAGATTTCACAATTTTTAGTCATTTGAAAAAAATTCACCAAAATCCAGAGGATTTTTCAATTCTCTTCAATGTCACTACAGGTGTTCCAGACCTCCTTTCCCACATGTGTGGCAAGGTTCAAGGCTGTAGGACCAAATAGTGATTTTTCATGATTATTATTATTATTTTCATTTCCATTGACTGCTATGGGGAAAATCTGAATTCAAGTTGGAATTCAGATTCATATTCCGAATCTGATTTGATATCCGACATCGCCAGAGCCCATAGAATCTGAATCCGATATTGTCGAATTCAGATGGGGTTGAATCCGAATCCAAATTTTCTGAACACGTACAGGCCTATTGCACTCGCTAGTTCTGCTTATTCAGGAGTTTGTATTTCAAATGTGTGTTGCACTGATGCAACAGGGTGACTCATGCAACCTAGGGCACACCTGTCAAAGCTCTTGCTCAATTTTTGTTGCAGGGAGTGATGCAAGGTTATCCATTTTCTCGGCTGCGCAAGAGCAATGCTTAAGCAAGCGGATCATGAGCACAAAAGGTTGCACCACTTTGAGCATCCACTCAGATACGTGAACTTCTTGCCTGGTGACGTATTTGTTTGTTGCACTAGTGAATCTCAGCTCGGACCACAAGGTCCGTTTCCCTTGGGAGAATGTTCCAGAATTGGGGCTCCACATTTGAGAAGGCTCTATTTGCATTCACTGCCTGCCTCACCTCACCCCAACATCGGGGGCAGGGGGGGCCCTAGAAGCATTTATTTAACTACTTTCTCTGAGGATTAGTGGAATACCTGGGCAGGTTCTTGCATAAGGAGACCGTCCTTTTGGTACCTAAGAACCTAAGAACAGCCCTGCTGGATCAGGCCCAAGGCCAACCTAATCCAGCACCCTGTTTCCCACAGTGGCCCACCAGATGCCTCTGGGAAGCCCACAGGCAAGAGGTGAGGGCATGCCCTCTCTCCTGCTGTTACTCCCCAGCAACTGGTATTTAGAAGCTTTAGAAGAAATTTGTCTAAGCCCCATGGGAAAAGTTCTGGGATGTACTACCATCCAATGGCATCCCTGTGCTTTTTCCCAGTCTCCCCTGCACATCCCACCTCCCTCCCCAGGGACCATCCCAGCATTCCTTCAAACCTGCCCAGCCTCTCTTGGGAATGACCCCCTCCACACACACTATATTACCTGGGGCAATTGCCCTGGGATCAGCCACCTACCACATAGTGGGGGGAGGGAAGGGCCCTCTTTCAGATGTCCCAAAGTGTCTGAAAGCCCAGCCTTACTGATTGTACTTGTTGCCTGCTGAGGTAACAGCACTCAGCATATACTCAGAGGTGCATGTTACCCAATTCTTCTTAAACATTGCTGTAACACTACTCTCCCGCTTTTGCTACTGCCACCAGAATCCACTACCAGGGAGGATCCAGCCAAATTGTGTTTCCATGGTTATGACTGTGTAATACAGTGCAATCACTCAGACAGGACATCAGCACTATGCCCTTGTGGTGTATAAATGTCATGGGTCATCAAACTGGCTCACTTGCTGGAGCTCAGTTGGAGCTGCCACACCCATTACCCTCTCTGTAAACCAAAGGTATTTTCCTTCATTTGAATAAATGCAAAGCATTGCTAATAGGATTACATCAAGCACAATGCAGCAGCTTTGGGAAGACAGGACTCCTTGCTTCTGCAGGGGTCCTCCTGGATTGAAGTCTTGTAGGAAACTGGAGAGTCCAGGCAGAACAAAGGAGGAGGAAGCAGAAAGTGGCCAACTGCCTCTCAGCCCAGGTCCCAAACAATTATGGATTTTAAAGATTAAACTCAGCGTTCTGGTTTTTTTCTTTGAAATGAACCAGAAGCCAATGCTTCTTGTTTCAGTACTGGAGAGATATGAGCCATACCCCCTCGTTGCTGGCTGAACAGAATACTTTATTTTATTTCTGGGTGTATTTAACTTTTATCCCACTTTTCCAATAATGCGCAAAGCAGTTAACAATGATCAAAAGGAACTAAAATACAATTAAAAAGATTCCATAATGAATGAAAGCAGACTCATTAACAATGCATACCTCAACAGGAATGTAAAAGGGAGGGTGTAAAATAGTAGGCATATCACATAAACAAGGAAATGCCTGTCTGAATAAAACTGTTTGAACTTGGCAGTAGAAACTAACTAGTGCATGTGTGCGCGCATGTGCACACCCATGCACATGCACACTCAGTGGCTGCAGCTACACATGTGTAGTCCAGGCAAAGAATGCCTTTTGTACAGAGAGGGGAGAATGAAAAATGGGTTCAATTCTTCTGCTCTTCACCCTGAAAAACACGTTTATGGGATTCCCACTTTGGTTACACACCCACAGGCTTGATTGTTGAACTGAAGTGGGGGGTTGTGACCCAGCACGTGATTCCTTATGCATCCAGCAAGTGTGCACTTCTGTTCCTGTTACCTGGATTTGTCTTATGGGCACAGTGGAGCGGGATGTTCTCCCCCACAAGCCCCACTGAACTGAATGGGAAATTTACAAGAACACGATAGTGCTTGTCTCATGCAGTTCCCATTCATTTCAATGCAGTCTGTGCAGGAGAACTTTCTCCTGGATTGTGCTGTATAAAAGTAATGAAGAAGAAATGCACAAAAGCACATACAGAAGGATGCTTATCTCTTAAGAATCCTTGCAAGATGTAATCCATGGTTTGCTTGCTTCCATATGTGTGTCAACACTGCCATCTTTTGCTCCTTTGCAACAGCTCATGATAAAACGGTTTCTGCTGAAACCAGCACACCCAAAACCGTGGGTGTTTTTTCTTTCCACAGAGAGATGTTTTTAATTGAGTGAGTTTATTCCACTCCTAACGCTCTCGATCTGCCTTAATCCACACCTTCTGGAGTAAGGACTCGTACAGCTCGTGAACAATCTTGAAAATTAAAATAGGAGCTTCTGCAGCTGTCTTCAGAGGGAAGAGAGAATCCAGGCAAGAGGAAGACAAAAAAGCCCCAGAATGAACCTGTGTACATCTCTCTCTCTCTTTCTCTCTCTCTCTTTGTAAACATGGTAAAATATGTTTGCATATCTTTAAAGAGAGGTGCATTCACTTCAGAACAAGAAAGATGTGATGAAAATGATTTACGCTTTGTGTGGGCTTTGAACCTTCAGGGGAATCCAGTGCCTAATTCTAGATTTCTAGGGACCAACAAGATATTCCCATCAGAAAATGGTGAA
Organism: Hemicordylus capensis; assembly: GCF_027244095.1. NCBI lineage: Eukaryota > Metazoa > Chordata > Lepidosauria > Squamata > Cordylidae > Hemicordylus > Hemicordylus capensis. The sequence goes on from NC_069658.1 coordinate 8,588,393, forward strand.
ATTTGTCTGCACTGAGCAGAATTCTATGTGAGCACTTTACTGTACATGTAGGCTACAAGTTGTGTATTCTTAATACAGAAACAGTTTGTAGCTTTTTGTGCTGTGAAAGCTCTGATAGACACGTATTTGCTAGTAAGTTCTATTTATACGACAGAATTTTAGGACACCCTTCCAAGTTGTACCGTAGCATAGGCAGGGGTGCCTTTAAGGATAATGGTCATCCGACATAAATGGAAACTTTAAACAAGGCTTAGTACACTCTTAGATGATTTTGGACAAAAGGCTTTGGTATGAGTTTAATGCAGTGGCTCACATTCAGAGCAAGTAAGTGCCTGTGCAGCAGGAGAAGAGCCTAACTGAACTTCCTAATTAACTGCACTGGTGCCATGGGGATGGGGCAAATTTTGACGCCCTCCCCTTCCCCAGGAAGACCTCTGCACCACCTAGAAATATGTTCCTGAGTGTTGTGTCATTCTCGGAGACAATCTTTTGGGCAGCACAGAGGGCTCCCTTGGGAAGGGGAGGGCTTCACAATTGGCTGCTTCTCCATTGCACCGGTGCAGTTAGTTGGGATGTGCTGGTAGGCTGTCCTCTCACTGCATTGGTGCTTCCTTGCTGTGAATCATCAGAATATAGAATGAAATGGATAGGAACACTGGAACATAGGAAGCTGCCGTATACTGAGTCAGACCGTTGGTCTATCTAGCTTAGTATTATCTACACAGACTGGCAGCAGCTTCTCCAAGATTGCAGTCAGGAATCTCTCTCAGCCCTATCTTAGAGAAGTTGCCAGGGAGGGAACTCGAAACCTTCAGCTCTTCCCATCCCCTGAGGGGAATCTCTTGCAGTGCTCACACATCAAGTCTCCCATTCAGCTGCTGCAGCCACGGCAGACCCTGCTTAGCTATGGGGACAAGTCATGCTTGCTACCACAAGACCAACTCTCCTCTGGATTGCGTGAATGTAGTACAAAGGAACATAGGAAACTACCTTATACCAACTCAGAGCATTGATCCATGTAGCTCAGTATCATCTGCACTGACTGGCAGCAGCTCGCCAAGGTTTCAGGCAGGAGTCTTTCCCAGCCGTACCTGGAGATGCTGCCAGGCGTTGAATCTGGGGCCTTCTGCATCCAGAGCTGATGCTCCACTACTGAGCTCCTGCCCCATCCCATAAGAGTATCTTCCATCAGAGAGCACTCACATTAGTCACCCATCCAAATGCAAACCAAGGTGAGCCCTGCTGAGCAAAGGGGGCAATCCCCGATTGCGACCACAACTCCAGCTTTCCACTCCATGAATGAAAAGGAGAACGAACCAAGTATGAAAAGAGCTTAAAGCTTTCAGGATAACGTGTGAACATGTTACAACTCCATGTTGGTGCAACATCCAACTATGAACTGGTTCTGTTTGAGTCATAGCAGCCCAGCATCTCCAGAGAGAAAATTGGGAATCCACATTCATATACCATGCCACATGAAAAAAAGGAAGAAAAGAAAATGGCTGTGATCCTTAATTGTGTTATTGTTTCATTGAATCTGCCAATGGATTCAAAAAACGTTTTGTACACAGTCTTGTAACATAATCAATTTGTCTAATTGGGTAATAATTCTTAAGATTTTCATTGAGAAACTCATATGAACCCATTAGATCTTTGCCTACATAGGCATTATCTCGCCTAATATGACTAAATATGTGTAACTAAGCTGAACGTATCTTCATCTCCTGCTATCCTGTTATCCTCCCCTTCCTCTCTCACTTTCCTAAGGTGTTGAATTTCAGACTGTAAATACCTTGGGGCAGGGAGTTGCCCTTTTGCACGTTATGCTGCAAAGCACCATATACAAAAATAGCATAATAAATAATGGTGTTGACAATGATAATCTGATATAAACTACAGTTTACGTTGACATTTCCAGAAGTTTCATTTTTACTATTTTCTCCTAAAGTGAAAGAGGGAGCCATTTCTCCTACTGAATTGCTATTCCATAACAGCAGAAATACATGGGGCTTAAAAGTGAAAGTCAATGAAAAGTTTTAGATTTACAGGAAACATTGATTTCTTCAATTAAATGGAAGGGAAAGGACAAGTGGGAAAGGTTCCAGGAAATAGCTGTGTGTCTAATCTCGTTATTTTGGTGCAGAGAGCCAAGCAGACATATTGGCCATTAGTTCTTCAAGCCCACTGGACTTGGGGACTCGTTTAGTTTGATCAAAGGTTCCCATTGACTTTCATGGGTGATAGACCAGGGCTCTGAAGATGAGAAAATTAAAATCAAAAGAATGGTGGGTAATTATATACTGAGGGTGTTTTCACTTGGCCAGTGGTAATTCTGCACTGCCTCACCTCTGAGGCTTTTCTGGCAGCTGTTTTATATGATGTTTAATGAATGGGCTGGTTCTCATGATCAACCCACTGCCGAAAGCCAAGAGGAGGAGGCTCACGGGCTCCCATGAATTGTGGCTGGAGTGATCGTGTGCTGGGTAAAACCAGCACGGATCTCGACATGGTGCAGTGCAAAACCAACATTGAACCATCATCGATCAGATGCATGATCATGGTTCAGTGTCATTTTGGCAGCGGACTGTGCTGCGATCTGCACTGTTCTTACCTGACACACAAGCATACCAGCTGTGATTCTCAGGAACATGCAAGCTTCACCACCTGAATTTCAGTGGTGGATTGACCATGAGAACCAGTCCAGTAGAAATCAGTGGAAATCACATACAGTAAGAATCTCGCTGTCTCTGAACATCGTTTCCAAGTGAGCAATGTACACTGGATATGATCCAAGATAAATTGCACACTCATAAGTCCTTGGTTGTGATAGGAAATGAGAAAACATCTGACTTACATTGGCACATTCACACGTAACGGGAAGCCAGAACTGAAGGATCCTGAGGCTGAATTTCTTGTATGTCCAAATGCATGCAAACGTGGTTACATCAGAAAAGCGACCCAAGGTTTCCCTTCCCAAACTCCAGTTGGAACCCTAAGCTTGTAGTAAGCTTCACTGCTCCTATCTGAGGTTAGCATTCAGCAGCATTATGTCCAAAAGGCAGAATTGGAGTTACAGTGATCTGTAACCGGAGTTGAAGGGGGAAGCTCACAATCACACTCTGGCTGTGATTGACTGCTGGGGCTGTCCTTCATGCTAGAAGGAAGCCCACACAGCCAGGTCCCCCTCCTCTCTGCAGTCTCCTAGACTACAATTGTGAATATCTGTGACACATGGAGGGGTGACCGTGGGCCCATTGGACCCATGGTTTCCTGTTATGTGCACATGATGCCACTCTTGGGACAATTCATGGAACTGACATGTGTTTGACATTGGTTGGATCATGTCCATTGTCATTCTGGCATCAGTCACAGGGCACGTGATGCATCCACCATCATGCCCTATCCAACCCCAGCACAGCATCCTTCCAGTGGCTGTTGCTGGTGTCTACCTTATGTTTCTTTTTAGATTGTGAGCCCTTTGGGGACAGCTTTGAGAATTTTGTTGAAGAGTGGTATATAAATGTTCATCGTCGTCATCATCCTAGCAGTAGCAGCAGCAGTAGTAGTAGTAAAGAAGTCAGTGTCTGGATAGGAGACAGCCTAGGAACCCGAGACAGGCAGATATAAATGTTATAAATGAATACAATATTTGTATGTGAATTCTATGTGATGATTAATCATGGAAGCCTGTTGGTGCAGGGGCTGTCCTTTTGTACTCTGTAAAACATCATACGCAATGATGGCACAATAAATTAGGGGCTCCCAACCTTAGGTCTCCAGATGATTTTGGGCTTCAATGCCCATCATCCACAGCCACAATGGCCTTTGGAAGTTGGGGGTCATAGTCCAAAAGCATCTGAGGATCCAGTGTTGGGAGCCTCTGCAATACATTTTAATTTAATTAGTCAGCCTAATCACAATAGGGGTGTCAAAGAAGTTTTAAAGAAGCAGCCTAGTTATCACTTCAGAGAAACACTAGTCTTTCTGATGCAAATCACCCAGTGTGGTTTGTTCAAAAGACTAAACCTACCCTTGGAAACACATTTCCAAGAACATGTACCTTCAATGGCAACAGGTGAGTGACCTGGACTGAATCTGGTAGGTTCCATTGTTCCTAGAATAAAAAGAAGAGTAAGCAAGTGGAAAACAAACCAATCAAAAAAGCGAATGGGACTGTAAGAAAATTAGATCATGATTACTGGAGGGCTAGATATGAGCGCCACTTAGGATTCATGAGGGACTGGGTGTGAGCATTGCCCTGGGTGGTTCCTAATAAACCATGTTTATGTGTGATCTACATACATGGGGTGACTTCACATGATCTGCTCACTTGTAAGTGATTGTGTGGAAGCAAGGTAGGAAAGAAAGCTACCTAGGTTTTCCTCCTACCTGGCTTCCAGACAACCAAAAATTGGGAGGAGACACAGCTCCCAAAACTGGGTAGAACAGAGTTTTTGATTGTGTGAATGACCTCACTGTGTTTACCAATTGTGAAAACAGTACTTTCACAATTCATTATGAATATAACAGTATTTTCAGTTATTGTGCATTATGTTAAGATTCACACAATGCACAATAATATAACAAAAATAATCTTAATGTTAAGATGCCTCAGCTAATCAGATTCTCATGGCTGATTGCCATGAGTATGAATTGCCCTGAATCTAATTGGTGATATGGAATTGTTTAATCCAAGCTTATCAAAATGTATCAAATAAATGTAAAAACATTAGTTTGGTTCATGTTCCTAACACAATATAAAGCCACTAGGCTTGAAATAAAGAAAATTGTTCAGTCAGGAGAAGTGTTCAAACCAGGAATGTGGGGCCCCTCTCAAGAATGTGAGATATGAGGCCAGAAATAACATATGCCAGAACCTGTCGGGAGATAGATAACATAGGTATGCAACTAGTCCGTTAGCCAAATCCCCCACTCAAGCAAAAATAGACATCCCTGGCACCAGATACTGCTAGGGAGTAAGGTTATCAGAAAGGCCAAGTAGTAACTCATCTTCCCAGCTCTAAATAGCACTTCTGGAATGTGTGTGCTTAATTACCTATGACATGTATTAACTGCTTTACTGATATACTTGTTTGCTTGAAACTTCCATAAACTGGCGAACTGCACAGCTTCAATGCGCAGTACCAGCCAGATTCTCTCAGACTGAACTTGTGCCTTTCTTGATCAAGAAATAAAAAGCTTATTTTTAGCACACATCCTTGCTGCATTTGACTTCATTCAGTCAGGCAACAAGTATAATTGCGGGAACTCTGTCTAATCGTCTTTGGTTCTGGCAAGATGCCCCATTCTCTATCCATGTGACAGAAGGATGAACGCAAGTGGCTGAATCAAACAGGAGCGCAAGGTTCCAGAGGACTTTCCCCCGCAACTTCGGGGATCCTCCAAATTGCCAAGGCAGCCTCCAAATCAAAGCAGGGCTGCTTTGTGCAACCCTATTTGTAAATAGCAGCAGCTAAACAGGGCTTCAGGCAGTGGTCTTTCTCAGCATTTCCTACCTGAGATTCTTTAAATTGGATATGCCAGGGATTGAACATGAATGTTATGCATGAAAAACATATACTCTCCCACTGAGTTATGGTGCATCCCCTTTCCACCTAGCTTACACAAAATGTTGTCCATCCCAGCTGCTAATTATTATTTTGTCCCAAATGAAATGCAAATTAGATATCATCAGATAGGGAAATGCTTGACTAACAAGCAGAAGGTTGCCAGTTCGAATCCCCGCTGGTACTGTATCAGGCAGCAGCTATATAGGAAGATGCTTAAAGGGCATCATCTCATACTACGCAGGAGGAGGCAATGGTAAACCCCTCCTGTAGTCTACCAAAGAAAACCACTGGGCTCTGTCAGGAGTCGAAATCGACTTGACCACACACTTTCCCTTTGAAGAATAATTGTCCACACTGGTGGAACAGGATCTGTGTTAGAAAACTAATCTGACAGTTTATGATGAAATCTTTATGGCAAAGATTTGAACCCACAGCTCCCAAAAGATTTCACCCTGCAACCCACTGAGAAAGTACAGTCATTTCCTGTCATCTTTAACTGTTGCCTAATTTTTCAGGGAATTAACTTCTCTTTTGCAAGACAATCCTCCCAAAATCATGCAAACCCCTCTTTGCTTTTCCTCCCTGGTACTGGTGAAGCAGATGAACCCACAAGTCCAGAAGTGTGTTTGGAAAAGAGAGCGAAAAAGTTTAGGGTGAAGTGAAATCAAGGCTAGTAGAACTCAGCTTAAGACTTGCCTGAACCACAGAGCAACTGCTTTATCAACGACATGCAGGTGTACAGCACTGAGGCAGATAAAAACATATAAGACCTGAGATGACAGTTTGGTGTCCAAAATACATTCATCACCCGCGATATACTTGTGCAGATGCTAGGAGCCCTAGGCACTTTCCTTGTTTTGCTTGAGAGATGCTGAACTAGGTGGTCATAATTTCCTTTTTTCCCATTATACAGCATGCTCGGTTGGAAAGAAAAAAAGTTGACTCTGTGAGACAATCCTACTGCTACCTGTCGCTACGACGGATGGGTGTGCAGCCATTATCAGCTTGCATCCTCACTTGATTGTTAGGGCTCCTTGCATGAGTAATAAATTCAGTTTTGGAATGGGAGACGCAGTTGCACAAACAATAGGTGTCTCAGTGGGTTTGGCTAACGTATGAGGCTAAATGACTCTGCACTGCAGTATATCAAGCAGGAAAAATTAGGGTGCAAGCCTGGCTTCACTTAGAGGTTTTCAGCCTAAAACCTTACGAGCCTTACCTCGTAAGGAAGGTGCTCAAGGCCCCTGATCATCTTGGTTGCTCTCTTTGGCACCTCCAGTTCTGTAATGTCCTTTTTGAGGTATGCTGAATACTAGTTGCAGGGGAGCAACAGCAGGAGAAAGGGCATGCCCTCAGCTCTTGCCTGAGGGCTTCCCAAAGGCATCTGGTAGGCCACTGTGGGAAACAGGAGGCTGGACTAGATGGGTCTTGGGCTTGATCCAGCAGGGCTGTTCTTACATGCTCATGTTCACCTTGAGTTTCCAGATGATGTTGGACTACAACTCCCCTAATCCTCAGCCACAGGAGCCTTCAGCCCGTGTGGATGGGGATGCTGGGAGTTGTAGTCCAACAACATTTGGGGACCCAAGTTGAGAACCACTGGCTTAACTGATTAATTGAAAAATTGATCAGGGAGCCTTGGATGATTGCTATAGCTGATTAATCTGCTAGGCTGCCAGGAATGCTGAACCATTTGTCAGTTCTTTGGAGTCTGTTGTGTTACTACAGTAACAGGATTGAAAGAGAATATACAGAGGCAGGGATATCACAAGACCCCCAGGGGCCAGGGGCCAAAACCCAGGTCAAGGGCACCCCATCACATGCATGAAGCACACCCCCACACCCCAAGCCATGCCCCTGTGTCTGACATCAGACACAAGGGGTGGGGCAGCCAATATCTCCGCGCCGCCGCTCCTGCCCTGACATGCCGCTGCCACCATCACGCCTGCCCAACCTCTGCTACTTATCTTGGGCTCCAGGGGGGATGGGGGGTGATCTGAGTGGGACGCGCGGCGGGCGCAGCAGGCCTTTCCTCTCTGGCCAAACTGCGTGCATGCACAGTTCGACTATGGACATCGCATGCCCATGTCATCACAGGCATACGACGTCCATAGTTGAACTGCACAGGTGTGCAGTTTGGCAAGACTGCAGAGGCCCACCGTGCCCGCCACGCCCACCACCTGTCCCGCTCAATCACCCACCCACCCCAGAGCCAGAGGCCAAGATAGGAAGCAGCGGTGGGGGCAGGGGCGGCGGGGCAGGGGCGGTGGGGGGGAGTCTCCTTGGGGGCCTCCTGACCAAATGGGCCCAGGGACATTTGTCCCACCTTGTCCAATGGATGCTACACTGTGCACATGATCTCATTTTCTGGGGCTGGGGGTGGGCAGGGGAAGGCAGGACCACTCCTACCTTCCACTGACACCCAGCTCGCTGTGCCATGCTATGCTCCCAGAGGAGTGCTGCTGCAGTGAGTGGCCCAGCAACAGAGAGGCTGGCGGGAGGAAGCCGGGCCTTCAGAAAGCCCACAATGCACCACGCTGCTTGCATGACGCATTGAAGACATTCTAGAGGCCCTCCCCAGGCCTCTATGTTAGCATGGGCTGCCAGCAGCCTGAACAGGGCTGTAGGCAGTCCATGCTGCCACACAACCGAATGGTGGAGGAGAAGGGCGCACGCATGCCCACTTACCTCACTTTTAGCCCAGGTAAAAAACCTGGGCTAGCCAGTGGGGCAGCGTCGGGTTGGGGCCCAATCCCGGTGCTCCACATGAGCAGCCCTACCGGGTAGGGCCGTACAAGCCTGGGTTTGACTGCTCATGTGAAGAGCCTTAAGGAGTGGTTGGTTTTGTTCATGCCTCCTGACCTGACATTCTGATTGCAACAAAGAAAGCTGCACTGGTGCAAGAAGATTGCACAGCTATGCTCTGTCATGAGGATGTTTGGAACTGTGCTCTTGTGCAAATGTTCCTTGCAAAACATAGGGGGCGTGCCACGGATTGCACACCTTGTTGCACAAGCACAAATGTATTTGCACTAGTGCAACATGAGTGTGGAACATAAGCTTAGCACAACCAGTGCAGCAGCCTTGAACTAGCACAATGTACTTGCACATGTGCAGCATTAAGATATTAGCCATCAACTGTCTGTATGTACCAGGGATGGTCCCTCTGTTTTTTTGGTCAGTGTCCCTGTTTGGTCTCCATTATTACCTATCTTCGGGGTTCAGCTGCCTCCCAGGTTCAATAGCAGTTTAATTTCTCAGTGGGTGGGTGTAAATCTGTGCATATGAAGGTGTCATATAGTGCACAGCCTGTTTGGCGAGACTCCTTTTGAACTGTTGATAATTACAGATGGCAGAGCAAATATGTTTCCTAGCATCTCTTTAGGCTAAAGAGCAGTCTCCCATCTTGGCTTTTAAAAACAGTAGAGGCCAGGCTATTGCAAACCAAAGGAATTCTGCAGACAGAATTTCACCTTTAGCTATGTGTAATGGAGTGAGCTTCAGTGGCAATTCCTTTCTGGATGAGTTGGGTGTGTGTGTGTGTGTGTGTGTGTGTTCTGCAAACATGTCCCTATTTTCATCTGTGAAATGTTGGATGGTAGTTTTGGTTATTAAATGGCCATTTCTCTTGGAATTCATTCAGTATTCCAAAAAAAGGAACCAGCGTCAAGATTCTGGTAGTACATATATGGATGTGATTGGATAATCAATTAAAAGGCAACAAAATGATGAATCAACAAACATGCTTTAATGTGGTCACAACTTTAGGATTATCATAGGGAATACATACAAGAAAACAGATCCCATTGAATTCAGTGGGGCTTACTTCCTTTCTCATTCTCGCACTCTAAATGTCCACTTCAGGGACCATCTAGACTAGTATTCTGTTTCCAAGTGTGATCAGCCAAATGTCTTGGATGCTCAGAAGCAGGACAATAAAAATAAAGGCTGTCTATTGTTGTTTGTCCTCATCTGGCCTAACTTCCAGGGCAGTTTTAAGGACCCAAGGCTAAGGAAGGTGAAGTGCTTTGAAATTTGAAAATGTGCTCCATGAATGCTAAGGACAATCAGTAGTACTGCGTGCCATGATGGAAGAATAAATTTCATATGCATCTTTTTAGTTTGTTTTGAATGGTGCCAGTCTTTATCTGTTCCCTTCAAAAATGCACAGCAGAACATCCTGATTCTTGGAAGAAGCCTCAAAAGGGTGTCAGAGTCCTGGAATGAAGCTGGCAGCATGAAAGATTCATTCTCTCATATGCATCAGCACCGTCTGGAAATGCAGCTCATATGCTGTGTGTCTGAGAGGATGGCGAAACACTGAGTATGCGGGGAGGGGGGGATATATTCAGCAGTCTCTCCCTGCCCCCCTCTCTCTTTCTTCTGCTCGTTGGCTTCTTGGACAATTGTACTTCCCTTAATATGGAAATATACAGACCTGTTATTTCCAGAGCAATCATATTCAAAACTAACAAATCATTGTACAGTATTAGGTACTGTGCACAGGTTATTATTATTTATTTATTTATCTTGTTTACACGGTCAGACAGGTGTTATTGACTGGCTTCTTTTATCCAGACATCGAGTCCTTCCCAAGGACCTGGGATGCCAGAATTTTATTGTCAATTGTTATAGATATCGTCGCAGAATATAGGCTGTTCCCAGTAAAGCTGCTTTTTGTAATTGGCTGGTGGTGATTTCTGTGGCCCCTATGGTGTTGAGGTGCTCTTCAAGGTCTTTTGGAACTGCACTCAGGCCACCAATTACCACTGGGATTATTTTGGTCTTTTTCTGCCACAGCCTTTCCATTTCAATTTGTAGATCTTTGTATTTAGTGATTTTTTCTATTTCTTTTTCTTCTGTTCTGCTATCCCCTGGTATTGCTATGTCGATTATTTTGACTTGTTTTTCTTCTTTCTTCTCGACTACAGTTATATCTGGTGTATTGTGTGGCAGACGTTTGTCTGTTTGTAGTCGGAAGTCCCATAATATTTTAACATCTTCATTTTCTTCAACTTTTTCAATTTTATGGTCCCACCAATGTTTGGCTACAGGTAGCTTGTATTTTTTGCAGATGTTCCAGTGTATCATCCCTGCCACCTTGTCATGCCTTTGTTTGTAGTCAGTCTGTGTGATCTTTTTACAACAGCTGATTAGGTGGTCCACGGTTTCATCTGCTTCTTTACAAAGGTGGCACTTGCTGTTTGTTGTTGACTTTTCTACTTTTGCTCTTCTTGCATTTGTTCTTAGTGCCTTTTCTTGTGCAACCAGTATTAAACCCTCTGTTTCTTTCTTCAAGTTGCCATTCTTAAGCCATTGCCAGGTCTTGGTGATGTCTGATTTTCCACTTATATTGTGCAAATATTGACCATGCAGGGGCTTATTTCTCCATTTTTCTGCTCGGTTCTTAACTTGTTCTTTCTTGTAGGCCTGCTTTGTTTCATTGGTGTTGAATAGTTTCTCGTTCTTGACCATTTGAAGTGCATCTTTTTCACTGTCCTTGATATATTCTTCAAGGCCTCTTTTCTCCTCCTCTACTGTTTGATGGACTTGCAGCATTCCTCTTCCATCTGAGCTGTGAGGGAGGTATAGCCTATCAACATCACTGCAGGGGTGCAGAGCATGATTGATGGTCATGATTTTCCTGGTCTTACGATCTAGCGTCTCTAGCTCTGCCTGGGTCCTATTATTCCTGCCTATTATTCCTGCAGTGTATCTGATAACAGGTATAGCCCAGGTGTTTATGGCTTGTATGGTGTTCCCGCCATTGAGTTTGGACTTGAGGATTTTTCTAACTCTCCTGATGTATTCACTTCCAATTTTTCTTTTAACTTCAGTGTGTGCAATGTTATCAGCCTGGAGAATGCCCAAGTATTTGTAAGGTTCTTTCTCTTCCAGGTTCTTTATCTTGCTTCCATTGGGCAGTTCTATTCCTTCTGTTTTTCTTATTTTCCCTCTGTTCATTATTAATGCAGCACACTTGTCTAGTCCAAACTCCATTGCTATATTGCTACTGAATATACGGACAGTGTTTAGCAGTGATTCAATTTCTGACTGGGACTTTCCATACAACTTCAGATCGTCCATGTACAGCAGATGGTTGATTTTACTGGATGCTTTAGATGTTTTGTATCCAAGGCCTATTTTGTTTAGTATTTGTGAAAGTGGGGTCATGGCGATTACAAACAACAGAGGGGATAGTGAGTCCCCTTGGAAAATGCCTCTTCTAATGCTAGCCTGTCCAAGTGTCTCGCCGTTGATTGTTAACTGTGTACTCCACATGCTCATTGCTTTTTTTATAAATATCTGAATGTTTTTGCTGACACCAGTTGTTTCTAAACATTTTAGTATCCATGTGTGAGGCAATGAATCGAATTTCTCTCCCATAGAGTTCCCCATTAAGATGCTGGCAAGGTTGAAAAGAGCAGGTTTAGCCTCAAAGGAGAGGCAAGTGCCCAAAGCCCCTGAATTATTGTGTGGCCCAGATCAGTATCCAAGCCAGAGAAAAATTCCAGGATTACCTCCTTCCCTCCCACTCACCCAGACACTCCAGCCTGTTCCAAACACTCCCTTAAACACTTACTGACCTCAACACCATTCTGGCGGCAAGAGAAAAAGAAGGAAACATTTCCCATCCTCTGACACATTGGTGGCCCACCAGGACGGAAAGCCTCAGCACTGACCTCTAGTTCCTAGCATAAAGGCCAAAGACAAAGAGGTGAGAAGGCATTTCCCCTCTTGTTGTTGGGTGTCCCAGACTGGTATCACTCTATGGCTTTCCAGTAGGGAAAGCTAAAGAGCTTGATCCTCTCTCCCTGCACATGAGCATTCTGCACCCCCTGGGCTGCCGGATCGGCCACCCGCACGATTACCGACTCCGTGACGGAGCCTGTAGAGACAGCGGCGATCGGGGACTGTCTGGCCCCCAGAAGTCCCAGCATGCCCCGTGTGAATGTGTGGGGCATTCGGGGGGGGGGGGGAACACCAGGAAGCTTGCTGCAGCCTCCTGGTTGGGGTCTACTTGTGAGTCGCTGCAGTACGGAGCCACACCGCAGCATCTCATGATTGAAAAAATGGGGTTTAGCGGAGCACTCACTAATTTTAGAGTAGGGCTACTTTGGCGGGCTAGCTGCCATTGAACTACCGGGCTTGCCCGCGAGCCCGGTGGTTCTCATGATGGGGGAAAACTGGGCTTAGCCCAGTTTCCCCCCATCGTGAGAATAGTTTCAATGTCTTTGACTTATTTCTTAGTGAGATGTTGAGGCTATTCTTACGACCCGCAGAAACCAGGCTAAGAGAGCCCAGCCCAGTTTCTACGGGTCATGTGATGCAATGGGAGCTGTGCCACTAACCCCATTTATCTGATCGTGTGTTGCCGCAGCATGGCTCCCCCTCACAGCAATTTGCAAGGAGACTTCCAACGGGGAGACAACAACAAGCCTCCCGGCATCAGGGGGCTCCCCAGAATGCCCCATGCACTTGTGTGGGGCATTCTGGGACTTCCGGGGGCTGGGAGGCCCCTAGTGTAGGCGTGTGTCCGAACCGGTCCGGCGGCCATTCTATAGAATGGCCGAACTGCCGGACCGGTTCTGCCCTGGTTGGTCCGGGTCCGGGTGGGGGGGGTATTGCTTTAAGGGCGGGAGGGCTTGTTTACCCCTCCCGCGCCTCTTTGCCCCCGCCAGTGGCCGTAATCTACTGTAAAATTGGGGCGCTGGAAACCAGCCGCCCCAGCCGCCGCCGCTTCCGCCGCCCCCCCCCCCGCGAGCAAATTAGAGGGAAAAAAGGCTACTGCCTACAAGGAAGGGCTACTGCCGCCCTGCCGCCCCCCCACCCGCCACCCGCCACCCCCCCCATGAGTGCTCACCAAGTTAGAAGAATTTAGAGAGGAGCTCGCGAACAGAGCTCCTCTCTTATCGAAGCCTCCGGCCCAACTGGGGCCTTGGGCGCGTGCGCACGCACGCTAGAGCTCTTTATCCACTAGAGCTTTTGCCGGAGGCCCGGTCTACCCGGCTTCCTCCCGGCGGGTAGACCGGGCCTCCGGCAAAAGCTCTAGTGGATAAAGAGCTCTAGCGCGCGTGCGCACGCGCCCAAGGCCCCAGTTGGGCCGGAGGCTTCGATAAGAGAGGAGCTCTGTTCGCGAGCTCCTCTCTAAATTCTTCTAACTTGGTGAGCACTCGTGGGGGGGTGGCGGGTGGCGGGTGGGGGGGCGGCAGGGCGGCAGTAGCCCTTTCTTGTAGGCAGTAGCCTTTTTTTCCTCTAATTTGCTCGCGGGGGGGGGGCGGCGGAAGCGGCGGCGGCTGGGGCTTTTTGGGGTTTCCAGCGCCCCAATTTTACAGTAGATTACGGCCACTGGCAGGGGCAAAGAGGCGCGGGAGGGGTAAACAAGCCCTCCCCGCCCTAAAAGATAGGCTCCCCTTTGGTGCTGGTCCGGACTGCTCCGGACCATGCGCATCACTACCCTAGTGCCCACTCCCCCAACCAACTCCACGACGGATCCGGTAATTGTGTGGGCGTCCGATCTGGCCACCCAGGGCTCTCCACCTGATCGTCTGCGGGGAGAGCGGGTCAAGCCCGTTCTTTCCATGAAACTCCTTACAGCTCTCCACCCTGCTTGCATGGCGAGCCTCAATAAATCTCTGTATCGACTCCAGATTGCAGGTGGGGGCTCACCTAATTGAACAATCTTCCAAAAGCAATGTTAGAATATTAGATGTCATGAATGAACCATAGCATTTGGCCTTCTCTCTGTGCCCTTCTGAATGTTAAGCACTCTTATTTATAGACTTGGGTTTCAGCTGGTACCTATGGCTGCATACCAGTAGTAATGAGAAATAACATCCATCTAAGGAGTTCTTGGACCCCAGCTAATCTTCACCAAAATGGCACTTTCTCAGTCTACCCAAAATGTGTATGCTCTGCACACAGAACTGCAGCATGCTGGGGAGAATGCATGTACTCTGCCACTGAGCTTAAAATTCCTCCTCTCTCAGAAAGCTAAACAAATAAATACTTACTAGCCGACCCCGCACAGAGTTTCTGTGAGCTCCCTGGGGCCGGCTGTTTCCCCCTCCCTCTCCCTCCTGCCCGGTCCCTCCTCTCTACCCCGCCCCTCGCCGCCACCAGTCCGTCCCACTGCCTCCCACCTCCCACCCGCCTGGCCCTGTTCCCCCCCCCCTGCCTCAATTGCAATTTTTGGCCTGGTGGCCTAGCTGCCTCCTCACCCTGGCAGCTGGGCCCACCGCCACCTCCTCGCTGCTGCCACCTCCTGGCAGCGGCCGGCCCTGCCGCCGCCTTGCCTGCCTCTCCTTGCTGTGGCCGGGCCTGCCGCCGCTGTGCATGCTTCTCCTTGCCACGGCCAGGCCGTTGTCGCCTCTCTGCCGTGGCCGGGCCCACCTCCCCGCCGCTTCACCTGCCTTCCTGCAACTGCCTCCCCAACACTGCCGCCACTGCTTCGCCTGCCTCTCCTCGCCTTCATTAGCAATAGCAATAGCACTTACATTTATATACCGCTTTATAGCCAGAGCTCTCTAAGCGGTTTACAAAGATTTAGCATATTGCCCCCCAACATTCTGGGTACTCATTTTACCGACCTCGGAAGGATGGAAGGCTGAGTCAACCTTGAGCCCCTGGTCAGGATCGAACTTGTAACCTTCTGGTTACAGGGCAGCAGTTTCACCACTGCGCCACCAGGGGCTCAGTGCTTAGGGGCTCAGGGCTTAGCTTCAAAGAGGCCAATCAGGCGGCTCCCTTGCAGGCACACATTGCTGGTGGCTGGCTAAGAGAATAAAGTATGATGATTACATTTTCTTCAAGAGATATACTGGCCAACATGTTATGCAGACTTATATCAAAAATTTCCCCTTGGCCTGTGCTGCAGCCGACATCTAAGGAAACTTTGGTGATCTTGTGCAAGAGCACACACGCAAATATTTAAACCAGCGTGCATGCACTTCAGGAGTACAACTTACTCTATTTACCTGAATCCAAGACAAGGTTTTTTGCAGGTTCTTTGATGTCAGAAATTGGGTGGGGTGGGGTGGGTTCATCTTAAATCCAGAATCCCATTCCTTTTGGGCAAACAATACTGAATCTGTGTTTTTAAGGGAGTCATCAAATTCAGAGTCATCTTCTATTCAGGTAAATATGATATATTAGAAATAAGCATTACATAGGAACATAGGAAGTTGCTGTATACCGAGTCACACCATTGGTCTATCTAGCTCAGTATTGTCTACACAGACTGGCAGTGGCTTCTCCAAGGTTGCAGGCAGGAATCTCTCTCAGGCCTGTCTTGGAGATGCTGCCCAGGGAGGGAACTTGGAACCTTCTGATGCTCTTCCCAGAGTGGCTCCATCCCCTAAGGGGAATCTCTTACAGTGCTTACACTTCTAGTCTCCCATTCAGATGCAACCAGGGCAGACCCTGCTTAGCTTAAGGGGACAAGTCATGCTCGCTAACACTATACCAGCTTTCCTCTGTTGATCAAGAGTGCTTGCACAAGGTGGCTGATATGTCCTTAGATGCCTGCACCAGCTTGGGCTAACCCAAAACACTGGCTTAAGCTTGAGTCATCCATCTTTTTATTCGCACAACAGCCCTGCAGGGTAAGGTTTGGCCAACATACAGTGCTATACCCATAGCTACCCAGCAGGCTTTGCAACTGAACGTGGGTTTAACCCAGGTCTTCCTGGCCTCAGCTAAACGCTCTAGCCACTGCTCCATTCTGCCTCTTAGGTGCCAGACTTGGAAATAGAATATTTGTCCATGCATTTAATAGAATGGATAGAATAATCCTCCAAAATATCCTCTTCAGTTATAGTGAATGCATTGGTGGATATTCTTTTTCAAGTCTCCCTGTTCTTGTAATGCCTGCCACCCCCCTACAAATTGTACAGGTATATGGGGGTCAAAATCCCAAGGCAGGGTGACTTTGGAAGAGCACTGAATATGCACACCGATCACTGGGCAGTGGTGCGCCACCAAGATGAACTATCATCACATGAGCCATGTATTGTGCCTGTTGCAGACCCACGAAACCGGAGATTGGTGAAGATTATCTCGGGGTCCAGCAGCTCCTCAGCTGGCTGGCCTTCCTCAGCGCCACCAGTATGCAGAAGTAGATACCAGCAGTAATCCGAGTCTATAAATAAGAATGCTTAACATTCACAAGGGCATAGAGAGAATGCCAAACGCAATGGTTCATTCATGACATCTAATATTCTTAAAGTTGCTTTCCTATATGGCTTTGGAAAGGATTTTAAATCTTACTGATCTCTTCCATTTTATCTTCTATAACCATATATTACCTTCCCAGTGGTAAGATCTGTTATGAATTCTTTTATGAATTCATTCCTTTCTCTTGAGTACATGTGAGATACACACACACACACACACACACACACACACACACACACACACGGACCCACAACAGAATGTTGCAGTATATTCCTGGTGTCCAAGTGGTTTCTGGGTCTGTGAAAAAAACACAAAAGTTAGCAACAGAGACAGGTGTCTCTAACTCGGGTCTTACTTCATCTGCAGCTTTATTTCTGTTTTCTGGCTATGCTCAGTTGCAGCTCCTTTTCAAACCCCTCCCCCACCTCAAAAACACAAAGTTGCTAAATGGCTGGTGGGAAAACAGAAGAGTTTTACACACCTTTTCCCTGAGCACCAGAGGGCTTGAGTCTGTTTTGAGAGAGTGTTCTTCAAGCTGATAAATATCCCACTCTTTTTTGTCAGGCCCTCCTTCCCGCAACTTGCTACAGAGTTATATCATGTCCACCGGCCTGCTTGTTAACTGTCTGAACTCGTGCACATTCCATCCTATTGACAGTTTGGGGGGGGGGGTTGGGCCCCTGTTTTAAAAAAAACACCATTTTTTGGAACACCAACACCTCTGCGGGTGACCCCGAGTTTGCTATTACCTTCCACTTGTTCTGGTTCTCCATCCATAAGGACCCCAAATTTCAGAACTTTTGTAAATTGTATGTGTGTGTAATAAACACAAACACACATCTGATTCTCATGAGCTGGGTAACAAACCTTATTGCCCAGTTATTATTGCAATAATATACAAGGATAATAGGAGACATTAGTTTTGATTTTTACCCTGGTAGCTAGGAGTAGCTTCCCCTTCCAGATCTAATATATATCCATTCAGTGGCTCCTATACTGTGCAGTATCCCATGGGCATTTTGGGTACCGTGTGAACCACTGCATGCTCCTAACACAGCATGCATGCCACTGTGCAAAAGGACTCTTGTGCAAACATTGGAAATTGCCCAAATGCATGATGGCACTGCCATTTTTTCCTGCAAATGAGTCATCCTTTAAGGAGGGTGGAGAAAGCAACAAAAATGACTCCTTCCATTGTTGCTGAGCTGTGGAGGAAAGAAGACACACAATTCCTTGTGAGAGCACTGTGGGTCATGGCAGAAGAAGAAGAAGAAGAGGAGGAGGAGGAGGAGGAATAACAATAACAATTTTACCCTACTTGAATTCTTGAAGTGGTAAGTTGACTGTACTACTTTTGGGTTGCAGGCCAAATATACATTTTAGAAAGTTCCCCATGTTAAAAACAAATACAACCCTGAAGAAAAATAGCACACAAGGGAGAGGGCAGGCCTAGACTCTTGTCACCTGATGTGCTAGCTTTCTGCCTGCAAGAGGGTTGTTTGGTAGACGGGTATTCCAAAATATGATTTCCTGACCCTTTTATTCTGAAGTGGTACGTCAGAGTCTACCACTTCTGGATTTGACAGCCTCATTTTCCTGTATGTCTGGATCCCGCCTCAGATTTGTCGTATTCCATGAACAACTCGTGCAAACATGTCCTGATGCTGCTGCCAACAGTGCGAGCAGAGTTCAGCTGAGAGAGAGTGCTGTGGTTCCTTTCCAAGCGATGGGTTGGGTACAAAGTCTTGTAAAGTTCTGGCAGGCATTCCAGAGTTCTGGATGCACTTACATGTGAATATGCGCATGCCTGGGTCCACAACATGTGTGCATATGTGAACCCCTCTGTGCATCTTCATCCTTCCACTGAGGTGTGTGTTTGTGTGCCTGCTCTGTCTCTTTAACAAGAGAGTTTCTGTAATGATTTAATGATGGGTGTTGATGGTTAGAGGCTGCTCTGCCTCCCTTAACAGTATAAATAAAGCAATAGGGCATCTGTGAAATACGGATGCGTAAATCTCCGAACAACTAGGGTCGTTTGTGTGTTTCCTATTGCCCAGAAACCATCATTTGTGTTGCACACATGTTTTATTTATTCATTTGAGTGTATTGCTTCTGAGTCTTTGGGAGATTTCTTAGACTTTGCTTGTGCCTCTCTTGGTTTCAGAATACAGATGGCTGGAAATGTTCGCATAAAATGGAAACTTATTCCAAACCAAGGTCTCCCCTAAAACACAGAGGGGTCCTGGCAGTTCAGAGGGAACAAATCCCATTGTTTTCCTTCCTCCTCTTCCCTCTCCACTATATCTTTTTGTTGTTTAAAAGTCCTGCCTTTCTGGTTTTCAGAAGGAAAAACAGGATCTACGCCTTGTGGTCTGCTGAGACAATCATATCCTGCAGGTGTTTCCAGTCTAATTGCTACAGGCCCGACAGGTTCTGAAAGCTCACTGCAACATTCCCAATAAACATATTTTGTATGTTTACCCCCCTCAAAAAAAAATGTTTTTGAACTGGAAACCTACTGAGGTTCTCTCATCACTTGACTTATCACCTTGGCATATTAAATTAGCATTTCTTCAAAAGATCGCAGTGGGATGTGAAATGTAATCGTTGTGTTTGCTTTATTTAATTTTACTATTGCAGACATTTGAAATGAGTTGGGTAAAGGAGTGCAGGAAGGAAGAGCATGGGGGAAGCATGAAACCCAACAGAGTGTTTCTTGGGGGGGTTTCTTGGGGGGGTTGACAGGTTTCTTGGGGGGGGGGGAAGGAGGTATTAAGACCCAGAACCAGCATCTTGGTGTAAGACCCAGCACCAATATAAGACCCAGAACCAACGTAACCTTGTGGACAGAGTCGGAAAATTCACTGCCACAAAATGTATTAATGACCATGGCCTGACATGGCTTTAAAAGGGGATGAATGGATGACAGGTCTGTCAGGGAGTACTCGTCATTGAGGCTACTCTCACGACCACAGGAAAGCGGGCTGAGGGAGCCCAGCCCACTTTCCTGCAGTGGTGGGAATCTCCAGGAACTGTGCCGCTCCTGGCAGTTAGCCCACTTAAGTCCCCCCCTTAAGCGAGGTTAGACCCCCGACTGGGAGACTACAAGCAGCTTCCCAAACTTGGGCATCTCTCCAAAATGCCCCACACACTCACACAGGGCATCCTGGGATTTCCGGGGTCCAGGAAGACCCCGATCCCCACCGTCCCTACTGGCTCTGTGATGCAGCCGGTAGTCATGTGTGTGGCTGATCCGGCCAGCCAGGGATGGCTCCCTGCTTGTCTGCTTGTATGGAGAGCCTCATTGAGGCTGTTCACACAAATGAAAACTGGGTAGGACAAGTGTCCTCTCCAGGTTTGGGAGCTGAGTGTGCTCCCAATTTTCGGTGGTGTGGGTGCAAACAACCAGACAGGAGGAGGGAGAAGCAATTCTGTGGGAAAAAGGAACTGGGTAGGTCATCTTTTCCTCCTACCTTGGTCAAATGCTGGGAATAAAACCTGGGTAGGATGATGTCCAGTTTTCAGTTGTGTGAACAGCGTCATAATATTGAAGTGGGTCCTCCTGGTTTAGGAGAGGAGAGCTGGTCTTGTGGTAGGAAGCATGACTTGTCCCCTTAGCTAAGCAGGCTCCACCCTGGTTGCATCTGAATGGGAGACCACATGTGAGCACTGTAAGATATTCCCCTCAGGGGATGGAGATGCTATGGCAAATGCAGAAGGTTCCAGGTTCCTTCCCTGGCAGCATCTCCAAAATAGGGCTGAGAGAGTTTCCTGCCTGCAACCCTGGAGAAGCCGGTGCCAGTCTGTGAAGACAATACTGAGCTAGATGGACCAATGATCTGACTCAGTATATGGCAGCTTCCCATGTTCCTTTAGAGGCAGTATACATCTTAATGCTCCCTGCTGAGAGGGGGCAAAGGAGTGAGGGCTGTTGTCTTCATGCCCTGCTGTGAGCTTCCCAGAAGCTTCCCTGGCAATTGCTGGAAACAGGACGTTGGACTAGATGGACCCTTTAGCTTGATCCAGAAGAGCTCATCTCATTTCCTGCAAGGCTGTAGAAAATTTGGAGTGTGCCCTGGGACAAAAAGTGAAGACAGCCCCTTGACACACACACACCCCTCAGCTTATCTGCCTGCCTCCTACTTACCTTTGCTAGAGAATAACTGTAAGGACATGGTGAAAAACAAAATATTATTGGCACACCCACCGCTTCTGTCTGACTTATTCACCTCCTCCCCCACACACACATTGCTGTAAAGGTTTTCAATGCAAAACTGAGTCCCCGATTTTGTTTGAGATGCAGCTCCTGATTGCATTGACTCTTGGCACCATTGACCACTATTAAGCACTATTGACCACTCGGGGCATTAGGGATAGAGACAGCCGGTAAGGGCACTCCCTCTCCGACCATGCTTTTTCATTCCCCTTTGTTAGACGGATTGTCTTAGGTTTCATTCTCTTACCTGGAGAGACTTCCTTCTTCTCCTTCTCATCTTCCTGTATGTAGCTAGCAGCAAGGCATGTAGGCCTTAATCTATCTGCCTGATGGATTTCCTAAATAAACAACTCTATTAAAAACTTTAACTCCATGTCTCCAGGTGATATTAATTAGCAATGCTGTCCTTACATGTGCACTTCTGCTGCAACTGGGGTAGATAAAGAAATCTCCCCGCCAAACTCTCTAACAGGGTTATGGGTTCAGTGAACCCAGAGAACCTAGAGAAAGCACCCAAGGGCAAACAAAGCACAGGGATAGTAGACAAAGAGGCGTAGTAAGTAAGTGGAAAGCCTGCTTGATTGGAAAGGAGCTTTTTCACCTTGGAGAGAGCAGCACAGGCATAGCCATGATCCCAAGGCTGAATGGATTTAACTATGAGACCTGGTCATTTACGATGGAATCTTATCTAATGAGCACGGATCTCAAAAATATTTTGCTGGAGGAGAGACCTGAAGCAGGTGGAGAATGAGCAGCATGGGATGCTAAACATAGAAAAGTTTATGATCTCATCTGCTTACATGTGATTATCCCAATCATTGTCCATTTGAGAAATACCAGGAGAGCTAAGGAAGCCCTCGGAGGCTGTAAAATGCCCATATACTAAAAAGACAACTAACACTAATATTGAACTGATTTACAGACTGTACAAACTTAGAGAAGGACAGAATGTAACTGAGAAGGTTTATCAAATCCTAGACATTGCAAGATGTGAAAGGGGAAAATGTAAGACTCCCAAATGAAGCAATTCTTGGATTTATTTTGAACAGTCTGCCTGAGAGATTTCAAGTGATACATTTTGCTTTGAAAGCAAAAGAGGAGATTGATTTGGAATTTGGAATTTCAAGATTTTAGGATTTTGATGTGAGATCAGATGCAGCCTCTAGTGAACTGTTGGACCAAAAGAGTCAGGTTACATCATTTCAAACCAAACATAAGAGCAAAGTCTGTTGAGTGTGTAGGAAGCCAGATCATTTGCAAATGAATTGTCCTCAGAACAAAGGCCCTGGCCACAGTTGCCCTGCTGAAAGACATTCCAAGAGGGATGACTCATCACCCAGAATATTTCCAAACCAGAAAAACAGGGCTAATAGGGATTCAAAGAAAATGACAAAAAAAGGGCTTGGAGCAATTTTTGATGCTTTTGAATCAGTTGCTGAAAGGAGGATTTTTGAATCTGTTCAAAATTTTTGAATCTGTTGCAAGAGTTGTTGAAATTGCAAAAATGATATGATGATCTAGTTGCTGATAGTGGTGCAACTGAACTGCAAATCTGATTAAAGACAAGGAACTGTTTAGTGCAGGGGTAGGGAACCTTGGCCCTCCAGCTGTTTCTGAACTAATTGTGGCTGGGGATGATGGGAGTTGTAGTTCAACAATAGCTGGAGGGCCAAGGTTCCCCACCCCTGGTTTAGTGAGTTAGACTTAAACCCCAATATCTTTGTTTGATGGCAGAAAGATCATTGCAGAGGGCAGAGGAAAAGCCAAAATCAGGTGCAATCTGTCAAAGGAAAGGAGCATATTATAACCTTAGCTCAAGAGCCAGCACCTTGCCTGTGTATCAGGAAGGAGGAGGTGGAGAGCGAAGATCAAGCTGTCATGCAGCTGATGGGTCCCTTTCCATGAGGGGCCCATGGGTAGTACCCCACCATGTTCAATTATGGCTATGCCCCTGAATTATGTCATTAACTTTAGAGGGAGTGTGAACAACCCTACAAAGCTTGTTTCCATTTGCTCCTGAAATCCTCTAAAGCAGGGATTCTCCGCCTTGGGTCCCCAGATGTTGCTGGACTACAGCTCCCATCAAGTAGGGATGTACCTGGTCCGGAGCAGTCCGAACCGGCACCGAAGGGGGGCCTTTCTTTTAGGGCGGGGAGGGCTTACTTACCCCTCCCGCCTCTTTGCCCTCTGCAGCGCCCGTATTTTACTGTGTAATTGGGGCGCTGGAAACCAGCTGCCCCCCCCGCGAGCGGATTAGGGCCAAAAGTAAACTACTGCCGCCGTCGCCCGCTCTCCCTCCCTCCCAGCCACCCGCCCGAGTCCTCATCACATGTTTTTCCAAAAGAGAGGAGTTCGCGAACAGAGCTCCTCTCTCGGCAAAGTCTCGGCTCCAACTGGGGCCTTGGGTGCACGCGCGCTGCAAAGGACACCTGGGAGTTCCGCCGGAGGCCCGTTCTACCCATCGGCAGGGGAAGAGGCCAGGTAGACTGGGCCTCCGGCGGAACTCCCAGGCGTCCTTTGCGGCGCGCGCGTGCCCAAGGCCCCAGTTGGAGCCGAGACTTTGCCGAGAGAGGAGCTCTGTTCGCGAGCTCCTCTCTTTTTTGGAAAAACATGTGGTGAGGACTCGGGCGGGTGGCTGGGAGGGAGGGAGAGCGGGCGACGGCTGCAGTAGTTTACTTTTGGCCCTAATCCGCTCACAGGGGCGCGGCGGGGGCGACTGGTTTCCAGCGCCCCAATTACACAGTAAAATACGGGCGCTGGAGGAGGCAAAGAGGTGGGAGGGGTAAGTAAGCCCTCCCCGCCCTTAAAGGAAGACCCCCCACCCGGACCCGGACCGGCCATTCTAAAGGCCTCCGAACTAAAGGCCTTTAGAATGGCCTCCAGACCGGTTCGGACACACCCCTACCATCAAGGCCATTGTGGCTGGAGATGATGGGAGTTGTAGTCCAACCACATCTGGGGACCCTAGTTGAAGAACGCCTGCTCTATAGACTTGGCAGACAGATATCGAGTATGTCATGTCCAATGGTGTATGCCACTGCACCATTCTGGCCTGGAAAGAGGTTGATCAGCCAGTGCTACAAAAACCTTATTGCAACACTATAGCAGGCCATGTGGCAAAGCTTTCAGGTTAGGCCCTGTCACATTTTTTACTCCGAGCAGCAAGAGGCATTGCTTTGCTGCTACTCCTATCCTATCCCAGCCTTGTGATCAGGAGCTGAGACTCTCAGATGCTCAGGCACTAAGCAGTAGTCTTTCTAGACGTTTTGAGTGCATGATTTATGCAACCCTGGGTCTGTGTATTGTAAGACTGTGTGTGCATTATGATGACTTCTAAAGATTAACTCATCAGCCACTAACTTCAATAGTGGCTTTATTCTGCTCTTTTGCTACTCTGAGGGGTCTGGCTCACCTCGAGAGAAACACAACGTGCCCCAAAATAATGTTTGTCCCTTCCACAGAGCCATCCTGTCTTTACAGGTGACCTAGGTGGTGACCAGTGGACCTTGTGCTGGCTGCCCAGCTTCAGGAACATTTTCTGCATGTGTGATATCCTTCCGCCTATCTTCTCTCCCCACTCTTTTTTAAAATCATCATCATCATCATCATCATCATCATCATCATCATCATCTGCTGGGCATGCAAAGCCCAGGCAAAGAGGTGACCCCTACTCCCTTTCAGTCCGGCCCAGCTGTCTCTGCTCTCCTTTAGAGGAAGCTAAAGCTTTGCACAGCACAGACCTTATTAGTCAGGGAACCGCACTTAGGGTTGATGGGAGCTACCACTGGTTCCAGGGCCTTGTAGTGAAGAACACTGGACTAGACCATTAGATTAAGCCAATAACCGGCAAAACGCTAGCAGCAGTAAATAGATTAATACCAAGATTCTGAAAAAGCCCACTGAAACAAGACTGTCTTTGCTGCCTGTCTAAATGCAGTTAGTGATGGGACCAGGCAGTCCTCTCTGGGGGTGGGAGTGGGGATTCTAGATCTAAACTGAAAAGGCCATTTCCCAGGCATCTGTGACAATGGAGATATGTCCGGCTATAGACTTGTCAGACAGAGTTTATCTGTCTGCCCACTTCAAACAGTCTGGAAATTGGACTTTGATAAGCATTCTCTTATTCCTTTACATGCTTGACTGATCCATGGGGGTTGAGGATTTCCAATTGTAGCCAGAAATATGTATCTGTGCTTGCACAATGATAGGAATCTGCTCTATCGAGACAGACCCTTGGTCTACCTTGCTCAATTTTGCTCAGACTGGCAGTGGCTTCTCCAATGTTGTAGGCAGGAGTCTCTCTCAGCCCTATCTTGGCGATGCCAGGGAGATAACTTGGTACCTTCTGCATGCAAGCAGGCAGGTGCTCTTCCGAGAGTGGCCCCATCCCCTAAGGGGAATATTTTGCAGTACTCACATGTTGTCTCCCATTCAGATGCAAACTAGGGCAGACCTTGCTTAGCAAAGGGGACAATTCATGCTTGCTACCATAAGACCAGCTCTCCTCCTGATGCCAGCTGAATGTATTGAATTTGGAATATGGCTTGTTGCATCAAATGTCCATCCAGTGTCATATTCTTTCTCTAGCTCTGATTACCAAAGGGCTACAGTATCTTACAAGCAAATGATGGAAGTGATGGACCATCAATGATGTTTCTACCCAGCTTCTACTATGGGGCATGGAAATTATTAACCAGGCTGATGATCTCATTAGTTATCTGACTTGCACATTTCTTCTATGCAACCTCCCCCTCTCATATTACTGTGTTTCGTTGTTTCCTCATATTTTTCTTAGCACCTGTTACATGTCTGCTCTGCTAGCCTGTGAGTCTGAATGTTGCTAATTTTCACCAATGATAGCTAAGCAACTTTTGTTGCTTCTATCCCAAGTAGCACTTGGTATCTGCTGTTGGCTATATGGAGGCCCTCTGTGGGTTCCTGTCACCAAGTATTCTATGTGTAGTAGATGTATTGGAAGACAGATGCCCAAAGACGCAGGTGCTTTGGAAAAGAAATTTGGTGACGGAAGGTACAGCTGACATCCGAGGTCTACAGTGCTATGCTTGGAACTTGACATATGGAACAGACCTGTCCAGCTAACCCCAAGGGCCACGAAGTTTGCTTGAGTCAAGCAACTGATGGCTCGTGACGGACTTAAAAGAACTTTTAGCCTCGTTTGCTGGTCTTCTATAACTATGGTTTCCACCTTTTAATCGGACATCCTATGGACAGTCTAAGCACTCACGATGCCACTAGGGCAAAAGGTGTAGGATGTTGTTGCACATTTAAGCCTGTTCTCCAGCTTCCCATCAACTTGATTCCTGCTTATTCTGTTATAATCTATAGCAGGTCCAGAGGACTCTGAACATTGCAACACAGACAATTATTTTAGGATATCTCCAAGCTTGAACATCAATGTCATAATCCTATGAAAGTTCATGCAAAAGCATGTCCCAGTGGCTGACAATGATGAGAAAAATTACTTAAAGTAGTCCCATTGAAATTAAAAGGACAAACCAGGCAGTGCCTAATTTGTCCTCTTAATTTCAATGAGCTAATTTTAGTTAAATAAACTCTCTTTTAACTGTGGTTAATTAATTAATTTTGGTTAATTAACCTCCGCTATGGTTAATTTTCCTCTCACTGTGCTTAATGGGGTTTAGTCTTTGGGAAAAAGACTAAATCGCCATTTAGCCATGAAACTCACTGGGTGACTTCTCCCAGACACTTCTCTCTCAGCCTAACCTACCTCACAGGGTTGTTGTGGGGATAAACATAACCATGTACACATCTCTGGGCTCCTTGAATGAAGAGAGGAATATCAATGTAAAAAAAAATAATTAGAAGTGTGAGCAGGATGCAGATTAAGAAACAGATGCTTGTCCTACAAGATTTACTCTCAAAGGGCAAGTATTGGGACCAATATCAGATTGGTTCCTGTAGCGCAGTAGATAATCCTGCCCTCCACATATGCAATCTCTGGATGGTTTTAAGGCAGTCGTCTTCTTTCCCAACTAGCTATGGCAGTTTCTGCGGATTCCAGGGTACCATTTCAAATGGGAGATTGCCATGCCTTTCCCTTAGTTCACCATCTTGAGAACGTATATTTATTATAAGCATCTTAAAGAGTTCTCACCTCATTTTCCTGTCAGTGATCATCAAAATGTCTCACAAGATAGGAGTGAACACTATTTTAAACTGGTAAAACAGCATCACCTTAAGTTGCGCAGTGGGAAAATGCTTGACTAACAAGCAGAAGGTTGCCTGTTCGAATCCCCGCTGGTTTGTTTCCCAGACTATGGGAAACACCTATATCAGGCAGCAGCGATATAGGAAGATGCTGAAAGGCATCATTTCATACTGCACGGGAGGTGGCAATGGTAAACCCCTCCTGTATTCTACCAAAAAAAAGCACAGGGCTCTGTGGGCACCAGGAGTCGAAATCAACTCGATGGCACACTTTACCTTTAAATAAATGAAAAGGCTGCATGTATAGCTAGAAGGAACAACAAAATACCTTGCTGAGTTCAGCAGCCGAATCCTGATCAAATAAATAATTCATATCTGGTCTGTTAAAAGCAACCAATGATGGAGTCAGTAGGATCTTCACTAGTGCAGTTTGGGTGCCACTACAAAAGAGTCCCTGTCTCACATACTCACTTGCTAAATGTCTGGTGCTGATGGGTCAGAGAATTGGGTCTCAGATGTTGTTCTCAGAATTTGGGGATGTTTACATGAGAGAGCAATCCATTTCACTCAAGCTGATGAGACTTTGCAGATATGTGGGATTTCAGTGAGCTACCATGTTCTCCAGTATGGATATGCAACACCAAGACCATGGAGTGTGCTACGCTCAAATTATTCCCTCGTTACACCCATGTAGTGAGAAATTGTGTCTCACACTGTTTCAATTGCATGTGCTGTGCCTCACCATCAAAACTAAATTTAAAAAATTGCAGGGAAGTACACGTTTGTAGACTGAATTGAGAAGTGAGGCTATAGAACAAAAGAAAATCTGCAGTAGGAAGGAAATAAAACCTCAAACTCAACCCCAAATAATTACTTTCCATCCTTGTGTCATGTTCTAATTAAAGATAGCAGCAGCACAATCTACGATATATCTGGAAATTATTAGGAACCTTTCCAGAGGCAAAAAGGATCAATAGCTTTTTGTCTCAGTGGCATAAAACATCATGCCGTTGCTCCCTTTCCTCTGGCCACTAGGAACGCAGCAATCGCCCAAGACAGGAACAATAGCAGCATGGATGGCTGGATCTGCGTGCTGGGTGAAATGGGCACGGATTCACTGTCCCCACTTGCTCAAAAGGAACACAACACCTTGCTTGCTCTGCTTCTCCCTCTCTGCTGCAACTCTCATGGTGAGATGAAACAGCAGTGAGAAGTGGAACTGTAAACTTGAGAGCCAGAGTTGACACCAAGGGGGAGCAAGGAGGAGTGGGTGCTCCCCCCCAAAAGATTTCTTGCTCCCCTGTTTGCTCCCCTCCCCGACTGCAAATTTTGCAGCAAAGGGAGGAGAGCTGGTCTTATGGTAGCAAGCATAAATTATCCCCTTTGCTAAGCAGGGTCTTTGAATAGGAGACTACAGGTGCAGAAAAGGGCAACCGAGATGATCAGGGGCCTGGAGCAGCTTCCTTATGAGGCAAGGCTACAACACCTGGGGCTATTGAGTTTAGAAAAAAGACGACTGTGGGGAGACATGATAGAGGTCTATAAAATCATGCATGGTGTGGAGAAAGTGGATAGAGGGAAATTCTTCTCCCTCTCACATAACACTAGAACCAGGGGTCATCCCATGAAATTGATTGCCAAGAAATCTAGGACCAACAAACGGAAGTACTTTTTCACACAACGCATAATCCACTTGTGGAATTCTCTGCCACAAGATGTGGTGACAGGCAACAACTTGGATGGCTTTAAGAAGGGTTTGGATAACTTCATGGAGGAGAGATCTATCAGTGGCTACTAGTTGGAGGGCTATAGGCCACCTCCAGTCTGAAAGGCAGGATGCCTGAGTACCAGTTGCAGGGGAGTAACAGCAGGAGAGAGGGCATGCCCTCCACTCCTGCCTGTAGGCTTCCAGTGGCATCTGGTGGGCCACTGTGTGAAACAAGATGCTGGACTAGATGGGCCTTGGGCCTGATCCAGCAGGGCTGTTCTTATGTTTGAGTGTGAGGACTGCAAGATATCCCCCTTAGGGGATGGGGCCGCTCTGGAGAAGAGCACCTGCGTGCTTGCCTGCAGACAGTTCCGTCCCTGGCATCTCCAAGATAGGGCTGAGAAAGAAGCCTGATTCAGACATAACACTGTACTACTCTACAGATATCTGTATTCTCGTATATGTTTGTGTGAATGACTGCACCTGTGTCAATTTTAAACGTGAACCCGGATACAGGCCGTTCAAATGCATGGTACAGATAGGAAGTGCACTGCTGTACCTGCATTCAGCGTAACATGTGAATGCCTGTACCTGTGTACAGATCTATACCTATGTACACTGTACACTCATTGTATGAGTGTTGAACATTATGAGTGAATGGTCTGAGGCTCTTTACTGCAACCTTGGAGAAGCTGCTGCCAGTCTGTGTAGATGGTACTGAGCTAAATGGACCAATGGTCGGTATAAGACAGCTTCCTTTGTTCCTATGTTTCTGTGTCAGATGATACTATATATTCATAGCATATTAACTACTTTAAAAGGCCTTCAAAGAAGCTTCATTCACTCCATCCCAGGACAAGCCATGGAAGCCAGTGCAGCCAGGTTGGGAGGGGACTCCTCCAGCCTCCCAGGAGCCAGGCCAAGCCCTTCACTTCCTTCCTGGCCAGAAACTGGGCTGGGTGAGACCATGCGTGCAGCAGAGTGCAGGCGGGGGCATCTCCCTTGCAGATTGCAGCTGGCCTGGTCCTGCCCTCTCTCCCCACACCAGTCTTTCCTGCCACATGCTCTTGGGCAGGAATAGGAAACTAGCCTAGAAAGCAGACTGGAAGGGTTGTCCTAATCCAAAAGGACAACCTTTTAAAAGAGGATTATGGTCCATTTTCTGAATAAGCTTGGAAATGCCAAGCAAGCTTTATTAATAAGGTGAATAAACTAACATTTATTACCTTACCTTCAACAGCATTTAATGTAAAGGTAAAGTTGTGCCGTCGGGTTGGTGTCAACTCCTGGCGATCACAGAGGCATGTGCTTTTCTTTGGTAGAATACAGGAGGGTACAGTATACCAAAATCCTTGCTCCCCTAATAACATTTTTGCCACCCCTTTACTCCTCCAAACTAATTTTCCTGGGGTTGCCCCTTGTCAAAGCCAAGTGACCTCAAATAATGAGAGGGCAAGGCAAGGACATCTTCTAGATCATTCCATCATGCCCAAGAGACTAAAAGGCTTTCTTACTAATTCATCCATGCCAGTGACTCCAGATGTCATAACATCTCCAGGTAAAATGTCACAGACTTATGGTAGCTCTTGCATTTCTTTGCCCCATGGTTTATATTTTTCCCCATCTGCACCTGCATGTTTGTGCATCTGTCAATGAGAAGAACACTTCATGCATCTAACAAGGTGGGCTCCAGTCCATAGAAGTATGCCGCAATCAATCTGTTCGGCTTGCTTTAACATCTGCAGAGAATGTGTTCCTTTGTCCTTAAAATGTCCTGCCTGAGCTGTCCATTTGTTGTGAAATACAGAATCCAGAAAGACCCCACCTAGGCTATGTTGCCTATGGCATTTTGGTTCACAGAACAGAACTCTGCAGATGTTGCCTTAAGATAGACTGGAAGTACATACAGAGGGAAGGACAATCTTCTCTGCTCATGCCACATCCCTACCCCTACATACATTCAGCATATCAGCTAAACCCTTTGTAGGTGTGACTGAATATGGACCCACAGCATTTAGAATCGGATGGGCCCTTGAAGATTTTCTTGCCCAACCCCCTTCTCAGAGCAGGAATCTGCTACCACATCCCTGAGAGATGGCCATCCAGCCTCTGTTTGAAAACCTCCAGTGAAGGAGAGCCTACCATTGCTCAAAAGAGACTGTTCCACTGTCCAGTGGCTCTTAGAGTTAGGAAATTCTTCCTAAAGTCTAGCCTAAACCTACTTCCTTGTAATTTCAGCCCTTTGGTTTGAAGGTGAGCAACAGAGATCAGGTCCGCTCCCTCTTCTATGCGACAGCCCTTCAGCTCTTTGAAGATGACTATCACATTCCCCTTTAGCATTCTCTATTCCAGGCTAAACATATCCAGACCCTTCAACTGTTCCTCAGAGGACTTGGTTTCCAGGCTGCATTTCATCTTTGTTGCATTCCTCTAAACCTGTTCAATTTTATCATCCTTCTTAGTATGAGGTACCCAGAAGTGGACTGTCTGGCTTTTGGGAGGAGGAATTCTCCAAAGTGACCTTTCTGCTCTCTCACAGTGAATTATAGGTATGGGTGTCGCCTCATAGTTGGGGAAGGAAGGGAGTTCATTCACTCCCCTCCTTCACCTATTAGTGGGAGCCAAAAGCCTGGGCTCCTGTCCGGAAGGCTGTCAGGCCCACAAATCCTGTCCTGACTGATCTTCTCAGCCTCGGCAGCCTCGGCCTTCAATAAATCCCTGCATCTCGGACGCTCCTCCCTGCTTTAGGACAGCTCCGTCTTCCCTGGCCAGACACGTGTCCCGGACGCCCAGCCCCTGGCCTCCACAGGGGGCTCATTCCCCAACTCCACCCCGTGCCTCATCATTCCTCCAGCTGCTTGCAGCTGTGGAGCTGCTATCCTGGCTAGTCCCTCTTCACCAATCTGCTGCCTCTTGGGCGATACCTGCCCACCCCTCAGAAGCTTTTGCACATCTCTCTGAATCCTCTCTGGCTTCTGCGAGGTCATTGCCGGGGCTGTCCTGGCGTCTGGACCCCCCGCTTCTCTCAGCACTCTACTGGGCACACCTCCCTGTCTCAGGGAGGAGGGGAGGAAACCCCAACATGGACACAGTAGCAAAATCGGTTCCCAAATGCACAATGTGAGGCCTGAGTAGGTAGACGCTTACACGTGTAGGTATAGGAATCTACACTGCAATTTGAGGATTAATAGATTCTATCCAGGTTGATTCAATTAAATTGACCTCGAATCGAATAAACATTGGCCTCAATGATGATTCTATGGGTCGAATCGAATTGGTTCCCAATTACACAGAGTGATGCCTGTGTAGCTACAAGCATACACATGTAGGCACATTGCAGACAAACTGGTGAATGTTACCATGACATATTTGCTTCCACACCAACTCCCCCATCCTACACACATTCAGTCAAGTGTGCAGACAGAGGACCCTGCAGGCCTTTTGCTTATATGTGTCCCATCTTCCAAGGCATTGTGCAGATGTCATGCTGAATGCACAAGTGCCAGGAATCCGGCTCCCTTGTACTTGCCTTCCATTTATATACCCCCAAGTGAAAACACAGAGCAATTGGGATAATACTTTCCCCTTTTCAAAAATAGAAGCAAGCTTCTGAAAGGCACAACACTGTTTCTGAGAGCTGCTGCACTGTCGAGGCTAAGCATTGGAGTTGTGACTTGAGAAGGTCAAGGCCCCACTTCAAATCCTGCTTCTGCTATTAACTCGCTTGGAGGTCTTCGGCAAGTCACTATGTGCATTTAAGAGCACTTCTGCTCAAAAGTGCTATATAAATGTTAGCTTACATTAATTGCTGGAGAAACAGGTGTATGTGAGCGTGTCTGCATGTATAAATACAACTCTTCTTGATTTGGTCATAGTTAATTTGCAGAGATTTTGCTTCTACATATTACATGTAAAATTATAATTTTTATGTTGAATGTTGAAAATGAATGTATAATTAAAGTAGGAAAAGATTAAAACACTCTTAGAGGAATACAAAATAAATGTTCAGTTTTCTTTTTAAATATTCTCTTGGCTGCTCAGATGTCACCTTAAGTGGTGCAGCGGGGAAATGCTTGACTAACAGGCAGAAGGTTGCCAGTTCGAATCCCCGCTGGTACTATATCGGGCAGCAGCTATATAGGAAGATGCTGAAAGGCATCATCTCCTACTGCATTGGAGGAGGCAATGCAAAACCCCTCCTGTACTCTACCAAAGAAAACTACAGGGCTCTGTGGGTGCCAGGAGTCGAAATCAACTTGACAACACACTTTACTTTACTTTAGGCTGCCCAGAACTGAAAAATCAGAGATGCCACATTAGAATTGCTGCAAGGAAAAGGTTGCCTCAACTGAATTTCAGAATGAAAGTTGGAATCCCTCCTCATATCTATGGAAACCACTTCAGGAGTTTTTGTTGAAAAGTGGTATATAAATATTTGCCCTATTGGTATTCCTGTTGCTATTAGTAAGATAGCAGCAAATGTGCACCATCAACTTTAGTAAAGCAAAGTGTGCTGTCAAGTCGACTTCGACTCCTGGTGCCCACAGAGCCCTGTGGTGTTCTTTGGTCGAATACAGGAGGGGTTGACCATTGCTGACTTTGGTAGTCCAAGATATTGTTTCCTGTTTTTGAAGAAATGTTTTTTTAACGGGATTATATTGGGTAAGATTTTGCCCCTGAAGAAGACTTCAGCTGAAATGCGTTGCGCTCAATAAGTTCACAGCACCGTGGGAATTTTGTCTCTTCAATGGCAACTGGATTTGGTGCTTCGCATTTTTCTTCATCTATTGCCTAGTCAGCCCCAGTCCATTCTTTCCTGTTCATCCTGCCCTGTTTCGAAAAGGAGCCACATCAAGGGCAGAGAGAGCTGGTGGGCTTGCATGCAGGACAGTAGAAGAGGGCTGTGTCTTTGCTCTCAGGTGACTTTTTCTGTCCTTTCTTCTTGTCGGGATCCTTGGATGACTGCTGCTGCCTAAGTGCAAATGGTTATTATTATTGGGAGGAAATAATAATGCCCATAAAAATGAAACGAATCCGAGCTTTTGTCTTCAGATGGCTGTTTTTAGCAATCGGGGAAGCGAAAGCCCATGAAATAGACAATAAGAAGGCCGAGGTGCTTCATATCAGTCAGCATGTTTGGGTGGATTTTCGCAGCAACGCAGCTGCTATAACAATAATAAGGATTTTTATTATTCCACATAGAAAGAAAGACACTTACAGTTTTTGGAAATGCCTCAAAGTCTCCATGCAGGCTGTTTGTGTGCAAGAAAAAGACAGAGAAAGAGACTCATCTGTTTCTTTTTTTTCCCTTTTGCAACAGCTCCATCTTTAGGATGCAGGGAGAAAAAGAGGACTTGCTTCAGTCTCTTGCTTTTATAAATTAGCAGTATCTATGGGGATAATCTGCAGGAGAGTTCTTCTGTATGAGCCCCATTGAAATAAATGGGGAACATGAGAGAGCTGGGTTGCCTAGATGCAAAGAAGGACAGATGTAGCAATGAGGGGCTCTTGCAGGTATAATAATGATGTTCTAACTGTCCCCATTGGACACCCAGTTATGCATCACATGCAAATGCAGTAATCTACCAATCAAGCATGGGCATTAATTTCAGGTTCGTTTCATGAAAATTACAAGCCGACATTTCCCAATAACTAACAGCTCTTGCTTCTGGAAATTTCTGGGCTTTCAGTTCCTGTTTCTTAGCAGATTAAAGTCACATGTGCAAAGACACAAGCTATTGTGTCTGTTGTGCGTGTTGCGGGGCTGGACCAATCCAGAGATGCAATATAGGAAAGGAGGCAGAATGGAAAGAGACATTAAAGCCAATTAGGAGTTTTAAAGACAGCCTAGACAACTCAAAGACTCAAGCAACTGCTACGATTGCAAATGTGAAACATTTCAGATTATTTAGTTTAATAAAACATAAGTGCTACTTTGTGTGTGTGACTTACTTTTTGCCTTTCCTAATGTACTCCGCCTGCATCTACAGCTTGACACAGGTAATGAGTAAAGCTATCCATAATGTAAACTATCAGGCTTTATGTGCTATTTCCCGAATTAGTGAGAAACTTGATTTAAATCAGTTTACCTTGATCTAATTACCACCCTGCCCCATTTACAAGGAACTGCCCCTGTATTCTGGCTTCAGTCCTTGGGAAAGCAATGAACTTGTTTTCCGTTTTTGGCAGTGCCTTTAAAAACTGTTGCTAGTTTTCTGTGAGTGTCAGCCACATCCCCTGGGTCTCTGGAAATTAAATCGTGTCTTATGTGGATGCTGTCAATGTACACACAGAGACAGGGAAATGTCAGGTTACTTCCACATGCTACACGACACCGTCTGGCCAGTGGTTGGATGAAAGACCACAAGGGAACCCCATGTAAACTGCCTTAAGTAGGAAGAAAGGTAGGGGATTAATGAGGTACATATATATGTATGTGCATACATAGGCACATACTTGTCATCTCCCAGGTAGGGCAGCAACCCCCTACTTTAGAGAGGAGGAGAGCTAGTCTTGTGATATGCTAAGCAGGGCCTGCCATGGTTTGCATTTGGATCGGTGTCTACATGTGAACACTGTAAACTATTCCCCTTAGGGGGTGGGGCCATATCTCAGTGGAACAGCATCTGCATGCTTGCATGTAGAAGGTCCCAGGTTCGGCCCCAGGAAGATACTCCTTCCTGAAACCCTGGAGAGCGCTGCTGCCAATCAGTGTGGACACTATAGAACTTGATGGATCAATGGTCTGACTGAGAATACGGTAGCCTTCTACGTCCCTATGTCCCTATGCATCTGGGCCTTCTGCATGAGAAGCAGATGCTCCATCTCTGAGCAACAGCCCCATCCTCACCTGGCTTCTGCAGAGCCCATCCCAATGGCCAGGTGAGTGGTGGAGCTGATCCGCCACCACAGGGGGTGCTGGGCAGCGCACTCCTGCTCGTAGTTTGCAGCTGGAGCGGAGGTAAGCACCTATTCATCTGCACTTCAAAGTGGCTCTCGCCACCCCCTCGGCAATGCCCAAATCGCCCGCTCCTGTTGGGCCGTTCTGTTAGGCTGCGCTGTGCACCCTTGTTCTGCGTGTTAGCCTCTTACAGTGAGATCAAGACATTTCCCTGAAAGGAAGAACAAGGTAATAGTCTGAAGTAACCAAATTGCAGAGCCAAGGTATTGGGCTAATCCTGGAGTAGCTGGCCATGCAGCCTGCCCAGAAGCCACACCAACTGGTCATGAAGCCCTGTCCCTTTAGATATCTGGAAATGATTCTGACTACTGGCGAAGGGCATGCACTCTGCACACGCACACCCAAACAGCTGAAAACAAGATCTCCTGTCTCTGAAACATTCCTGACAGGCGTCCACCCAAACATTTCCTCAAATCATGGATGGAGGTTGCATGACCTTCCCGAGCATTGTATTTCGCCTGCATTAAAATCTGCAAGGGAGACTTGCATGCAGCACAAAATTGAAAGAGGAGGGTTAAGTCTGTTTTTACCAAGCATCAGATGGGCAAAATGTGTTTGACCTTCACTGGGTTCCTCAGTCATTCTTCAGCTTGAGTGGCTGAGTGAAGAAAGTGTCATTCTGTCATATATTTTTAAAAAATACCTGGAAGGGGAAAAAAATTAAAAATCGATTCTGTCTACCCCCTGAAAGCTTTCCTTTTCATCGGCATCCAACTGACATAAATAATATTTTGTTGGGGTTTTTTTTCATTGCTGGATTTATTTAAATGCACGGAAGGTTGCTGGTTAGCAGGCAGTTTCGCAAGAGGTTATCTCTGTGTTTTTTTTAAATGGGGTGATGAGTGCCTACAGTTTCTGGTAAATACATTCCAATTACAGGAAGAACTCAGCAGCTCCTGTAAGAGTCAATACAGGCAAACTTCGTAACCCACGCCTAGCTGTCTATTTATAACTGCTAATTATAACAACCTGTACAAGGAGATTGGGTAAGTATAAATAAAACCCTCCAGTTCTTAGGTTCAAGGAACTAAAGAGAGCTGAAGGAGAAGACCAGAAAAGAGACACTCAGGAAAGTGTACAGCACATGTGACAAAACTGGACTGAGACTCGGTAAAAGTCTCAGATGACAACCCATTTCAAGTTGTCCCACAATGAACGGGACAGGAGGCAGCAGTGTGACCATTTATTATTTTATTTTATTTAAAATATTATACCCCACCCCTCCAGTATATTACTGCTTGGGGCGGCTCGCAACAATAAAATAGATACAATATAGAATAAAACTAACAGAATTAACCAAATTAAGTAAACAAGTTAGAAGTCAGGTTAAAAGCCATGATCAGAATTAAGTTTCAAATGAAAAGTTATTTTAAAAGCTAAAAATTGAGAATTTTTAAAAAAACTAAAAACTAAAGAACCTAGCAGATATAACCAAAGCATTAAAAGTCTCTTTTAACAGATGTGTTTTTAGTAAAAAAATTTTAAAAAACAAACACTGAGGGAGGGAGCATGGCGAAGCTCTGCAGAGAGGGTGTTCCGAAGCTAAGGGGCCATAACTGAAAAGGCCCTGTCTCTACTTCCTGCCAACCAGAACTCTGTTAGTGGTGGGGGCATGAACAGGGCCTGAAATGATGAGTGGAAGGATCTGGCGGGTTCATATGGGTGAATGTGATCCAACAGGTACCCCAGCCCCAAGCCATGTACATTTTTAAAGGTCAAGAGCAGAATGTTGAATCTAGCCCGGAAGCGGACCGGTAACAAATGAAGCTGCTGCAAAGGTGTGACACTCATGAAGCAACATGCACCCACGAGCATCCTTGCAGCAGCATTCTGGACCGGCTGAAGTTTCTGAGCCATCTTCAAGGGCAGCCCCACATAGAGCGCATTGCAGTAGTCCAATCTGGATGTTACCAAACATGAGAGACTGAGGTCAGGCCCTACTTCTCCAAGGTAGAAGGTAGATCTGTGGCTGCAGCTTGAGCAGTCACAGAACCTTGTGGCTAGAGCTGGGTAATTTCTGGAAATCCTCTAATGCACATCACATTGGTGCATTTCCCTGGCCTCCAGGTGGCCACACGGTGGCTCCCAGCAGATCTGCTCATGTGGGCATGACAGCTGCAGGGCCCGGAGCAGAATGGAGATCATCTCGGGGGCAGGGAGAGGTAGGTGCCCTCACCGCCCCACTTAAAGGTCACATGAACAACCATACTGTTTAAGTACTGCCTTAAAGTAGCATTTAATCACACATAGAGAGGTGGCAGTTCGGTGCAGCAGGAAGAAGTAGGACATGCATGTCATGTGGGGGGTGAGGTCGGTTGGACAGTTTTGTCTGAACCAGCCCATAGAGAGATCCATTTGTGTGTACAGCTGTACATTCAGAGGCTCCCTACAGATATACTACTGGATATGTAGGAAAAGAATGGAAGTTCAGCTCCCAATAGCAGAGCAAAGCCAGTGGGGGGAGAATTCAGCCAAGCAAGAGGTCTGGAGACCGTTCTTTAAGTTTGAAGAACAACAAGGATTTATTTAGAAGTTACAAGCGGATAGGGAAGCTGAGCTTAAGGCTGAAAGAGGAGAGACACTAAACAAACAACCATCTCTGGAGAGACAAAAATGGAGACTAACATTGGAAGAACAAAGAGGGGAGGAGTCCAACACTTTTATCCATGACCCTAAACCATCCCCTAGTGGTCACTATGAGACACTGCAGCTGAGAGCTGATGCTGCCAGGGTCCGAGCTCCAACAGTACATAGGCTGGGTGATGGTGCCTGGCCAGACTAACTGTACCCTAGTGAACATCTGGAAGGGTGCAAGCCAAAATAAATTTCCACCCCAACACAATTTCAGGCTAATGGGGCTTTAGCCTGCATTAGTAGAACCACAACGTCCAAGTCACCTAACAGGAAATAATGGGTCTACTCTTTTCTGCTGCAATCAAGCCTGGAATATTGTGGCCATATCTGGGTGCCACAACTGAAGGAGAATGTAGACAAATCGGAACCGGATCAGAGGACAGTAACATAGATGGTCAAGAATCCGGAAAACAAGTCTTAGGAGGAAATGTTCAAGGAACTGGGTATGTTTAGCCTATGGAAGAGAACGCTGAGGGCTAACATGATGGTACTATTCAAATACCTGGATGTCACATAGAAGAGGGCAAGGACTTATCCGCTGATGCCCCAGAGGGCAGGACTAGATTTAATGAGTGTAAGAGACAGGAGGGGAGATTTGGTTAGAACATTAGGAGAAATTTCTTCACAATAGGAGCAGTTCAGCAATTGAACCAATGACCACAGAAGGTAGGGTGGGTTCTCCCTTGTTGCAGGTCTTCAAGCAAAGGCTGGAGATGCTCTAGCTTTGGATTTCTGCATTGAGCAGGGACTTAGACTAGATAATCTGAAAGGGCCCCTCCAACTCTGGTTCTGCGACTATGATCAGGAACCCCCTATGGACAGCCTTAATCATCCAGTCCTGGGAACTATTTATTATCTAGAGGGAAATAGTCCTGGAGACTCCTTGTACAGTTTTGGACTGGTTATAGTCCCAGCAGCTCCTAACAAATAATGCACATCATATCTGCCCAGGGAATCATATTTCTGTGAGGGGGTGCTAGTCTTTTCAGGCACAGGATTCTCAGCACTCTCCCCAAACTACAGTTCCCAGAATTCGTTGGGAGAAGCCACGATAGTTCAATTGGTATGAAATCAACACACGTTTGCAGTAGTGATGCGCCCTGATTAGTGTTGCGGACATCCCAGGAGATCTCTCATTCAGGAAAGTATCCAGCCTGATGAAAAGTGATGGGATCACAGCTTGAGGTGGAATAGCTGTAGGCTATTACCTGGTTTATGAGAAGCCGGATCAGTAAATGACATGACCCGCTCTTTTATGGCGGGCTACAGGTCATCTTTCCAATGGCTTAAAAGTTTCTTTAAATGCATTTTGGAAGTCGCTCCATCTCTGACATTTATGATGAAGGGTTATGCTCTCTCTCCCTCTCTCTCTCTCTGAGTTTTCTGGTTAGGCCACTGTGATGCGAAGAGCACTTGCTCCAAGGGTGTCCTTTTATATCCACCTTTAGTGTGTGTTATGGCTTTAAAGGAAACGGAACACCGTGATCGCAAAATAGATTGTGTTCCCTTTATAATCACTCAACTCTATTCTGACACAAAGCAAACCAATGGGCAATAGTTGTGGCCTCCTATTTTTAAACTCATACTTTAATGATTTTTTAGGGCAGTCAGACAGAAAATACAGCAATTTCCTTCCAAATATACGAATTTTTTTCCCCACCAGTGGGTTTAAAAAAACCCATACCACCCACTACCTGATAATGACTCTACAAAATAAATGGCTGAATAAAAATAGTGTTGCTCATACTGTGTTTAAAATCACAGTATTTAGACATTTCTTTTGCCTTTTTATTGGATGCAGTTTTGCGGGAAGAGTGTTAGAGACAGAGAGAACATTTTAAGACCTGCTAGGAAAAATCCAGAGTTAATAACAATATAGATTGGAGAGGGAACAATGAAGAAGGTTAGAGCAGAGGGTCATGTAGTCAACTAATTAAAAATGAAGTTATTAGTTTTTAGTCACACAGCAGTTGCAGATGCCACAGTGGAAGAATCATGCAGGTGCATGAGTTATACTGGCTGACCAGTGAGGCTTTAAAGTGGCTTTCTCATTAGAGCAATGGGTATGGGATTGGGCATCCAGCCACAGAAGATGATTACCTATACTCAAATGCAAAGGAAAAAAAGAAAAGAAAAGAAAAGGTTTTGTAGTGATGGTCACGGTGGTGGTAAATTGGGCAGGCAGTGGGTGAGGTACCCAAATATTTCAGTGTTTATTCACTAAATATATCTGATATTGATGGGTATCTGATTTTTGAGTATGTTTGGAATCTGATGTTAATACCATGAGGCAGCTGACATGTAATGGCATTTAGTGTTTACTAAGTGACATGCAGTGGCATTTACTATGCCACATGTAACATTCAACGGAATCCCCCAATTTGGCTTGATCCACACTTGTTGAATACAGTTCTTCCGTGCAGAACACTTGAAAGTCTCCCTGTCAGAGCACAGAGGCAAATTTAGAATGCGGGTGGACATGTGCTCTGATTCATTTTGCCCCTTGCCCCCAGACACAGCCCGCTTTGCTGGACCCAAATAAAGTGAGGTGTCAAAATAAAGTGACCTACCTTGATTGTTTTTGTAGACTTAACACATAATACATCGAGAACATAAGAACAGCCCTGCTAGACCAGGTCCATGGCCTATCTAGTCTAGCACCCTGTTTCACACAGTGGCCCACCAAATGCCTCTGGGAAGCCCACACAGGCAAGAGCTGAGGGCTAGGGATGTGCGAATGGGCTCGTGGTTGAGCTGGTTCACCATCGAACTAGGCCTGTTTGATGGCTTCTCCTCAAGCCAAAATGAGCCCAGTTTGGTTCAGAGTGACCTGATCTCAAGCAAGAGGCAGAGGCCACTGGTGCAGCTAGTGCTGTTTGCACAATAAGGGAGAGGCAATTTTAGTTGACTTTCCCTGACTTAAAGCTTAAAGACATGCCAACTTCAAAAATTCTTTAAATTTGCCCAATTTGTCCAATTTCTTTGAAATTTGGGTGGTAGCTTCCACCCATTGGGCACTACCACCCATCCCACTTTGGCCACAAAATGGGGGTCCGAATCTCCAGATTTTGTGGGTCTGAATTTTGGGTGATTTGTTTTGTACCTGAATCTGGGCAGCTGAGGATAGGGGTGATTTGTTTTATCGACAAATCACCCAAATCAGCCAGATTCGGGTAGAAATCATTTTTTACCCAAGTCATTTTGTGCATCCCTAGTAGGCACTGCTTGTTTTCTTATTTCTTTTTGGAGGCCAGTGTAGTTCAGAATTTTGACAGTCCTCTAAAGTGTAGGATGCTTCTCTTTCAGATCCATTAGAATGGTGATACTTCCCGATTACTATTTGCACTTCTCAATTACTATTTTGCATAGGTCATGTAGATTTACAGCTGCCTTGTGGCAGCTGGGACTAATATTAACTGGACCAGCTGTAGTCATGGAGTTATTGAGCTTCTACTGCGCTGTGCTTTAGGCAGATTACTTTCGAAGATTACTTCCACCTACACACACACATTTTTATTATTTTAATATCTGCAAAATACAATAAACAAA
Source organism: Hemicordylus capensis (assembly GCF_027244095.1). Lineage (NCBI taxonomy): Eukaryota > Metazoa > Chordata > Lepidosauria > Squamata > Cordylidae > Hemicordylus > Hemicordylus capensis. The sequence goes on from NC_069658.1 coordinate 8,630,395, forward strand.
ATTACCATGTAGATGACAATTTAATAAATTCAGAATCTATTTGGAGTATCCACCTGGCCAGTATTTCACTGCCCAGACTGTTGTTTTTCAGGTGTGCTTATGAACACATGGAGCTGTCTTATACTAACTCAGGCCACTGGGTCTAACCACTGGTTTACTAGGGCTGACAACATTTCTCCATGTTTTCAGGCGGAGTCTTTCCTAGCTATGCCATCTTTTAACTGGAGATATTTGGAACTGAATCCAGGATCTTCTTCATCCAAAACATGTAATCTCCCATTCATCTATGGTTCCTTCTTCATGAAAGATTCTGCGTGCAGTGCAATGCCTATTATATACATTTGTGAAATGTCCAAGCTAGGGATGTTTGCAGCATTTCTCCCCATATTGTGGAGTTCTGAATGATGGAGTCTTGTTTTGGAAGTGGAACTGATGCATTAGGAATCCTCCTTTCTTCTTCTTTTTAAATTTTGTACTGAGGATTGTTTATGCACAGTTGGCCACAACTGGAAATTTCCTGGTGCATTTTTCCTCTCCCTTCATAACCAATGTACATGTGCACATTGATAAAACCAGTCTTGATATGATTGCCCTTATAGTTCAGGACTGGCATCAGAGGTTAGCATCGCTAGGCCACTATCAAAAGGATAGGCACTTCAAAAGGACTTGCTACAGATCCTTGGGTCTTCTCCATACTCCAAACCTTCGTGAAGTGGTGTTGGTGATGATGGAGCAGCAGCAGCAGATTATTGGCCAAGAAAGTCACTCTGTCATAGCTCCTACCAGAGCCTGAGAAGGAGGGGACGGATTTACTGGGGTGAATCCTTGACTGTGGGATAATAAACACTTCACCAACAAGAGTTTATTATTAGATTAAAAGAAAAACCAAAGTATGCAATAAGAACGATTCTCTCTTCATAAAGCAGATTTTAAGTGAGATAAATTTGCATTAACTAGGCAACAGATTCAAGCAATACAATAATGGAAAGTAACTTCCCTCACACATCTAATTGTACTGCCTCTATCTTGTTAGATAGGGGCAGTTAGGATCTTCCTACTATCTCCAGCCTCCAGACTGTGGCTTCCCATTTCCCCAGCAGTTTCTCAGCCAGCTGCTTCCTCAGAGCACTCTTGGGAGAGAACAAACAAACAGAACAAACCTTTCTCTTCTTCTTCTGCTGGTTGCTGAGAGTGTTGTTCCAGCCCAGTCCTCTGGATTGGTCCTTCTGTTTTGATTTTCCTGGGCTTTCCCCCTCATTAGGAATGGCCCACCCTCTCAGCAGTTGCTCTAAATGAGGCCTGGTCCTCCTTCAAATCCTTTCCATCACTACATGCTCTATTATTGCCTCCTCTCTTCCATCCCATCCCATCCCGACTACCAAGGTAAGCACCATTATCTACCTTGAGTGGGGGCAGAGGGATCAGCTACAGAGGAAGGGTCCTACAGAGGATGGTTTGCCAAGGGCTCCTAAAACCTGGAGTTGCCTGGGCACAATTGTATCAATATTCAGGCAGGAATTCTACAGGAAGAGAAGCATGATGCTATCACACATATTATAACATCAAAACTGGGTGCATTTTTCTTTAGTGCCTTATTGCTGCAGACATGAAGAAGAGGGTTAGAAGCAAGTATAGGAACTCGGAGCCGTGGGAAACCTAGCACTTTCCAGACCCAGAACTACTCTGAGAAACTCTCCTGGTTAAACTGGAATTGAGAAGGGGTAGAATGCAAAGCAGACCAAACCAGAAGCACACCAAAGAAACCGGAGAGGGGAAATCATCCTATCCCTAGTTTCAGTGGGCTGTTTGTACGGCCCAGGGTTCAATTGCCTGAATGGCCAGAGAGGGATAGAAACCCATTCAAAATATTGCAGAGTCCCCTCCACCAAAGATGCAGCATATACAGACTGCATTGAAATCACAGCCAGTACCTCGTGATGGTCCACTCCAAAGAACAAGACAGCCTCGCCAAGTTAACAAAACCTCTCCCACCTCCCTTTCCCTCTCCCACACATACACACGGATTTCTCCAAATCAAAATAAACAATACCTAATACTTTGAAAAGGTCACTCAGCGTTCCCGGTGAAGACACTTGGCTCCCATTGTGAGCTCTTTCACAAAGGGAAGTCTTTCTAAACTTCAACGGCTTAAAAAGCTAACCTTTACGCTTTAGATCCCCGTTCGTCTCTGTTGACACTCTTTCTCTGCTAAGGGCTTTACTCACTAGGAAAACATCTCACCAGCCCTTCCCGGCTCCCTCCCACCTATGTTTACCTTGAAACAAACATCAGAACTTGGCTCTGTGGGGTCATATCTCAGATCAAAGGGAGGTGCCGATCTGAGTTTGAGGTGCCAATCTGAGAGTGGCCCCCAGTTTGAGGAACCAGATCATGGGCTAGATTGGGGGGTGGGGGTGGTAATACTGGTAAAGCGGGATTCCCCTAGACTAAGAAGGGGGGAATGGTGAAAGGGGAATATTTACTTTTATTTTTCACTGGCGGGGATGGAGGTGACATCAGAGTCAGCGGCGGCGGGGGGCTCCTCCAACTGCCCCACCGACCTCCCAAAATGACAGGCCAGTCGTTCTAGCCTCTGATGTCGCAGCCACCACAGCCGCCATCTCCACTGACCCCACCGGTGGAAAAACAAAAGTAAATATTCCCCGTTCACCAGCACCCATTTGTCTAGGGAATTCCCCCTTTACTTGTAAAGGGGAATCCTAGCTGGATTCCCCTTAACAAGTATATCCCCCGAGCCGGCCCACAAGCCAGCTTGGCCGGCTCAATCGATGGACTGGACCAGACCCAATTTGGCTGAGCCTAAGCCCGGACTAGTCCAGATTCAAACCAAGCCGGCCAAATGACTTACCCCTATTTGGTAGACCAGCCCTCCACTCAAGACTTAGCACATCTGCCCACCTCAGAGGACTGGTCTGCAGGGCTGTCCTTAGAGAGTCCTAGTGGGGTTTGGGGCCCAGGGCAAATCAGCCAGTGCAGGGCCCCTTCCAGTTAATGTTAATGGGGGTTAAAGAGCGGGGCCTGGGGCGGACACCCTGCTTGCCATGCCCTAAGAGCAGCCCTGCTGGTCTGCTCTTGTAGACCAGTCTTCCGAGATGGGCTGATGGGCTCAGTCTGGAGAGGAGGGCTGGTCTAACCACCAGTCCCAACTGGAAGACCAGCTCTTCAGTTTTCCTGAGGATTGCTGGTCAACTAATTTGGGTCTGTGGGTAGATCAGCCTCTACTCTGGACATAGTGTGTCTGCCCGCCTCAAAGGATGGTCTATCCCCCAACCCCACTTAGTAGGCCAGTTCTCCCTGGGGGAAGTGCCATTTTGAAGCCCGTTTTTCCAGCAAAATGAGCCTCAGAATGGTGCTCAAATAAACCAAATCGATTTGGGTGATTAGAGTCTGATTTGTCGAGACAAACAGCCCGGCCAGCTATTCTTGATGGATCAATTATATTCAACCTCAAATCGAATCACATAATTTGATTCACACACACCCGTACCTCCTGGTGGACAGCTCAGTTGCTCCTTAGGCACTACGCTGTACTAGTTCTCAAGAAGAATGTGGTAGAAAGCTCACTTCCTTCACAGAACTGGAAGTTACAGAAAAGGCGGCCAAGATTATCAAGAGGATTCAAGCATCTTCCAAGGTGGCCGAGGTGACATTCCAAGGTGAGCTACACTGTGGAAGGGTGTTGGGAAGCAGAGAATGTGAGAAGATTTTATTCTGCGATAGGTGAGAATGGGGAGCAGGAGGAAGAGGCAAACATCCACCACATTACGCATTCTCAGCTTCTTAGTGGACTCTCCAACAAATGGAGAAACCTGCTTCCTTCATACCCTGTCTGTGAGCTTCTCAGAAGCAACTGTGGACACTATTGGAACAAGAATGCTGATTACATGGACCTATGATTTGATCGAGCAGGCTCTTCTTAAGAGTGGTTTGTCAAGCTGTGCATGGGCCAAATTATCAGCCCAGTTCTGATCCTGAACCTGGACATTTTCACATCACACTAGTGATGAAGAGGGTAGACAAGATTGCATTTGGCCAATAATCATTACCAGCACAAAACATCTGAATGGGGACAGGGAGCTTATTTTAAATGAAGAGCTGGCTTTGGTGAAGAAAGCGGCTATCTTCTGGAAGCTGCAGTCACAGCATTTCAAAATATCACCTTTCTTTTCCTGGTACTATCCAATAATGCTGAGCCTTTATCCTGGTGTGTTATGGTGCAGGGCGGGAGGGGGGGTGATGGCCACTCTAGTTACAGTATGTGGCCATATTTTCCCAGTCAAAGGATGCAACATCATGGTGCATTCAAGGGCAAGAAGATGCAGTGAAAGGCTGCTGCAGTTGCTAGAAGGCAGCCACATTCTTCACAGAAGATGGCTCTTTGTGGTAAGCCCCACTGCCTGATCCAATTCCATACCATGCATCTACGATTGAGTATTGTATCAAATAACTCCTGATAGAAGAACATTAGAACAGCCCTGCTGGATCAGGCCCAAGGCCTATATAGGCCAGCATCCTGTTTCCCACAGTGGCCCACCCCATACCTCTGGGGAGCCAACAGGCAAGAGGTGAGGGCATGGCCTCTCTCCTACTGTTGCTCCTCTGCAACTGGTGTTCAGAGGGAGGTAGCCTATAGCCATCAAGACTAATAGCAATTGATAGTTCTGCCCTCCATGAAAATGTCTAAGCCCTTTTTAAAGCCATCACCACATCCTGTGGCAGTGAATTCCAGAGATTAATTAGGCACTATTTGGAAAAAATATTTCCATCTGCTGATCCTAAACCTCCTGGCACACAGTTTCATGGGATGACCCCTGCTTTTAATGTTGTGAGAGAGGGAGAAAAAAAACCTTTTTCTTCACACCATGTATAATTTTATAACCCTATAAAACTGCCTTTCCCCCAAACAAACAAACAAAAGCCTCAGACTTTGTAGCCCTGCCTCATAAGGAAGGTGCTCTAGGCCCCTGATTGTCTTGGCCCCACTTCTGCAATTGTTTCTGGGGGGAAAATGCTCTGATAGGGTTTGCATCTCCTTGGACCAGATTATTTCTTTGATGCAATGCACAACCCTAATTGTTTGGTCGTTCTGAGCTGTACAATTTTGTGCACGATCCCATGCATACTCCGATACCTTTCACTGTATCCGATTCAACCATTGGCTCCATATCTTGGTGTTGCTAGAAAATCTCAAATCTGAGCCATTCCCCATTCAAGCCTTTCCTCACTGATGAGTTCTGGCAGGATCACAGCTTGAGATGACCCAGGAGATCTGATTGGATCACAGCTTGTGGGGATTTAGCTGCAGGCACAATGATTTTAAAAAATGACCTGACCCAAAATAGCGTCTAAGAACTATCCATCCAAACTCAGCCACTAAACCTACCTGAATTTCACAAAGAGTCTGAAACATTCTTAATTTAAAGGGGTACGATTCCTGATGAACTCCTTGGTGGTGTATCTTTGCAGTTCATGCTTAAGGCAAGAAGCAAGTCATGTCAAGTTGCTCTGGATATCCAGGACTACCAAAGGGATACTGAAAGAAAATTATGAATTTCACAGCTAGGATTATAGTTTTGACATGAAATTTGAGGATGGTGTTACATATTGCTTTTAACCTGAGAGATGTAGGAGAAGGGTGTTTACTGCTCTTTAGTAGTTTATCTGCTCTTTTCCTAGCTGCCAGAGTCTGGGGTTTTATTTATCTATTTATTATTGCATTTCTATACCACCCTACTTCCAACAAATTCAGGATGGCATACATGCTATCATCCAGGGGCATAGCTAGGGGAGAGAAGGCCTGTCTTCACCCTCTCCCTGGCAGCCTCTCGGAGTGAGGGAGATAATGAAGAAACTAGGGAGGGGTGGAGCTGGAGGCCCTCAGGAGCTGGGGGGGTGGGGTGGGTCTGGTCCTTTGAATCCCTCAGCTCAATTATAGCTACACTTCTGGTACCATCCTTCCTTTTATCCTCACAACAACCCTGTAAGGTAGGCTAGGCTGTCCATACTGCCTCCCTCCCTCAAAATGGTTGGCTATCAAGCCTTCAGGGCTGGGCTAGGACAATGACTAGCCATATTCAGATTTAGTCCTGCAGAGTATGACTTAGGATGCTGAAGTGAGTTGCTGGAGCTGGAAAAGCTGGTTCCAAAAATACAGCTGACAGCACATACAGCACTATGTGTCCAAGAGGGCATGCCCTCAGCTCCTGCCTGTAGGCTCCCAGCAGCATCTGGTGGGCCACTGTGTGAAACAGGTTGCTAGACTAGATGGGCCTTCCTTGGGCCTGATCCAGCAGGGCTGAAGAAAGAGCTGAGGCTAGATTCCTAGTATTGAGACCAGACTTGGTCACTCAAGAGGCTACATACTGCCTGTCCAGGGCTGGCTTGTTGACTTTCAACTAGGGATGTGCACTAAGCATTGGATGCCAAACAGTTTGCATCAAACCAGGCCAGTGCGGTGGCTCGATCGCAAACTGAACTGGGCCCAGTCTGGTCTGCAATTGAGTCAAACCACGCCCAGTTTGGGCAAACTGGTTCAGCATCGAAGGGCAGGAGGGTGGTGAGAAAGGTAGTGTGGCTGCTGGCGGCGTTGCTCCAGTCCAAGCACACGTCGATCCTTCTTTGAGTAAGCTGCCTGTGTGATGGCAGCACAGTTCCAGCCTCTGGGAATGCGTGGAGGCTGGGAACTCACTGCTGCAGCACGGGTGGCCTGCTTGAAGAGGAATCACCAATGCGGTGACACTGGCAGCCCTGCCATGCCGGTAAGCACCTTAAACATTTCTGACTTCTCCTCCACCGCCCTCCAGTGGATCCCCCAACCCCTTTACTTGTAAAGGGGAGTCCTCACCAGATTCCCCTTTACAACAATTGCCACTCAAACCACTGAACCAATTTGGTCAAATGGACCTGACTGGCCGGTCGATTTGACCGAACCAGTTTGGTGGCACACGGTGTGGTTCGAATTTGAGCCACATTCAAACCAAACCATGATCTTTGAGTTGGGCACACCCCTCCTGTCGACCTGGCCCTGATGGTTTGAGATGAAGGCAATGTGCAGCCGGGCCCTCCTTGCTAGCCCTGCCCCCCTGGGGCGGAGCCTGGGGCTGACACTGCCCCACCCCCTTGCCCGGAGCTGGCATTGACATTTTCCCTATCAGTGTTCCTACTAAAAATGTTCAGGAGAAAGGTTTAGCAAATTTCCTTAACAGAGGAAAGGAAATTCCTCCTTCCCTGTCCCCAAAGTCTCACTGATGGTGTCGGTGCTGCCCCTGTCCCCCTGGGTACCATGGGGTGGCATCAGCGCAATCAGCAAGAGTCTGGGGCTGGTGAGAGAGGCAGGGGTCAGGGTGGTAAGTGAGAAATGCATGTATAGGGTAGCAGCAGTGCCAAGGAGGCAGGGTGGCATCAGCAGGCAGGTGGGGTTGGTACCAGCAATGGAAGGTGCCCACACTTACCACCCCAGGGTATACTTGCTGCCTGAGGCCATTGTCTCACCTGGCCTCATGGGGAAGCTGCCCCTGTGCCTGCCAGTCACGGGATCTGATGTTGCAATTCCGTTCTTTGTTCTGTACCTGAAGAGGGCTCTGAGGCCAGATGCAAAAGGATGTCAATGGCTGCTGCAAACAGAGCACAAACCAAGCACAGCCCCTTCACAGGAACACCTAGTTTATGAAGATGAACTATGAGGCGATTCTCACAACCGCCAAAAAGCAGGCTAAGGGAGCCTAGCTTGCTTCTTGGCGGTCGTGTGCTGCCAGGGGAGCCAAGCGCCTCCCGGCAGCAAACCGCACTAACTACCCCTCCCTTTAGCCCAGGTTAGCAGAGCATGTGCTCCACCGCAGCAACTCACGAGGGGCCCCCCGACTGGGAGGGTCAAAAGCAGCCTCCCGCCTCAGGGGTCTCTCCAGCATGCTCTGCGTGCTTGTGCAGAGTAGGGGTGTGCATTTTGGAATTTTCTTGTTTCAATTTGTATCCGAATCGAAACATCCCCGTTTTGTTTTGTACCCAATTTTTCTGAATCCGAATCAGCCCTGTTTTGTGTTGTAGCCAAATTTTCCGAAACAGAATCCGAATCGATTTGGATTTTTAAAAAGGGTCCCAGGGCAAAAAGAGTGGGTGGTGGTGGTAGTGTCCAATGGGTGGAAGCTACCACCCAAATTTCAAAGCAATTAGGGCAAAGGGCTGATTTTTTTTGGTGATTTTTTTTAAGTTTACACATCTTTAAGAATTTTCCCATAGGGAATAATGGGGATTCCAGCAAATGTATCGCTTCAAATCAAGGGGAAAGGGATGTCCCAGAGCAGAGTGTGGTGGGTGGTAGTGCCCAATGGGGGCAAGGAAACTTCCAGAATTATTTCAAAGGAATTGGGCAAAGGGCTGATCTTTTGTGATTTGTTGACGTTTATGTGTCTTTAAGATTTCTCCCATGGAGAATAATGGAGGTTTCAGCAGCCCCATAATTCCACTTGGGGGGCACTGGGGTTGCCCAGAGCGAGGGGTTGTGTAGTGCACATAGGGTGCCAACCATCCCCACACCCACAAGCCTGTGGGGTACTGGGTTTTGTTGTTTCTGAGGTGTTCATTGTAGATTCTCTGGTAGCATATGAGATTTTCAGTGAAAAACAAGAATCCACTCTCATATGCTACCAGAAAATCTACACTCAGAACACCACAGAATCAACAGAACCCAGCACCCCATGGGTTAGCAACCCTTCCCCTGGCCAATGTGGGGTCAGTAAAGAGTGGGAAGAAGCAAAAGAGCCAATGGGGAACAAGGAGGGAATTGTCAGCAGGTCAGCCCATGATTTAGGTCACCGATCAGAAGGCTGGAAGGGTGGGAAATTCAAAGAGATGTCAAACACAAAATGGAGACTGACTCAGAGATCACCACAAAATGGAGGTCCGAAACAACAAAACGTTTTGTAGCCGAAACAAGGGCGTTTTGTTTTGTATACAAAACTTTTGGATCTGGAAAATGGGTGTTTTGTTTTGTCTACAAAACACCTGAAACAGGCTGTTTTGGGTACAAAATGTTTTGTATCTGAAATGTTTCGCACATCCCTAGTGCAGAGCATGCTGGAATTTCCGGGGGCCACGCGGCCCCTGAACTCGCAAGCCCCCACTGACTCTGTAACGGAGCCGATAGTCATGTGGGTGGCCAATCCGGCCACCCAGGGCAGACTGCAGGATCGTCTGCGGGGAGAGTGGGCTAAGCCCACTCTCCCCGCTTAACCCCATCTGGCGGTTCCCGCTGATCGTGGGAACTGCCTCTATATGTGTTCACAGGAACACATAGCTTATTAGTTTATATCTCTATAAGGTTTTCATAGGGAGTGGCCTTGGGGTCAATTTGGACTGAGACCATGATTCTTGGGGGAGGGGACACTGTCCCCCTCCCCCTGATGAAAATCTCTCCCCCCTTTCCTGATGAAAATCACTCCCCCTGCCCACCGCCATCAAAATTTCCTGTTGGGGCAAAAAGAGCTCTGCGGGGGATTTTCATTGGGAGAAAAGCTTGGAGAATAAGGTCCTTATTTAAACAGGGCCCTTCCCCATGGCTGCTTTTGAGAAATTAAGTATTCCTCAAAAGCAGAACTACCTGGGGTGATGGGAGATCCAAACACAGATCTTCATTTGCAGGGGGGTGTATTTAGGGGAGAGCGGGCTCAGGTTTGCCCCTCTCCCAGTGCAGCAGCCCCTCTGAGTGAGGGAGATAATGAAAGAAATAGGGAATGGTGGAGCTGGGGGGCCCTCAGGAGCTGTGGGGCCCGGGTTCTTTGAACCCATCTGCACAATTATAGCAACACCCCTGTTCATTTGTCCATCTAGTTTGAGCCGAGACTTCCTAATGAAGCTGAGCTGGGATCTTGCTAGATTACGTGTGCGTGTGTGTGTGTGTGCATGCACACACATTTTTGGTAAACAGCAGTCACAAAGGTCCCCAGTCTGGATCAGAACCCCATTGTGGAGGGAGGGAGATTTAACTCTGATCTGCGAGGTCCTGTATCTGGAAACAGAGAGAGGGGGAGAGAGAGAGAGAGAGAGAGAGAGAGAGAGAGATGCTTTTTTAAAGTAACTCTATGCAGCACCAAAGGGTGTGTTTAAAGGACCATCTAGCTTGGTGCTTTTCAGCATCCAGAATGCTACAGTATCTCAGCTGCTTTCCATTTGTCTGTGTATGCACAACCCCTTTCCAAACCACTGCCCTACTTTGATCCCTTAAATGCTGCGTTCTGATAAAAGGGACAGAAGTGTCCAGAAGCAGCACTGCCTTCGCTTTGCCAACACCCTGAGCTGTGTGAATTCAAGTGTATTGTTGAAAAATGAAGGTGCGTACCTTAGTAGGGCTCCAGGGCAGGAGCTTAGCTGGTGTTAGCATAGCTGCCACGTTGACAGTTTATACGGAATTTATGTGCCCATTTACTCTGTCTTTTTATGGGAAAACAGGTTGTTACCCTACAGCTGCCATCTCACATGCTACTTACCCTGCCTCTGAGCAACGGAGCACCTTCCTCAAGGAAACACTCATACATCACGGGGTTATAGAGATTTTAACAACTCAGGAAAGGGGAGGTGGTAATAAAATATGCATTATGGGCCATGGATTTGCAGCTTTTAATTTTTTTATTTACAACTACATTTTTACCTGCTGTATAACTGGTTTATTGCTTGTCCAAAGCATTTGGATGGTATTAACATAAGGAGGATGGAGGAAAGGGGGGGGAAGGGGGGGGAAGAGCGAGAGAGAGAGATGCTAGGATATTTCCATATTTTCACATTTCTTCTGGATTTGCGACACTTTTTCACTCACTTTTTGTGTGGCATCATTAGTACTATTTGTACACCACTTTGATAAAAGAAACCTTCTCAACGTGGTTTTCACAGCAGTAGATATGAGAAAATGGTTCCCTGTCCCCAAAGGGGCTCACAGTCTAAACACAAGCTCTGGCAACAGCCACTGGACAGATGCTCTGCTGGAACCAATAGGGACAGTTGCTCCCCACCTGCTAAATCTACAGGGGCCCCACTGTCAAAGGTGCCTCTTGGTCCAGTTATCATGGGTGTGTCTACAGGTTATCTGCAAATCCTTGTTCACCTGCGTTTCCCCTATTCAGCTTCCACTCCCTGTGAGAACTCAGAATATTCTGCCTTATACTTCCTGGTTAGGCTGGGGTCTTTGCCGGGGAAAGAGCCACATTCAGACTCGGCAGAGGCAGCCCAGCCTTTTACCAAGCATTGCTGCGCGTTCCTCTGTTACCTGACTCATCTTCCATTCTATTCAGTTGCTCATCTGCTTGCTTTCCCTTCTGCTTACTCCTTTCTAACCTGTACCCTCTTTCTGGGCAATCTCCCTCACTTTGGATGGACTTCTCAGCAAGATTCTAGTCTATACTTGACTCTGCCCCCAGACTGACACTCCTTTGGAGCGGCCTCAGTTCCCATCCTACCTCATCTCCAACCATGCTAGGGTTGGCGCATCAATTTCCTGTGTGCTCAGATGCCTGTGGCTGATAGAGAGCAATGGAGTACTTTAGGGACAACAGCAGTAGGGATGTGCGAATCAATTTGGGTATAAAACAATTTGTACCCAAATCTACCTGTTTGGGGTGATTTGTGGACAAAACAAATCGCCCCTGTGCTAGTTGGCCAGATTCGGTTTCAAAATAAATCGCCTGTATTTCGGACCTGAAAATTTTTTAAACTGAGACTTCAATTTTGTAGCAATCTCTCTTGCGATCTCCATTTTGTGACAGGAAATGTTTTTGAAAATCCCGCCCTCCCAAGCTTCAGATTGCTGACTTACAGTGTGCAATGATTGGCTGGCAATCCCTCCCTGTTCCAGATTGGCTTGTTTCCATTCATATCTTGTGTTGGCAGGGTGACTGACCCCGCATTGGCTAAGGGTCAAAGAAGGGACAAGGGCAGGGAGAGTTTGGAGGAGGGATTTTCAAATGTACTTAAGGAGGCAGGCAGCCAACATTATGCCTTTCTTGCTCATGGGAGGAGAGAGAGAGAGAGCCAGAGGAGCTTTGCTTTGCCTTGCCTGCCTGCTGCCTGGAGTAGAGTCTCTGCTTTTTGTCCCTGCTTTCCAGATTGAGGAAAAAAGAAGAGCATTTTTTTCACCCCCTTCTTGCAGCTGAGAGATTCACTGCCTGCGTCTGCTGTCTGTGCACATCGATTTGGGTACGAAATGATTTGTACCCAAACCTACCTGTTTCAGGAGATTTGTGGACAAAACAAATTGCCCTTGTGCTAGCTGGCCAGATTCGGACCCCAAACAAATCAAGGGTAATTCGATTCGGGTACAAATCGAATTAAAAAATTATTCGTGCACATCCCTAAACAGGAGATCTCTTCCCCCTCCCTTTGCAGGAAGAGGAAAAGGGGTAGCCCACTACAGTTGACTGACCATAGATTTACGTCTCATCAGTCAAAGCTCTTCCAATGTTCTCTTGAGGGAACCACAGGGACAGTAGCCATTATGGTGCCACCTAAAGGACTGCAGTCAACATGGCAGCCTCTAGGAAGACATCTTCTACTTGGGAATACTAATGGACCCTTCTTGCTTTCGAAAAGTAAATAGTACTTTATGTGCCATGGTTATTAGTATAGATATCCTCAGCAATAAAACAGATTATTGTCCACAATAAAAAACAAAATACATAGAATAGAAATATATATAGCAAATAAAAATTTAGTATTTAGTAAAACACCCAGAACTGAACATGGTGCAGTTAGTAGTGCAGAAATACTGCCTGCATCCGCTGGTGCGCGGTGAAGAAGGTAGGAAATCCAGGTCCCTGCCTAGCTCCTTGATTCACCACTTCTCATCTGCCTTGTCATTCTCCACTTCAGAAGCCATGTGCTAGCAAACTTTAATTTCTAGGAAGGTTGTACTATAATCCCCACTCTGATTGCAAAGGCCAGGGGCTACACCAGCCATGTAGACGTTTGAAGGATGTGGGCTGCTTTTCCAACATATATTGCTTCCTGTGTAGAAATACTATTCCTTAGTAAAGATGTGTATTTATTTTATTTAAGAACATAAAATGAGAATGTAGCAAAAGCCCTGCTAAACCAGCTTGGCAACAACACCAGAAGGAAGGGCTGTAGCTCTGGGGCAGAACATCGGTTTTACATGCAGAAACTCCTAGGTTCAATCCCTGACAATACCTGTAGAATAGGTATAGAATGGGCTAGAATAGATCCCTGCCTGAAAGCCTAGAGAACTGATGCCAGTCATCACAGACAGTACTGAGCAGCTATATGTTCATCAGACCCATCTTGTCCAAGACCCTACCTCCCTTGGTGGCCAGTCTTACACCTCCCTAAAACAGGTAATGGAATTAGCCTTACTGCCACACAGATTTCTCTCTCTCCCTCTAAACAAATTAGAGCTGAGAAGTCCTGAATGGTCAAGGTTGACCTTGAACCCAACCTGTTTGGGACTTTAAAAGGTCAACACCAGCACATGGAACTCTTCATGCATAAGGAATGATCCCTAAGGAATGATCCCTCTGTAAATACATATGGGGTCTCCTTTAATTATCAAAAGGGGCAGGGATACAAAATCCTTCCCCTAGCTGTGAGGAGTCCTGGGTAGGCTGCCACCACCACCCAATTTTTATATGAGCAGATTCACCCTTCCAAGGGAATATACTGGGAGAGTAAAGTGGAAAACCCCTCCTACAAGAAAGGCTTAAGCAGTCTTAGGCTTTCAGGAGCATGTGATTAAGGCAAGACCCAATAAAGAGGGACACTCTCTATAACAACCTGGATTGATTTAAAATTGGATGATCAGGAAAATTCTAGAGGCATCAGCCATCACTGCTTCCATTCAAGTAAAACCCTTCCCTGGGAACCACAAGAACCATGCAGTCAGCTCCAAGCACTTAAACAAAAATAAATTCCCTGACAGGTCTAGCTAAACTGGTCCCTATCCTTCCTACTTACTTCCAGGTAAGGAACTTCCAGCTGATTCCCAGCCCAAGCCTGTTAGTCACCTCTTTCCCACACTAGTTGCTGATTAGACCTCTCTCCTAGGCTTCCCAGGAAGAACTGAATTCTAACACACCTCTCCCCTACTCCTTTATAGGCTGCTATAATAAACCCTGCCCCTTGCTCTGGATTGGGCCACAGGAATTTGATTCTCCCAAGCTTTCTTCCTTATTTGGAGAAGTCCACCCTCCAAGTCCTCTAACTGAAGCCTAGTCTTCCCGCAAGCCTGACTATCATTACATCTTCCTACATATACTTTAATGAATGTTCCACCGGCTCTGGTTGGGATTTCACTTCCCCTAACCGTTCAGGTCCACAACTTGAGGGTATTACTCAATCCAGATTCCAGAGATCACTGGACATCTATGGCACACCATTTCCCATCTCCTGGACAGAGGTAGCTTGGCTACAGTTATCCATGCGCTGGTCCTCTCCTTAGACTATTAGAACCCTGGGTTGAAGAGCATACACCAGCCCTGTACTCACATAATGCTTCCCACTTACTAAAGGCCAGTGCTGGTCCTGCTCACAGCACCCATTTCCATGATGAATGCAGGTGCCACCTCCTTTTCCAATATTGCCAAACCCATGATAATGCAACCAGTGGGCACCAACATCAGGGTGACACCAGCAGGCATGTTTCCCACTTCCCCTCTCCTGACATTCAGTGAGCATGATGTAAGCACTGGGTTACTCTCTAGGGTTCAAATCAAGTCATCCACAGACCAGTGAATTTTATACAGCCCTTGTATAAAATAAAGATAGGCACTCTTTTCTAGAGGCACTCATTATAATGCTGATGTGTAGAATTAGACTGTAAATCAAGATAGGAGATGGTATCGAACAGGGGTTCCCAACCGTAGGTGTTGTTGGATTGCAACTGCCATCATCCCCATACACCATGTCCAAAGGCCATATGGAAGACACAGTGTAAGGAAACTACTGACAGAAATGACCCCATATACACATAGAGATAAGGGGAATCACTCCCACTTTTGCCTCTTGCCTGCACTCCTGTCTCCTATGCTTTTTTGGCATAATGTCTGAAAAAGACTGTATACAGTTCGTATGCTTGATCAGAACTTTGGAACTGGTGTCCATACATACACCTCCACACTAGGGATGTGCACAAAACCGATTTGCCTAGTTCGGTTCGAATTCGAACCAGGTTCGAACCAGGAGGGGGTGGTTCGGTTTTGGTTTTGCTCGAACCTCCCCCTGGTTCAGTTCGAATTCAAACCAGTTTGAACTTCTTCAGACACCCAAAAATTGGTAGGATGGTAGCTGGCACCCAGGGGTACCTGCCACCCAAACCCCAAAGCAATTGGACACTCATACGGGTTCTTATGAATTTTTGAAAATTATTTCTATTTTTTTCTCATAGGATATAATGGGACTCCAACCATCCCATTATTCCTTATTGTGGAGCACCCATGGGTGCCAACAACCATGCAAACCCCGAAGCAATCAGACACCCCTATGATTTTTTATGAATATTTGAAATATTTT
The DNA here is from genome assembly GCF_027244095.1 of Hemicordylus capensis. Taxonomy (NCBI): domain Eukaryota; kingdom Metazoa; phylum Chordata; class Lepidosauria; order Squamata; family Cordylidae; genus Hemicordylus; species Hemicordylus capensis. Next base: position 8,645,920 of record NC_069658.1, read on the forward strand.
TAATTATTTTTCTCATAAGGTATAATAGGACCCGAACCAGCCCATATCCCCTATTGTGGAGCACCTAGGGGCACAAAATTGGGGTAGGTGGTAGACAACCAGGGGTGCCTACTTTCCACAAAGTTCCAAGGCAATCGGACTCTCCTCTGATTATTGGTGAATTTTAAAATTATTTTGGAATTCCTCATAGAGAATAATGAGGATTGCAGCAAATATATAGCTTCACGTCAGAGAGAAAGGGGTGTCCTAGAGTGGAGTGTGGTGGGTGGTTGTTCCCAAGGTGGGCAAGGAAGCTATCAGAATTATTTGAAAGGAATTGGGCAAAAGGCTTATTTTTAAGTGATTTTTGAAGTTTACATGACTTTAAGGTTTTTCTCCATAAAGAAGCATAGAGATTTTAGCAAATGTATAGCTTCACGTCGGGGGGAAAGGGGTGTCCAAGAGCAGAGTGTGGTGGGTAGTAGTGCACAAGGGGGGCCAGGTAGCTATCAGAATTATTTGAAAGGAATTGGGCACAGGGCTGATTTTTAAGTGATTTTTGAAGTTTATGTGTCTTTAAGGTTAGCAATGAGAGTGGAGTCATAGTTTGTCATTGAAAATCTTATATGCTACCAAAGAATCTACACTCAGAACACTTCAGAAACAAAACCCAGTACCCCATGGGTTAGCAACCCATGGGGGTGGTTGGCACCCTCGCTCTGGGCCCCCCAAGTGCAGTTATGGGGCTGCTGAAACCTCCTTTCTTCCCTATGGAGAAAAACCTTAAAGCCACTTGTGGGGTGCTGGGGTGGCCCAGAGTGAGTGGTGGTCTAGTGCAAAGAGGGTGCCAACCACCCCCATGGGTTGCTAGATTTCTCCTGAAATCTAGGAGAGCTGATGCCAGTCAGTGTAGATAGTTCTGAGCTAGATGGACCAAGTTTTTGATTCAGCAGACAGCAGCTCTCTATATTCCTAGGTAGATATTACAGCAAATGAACATAACAGATGGCACATGAGAGACATCAGGTAGGAACAGGCATGTTTCCCTTCCCTTCTCTACAAGTGTTCAGACTGCAGAGTAATTGTGCACACAAAACACACTGACATTGGCCATTGCAGACCAATTCTAAAACAGCATCTGTACAGGAACTTCTGTTGTTGTTTTTCCATAATCTTAAAGCCAGTAGTTGCAGAGCAAGTATTTGAGCTTCCTCCAGCATTTTAGGAAATTTAAAGCATGACCCGTGTCTTGTCCCTAAACATTAATACCCGTTCTATGATTTGCTGAAGACACCCGTTCAATACTGCTGCAAAGGACGATCAATACGCGGACACTCCATAATCCTAGACAGTGGACATTCCCTGGGGATCTTGGCTGTTTCTCAGACGGGCTGTCGTAAGGTTGTGTTTGGCTCCCCCCCCCACCCTCCCTTAGAAGCTGCACTAGCATCATTTAATTTAACATGACACTTCCTTCACTCATCTGCTGCTAAGGCATTTGCCAAGTCAGAGGCAGAAAGCATTATGTGGGATAAAACCAAGAGACTTGAGATGAAGCAAGGTTTTTGGTCTTTTGCAGCACAGCAACAGGAGGAGACTTCCTAAGAAGTGAAATAACCAATGATTTAGGGAGCTGATTAGAGAAAGGAATGGTGGCAGCATAACAGAGCCATAAAGGGGGGAAGATATTAGGCTCCGAAGAATATCTGCTGGGAATAACGAAGCCTTCTTCAAGATACATTCTCAGTCTTTAAAATAAGAAATACATCAGGACATGTCTAGAGGTGACATGTGCCTTGTGTTAGCTGGATTTCTAGGGGACATAGATTAGGGGTACACCAGGAGGGATGGGAAAAGATGGAGATGGACGTCTTACTCTGGCTATTTGGAATAACCAGGAACTCCTGTGGGCCTTGTTCCACTGAAATGGGAAATTTGCAGAAGGTGAGTCAAGGTCTCTATGTACCTGAAGAGGATGCCAAATGTCACTCCCTTGTGTGCAGGGGGCAGAAGGGCATCTTGTCACTTGCTGGTGCCCATAACCTGCTGCCTGAAGCGACCGTCTCACCTCACCTCATGGATGGGCCGCCTCCCAGAAACCTGTGTCTTGACTTTGCCATTTTACATTGCAATTGGGAACTTATCTGCCTGAATACTCCTCCATACAAAATTGTTTCCAGCATACAGGCATCAAGGAGAAGGGTTTTATTCTAGCCTTAAGAACATCAACACTGCAACAAAAATTAAAATGGCTGAATATTAGAAAACAAAAACAAAAAGTCAGCCCTTATCAGAATGCGACAAAAAACAGCATAGATGTCGAGGTTAACATGTTTTGGGAGAAGTTATCAGAAAATGGACAAGCAGGTTTATTGAGAGTTTGTCATTTTTGAATGTCATATTTGAATGATAAATTTCAGGAAAATATCCAACCATATATCTTCTTTTCAATGATACAATGATACTGGCAATATATCTGTCACACACTGAAAACGTATATTTATAGGTATTCTTTATATTTTCTATCTGTCTTTAAATTGCTAATATTGGGGGGGGGGGGGGTTGAGGGGGAGGCTGATGGATCAGACCAAAGTCTACCTAATCCAGCATTCTGTTTCCCACAGTGACCAGTTTCCTATGGCAATCATGACCTTCTCCCTGCTATATATTCATCTTCTTTTTGCAGGGGGAAATTGATTTTTAGAACATGTAGGAACACTCCATCATTTGAGCCCCACCGCCCAGCACCCCATGTAATCTGAATTAGTACAGAACCATCCTACCCTAGTTCAGGAGCTGCTCATGTAGGAGTTAAAAACAAGGTCAGAGGCATCGGCAGTGATCATGTGGTAAACAACAGCTGGGTCAGGAAGTTTGTCCTCCTGCCTTGTTAAAGACCTGGGTACAGCTGCTGAGTAGGACAGAGCCCACCAACCTAAAGCCCTGTCCATGGATTAGTTTTCTTTGTTCCAAGGACTGGCAGTGCTACATCTGTCTCATTTGGAGGTCCATACCCCTGTACCCAGGAGCTGTACCCAGGTCTTTAAATTCTTCAACACTTGTTGGTTGGTTGTTGATTGTTGGAATAGACTCCAAACCAGTACTTCTAGCTTCAGCTAGTTACCCAAGGGACCAAGTTACCAAAGGTAACAAACTTTCCATATCCAGCTTCAAATATACCTAGCATCAGTTTGTCCCTCACACCAGAACTGTTTCTTTCTTCCTAAAGACCATATAGTCCAATATTGCCAACTTTGACTGGCAGCAGCTTTCTAGGGCCTCAGGCATAGGGAGATCTTTTGCAGCTCTAATACATGATATTGTTGTGGTGAGCCCTGATACATGGGATCCTTTAACTGCTGATGCAGAGGATTGAACCTGAGACCTTCTGCATGCAAGGCATGGCTCTATCCCTGAGCTATGACAAGTAGGCAAAATACAGCAGACAGTTTTTTCTAATGCTTTGTACCCTATCCTCCCCCACATAGAGAAGAATACCAAAAATTTGTTTCTATTCATCCAGGAGAAGCACCCCCCCCACTCCATCTTGAGGTCCCTAAATGCCAGGAACAATTAGGCAAACATGAGTTGCATACACAGTCCCCATAAAAGTCTCAAGCGTCACTATGGCCTGGTTCACACAATTGTTTGAATCTAGGTTCAATGTAGGTTACTGACATTAGGATGAATATGTGAACCTACACTAAGGTTGGAATCTCAGATTCATCTGAGACCTTGCTGTTGGCAACCCAAATTAGAACTAGGTTGGAATGACTGTGTGAACCATGTCTGAACTACATTATAATTTTTGCAAGAAACTCTCTCTCTCTCTCTCTCTCTCTCTCTCTCTCTCACACACACACACACACACTTACTTTACATTTCTGTAGTGCTTTTCAGTGTGCGAAGACAGATGTGGCAAACTTTCTCCGAGCTGGAAATTATCTTCTAATTTTCAGAGTTTCCCTCTCTGCATTTCATTCTCACTGCATTTCAGGAGAAAATTGGGCATTTTTTTCAGATGGCTTCTGAAATCCCACATCCCACATAAATAACCCTATAAGGTAAGTATTACTATCTCCATATTAAAGATAGGGAGCTGAGACCGGGAGGCAAAGGATGACATAAGGCCACCTGGTACATTCATTGTGAAAGGAAGAGTTGAATTGAGGAAACCCTGACTGTATATACGACACGTGCAAGAAAAACTACAATTCCTAGCACTACTTTTATGTGGCAAGAAGCCAAATCTGTGTTCAAGCACTGAGGAGGTAGGAGAGAGGGCACAGATGCTGTCAAAGCTATAGCAATGAGAAAGGTAAGGGTGTGGGAGGGGTCTTGGAGGTGGGGTAGGCCACATTTGGAGTAATGTGTACAGTTCTGGTCACCATACTTCCAAAAGGACATTATAGACACCTAGATAATTTTGGTGCTCATACCTGAAGGGCTAAACCACGATGCCTCCAAGGTCCAGCGGGGCCTCAAAAATCCAAGCGGGGCTTCCTGCCATCACACCACCCTGCCGCTACCCCGTACCACCAAACCGCTCTCCAGAAACTCCAAGCATTCTAGCCACACCATGTGCACGGCCAGGATGTGTGTGTGTGAGCTGAGCAGCCAACCCCGTTGTGCCTGCTCAGTGAGCAAGTGGAGCTTCCTCCTCACAGTGCTCAAGGGCTGCTGGGCCAAATGGTCAAGCCCAGCATCCACTCCTGCTCCGCCCGCTGAAGTCACTACCATGGGGGTGGGGGAGGCCTGCTTGACTGACCCCCCACACACACAAACACATACCCAGGTTGTACATGTGGCATGGGCCATATGGCTAGAATGCTTGGTTCATCTGGTGGAAACTCAGAGGCGGGCCTTCTCTATAGCTGCTCCTGGACTGTGGAATGCACTCCCAGCAGAAACCTGTAATTCGAGATCATTACTGTCCTGCAGGAGAGCCCTTGAGACCTGTATGTTTGACCTGGCCTTCCCAGGGTTTTTAAATGACTGAAAAACTGTTTTAGATTGTTTTCCTAGTTCTCCAGGGTTTTGGTTTTTTTAGCTGTTTGAATTGTTTAATTGGTTTTATTCTGTTTTTATAGTTTGATTTTAACTGTTAACTTGTTTTAATTGTTTTTACCTTGTTGTAAACCACCCTGAGCCATTTTGGAAAGGTGGTATATAAATTGAATGAATGAATGAATGAATGAATAAATAAATCTTGTGGGTTTTCTTTCCCAGTCAATCAGCATCGCCATTGCACAAGCAATATTCCTGTGAGAAACACTTGTGTGATTGGCCAGTGCATGTGGCTGTCATGTTCTCACACACTCATTAAGTGAGGTTCACCCTATGGGAAGTGGATCCCATGCCATTGGTGGAATGTATAATAAAGGGCACCAAAGTTTCTAAAATTCAGGGAGAAGCTCACACCACATAACTGGCAACTCTCCATGTTAGGTTCATTGGCAGGCAGCTAAATTTGGTCTCCAAGTTCTCTGTTTTTGTTTTTAACAGCATCTTATCCACCTTCATGATTACAGGGGAGAACAATGGAAGTCACACCTCCTACAATACATTGACCTTTGTTTAAAAAAACTGTGGACTATGGATACAAAAGGCTTCAGCTGAATAGTCTACAGGGATTTCAAGAGCCTTTTGAGACAAGGTAAAATAATGTTGATAAGGCTGACAAAATCTCTTTAAATTGCCTCCAGAAGCAAAATCCAAGGCAATTAAGGAAAGTCTTGTTTAGGAAAAACATCTGTAGGAATTTGGAAGAAGGCCATAGAACTGTGGATAGAGAGCAAAGTTTCTAAGTGTTCAAACCACCACCAATACAGTCAAAGCATTCCATTTGTCACTTAAAACCACCATTTTGCAAAGAGTGGAGAAGAAAGCAGTGCTCTTAAGCCTTATAGGAGCAATCCTCTTTCTTTTTGAGTCAACCCAGTGGAAAATAGCAAGCTTTATCCAGTAGTGAGCAATGCCAATACCAAATCTATTGCAGCAAAATATGCTAAAAATGTATGTCTTGGGTGGTGAAAAAATGAACAGAGCGGGGAGTAGATGGGAAAGCTGAAGAAGTGCTGAGAGCTGGTTGTCATGATTGTGTCAAAATTTCCTCCATGATAAGCTCAGCAACCCCATCACGAGCCTCGGGAAAGCCATTTCGTATGCTAATTACCTCCCTCAACTGGCGCATCCAATTTAATGTGTCATTTGAGATTCAGAAACTTGGCGCATGCACAAGATTTGAATAACTGATTGTGAATATACACTGAAAGCCATGTCGATTTGCTCCTTAAAAGACTATTATGCCAGCTCTTTTATTTAATAGATAATCTTCACCAAAGTCCATTTTTATCATTAGCATGTTACTACCGGAAGAGGAATCCAGAGCTTGGACCAAGAACCCAATGGTCTGAGGCTGGGACCTAGCACAGAAATGAGTAGGGATTTGAAACCATGGTCCCTCTGATAGGCAGGTAGCATGAAGCTCCCTGACCGGCTGAGTGTGATATAAGTATCTGCAGTCTGGCTTTATTCCTTGCTTGGTCCACAGAGCAGTAGCTACTCCTTGTTTCACTACAGCCTCCTGCCCTCAGAAATATTCCACCCCAACCAGGGATGGCTCCAAGGGATAGCAAGGGGAAGTGGGCACTCCCCCAAAATGATTTCTTACTCCCCCATCCACCAGCCTGGAACTTTACCGCAAAGTGTCAGACAATACAGTCATAGCATATTATGGTCTTCTAACTTGAATACCTTATTTTAAAAGCCCTCCCTCCATCCTGTAAGGAAGCCTCATTCATGCACTCCTCCCCCCCCCGCCCCAGGCAAGCAGCTGAAACCCATGAAGCCAGGTAGGGAGCCTCCCAGGTGCAATGCCAACCCCTGAGCTTCCTGCCTGGCTAGGAATTAGGCTGCCTGAGACCAGGTGCAGGGCAGGGCACATTTATCTTCCCTGCAGATTTCAGTTTGCCTGGAACTGCCCTCTCACCCCAGCCTAGGCTTTCCTGCCACATGGTCTTGGACAGGAAGAGAAAATTAGCCTGAAAAGCAGATTGGAAGGTTTGGCCAAATCCAAAAGATACTGAGGCTGTTCTCATGTGCAGCCTAACACAGGCTAGGGACACCCAGCCTACATGTGAGAACCACCAGGATCGGGGCCAATCCCAGTAGGCCAGCATCCCATAGCCTGACATTTTAGCCCACCTGCTAGCCAAGGTTAAGGGGAGAGTGTTCCTTTAACCCTCGCTTATGTGCAAGCTGGGCTTCTTCCGGCCCAGCCACGCATAGAGACAGGTGCTTAGAGTGCACAGTGCATTGTGGGATCTCCGGAAGCCAGGCCAATGAGTCTCAGCCTCTGATTACCCATGCTGCCAGGAGCAGCGCAGAGATTCATCCACGCTGCTTCCAGCCACACTGGTTGTGTGGGTGCATAGCTTGGGTCTGTGCAATCTTCTAGGGGAAGGTAGGTTGAACTCTGCCTTCCCCCAACCCCACCCACCCAACTGTGTGTGCTCACAGTCGTGTGAACAGCCCCAGTATTTTCTAAGAGGAATATGGCTGTCTCTGAATGAGTTTGAAAATATGAATCAAGCTTCATTGAAGAAGTAAATAAACTAACACCATTCATTACCTTACCTCTATATGTGGTCACTAAGAGTCGACACCAACTTGACAGCACTTAATCAATCAATCAATCAATATGTATTTTGTATAGTGAATCCCTAATAATGTTCTTTGCCACCCCTTTGCTTCCCCAAACTAGTTGTTCTAGAGTTGTCCCTGGGCCAACTTGACCGCAGGGAATAAGTTAGACAACAAACACGCCACATCTAGATTGGAGTATGGCCCACAGCACCAGCCTGATCTTGCTGTACTGGTTTACCACTAGAATAGTGGGGTGATTTGTGAACCTTCTCTCTCCATCCCAGCCCATGCTCATCTTGAAAATTATATGGGTTTTTTTGTTGCTATGCTAGTGTTCCCAGTGATCGCTTGAAAAACCCTGAGCAGCTTTTCGAGCAATCGACAGGAAAGTGTGCACACACACTGACATCTGCAATGGCTTATCCTGCCTGTCTTCCTACCACAAAAGAAAACAAACAAACATTACTCCTTTGCAAGGAGGGTGGGAGCAACAGCTGGCAGATCACTAGACTGACCTGCCCGATCCAGCTTCTCAGCTTGAGATGCAAATCCTCAACCATCCTTCTAACAAAATAGTCCATACAAAAATGAGGAAGTCACAGAGCCAGAGGAGGTAATTGGTGGCAAGGAGGGCTCACTAGACGCCTTCACTTGAAATTATGTTGCAAGTCATTTCATGTTATGGAGTCAGACAGGCCTGTCAAGTGCATGAGCCTCCTCCTTTACTCCGCCACTTTTACCCCAGCTGGATGTGTGTGCCTCATAAATGCACAGACTACTGTGATGAGAGGCGACATCTTAAGGATTTGCATAGAATGGGACTGGATAATTAGGAGATTTGAATGATCCGAGATCAGAAAATATTGTTCTAGCTCTGATGCCTCAAGCTGTTTTCAAGACCTGTTTTGTTTTGTTTTGCTTCGGAAGGAGTCGAGGATTAGCAGGGAGCCAGGGGGGAACCTGATATCACTACCAGACCTAAACGTGATGCACAACATTGGCTCTTCAACTGCTGTTGGACTAGAGTTCCCATCATCCCTGACTATTGGGTGCTGTGTCTGGAGATGACCCATGGCTGTTCAGGAATTTTGGGGGGTTCCCATTTCTGGACAAAATGTGGCATTTTAAAGAACGGTAAAAGTTTGGTAGACACCTAACTCTATGTATTAATACCCTAAACTCAACTGAAACTAGCATGCTTTCATAGTTTCCAAATTCCGCACTTCGGAACTGCCTGCAAAAACTACAATTCCCATCATGCTAAGTCCTCAGCAAAATATTGACATTCCAATGGAAGTGCTTTGTGTTTCTGGTACTGCTCCCTCCTTTATTACTGCTGTCATGACTTTTATTTATGTTATTTATTTAATGGATTTATACCCCCACCTCTCCAAACGCTCTCACAGGTGGCTTCCAAACAATATATCAATATAAATGCATAAAAATACGTAGTAAAATAAATCACATAAAAGGCTAAAAACATCACAGCATCTGAGGGGAAAAAATGGAGTAATTCCTACACCCTGCCCCAAACAAACAAACAAAAAATCCTACCATAAGAACAGAAACAGTGCAATACAAAATTCCTTAACATTCTGACTAAAACCTGAATGCAGACCCTGGGTAAATAAATGCATTTTATCAGGTGCTGAAAGGACTTTTGGCCTCACAAGCACCCAGAGTCACACTAGAGATGGCAGCAAAGAGTGTGGGTACCCTGGAAATGAACTTCGGGGGCTTGATAACCCTCACGTCTAAGGAGGGGTGAGCCTTTGAAACACCTAAATGCATCAGGAGGAGAGCTCCTAGGAGGAGAGCTAGTCTTGTGGTAGCAAGCATGACTTATCCCCTTAGCTAAGCAGGGTCTGCCCTGGTTGCATATGAATGGGAGACTTGATGTGAGAGCACTGGAAGATATTCCCCTTAGGGGATGGAGCTGCTCTGGGAAGAGCATCAGAAGGTTCCAAGTTCCCTCCCTGGAAACATCTCCAAGATAGGGCTGAGAGAGATTCCTGCCTGCAACTGTGGAGAAGCTGCTGCCAGTCTGTGAAGACAATACTGAGCTAGATGGACCAAGGGTCTGATTCAGTATATGGCAGCTTCCTATGTTCCCATGTTCAATGCAGAGCATTAGATTTGCAATGCGGGTGGCTGCCTGCGGCTAGATACTTTCGTGGCTCCTGCCACTGCTGCCACTAGCCTCCATCTGCCCTCTCCCTCCCTCTGTTCACAGCCAGTCAGCCACCTCCCTCTCTGTCACTGCCAGTGGCAAAGAGACTTTTGTCTCTTTTGCACAGCACACAGTCCCTCAGTGGTAGATTAAACCCCTGATGGAGAGACGGAAAGAGACTGAAGACCCTACAAACACCTGATAGGGGACAAACAGAAAGCATTTAGCAGCAATGGGTTGTGCTCTGTCAGCAGGTCCTCTCCTCAGCTCAAAGCAGTCATTTTCAGCCAGAGATTGTGGACCCTTGCAAGCCTCCATGATCCCAAGCTGTAACTAACAGCTTTGAGGCTGGCTGGAGGGGCTGTTAGAGGTTGAATTTGGACTGGCACAGAAAGAAGCTGAACTATTTCTTGATTTTAGGGGAGTGAAGTAAAGTGTGTCGAGTCGGTGTTGACTCCTGGCGCCCACAGAGCCCTGTGGTTGTCTTTGGTAGAATACAGGGTGGGGGTTATCTTTGCCTCCTCCCAAGCAGTATGAGATAATGCCTTTCAGCATCTATGTCACGCAGCTGCCCAATATAGGAGTCCCCCATAGTCTGGGAAACATACCAGCGGGGATTTGAACCGGCAACCTCTGGCTTGCTAATCAAGCCATTTCCTGAAGTAGTTTGGCTTATTTGTGGGCCCATCTGATGTGAACTAAAGAGATCTCACCTGTTGCAATTATGCCCCCTTCCCCACCCCCCACCCCCGCCTTGAGGCCTCAGACCAGGAGAAGGAGATGATTTGTTTCACTTGGATCTTCTTCTCCACCCATGGGACAGTTCCTCTGGCTGGCTGGTCCCACCAGCCTTCAGATCTTTGCCTCTCTCCATATCTGCTCTTTTCTGCCCTCTTTTTATCTCCTTCTGCCTCCTCTCATTCATGAGATCCAGCCACCGGCCTCTATGCTCATCAGCTTGCTCCTAATCCTCGCTGCCCTTCACTCAGCCTCGCCTCTCTGTCTCTGTCTGACACAGCAAGTGCTGCTGGTGTGTGCACTCTATGTTTCACCCATCCCATCAGTCAATGGGAATGTCAGCACACCTCCCAGCAACTCCACACCTTCTTCGTGGCTGGCAGGGGAAGCTGACACTGTGTTCGATCCCTGACTAAGTATCTTGGAGCTGGGCGGGAAGTTGGCAGCTTCAGTCAGAGGCTGGGAATCCCGACATTGTCCACTACTATGGCAAACTAAACTTCCACAGGAGATCAGGATTTCCCTTTTTAAAAGATAAAAGCAACCACTGCAGGTGGAAGGCTGGGTTTACATGAGCAGAGCAAGACAGTGGGAGGAGGTCTTTGACCCTTTCCCATGTCCCATTTTCCTGACCCTAATTCTCCTTCTCAAGAGGATGCTATTTAACTCACAAGAGAAAGCACACTGGCACCATACAGTATATCGTGTGTGTGTGTGTGTGTGTGTGTGTGTGTGTGTGTGTGTGTGTGTGTGTGTGTTTGTGTGTATAGCTGCTGCAAGTTTCATTCATTCATTCATCATTCATTCAATTCTTATACCGCCCTTCCAAAATGGCTCAGGATGGTTTGCAATTAAAACAAAACCATTAAAATCAATTAAATGGTAGTTCTAGATCAGGGCCACTTCTTAAACTGCTTTTAAAAAGAGCCCCTGGTGGCGCAGTGGTAAAACTGCCACCCAGTAACCAGAAGGTTACAAGTTCGATCCTGACCAGGGGCTCAAGGTTGACTCAGCCTTCCATCCTTCCGAGGTCGGTAAAATGAGGACCCAGAATGTTGGGGGCAATATGCTAAATCATTGTAAACCGCTTAGAGAGCTCCGGCTATAGAGCGGTATATAAATGTAAGTGCTATTGCTATTGCTATTGCTACTTCTAGATCATGGCCGCACAACCAGAGGCAAAAGTTTGGGTGGTGTATAAATGTGATGAGTGAATTATTATTATTATTATTATTATTATTATTATTAAATTAATTTGATTACTATACCGCCCTTCCAAAAATGGCTCAGGTCGGTTTACACAGAGAAATAATAAATAAATAAGATGGCTCCCTGTCCCCAAAGGGCTCACATTCTAAAAAGAAACACAAGATAAACACCAGCAACAGTCACTGGAAGTACTGTGCTGGGGGTGGATAGGGCCAGTTACTCTCCCCCTGTGCTAAATAAAGAGAATCACCACGGTAAAAGGTGCCTCTTTGCCCAGTTAGCAGGGATGAAGAAAGAAAGAAAGAAAGAAAGAAAGAAAGAAAGAAAGAAAGAAAGAAAGAAAGAAAGAAAGAACTTCAGCCTCTCTACAGATGCTGGACTGCAACTCCCACCATCCCTGACCATTGGCCATTGGGGCTGGGGATGATGGGTGTTGCAGTCCAACTGCAGCAGGAAGGCCGAATTTGCACAGCCCTGCTCTAGATTGTGGCTCTTGCCCACTTCATCCAGTTGGACCTGGAGGAGGTGCGTTTTATAGGCAAGCCACTTCCAACACTCTTTCCCTACAGCTGCATCATAATGGCAGAACATGCAGCCAGATCATTTGCATGCTGGTGGCATGATGTGTCTTTGGGAGGCAGCAGGGAATCATGAAATAGTCCCACCACCATCTCACACATAAATTTGGGTTAACGACACCAAATTGAGAAGAAAATGGTTGTCTGAACCAGTCCAATTTATCTCTTTTTCACTGTGACTCAGGAAGAAACAAGTAGAGGAGCCATTATTTCTGCTCAATTTAGAATTTAAAATAAATGAAGCAAGTGACATGAACAAAGTTCAAGTAGTGTTAATTTGCTTCTAAATGTGGGGCTGAGATTTTGAGTTCTGTTCTTTTGCCTTTGCCGAAAAGCAAGGCACTGAGCTTGTGCTAAATATAAATGCATTCTAAAACATTGTGCAAGGTTCCTTTAAAAACACTTCTGGTTCTCAAAGACCCCTGCTCTAAACACTATTATGCTGTACATGCATAAAGATGTCTGTGCACATGTGCATGTTTTTATATGAATGACCACATGCATTTAAAACTGAACCTGGATAAAGATTCCTTAAAATGTAAGGTATAGACAGGAAGTGTATTACCAAGTATGCCCTGAAAGTAATGTGAGAATACCTATATGTGCATACAGATTAATATGTGTGTATGCTGTGGAAAGTTGAAGGAAAGAGAAGAAGAGGACATCCAGCACCAAGGTGGATGAATTCGATTACAATAATGAATGCACCACTAAAAGACCTTAAAGGCCATGTTGAAGAAGATCATCCTGGAGAGAATCTATCTATGTGGCCATGAAGAGTCAACACCAACTTGACAGCACTTAATCAACCAACCAACCAATCAACTAATCCAATGCTGTATGCATATTGTACATGCATTAAATGTAATGTGTCAATAGGGCTGTAAACACCAAAAAAAAAACCTGGTGGCAGGTTCTGCTGATCTGATTGGACCAATGGTATTACTCAAGTCCTATTCACACATTATGTTAAATGTGCATACAATCGGCATACGGTGTATGCTGTATAGCTCTTATACATGTAGGTTTATTCACACATCACATTCAATACATATATGTTGATGCACGTCATACATCCTCTCTGTGCCTTGCATTTGAGGGGGCCTGTACCCAAGTTCACTTTTAAAATGAATGTGCTTAGAGTCATTTACCCAAAATCATGAACATTTGTACAGACACCTGTACAAGCATACAATGTAATGTCAGAATAGGGTTCCAATAGAACTGGAATGGAAGAACCACAGGAAGTAGAAGGATCGCAAAGAAAGAGGGAGAGGGGGAGAGCTGGTCCTGTGGTAGCAAGCATGAAGTGTCCCCTTTGCTAAGCAAGGTCCACCCTGGTTTGCATTTGAATGGAAGACTACATGTGTGAGCACTGTAAGATATTCCCCCTATGGATATGGGGCCACTCTGGGAAGAGCATCTGCGTGTCTGTATGCAGAAGGTTCCAAGTTCCCTTCCTCTCGAGATAGGGCTGAGAGAGACTACTGCCTGCAGCCTTGGAGAAACTGCTGCCAGTTTGTGCAGACAATACTGAGCAAGATGGACCAGTGGTCTGACTCTGTAGAAGGCAGCTTCCTATGTTCTTATGAAGAACTAGACAAGTACTACATAATCTCAAGCACTGATCTGGCCCTTGACACTTTCTTGCTTCTTCCCACATGAGCCTGCTTCACCCCTGTGCTTTCTCCTTCCCGTTATGGCTCGAGCAGTGTGGGCGATAGCCATGGGGATCTCCCATTCACCTGTTAGTGAGAGTGACCTTGGCTGAAGCTGTGTGGTTTGACTCACTGGATGAATTGGTTTAGAGCAGTGATTCTCAAACTTGGGTCCTCGGGTGTTATTGGACTTCAAATCCCATAATCCTCAAGCAAAGGCCACTGAGGCTGGGGATTATGGGAGTTGAAGTCCAATAACACCTGAGGACCCAAGTTTGAGAATCCCTGGTTTAGAGAAACCAACACAGCTCGGAGAATACATACGTAGGGTGTTACCCAGGTTCCTCTACAGTAGTGTACCTGCAACGTGCTTGAGATATAGCATGGCTTACACTGACCTGTTAGGTCTTGATGAACAAATGCTCCTGCCTAGGGATGTGAGAACTATCACTCTACACCCTGAGATAGTTTGATAGTCTCTTTACTACTCTTTTGGCTTCTCTGGCCTGTGAACTGGGCAAAGGAGCACCTTCTAAAATGCTGGGTGTCTTGTACTGATCAGGGAAAGAGTAATTGCCCCTTCTCAGCCCAGCATAGCATCTCACCAGGGGCTGTTGCTGGGGTTTTCTTTCTGTTTTCTATTTAGATTGTGAGCCTTCTTGGGGCAGGGAACAACTGTCTCATTCTTTTCCTGTATAAGCCATTTTGAGAACGTCTTGTTGAAAAGTGGAATAGTGGCTCAGATACCATGCAAGGCAAGACGGATGGTTGGGGCACCACTCACACTGCTGCAGTTGTATAAACACTGTTGACAGGGTTGTGCAACAGGGCCCTTATGTGCAAACAGAGTTGTGCAACACAACAACCATTGGAAAGAATGGGCGTCACATCGCACAACTGCATTTGCACAACTTTGCAACAGAGTGGAACTGCCCTGTTGCGCAGCATTGCCCAACCACTCATCTTGCCTTGTCCAGTATGTGGGCCACTAATAGCAACAACATAAATCCCTCAAATGTATCACCTTAATAGAAGCAAACATCTAGATTCATTCTGCATTTCTCATCAGGCAACATCTGGCAACAAACCTTGGCGCAACCCCTGAGAGGTGTCTCATCTTCTCAAAACTCTATTGGTTTCCTTCAGCATTCACCTAAGGAGGACTTCCAACTCTACTCTACTTCAAATTTCACTTTAAGCAAAGTTTGATGACTACTGAAGGAGGTCTGGTACCCACCAAAACATATTTGCTAGTTTTTTCAACACTCTCTTGGCTTTCTGTGAAATTCTCCAGATATCTCACCTGAACGGGAAGACCAAATTCACACCAGATTTTGCTTTGGGTGTCTTTGGTCTCCCTTTGCCAGGTCAGTGGTGCAGTTGACCACTGGGCTTTTCCATTGCCGTTGTTCCATGCAGAGGAACTCTCTTCAACCTTCTCCATTCTCCTTGATACCTTATTCCCCCGTTCCCCCTTTTGAAATAAACAGAGTAGCACAACAATGCAAAACAAGCTGATATGAGTTACTGATGTCAATTCATCACCCAAATGATTTCCCCTCAGGTAAATGCTAAAGCTTGAGGAAGCGTTTCCTTTCTGATGAAGTGTGAGTTTCCTTGGTGCCCGACTTTCAGAGTAATTATAGCTGCTAAGCAGAAGTGGGGCTTTATACGTTTGACGTGGATCAAGTTATTCAGAAGTATTTAAGGCTCAGGCGAGTTTACAACTGCTGTGGTTGGGGGAGATGCTTTATGGTTTATCATAATGTTTGATCAGGTGCTTTGGGATACAGATAGTGGAGGTTGGGAAAAGGAGAAAAGAGCCTGTTGGTTTTTCTTCTGGTTTTTTTTTTTAAAAATCTGCAGTTGTCAGGCTGTTTTTATGATTAAACAGAGGACAGCAAGGCGGAGTTTCTAATTCAGAGTTAATGATTGCATATGTTTCAGACCCTCTCTGGTGGATTAAACATTATGAAGATTTTGAATCTTCCTCTCTGGTTTTGAATTATCTCCATCTCTCACTCCCTCTTTCCTGCTCTGTCTTTTTTTCTCCCCTTTGCCCATCTCCAAAGAAAGCAATAAGGCTGTCAAAGGAGGAATTAATTAACCAAATCAATCAGTCAGTTTTATTAAGGAATTACAAAGCCCAAGTGCAACATCAATTATTTAGATAATGGGACATCTCAAAGCCTTTCTTCTCCATTATTGATAAGCCACTACCCATCATCCTGACTTCTTTAGGACTTATTTAGCTGTGAATGAGACCCAAGTCCTTCAGCCATAACACATGTCAATCATGACACAATTCACAACTTCTCACCAGACTGGCAGAACCAGGAGTTGCTCTGCTTTGCACACCCTTCTCATCTCATTCTTTTCCTCAGATCAGCTCCAGGTTAAGCATTACTGAGTTACCATGAACTGTATTTTCAAATCACGTCACCCACATATGGATATGCCTGTGCCCTAAATAGGAAAGAAAAGAGGAGGGGAGGGTATCTTACAATGATAAAGACCTCCTATCATTGCACAGAAATGGGTGGTGGGGGTTGGCATAACCCATGTCTGCCTCCAAACCCCAATCTGAGCAAGGCTTGTGGGTAAGGCTTGTGGTGCCCTCGTGCTGCCAGGGAAATTCCATGGAAACTGAGAGTAGCATGCAGACATGATCCTCAACCAGTCCAAGGTACCAGTGGAAGTATCTGAATGGCTTCCTATTTCTGTGGAGAACATCCAGCCTCAGCTGCAGAGGCAAGATGCCTCTAAATACCAGTTGCAGAGGAGCAACAGCAGGAGAGAGGGCATGCCTTCACCTCTTGCTTGCAGATGCATCTGGTAGGCCACTGTGTGAAACAGGATACACCTTGGGCCTGATCCAGCAGGGCTGCCCTTATGTAACAGGGCTCAGAGGATGCATACTGTCATGACCTCAGCCCTGAACAGTAGCACAGTGTCTGACACTGAAGAGTGGGAAGCAGTAGGTCTAAAAGACTCAACGCCAGGCCCAGTCAACACAGGGACATAGGAAGCTGCCTTTTATCAAATCAGACCATTTACATTGACGGGCAGCAGCTCTCCAAGGTTTCAGGTAGGAGTCTCTCCCAGCCCTACCTGAAGATGCTGCCAAGGATTGAACCTGGGACTTTCTGCATGCAAAGCAGATGCTCCACCACTGAGCTACTGGCCTGTCTCAGTTCCAAGCCCTGATACCAGGCTGCTGTCTGAGCCTGCTACCTGGGGGACTCCAAAAGTGGAGGCCCCAGAACTGGAGACCCTCAAACTGGCACATACTGAGCCTGGCCCTAAGCCTGCTAATGAACTGACCTCTTCCATATGCCATACCTGCTCCTCCCCCAAGCCTGAACAACAGCAACTGTTCAGGAGGGACTTGATGGAGGAGAGAAGTGCGGGACCCCAGGCCAGAGAACTCTAGAGGCAGAGCCTGGGAGGCGTAGTCCAAGAAAGTTGCTCACTGGGAGCTATCCAAGGTACTGCAACTCAAACTGTTTCCCCTCACTGTTTCCTGACTTTGAGACAGAACCAGCACCTTTTGGCATGCACCTCCAGAGTCCAGTTCCCACATAACCAAGGGCCATTCCTCCCACCATGAATTATGAATAAGGGAGAAATTATTTGGTTTGATAATTTATTGATTTAATAAACTTAGACACTGCTTGTCTTTAAAGGGTTTCCAGAGATTTCCCATCCAGACACTGATCAGTAGGGATGTGCATGAATCAATTTTTTTGATTTGATTTGTACCTGAATTGAATCAACCCCCGATTTGTTTTGGGTCCAAATCTGGCTAGCTAGCACAGGGGTGATTTTTATTGTCCACAAATGCCTGAAACAGGAAGATTTGGGTACAAACCGTTTTGTACACAGACAGCAGGCGCAGGCAGTAATTCTCTCAGCAGCAAGAAGGAGGTAAAAAAAATTCTCTTTTCTTTTCCTCAATCAGGAAAGCAGGAACAAAAAGCAGAGGATTCACTCCAGGCAGCAGGCAGGCAAGGCAAAGCAAAGCTCCTCTGGCTCTCTCTCCTTCCACAAGGCAGAAAGGCAGAATGGTGGCTTAAGTACATTTCAAAATCCCTCCTTCAAACTCTCCCCACCATTGTCCTTTCTTTGACCCTCCCCCTAGCCAATGCAGGATCAGTCACTCCTGGCAACACAAGATTTGAATGTAAATGAGTCAATCTGGAACCAGGGGGGACTCGCCAGCCAATAGTTGCACACTGTAAGTCACCAATCTGAAGTTTGGGAGGGCAGGATTTTTAAAAAGACTTCCTGACACAAAATGGAGACAGCAAGAGAGATTGCCACAAAATAGAAGTCTAAATCTACAATTTTTTCAGGTCCAAAATCCGGGCGATTTGTTTTGAACCTGAATCTGGACAGCTAGCACAGGGGTGATTTATTTTGTCCACAAATCACCCCAAACAGGTAGATTTGGGTACAAATCATTTTGTACCCAAATTGATGCACACATCCCTACTGATCAGGTCCTCACCTCCTTACCTCACAAGGCACCAAAAGGTTCAAGGTGGGCACCAACAAAATGGGGGGGGGGGACAGCTTGCAGCTGGGGGCTGACTACTTATTTGTTAAAATGAGGGGGAGAGAAAAATTTTGGTCCCACCCTAGCCCCCTGGCTATTGGTCTGGGGTTGCACTGTCAGTGTGTGACCAAAAGCTAGCTGTTGGTGAGTAGCAGCTAGAGAAAGCTTTTGCCTTCATCCCCTGCTTGTGGGATTCCCAGTAGCATCTGGTTGGGAAACAAGCAGCTGGACCAGATGGACCTTTGGCCTGTTCTGGCAAGGCCCTTGTCTTCCTATGGCATGAGCTGTCCTTGTTGAAATAAGCCCTGAAATAGCATTTGTCATCCCATATGAAAAAGACTAATATCAGCATGTGAGTGTCAACATTCACTTTGGAAGCTGTGCTTCCCTACAATACTTCAGGCAAGAATGCCTAGATCTTGAGGAAAGCAGACAGGAAGCCCCGGAAGAACACTAACGGGATGTCTATAGAAATGGTTCTGGAGAAGAAAAATGTTTGTATTACCCCAGGAAAAAGGAAACCCTTCCAAATTGTGATAGTCTTAGATTTGGTTCACACTTTATCACTGTGAATAGGCTAACACTCATAGGCACCATCTCCCATCACATGTAGAACGTTTCAGCCACATTTTTACCCATTGGTGCTTCAGGATTGGGCGGGTGTTCATACTTACCTTTTTGTGCATGCTGCCAGTTTGCAGATGCTTCTTTCTCAGGCTGTTTCAGATCCAAGTATTTGTTTGCTTGAAATATGTTTACTCCACCCTTCAGCACTTACTGCTTTAAGTCACTAACTATAAAGTCAATTTTAAAACAATGAAACCTAAGAATCAACATTGCAATTCCAGCCCAGTCAGGGGTTATATGGGCAGTGTGATGTTTTCACATCCCAACAGAACCAATCAAATTTGACAACAAAACCAATCAGACTGATGGCAGAAAGCAATGCCTAACACTCTGAATTGTTTTGATGATCCAGGTAAACAATCGGAGTTGACTTTCTGATGAACTAAATGAGGGCAATGCTTCTTTTCTTAATGCATGGACATGTTCATCCCATTTCTTAGCCTACTCACCCCCTGAAAAAATCAAGAAAACAAAGCATTGCATTTTGTGGACGTCAACATTTTCCACAAATGTACCATTTTTGTTCAGCCCTTTCCAGAATTGACAAGTTTACCAAGCAGTTACATGAAAACCATGGAAAGTTACCACTTGGATCCAGGTTGAGCATATTTGCCCTGTTTGAGGAAAGTATTGGCTCTTCTACACTTGCTGAGACAATGTCGAAGGTAGGTACCTTCACTCAACCAAATGAACGGACCTGTCTTGACTTAGTGATGTGGCTCCCCTTCAGAACAACAGCGAGATCAGCAGTTAGTTCATGTACAACAATCATTATTTTGGGCTGCCGAGTTTACCTAGGACAGATTTGAATAGCTGGAAGACAAAAGGATTCTGTCGTCAGCCAGCCTCCCATAGGTGTTTTAATTCCTCAATCGTTGCCTGTTCATTAGAAGAAACTAAACACAAGAGACACATTAGTAAGTAGGAGCTCCTTTATTCTCATTTTTCTCAATTTGTCTCCCACCGTATTATTTCTCCTGCCAACCCGTTTTCCAGACATGTCTGATTTCTCATTGTTTCTTCTACCTCTCATTTATTTTTTAGTGTTCTCGCGCAACACTTTCTCCAGACGATCTCATTAAAGACTGGACTAATGAACCTCCTGTTTCTTAACTGTGGTGCTGCTTATAAAACGCAGGAGCCTCCATCGGCATTAAAAGGGAAGCAGTTCTGTTTACTGCAATGGAACGATGTTGATTTGCGTCAACCGATGATATGAAGAATAGTTTACAACACAGTGGGAAATAATCACAGCTCGGCTGCATTCGCCTACCTCCACGAGCCGATCAACAGCCTCTTGTTTTGAAGTGTATTTGTGCAATTAGGAAAACTCAGACAAGTTCTCTGAAGTTTAAGGCAGATTCTGATACTACTTCAAAACATATGGGAGGTTACCAAAAGGTCCATTCAGCACAGTTGGTTGTCCTTAGTTTAAAGATTTTGGCGACAAATGAAATACGAAGCAGTTTTACATGTGTCTGCCCTATTTGTGTGAAAAGCAGGGGTTCCCTTGGAAACCCAGATGTTGTTGAACAACAACTCCTGTAATCACTAGCCACAATGGCCGAATTTCATGGTGGCTGTGGATGATGGGAGTTGTTTTCCAATCCTAGGGACAAAGGAATATAGGAAGCTGCCTTATGCCAAGAGGGACAATTGGTCCATCTAGCTCACTACTGTCTTATCTACAGGAGGCTGAACATGGGGAGACACTTCTTTACAGGTCAGTTTGTCAATGGAATCAACTAATGGGGGAGTCCTTCTTCACAGGAGGTCTTCAAGTGGAGGCTAGAGACCTTCTATTGAATTTTCTCTAGCTGAATTAGATGGGTGATTCTGTCTTAATGCATGTAAAGAACTGGACACAATAATGCAAAAACTTTTAAAATGACCGCTAATACAAGTATGTACAGTTTTAATAATGGCGGTGGTCGGGGCGGGCTGAAAATGAGCACAGCATTGTTTTGGCCAGACTTCTAGCGAATGCAAACTGTTGTGAGAAATGCTGTTAATCCCAGTGCCAGTGTTAAAAGGGTTAATTTTTGGTCAGAACTACACATTATGAACAATGCAAGGAATTCTTTGTTCACCACCAAACATGTAGCTCTACCCATAGATGAGGATGTAATCTACACATCATAACATAACGTCTTCTAAACACTGGTTATAGGTTGCCTCCAGTATTTTATGAAAATACAATTGATACATACAGAAAATCAGCCAATAAGTAACATTTCTATATCGACAAACCAGTTTGGAATACAATCCTATTTACACCAGCAAGAACCTTTTAGGATATGGAGCATGTTATCTATGCCAGCAACATCTCACTGTCATTGGGATCACATCCGAGTCAGTGACCACTGGTGTAACTGGGATTCTCTAATCCTACTGAACTATTTACAATACATAACATCATCTTCTGTCCCCCCAAATACATGGACAATAATAAGCTTTAGTAAATACGTTTCTGCAGAATCTTGTGCATATTCTTGTTGTGTTCTCTGGTCTCCAGTATATAACCAACATTTCTTAAGCTGATAATCAAAGCTGTCAGTTTCCTGTAGCTTCATCCAATTTTATCTTTTTCATATATTCCCTTCCATTCTAATAATCCTAACAAATTGTGGGTGAGTCCTTGCATTTGTATGCAATGGCATAAATACAATAGCTGCAGTATTTACAGAGCAGCACTGATGAACATAGTGCTCTATAGCACAAGCTGCTCCAAGGAACTTACAACTGAAAATTTATCAGAGGGGAGAGAAGTGAAGGAAGGGAGAGTTAAAGGTTACAAAAGTGTGATCAAATGTAGTTGTTCAGACTTGGTTTCACTAGTGGTGATGAATGAGAGCTTCATGCAAGTGGTAGGCTGTGAGGTGGTTGCTATTCAGAGACGGGGTGTCAGGTTTCCCCTGGGTTTTCCCAAGGAGGACTCAGGGGGAGAGACAGATGCAGATGAGCCCCTACCCATACTAGTCCTGTTGGAGGGCCACGGGCAGCACCCTGAGGAATCCCTGGGTGGGGGGAGTCCTCAAAGAGCCTATTTGGATGCCCTGCCAGGAGAGGGAGGCTCCAAGGATCCCGGCAAGACTTCTGAGGAGAACCCCCTGGTGCTTGACTCCTAGACAGCTCCTCCCAGACTTGTAGCCCCAGCAGGCCGGGATCCATTAGAAGCCAATTCCATAGAGTCCAGACCCATAGAGCAGGACACTGGGGTGAAGGTGGTAAGAGTTGGACAAGCATAGGTCAAAAGCTGACCTTGTTGCCTTAGCCCTAACCCTGCCTCCCAAAATCTGGATAACACAGCCCTATCTTATAGGGTGTTGCAAAGATGGCACCAAGTGGTATATACATGCTCAGGCCACCTTCACACGTAGCACTAAACCAGCAGTTCAGTGGAGCTACTGGAGCCCTAGGTGCACATGTGCAAGCCCTCCTTCTGGTTTTGGTAAAGCTGCTGAGACAGTACATGTTATACAAACCCATCAGTCTTGGCATATTCTGCCCTATTAGTGGCATGGAAATGGACACTTAATACTTAAAGTAACTTAGATCTGGACAGATGTCTGGTTCGGGAGGAGAGCTGGTCTTGGGATAGCAAGAATGAATTGTACCCTTGCTAAGCAGGATTCTCCTGATTGCAAATGAATGGGAGAAGATTTACCCCTTAGGGGATGGAGCCCCTCTGGGATGAGGATCTGTAGTGTAGCAGAAGGTTCCAAGTTCCCTCCCTGGCATCTTCAATATAGGGCTGAGATACACTCCTGCCTGCAACCTTGGAGAAGCCTCTGGCAGTCTGTGTAGATAATACAGAGCTGGATGGACCAATGGTCTGACTTGGTAGAAGTCCTATGTTCCTGTGTTCCTAAGTAGGGCAGGATATGCTGAGACTGGTGGGTTCATATAACACGCTCATTCTAAGCATATTCTTCCTGAGACCAGAAGTAGAGCTTATACAC
Organism: Hemicordylus capensis; assembly: GCF_027244095.1. Classification (NCBI taxonomy): domain Eukaryota; kingdom Metazoa; phylum Chordata; class Lepidosauria; order Squamata; family Cordylidae; genus Hemicordylus; species Hemicordylus capensis. The sequence continues at coordinate 8,669,046 of NC_069658.1, forward strand.
ATTCCCGAGGCTGTGGTAGCTTGTGACAACCTCAGGTTTGGTGCTCTGTGTGAAGCTGGCCTTAGTGTAGTAATTAAAGTAACAGACTTCCCCTCTCAAGACAGATCCTATGCATGTTTACTTGAAAGTAAGTCCCACAGAGTTCAATGGGGCTTCTCAGAACATAGGTACATTGCCTACATGAGGAGGAGAATTAATCCAAGAAGTTCCATTTAAATTAAAAAGACAAATTAGACAATGTTTAATTTAAGAACATAAGAACAGCCCTGCTGGATCAGGCTCAAGGCCCATCTAGTCCGGCATCCTGTTTTGCACAGTGGCCCACCAGATGCCGCTGGAAGCCACAGGCAGGAGTTGAGGGCATGCCCTCTCTCCTGCCATTACTCCCCTGCAACTGGTACTCAGAGGCACCCTGCCCTTGAGGCTGGAGGTGGCCCACAGCCTTCTGACTAGTAGCCATTGATAGACCTCTCCTCCATGAAGTCATCCAAACCCCTCTTAAAGCCATCCAGGTTGTTGGCCGTCACCACATCCTGTGGCAGAGAGTTCCACAAGTGGATCACGCGTTGTGTGAAAAAGTACTTCCATTTGTTGGTCCTAGACCTCCTGGCAATCAATTTCATGGAGTGACCCCTTGTTCTAGTGTTGTGTGAGAGGGAAAAGAATCTCTCTCTCTCTCCACTTTCTCCACGCCATGCATGATTGTATAGACCTCTATCATGTCTCCCCGCAGTCGTCTTTTTTCTAAACTAAAAAGCCCCAGGTGTTGTAGTCTTGCCTCATAAGAAAGGTGCTCTAGGCCCCTGAACATCTTGGTTGCCCTCTTCTGTACCTTCTCCAGTTCAACAATGTCCTTTTTAAGATGTGGTGACCAGAATTGTACGCAGTACTCCAAGAGTGGTCGCACCATAGTTTTGTATAAGGGCATTATAATGTTAGCCGTTTTATTTTCAATCCCCTTCCTAATGATCCATAGCATGGAATTTGCCTTTTTCACAGCTGCCGCACATTGAATCGACACTTTCAACGAGCTGTCCACCACAACCCCAAGATTCCTCTCCTGGTCCATCACCGACAGCTCAAATCCCATCAGCATATACTTGAAGTTGGGGTTTTCATCCCAATGTGCATCACTTTACACTTGCTAACACTGAACCACATTTGCCATTTTGTCGCCCACTCCCCCAGTTTGGAGAGATCCTTTTGGAGCTCCTCACAATCCGTTTGGGATTTCACTACCCGGAAGAGTTTGGTATCATCTGCAAATTTGGCCACATCGCTGCTTACCCCTACTTCTAGATCATTTATGAATAAATTAAAAAGCACTGGTCCCAGTACAGATCCCTGGGGGACCCCACTTCTTACTTCCCTCCGTTGTGAAAACTCTCCATTTATACCTACCCTCTGTTTTCTGTCTTTCAACCAGTTAGCAATCCACACATGTACTTGTCCCTTTATCCCATGACCACTAAGTTTCCTCAGGAGTCTTTGATGAGGAACTTTGTCAAAAGCATTTTGGAAGTCCAGGTAGACTATTTCAACTGGATCACCTTGATCCACATACTTGTTGACACTCTCAAAGAAGTCCAAAAGGTTGGTGCGGCAAGATTTACCTTTGCGGAAGCCATGCTGGCTCACTCTCAGCAGGGCATGTTCTTCTAGGTGCTTTACAATTTTATCCTTGAGGATGCTTTCCATCAATTTGCCTGGAACGGACGTTAGGCTAACCGGCCTGTAATTTACCGGATCGCCCCTGGATCCCTTTTTGAAAATCGGTGTTACATTTGCTACTCTCCAGTCCTCTGGTACAGAGCCCGATTTCAGGGATAAGTTAAATATTTTAGCAAGGAGGTCGGCAATTTCACATTTGAGTTCTTTGAGGACTCTTGGATGAATGCCATCCGGCCCTGGTGATTTGTTAGCTTTCAGTTTTTCCAGACAGTTTAGAACATCATCCCTTGTCACTTCTATCAGACTCAGCTCTCTAGCCTCCATCCCTAAAAAGCCTGGTTCAGGGACAGGTATATGCTCAGTATCCTCTGCCGTGATGACAGATGCAAAGAACTCATTCAGTTTCTCTGCAACTTGTTTTTTTTCTTTAACTTTCAATGGGACTACTTTGAGGAATTTTCCTCATCATGCAAGCCATTGTGCCTTGGGGAATAATCCAGTCAAAGTGAAGCACTGATTGATTTTGATGAAACCAAAGAGACTGAATGTTGAAAAGTGCTTCACTTTGGCTGGATCATGCCCTTTGCTTGGTTTTGCCATTTGTTTTAAACATCTGCAATTAAGGAGCAAACAAAAAAAGAAGATGTTTCATATAACAGAAAAGGAAAGCAACAGTCGCAGAGCTTTCCCCTCCTGTGTCTGACAACAGCACTGCCATTGGAACAAATGTAGATAGAGGGGGCACTGAGCCATTCAGAAAGCAAGTAATTATCTCCAGTTACTGCCTGATTATCTCTCCAAATGTTTGCTAAAATTTCTATTGGGCAACCATCTGGACTGGGAGATTTATCAGTGGGCTGTTGCCTCTAACTTTTCCCTCTAATTCTTTCCTGCCAATGCCTCTTAAATAATTTGACTCTTTTCTTAGTGAGCATTCCAGGTCGACCAAGTGAGTGTATTCTAGGTGATATACAGATCTCAAATATTCCTTGAAAGTTTCTCTTTGCTTTCCAGAGAGGATCTGAGGGACACTTTGCCAACTGTTCTAAGGGTTTGCTAATTTACCTTTCTTTCCCCATCATCTCTTCTCTCTGCTCTCCTCCCCCCGCCTTCCTAAATTACTCGGTCTAATAGGATCCCTAATTGGTTGCCCTTCTCCTGCTTCTATTTATGTGGAATATACATTGTTTCAACCTCAGCAACGCATATACAATGGAGTCTCCCCCCTTCCAAGACACTCTGTTGAAGTTTTATTACTGCTGCTCTGAACAGCAAATATCCCTTTCCCCATTCAAGCAGCAATAAATAATTCAGTAAGGTGGCATCAATAACTACAGACCAGTTGCTCAGCTCAGATCCCATCTGTGGCTTGCCGTGAAGGTCATTATTACACCGAATTGCTATGTCCCTCCACTATTAAGTAAAGAATTGGACTTGGACTGCATGCAACTAGGATTAACACCTTGGATCAGCTTCGAGGACAACTGGATGGAGACATCACAACTAGGGATGTGCATAGAATGATGTTTGTGTTTCATTCTGAGCTCAGAACAAAATGCAAATACCTGGGACGTTCCTTCGGAACAACTGGTCGAGCCAGTTGTTCTGACAGAATGAGCTCAAAACACTTGAAATGTTCTGAGCACCATTTTGGACCAAAATGGCACTCTTCTAGCAGCCATTTGTGTGGTGGCACTGTCCATGGAAATGGCCGCTGCACATGCACATTGGCCAGAAGAGCACCATTTTGGAGTCCAAAATAGTGATCAGAATGCTCAGGACATTGCGACTCGGAACGGGTCATTCCATTCTGAGTTCAGAACAGGCCTTTCATTTGAACAGCACTCTGTTCCAAGCTTGGAACATTCGTAATGGCAAGTTTAGAGTCTGAATCTTCCGAGCTCTGAGGTTTCTGTACCTCCCAAATCACAACCTCTGTCTCCCCATCTTTACCAATGGAAAGAAACTACTCCCCACCTGTTTGGTGCTCAAGCAACTGTTTAGCTGCCATATTGTTATTTATTATCATTATTTATTACTAGCAAGATGCCCACCAAATGGGAAATCTGTCAGAAGCCTGTTAGAAATCTGCAGTGTGGTTCAGTTTGCTCGATCTGTTTTTTCCTCCAATGGAAATATCACCTCTCACATCATTTTGTTTTGGGGGGACAACTTTGCTACATCTTGTTTTTGTGAAGGTTTTGGTAGGCGGTCAGTTTTCACTGGGGAGAAGTGAGTAGGGGGTGGAGCTGAGGCAACCATTGCATGTTGCCTCCAACCCCAGTGCCCAGAGATAGTCCTTTCATGACACAAGGTAGGGCGGTCACTTCAAACAGCAGATTATTGGGCACAAGCTGGGTGGCAAGGCTGTAGCTCCTCAGGGCTCATCCTGACCCTTACAAAGCCTCTCTTCACATGCCTTTCAAAGTCTGCAAGAAGCACAAGAAGGGAAGCTAAGGCTGCTGGCAACCTTCCCTTCTCCCCATCCCAGTGCCACTTCCATATCTTGCAAGGGTTGGTTTGGAAACCATCTCTGCAACAGGATGTGATGATGGCCACCACCTTGGATGGCCACCACCTATGGCTTTCAAAAGGCTTAGACAAATGTATGGATGATATGTCTATCAATGGCTCCTAGTCTTGATGGCTATACCTACCTCCAGGCTTAGACTCAGGATACCTCTGAATACCAGTTGGAGGGAAGCAACAGCAGGAGAGGGGGCATGCCTTCACCTCCTGCCTGTGGGCTTCCCAGATGTATCCGGTGGGCCACTGTGAGAAAAAAGATCCTGGACAAGATGGACCTGATCCAGCAAGGCTCTTCCTATGCTCTTATGAAAGGGGACTGTCCCCCACCAGGGTGTGGAGCAAGGTAGCATTTGGTAATTTGCCTCAGGTGTTGCAGTATCTGGAGCTATCCCTCCAGTGCCTCATTCCAAGTCTGAGTGAGTACTCCTACCAACAGGAACAAAATTGGGGGCCAGATAGGGATTTTGTGTTGTGCTTTTTTTTTTTTTTTTTTTTTTGCTGCCTGGCATATTGGACATTGTCAGTACCTTTTTCACCTACTCCATACTGTTCTCTATAGTGTGGGTTAGGCTTGCTAGTTTTGGTCACAAGGGTGAGTACAATGTGGGTAAGGGAAGAAACAGCAAGCAGCTGATTGGTGAGTACCTTTATTTATTTATTTATTTGATTGATTGATTGATTGATTGATTATACTATACTGCCCTTCCAAACATGGCCCTACAACACTGTGGACCAATTGGAGGAGTATGTAGTTGATCTGTTGAGTCTTGATGACACAAAGGATATTGGTTGGGACTACTCCTTAGCACCACCAACCTCAAAAGCTGAATGCAGATGGGAATGAGGCTACTTGGAAACTTGGACCATGTATTATTTATTTAATATTTATTAACTGAATTTATAAACCACCTAATAAAATTTATCTAGGTGGTGTACACAAAATGCAAAAAAATCTAAAAACAACCAACAATAAAATAAAATAAAAACAGTTAAAACAATATGTATACAGAACACTTTAAAACTAGAGGCCTGGAGAAATGGGTGTGTCTTGATAGTTTTCTTAAAGGCAGCTGGGGTGGGGAGGCGGCTCTTATTTTGACAGGAAGTGGAATCCAAAGTCCCAGAGAAGGCCATAGAGAAGGCCTGGTTCCAATTCACCACCAAACAAGCCAGTGGAAACCTCAACCAGACCTCACCTGATTATCTTAGTAGGCAGCGGGGTTCATGACGAAGGAGGCACTTTCTTAGATATCAGGGCCCAAGCCATTAAGGACATTATAGGGAATAAGTAGCACTTTGTATTTAGCTCAGAAACACATGAGTACCCAGTGAAGTTCTTTTAGAACAGGAGTAATGTGGTCTCTTGGGGTTGCCCTGGAGACCAATCTGGCTAGTGTATTCTGCACCAATTGTAATTTCCAGACTACATACAAAAGCAGCCCAACATAGAGCACCTGGAAGTCAAGCCTGGAGATTACCAGCATGGGTTGGCAAGGATGAGCAATGAATGGATTGGACTGGTGCTGATCTACTGCTCTGAGCCAGGCTGGGATTGCCCCACAAGGGTTTGGGGAAAGGATGTGGTACCTTGGCTCTCTGTCTGAAGTTAGTACCCTCCCCGTTGATCAGGTGTGGGAGATTTTAGATTGGTTATTCGAGATATGCACTTTAAGATTTGTTATTCAACAAAGTTGTGGCCCTGTTGAACCCAAGTTGTTTTCTTCTATCTTTACTAGGGATGTGCAAATGTTGAAGCTGAACTGGTTTGGTTGAAAGGCTCGGGGTTGAGCTGAGCCACTCCAGGTCATGCCCAGGTCACACAGAAGCCCATTATGCAGGCACTGCGGCCTCCAAAATGGCCGCCACACTGGGGGAAAGGCCTGAACAAATAAGGCCATTTTTGAAGGCGGGAAGGCCAACAGGGTCCACGGAGAATCTCCGTGGACCCACCATCAACTTGGAGTACCGCCCAGGGGGTCTAGGTTGTGGTTTTTTTTAAACTAAAAACAATTTAATTTTGGTGCTGGACTGAAATGGCCTTATCTGGTTTGGGTCCGGTTCGGACTCGAAGCAAACTTGACCAGCCGGATCCGTGCACACCCCTAATCTTTATTGCTAAGGTTGTGGGGAGCAAAACCAGCTGAGGGGAGCAAAACCAGCTGAGAAAGTCTTTGACAGAAAAAACTTGAGGGGATCACACTTGGCTTCTGTGGTAGATTGCTGCCTTTGTTTCTTCATTTTGGAAAGGAAAGGAAAGGAAAGGAAAGGATCACAGGAGCTTGGTGTTTTCAAATACCCAAATGGCAGACCAGGCACAAGCTTGGTATACAGGTTGATGATGCCACAACAGCCTTCAGTTCTGCACCGAGAGAAGCTTTTACTTACTGTTGTCCAAAGGGAGACGGCCTTGTGATAGCAAGCATGATTTGTCTCCTTTGCTAAGCAGGGTCCACCCTGGTTTGCATTTGAATGGGAGACTACATGTGCAAGCACTGTAAGATATTCCCCTTAGGGAATATCTGGGAAGAACACCTGCCTGCTCACATGCAGAAGGGTCCAAGTTCCCTCCCTGGCAGCATCTCCAAGAGAGGGCTGAGGGGGACTCCTGCCTGCAACCTTGAAGAAGCCGCTGCCAGTCTGTGTCGACAATATTGAGCTAGATAGACCAAGAGTCTGACTTGGTAGAAGGCAGCTTCCTATGTTCCCATGGGAATCCTCTCCCAGATGAAAGATCACACAGGTTCCCCAAACAGTGGTCACTCTCTCTCAGTTTCTGACTACCTTTCCTGCTTGTACCAGTAAAGCAGCTCAGAAATGGTGTGTGTGTGTTAGATTGGATCACCCATGTACTCACTCGCAGACATCTAGCACATGGCTAAGGAGATCATTTCTACAGTAGCACCCATGTACATAATGCTTTACAGCACAAGGGCTGGCTCAAATTTCCAGTGGCTGATCATGAGTATTATGGAACTAGACATATGGGGGGGTGCCCATCACCCCAGTACCGGGTGGCCCTGCCTCCAGTACACACCCACGTGGTGTGCGATGTGCAGATTTCAGAGTAACAGTGGGTCCTTCCTCAGCCCAACATGCTGTCACAGTACTGGACATTTTGATAGTGTGTTATAAAACGAATTAAAATATACGACAGCTGAGAAATCATAGAATGCAGTGATTGGAGGGCAATGGGGTAGGTGGCGTGTGGGGAGGGACACTTCTTTAAACTGTGCTGCATACTTGAGAATTGTCCCTGGCATTAAAGAGATGAATTAAAGCCCATTGGAAGTACTGGCATTGTTTCCATGGTCTCAGGGTCATGCCCTGTATAATGTTCTTAGCTTCCATGGTTGCCAAAGATAATCAGAACACATTCAGTATTCACAGAGCTTTGTTTAATCACTCAGCTGAGGTTCAAGAGTCATATTGCTCAAGGCAAAAAAAGTTGACATTTCTTATGCAAAAAGTCCATAAAGAGAGCAGGCCATGCTTGTGTGCTCAGCCTCTGCATGGTAGCTTACATCAAGTGAGTCTGATGGCTCCACTCAGAATGGATTGCCAGTAACAATGGGACACCCAGCAAATTACTTCTCTAGAATTAGACATCTGCTGTGGGGTAGAAGCCTTTTATTTTTCTCCATCTTTACTCTCTTGGTGAGCTCAGGCCTCGCTCTGGATTCCATCTCAACACAAAGAGAAAACTTCTGCAGCATGAAGCAGGGCCTTTATGTTTGTGGCCCCAAGGCTATTGAATGAGCTCTCTCTCAAAAGTGTGGAAGATCACAGCCAATTATCATTCATGATCAGCCAGATCACGTGGTGAGGCTCACCTGACTTGTATCACTGTAAGATGGGAAAAGGCATGCTCGGAGGCGAGCAGGATGTGTGAGATCCTAATCATGGGGGGCAGTTCAGATGGTATGGTCCCAACTGGTCCAGTGTTACATGTTCAGTAAAGTGTCTCCCCCACCCACCCACACAACCCTGAATTCTAAAATGGCACATTCTGCTGTTTGCATAGCTCAGCTCTCATGCTCACTTAAATGCACCCCTTTGCAGCCTCTCCCATCTCTCTTTCCCCTCTTTCCTAAATCAAACATTTGACTGTCATCATCTTTGGGCCCAGAATTAACATACCAGAATGAAAGGGTCTAGCTTAGCTTCCCCCCGCCGCCCTTAGTTTGCTACTTTTCTACATGTGGGCAGTTTTTATATGTGGTGAGTGTGTGAGTATGTGGATGAATAGCTGTCTATCCCACCTCTTTGCCACCATGTGTGGAGGATCTGCACCACCGCTAACACGTGACACGGAACTCCCTGACAATTACTCGTTTAATTGCTGCCACCAAGCAGACGTTTATGCTCTAGGCTGAGTCTACCACAACAGCCTTCCAAACCTCTGTGGCAAAAACAAACAGGTGTAGCAAACAGAAGCTACCATTTTCCTTCAGATATAAACAAGAAATTCTGCTTTGTAATTAGTTTAATTGGAATTTGTTTCACAAGTTCAGTACCAAAAAAAAAAAAAAAATCAACCAAAAGAGCATAAGGAGCAAACAAAATGTGGTCAAAAATGCATCCACTAACCTGACTCTCACTGAGCCCTAACTTAGTCCTTGATCATCACCTTTAGCAGCTCTTAGTTCAGTCTCTGGTCTTGTTTTTTCCAGTCATTAGTGATTTCCTTTCTGCAGAGATTTCACCTCTCTGCCAGTTATTTTTACAGCTCTGTGCCAGCAGTTCTTCAGCTCTGTAATCTCTCACCAGACTCCAACTGACTCCAATTTTTTCAGCTTGGACTGCAGCTTCAACTAACTCATGCACTCTCTCTCTCTAACTCATGCACACGCTGTTCAACTAACTCGTGCACGCTCTTCTTCAACTCCAACTCTTCTGATTTTCTCCAGGACTCTTTCTCTCAAAGTGTCCAAACTCAACCCTTCCCAGCTCCAGCTTCTCCTTCGACTGCTTCTTGGACTCCAAGCTTCTCCAGGACTCTAACTAACTAAAGCAGCCTCCTATATATACACAATTATCTGTAACAGTTTTTTGAACAATCCAATCAGTGTAACACAAAGTTCCCTCCATTTTTTTTAAAAAATTCTTCCCTCCAAAACCAAACTGTCAAAATGACATTCTAAATGTGGAACGAAAATATAGCAGGCATGAACTCTTGACCCTGTCAGTAGTCTTTGCGACACAAGTACACACACAATCCCATTTTAAAAAGAAGATTTTTAGGAATATCAATGAAATAATACAGTACGAGGGCTTATTTACACAAGAGGTTTTGGAATATTAACTTACAATACAGGGGTTTATTTACAGAAACCAAGAGGTCTAGGCCTCATTCCTCCACAGAGTACATGAGATCTCCAAATTATAAGGGGACAGATCCTGGATGTCTTTTTCGTGTGGTTTTTGTGCACGCATATAAGACCTTCCACATCCATTACTCCTATGTTCTAAAAATTCCTTCCCTGCTAAAAAAACCCGCAAACAAAGCCAACCCCAGATTCCGTTTTTGATTCTGTCTCTTTTCTCTCCATCGAGTCCATTTTCTCATGTCCCCATTTGCCTTTCTTCCATCCTTCTACCAGTATCAATAATTCATTTTTGTCAGTTGCTGTTATTATGATGTAAGACGTTTCAGGTTGTACTTTGCTCTTGGCCTCCTACTGGCTGTTACAACTGCTTGGCTGGTGAGTTTCTCTGGGCTTTTCCTGCATTCTGTAATTTGTCTGTTGATGAAAAATCCCTTTTCAGAAAAGGAGGCAACATTTCCAGCGGAGCGTTTTTGATTTTTCAGAAGTGGCCTTGTAGGACTTATGCTTAGGAGATGAAAGCATCATTCTGATTAGTTGACTAAGAACGGGGATACTTCCATCAATTACTCTCAAGCACTTTGGGGGAGCATCTAGAAATACAGCTGTAGGTGGTGGTGGTTTTGTGTGGATACTGGGAGCTGGTGGGTCTGGAACCTTCAGATCTGCCATGATAAGGAATTGAATGGCTCACAGGACAATAATCACTGCCACTGCCCATATAACCAAATCGATTGCCAAGGGGGCAAAAGAGGTGAGTGGGGGTGAGGTTCTGTGAAGCCTTTTTACTTCCCCCAAAGAGAGCCCACATTTCTGCAAAACAGGTGGCAAAAGCTTTTGGTTCAGCTCAAGGAATGAAGCAAAAAATTAAGATTAAGATTAAGATTCAGAGCTACATTGAGGGGACCTCATGTGGACACAGGGCCAAATCAGACCATACATACCAGGAGGGCTCTGGGGGGAGTGAGCACATGCCTCCCTTCCCTCCCAACTCACTCCCTCTCCTCTGACATCACCAGACATTCACACGTGGGTGGAACTTTTGAATCAGGCATGAACTAGTAACATTGAATGTGATGTGACCATAGCTCTGTGGTAGCTACATCTCAGGGCTGTAGCTAGGGGAGAGGGGGGCCTATGTTCACCCGTCTCTCTGGAGGTCCCCCAAAGTGAGGGAGATAATGAAGAAAATAGGGATTGATGGAGCTGGAGGGCCCTCAGGAGCTGGGGTTCTGGGTTCTTTGAACTCTTTTGCTCAATTATAGTTACACCCCTGGAGCATCTGCTTTGCATGTAGAAGATCCCAGTCCCAGATTCAGTTTCTGGCAGCATCTCCAGATAGGGCTGGGAAAGACTCCTACCTAGAAACTTGGCAAGCTTCTGCCAGTCAGTGTGGACAATACTGAGCCAGGTAGACCAGTGGCCGGACTCCATATAAGGAAGCTTCCTATGTTCTTGAGTGGACCGAGTCATATGGATGGCATCCAAGACAAAATCCAGCAACTATCTCCACATACAGGAACCACATAGTACTATGATACCTTGAATTTAACCTCCATACCCTCTATTTGAACTTTATGCCTACACATGGACAACCAGCAGTGTTGGAGAAGTCCATCCACACTGGGTCGAATTGATTGACTGATTGATTGAATTGATTGATTGATTGATTGATTGTTAAATTTATATACTGCCTTTCATTAAAACATTCCCAAGGCAGTTTACAGAAAAATGTAAAAGCAAGATAGTAGAAATGACACAATTAAAATATTAAGCTATAAATATAAAACAAATCTGATTAAAAACTTTAAAGCACAAACATAGAAACAATACAAAATACAAAGTACAAAGAGCAACAGCAGAGACAGTCATATAAAAGCCTGGGTAAAAAGCCATGATTTTTGACATGATTTCTAAAAGCTGTAATGGAGATTGAGGAGCGAATAACCACCGGGAGAGCATTCCAGAGTCTGGGGGCAGCAACAGAGAAGTCCCTGTCAGAGAAGTCCCTGTCAGAGAAGTTCCTGCATGACAACCAAGCCTCCCTCATTGTCAGCACCCGGAGCAGAGCCCTCTCAGATGACCTCGTCAAGTGGGCAGAAACCCTTTTGAGCAGGCGGTCCCTCAGGTATCCCGGGCCCAAACCATTAAGGGCTTTAAAGGTCAAAACCAGCACCTTGAATTGGACCCGGAAACGAACTGGCAGACAGTGCAACTCTTTCAAAATGGGGGTGATGTGTTCCCAACTGGCAGCTCCAGATAAAACCCTCGCTGCCGCGTTTTGCACTAGCTGCAGCTTCCAGATATTCTTCAAGGGCAGCCCCACGTAGAGCGTGTTACAGTAATCCAGCCATGACGTGACTGAGGCATGGGTAACCATGGCCAGATCTGCCTTCTCGAGAAAGGGACGCAGCTGGCGCACTAGCCAAAGCCATGCAAAGGCACCCCTGTCCACCGCCTCCACCTGAGCTTCCAAAAGCAGAGCCAGGTCTAGCAGTACCCCCAAAGCTGCGTACTTGCTCCTTCAAGGTGAGTGAAACCCCATCCAGAACCGGTAAAACCTCCTCATCCCGATTGGCTCTCCTACTGACCAACATTACCTCTGCCTTGTCTGGATTAAATTTCAGTTTATTAGCCCACATCCAACCCATCATGGCCTTCAGCCCCCCCATTCAGGACATCCACTGCCTCCCTAGGATCAAGTGACAAGGAGAGATAGAGCTGAGTGTCATCTGCATATTGCTGACAACTCAGTCCAAATACCTGGATGACCTCTCCCAGCGGTTTCATGTTGATGGTAAACAGCATGGGGGACAAGACCGAACCCTTCGGGACCCAACAGGCCAATGGCCATGGGGCCTAGCAGTAGTCACCCAGCACCATCTTCTGGACCCTCCCCCCAAGAAAGGAACGGAGCCACTCTAACACAGTACCTCCAATTACCATACTTGAGAAGCAGCCCAGAAGGACACCATGGTTGATGGTATCGAAAGCCGCCAAGAGGTCCAGCAGAACCAACAGGGACACACTCCCCGTGTCTAGTTCCCGGCATAGGTCATCCACTAGAGCAACCAGGGCAGTCTCAGTCCCATATCTGGGGCAGAAGCCAGATTGAAAAGGGTCCACATAATATGTATCATCCAAGACCCTCTGCAGTTGGGACGCCACCACACACTCTATCACCTTGCCCAAAAAGGGAAGGTTAGAGACAGGTCTATAGTTGTCCGGGTTGGAGGGATCGAGGGAGGGCTTTTTTAATAATGGTCTTACCATAGCCTCCTTCAGGCACGATGGCATCCTGCCCTCCTTTAATGAGGCATTAATAATCACCTCCAACCATCTACCTGTATCCTCCCTAGCAGCTTTTATTAGCCATGAAGGGCAAGGGTCAAGAGCACACGATGTCGTCCACACACTGCCCAGGATCTTGTCCACATCCTCAGGCTGGACCAAGCAAAAAGAATCCAACACAATAAGATCAGATGGTATCAGAGTCACATCTGCCAGAACCACCAAAACTCTAGAGTCCAAATCGGCACGGATGCAAGTAACTTTATCTGCAAAGTGCCACACAAGCTGATCACAGCGGTCTGTAGATGATTCCTCCCCTATTACCTGGGGGGGTGTATACAGCAATGTCTTTGCTACACGATACAGATGGAGGGATAGGCACCCCCTTGGCTTCCCACCAAATGATCCCAGGCACAGGATTGTCCAGTCTGGCTCAGGCTCTCAGAAACCTACAGAAGGAAAGGCCTTTTAGAGTTAACTATAATCCGATAACCAGCATTTCCCCCCTGTTTCCTTTAAAATATAAATTATTGCTTAATCCAAAACCCCTCACAGACCTCATTACTGCCAGAAATGTTTCTGCCTGCTTGTTTCTCTGCTTCAGCCATTGCCTTATTTTGATCCAGAAGGGAATATATATGCTTGTTATTGTAGTAAGTGAATCTTTGATGTTCTGACTTCGTGTGGATCCAGAATTCATCCATTGATTTGGCTAGCCCTCTGTTGCTTTTCCATATGCAATGGGTCTCCTCTTCAAAATACAAATGCCGCCTGCCCAAGGCATCAACATAAAGGCATCTGCAAATCTGATGAGGCAAGCGGAGCTTGCTTAAGAATGAATGAGGAGGGTATCCGCATGGCAGAGCTTTGGGACTGAAAGAAATCAGTAGTTTAGGTCAGGTGCACATCCTGCTCTGAACTTATGAAGCTAAATCAGACCAGTGGTCCATGTAGCAGCAGCAACTCTCTAAGGTCCTGGGCAAGGGTATTTTCCAGCCCTGCTATGTGAGATCTGAAACTGGAAATGCAAGAGACAGAGGATTGAATTGAGGACCTTTTGCATTCAAAGCATGTACTGTTATTGAACTATGGCCCTCTATCACCATTAGGAGCACACCAAGACTTGGGAATTTCTCTCCAAAGTGCTCAGGAGCATAGGAAGCTGCCTTATATCGAGTTGGACCATTGGTCCATCTAGCTCAGGATTGTCTACACAGACTGGCAGAGGCCTATCCAAGTATCAGGCAGGAGTATCTTTCAGGTCTAACTTGGAGATGCCAGGGAGATAATTTGGAACCTTCTGCAGGCAAGCATGAAGATGCTCTTCCCAGAGCGGCCCCATCCCCTAAGAGGAATAGCTCACAGTGCTCACATGCATTATCCCTATCACATGTAAACCAAGGTGGACCCTGCTTACCAAAGGGGACAATGCAAGCTTGCTATGACAAGACCAACTCTCCTCTTGTAATTGTAATCCTCTTGTTTAATTGTAAACTGTCCAGAGTCACAAGTTTTGGGCGGTATAGAAATATGTTGAATAAATAATAATAATAAAATAAATATGAACTCAACTTTCACTTTATCCAGCTGATCTCAATTGGCGACTGGTCTCATGGTGAAGAAGATGTTCTCTAAAATACCCAGGGCCTAAGCTGTTTAGGGCTTTATAGGTAATAACCAACACCTTGTATTTTGTCCAGAAACTTAGCAGCAGCCAGTGTAGCTCTTTCAACACAGAAGTAATATGGTCTTTCCAAGATGACCCAGAGACCAACCTGGTCGCTGTATTCTGTACCAACTGTAGTTTCCTTTGGATTATGTACAAAGGCAGGCCCACATAGAGCACATTACAGAAGTCCAGTAGTGGTTACCAGCATATGTACCACTGTTCTGAGGCCGTTCATCTCAAGAAACAGACACAGTTGTCATTTCAGCTGAAAATGATAGAAAGCACCTCTGGCCAACACCTCAGTCTGGGACACCAGGGAGAGGTTTGGATTCAGAAGCACTCCCAGACTGCATACTGGTTTGTTCCTTGGGAGTGTGACTTCAACCAGAACAGGCAGATCAATATCATCTCCCGAGTTCTGACCCTGCACAATAAGTACCTCCGTCTTATCTGGATTCGGCCTCAGTTTGTTATCCCTCATCCAACCCATCGCCGCCTCCAGGCATGCATTTAGGGAGATTATGCCTCCTCCTGATGAGGTTGACATGGAGAAATAGATTTGGGTGTCATCGGCATACTGATAACACCCGACACCAAATCTCCTGATGATCTCTCCCAGCTGCTTCATGTAGATGCTAAACAACACCGGAGACAACATGGAGCCCTGAGGGTTCAGATTCTGAAGAACAACAGTCTCCAAGAGACACCATCTGGAATCTGCCCATGAGGTAGGAATGGAACCACTGCAAGGCAGTGCCTCCCACCCCCAATCTCCTCAGATGTTCCAGAAGGATACTATGGTCAATAGTATTGAAGGCTGCCGAGAGATCCAAAAGGACCAACAGAGTCACACTTCCTCCATCAATTCCTAGTTGGAGATTATCCATCAGGCCAACAAGGGCAGTCTCCACCCCATAAACCATTTCGGGTCCACCCGAAAACCGTTATGTCTCAGTAATACTGTGCATCATGCAAGCCACTATCTCTTTTCCTCTAGTTTCTTGTACAACTAGTACATCAGACTGTAAATTCCACGTGGCAGGGTTGTGAATTGTTTTGCCTATGTTATTTATATTGTGTGTGAAGGTGGTATTGTGTAAATATTGAATAAGAGGCTTACTCACACTTCCCACTGTATGCATGTACAGATAGTACATGCACAGTTAGTGCACCTGGAGGGAGGACAGGTGGCTGAGACAAGGTGCCAAATTCTGCCTTGCCCCATGACCTAGGTGGGAGTCATCACCCTTTCCAAAGCGAAATTTTTCAAGCGTTGATAGTAGCACAGTGGGATCAGGGCGGAGGGGAGTGTGACAGTAGCCTCCTCATCTCCTCATGCCTCTTACAAGTTTTGCAAGGAGTGTGAGGAGAGCTTCTCCTTACAAAGCTTACTTGGAGAAGAGCTGCTGCTCTATTGGCTGCAGCACAGGGCATCCTGCTACCCTGCTGTCACTCCAGCAATCTGCCACCTGAGGTGACTGCCTCACATTGCCTCATGAAAGAGCCTCCCCTGGAGAGGAGATATGCAATGACTCGTCTCCATTCCTGGCAGTGCTGTTGAGGGGCTGGGGAAAGGAAGGATGATGCAATGGCCGGAAGAAGAAGACACATGGAAATGAGGTAGGATGAGGGTGTGGGGGAGGAAAAGAGACAATCCATGACTGTGTGCCAAGCCATTCTATGCAAAATTGTCCTAGTCTGTAAAATGCTTGGAAGCTGGGCCTTGCTGTAGGAGGTAACATGGAAGGAAATGCATTCCACCCAGGAGATCTTTGCTGTCTGCCAAGAGGTTTTCCTCACAAATAAACACAATTACATCAGTGAACGATACCCATATGAAGCCACTGCTGTGACTCAACAAGGGCATTTCGAAATGTTACCCACAGCCAGGCTATTTGCATATCAGAAGTTCCTCTTCGGCAGCATTCGTTATGCTAATAAAGCGGTGTGACTTTTCCTGGCAGGGATTGAGGCAGCTGCCGGCCTGCGATGGAAGGTTCTATCTGGGGAAATAACTCAGCAAGTGACGTTCAGATGGCCGGCAACCTGCCCACTTTTACATCCAAGGATGAGAAAGAGTGCTATTGTTGTGGACATAATGGCGGCTTCGTGGCTTCTGTGCCTCAGGACCTTCCCTGCTGGCACTTCAGGACCCTGGGATGCCTTGGTTAGTTTATTTCCTGGCATCTTTTCAGTGCTCGACAGCCTGTGGGTAGCAGTGACAGCATAACAAAAGGCAGAGGGAGGAAGGCTAAGGGAGAAGGAGGGCCCTTTTCTCCGTATTAGCTGAAAGCTGGACAGAAACAAAGGAGCATGAGGGAACCAGCAAGAATGTTGCTGGGGGTAAGAACTGGAATGTTGGTTTCCAGTTTGCACACTTTTGCAAAAGCTGTGGCAGCAAGAAGACTTCTTGGTTCTGTACGAATGTGGAGATGTAAGGGCATCTACTCTGTATTCAACACAGGCATGGCACAATTGGGGCAAAGGGCATGCAAGGCATTGGCTTGCACCCACAGACCCCTTGCACACAGGAATACTTCTGGCATTTTCTCGCCTACAAATTTGTCCTTGGATGGGGAATCCTCATCATTCCTTGTGTCTTCTCTCTACATTTTGTACAGAGCACTGCCCATGTGTAGTTTGGGATGGAGAGAGATGGCATTGTGTGTGTGTTTTCTGAACTGTAGAATGGCTTAGGAAAATGATACGAGTTATTTTGATATTTTGGAGCGGGCATATGGATAATTTCTTTGATCAGTCAAGGTGAGTTGGGAGAGCTCAAGCTCTTGCACTGCTCTGCTTTTCGTTCAGCATTGCCAGTTCCCAAACTTGAAGAGTGATGCTGTCTGACCAAGTGCACCACACACAGGGACATCAGAGCACCAAATCAGAACCTCTCCCCATCTAGCTCAATATTGTCTGCTCCCGGTGGCAGTGGCACAAGAAGTCTCCAGGCAGGAGTCTTTCCCAGCCCTACCTGAAGAAGCCAGGGGTTGAATCTGGGACCTTCTGCATGCAAGCAGATGTTCTAGCACTGCACAGCATCTAGATAGGCTGTTAGGCAGTGCTGGGGAGGAGACAGCTGTCATGGTGCACATCAGCACCAACGATGTGGGGAAATGTAGTTGGGAGTCCTGGAAGCAAAATTTAGGTTGATAGGTAGCGTATTGAAGTCCAGGACCCACAAGGAAGCATTCTCAGAAATGCTACCTCTTCCACATGCAGGTACAGTGAGACAGGCAGAGCTGAGGGGTTTCAATGCATGGATGAGACATTGGTGCCAGGAGGAGGGGTTTATATTTGTTAGGCACTGGGATACATTTTGTGGGGAGCAAGGCCTGTACAAAAGGAATGGGCTGCACTTGAACCAAGATGAAACCAGACTGCTGGCGCTTAAAATCAAAAAGGTTGAAGAGCAGCTTTTAAAATGATGCCTGGGGGATAGCCAACAGGAGCTGGACAGTATCTGGTTCTGCAAATGCCATCCTTTAAAGTGTGAGGGGGAAAAGGATTCAGATAAAACAGAAGGGGACAGAGCAGAACCACATAAAGAGCAGACAGGAGCCTGTGCCAACTAGTCAAAGAATCAAAAGAAAGATAGCATACACCAGGTGAGAGATTCAGTGTGTAGGTGCTTATATGCCAGTGCCAGAAGCCTCTGAGCCAAGATGGGTGAGCTGGAGTGCTTGGTTGCTAATGCAGAAATAGATATAGTGGGCATAACAGAAACATGATGGAAGAGTGAGAACCAGTGGGACTCTGTTATCCCTGGATATAAACTCTATAGAAAGGACAAGGAGGGGCGCCTTGACGGCATCTGGTGAGCCACTGTGCGAAACAGGATGCTGAACTAGATGGGCCTTGGGCCTGATCCAGCAGGGCTGTTCTTATGTTTTTAAGTGGAGTAGGACTGGATGTTAAAGAAGGGGTAGCTAGAAAACCTAGGTGGACTGGAGTCCTCCACAGAAACCCTGTGGGTTACAATACAAGGCCTGAAAGGGAACGTGCTATCACCCTACAGATGAAAACGCTGACAGAGACTGTGAGTTGCAGGAGGAAATCAGGGAGGCGTCAAGGAGAGGCAGGGCAGAAATAATGGGTGACTTCAATTACCCACACATAGACTGGGTAAATTCACAGTCAGGTAAAGACAAAGAGGTCAAATTTCTAGATAAGCTGAATGACTGTGCCCTAGAACAGTTGGTCTTGGAACCAACCAGAGAGAAGGCGACCTTGGCCTTAATCCTGAGTGGCACCCAGGATCTGGTGCGTGATGTCAGTGTCATTGACCCTTTAGGAATTTGATAGACCATAGTGCTATCAAATTCAGCATTCATGCAGGGAGAGAATCACCAAGGAAGTCTAACACAAACAATTTGAATGTCAGATGAGGAAACTTCTCCAAAATGAGGAGTATGGTGAACAGGGGCATAGCCCCTGGTTGGAATGGGCCCAGGTTGGAATGGGCCCAGAGACAAGATTTTAAAATGGGCCCCCCACTCACTGAAGATCAGCTCCTGAAGTAAAGAAATCTTAAATGAGCCTGAATAGTGGTAACATAAAGCATAGTAAAATGTATATATTTAGATAACCTATGCGCCACAATAGAACATCATCCTAAATTATTTTTTTTAAGATTTTGTAAATTGTGGGCGATGCAAGTCATTTAATGGTACTAGAAAAAAACATGCTGTTCTGGTAGCTCCAGGTCTTAACACTCACATCAGTTTCGGAGGATGAATACAACTGAATGAAGTCTGGGCGGGTGCACAGCTGGGGGAGTCAGTCATGTGACTTGCCTCTGCCCCCCCCCCAGGCAGTGGGCTCCCAGACAACTGCCTCCCCTTGCCCTATTATAGTTATGCCCTTGATGGTGAAACAAAAGCTGAAACGGGAAATCAGGAGAGTCACATTGCTCCAGAATGCATGGAGTTTACTCAAAACCAAAATACTAGAAGCCCAGTTAGAGTGTATACCCAAAAGGAGGAAAGGCACCACTAAGTCCAGAAGATGCCAGCATGGCTAACTAGTCAAGGAAACTATAAAAGGAAAGAATACTTCCTTCCAAAATTGGAAGGCCTGTCCAAATGAAGAGAACAGAAAGGAACACAAACTCTGGCAAAAGAAATACAAGGTGACAATAAGGGAGGCAAAAAGAGAGTTTGAGGAATATTTAGCTAAAAGCATCAAGGGGAATAACAAAAACTTCTTTAAATACACCAGATGCAGGAAACCTGCCAGGGAAGCAGTTGGACCATTAGACAATGAGGGAGTGAAAGGGATTATTAAGGAGGATATGGAGGTTGCAGAGAAGCTCAATGAGTTCTTTGCATCCGTCTTCATGGCAGAGGATACTGAGCATAAACCTGTTCCTGAACCAGGCTTTTCAGGGATGGAGGCTAAAGAACTGAGTCAGATAGAAGTGACCAGATATGATGTTCTAAACTGTCTGAAAAAAACTGAAGGAGGAGATGCAGACTAAGTGATTTTCCCAAATACTTCATGGACAGAATGAATTTTGAAAGAAGAGAGTGAGAGTGAGTGAGTGTGTGTGTGTGTGTGTGTGTGTGTGTGTGTGTGTGTGAGAGAGAGAGAGAGAGAGAGAGAGAGAGAGAGAGAGAGAGAGAGAGAGATTAGGAATCAGATTATGAATTCCAGGTATATGGGGCAGGAAGAAAGACCATGAACCTTGGCATCTAAGCTTATGATAAATAGTTTGAAGTTCAAACCCCCTGAAGCACAATGAGGCTGAAGGCTGAATGGGCAGAAATGGGGAAGGGATTGGCCATTCTCTGTAATACCTGCAAGGTTGAATTAAGTCCTGGATAGCAGATGTTTTATAATTTATTGACCTAGCATTTAATAACCATGATCTTCAAAAATGGAGGAGGGACCAACCAGAAGGTGGAATTGCCCAACCTGGTCTCAATACCCTTTCCCTTACCCATTTGGCCATATTTTCCCCTGCCCCACATTCAGTGGCCACATGATCAGTGTTTCCCAGTGTGCCTGTCTTGCAGCTGCAGCAGTGCGCCAAGCACCAGAGGGGAATGGGGGGAGAAACGTTTGCCCCAGCAGCCATAACAGGTAAGTTGGTTGGAAGGGAAATGAAGGAATTTAGAGTAGGGGAGCTGGCATGTAGGTTGGTGGGAGGCAGGAGGTTTGGAGGTTCAGTTTGGGAGCATGTGGGAGGTGGGGGGAGAAATCAGACCCTACGACAACATGGCAGGTCCGACCTGGCTCAGCTATGCTTCAGGTTCAGGGGGAACTAGTTCAACTCTCCAGGGCCAGTTCCAAGCGTGACAGATGGAGCTCACCCCATCTTTCATTACTCTGGTTGAAATTCAGCCTTTTCCTACTTTCCCTCCTATACCTGCTATGCTATGGGGAGAGCCGTCAAAAATGCAGGCTGCCCCAAGAAAAGAGAGCACAACAAATTGGAGCCTGACCGAGTCCCAAACAACTTGGCACAGGAGTGTCTGAAAAATACCTCGGGCAGCTCTCCAAGCAAGCTTGCTTTTGCTTGCAGACAAGCTGCGGACGCTGCACGGCAGGGGTGCTACCTGGGCATCCCTGAGCACCGCAGACAGGCTTGCTCAGGCGAGCACAAAACAGACATTGTGTCGAGGCATCCTTGACAGACAAAGAAAGCGGGAGTTGGCAGATCAGAGCGGGAGAGCAGGGAAGCGGCACACAGAAGAGAAAGGCAAGAGCAGGAGCTAAAGACACAAGGAACACTCTGGAAGAGTTTTGAATCTGTAACTTATACTAGCTGTTGGGCACCATTACAGCATGTTCAGTTGTCAGTTATTTAATTTATTCTGTTTTTACCGGGACGGAAGGGGGTACCATTTGGATCCTCTGCCTCCATCACCAAAATGATTCAGGATGGGACGGAAGGCTTAAATGCGGGAGTAGACAGCATTCAAGAGTCTTATAGAAGACCAGTTAAAACCCACATCGTTAACTAAGAAATAGAGAATGAACAGGGAAATAGGAACATGTACTGCACCTAACCATTTCTTACCTACTAACGCCAGATGTGAAAACTACTCCCCATCCCCTAGGAATAGGAGGTAAGAGTATCAGGCTAAGAATCCAGGGCATTATGGTGGCAGGGGGCCAGCTACCAGGAGGACCTCTGATGCTTATTTTACACTTGTAAACCCAGGAGATGACATCTTAGTGCCGCATGTGCTCGTCAGGAATATATGTCCATACTCCACATGGAGGCTATTCCCATGAACAGCCAAAATCAGGCTAGGGGAGCCTAGTCCGATTTCACCTAACCGTGAGAATAACGGGGCTCACAGGTGAGCCTGGTGGCCTCCAAGCGGTTAACCCGCTTAAGTAAACCTCCCCTAAGCCCAGGTTAGCGGAGCGAGCACTCCGCTAACCCAGGCTCTATGACTGTGAGTTGCCGCGGCATGGCTCTGTACCATGGCAACTCACGGGTAGACCCCCGACCAGGAGGCTTAAAAGCAGCCTCCTGGCTCAGGGGTCTCTCCAGCATGCCCTGCGCACTTGTATTAGCACAAGAGTGCCTTTGCTCATCTCCCATGGACAGTTTTTAGATGCCCTTCACAGCGCAGGTGATCCAGAATCACGCATGTTCCAGTGCACAACTTGTCAGTCACTGAGCTTCTGTTTTTTCCCCTCTCTCTCTCTCTGTAAGTATTTGTATTTGTATACCAAACAAAACAAAAAGCTCACAAAGTGGTTATATGTGAAGTTAGGATTTTGTGCCCCGACATGCTTCACCTTGTAGACTCACTGTAGATGTGTCCACAAATGCATACTTAAAAAGGCATACTCCCAACTGGAAAAGCCTTTTTTCCATACAAAATCACCTTGGGGGAACAATCCTGATCAGGATCAAAGGGTTCAGGGAGGCGAAAGTTAGCTCTTTCACTTTGTACTTTTTTCTCCCTCAAAATGGCCATTTATAGCCATTTGGTGTGAGAGAAAAGAGTTAACCTCCTTTCCCCCAAATTAGGAAAGAAGAGCTTTACATTAGGACCTCCATATTAGGAAAGATGAATTTATTTACAAAGGTCTCAGAGTGGGTTACAGTAAAACTAATATAAAACATAATTAAAACTCAGCATCATAAAATCAAAAATAGAGCAAAAATGCCTGAGAGGGGAAGAACCACCACATTACTAATCAAAGTCCAGGGTAAAGAGGTGCACCTTCACCATTCTCCTGAATGTTGAAGCTCGGCACACCTCAGAGGGGAGGGCATTCCACAGCCTAGGGGCCACCACAGAGAAAGCCCTCTCACATGCCCCTGCCCTTTTAACTGCCAACAATGGTGGCACCACCAAGAGGGCCCTACAGATCTTAAGTGACCGGCAGGTCTATATGGGAGAAGGCGTTCCTTCAGGTATTTGGGGCCAGGTTGTTCAGGGCCTTATAAGTCAATATTAAAACCTTGAATTGGGCTCGACAGCAAATTGGCAAACAGTGCAGTTCATTATACAGAATGTTAATGCAAGATGTTAACGTTAGAGGAGGTTAACACATTGGTTAGAAGCAAGCCCCTTTGGCACACATTTGTGGTCATGCCTCCTTTGACCCACACTTGGACAGGGCAGGTTCAGACAACCTGCTGCAAGTAAGGCATGAGCTGGTACTTCCACTCATTTCTGTGTCGTCCGAACCTGCCAATGCTGGGTGCCTTCCGTCACCCAGCATCTGCCGCTAAACTTCAAATATAGGTTACAGTTGTGTGGTGGAGGGACCCCAAAACTGCCAACTTGACATTGGTATTGGATGACATGAAAAATAATCAGAAGTACCAGCTGTAACCACCTTAGAAGCAGGTTGTCTTCTGCGTTGACCCGTTTTGGACAGATTGTATTTTGAGCAGTTCCTCAGCATGGGTCTGCCATTTGGGGTGGGAGCACCTTGTGTAAATTGATAATGCTTTCTCCCTGGCTGCAATAGTTGTGGATCGCTCTGGCTTTCTAAAACAGAGGCATATTGCTGGAACTCTCATCAAACCCCCCTAGATTAAGGTCCATCCAGATCTATTGTCTTCCAGCATGCACATTTGTGCTGCCTCTTTAATTCTCCAAATGCAGGAGGCTTTTAAACCCAACCTTTATTTTTAACACGTATATTTTAATACAACATGAAATACGGGGGGGTGGGGATTGAAACTCCAGCCTGCCTCACATGGGCATGGACAAAAATCCTAATTACCTGTTTCAAAAGTATGAAGCTCCGATTTATTCCCCACCCCCACCCCTAATCTTCGCAGAGCCAGGTTTAAAAAAGAGAGAGAGAGAGAAAAGAAAAGACAGAGAGCAGCATTAGAACTATCTATACCACTCCTGCTATTTCATGCATAAAATTATCACATTATTGTTGGAAAGAGATGCTGGAGAGATATCTAAGGAGGGTGCAATCGCTTTGCGTTCTATCAAATTGCATTCCTGAAAGGTATCATAAATTTTATTAGAAGGCAAAAGGCTAATAGAAGCCAATCAGTGTTAATGCTGATAAAATTGCTTGTATTTTACCTTATATAACAGGGATACGAGAACGTGGGTTTTTTTTAAAGAGGGAAAAGCCATTTAAAAATCAATTTAAAAAAAGGAAGACATGGGGTAGTTGCAGTCTCGCAAGGCAACCCCAATGCAGCAGCGAATGAGTGACTGCACAATCAGTGCTAAGGCAGTTAGCCCCATTCATGCCAATGTGATGGCTCTGATACTGCGACCTTTTGTTCCCTGCAGCATCGGGGCTGTCTTATGAGTCCAAAACAACCCCCACGTGGTGCACAGTGTGGTGCCATACCACTGCACATGTTGTCAGTCACTTCCCTTTCTCTTTGTTGCTGTCTGCAAAAGTGTTAGTGTTAGAAAAGCTGTTGCTACATTGCAGTAGCCCTTGGGAAGGCTGCAAATCCCAAGGGCGCCACAACATTGCTTTGAAGAAGTGCTGTCTTGTGTGGAAGACAGCACTTCACCCCACTTTCCTGGGGTGGGAGGAAACGTCTCTCTGCCCCACCTTCGCCAAGAGCCAGTAAGTTAATGCAAAGATGACGGAGAGGCTGGTAAGGAACTACCCCAAATGGTTCAGCCAATGGTGCAAGTTGTGCCCTTTTTTTTAGTCCAAGTTGTACCCCCCCCCCCTTTTTTGTGTGAAGATCTCAGATCATTTTTTGAATAGTCCAAAGCAAGCTCTGAGGAACCTGACCATTTCTAGTGGTGACTGAGGGCTAGTTCTCATAGAGGGGACAAAGATTGTTAGGGCTATGACACTGCATAATGCTGGTAGGTCAACATGACCAAATGTTCCATATAAAAAAATCCCCAAACATAGATCATATGTCAAGGAGAAGGATGGGAACACCGCCATCTAGAAGATCGATGGCTATGTTCTGATACCCGTTTCCTATGTGCAAAGGTTTATTTTCTGTGTGGAGAAGCACTGAATCACATTTCCCTGTCACAAGTTGAGGGCTGTCTCGGCTGCTTTAACGCTCTCTACAGTGGTGGCACCCCAAAGTTAAGAACATAAGAACAGCCCTGCTGGATCAGGCTCAAGGCCCATCTAGTCCAGCATCCTGTTTCGCACAGTGGCCCAACAGATGCTGCTGGAAGCCCACAGGCAGGAGTTGAGGGCCTGCCCTCTCTCCTGCCATTACTCCCCAGCAACTGGTACTCAGAGGCATCCTGCCCTTGAGGCTGGAGGTGGCCTGTAGCCCTCCAACTAGTAGCCATTGATAGACCTCTCCTCCATGAAGTCATCCAAACCCCTCTTAAAGCCATCCAGGTTGTTGGCTGTCACCATATCCTGTGGCAGAGAGTTCCACAAGTGGATCATGCGTTGTGTGAAAAAATACTTCCGTTTGTTGGTCTTAGACCTCCTGGCAATCAGTTTCATGGAGTGACCCCTGGTTCTAGTGTTGTGTGATAGGGAAACGAATTTCTCTCTCTCCACTTTCTCCACACCATGCATGATTGTATAGACCTCTATCATGTCTCCTCGCAGTCGTATTTTTTCTAAATGAAAAAGCCCCAGGTGTTGTAGTCTTGCCTCATAAGAAAGGTGCGCTAGGCCCCTGATCATCTTGGTTGCCCTCTTCTGTACCTTCTCCAGTTCAACAATGTCCTTTTTAAGATGTGGTGACCAGAATTGAACGCAGTACTCCAAGTGTGACCGCACCATAGTTTTGTATAAGGGCATTATAATGTTAGCCGTTTTATTTTCAATCCCCTTCCTAATGATCCCTAGCATGGAATTTGCCTTTCTCACAGCTGCCGCACATTGAGTCGACACTTTCAACGAGCTGTCCACCACAACCCCAAGATCCCTCTCCTGGTCCGTCACCGACAGCTCAAATCCCATCAGCATATACTTGAAGTTGGGGTTTTTCGTCCCAATGTGCATCACTTTACACTTGCTAACATTGAACTGCATTTGTCATTTTGTCGCCCACTCCCCCAGTCTGGAGAGATCCTTTTGGAGCTCCTCACAATCCGTTTGGGATTTCACTACCCATTAGAGTTTGGTATCATCTGCAATTTGGCCACCTCGCTGCTTACCTCTACTTCTAGATCATTTATGAATAAATTAAAAAGCACTGGTCCCAGTACAGATCCCTGGGGGACCCTACTTCTTACTTCCCTCCATTGTGAAAACTCTCCATTTATACCTACCCTCTGTTTTCTGTCTTTCAACCAGTTAGCAATCCACACATGTACTTTCCCCCTTATCCCATGACTGCTAAGTTTCCTCAGGAGTCTTTGATGAGGAACTTTGTCAAAAGCTTTTTGGAAGTCCAGGTGTACGATGTCAACTGGATCACCTTGATCCACAAACTCTCAAAGAAGTCCAAAAAGATGGTGAGGCAAGATTTACCTTTGCGGAAGCCATGCTGGCTCACTCCCAGCAGGGCCTGTTCTTCTAGGTGCTTTACAATTTTATCCTCGAGGGTGCTTTCCATCAATGCCTGGAACGGACGTTAGGCTAACCGGCCTGTAATTTCCTGGATCGCCCCTGGATCTCTTTTTGAAAATCGGTGTTACATTTCCAGTACTCTCCAGTCCTCTGGTACAGAGCCCAATTTCAGGGCATAAGTTATATATTTTAGCAAGGAGGCAATTTCACATTTGAATTCTTTGAGAACTCTTGGATGAATGCCATCCGGCCTTGGTGATTTGTTAGTTTTCAGTTTTTCCAGACAGTTTAGAACATCATCCCTTGTCACTTCTATCTGATTCAGCTCTCTAGCCTCCATCCCTAAAGTGCCTGGTTCGGGAACAGGTATATACTCTGTATCCTCTGCCGTGAAGACAGACGCAAAGAACTCATTCAGCTTCTCTGCAACCTCTATATTCTCCTTAATAATCCCTTTCACTTCCCCATTGTCTAATGGTCCAACCGCCTCCCTGGCAGGTTTCCTGCTTCTGATGTACTTAAAGAAGTTTTTGTTATTACCCTTGATACTTCTGTCCTCCTTGTGCAAGACCTTCATTCTCCCTGACAGCAGAGGAGCTACCAGCCCTGGACTGGGATGCCTCTATCACATCCCTGAAAGTCTCATCCACATGCCTCTCTGTCTCTCTGAGCTTCTCCAGATCTGCCACCTTGGTCTCAAGAGAACGAATTTGTTCCCTGAGGGCCAGGAGCTCCTTGCACCGAGCACACACCCATGACTTCTGCCCATGGGGCAAATAGTCATACATGTGGCACTCTGTGCAATACACTGGGAAGTGCCCCTTCCCTTGCTGACTTTCTGTCTTCATACTGTTTTTATTGCCTGTTTACAGTATTTAGAAATAATTTATTAGAAGTAGTTTATTATCTGTTTATTAGATAGTTTATTAGAAGGATAGGTCTCAGCTGTAATGGTCAGCTATTTATCTGTCCAAACAGCCTTTCCCAAGAATATGAGGGATACGAGGGAGGGATTTGTACTTACATTCTCTTCTCCACCAGGCTTCTTGTGATCACAGGGGCTTGTTCCTGGCTCCCCCGCACACTTCCTGCTAAACTCCTGCTAAACTCCTATGTCCTGCTTGCTGTCCCTGTTCGCTATGCTCTCGGGCCTTCACCTCTTATGTAGAGTAGCCTTCCAACTGTGACACAGGATGTGAGTCAGAGGAATGTGGGGCCTCTCCCAGCCCTAGCTGACTCCACCCCTTCCAGGCAGGGACAACAAAGTAAAACACTGGAGTTTGGTAGCCCTAACAAATCCTAGCCCTGGGAAATTCTAACCCTAGCAAATAACACACACACACACACACAGAGAGAGAGAGAGAGAGAGAGAGAGAGAGAGAGAGAGAGAGAGAATGAGACTAAGACCTATCCCTTAAACCCTAACCCTAACCCTAACAAATCCTAGCCCTGGGAAATTCTAACCCTAGCAAATAACACACACACACACACACACACACACACACACAAACACACACACACACACACACACACACACACACACACACACACTAAGACCTATCCCTTAAAGAGAAACAGCCCCTGAAAATCTCCACTCTTCTTGTTAGTTTGTTTGAAGGGGAGAAGTCTGGATGTTTAGAAAAGCTTGTTTACCTTCTCAGCTGTGTCTGCTCGTCACAGAGTAGCCTTCCAACTGAAGTTGAATGCATATGAAGGAAATAGCAACTAATCCAAGGGTTCTCAAACTTGGGTCCCCAGGTGTTGTTGGGCTACAACTCCCATGATTCCCTGCCATGGTGTTTTTGGACATTGTGACTGGGGATCAGTGTTCCCTGTAAGAGGGATTCCCAGAAGTTGTTGACTACAGCTCCCAGCATTCCCAGCTGAAATGGCCTTTGGCTGGGGATTATGGGAGTTGTAGTCAATAACACCTGGGAATCCCTCCAACAGGGAAAACTGCTGAGGATGACGGAAATGGTTGTCCAAAAACATCCAGGGACCCAAGTTTGGGTTCTAACCCATCATGGATTTCCTCCAGAAATTCACTGCCTACTTGATTGTGGTGGTCAGGTATTGCTTCTTCATGCTTCTGTGTGGATATTTTGTGTGGAGGAGTTTAGAAAATCAGAAGAAGAAAAAACTTCAAGCGAATCAGATCAAATGCTCAGACTGAAACTAAATTTATGGAGCATGTGTAGCTGTTACCAAAAGCAGCAACACTGAGTCTCCTCATTCCCTCTTCTGTAATTTCTAATACTAAAATACAGGGTCTGATGTCGTAGGGCTAATCTGGATAATACTGTCTTCTGGCCCCTACTTACCACACGATGAAGAGTGAAAACATGCATGGCATCTTGCCCCTCCTGGCCAGGCATGGGCCGTGAATGCACCTTCGGGAGGGGGGTGGGCAGCTTCTTTAAATGTAAACGGAGCCGGTGCTCTGTGCTGCCCAGCAGCCCCCATGGCGGGGAATCGCCTCTGCCACTCACCTGGCTCCCACGGAGGTGAGCCCCCACCAGCGGCCAGGTGAGTGGCGGAGGCGATTCCCTGCCGCAGGGGCTGCTGTGCGGCATGGAGCACCAGCTCTGTTTATACTTAAAGAAGCCGCCCGCCGCCCGCCCCCCCAGAGGCATGTTCACGGCCCGCGCCTGCTCCCGGCACAGCACTCTGCTCAGCATAGTCACATGGAGGATCCTCACCTTTTGCTGTGGGCTTTGCAGAGGCATCTGGTGGGCCACTGTGTGAAACAGGATGCTGGACTAGAGGGGCCTCCTTGGGGCTGATCCAGCAGGGCTGTTCTGATGTTCTTACGTGCACACTCATGGGCAAGGGTGGCAAACAGTTTCATCTGAACTGGCTCATTGTGGCACGAGTGTACTCATCCCTGCAAGTGGCAGCCAGTCATGAGTTTGGGGTGGTATAGAAATATGATAGTTAGTTAGTTAGTTAGTTAGTCAGTCAGTCAGTTAGTTACAGTAGTTAGACAGACAAATTAGATAGATAGATAGATAGATAGATAGATAGATAGATAGATAGATAGATAGATAAGATCATATGCAACAGGGGTGAGGAAATGGGCAATACAATTTTGAGCTTTCCATCTATGAGCACCCTTATCAAGATGCCCCAGAGCGGCTCACAAGCAGCTAAAAAACACATAATCATATGCAAAAAGCAATCAGAATCAGAAAAAAGGAAAATATAAACTAAGTAGATAATAGGCAATAAAATATCAAAAGAATAAAGATCCTACTGATGGTCAGTGGAGGGTGTTCTAGCAGTAGGACAGGAGCCGCACTGAGAGGCACAGGGGCCTCAGAGCTCCAAGGGTGCTCCTACAAGGGGCTGACTGAAGGTGAAGTGACAAACCCTAAGGGATGTGAATCAGGGCTGTGATCCTCAGTCAAGGTGTGATCCTCCTCCTCGTCCTCCTCCATGTCGAAGGGTCGGTGGCGCCCACCAGCGTGCTCCAAACACAGCCTGAGAAGCCGCAGCACTACACATATGTAGCGAGAACACCCACCGCTTCCACTTACAGCTGCTCCTACCGCCGCCGGCTTGGTGTCCAGATTTTGGAGCATTCCGGATTTCGGATGTCCAGATAAGGGATACTCAATCTGTATATTATCCACACAGTTCTTGAAGGGAGATCTTTGTACACACATTCTAGTGTGATCCACACAAGGTTTGGATACTTGAACCCCAATGACTGTAGTAGAGGTGTTGCTCCCAACTGTATTAACCTGCCTGGTATTAACCTGCCTGGTTTTAAGGCTGGCTTCAGAGGCTCTTTGAGCTGTCCTTACTGGATATGGGATAGATGGGTTCCAGGTACAGGGCCTTTTCAGTGGCAGCACCACACACCAGGACTCCATAGAGAGATCCAAAAGGTCCTTTCTCTCCCTGCTTTTCAACAGGTTTTGAAAACAGATTTTGAAACATTTCAAGAAGCATTTGGTTCAATTCTTTTAAATGGTTTCATCCTACGTGTAGTACTGTTCCTGTTTTTAGATGTTATTTTTTTTAGATTGTCCTTATTGTTTGATAACTTGAATGTATTGTTTCGATATTTATATGGATGTTTCAACTACACTTTAAAAAACTGGAAGAGACATACACTGGATTAAAATAAAGAAATTGATGCCCTGGTTTGCATTTGAATGGGAGACGACATGTGTGAGCACTGTAACATATTCCCCTTAGGGGATGGAGCCACTCTGGGAAAGGCCAGATAGGGCCCATCTCCAAGACTAGGCTGAGAGGGATTCGTGCCTACAACCCTGGAGAAGCTGCTGCCAGTCTGTGTAGCCCAGGCCTGCTCAACTTCGGCCCTCCTGCAGATGTTGGCCTACAACTCCCATAATCCCTGGCTATTGGCTACAGTGGCTGGGAATTACGGGAGTTGTAGTCCAAAAACAGCTGGGGGGCCTAAGTTGAGCAGGCCTGGTGTAGCCAGTACTGAGCTAGATGAGAAGAGAAGAGAGCTGGTCTTGTGGTAGCAAGCATGACTTGTCCCCTTAGCTAAGCAGGGTCTACCCTGGTTGCATATGAATGGGAGACTTGATGTGTGAGCACTGCAAGAGATTCCCCTCAGGGGATGGAGCCGCTCTGGGAAGAGCAGAAGGTTCCAAGTTCCCTTGCTGGCTTCTCCAAGATAGGGCTGAGAGAGATTCCTGCCTGCAACCTTGGAGAAGCCGCTGCCAGTCTGTGTAGACAGTACTGAGCTAGATGGACCAGTGATCTGACTCAGTATATGGCAGCTTCCTATGTTCCTAAGGACCAATGGTTTAACTCAGTAGACAGAAGCTTCCTATATTCTATGTGCTGATGGCTGTGCGAACCAGTCCTTGGCCTCCTGTCCTTCAAAGGAAATGCTCCAAAGTTGCCCTGGACTTACAGACTTGAGGATGGGACCTAAAAGAAGATATTTGACACTTTGACAGGCAGCAAGCAGTGAAGAGAAAGGTGTTTGCAACAAACCCTCTCCGCTTCGGCTGGTCTCCACAATTACGAGGTGCATTCTTTTGATACAAATATTAATGTCCCAGTCTTATTGGATCTTTCTTTTTATTGTTCCAGATAATTGTTTTCTATTAGGCTGCCTATTGAATCTGTAGAGGAGGATAGTTTTATGACTCCCCGGCTTATTTTTTAAAGCTTCACAGTAAAGGGGAGTCATTTAGATTATGGAGCTATTACAGACCACAAAGAAATGGAAGACAAAACACAGAGTCCCACCAATGGAGAAGTCAGATGTTTAGCAGAGGAGGCGTGCGATTGGGGCGGGGGGGGGGGTTTAAATCCAACTTGATCAACTGCTTCTGACACAAAGAATTATCCTTCTCATACATGGCCAGGTCATTACTTGTGGGCCAAATTACAGGTCAGGTGCAAAAAATGTGTACTGGTAGCCCAATGCTCCTTTTGATGGCAAAAAGCCACTTATGAGGAGGAGGATCAAGACCAGAAATGCACAAGGAGGCACACATTTGAAACTTTGTGGG
Organism: Hemicordylus capensis; assembly: GCF_027244095.1. Classification (NCBI taxonomy): domain Eukaryota; kingdom Metazoa; phylum Chordata; class Lepidosauria; order Squamata; family Cordylidae; genus Hemicordylus; species Hemicordylus capensis. The sequence goes on from NC_069658.1 coordinate 8,700,947, forward strand.
GGAGGAAGAGCCTTTGCAAAGGGGAAAATGGTAGGCAGGGGAAATTTAAGAATTTGACCCCTTCAATTGCTTCTTCACTTCTCATTGCCACCTCTGGAAGTTATCCCACACCCACAGCTAGGGATGCTAGTGAAGTTCTCCAGTTCAGCCTCAGAAATGAATTCTGTATTCTGGGTCCATTAAAGTTGGAAGGCAAACTTTGCCCCCTGCCTGCATTCTTTCCCGGTTCCAAATAAGCAGAGAAGAATCTGTGGATTCCCTTACTCGGTTCACCTTGGCAGTGATTCTGAGAGTGAGTCCAGGGCAGAAGAGGAGTCTGCTTCAGCCCAGATCCCAGCCTCTGGTGACAGCCTATTGGAACCAGTGATGCAGGCCGCCAGAGCCAACCACCCCTGCAGTGCAGTCCCGGGGCTCTGGGAACCCGGCACCCCCAGATGAGGCCCTGTCTCCTTCCTTCAAAGAATCCGCTCCAGCCCAGAGGACAGCCCTGCAGCACCAGCAGCACCAGAGCAGACCATCCCCACAGATGAGCCCTGGAGCTGTGGGAACCTGGCATCCCCAGCTAGGGCGATTCCCTCTTCCCTCAAGTCTTCTCCATCATCTCCAAGCCCCCAGGAGCAAAGGTGATGACAGACCTGAATTGAGCTCCAGTGGCAAAGGACGAGAGGACGTCTGGCTGCCTGGGGACTACCTCCAAATGGGTCTCCTCAGGAGGAGCTGTAAAACAGCCAGGTCTCCTCAGGAAGAGGACTACCTTAGGAGTCTAAGAAGGGTGGGGCTCCTGCTGGCCATATAAGCTCTCCGTCCCCCTGCAACCCATGTGGATCTCCCCTGCAACCTCCTCAGGAGGAGCTGTAAAACAGCCAGGTCTCCTGGGGAAGAGGGCTACCTTAGGAGTCCAAAAAGGGTGGGACTCCTGCTGGCCATATAAGCTCTCCATATCCCTTGCAACTTTTCCAACGCCACAGTATCCCTGGAGAGCTTGAGCCTAACTCACTGCACTCAGCCTGCCTTGCTGGCAACCACTGAGCCTGCTGCTTCTTTGCCCTGAAAGTGGACACTTGGTGAATGTTGTGTTTTAAATTATGTACACTGCCTAGAGAGACACTTATCAGGTGGTATATAACGAGGATAAACACATGTGATAAATAATGTGATGGACCTCTGTGACATCAAACAGGAGGTTGTTGTGGGGAGGGTGGGGGGTTGCTTATGTATACATTTTCTCTAGATTTGGGGTTTTTCCAATATCCTCCCAAGGGGGAAACAATGGCGAAATTTCTCAGATGGTTTCTTCACATCCAGCCCGGAGTAATAAAAAAAAAAATCAGTGTTTTTTGTGGATGCCAGCCCTCCACGTTGGACCCACAATGAGTTGGCTCCCCCTCCTGGGCCCCCTTCCTCTGGTCATGGGTCTTTGTTCATCAGCACTGGCCTCTTTAATTCCCCACCTGTTTAAGGGTTAGGCTCCCCTTTCTGTGAAGGGAAGGCACAAGGGAGCCCAAAGCAGAGTCAAGCTGTCAGCTCTTGAATGATGGCCTTCAACAACTCTGTGCTATCTCTTGTAACTTTTATTTTGTTCTTTTGATGTTTTTAAATTGCATGCCTCCTTGAGTGACTGACCTCAATTATTCATTCATTCATTCATTCATTGTTTGATTTACTGTATATGCCACTTTTCATTAAAACAATCTCAAAACATTATTTTCATTAAAACAATTACAGTATAATGAAAACAATGCACAATTAAAATACATAAGTACAGATAATATAAATATAAAAATAATATTTCTATTTACAAATGTAAAAACATATTGAAAATAGAAATACATTAAAGCAGCTGCAATAAAAGCATCAGCAGTAAACACACACACACACACACACACACACACACCAAGACTTTCATTTAAAAGCCTGAGTGAGAGCCACATCTTTTGTAAAAACTGTCATGGAGGCTGAGGAGCAGATCCCAGCTTGGACAGCATCCCATATCCTGGGGCCATGACTGAGAAGGCCCTATCCCGCATGCTCAACAACCAAACCTCTCTCACTGTTGGCACGCAGAGCAGAGCCCCCTCTGATGATCTGGTCAAGTGGGCAGAAACCCTTGGGAGCAGGCAGTCCTTCGGATATCCAGGGCCCAAACTGTTATGGGCTGTAAAAATAAAAAAAATAAAAACAGCACTTTGATTTGGGCTGGAAACAAATTGGTAGCGCCTGCAGCTCTTTCGGAATAGCAATAGCAATAGCAATAGCAATAGCAATAGCAATAGCACTTACATTTATATACCGCTCTATAGCCGGAGCTCTCTAAGCGGTTTACAATGATTTAGCATATTGCCCCCAACATTCTGGGTCCTCATTTTACCGACCTCGGAAGGATGGAAGGCTGAGTCAACCTTGAGCCCCTGGTCAGGATTGAACTTGTAACCTTCTGGTTACAGGGCGGCAGTTTTACCACTGCACCACCAGGGGCTCTTTACCACTGCGCCACCAGGGAATGGGTGTAATGTGATCCCAACATGCAGCTCCGGATAAAATCCTAGCTGCCTCTTTTTGCACTAGCTGCAGTTTCCAAATATTCTTCAAGGGCAGCCCCAGGTAGAGTGCATTGTAGTAATCCAGCTGCAACATGACTAAGGCATGGGTAACTGTGGCCAGATCTGCCTTCTTGAGAAAGGGATGCAGTAGGGTTGTGCGCCACCCCCCCCCCCATTTTGTTTTTGGCCTGAATCGGAAACACCCCAATTTTGTTGTTTGTTCAAAATTGCAAAATCTGAATCCAAAACATTTTGGATTTAAACAAACAAACAAACAACAAAAACTAGTGGGTAGGCGTGGTAGTTCCCAATGGGTGGAAGCTACTACCCAAATTTCAGATGAATTGGGCAAAGGGCTGATTTCTCAAAGTTCTCAATGTTTAAGACTTTCCCCAAAGGGAATAATGGAAGTTTCGGCAAAAGCATAGCATCATGTCGGGAGGAATAGGAGTGGCCCAGAGCAGAGTAGGGTGGGTGGTAATGCCTAGTGGGGGCAAGGAAGCTGCCAGGATTATTACAAAGGAATTGGGCAGAGGGCTGATTTTTAAAGATTTAATGGAGTTTATGCATCTTTAAGGTTCTTCCCCATAGAGAATGATGGAGGTTTCAACAGCCCCATAATTGAACTTGGGGGGCACCGGAGTGTGATGTTTTGAGTGTTCGAGAGTGGATTCATGGCTTGTCATTGAAAATCTCATTTGCTACCAGAGAATCTACACTCAGAACACCTCAGAAACAACAGAACCCAGCAACTCATGGGTTAGCAACCCATGGGAGTGGTTGGCACCCTATGTGCACTACACCACCACTCGCTCTGGGCCACCACGGTGCCCCCCCCCAGGTGGAGTTATGGGGCTGCTGAAACCTCCATTATTCCCTATGGGGGGGAATCTTAAAGATGCGTAATCTTCAACAAATCACTAATAATCAGCCCTTTACCCAATTCCTTTGGAATCTGGGTTGTGGGAGCCTGGCAGGCACCCACTGGGGCACTACCACCCTTCTGCCCCGAATCCATTCCCAGGCTGGCATGCAATATCCATAGCAGGCTGGCAGGCTGGGCTCAGGCTGGCAACAAGGCAGGCATAGGCAATGGCATGGCATCATGGCAACTTGAGGCATGCAATGCTGCAAACTAGTTCTCTCTCTCTCTCTCTCTCTCTCTCTCTCTCTCTCTCTCTCTCTCTCTCCAATGAGGCAGAAAGGCAGAATGGCAAGTGAGTAACTAACTTGCTGAATGAATTGAAAACCTCTCCTTGAACTCCCTCCACCCTTGCACCTTCTTCGACCCTTTCCCTGGCCAATGTGGGGCCCATAAAGAGTGGCAAGAGGCAAAAGAGCCAATGGGGAACAAGGAGGGAATCATTAGCAGCCCATGCTTTATGTCACCGATCGGAAGGCTGGAAGGGCAGGACATTCAAAGAGATGTCAAACACAAAAAGGAGACTGACTCAGAGATTGCCACAAAATGGAGGTCTGAAACAACAAAACATTTTGTCGCCGAAAAAGGGACGTTTTGTTTCGTATACAAAACTTTTGGATTTGGAAAATTTGCAAAGCACCCGAAACGGGCTGTTTGGGGTACAACACATTTTTTATCCGAAACATTTCGCACATCCCTAGGATGCAGCTGGTGCACTAGCTGAAGCTGTGCAAAGGCACCCCTGGCCACCATCTCCACCAGAGCTTCCAAAAGCAGAGCTGGATCCAGCAATACCCCCAAGCTGCACACTTGCTCTTTCCAGAGGAACGCAACCCCATCCAGAACCGGTGGAATACCCTCATCCTGATTGGCTCTCCTACTGACCAACAGCACCTCTGCCCTGTCTGGATGCAATCTCAGTTTACTAGCCCGCATCCAGTCCATCACAGCCTCCAAGCCAATTACATTCAAATGGGGCTGAATGGGGGCATTTTGAAGGGCTTCCTCCTGAAGTCTAAAGAAGGTGGGTCATGGGGAGTTCTGAAAGATTGTATGGTCATGATATATTCTGGGCTTTTTGCTGTTGGTGCTTTCAGGATATGCTGGAGAAACTCTTCTCACCAGGCTTCCAAAGGCCACTGTCAGGTGCAGAGCCACTATTGTGCAAGTCTGTTCAAAGAACCCAGGCCGCCGCACTCAGGGGCCATGCCTGGCACCCCAGCCACACCCCCTGCATCTGACGTCAGACACAGGGGGCGTGGTTTCACTCACAAACGAGGCTACATGCCCCATTTGCAAACCAATTCCGGCCAGTGCTACGTTTGCTGCATGGCTGGGAGCGGCTCTCCCTGCTTTAAAAGGCAGGGATACCCATTCACAGCCCGGATGGCTAAGCTTCTGGAAAATGGAGTTGCTCTTGGTCGTGCTGCGAATGTGGTGCTGGCCGAAATTTGCCTTCAAATGTGGCACGTGGACCCATCTGCGAGTAAAACCATGCCCCCTGCATCTGACGTCAGATGTTGTGTCTGATGTCAGAAGCTGGGGGCATGGCTGGGGGGGGGTGGCTCTGGGGTGATACCCATGCTGGGTGGCTCTGGGGTGATACCCATAGCCATGCCATCTCTGGGGTGAACTGGGAGTGCCACTGGCTGCCCTACGCCCCTGGCCTCCCTATGCCGCTAGCCATTGTGGCTGGTGATTATGGGGGGAGTTGTCCAAGAACACCTGGGAACCCAAGTTTGAGGACCCCAGTCTTACAGGAGCAAGACTCCCTTGGTCCTTTAAGCAGGAAGAGCAACTTCCCATATCTGGCAATCTCCCTTCCATTGAACTGAATGAGGAAGCATTTGTAAAGTTCAGGACTTGAGCCCATTGGATCCAGAAGGATGTGAAGCAGGCACTTTAGCTGTGATTCACCACCAGGTTCTGGCTATAGGAGAGAACAGTCAGATGGAAAACCAAACCAGCCAGGAAAATGTGTGGACAGCCAATAGGCCTGAGCAGATCATGTGGCTTGGCTCAACAGTATTAAAATGTCCAAGTCAGGTTTGATTTCCAGTTTGCTGCTGCCACCATCCATCACCCCAGTCATCCTAAAAATCAAGATCAGGCCAGACTTTGCTCATCGTTCATTCAAAAATGGAGTGGTAGAGAAATGTGTCCTTTTAAAAAGTGATCTGCATCCTTAGCACAATAGTGAGCTTCCTTCCTTCCTTCCTTCCTTCCTTCCTTCCTTCCTTCCTTCCTTCCTTCCAGTTCTGAGCTTCCTTCCTTTCTAGAATCCCAGATGAACAAGAAACTGCACCGTTGCTTAGCTTTCCTTCCACTTTCAGGATGATATTCTCCAAAAACCCAGTGGTGCTCATCTACCAACATCTGACTCCTGAGAGGCAGAGACTCACCCATCCGAATTCCGTTAACACATCAGCCCTGCAACGGCCCTGAAATGGATATCAGTCGGAGCACTCAGTTGATTTACAACCTTGTAATTCATTTGCTGCCGTTTATTATTCTTTGTATAAAACCAGGACCTAGCGGCAAGAATGTCAGGATGTTAAAGTGTCGAGTGAAGAGGATACTGGGCCGCCAGTGTCCCTTCGCAGTGGGCAGAGAGTGGCCAATAAAACAAATGCTCAAAATAAATATATGAAACATTTCATAATAAAATTGTGGCGGGGAAGATCCTGCCCTTGAACGCTCCATCTCTGCCTGCTGCTTCTGCTGGCGAGACCTTGGAAGAGCAGGAAAGCTGCCAAACGTCTCCAGAAAATTATAAAGGCAAGTCACAAATCTAGGACTGCATATTACTCTGTGTAAAGTCCCCCCCCCTCCATGTTCCTTCATCTCCCTGCTGGACATATTGGCAGAGCTTTTTGCGATGGCCGGATGACATAATGGACGGCACTCGCGTAATTTAATGTGAGGTCTACCCTTGCGGTGCAGATGAATTATTTATCTCTTCAAACTGGGCAGTCGCTTAAAAGGCAAGATTTTTTATCATTTGTCCATTAAATACCGTCCCTGATTTTGACCCTAAATAATGGTCAAAGGATTACAAAATGGATTTAGATCGGCCAAACAGTAATACAGCACATGTCATATGAAAAAAGAAATCCAAGGGCGATTGAGGGGCAGGAGGCAATATTCTTGATGAATATGGAATCAGCAATGTAATATGGAACATAACATAATCCATTTTATATTTATGTTGCATATTACATTGAGCCTAGCTTCCTGGACTCCTAGGACAAAATCTAGACTGTGGTGTCTGCCTGCACCCTGATAGCATGCTATGCCCCTGACCGAGTCCTAGATGCCCAAACACAGGGACATAGGAAGCTGCCATATACTGAGTCAGACCATTGGTCTATCTAGCTCAGCAGTGTCTTCACAGACTGGCAGAGACTTCTCCAAGGTTACAGGCAGGAATTTCTCTCAGCCCTATCTTGGAGATGCCAGGGAGGGAACTGGGAACCTTCTGCTCTTCCCAGAGCAGCTCCATCCCCTGAGGGGAATATCATACAGTGCTCACACTTCTAGTCTCCCATTCATATGCAACCAGGGATGAACCCGCTTAGCTATGGGGACAAATCATGCTTGCTACCACAAGACCAGCTCTTCTCTCCTTATTGTACAACTGCTAAGAAAATACAAATCTGCAAAATGTAAGCAATGGAGAAGAGCAAGGGTGCAAGAAATCAAGTGCCCAGTAGCATCTTGAGATGGGCAACTGGGTTTTGCACAAGTCAGGAAGTAGTCTGCTCTTCCTACATGCCAATGGGATCCTTTCTGCCAGGCTTCAGGGTGTCGCTCTGACCATGCCCAAAAGAGGACATGTTGGCTGGGCATGCGTGTCAGACAGATGCAAGTACACAGTTCTTCTACACAGTACCCAGGTACAGTAACAACAGAAGAAGGCTTATGGTATTCACAGATATACCTCAGTAGCTGCATTGTGAGAACTACAGGCTATGAAATGTGTGTTGCTTTGGTATGAATGCATTTAAAAACACAGGAACATAGGAAGCTCCCTTTGCTGAGTCAGACCAATGGTCCTTCTAACTCTGTATTGTCTACAAAGACTGGCAGCAGCTTCTCCAAGGTTACAGGCAGGAGTCTCTCCCAGCCCTATCCTGGAGATACCAGGGAGGGAACTTGGAACCTAGATGCTCTTTCCAGAGTGGCTCCATCCCCTAAGGAGAATATCTTACACTGCTCACACATGTAGTCTCCCATTCAAATGTAAACCAGGGCAGACCCTGCATAGCAAAGGGGACAATTCATGCTTGCTATCACAAGACCAGTTCATGCATATGTGTTTAAGACAAGCTGCATTTCCCTCCCTTCAGAGATTTAACGTCTTCTTTCATATCTAAAAGATATGAATCCCACAGCTCTCACTGACAACGTTGTTAGAAGGCGTCCCATAAAATCAAAAATAGAGGCAATGGTAAATTACTCCTGAGTAGTTCTATAGGATAACTCATCTATAGTACTGATCAACTTAATCTGGATGCCAGCAAAATGATTTACCAGGGACCAGAAAGTAAGTTAAACAGGGAGAGTTGGAGTGTATGTAGGAAGAATCATTTGAGAGCAGGAGTCATTTGGTTGGCTGAGATCAAGAGAGCTGAAAGGAGGACAGAAAGCTGGAGTGGGACAAGTCCAATGAAGAGCTTGAAGGTAAGAAGGGGTTTGTGATGGATGTAGACAGGAATGGGGAGCCATTGAAGGTGGGAGGAAATCATTCTGGCAGTCGAGTCCAGTTCTGGGCATTGGTGAGAAGATGGACATGTGACAAAGGAATAACTTAACTGTCTGCAAGAGGTCACCATGACTCTGCTGTTCCTATCGCCAAGCCACGTGGGGGTCTAAAGGGAAAGGTAACACTCCAAAGGTGCCATCAGCGCTCTCTTCTTCCAAATCCCTCTTCCAAGCTCACCTTTCCCATGAAGTCTATGGTTGTATAACCCTCCTTCAAATCATTTGGGAGAGCAGTGGGGTGGGATGATGGAATGTGGAAGGTGTCCCCTATGCCACCTCCATCGTCTCCGCCACCACAGCCACACCCCATCCAAGGCCCAAAATGGACTGCAGTGTGGCCGGCCAGTCATTCAGGAGGCTGGCAGGGGAGTGGAAGAAGCCATCACTGTCCCCACTGCCATTCCCACCACCATCACGGCTTTCTTGTCAAGGACTAATAGGCTACCTTTCCCTCCCCACACACCCCCATTTAGCCCTTGTAAAGGGGAATCTTTGCCAGATTACCCTTTACACCTGTCAAGATGGCTTCAAGGTGGGGACTTGGCTCGACTCATCCTTGGACCAGCTCTCCTCCAGTTCAGTTCTAGGGCACACCTTCAAGCCAAGCCAGCTCGATTCTGAGCTAGCTTGCACATCCAAGTCTCTAGCTTTATAACCTTCATCCAAGTCAGGCTTCCATTTGACCTTCTGAGCACAACTTGCAGCCCACCCACCCAATTTCAGCAATAAATCGAGTTAGCCCTTGGATCAAAGAGCCCGGTGTTAGCGCAAGCAAATGAGAAGCTGCTGTGAGGGGAAAAAATGCCAAGTAATATTTGGCTTGGGCTGTAACTTGTGATTCTGCCAAGGACTTCTTTTGCCAATTGGTGGGAAATGGATTGCTGTCACTTTTTTCTTTTTTTCCGAAGGAGTGCGCATCATTTCCCATTGATTGGCATGCCAAATCCTTCACAAAGTAATGAGTCAGGGTTGATGCAAATCAACATTGAACTGTCACTTTGATTGCATAGCCCTCTGTCAACATGATTAAACTGGCATGGTGTCTGAAAGGTAATGAATGGCTTCAAAAGTTGGACGGGAAATTGTGGTGCTGGGTGGAAGAGGCAGCAGTGGACAATGCGCCAGTGAGTGACACCCGACTTTTCCTCATTTGCACAATGGTGAACTGTGTTAAAAGGAAATCACAGCACACCTGGCATCCTCTAACCTATTGACTGATCTAATAGGCAGTGGCAGATCAGAACATGAAGCTAACCTGTGTGCTTGTTGTCCATATCCTTTTGTTTCCATTCTTCTCTCTTTAAACCAGCCAAAATGCTGGGATCTCTGCTCAAGAGCCGAGGAACCAAGGAACCAATTTAATGTATGAAAAGGATTTGGAGACCTGTATGAAGCCCCCCATTCTTTCCAAAGAAATCTTTCTTTCAAACCATCTTTCTGTGCACAGCAATACACCAGTATGAAGACTAATCCTCCTGATCTTAGAATTGTCACGAGGAAGACAGATATAACATTTTTGAGAGTGACAGAGGTAGTTTGATAACTCTCACTGCTCTCAACACACACCTTCCCCCCCTAATGTAGGGGGACAGTCTGGAAAAAAAGAAATGGTTCTCTAGGTTGTCAGTTTCATTTCAGGAGCAAACGGATGCTGATTGCGTATAGGCTAGTGCCAGTATCATCAACTATGCACCTTTCCTTTGAACTGCATTCCCCCACCCCCCATCCTTACATGGCCTCTCCCCTGCCACACCACTTCTGGCATTGCACTTCTTAGCTCTATTAGCACACCTTAATGCAATAGCTGTTGAACTTCGGTGTTTTCTGCTGCCATGCCATAGTTCTGGTGAACTGCACAAGCACAAACTCATGGCACTTTCAGTGCACTGATACAACGAGACTATCATGCAATTTCCTCTCACTCAGGCTGTACTTAGTGTGCCAAAACGATGCATTTTGAAAAGCTAATAATGTGGACAGCCCAATACTACCATATATTTTCTGCTTCCTGTTCTTCATCTAGATATAACAAATGTGAGCAGTTATTTACTACAGCAGAGGCATTCAAATATCCCACCTTAATAGAATCCATTCGGTGTTGATGTATCTGTCATGGAATTTTGCCTGTTGCCAGTGATTCTGGGACTGATTCTAGGATGCACACTCAGCCCTCATGGAGCACCTGTCTGGCCATACCATCATTCTTCATGAACTGTGAGTATGCTCCCAAATGTAAGCAGTGCTCCCTCTCAACTGTACACTGCAGAATAAGAAGGGTCATTATGTGCAACTTGTCCGATATCCTGACTAATGCTGCGCTTGTGCAATGAACAAAGTGGATTTAGATGCGCAAAATCAGAACTCATGCGCTATTGCGCAAAAGTTCCCTGCAAAACATATGAGGCATGCTGTAGGCTGTGCACCTGGTTGCGCAAGTGCAACATGTTCATGCTAGTGTAACACTAGTCTGTAACTCGGGTGCCAGGCTTAGTGCTGCTCGCTAGCACAACAACATCCTTGTGTCTTTTGCTAAATGAGCAAAGAGGCACCTTTTCAAAGTGAAGATTCTCTTTGTATTTAGCACAGGCAAATCAACTGGCCCTATGCACAGCAACCCTCCAGTGGCTGTTGCTGGTGTCTCTTATGTTTCTTTTAAGATTATGAACCTTTTGGGGAAAGGGATCTTCCTTCCTTTCTTCCTTCCTGCCTGCCTGCCTGCCTTCCTTCCCCTCTCTCTCACTCTCTCTCTCTCCTTTCTATATCCACCTATCTACCTATCTTCACTGCTTTGGGAACTTTTCTCAAAAAGCGGCATATAAATATTCGTCGTCGTCGTAGTAGTAGTAGTAGTAAGCACAGTATTAGGCAGGATGTTAGCCATTATCTTTCAGGGAAGCTTGTCCACCATTATTGATCTTCTCATCAAGGAACCCCTGATAAGCTTCTGGGAAACTCTAAGGGTTCCACAGAACACAGTCTAAAAACCATCAGGATTTCAGATTGAAAAATGTAGCCTCCATGTAGGATGAGGGGATGCAGATTTGGACTGCAGTGCTAGAGAAGGAAGGCTAGCCCTTTCTACTTCTGCTGCTCTGTGATGAAAATCCCTCTCCTATGTGGTATATGCCACTTAGGGGAAAGTTTACAAGTAACATGGGGTTGTGTCTAAACTTAGCACTCTGCTCATGGTAATACTTCTCATGAATGGAAATAAAGTTGCCCTCACACTAGGACCCTTTCTGGATAGAACTCATGGGCACCTGTTAGATTTTCCCCACATGGCAAATAGGAGCTTCAGGGGGAGGGGTGTTATTGCAAAAATGGGGGGTAAAGGGTTAATCCCCCTCCTCCAGCTCTATAGTCTCAATCTGATTCAACCCTCCCACAACTGCTATTCATGAAATAGAATAAACATGAAGCCCTAAATGTTCCTCCTTAGGTCTCCTGTGCATTTACTAGAGTCCAGACTTCTACTTGTACAGGCTTGCATATTTGTGTGGATGAATTCCACGTCAGCTAGCAAAGAGCTGAGAGAGCAGGAGGTGCCATTTACCTTACGGCCAAGTCTGGGCACTGAAGAGACACGGGGAAACCTGGAAAAACAAGGTTGATTTTGCCCTAAGAGCGGATGTCGCCTGAGCAAACAAAGGAAGATGAGGCAAAGGGCACATCAACATAATGTACATAGTGGGAGGATGCTTGAAGGTCAGGCCATGATCTTTTATGTCTTAGTGACACATAATGCCAATATTCATCAGTCCGGGATGAAGACCAAAGCTTGGTCGGAAAACAAAACGCAGCGTGTGACATTTGTTCTTAGACCTCTACATTTCAAAAATGCTTTATTGTAGACAAATGACCACACAGAATGTCTGAGAGGGCTAGCGATGAAGAATGATGTGAAGACCAAGCCGCATGAAGATATGAAGCAGCCTTATATTGAATCCAACCTCTGGCTGGACGTGGACTGTAATAAATGATGAACCCAACCCTTGGCCCGTGCAGCCCTGTCTACTCTGGGGTCCAGCTCCCACTTCTGATACTTGAGATCCATTATGGAGACTCAGAATTGAACCTGCATGCAAAGGAAGTACTCTGCCAATGAGCTATGGCCTTACATAGGAGCATAGGAAGCTACTCTATGTGGAGTCAGACCATCAATCCATCTAGCTCAGTATTGTCGATGCTGACCAGCAGCGGTTCTCCCAGGTTCCAGGCAGGAGTCTTTCCCAGCCCTACCCAGAGATGCCAGGGGGACCTTCTGCATGCAAAGCAGATCTCTACCACTGAGCTGTGGCCTCTTCCCCTTCTGGACATATGCAGCTTACACAGAGTTGGATGACTAACCATTTGAACTCAATCTTGTTTGCTCCAGCTGGCAATAGGTTTCTAAGAACTCAGGTAGAGATCTTTGCCAGCTCGGCCTCCTGTGATCCTTGGATTGGAGTTGTGTGGGACTGGATCTTGGACTTGTGCTCTATCGCTGAGTTCCAGACCTTCCCCTCATAATGCTGATTTGTAAGTACTTGCTCAGTACTTTTGAGTGTTCAAAACATTTAATCCTCATTCTTTTTTTTCTAATCCTTACAACAACCCTATAAGGGAGGTCACAATTATCATGGTGGGACAAGGGACTGAGGTTGAGAAAGTGGGGTCCCCTAAAGCTAGCTAATGAATCCATGGTTGAGATTCAGTCTAGAGGCTTCCTGATCCATAGTCATGCTCTGAAATATACACAGTAACAGGCAAAACTGCCTTCTACTGAGTCAGACTATCAATCCATCTAACTGTCCTGCCCATCCCACAAGGTCTGGCAGCTAATGAGGCAAGATGGCATAGCATCAGTGGTCCGGATAGCACCAGGGACATTTCCATGAGACATACTGATCCAACAAGTACCTGAAGAGTCCCGAAATCCATCTAAACTCATTCTACCCTTGCTGGGTTCCGCCTCCCTACCTGGAGAATAGCAGTCGTTGAGGTGCAGCCTTTCCATCCTGCAATCTTCACTTTGCCTCCCCCCAGCTGACCCTGCCTTGTGTCTTGTCAGTGGTGATATGCAGATATTGCGGGCAGGAAGGGTGAGGGCAGGGGAGGAGCCAGTTTCCCCAGAGGCTTAGGCTTCAATGGTGTCACTTTGGGGGAGAGGTGGTTCAGACTCTATGGGTGTTATCTTGAAGGGCATCATCTTTGGAGCTCTCTCAGTCTCTGGTGCAGTCTAGGGCTAGGTCTGGGGTTAGGTCTGGGGTTGGTCCTGCCTCTCTGAAGTCAGACTTGGAGTCACTAGCTTGGACTGTGGCCATAATACTAGTCTAGGAATATCTATTATGGTGGTGGTGGTTCTCCAGGGTCTCAGGTAGGGAACTTTCCCAGTGCTGCTACCACCCAGGATCCCTTTAACGGGATATGCTGGAGTTGAACCAGGACCTTTGTGCATATAAAGCATAAGTTCTACCACTGACCTCTCATTCCTCCCAATGTACAGCATAGGGACCACATTCTATGGCGTGCAGGCCATGATTTCACAGGAATGCAGGAGATACAAGTTGTTCTAGTAAGAACTAATCAGCCTACTTTTCTTTTACTGTGTCTACATCTGGACTAATTTTGGTGCAAATCGAGGTCCACGAGTTAGCTCTCTTGTACTTCAAAAGTTCATGTGTCCACCATCTTGGATCAGGGTGGATGTAACCATTACAAACTGCACCATTGAGGTGTCCCTGTGTGTCACTCACTACAGCTGTTACAAATTTGGTTCAAATCGGTTAGACAGTCCTCAAGTTAGTGCACTTGCACCTCAAAGGTTTATGCACCTGCCATCTTGATTCGGGGTGGGTGACATCATCACAAACTACATCATTGGGGCATCTCTATGTGTTCATTCCCCTGTAGCAAATTTAGTTCAGATCGGTTAAACTGTCTACAAGTTAGTGCACTTGTGCCTCAAATGTTCACGCAGTTGCCATCTTGAATTTGAGTGGATGACATCACCACACACCACATCTCAGCTAGTGCGCCAGTTGAGTCCCTTTCTCGAGAAGGCAGATCTGGCCACAGTTACCCACGCCTTAGTCACGTCGCGGCTGGATTACTGTAATGCGCTCTACGTGGGGCTGCCCTTGAAGAACACCCGGAAACTGCAGCTAGGGTTTTATCTGGAGCTGCCCAGTGGGAGCACATCACAGCCATTTTGAAAGAGCTGCACTGGCTACCAGTTTGTTTCTGGTCCAATCCAAGGTGCTGGTTTTGACCTTTAAAGCCCTTAACGGTTTGGGCCCGGGATATCTGAGGGACCTCCTGCTCCCAAGGTTTGCTGCTCGCTCAACAAGGTCATCTGAGGGTGCTCTGCTCCAGGTGCCAACAATAAAGGAGGCTCGGTTGTCATGCCCGCAAGACAGGGCCTTCTCTGTTGCTGCCCCCAGACTCTGGAATGCTCTCCTGGTGGCTATTCACTCCTTGGTCTCCATTGCAGCTTTTAGAAAAAGTGTAAAATCTTGGCTTTTTGCCCAGGCATTTATTTGATTCTCTGCTGCTGCTCTTTATAGTGTGCATTGCCTTTATGCTTTTGTTTTAAATTTTAAATCAAATATGTTTAATTATTTTTCACTTAATATTTTAATTGTGTCTTTTTTACCATCTTGTGTTTAAAATTTTGCTGTAAACTGCCTTGGGATTGCTTTAATGAAAGGTGGTATATAAATTTAACAATAAATAAATAAATAAATAAGTTCCAAGGCTCTAGCACAAATCATTGAGTTTTAGTGATTTTCCCCCCCAATTCCATCATTCACCTTTAGGGGGAAAATCCTATTCCATTTTGCTAATTCCAAATTTCTCAAGTATTTACAAAATTAATTTTGATATTTTGGAATTAATTCTGAATTTACCAATCTAATTTTTTTAAAAAAACAGATTTGGATTCTACCAATTTTTCCCCCAATTTGTGGCAATTTTGGATAATATCCAAATTTACAGATCAGAAAAAGCACAGGCCTAGTTAGGAAACTTTAGTAAAATCTCAGAAGATGGAAGGAGAGGAAGATATTCAGTAGTCATGGGAGATTTCAATATGCTCTCCCTCCTTGGTTTGACCTAAAAACAATGGCCCACATGATGCACAAGACAATGCCACACAGTGCACATGGAAGCCAGCTCTGGTGATGTTGTGCAACTATTTAATATTTAACACAAATGGTCCATAACAAAGTACCTGCATGTATTTAACAGAACCAA
The DNA here is from genome assembly GCF_027244095.1 of Hemicordylus capensis. Lineage (NCBI taxonomy): Eukaryota > Metazoa > Chordata > Lepidosauria > Squamata > Cordylidae > Hemicordylus > Hemicordylus capensis. The sequence continues at coordinate 8,716,406 of NC_069658.1, forward strand.
TGAGGCAAGGCACCTACATAAAATTATGATCAACAAGATTTTAAAAATATTATTTTACACAGGCTCTGTTGAAAATCTGCTGTTCATGTAATCCTTGGAGGATTGATGGATTAAAAGCATTCTTCTAGGTTTGGAGATCTGAATCTGGAATATTCACCCACTTAAAGAAGACATATGTTGTTGAAATGGAGATCAGGTCACAGTCATGGATTGGTGGATACAGTATATGGACTCTGCATTCTAAAGGATATAAAATTTTTCATCGTGTTCATCATGATTGTATGTAGGTGTCTCGCCTTATTGGTTCTATTAAATACATACTATATGTGTACTTTACTACAGATCTTTCTTGTTAATATTCGTGATATTATAGACCCCAGTATGCTTAGTTTCTTGTTTTGTAGTGCAACCATTTAAAAAAGCACACCGACACTTGTGTAGCATTTACTTAGACTCAATTTAAGTCGAGCTGCAGAAGTGTAAGGTCACGGTTTTGAATACCTTACTTCCATATGCACAGCAGCCCTGGCCTATCAGGAATACCCGTATTGCCTTGCACATCATGTGGTCCAATAAATAAGACCATATAGGGGAAAACCCACACACGTAAAAAATATGCAAACTTAAAGTTGCTCGCGTGACCAGAATCCCTGGAAGCTAGTCACAGCCACCATGGGGAAGGCAGGAGCATACTATGGCTTGTTCCTGTTGCCATGCCGCACCACCGTGCACACAATTGGTGCAGGACGTGCACACAATTGATGCGGGACGTGCACACAATTGTTGGCAACTCAAGAGGCGGGCCTTCTCTGTAGCTGCACCTGGGGCTGTGGAATGCACTCCCAGCAGAAATCCGTAATCTGAGTTCATTATTGTCTTTCAGGAGAGCCCTTAAAACCTTTTTGTTTGGCCTGGCCTTCCAGGGTTTTTAAATTGTTGTAAATTGTTTTAAATTACTACCCCACTTTTCCAGGGTTTTTAACTGTCTGAATGTTTAATTGGTTTCAGTCTGGTCTCATCGTTTTGTTTTTAATTGTTAACTGGTTTTAATTGTTTTTATTTTGTTGTCAACTGCCCTCAGCCATTTTTGGAAGGGTGGCATATAGGCTGAATGAATGAATAAATAAAAATAAATAAATTGCCGCTGCGGCAAGTGCTGCAGCATTCTGGAGGCCAGGGAAATGCTGCTGGCCTCCGGAAATCCCACAATGCACCATACACAAAGTGCAGTGCATTGGGAGATTCCCCCATGATTGAGGTGCTCTAGGTGCCCAGGCTGCATGCAGCTAAGGGTGCACATTCAGGTTAAAACATCGGGCTAGCTGGTTAGGGCTGCTCATGTGAACAGCCTTTTAGAGATAGTATACACCAAGGATTAGGAGACTTCCAACGCTAAAATTCCCTCCCAGCTTTAAAATGCTATGGGTCTGTGATTTCACATTTCCTTCAATTTGCATAACTGACAAGGCTGACAAAATCCAGCTTTTCTTGACGCAGAACTAGGATTGCTTGGCTGCCGCCTGTGCAGCATATTGGATCACTGAGGGCACACACGAAGGCATAGTCAGTGGCAGCTCCACAGCTTTGGAACTTCCTTCCTCTCGAAGTCCAGCAAATTTCAAGCCTGAGTATTTTCTGGAAGAGCTGAGAGACATACCACATTGGAACAATAATTCAGTCATCAGATGGTTGAGGTATGGGGGGGGGGCTTTTTATGGGAAATCTGTTTTAATATACACTATTATAAAATGGTTTCAATTGCTGTTACTTTCCATGAGGTTTTGGAGATGTTGAATGCAGGAAATATAAATTAATTAAATATGGTGACCCCAATGAAGACTTTTCGAAACAGATTTATTCCTGCACGGCTGCCCCAAATGCACAGCGTTTAAATGAAAAATGTACCAGCGTAAGATGTAGGGGACCTAAAATATAGGCCAACATTCTGGAGGAGAGCTGGTCTTGTGGTAGCAAGCATGAATTGTGCCCTTTGCTGAGCAGAGTATGTCCTGGTTTGCCTTTGAATGGGAGACAACATGTGAGCACTGTAAGATATTCCCCCCTAGGGGATGGGGCTGCTCTGGGAAGAGCACCTGCTGGCTTGCATGCAACAGAAGGTTCCAAGTTCCCTCTCTGGCATCTCCAGATAGGGCTGAGAAAGAGTCCCATCTGTAACCTTGGAGAAGTCACTGCCATTCTGTGTAGACAATACTGAGCTAGATGGACCAATGGTCTGACTTGGTAGAAGGCAGCTTCCTATGTTCCTATTACCACACTTCCTTAAGCATAGTCTAACCTCAGTGTTAGGAAGCCACTGGGGCTGCTGCATGTCAAAGGGAGGCAAGCTGTTGCAAATCTCCTTAAAGCAGCACACAGGAACTTGCTTTGCGCAACTTCCATTAGAAACCTTACATGTTTTATGTGCACAGTAGCCCCAGTAGCTTGCTGAGGTTAGACTTCCTAGAATGTCGGGCATTCACCTTGCTTTACAGACCTTAAGATAACAGAAGGGTTCATCTTTCCATCTGTGGATCAGCAGGAAGTGGGGTTACTTGGGTTCTAAAGTGCTCCCCTCAACAGAGTGATGAGAGTGACACCTAAGTCAGAACTTTGTCAAAAGCTTTTTGGAAGTCCAAGTATACTATGTCACCTGGATCACCTTTATCCACACACTGCTGACATTCTCAAAGAGTTCCAAAAGCTTAGTGAGGCAAGACTTTCCCTTGCAGAAGCCATGCTGGTTCTCTTTCAGCAAGGCCTTTTCTTCTATGTGTTAAACAATTTTGTCCTTAAGTAGGCTCTCCATCAATTTACCCGGCACAGAAGTTAGGCTAACAAGCCTGTTGTTTCCCAGATCCCTTTTTGAAAATCGGTGTTGCATTAGCTACTTTCCAGTTCTCTGGTACAGAGCCTGATTGTAGGGACAATAGGAGATCAGCAATATCATATTCAAGTTCCTTAAGTGGATGCTAGCTGGCCATGGCGATTTGTTAATTTAGTTTTCCAAGACAGTTTAGAACAGGCTTCCCCAAACGGTGGCCCTCCAGATGTTGCTGAACTACAACTCCCAGCATCCCGAGCCACAATGTATTGTGGCTGTGTATGCTGGGGGTTGTAGTTCAGCAACATCTGGAGGGCCACCGTTTGTGGATGCCTGGTTTAGAACATCCTTTCTCATCACCTCAAATTGGCCCAGTTCTTCAGCCTCCAAGTCTGAGCAGCTCAGTTCCAGAGTGGGTATATGCTCAGTATCCTCCTCTGTGAAGACAGATGCAAAGAACTCATTCAGCTTCTCTGTCATTTCTGTGTCCTCTTTAATAATCTGTTTCATGCCTGTATCATCTAAAGGTCCAACCACCTCCCTGGCAGGTTTTCTGCTTCTGATGTATTCTAAGAAGTTTTTGTTATTCCCCTTGACACTCCTAGCTATATGCTCCTCAAACTCTCTTTTTGTACAATCTCCTTGCATTTCCTTTGCCAGAGTTTATGTTTGTAGGAATTATATATGTACATTTTGACAAAAATTGGATCATTTGAGAATAAATGTAGCTCACCACTGTGAAGCTGATGACCAGGTGAGCTGTGTGTCTGCTCAGTCTGCTGTCTAGGTGCAGAGTTCTCAAGGCCCTGGCTTCTGAACCATAAATTCCTCACCTGGTTAAGTTTACCACACACACAGCCCTCTGTCCTCCTCCCCCACAGGTCACTCAGTCTGCTCTCCCCAGCCTAGGTGCGATGTCACACGCAAAGGGCTGCCGAGAGCCCAAACAAGCTCTCAGTTTGTCATTTCAGGCAGCGTCATCTGCCTGGAAATTTTAAAAAACAAACAAACAAAAAAACCACCCCTGGACCACACCAGGGGGTTTGTCTCGAGCTAAGCCAGGCTGGTTTGAGTGTGAGCCAGCTTGGCCTCGAGCCAGCTCGCACCTCCCTACCAGCCAGGTCGGCTACTTCACCTTTTGGCCCGAGGCAGGGCAGCCAGCTAGCTACCGAGCCAACCTCTTTGCATGCTGGCAGGGCATGCGTGGTCTCCCGCTTGCTTGCTGTTCTCTCCCACTACTGACATTTATATACCATTTTTCAACAAAAGGGATACACAGTCATTATCAAATAAAAGAATTCTTCTCTCCCCAAGGGCTCACAATATAAAAAGAAACATTAAATGAATGCTGTGTTGGGGTTGGGTAGGGCCAGTTGCTTTCCTCATGATCGTTTGAAGAGATTCATCAGTTTGAAATGTGCCTTCTTACTCAGTTAGCAGGAGTAACCGCTGAGTAAAGTTAGTTTGCTAACTTCTCACCAGCACCACCGCCGCCACCACCACATGAAAGAAGCAAGATGCACCTGCCGGGCCCATTTCTCCGTGCTCCTGCATCATGTGGCTCTGCAACCTGCCACTGAAGCAAAACCTCACCTCTGGCTTCCCCCTGGGATGGATGGTCAGTAGGAAGGGAAAGGAGACCGAGGAAGAGAAGCTGCTCATGGAAACAACGTGCTCTGAGCAAACAAAATGTCCCAGCTGCTCCCCAGAACTTTGGACACCACAACACATTGTTGGGAAAAAAATTGTTTGACCCCCCAAATCACCATATGTCCTCCATAGAAGCCCCTAGTTGGAAAGCCTAATCTGGTTCACTATTGTGTTTCCCCCAGTGGCCAGCCAGATGCCTATGGGAAGCCCCTAAGCCACACCCCTCTTCCCGGGTTACTCCCTACAACTGGTAATCAAAGGTACTCTGCCTCCAAACCTAGAGATAGCCAGCATATAACCATCAAGACTATTAGCCATGGTTAGACTCGTCCTTCATGAATTTGTCTATTCTCCTTTTATTTTATTTGTTTGTTTGTTTGTTTATCATAATTTTATACTGCCTGATATGTACATCTCTAGGCAGTGTACAAGCCACCTAATGGCACAGCAGGAAATGACTTGCCTAGCAAGCATGAGGTTGCCGGTTCAAATCCCCGCTGGTATGTTTCCCAGACTATAGGAAACACCTATATCGGACAGCAGCGATATAGGAAGATGCTGAAAGGCATCATCTCATACTATGCGGGAGGAGGCAATGGTAAACCCCACTCCTGTATTCCCTCCTGAATTCTAAACCCCCTCCTGTAATCTACCAAAGAAAACCACAGGGCTCTCTGGGTGCCAGGAGTCAACACCCAATCGAGGGCACACTCTACCTTTACCTTTAGGCGGTGTACAAAATTTTTAAAATTTTAAAATCACAGATTAAAATATACAATAAAGACAATAGGAAAAAAGTTATTAGAACAAGTTTTAAAAATTATTAAAATTAATTCTAATTAAAAGCCTGCAAAAACAGGAGAGTCTTGAGCGTCTTCCTGAAAACCAAGGGAGAAGATGCTCTTATTTTAGCAGGGAGCATCTTCCAAAGCCCCGGGGCAGTCACAGAGAAGGCCCAGTCCTAGATGGCTTTTGAAGCCACCTAGGCTAGTAGCCATCCCCACATCTTGTTGCAGTGAATTCCACAGATTAACTATGCCCTGTGTGAATAAATACTTCACTTTGTCCATCTCTTGCTAGTCAGTTGCATTGGATGTCCCCGGATTCTAACATTGTGAGAGAGCAAGTCAAAGGTTTATTCATCTGCTTTCTTTGCACCATGCGTAACTGTATAAGCCTTGATCATGTCTCTCGCTGCTTAGTCCTCTTCTTTGCTGTGAGAAGTTGCTGTAACTCCCTAATCATTGTGGTCCATTCCCAGCTCTACAGTATCCTTTTCAAGATACAGCCACCGAAACTGTACGCAGAGTCGCACATAACATGCAAGGCAACCTGGACCTCTGAAGCACTGCCCTTGCTGCTGTGTCTATGTAAGCACCGGTGATGGTTTTACACAACAGGGTGGTTCTCCTCATTTGTAAAGTTGTGCAAATGCAGTTGTGAGATGTGACACCCCTTGGAAATTATACTTGGGAAATTATTCCAGTAAAACTTGGAAAGCTGACAATAGTCTCAAGCAAAACCAAAATGTGTCAAAAGTATGGTGCTGTTTCTTTTAAATTGTTTCTAAACTGCATCACAAGAGTGCATTTCACAGCAAGAGAGAGACTGTTAAATGCAGCATGTGTTGGAGACTGGGGATGGGGGATATGGTAACACTGACTTTTATTATGATTTATGTCTTTGTTTTATTTATTGCCCCAATACCTTTACACGGAGCCCCATATAAATCTGTAAGGGGAGAAAAGGTTTTTTTATGAGGAGTTTTAAAAGAAATTTTTAAGGTGTAAAATATCCTTTGCAAGGATTCATTTTTCAAATCCTGCAGTCGCATCAACATGATGAAAATGTGCAGTTTGAAAAATCATTTTTTTAACAGTAAAACAAAAGAAAATCAAAATATACAAAGTCTGAAGCCAAGAGAGAAAATATTGAATCATTATTTGTGCTATGATTTATTATTTTGTGGGGCAGTTTACAAAGTATTCTGTGATTCATAGTTGCACTAAGGAGTTGGGGAGTAAGGGCACTAACCTGTCTCTGTGTGACCTGGACAGGATCAAAAATAGACATCAGAGACTATGGCTGCCTTCAGACATCATGCCAAGCCATAGGCAAACTCACCTCCACTTTCTCCCCTATGATACCCAAATCATCGGAACCACGGTCCCTGGACCCAATTGAGGTTCTGATTTTTTGCCCAGACCTGGGAATGAACTCTCAGTTTGTAGTGAGTTCCACTCACCCAACCAAGGATCCATTCCTGCCTCCGTTACATCCCAATTGGGACTGTTTTCCAATCTCGAGGTAAGGGAGGAAGCTCCTCCCACAGGCTACCATACCATTGGCTGGCGTGCGTTGTCCCTCCATGGTCAGAGGGAGCCCACATCCAGTCCCGCCCCCTTTGATGGCTCCCAGAGACTTCAGATTCTGATAATCTGGGAGTGTGTGGCTGAGTGGTGGTGGAGGCAAACCACAGGTGTGTCTGCATTCAGACTAAAGCTGCACTAGTGCTACAAAAAAGATGGACACATGCTAGATTGCAAAACTGAACACATGCTTAAAGGTTGCATAATCTCTTGAGGTCTTGGTCCACTGGCACACTGTCCAACAAGGATAGCAAATCGTGTAGCATAATTCCCTTCAAGATATATGGACTGAGGTAGGTGTGTGTGTGTGTGTGTGTGTGTTTGTGTGTGTGTGTGTGTGTGTGTGAGAGAGAGAGAGAGAGAGAGAGAGAGAGAGAGAAAGAGAAAGAGAAAGAGAGAGAGAGATGCAGAACCATTGGGTAGCAGTGACCATAGTGTGATTCAATTCATATGTGAGTGGAGAATTGTCAAGGAAGTCCAACACAGATGTGTTGGACTTCAGAAGAGGAAACTTCCCAAAAATGAGGGGACTGGTAAGAAAGAAGTTGAAAGGGAAAATCAGGAGGGTCAAATCACTCCAGAAAGCATGGAACTTATTTAAAACCAAAGTACTAGAAGCTCAATTGGAATGTATACCAAGAAGGAGGAAAGGTACCACCAAGTTCAGGAGGATGCCAGCATGGCTAACAAGTATATATGTGTTATTTATTTATTTAATGGATTTTTATACTGCCCCAAACCAAAGTAGAGTCAGGGAAGCTATAAAAGAGAAGAAGACTTCCTTCAGAAAATGGAAGTCCTGCCCAAATGAAGAGAACAGGAAGGAACAGAAACTCTGGCAAAAGAAATGCAAGGACACAATAAGGGATGCAAAGAGAAGGTTTGAGGAGCATATAGCTAGAAGTGTCAAGGGGAATAACAAAAACTTGTTTAAATATATCAGAAGCAGAAAACCTGCCAGGGAGGTGGTTGGACCCTTAGATGATGAGGATGTGAAAAGGATTATTAAGGTGGATAAGGAGATTGCAGGGAAGCTGAATGAGTTCTTTGCATCTGTCTTCATGGCAGAGGATACTGACCATATACCCTCTCCAGAATTGAGTTTTTCAGGTTTAGCCACTGAGGAACTGGATGAATTTAAGGTGACAAGGGAAGATGTTCTAAACTGTCTTGAAAAGCTAAAAATTAACAAATTGCCAGGGCCAGATAACATTTACCCAAGAGTTCTGAACGAACTCAAATGTTAAATTGCCAATCTCCTAGAAAAATATATAACTTGTCCCTACAATAAGGCTCTCTACCAGAGGACTGGAAAGTAGCCAATGTGACTCCCGTTTTCAAAAAAGGATCCGGGGGGACCCAGGAAATTACAGGCCGGTCAGCTTAACTTCTGAGCGGGGTAAATTGATGGAAAGCATACTTAAAGACAAAATTGTTAAGCATATAGAAGAACAGGCCTTGTTGAAGGAGAACCAGCATGGCTTCTGCAAGGGAAAGTCTTGCTTCACTAACCTTTTGGAGTTCTTTGAGAGTGTCAGCAGTGTGTGGATAAAGGTGATCTGGTTGACATAGTATATTTGGACTTCCAAAAAGATTTTGATAAATTTCCCCACCAAAGACTCTTGAGTAAACCTAGCAGTCATGGAATAAGGGGACAGGTTCATGCGTGGATTGGTAACTGGTTGAAGGACAGGAAACAGAGAGTAAGAATAAATGGACAGTTTTCACAATGGAGGTAGGTAGGAAGTGTGGTACCCAGGGGATTGGTACTGGGACCAGTGCTCTTTTACTTGTTCATAAACCATCTAGAAGTTGGGGTGACCAGCGAAGTGGCCAAATTTGTAGATGACATTAAACTACTTAGGGTAGTGAAATGCACAATGGATTGTGAGGAACTCCAAAAAGATCTCTCCAAACTGGTGGACTGGGCGACAAAATGGGAAATGTGGTTCATTGTAAGCAAGTGTAAAGTGATGCACATTGGGACGAAAAATACCAACTTCACATATGCACTGATGGGATCTGAGCTGTCGGTGACAGACCAGGAGAGAGATCTTGAGGTTTTGGTGGACAGCTCATTGAAAATGTCATCTCAGTGCATGGCAGCTGTGAAAAAAGCTAATTCCATGCTAAGAATCATTAGAAGTGGGGGTTGAAAATAAAAATGCTAATATTATAATGCCTTTATACAAATCTATGGTGCGGCCACATCTGGAGTACTGTGTACAGCTTTGGTCACCCTATCTAAAGAAGGATATTACAGAACTAGAAAAGGTACAGAAGAGGGCAACCAAAATGATCAGGGGCCTTGAGCACCTTCCTTTTGAGGCACAGCTACAGCATCTGGGCATCTTTACCTTGGAAAAGAGGCGACTAAGGGGAGATATAATTGAGGTATATAAAATTATGCATGGAGTGGAGAGGGTAGATAGAGAGAAATTTTTCTCCCTCTCTCACAATACTAGAACCAGGGGTCACCCCATTAAACTGAAGGTTAGGGAATTTAGGACTGACAAGCAGAAGTACTTTTTCACACAGCGCATAATTAATCTATGGGATTCCTTGCCATGGGATGTGGTGATGGCCACCAGCTTGGATGGCTTTAAAAGGGGCTTAGACAGATTCATGGTGGACATGTCTCTCAATGGCTACTAGTCTGGTGGCTGTGGGCCATCTCCAGCCTCAGAGGCACAATCAGAGCAACAGCAGGAGAGAGGGCATGCACATACCTCTTGCCTGTAGGCTCCCCAAAGGCATCTGGTGGGCCAAAGTGTGAAACAGGATGCTGGACTAGATGGGCCTTCTTGGGCCTGATCCAGCAGGGCTGTTCTTATGTTCTTATATGCACAGCAAGAGGCTGCACAAGTGCAATCTGTTGAGCCAGTGCAACACTAGTCTGGAACACAAGCTTCCAACTTTTTAGAACTACCTAGTCAACATCCTTGCACTAATGCAGACCTGACCAACTTTGGCACCGCGAGCTGTTTTTGGACCACAACTCCCACAATCCCCAACCACAGTGGCCAGTAGCCAGGGGTTATGGGAGTTTTAGACCAACATCTGCAGGAGGGCTGAAGCTGAGCAGGCCTGCACTAATGCAACATGTTTCCACTAGTGCAGCACTAGTCTGAATGTCAGCTCTTGTAATAAATCGACAGTTCTAAAATTAATGTTCTGTTATTTCCTTAAAAGACATGTTCCCAGGTTTCAGTCAAACTGATCCTCAAGATGACTTCTTGTATCACATAACACTACTGTATTTACTCTGATAAAATGCAACTCTGAATTTAGGGTGATGCCTTCAAAGACAGATGTTAAATATGGGTTATACCTGTATTTAGCCAAAAGAAGATTCCATTTCTAGCAGGGTGGTCAGAAAAAAGCTCCCTGCAGCCTCTTCTTCATGTACTGATGGCTTGGGCCAGGCTGGTCTTCCCCTCATCTTGGTCTTTGTTCTGGAAGGCAGGGGGTACAACCCCCCAGCGTCTCTTTTTTTCTCTGATTGATGTCAAAGGCCAAGGCGTGTGTCTCGCTAGTTCTGCAGTCCTCAGAAAACAGGCAATTAAAGCAGAACCTTCTTTCTTACTGGGGGGTAGGAAGCAAGCTCTTTGCTAGGGGTGTGCAATTTGGATTTTCGGGTGATTCGGCTCGGACCCGAGCCTAATCACCCCCGTTCTGTTTTGTGCCCGAATCTGGGTCACCCGAATCACCCTTGATTCGGTTCGGATTCAGATTTAATCCGAATCCGAATCCGAATCGATTCGGGGGGGTAAAAAGGGGCCCAGGGGAAAAATTTTGGGGTGGGGTGGTAGTGCCCAATGGGTAGAGTCTACCACCCCAATTTCAGGGGGATTGGGCAAAGTCCTGATTTTTTGTGAATTTTTAAAGTTTTAGTGACTTTGGGGCAGTTCGGGGGCATAGCACGGGATTTGGGCAAAAGGAGTGGGGTGGGGTGGTAGTGCCTAATGGGTGCAGGCTACCACCCCAATTTCAGGGGGATTGGGCAAAGGGCTGATTTTTGGTAAATTTCTGAAAATTTCATGTCTTTGGGGCAGATTGGGGCATATTGGGGCAGAAAGTGGGGGCTGGGGCAGAATAGTGGGGTGGGGTGGTAGTGCCTAATGGGTGCAGGCTACCACCCCAATTTCAGGGGGTTTGGACAAAGGGGTGATTTTTTTAGAATTTTTGAAGTTTTGGTGACTTTGGGGCAGTTTGGGGGCAGAAAGTGGATCTGCCCCAAAATAGTGGGGTGGGGTGGTAGTGCCTAATGGGTGGAGGCTACCACACCAATTTCAGGGGGATTGGGCAGAGGGCTGATTTTTTGAGAATTTTTGAAGTTTGGGTGTCTTTGGGGCAGATTGGGGGCAGAAAGTGGATCTGCCCCAAAGGAGTGGGGTGGGCTGGTAGATAGTGCCTGATGGCTGGAGGCTACCACCCATCCCCAATTTAAGAGTGATTGGGCAGAGGGGTGAATTATGGTGAATTTATTTGTGTGAGGTTTGTCTTCATAAGGTGAAGTGTGCTAAAGTGATTACTTCCTCATATTATTCATAGTAAAGGAAAGTGTGAAAAAGTGAAAGTGGGGTCATGAGAGTTGTTTAATTGAAAAAAATCTCATTTGCTATGATAGAATGAGAATTCACACCTCAGAAAAAACTTCTGAGGTGTGAATTCTCATTCTATCATAGCAAATGAGATTTTTTTCAATTAAACAACTCTCATGACCCCACTTTCACTTTTTCACACTTTCCTTTACTATGAATAATATGAGGAAGTAATCACTTTAGCACACTTCACCTTATGAAGACAAACCTCATACAAATAAATTCACCATAATTCACCCCTCTGCCCAATCACTCTTAAATTGGGGATGGGTGGTAGCCTCCAGCCATCAGGCACTATCTACCAGCCCACCCCACTCCTTTGGGGCAGATCCACTTTCTGCCCCCAATCTGCCCCAAAGACACCCAAACTTCAAAAATTCTCAAAAAATCAGCCCTCTGCCCAATCCCCCTGAAATTGGTGTGGTAGCCTCCACCCATTAGGCACTACCACCCCACCCCACTATTTTGGGGCAGATCCACTTTCTGCCCCCAAACTGCCCCAAAGTCACCAAAACTTCAAAAATTCTAAAAAAATCACCCCTTTGTCCAAACCCCCTGAAATTGGGGTGGTAGCCTGCACCCATTAGGCACTACCACCCCACCCCACTCCTTTTGCCCAAATCCCATGCTATGCCCCCGAACTGCCCCAAAGTCACTAAAACTTTAAAAAATCGCCAAAAATCAACCATGAACCGAATCACCCGAATTTTTTGTGCCCGAAATTCGGGTGATTCGGCTCGTGCCCGAAAAAATTCGGGGGGCATCGGGGGTGATTCGGTTCGGCCCCGAATCACCCGAAATTGTTCGTTTCGGGCACAGATCGTTCTGTGCCCGAAATTTTTTGCACATCCCTACTCTTTGCAGCTGCTTGTTCTCCGGCCCACAGCTGGGACAGGTCTGATCTGGTCTGGTCTTCACTTTGCCATGGTGGTCCTCTTGGGGGGTGGATGCTAACCCCCCACCCTTGTGGCCCTTTGAGTTCCGGCCAGTAGGGGAGGCTACTGGCTTCAGCTGGGCAACCGGTAACGCTTTATTTCCAAGATGATCGATGTAAAACCAGATGCCATCTTGCACAGAGGCTTAGTGGGGGCAGCTGGCCAAACAGAATGGCAGTTGCCCTATGCTTGCGCTCTCCTTTGGGCACTGAATATTGTCTGCATGTGGGAGCAGTAGCGCTTTTACCCTGGACCTTGGGGGCAAAGTCCAGGGCCTTCACACCCCCTGGAGGCCCCCAAATCCTCTTTAGTCTATCCTGAGTGGTGTGGTCACCGCTGGTCCACACTGCGCCGGGCAACTGAGTGTGATTGTGACCTGTGCCGGGTGCTTTAGAGACAGAGGCAGGGAGTGGAGAAAGAAATATGGGTGATGATGCTTAACTCACAACAGGGGAGGGGGCCTCCAGCCAGGGGGGCCCTCCAAAGGCCTTTAGGTCCAGGCCCCAAAATTACCTAGGTGCACCTCTGTGTGGGAGATGAGAAAATGAGCAGTGTGTGACCCGGGAGAGCAGCAACTAGCAGCTTCTCTTCACACAATCTGAGGAGCAAGAGCAGTTTGCCTGAGCAATGAAAATGCTGAATTTCAGGAGTTGTATCCTTAATGTCCCTCAACCGTTCTTATTTATGACATTTGCATCCTGTCCTTTCTCAAAAAATCACCACCTAAAGCTACTATTAGACCTGGGAAGGAAATTCCCACAGGTGCCTATTTTCATCAGGACTATGCCAAGGAAGGAAGAGATTAAATTCCGGAGTGCTGCAGTCCCAATACTGATCAACCCCACTACAGCCGCTATTTGGTTTAGGAAAAAAGGAAGCCCTACGTGGCATGCTTAGTGTTGTGTCCAGCACGACCAGAGAGAAGAAGGGCCCCCAGTCTCCTGCAGTCTGGATCAGCTGCCCCATCATCTCTTCTCTTTCTTCAACACCTTACCTATCGTTTGTCTGCTTCAAGGTCTGCAACCACCTTCTCTATCCTCCCGGGTCTCTGAACTCTCACTGTTTACATGCAGGACCTCTCTCTTCCTGTTTTCTTCTCATTCTTCTTTATAAAAGATCTCCTTGCTTTCTACTTTGCCAGTTTCAAAGCACTTGCCTTCTAGGACTCTCAACGTCTTTAGGGATGTGTCCCACTTCACATCGCCTTTAATGGATTCAACTCTCTCTGCTCCCATTTTGGTCTCCATAGACCCTCTCTCATCTATCTCAGGATGCCTTTTCCACCCCCATTGCTTTCTTCTGCTAGTCACATCAAAACCCTAAGCTCTCTCAAGATACCGTTTCATCCTCCATTGATGTTTCTCTGTGGAATGGTGGGGTTGTGGGGGGAGTGCGAGAGAGGGAGAAAGAGAGAGAGAGAAAGAGAGAGTGACGTGTCACTGTTAGAAATACTACCTTGAAGTTCCTAAACCTGTACTAGGTTTTTTTAAGTCTTAGTCCATATAACATCCACCGTCTGCTAAAACTATTGAGTTTCTACAGCAAAGTAGACTAAGGGGTGAGAACAGGAGATGTTGCATTGTACAATAGTTCCATTTCAATATTTTCCCTCTACAACTGCCTGATTACATGAAGGGAACTTGCTTCTTTTCAATAGACAAAAATACTGTTCTGAGAAATGAACACATACGTGTGTGTGTGTGTGTGCATACACACAGATACACACACACACACACACACACATACACACAGTCCTCAATAAATGAATGGAGATAAAACACTTCCTTTGGTTGATATTCAATTCCCTAGTCAACTTGAAGCTTAATCCTGAAGGTGAAATTCAGCATAGAAGTCCTCAGAGCAACCTCTCCCGGTGGACCATCTGACAATGCCTGTAAAGATGTCTGATTTAAAGTGTGTGTGTGTGTGTGTGTGCGCGTGTGTGTCCAAAGCTGAAGTGCATGACTCATAACTAATTGAAGTGCAATATAAAACATTTTGCTTTTTTAAAGAAAGAAAGGAATTCCCAGGATATCATCAAAAGGAAGCCACATGAGCCACCTTTTAAATGCCAGCCTTAGTTAATATTGACACAAATCGAGAGGCACTCAGCTCCGAATAGTTTAGTCCCATAGCAGCAACAGAGGTGCAGAACTTAAAACTTGCCGATTGTTAGAAACAAAAACAAAAACAAAAAACACACAGACCACCCCATTGGGGAAATGTGTCAAGAGCTCTGAAAAGCAAGAACGAGTGTGAATTTTGGAATTGGATAGCATCCAAAAACAGTTGTAAGGGAGGGGGAAAGTCTTTTCTAGACAGGATACTGACTGGCTTTCTGTGGTTTGCCATGAGATTGAAGAATTTCCTCAAGAGAGAAGTGTATGCATGTATATATAAAATTTAAAGTTAACAGAACCAATGGTAGACCCAGACATTTCAAACGTAGCTGGACCTGACATGGCTGGTTTTTTTTCTTTTTAAGGAAACTCTTCTGGGAGCAGGGCTGTCAAAAACGAAGCAATTTCCAGTGGATTCTCTTTGAAATTTCTCAACTGCCAATATGATCTACCTTATGATTCAAATATTTTGGCTCTCAGCTCTCACCCTTGTCACACAGATCGTATTAGAGAGATACTACCTCGCAAATGCATTCTCATCAGTCTAGTTCTCCTGGAGGTGGGCAGACACTCTCTGAGAGGTACCACTTCTGACCGCAGGTAGAGGTTCACATAACTGGATTCATATATACTAACTAGAAATAATGTCAAGGTCCTTCAAGGACATTTGAGTTCTCAATCAAAGGAGATATAGATGCAGGCACGCTGAGGACTAGAATGCCAGGGAGAATGATGAGGATTGGAGTGCAGCTCAGTGGCTACATGCATGCAGAAGGTTCCAGGCTCCATCCCCAGCATCTCCAGCTAGAGCTGAGAGAAAATCCTGCCTGAAGCCCTCCAGAGCCACTGTACATCAGAGTAGACAATACTGAACTAGATGGACCAACTCAGTAGACGGGAACTCCCTACGTTCTTGACTAGAATGTCAAGTTAGGCTAGCCAGCTTCATGCTGACACCCAAGCTCTTTTGTTAGACAAGGACAGCAGAGGGTTTTATATTTATATTTATTGTACTTATTGTTAAATGTATATACCGCCTTTCATTAAAACAATCCCAAGGTGGTTTACACAAACATTAAAAACAAGACTATAAAAAAATGACATAATTAAAATATTAAGCTAAAATATAAAACAAACAAGAGTGTGGTGCATTATGGGGAGACTCCTGATGCCAGTCGGGAGGCTACCTGTGTGTACGTGGTGTGTGAAGCCATGTGGCAGCAACCTATGAGCATTTAGCCCACTTTTTGGGCACCCTCACACCCAAAGCATGGGCTAAGTGGTGGACTCCCTAAGCAGGCTTGCCACATTCCCACCACCACTGGGAGCCGTGCAGCTCCAACCTGGCTGGGCTTCCTTAGCCCAGTTTTTGGTGCATGTGTGAATAGCTTCACTATTTACACAAGGGGGAAACAACCACAGACAGAAAAGTCTATCAATAGCTAGTATTCCTGGTGACTATATTATGCCTTCCAGGTTCAGAGGCAGGATGCCTCTGAATACTGGTTGCAGGGGAGCAACAGCAGGCGAGAGTGCATGCCTTCATCTCTTGCCTGAGGTCTTCTCAGAGGCATCTGGTGGGCCACTTCATGAAACAGTATGCTGGTCCAGATAGGCCTTGGGCCTGATCCAGCAGGGCTGTTTTTATGTTCACACCAGGGCTAATGGTATGAGAAATACCGTGTTTACTTGGGCTCCTGGCTGCCCAAATTAAAGCAACCGGCAGAGATGTGTGTAAGGCTGTTGGCAGTCCACTTCAAAGTCTTCAGTGGTAAGCAGGAAGCCAGTCCTTTTGAACATAAAATAATAAATGTGGAGGAAAGCAAATGGGAAGAACAGCACTGGAAGGAGGTGAAAGGTCTGACATAAATCCAGAGAGGCAACGAAAATCCATATTGTGAAGGCTGCTGCTCTGTTCTTCATCCTTTCCGCTTGGGCTTAACTTAAGCACTGCAATCCACCGAAGTTAATGAGAGCTTATTCTCAGAAACTTCCAGCCATAAGATTTCAGGTCATGAGTGAGAAATATCTAGACTTCCTGCCATGCTAGGGAGTTCAGGCCAGCCTCGTTATCATTGCACGGCTGAAGGAATGAGTTTGATCTGAAGGGGGAAATAGCCTCCGAACATTCCATGATGTACTGAGCCTCGTCCACTGGGGAAAGGGAGATAAAATTCCATAGTTGGGAGTGGAATTGTGGGCAAATTTCTTTGGGTGCTCATTTCACAGCAGAGGCGAGCTTTGAGAACACACAGATTATTCTCTGTGTTGGAATTAAAATCCAAAATGGAGCAAAATTACTGACTTTATCCAGCCTTCCTCCTTCCCCAAGTCGCTATTATTGGAGGGAACAACAGGGATGTGGAAACAAGTCAGAATACTGTAGATATAGTCAGTTATGGGAGCAGAAGAACTTTGGGTGACTGAAGGCAATGGAGCTGGAAGAGAAGTGACATAGAGTGTCACAGATTTCGAGCAATGAAAGTAAGAGCTGTACAAGGCTCTGTCTGCCTAGGAATGAAGTGTTTGTACAGTTGTGCAAGAGCACTATTGTGTGAGATGGCACAATTGTGAAATCACAGATGTGCAATAGAGGGTTTTTCATTCCAATGTTGGCTTAACAGCTACTGTTTAGTGATGTTTGTTATGGAGAATTTCAACTGTTTAAGTTATTCATTTGGGGAAAACACATTTATTTCATCACGGATCAAAAATAGAAGTGCTAATATTATAGTACCTTTATACAAAACTGTGGTGGATTAGCATTTAGCTTTAACATTCATAGTCTTGGTGCCTTGCTCACAGGGGGGAATCTCCAAGACAGCCACTGGCATCACTTAGCCTCTCTTCTGTGGGATGGAATCAAGCCAATGCTACCCAGCAACTATTCTTAATGCTGCCAGTGATGTTGGCAGGAGGGCTGCACACATTTTGTGAATGCTGGTTTCAACAACGTATAATATTTGTGGTGTGTGCATGTTGTGGTTGAAGTATCTGAACTTATCTTGGGTTTTTGTTTCCCTTTCAGTGTAGAACTCTAGACACCTTAGTGTATATTGTAGCCAGTTTATTCTTGGTTGGTGAATGATTTTTCTCAGGAAGATGAGGTTGCTACAATTAAGAGTGGAGACAAAGGGGGAGAAGAAATAAGTTCAAAGAAGAGACTGGGGGAGGGGAGGGGAAGGAGAGTGAACAACATATATAGACAGAGAATCAACTATGAGAACGAGCGAAACTACAAAATTGCTCTGCCAACTGATAAAAGCCGATCTGCCCACTTTTGACAAGGGGCTGTCATTCTTTCCAGCCCCAGATCCTGCAGACATTTAGAGGGTCATAATTTTTAGCTTTCTTTGCTCTCCCCGAGTCTCTCTTCTTGAGAGCAGCATTGTGCTGGGACTAAGCTAAGATGGGCCAAACTCATTCATCTTGTGACCTTTCGGTGCCTTCAGAACAAAGTGATTTAATGGCACTTAATCTGTCAGAAATCAGGAGTGTTGTAATAACTGTGTATTAAGCTGGTTCTCACAGAGCACATCTCACCAGTAAGTTTGGGATGGGAACTCTCCTTTGTTCTGCTCCTTTTCTCCCTTACTCTATAGTCATGTTTCCCAAAACTTGGGGCCTGGAGCACAAAAGTGTTTTTTTTCTCAATTCAAACTGGAGGGCCACTTCATGATTACTCTCAATAAAGTGTTTTTGAAGGTGGGCTGAAAAGGCTTCAGCAAGAGCTTCCAGACATTTTGAAGTGCTGGTACAGGCAAAATGGAAGCAAAATTAAGTTACCCCCTTTGGCTTTTGTCATCAGAGGAGGCAGTGATAGCAGAGCTCCTCATGGCATCGAGTGGTTACAATTTTTATTTCCCATAATCCTCTTGGAGTATCAGTAGAAAGTATTGGCCTGAGAGGGGCTCTGTGGAAAAGAATTGTTGCCATCAGTGAAGTGTATTTGGGCATAGATTTGCATATTATTTGGCACTGAAGACAGCAACAGTTGGGAGAAATTGCCATCACAACAATGTTATGTGGTAATGTTGTTGCCACTGCCAACACTGTCATTGCAAGGGAATTCTGGGAAAAGAAATGGTGCCCACCAGCCAGAAGGAGGAGTGACGCCATCATGGTCAACATCCCCAGCTTACCCTCCTTTTTCTTCCACAGACACCTCAGATTTAAAGCAAAAACTCAGCATTTTGACTGCGTGAGTTATGAACATTTTTGATGCCTGTATCCTGTACTAGGCAATCAAATACCCAATGCCGAGAGACATCAGAGCAAGACACGCTGTGACCATCTCATACAACTGAGACAATCAGAGGTGAGCAAATGGAACATGATTTAAAGTTGGCCACATCTACTGATGGACTTTCCCCCCACTGAGCTTGGCACTTCTCACCATTATCCATGGATTATGGGACTAGTACCAGTAGTAGCATCAATCATATCCCCCTTTGACTCAATTTTTGTTAGTGTTTTGCCTGCTCAACAGACACTGAATGTGTGTGTGTGTGTGTGTGTGTGTGTGTGTGTGTGTGTGTGTGTGTGTGTGTTGGGGCTTATTTGGCTTAAGGGATGGTAGCCTGTTGGTTATTTATTGTTCTTTGCATTGGTTGCCAGTGGGAGAGCCATTGCAGGTTAAGGAGTAGGATCAATTCCCTCGATCAGGTAAATCTTGATTAGGTCAAGTCAGGTCAGATCTGGCAGAGATCAATGTCTACTAGAGATCAGGTATTGGAAGCTCCCAGGCTGAGAGCTGAGAATCCATTTGGGAGAATGGCATGTTGCTTCAACTATACAGCAACCCTTAAATCAGGGCTGCCCAACTTTGGCCATCCAGCTGTTCTTGTTGTTTTTAATCGACAACTGCCACCATCCCCTGCCACAGTGACCAATAGTCAGGAATGATGGGAGTTATGCTAATATGATAATGCCCTTATACAAATCTATGGTGGGGCCACATTTGGAGTACTGCATGCAAATCAGGTCACTGTATTTTAAGAAGGACATTGTAGAACTGGAAAAGGTGCAGAAGAGGGCAGCCAAGATTATCAGAGGTCTGGAGCACCTTCCTTATGAGGCAAGGCTACAGCAGCAACTGGGGTTTTTTAGTTTGGAAAAGAGGAGACTACGGGAAGACAAGATAGAGGTGTATAAAATTATGCATGGAGTAGAAAGTGTGGACAGAGATAATTTTTCTCCCTCTCTCACAACACTAGAACCCGGGGTCATCCCATGAATCTGAAGGTCAGGAAATTTAGGATTGACAAGAGGAAGTACTTTTTTACACAGCGCATAATTAATCTATGGAATTCTTTGCCATGGGATGTGGTGATGGCCACCAGCTTGGATGGCTTTAAAAGTGGCTTTGATATATTCCTGGAGGACAGGTCTCTCAATGGCTACTAGTCTGAGGGCTATAGTCCACCTCCAGCCTCAGAGGCACGATGCCTCTCAATACCAGTTGCAGGGGAGCAACAGCAGGAGAGAGAGCATGCACACACCTCTTGCCTGTGGGCTTACCAGAGGCATCTGGGGGCCTACCGTGTCCAACAGGTGATTGGAACTAAAATTATTAATATTGTAATGCCCTTATATAACTTTATGGTGCTGCCACAATTGGAATACTGTGTACAGTTCTGGTCATCATACCTCAAAAAATATATTACAGAGCTGGAGAAGATTCAGAAGAGGGCAACCAAGATGATCAGGGGCCTAGAGCACCTTCCATATGAGGTAAGGCTACAACACCTGGGGCATTTTAGCTTAGGGAAAAAGACAACTGGGGGGAGACATGGTAGAGATCTATAAAATCATGCATGCTGTGGGGAAAGTTGACTTTTTCTTCCCTCTCGCATAATACTAGAAACAGGGGCCATCCCTTGAAATTTGATTGCCAAGAAATTTAGGACTGACAAAAGGAAGTACTTTTTCACACAACACATATGTATGAAATTCTCCACCAGCCTGGATGGCTTTAAGAAGGTCTTAGATAAATTCATGGAGGACAAGTCTCTCAATGGCTACTAGTATGAGGGATATAGGCTACCTCCAGCCTCAGCATCCATCCCAGCAACAGTGACTGCAGGTTCAGGTTCATGACACCTGGAAGGAGCTAGAGGTGAATCTGTACCAAGGTGGAGCCACCCAATAAAGACAGGAGGAGACTGATGACCATCTCACTACCTCTTTGCTCATGATGATTAGATACTTACATTGGAGGTTATTATTTAAACAGTAGTTAAATAAAGGCCAAATTGATGTGGTAGTTCTATGACTAGAGCTCCTAACATCTTTTTCTTTTCTTTTCAAAAGCAGTCATGAGGGACTCAGATTGGGTTCCATGGTACAAAGTGGTGCAACCCTTTGACCCCACACCCACACCATGCCTTTAATGTGAATCAGCACCCCTGAAAGTGCTACAGAAGGGAAAATGTCCAGGAACAAATAGTGTCCATAACCTTCGCCCTCCATGACTAATAAATGCTTTGAAGGATTTAGGTTGGGGGATCAGTGCCAGAGAGAAGGGTTAGCTTCTGTCCCGGCACCATGGCCCTAATCCGTATTGTCCTTGGCTAGCCACAAGGGGAGCAGATGGTGGGAAGGCATGAGGAGGAACTCCTCACTTATTTTTTTGCAGGGAGTGTAAGACATCTTTTTGCAGGGAGACATATGGGTAATTAGGTTTGGTGGAGGGAATTAAGTAAAATGGGGATAACTCCTCAAATGCTTGAGGATCTATACACCTGTTAGTCACACGAAGGAAAATGTATGAATACAAACTTTTCCTGTAATTTCTCCTCTGTGCTGCTAATAAGGAACCAGGAGATGAACTAGAGAGAACAATCTGAGAGGGACTTAAGTCTGGAAATAGGCATGGAGGGGGGAAGACCTAGACTCAGGAGAGGAGACCTGGTCTTGTGGTAGCAAGCATGACTTGTCCCCTTAGCTAAGCAGGGTCTGCCCTGGTTGCATATGAATGGGAGACTAGAAGTGTGAGCACTGTAAGGTATTCCCCTCAGGGGATGGAGCTGCTCTGGGAAGAGCAAAAGGTTTCAAGTTCCCTCCCTGGCAGCATCTCCAAGATAGGGCTGAGAGAGATTCCTGCCTGCAACCTTGGAGGAGCCGCTGTCAGTCTGTGAAGACAGTACTGAGCCAGATAGACCAATGGTCTGACTATATATATGGCATCTTCCAATGTTCCTATGTTCCCTTCCCTTTGTACTATGATTGTCATCTAAATTGTTTGACCCCACCACCACATGGCTGCTTTTTGTAAAGGAAGGATGGAAGTCCCACATCAGATCAAGTTGGACCCTAAGATTAGTGGCTGCAAAGCCTTTTGTTAATAAATAAACTCGTGGCCCTTTGTTTATCCACCATCTCATGTCTCATTTCTTTCTCCCTGTGTCTGCGTGCAAGACAGTTTCAGATGCTGCTCATTCTTCACCAGATCCTCACCGTCAAGTCTTGAACGGCTGGTGCAGCTGGCTTTCCTTTCACCCTGCCCCCCGCTTGGCAAGAACTCAGTTTTTCTCTTCCGCGGAACAAACAAACTGAGGCAGTCAAGGAAAAGACCCAGTGGAGTGTCAAATGCAAACTGAAAATGCTACAATGCTAGCTTTAAATTTACATGGGGCTAGCTTTGCCCAAACAAGATCAAAAATCATCATTTATTTATATTGTTATTTTTTCCTGATTTAACCTTTATTTTACAAGGAAGCCTTCTGAAATATTAATTGCCTCCCCCACCAGCCCCTCTCCTCCTCACAGGAACCCAATCAAGAGAGGCAGCACAAGAATATCTGCAGAAAATATTCCAGGGTGGGGGTGGAGGAAAAATCCTTGCTGTGGTTGCCAAGAAATTATTTGTAGTCAAAACAAATACCATACAGAATATCCTTTATCCAGTTTATGCCTGATGGTAACACCATTTAAACGATATAATCACAGAAATATTCAGAGGGGCAGTTCAGACAACAAATGGAACCACGGGGTCCGCGCACCCCTCCCCCCACTCTCTGGTCCGAGTTCAGACCTACTGCAGTCAGCAAGACTACAGACAGGTAGGGGAACTGACTGTGAGGGCTTCCTTATCTCCTGAAGGACAGCCCATGCAGCCAATAGGAGCTGGAATAAGGGACGAGCTTCCTCCCTCAACTCCGGTTTGAGTCAAGGCAAACTTCAATCCTGCGATCAAACGTAACAGAGGCACTGCCGAAATGCAGTTATTGGTGACCTAATTCAATATAAGCCAATGATTGCAGTAGGGGAGGGAAATTGCAGGTCCATTTTTGTTTTTGGAACTCCAATTCCCCACTCAAACATTCAGGTTTGGGATCCAGAGGTGAAGAGACCTCCGGTTTCCCGTTACGTCTGAACAGGCCCAGAGTGTCCTTCTCCACTGCATTGTATGCAGCCTCATTGCCACCACTGCTACCACAACCACAACCTAGGATCAGTTTTGTTAAGTGGTCCAGCTTTGCCTGGTCTGTACCACTTCAGGGTGTAGACTGGGGAGATTGCGTGTTTGAATCTTACTCTGTTTAGAAAACTAACAAACCTCTGTGGACATAGGAAAATAAAAACAGAAGGCTACACCATGGCTTTCTCTGTGACATGCTAGTTTTATTTGGGCAAGGAGTGCTTCCTTTAAAATGGGCAAGTGATCCTGCTCATGTACCCTTATGAGTTGTTTATCGCTCAATTCTGCTGAATAGGAAAGACCAGGCAGACTTAAAGCTTCAAGGAACTCCTTTATTTTGCCAGAACCTTGGGAACTACCAACATGATGAACTAGTGTTTTGGGGGGGTTGAATGTCAAAACCACTGAATTCCAAAAGTATTTTGCTGCAGGACAAAAGAGAACAACAGAGTCGGGGAATAACCTAGACAGAAATTTATAGGAGAAAGTAAAAGCAACCCTGAGCACCCCCAAAAGAAAGATTAAAATTGGTGCCACCCTGCAGGGTTTAGACAAATTCATGGGTGACAAGACTATCAATGGCTACTAGTCTGGTGGCTGTAGGCCACCTGGCCCATCTCCAGCCTCAGGGCCAAGATGCCTCTGAGTACCAGTTGCAGGGGAGCAGCAGCAAGAGAGAGGGCACAACCTCACCTCTTGCCTGTGGGCTTCCCAGAGACATCTGGTGGGCTACTGTATGAAACACATGCTGGACTAGATGGGCCTTGGGCCTGATCCATCAGGGCTGTTCTTATGTGCCCATTCAGCCAAGTAATCATAGGCTGCCCTTTATACAATATACCAGGGCTTCATAACTTCATTCCTACACCTGTTTACAGATTACCACTTTCATTGTCCCAGCAATAGTGATGAATGATGATGAGAGCCATAGTCCAACTTCTGCAGGAGGGCCAGAGAATTCGCTCGGGGTGGGGGTGAGGAGAGGAGCCTTTAAAAATGAATCAATGGGTGCTTATCAGCATTAGGGCAGCACCTGCTCCACCCACAATTTATGTTCAGTGGGGAAAACAGGGATGCCAGAAGAGAGCAAGACTCGGTATTATGCAAGAATATAACAATATACAAATCATACTGCTGACCGTTCTAAATTTTATATAATAGCTGGGATCTTTGTCTCTTACAAGAAAGAGCCATGCATGTCATTTACACAAGGCATAGTTAAAAGTAAAGAATTCACTGCCACCAGATGTGGTGATGGCCACCAGTCTAGATGGTTTTAAAAAGGGATTAGGCAAATGGCTGGATAGCTGCATATTACTATCAGGACTGGGAATGGGCGGCATGCCCCTGAACACCAGGTGCTAGGGAACACCAACAGCAGGGGGGCAGTTGCCCTCTTTCCCCCACTTGTGGGCTTCCCTGATATACCTGGGTGGCCACTGCATGAAGCATGGTGCTGGACTAGATAGAGCTTTGGCCTGATCCAGCAGGGCTTTTCTTATCTCCTTATGTGAATGTGTTTTGTTTTTTTTCCAATCCCTGAGACAGTTAGAGTAAACCAGAAGGACAAATAGTCCGGTCCCATTGTTTTGGGAATTTCCAGCATCTTCCATTTCAGGGACCCAATTTGTTTTAATAAATAAACACACACACACACACACACACACACACACACACACACGTGTGCGAGAGAGAGAGAGAGAGAGATCGATCTTACATTTATGTTGTCTTCACAGTTGTTCTGTTGGTAGTGGCAGCTATCTCTTGTCAGGTGGCATCTTGAATACCCATAAATGACTCAGAATGCAACATTGTATTGGGCCTTATGGGTAAAAAATGCTTACCACCATGAAAAAGAGGGATAGCTTCACTTTTTCTCCATATGACTAAATCAGTCATGGAAGGAACATCTGACTCAACATGCCCACAGTTATGGGCAGCAACATATTTTCAGGTCTGTGATTGAAGAAACTGAACTCATGTAACATCTGCATTACATGATCTGCCAATTCAAACACGGTCCACTCCACCATAGATTGTGGTCTGCCAACTCCTTGGAAAAAACCACACACCGTTTTCACAGTTCCAAGGCCCTAGACGGCCACCACATGCGGCTGATGTGCTGCCTTTGGCTTGTTGAGACACAAGATGTGCAGGCCTGCCTTATTTCAGGAGAACTCCTCACTTGGTTCATGGCTCACAGAGAATGATCCTGACTCTGAGCAGGGAAGATGAAATTGGTTATGATTTTCCATCTGCCTACACAGAACTGATTGACTTGTAGGGGTGTGCAATTCGGGATTTCGGGTGATTCGGCTCGGACCCGAACCGAATCACCCCTGTTCTGTTTTGTGCCTGAATCTGGGTCACCCGAATCACCCTTGATTCGGTTCGGATTCAGATTTAATCCGAATCTGAATCGATTCGGGGGGTAAAAAGGGGCCCAGGGGCAAAATTTTGGGGTGGGGTGGTAGTGCCCAATGGGTAGAGTCTACCACCCCAATTTCGGGGGGATTGGGCAAAATCCTGATTTTTGGTGAATTTTTAAAGTTTTAGTGACTTTGGGGCAGTTCGGGGGCATAGCATGGGATCTGGGCAAAAGGAGTGGGGTGGGGTGGTAGTGCCTAATGGGTGCAGGCTACCACACCAATTTCAGGGGGATTGGGCCAAGGGCTGATTTTTGGTAAATTTCTGAAAATTTCATGTCTTTGGGGCAGATTGGGGCATATTGGGGCAGAAAGTGGGGCCTGGGGCAGAATAGTGGGGTGGGGTGGTAGTGCCTCATGGGTTCAGGCTACCACCCCAATTTCAGGGGGTTTGGACAAAGGGCTGATTTTTTGAGAATTTTTGAAGTTTTAGTGACTTTGGGGCAGTTTGGGGGCAGAAAGTGGATCTGCCCCAAAATAGTGGGGGTGGGGTGGTAGTGCCTCATGGGTGGAGGCTACCACCCCCATTTCAGGGGGATTGGGCAGAGGGCTGATTTTTTGAGAATTTTTGAAGTTTGGGTGTCTTTGGGGCAGATTGGGGGCAGAAAGTGGATCTGCCCCAAAGGAGTGGGGTGGGCTGGTAGATAGTGCCTAATGGGTGGAGGCTACCACCCATCCCCAATTTAAGAGTGATTGGGCAGAGGGGTGAATTATGGTGAATTTATTTGTATGAGGTTTGTCTTCATAAGGTGAAGTGTGCTAAATTGATTACTTCCTCATATTATTCATAGTAAAGGAAAGTGTGAAAAAGTGAAAGTGGGGTCATGAGAGTTGTTTAATTGAAAAAAATCTCATTTGCTATGATAGAATGAGAATTCACACCTCAGAAAAAACTTCTGAGGTGTGAATTCTCATTCTATCATAGCAAATGAGATATTTTTCAATTAAACAACTCTCATGACCCCACTTTCACTTTTTCACACTTACTATGAATATGAGGAAGTAATCAATTTAGCACACTTCACCTTATGAAGACAAACCTCATAAAAATAAATTCACCAGAATTCCCCCCTCTGCCCAATCACTCTTAAATTGGGGATGGGTGGTAGCCTCCACCCATTAGGCACTATCTACCACCCCACCCCACTCCTTTTGCCCAGATCCCATGCTATGCCCCCGAACTGCCCCAAAGTCACTAAAACTTTAAAAATTCACCAAAAATCAACCGTGAACCGAATCACCCGAATTTTTCGTGCCCGAAATTCGGGTGATTCGGCTCGTGCCCGAAAAATATCGGGGGACATCGGGGTGATTCGGTTCGGCCCCGAATCACCCGAAATTGTTCATTTCGGGCACAGATCGTTCTGTGCCCGAAATTTTTTGCACATCCCTATTGACTTGTGCTGCGTCTGCATTTGTAACAGTGTTTAAATATTTTAACAGTTCCGTGGCACACGGGATGTACATAACTGGGACCTAATAAAACTTTCAAAATATGCTCACCAAATTCTACTGGTGGAAATAGACACAAATATAATGGTGTCTATGATGCACCATTATAATGCGTATTATAATGGTGTATAATAGACCTTTGGTGGAATGGTCTATTATACACCATAGACCATTACTATGGTGGAAAAGACACAAATGTGTTTTGATTTATGGTTATAACTCCTCCTCCTCCTCCTCCTCCTCCTCCTCCTCCTCCTCCTCCTCCTCCTCCTCCTCCTCCTCCTCTTCCATCTCCTTCTTCTTCATCGTTGTGATTTTCTTTTCATGCTTCAAAATTAATTTAGCAGTAAGGCTTTTTTTTTTTTAAGAAGATGAAGAAAAAGATGAGTGAAATAAAAAACTTTGACTAGGACCTGGATTCAAATCCCAACCAGCCATGAATCTAACAGGAACTTGGGCAGTTCACTATGGATTAAACTAGTCATTATGAGGGAAACCCAGGCTTCTTAGCTTGCATCACCTTTCTGTCTCAAATGATGGTGTAACTAATACTTAAAGGGAAGAATCCATGGGTGGAAAAAATGTCTTTTTTATTCTTTACCCGTCCTCTGAATCTCCTCTGAAAATTTCTTCCAGGTAATTCATAGTTGATTCTACCCCCTAGCTGAGCTCCAAAAGTACAAATAAGGCCAGCTGGGGGAGAAATTACAGAGGAACTGCAGGGGACAATTAGGCAGCACAAGTGGAGTTCAGCACCTTTCACTCCAGGATGGATTGATTTAAATCAAGGCAATTTTAATCATGATTTAAACCACCCAGAAAGGCTATGGTGGCTATAGGCCACCTCTAGCCTGAGAGGCAAGATGCCTCTAAATACCAGGTTGCAGGGAAGCAACAGGAGGAGAGAGGGCATGCCCTCACCTCTTGCTTGTGGGCTTCTCTGGAGCATCTGGTGGGCCACTGTGTAAAACAGGATGCTGGACTGGATTGGCCTTGGGCCTGATCCAGCAGGGCTGTTCTTATGTTCTTCCTCTGAATTTAAGTTATTCACTTAAATCAAGTTCCCGACTGAGACTTCTTCACATATTTCTTAAACAATAGTGCAAATCTGATCAGAAAAACATGTTGATTTGCAACTCAATAGAGCATTTACAACACTGAGTGGAGTATACCTCATGAATTTTTTTTAGATAATTTGATTTTTTTTCTAATGTAGGAAATAGAACATAATATCTGATTTTAAAGGAATTGATATGTTTCCTATTGCCTCTCTCAATACATAGGAAGCTGCCATATACCAAGTCAGACCATTGGTCCATCTAGCTCAGTATTTTCTACACAGACTGGCAGCAGCTTCTCCACAGGAGTCTCTCTCAGGCAGGAGTCTCTCTCGGCCCTATCTGGAGATGGTGCAAAGGAAGGAACTTAGGACCTTCTACATCAGGCCTGCTCAACTTCGGCCCTCCTGCAGATGTTGGCCTACAATTCCCATAATTCCTGGCTATTGGCTGCTGTGGCTGAGAATTATGGGAGTTGTAGTCCAGAAACAGCTGGGGGGGGGCTACGTTCAGCAGGCCTGTTCTACATGCAAGTGCTCTTCCTTGCAGGGCACCTAAAGAAAATACATTACAGTGCTCACATGAAGTCTCCCATAGGGCTGTGCAGAACCGGTTCGAATCGAACTTCAGCTGGTTTGAACTTGAACTGGACTGGCCTCCACAAAAGGGATTCCTGTCCGAGTTTGAACTGATCTGGGCCCAGTTTTGACCGGTTTGACCGGTTCAGGATGCTTATAAAGGGGAATCCAATAAGGATTCCCCTTTACAATACAATGCAATACTTTACAGTAGAAGCTCAGGAGATCCCTAGCAGCTAAAATTGTGTTGGAAAGAGTGGCACGGGGTGGGCAGGAGGTCACTTTGGGCACGGAGGCTCCACGGTGGATCCACGGTGGCAGGGAGGTGGCAGTGGATGGTGGCGGCTCTGCTGGTCTTGCTCCCCCCACCATCGGTGCAGGCCGGTGGGGGCCCAGTTTGGGCCTCCATGCAAAAGAGTGACCTCCACATTAGAGTCGCCCTTTAGAGTGACCTCCACACATGTGAGGAGGCCATTTGCATCACCATGCAAATCCAGTAAACTCTGCCCCTCACTCTGGATTCAGCCACAGGGGTTTGATTCTTCTGGGCTTTCTTCCTTCGTGGAGAGGAAGCAGTTACTCTAAACAGATGCACCCTTCAAGGGCTTAGGTCTCTAGTTAAACCAGAATTCAGGAGAGAGCAAATCAACAAAGAACAGAATGAGAATGAGTGGAATCCTCTTGGATCCTGTTCTGAGCTCCTAGGAGGAATATAGTTAGTGGCACCCCAACTTTAATTGTATTCTAGGGGTACATTCCCCCCCAAGCATTTGAAGAGTTCCCCCCAGCATTTTACTGAACGCCCAAAACACATTATTCTTCCCCTAAAGTGCCTTTCCTCCACTCAAAAAAAATAAAATAAATAAAATTAAGGAGTTGCTCCTCAAGCTTCCCCCTGGATGCATCCCCCAGTTGCATCTCACCATTTGGGACGCAATCACAGGAAGACCACTGTATGAAACTCAGAGTTACAATGCTTCATCACCTTTCAGATGGGGGACTACTCCAAACTCCAGCCTAAGGTGAGCCTGACTAGGAGGGGTGTCAAGATCCTTACCAGCCCTTTTAAAAGATGTTTGATTTGCAGCCATGTTAGTAGAAGACAATGCTTATCTCCATACTATCAGAAGCTTGGCCATTTTATTTTATTTTATTTTATTTTATTGCAAAACAAGCTTCTGCTAAATGGAGTAATGAATGGCTGCCAAGTCAAGAGCAGGCCAGGCAATTTTTTTCCTGGTCAGCTGGCAACCCTCCTGCTTTCTAGCCTTGCTATGCTGCCTGGATCACAGCAGTCACATGCTGTGTTACTATTTCTTTTCCACTGCACAGAGCAAAACCAACGTTCATAACAGGATTGAGCTGGCGGATGTGATGGGACTGTCTACAACGATCAAATTCAGCTGGCCCAAGATGCCTGAGAGATGGAGTGTCATGGCATCAGGCTGTTGAAAGAGAGTCTCTGACGAGAACTTCGTGGAACAGTGATAAAACAGAAACAAACACAGTGGCTCGCCAACCAGAAACTATCTCCAGAGCCTCTGGTGTGTCTCTGGAGGATGTGGAAGAGTTTGTGGGTCAGTAAACATTCTTAGTAGTTGACTTCGCCTACAGCTCTACTGCTGTTGTCAGGTGTGTGAGCACAACTCAACAGGCTTTGATGTGCTCCAGTCAGTCAGACAATATCTCCCCCTCGATTCTCCCTCAGCCCCCTTCAGCTCCCTGCTGACTGATTTCTTTATAAAGAAAAAGAGCCCTTTTCTTTTTGGATGGAGTGGTATAAGACCTTCCCAACAGAGGCTTTGTTTTCTGATATAGCTGGTCTCACATTTTCTCAATTGTCCTGTGAGCTTGTTTATACCAGCAACATGGTCATAATTCATTTATGATAGATGCTTTCTGGAGTGAGGAGAAAGAGGCAGGGGGAGGCAGGGGGAGTTCTTGTATATTAAAGAACTTCTGAGAGGAGTGTCTGGGTCCGGGGAACATTGCTCAGTGGTGGAGCATCTGCTTGGCATGCAGAAGGACCCAGGTTCAACCCTGGCAGCATCTCAAGATAGGGCTAAGAAAGACTCCTGCCTGAATCCTTGGAGAAGCTGATTCCCCTCCGTGGAGACAATACTGAGCTAGATGGAGCAAAGGTCTGACTCAGTATAAGGCAGCTTCCTATCTTTCTAAGGCTGCCTTCAGACATAATGCCAAACCGGAGGCAACCTTGCCAGAGGTTCAAGATTGTGGTTGTCAGAATGAACCTGTGGTGTCGTCACCAAACTGAGGGACAATTTTCGACCCCAAATCTGAGTTTGAGTTTCACCACCAAAATTTCAGCTTTTAAGGTGGCATCATGTCCAGATTCTGCCATTGGCACCTTCAGTTTGTGCAAACTACACAAAGGTAAGGGTACCAAGCTTTTCCCTTTCTCAATTTAAAAATGAAAAAGAAACACCAAAGGAAGGAGCATGGTGAAGCTCTTCAGGGAGGGTGTTCCAAAGCCGAGGGGCCACCATCAAAAAGGCCCTGTCTCTAGTTACCACCAACCAGATCCCTGTTAGTGACAGGGCCATGAGCAGGGCCTGAGATGCTGAGCGGAGGGCCCTGGCAGGTTCATATGGGCAAATGCAGCCCAAAAGCTACCCCAGTGCCAAGCCGTGTAGAGCTTTAAAGACCAGTGCCTTGAATCTAGCCCGGAAGTGGACCCGTAACCAATCAAACTGCTGCAGGATGGGTGTGACATTCATGAAGCAAATTGCACCCACGAGCATCCTTGAAGCATCATTCTGGACCACTTGAGGCTTTTGAACCATCTTCAAGGGCAGCCCTACGTAGCGTGCTTTGCAGTAGTCCAATCTGGATGTTACCAAAGCATGAGTGACTGAAGTCAGGTCCGACTTCTCCAAGTAGGTTCACAGCTGGCATGCCAGCCATAGCTGAGTGCCTGATCCCAGTCATGCAAATGGCCAGTGTGCACGTGTGGCAGCCTTCAAAATGGCCACCGTGAGCAGAAAGAGGTCAGAGAAAGTCCTCAAATGGCCCAAAACAGCCCTAAAAAGACTGGGGGGAGGCTGGGGGGAGCAGGAACCATTGGAGCACACACACACCCCTTGGAGGCCACTGGACCTTTTTTGTTGTAGAATCCCCCAGCTGGCCTGGGGGGTCCGGCTCAAACAAAACCGAGCTAAACCAAACTGAACCAGGCCTGGATCGGCCTGAGGGTGAGCCCTTTATGTGTGAACCTCGAGCCAGTTCTCACATTCCTAGGATGAATATCTGCATGCAATTTACAGTTTAAAATTGAAACTGTGGATTTGCCAACCTCCAGTTTCATGTTACGTCTGAACCTGGCCACTGTATTGTCCTTGTCTGGTCCCTAAGGATTGCATCATCCAAAATCAGGCATGGAGGGCAAGGTTTGCTGTCACTGTAACAGTATCCCCTAGTGCAGCTCTTTCTTTTCCTTATAAGGATGCCCCTTAAATTCTCCTCATTTGAATTGTTGCCCAGATTGTGGAGTTCAATAAGTTAATCTTATTGCTTAGTTTTGTTTTCAAAATGGCACCCATGCATTAGGAATCATCTGAAAAGCAAACCCTCTGAAGAAAAGTTGAAGGAACGAGGTATTTTTTACTTTGGGGGAAGGAAAGATTAAGGGGAGTTATGACACCCCCCTTCAAATTTTCAAAGGTCATTGTGACTGGAGGTGATTGCAGTTTTGATTCCACATCTGAGGACCCCACATTTGAGAACTCTTGAACTATGGATAAAGGGTTGACAGGAAGATAGATATTTTATTTTATTTTATTTTATTATTTATTTATTTGATTTGATTTGTATACCGCCCTTTCAAAATGGCTCAGGGCGGTTTACAATTAAAACAAACCACTAAAAACAGTAAAGAGCTAAAAAATTAAAAAGCAACATAACAATTAACAATTTAAAAACATTTTAAAACAACAATTAAACAATTACAGTGATTAAAAACCCCAAAATCGGGTTTTGAATTTTAAAATAAACCAGATATTAACACCCACCCCCCCAATTTAGGAAGCTGAGAAAGCTTGGGTGAAAAGATGGGTTTTCAGGTGTTTTTTTTGAAAATTTCCAGAGATGGGGAGGCTCATTTCCAAGCAGGGAGCACATTCCACAATCTCTGGGCAACGACCGAGAAGGCCCGTCTCTGTGTAGCCACAATACGGGTTGGCGGTAACTGGAGACGGATCTCCTCAGATGACCTCAACGGGCGGTGGGGCTCATAATGAAGAAGATGCTCTCTTAGATACCAGGGCCTAAGCCGTTTAGGGCTTTATAAGTTACAACTAGCACTTTGTATTTTGTCTGGGAACCTATTGGCAGCCGGTGTAACTCCATCAGTAAAGGAGTAACATGGTCTCTCCGAGATGATCCAGAGACCAACCTGGCTGCCGCATTCTGAACCAACTGAAGTTTCCGGACTACGTACAAAGGGAGCCTCACGTAGAGCGCATTACAAAAGTCAAGTCTGGAGGTTACCTACAGATGTACCACAGTTATAGATATAGGTGAAGTTTGATACCTCTTGATTGGCTAGACATTTCATAACTCCTAGAATTGGGCCTCCTGCTTCACCTGCAGAATATAGCCAGATATGCTTGTCCTACTTCAGGCTCCAGCTTTTAGCTTCTTCACCTTTGCAGATGACTGAGAATACAGCTTTCAGGTGGAGATTCAGATACAGCTGCTCCCAGTCCAGCCTGATCCCAACAACCCAGGACTAACCTTCTCAGATGACAAATATAGGCGGATTGAATGCATGTTGCAGTGAGGAAGATATTAATGACCACAGGCCCACCCTGCCCTATATGCTTTGCTGGGTTACTGTGCACAGAGCCTATGTACATACGACATTATGCTCATACTGTAGGCTCTGCAGACACACAGCCAGAAACCTTACAAACGTCATGGTTACCACTCTCATGGACAAGCCTGCCTGCATAGATTTAACATGCATATGGTTTATAAACCCAGCAGACTGAATTTGCATAGGTTGGGGATGCAGCTTGCCACTGTGATCCCTCTCCCCCAGACATGGGTTCAATCAATTATCCTTTATTTGTTGTCTGAAAAAGGGCAATCGTCATCTAAAATGTCTTAGGTCAGGTGGTCTGCGGCTGAAGCAGAATGCTGTGATGCTGCTGAATGCCTTCTTGTAATTCTCCAAGAGTTTCTATTCCATTAAAGCCTCCCTACTACTTATGACTGACAATATTTATGGGAAGTGAAAAGTCTGGTGTTCAGCAATTTCCTAGGTCAACCAGGAGCAAATGGAGAAAGCAAACCCATGAAATAAGAAAGGGAAAAGGCCATCCTATGACTTAGAGGTGGCCGCCAAGACATTAGAGAGCCAATGCGCTGCTCAGGGATAAAATAGAGTTTTAATTAAATGGAACATGCACAATAGGAAGACAGTGGAGTCTGAATGCTGGAATTGCCCTCTTCCATTTTCACTAGCAAAGCACAATGCAGATTGTGAGTCTACTGAAGGCAGCGCTAATAGTGATATAAGTCTGCTTGAATGTTACAAAACAACTGAGCAACTCAAATTCCCACGAGTCCTTGTGGAATGACCAGCTTCAAATCACCTGAACTGTAAAAGGTTTTTGCGGGGTTTTTAAAGAAATAGCCTGCGCATTACAGAACCAAAGATTTGGAAAAGCGCCCAAACAATGACTACAGTGGTTCTTAATAGAACAAAGTTTAAGAACCACTGTAGTCATTGTTTGGGCTATTCTTCTTTTCATGTTATTTGTGCACCATAAAATTTTCTCTGTGATAACCATGCTGGAAGGAAGCCCTGATGCATTTTCTCACTTGGATTCATTATTCAGATGTTTGTGGGTGAACCGTGTGCACAGATGCCAGTTTCTTTGATGTTTTCACTGCAGCCTCTTAATTTCTGAAGAGGCAATCACAATTAAGTAAACAAAGAGAGGCATGAGGAGCACATAAAAACCAAGAACCACTACCAAGGAGCCAGGACAGGAGTCAAATATCAGGCGAGGCAAAAATCAACATAGGAAGCTGCCTTATATTGAGTCAGACCATTGGTCCATCTAGCTCGGTATTGTTTACACGGACGGCAGTGGCTTCTCCAAGGTTGCAGGCAGGAATCTCTCTCAGCCCTATCTTGGAGAAGCTAGGGATCGAATCTGGGACCTTCTGCATGCAAAGCAGATGATCAAAGCAATGTCCCCCATCTGTTGGGAGACTCATTCAAAAGTCCATCCAGAAAGCAGGGGGACAAATCACAGATCAAAGAGTTGTCCTTCAAAAAAGTACTCTCAGAAAGAGATCCATGCAACAGCTGAGGGACATTCCAGAATCAAAACACAATCCCTGTGCTCACCAGATTGCTCTCTCACAATAGTCTTGGTGAGTTTCCCACAATTCACACAAAGCCCACCTTCTGGTCCTGGACAACATCTTGTCACAATGCTCTATACCCTGGTCCAAAGAAGAGGGTGGTGGTGTGTTTTCGTTTTTGTTGTTGTTGTTGAGGGGGGTGCTCTCCTTCTTCTACCTCATCATACACTTGATCTACAAAGATGAACATGTGAACAGTCCCTGCATCAGCTGATCAGACCCAAACATCAAATGCTGCTATAGAGGCCAGACATTCTCATAGTTTTGCAAATATCAGAATGTTGGAAAAACTTTATTCTTCTCACTTCTTCACTTACTTCCCCCCGCCTTCCAAAGCACGGCTGTGTTTATCTAGAGTAACTCAGAAGGGGCTGAAGAGAACATTCAAATGAGTCTGCCTTGGCATCAGTATGTAGAGTATGATAGCACTGCTCAAATTTATAGAAATTTTAAAATCAATTAACATGTTAGGTTCTGAGGAGATATTGTAAACTGTCCAAAGTAATAAAATCAGCAATGCATGGCATTACTTTCCTCTATGAAGAGCTTGAATAAATAAGACATTTATAAAAAAAATTAGCAAGAGGGAGAGCCTAAAATGAATATCCCAAGAACCAGGAGGAGAAGAAAAAAGCAAAAGAGAAATTGAATTTTCCTTGCGAGTTTCTAAGAGAGTCTGTGGTTGCGGGTTTTATACATAATTTATAAGGGAAATTGGACAGTTCACTCAGGTATACAGCATATCAACTGGGAGAAAGATTAAGCAACCTGTCTTTCTTTTAATTGAAATCAAATATAGGCCTGGAAGAAAATGACTGGTACTCATGAACAAAGATGAGTTCATTGCATGTTTGCCATTTAGGCAGAACTTCGGTATACAAAGTAAACTTGAGAGCTTCATTTCTTGAGAAGACACAAAACGAAGGCCAGAGGCAAGATCCAAAGAAAGTTATGTGGTGTCTGGCCAACTTTTATTTTATTAGGTTAATAGTCCACAGTGGTTGTTGATGTTCCCTTAATGGGATCTAGTGGTTGGAAGAAATGTCTCCTTTGTTTTTGAATGAGGTAGAGCCTGGAGAAGGTGACCCTACCCCACCAGCCAAAGACAGGAAGTGTGTGTGTGTGTGTGTGTGTGTGTGTGTAGCAACATGGCTGGGTTTGTGTGTTGTTGTTGTTTTGTATTTTGGAACAGATTGAGGGGGTGCAGGACACCTTTGGATCTGCTACACTGATTAAAATAATCAGGCCCTTTCAAAATAACACTTGGCTCAGAGTTAGCACAGAAATTTTGAAAAAGGGAAGTTTGAAGCAAATTTCCCAAAGAAACAGAGAATTTTCAAGCCAGATGCATTTGGGGGGAACCAAACAAACATTTTTATAAGACACGTGAAATTTCTCAGAGGAGTTCCACACAGCCCTCGTTCAGCTCCATCACTACTTGAAAGTGTGTAGGCAATACATACTGAGGTCATTCACACAATGGAAAAATAGTTAGGACAGGTGTCCTACCCAGATTTGGGGGCTGTGTGTGCTCCCAATTTTCGGTAGTGTCTGAGCAAACAACTAGATAGGAGTAATTGTGAGGAATAAAGGTAGGAGGAAAAGCTGGGTAGGGGAGTGCTGTCTTACCCAGCTTTCATACCTAACATTTGACCAAGGTGGGAGGAAAAGCTGTCCTACCCAGCTTTCCCTTCTACCTAGATTCCACATAGTCACTTCTCCCTCTTCCTTCCCAATTGTTTGCTCCCACACAACCAAAAATTGAGAGCACGCACAACTCCCAAACCAGTGTAGGACAGGTTTGTCTTACCCAGTTTTTGGTTGTGTGAATGACCTCATTGGTTGACATCCAGAATAGTGCTGTGCTTGTGCAAAGATGTGTTAGGACAAGGTTGTGGCTATAAATCAGGAGCTTGGGTTCCAGATTAGTATTGCACTAGTACAATAGGGGGCACTTGTGCAACAAGGCATAGAAATAGATGTCCACATTCTGTTCTGCTATCTTTGTTGCATGAACACAGTGCTTGCACAAGCTGACCGAGAGCACAAATGATTGCACAACTATAAGCAGTCATGCAACTACACAACCTTCTTGCATGTGTGCAACTTTATTTGCTGCTCCAGCACAGCATTAGTTCAGATGTCAGTCACTGAAATCTCAAGAAGTTGTATCCTATCCAGTTAATTATTTTTGAAGTTAGTTTGTTTGGATTTTTCTCCCAAGGAGGATCTTCTAGAGCAGGCTTCCCCAACCTGTGGCCCTCCAGATGTTTCTGAACTACAATTCCCATCATCCCAGACACAATAAGTTGTAGCTGGGAGTGATGGGAATTGTAGTTCGGCAACAGCTGGAGGGCCGCAGGTTGTGGAAGCCTGCTGTACAGGATGTGGGGGAGGAGTCAGAAAGGAAAAAGAAGGGGAAGGAGAAGGAGAAAATAGAGTTGTTGCTGCATAAACCTTTAGTTAAATCCACATAAGGGCCACCTTCAGACATAATGTAACGTAGAACCGCAGGTCTACGTACACTCTCTCTGCTCTCCCATCCACAGTTGGACATTCAGGAGAGCTGCCTCTCTGCAGTCAGAGAGACTGCAGAGATGTGGAGGGGAACTGGCTGTTCAGGCTTCTTCTGGACAGAAGACAGCCCGCACAGTCAATCGGGCCAGAATAAGGGAGCGCTTCCTCCCTCAGATCCAGTTCCATGGGGCCAAAACTGTGGTGCCAGCATTCAGATGTAACACTGGTGTTGCAGAACCAGAATTAAGGGCAGCAAAACTCCACTCTGAACTGAAGGGACATCCCATTACCTGGACCACTGCAGAGATGATGGCTTTGGATGATCAGCCTTTTAGGATGGTGGACAATGCCGGCTTCCTCCGGCTGCTCCATTTGCTAGCACCAAAGTACAAGATCCCCTCACACACCACCTTCAGTAGGAGGGTGGTGCCCTCTCTACACCCTGCATGCAGGGAGGCCGTGTTGGCTCGGCTGCATGCAGCAGGCCCAGCATCACTGTGCTTATCACAGTGGGCTGCACTCTGCCTTCATGAAGTACATACGTTGTGTGGCACACACTTTGAATCGCTTGATGAATCGCATGATGCACTTGGATTTAAGGATGCAAAGTCCAAGCATAACAATGGAGTTTCCCCCACCAGAGGTCCTACTGCTTCCATGGCCACACTTGTGAACCAGTGCCACATGATCGTTGACCATTTGCACCGGAGTGAAAAGGCAAGGCAAATGCTCAAGGCAAGACAGCTTGAGCTACGCCTTCATGAACACCTGATCCCTCAGGATGTTCCTACCCAGTGGAACTCCACCTGGAGAAAGAGGGAGACATCCACAGCCTGACAAGGTGTAGTGGCTTGGATGTGTGCGACCTGTTCAGCGTGGACTGGAAGCTCCTGTCCAAGATTGTCTTGGTACTCAAGCCATTCTTTGTTGCCATGAACAGCTTGTGTAATCCAGCAACATGGCCTCTCTGGCAGCAGCACCAATGGAACAGCCATTGCCATCTCTGTGTTCCACCATCTGGAGGTTCACAGAGGGCTTTCTTGAAGTCTTGCTTGGGGGACGGGAGGAGCTGACCCAGCCCTGCAGATGTGCTGAGCAATCTGTTCTGCAGTACCTGCAGGAGCTGGTGGAAGGCCAGGAAATGGAGCTGTACCAGATTTAGGCAATGTGTTGCCATGTCTGGCTGGACTTGGTATCTGTTGCTGGATGGTGCCTTTCATGTTCCCCAACCAGCAACCAGAGCAAGAAGAGGTTGTTCTCCCTGGCCAGGGACATGGTAGCATCTCAGCATTCATGGCTGGACTCTGTGTTGGTTAAGCAGCTGGTATTCATAAATGACAATGTCCCACTGCTGGGCTATTCCAAGCTGGCCGTCGAGGGTGAGTGACTCATGGTCACCTCGCTATGCACTGCCTCCCACACCACTGGCAGCTCACCCTGGCCACAATGTGTTATGGTTTGGCCATTAGTGCTGCTGACATACGCAGACATGCATGCACACATCACACCATGAGGCCAGTGATGACGGTGGTTGGTCTGATGCCATGAGGTCCAGATTTGTACATATATAGATTTTTGAATGTTTACATAGGTGACTTGTCTTGGGGGGGGCAGTGGGGGTCAGGGACTGTAAAAATGTGGATTTGTAAAAATTTAGGTTTGTAAACATTTTGGGGTTTTTTTTTAAAGTAAATCCGCAAATGTGTAAAACTGTAAATATTTGAATATGTAGAATTAGCTGCTGTAAATGTGTAAAAGTATTTACAGACATGGGTGTGCAGGTGTGTGTGTGTGTGTGGGCATGTGCGTGCGTGCATGCATGCATGCATGCATGGAGGTTTTTGTTGTGTGTGGGCGTAATGGAGACTAGAGGTTTATTTCTTTTGTGCAGATAGTGTTTTGGAAGCTTTGGTTCATGGAGATAGATGGTGTGCAAATACTACAGCTGTATAGATGGATGTGTGTATATTCACACACCAATGCATACACAGCCAATGATCAGTGGTCTTGTGCCAAAACGTGTCTGGGGCTTGTGTGGCCTCCAGCAAAGATGTGTATACCTGCCAGTCTGAGGCGGATTTTCCTTGTAGGCACACCGTATGCATGGAGAGAGGGGAACAGAGTCAATCTCAAGGTGAATTGTGTTAATTTCTCATTCAGTGTGGTTTGTTTTTTCTTCACCATCTTTCTTTGCAGTTGGTGTGCCGGGTTGATTTTGCTGCCATTGCACCATAGTGTGTGTCTTGTTTTTGGCAGTAGTAGTGGATGTTTGTTTTGGTTTCCTTGGTTTTGCAGTTGTTCTGGCCTGGCAGGTCTGTCTCTGGGCTCATTTTTTTGTTTGCAGCTTGGTGTCTTTTTAGTTGAGTCACTGCCTGTAGGATTGTGACCTGCTAGGGGCACAAAAATGGGGTGGGTGGTTTGCACCCATGGGTGCCAACTACCATAGGAAACACATGACAACTCAAATCAGTTCTAAAAGGTTCTACATCAGGTATAATGGGGACATGAACCAGCCCATTATTCCCTATGAAGACCACCCAGGGGCACAAAATTGGGGTGGGTGTGCACCCACCATGGTGCCTACCACCCACCAAACCCCAAAGCAATTGGACACTCCTGCAATTTTTAATGAATTTCTCAAGATTTTACATTTTTTGCATTTCCCCTATAGAGAATACTGGGGATTTGAGGATGCCTCAATTGCCCCCATGGGGGGTGCCTGGGCACCAAAATGAGTTTTGGGGCAAGGCAGGTATGGCCACAACTCCCCGCGGGAGCCCCAAGCTGGTGGGGTTCATGTTTTTGTAATATATAAATATATTTTAAAAATTAGCCTGTTTCAATGCAATGAATAGGAATAGCTCCTCCATTCAGAAAAAGAACAGTGTGTGACCTTAATTGCTGTGAACTCTGAGTTCACAGAGTTAAGAACATAAGAACAGCCCTGCTGGATCAGGCCCAAGGCCCATCTAGTCTGGCATCCTATTTCACACAGTGGCCCACCAGATGCTGCTGGAAGCCACAGGCAGGAGTTAAGGGCATGCCCTCCCTCCTGATATTACTCTCCTGCAAGTGGTACTCAGAGGCATCCTCCCTTTGAGGCTGGAGTTGGCCCACAGCACTCCGACTGGTAGCCATTGATAGACCTTTCCTCCATGAAGTTATCCAAATACCTCTTAAAGCCATCCAGGTTGTTGGCTGTCACCAACAGCCTGTTGTTGGCTGGCAAAGAATTCCACAAGTTGATTATATATTGTGTGAAAAAGAATCTCCATTTGCTTGTCCTAAATTTCCCGGCAATCAATTTCATGGGATGACCCCTGGTTCTAGTGTTATGTGAGAGGGAGCAGAATTTCTGTCTCTCCACTTTCTGCATACCATGCATGATTTTATAGACATCTAACATGTCTCTCCTCAGTCATTTTTTTTCCTAAACTCAATAGCCCCAGGTGTTGTAGTCTTGCCTCATAAGAAAGGTGCTCTAGGCCCCTGATCATCTTGGTTGCCCTGTTCTGCACCTTTTCCAGTTCTATCATGACATTTCATAGATGTGGTGACCAGAATTGTATGCAGTACTCCAGGTGTGGCCGCACCATCGTTTTGTATAAGGGCATTATAGTATTAGCACTTTTATTTTCAGTCCCCTTCCTAATGATTCCTAGCATGGAATTGGCCCTTTTCACAGCTGCCACACATTGAGTCGACACTTTCAACAAGCTGTCCACAACGACAGCTCAGACCCCAAGTTGCCTCTCCTGGTCAGTCACCGACAGCTCAGATCCCAGTTCACAGCAATTAAGGTCACAGACTCTTCTATTTCTGAATGGAGGATGAATTCATATTCATTCCATTGAAATAGGCTAAAATTTATTTTTGAATAAAAACATGAACACCACCGGCTTGGGACTTCAGGGGAGAGTTTAGGCACAATGTGAGCCGGGTCTCACGATCATTGAGACCCGGTTTTCGAAGCAGAGCGGGGAGAGTGGGCTAAGCCTGCTCTCCCTGCAGACGATCCTTCCGGGAGCCCTGGGCGGCTGGATCAGCCGCCCACACAATTGCCAACTCCATGATGGAGCCGGTGGGGGCTGGGTCATGGCCCCCGCAAGTTCCAGCATGCCCTGCGCAAGTGTGCAGGGCATGCTGGCGAGACCGCCGGAGCCAAGAGGCGGCATTTCGCCTCCCCTCTGGGGGTCTCCTTGTGAGTAGGCGCGGCACGAAGCCGCGCTGCACCTACTCACGATCTAGAAAACCAGTTTTACAGAGCGCTCGCTCCACAAACCTGGTTTTAGGGCAGGGGTTCTTGAGCAGGTCACCCGCTCTAGAACCACCAGGCTCGCAGCCGAGCCCAGTGATTCTTACAATTTGCAAAAATCGGGCTAGGCTCTCCTAGCCTGATTTTTTCAGATCGTGAGAATAGCCCCACTGTCTAGGCCCCAAACCCACTTTGATGCCCAGGGACCCTCCAGGGGGGCAGATGGGGCATCCTCAAATTCCTATGATTACCTATGGGAAAAACACAAAAATGCAAAACAAAACACAAAACAAAAACACACCCAACAACCCACCTTCAAAAAAATAGTTTAATATTGCAGGAGTGTCTGTTTGTTTGGGGGTTTGGTAGGTGGTAGGCAACCATGGGTACCTACCACCCACCCTGGTTTGGTTTCCCTAGGTGGTCTGGATAGGGAATAATGGGACAGTTTGTGACCCCATTATACCCTATGTGCAAACATTTAGAACCATTTTTAGTTGCTTTTGAATTTGAACTGAACCAAGGAGGTTTCAAGCAAAGCCAAAAACAAACCTACCCACAAAAGATGCCAAGCCGGTTTTGTGCACACTCCTACTAGGAGCTGGGAAGAAGGAGAAGTCCCATTATCATAAGCCAGTCAGCCAGTGCATGTAATGGCTGGTCTGGCTGCCAAACTTCTTCCTGGGGAATCAGATGTAGCCCTGATCTTGAGTAGGGCTCATAGATGAAAAGACTTGATCTGCTAGGTGTGTTTGGGCTTTAGCTCAGACTCATTGCTGTCTCTGCTCCCATGATCCTCAAAGTGATCAAAGAGGATCTGGTTTTGGATGCTATAACTATTATTATTTATTTACACAGTCAGACAGGTGTTATTGACTGGTTTGTTTTATCCAGACATCGAGTCCTTCCCAAGGACAGGAGATGGCTGAATTTTATTGTCAGTGTTGTTGCTGCTGTTATAGATATCGTCGCAGAATATAGGCTGTTCCCAGTAAAGCTGCTTTTTGTAATCGGCGGATGGTGATTTCTGTGGCCCCTATGGTGTTGAGGTGCTCTTCAAGGTCTTTTAGAACTGCACCCAGGGCGCCAATTACCACTGGGATTAATTGGGTCTTTTTCTGCCACAGCCTTTCAATTTCAATTTGTAGATCTTTGCATTTTGTGATTTTCTCTATTTCTTTTTCTTCTATTCTGCTATCCCCTGGTATTGCTATGTCGATTATTTTAACTTGTTTTTCTTTCTTCTCGACTACAGTTATATCTGGTGTATTGTGTGGCAGATGTTTGTCTGTTTGTAGTCGGAAGTCCCATAATATTTTTGCATCTTCATTTTCTTCAACTTCTTCAATTGTATGGTCCCACCAATTTTTGGCTACAGGTAGCTTGTATTTTTTGCAGATGTTCCAGTGTATCATCCCTGCTACCTTGTCATGCATTTGTTTGTAGTCAGTCTGTGCGATCTTTTGACAACAGCTGATTAGGTGGTCCACGGTTTCATCTGCTTCTTTACAAAGGCGGCACTTGCTGCTTGTTGTGGATTTTTCTACTTTTGCTCTTATTGCATTTGTTCTTAGTGCCTATTCTTGTGCAGCCAGTATTAAACCCTCTGTTTCTTTCTTCAGGTTGCCATTCTTAAGCCATTGCCAGGTCTTGGTGATGTCTGATTTTCCACTTATATTGTGTAAATATTGACCATGCAGGGGCTTAGTCCTCCATTTTTCTGCTCGGTTCTTGACTTGTTCTTTCTTGTAGGCCTGTCTTGTTTCATTGGTGTTGAATAGTTTTGCGTTATTGACCATTTGAAGTGCATCTTCTTCACTGTCCCTTATATATTCTTCAAGGCCTCTTTTCTCCTCCTCTACTTTTTGATGGACTTGCAGCATTCCTCTTCCACCTGAGCTGCGAGGGAGGTATAGTCTATCTACATCACAGCGGCGGTGCAGAGCATGATTGATGATCATGATTTTCCTGGTGTTACGATCTAGCGTCTCTAGCTCTGCCTGGGTCCAGTCTATTATTCCTGCAGTGGATCTGATAACAGGTATAGCTCAGGTGTTTATGGCATGTATGGTGTTCCCACCATTGAGTTTGGACTTGAGGATTTTTCTAACTCTCCTGATGTATTCACTTCCAATTTTTCTTTTAACTTCAGTGTGTGCAATGTTATCAGCCTGGAGAATGCCCAAGTATTTCTAATGTTCTTTCTCTTCCAGGTTCTTGATTTGCTTCCATTGGGCAGTTCTATTCCTTCTGTTTTTGTTATTTCCCCTCTGTTCATTATTAATGCAGCACACTTGTCTAGTCCAAACTCCATTGCTATATCGCTACTGAATATACAGACAGTGTTTAGCAGTGATTCAATTTCTAACTGGGACTTTCCAAACAACTGCAGATTGTCCATGTACAGCAGGTGGTTGATTTGACTTGATGTTTTAGATGTTTGTTATCCAAGGCCTGTTTTGTTTAGTATTTATGAAAGTGGGGTCATAACAATTACAAACAACAGAGGGGATACTGAGTCCCCTTAGAAAATGCCTCTTCTAATGCTGGCCTGTCCAAGTGTCTCGCCATTGATTGTTAACTGTGTAATCCACATGCTCATTGCTTTTTTAAAAAATATCTGAATGTTTTTGCTGACACCAGTTGTTTCTAAACATTTTAGTATCCATGTGTGAGGCAATGAATCGAAGGCTTTCTTGTAGTCAATCCATGCAACACTTAGATTAGTTTTTCTTCTCTTGCCATTTTCTAAAATCATTTTGTCAATCAGCAGCTGGTCTTTTGTGCCTCTGGTGTTTGGGCAATTTCCTTTCTGTTCAACTGGAAGCTGTTTGTTAATTAATAAGTGTTGCATCACTTCATCTGCTATTATTCCAGTTAATAATTTGAACATGGTTGGAAGGCAGGTTATTGGTCTATAATTATGTGGAACTGCACCTTTTGCTGGGTCTTTCATGATGAGATGAGTTTTCCCAGTTGTTAGCCATTGTTCAATATCACCTCCATGCAAAATGTGATTGAACTGTTTTGATAGTTGTTTATGAAGGCTTGTTAGGTGTTTAAGCCAAAAGCCATGCAGTTCATC
Source organism: Hemicordylus capensis (assembly GCF_027244095.1). Taxonomy (NCBI): domain Eukaryota; kingdom Metazoa; phylum Chordata; class Lepidosauria; order Squamata; family Cordylidae; genus Hemicordylus; species Hemicordylus capensis. The sequence continues at coordinate 8,761,094 of NC_069658.1, forward strand.
GTTGCCTGGAGCAGTCCAATTTTTAATTTTCTTTGCTCTTTCACTTATTAATTCTGGTGTTATTATTAGATCTTGCATTTGTTGGTTACATTTGTTGACCTCTTTCATACAGCCTGCTTTTTTATTATAATCTATTGGATTATCCCATAATTTCCACCAGAATTGCACTGTTTCTTCTTTATTTGGTGTTTCTATGTTCCTTGCAGTTTCTCCTTCTATGCTTTGGTAGAAACGTCTCTTATTTGACTGGAATTGGAGATTCTGCCTGTGTTGTGTAGTTCTGGCTTCATATCTGCTAATCTTCTTTGACACTGCTGTTATCTGCTGCTTTATTATTTCCAGGACTTCTCTAATTTTTCTTGACTCTAGGTGGTATTTTTGGATCAGATACTGTTTGGTGTTTTCATTCTTCAGCTTCTTGTCTTTCATATCTTTCAATTTACTAGCATCTGATCTAAGCCTGGAGATTTTATTTTCTAATCTAATCTTCCTTTTAGGTGATGTACTGCTTTCTTTTTTGACAGGTCCACTGATCTTATATCCGAGCTCTTGTGTTGTTATTGTTGCTGCACTGTACATTAGTTGGTTTGTGTCTTGCAAATTATTGGTTGTTATTTCTGCAAGTGCAGCACTGACATCTTTTAATACCTGAGCAGGTTGTTTTTTGGCAACTGTTTTTAGAGCTGGAAGTCGAACCCTGGTGGTTGTTTGGTTCATGTGCTCAGTTATTTTTTGCTTTAGTTCTTGTTGCTGTTCTGTTAAACGGCATTTGGGTTTTTGAGGTGAAGGCAAAGGAGAGGTTGCCTGGTTTTGATTTTGAAACAGTTCAGCAACAGTGGCATCCTCTCTTTCCAACACCTCCTCCACCTGCACCTGAGCAACTTCTTCAGTTGGTGGTAATTCTTCTTCCATGTCTTGAGCTTGTGTTGCTCTTTGCAGTTCTTCCAGCTCAACTCCTGTGAATACTTTATTTCTTATTATGAATCTTCTCTGGTCTGCTAGCCTTTGTTCTGTTATTTCTGTGTCTGGATGCTTCTCTTTCCAAATTTGGTACATTCTTTTTAAATAACCTCTTCTAGTTGGACTAGACTTGTAATAGCAGATCATTATTTCCTTGTTGGCATTTTTCATATATTTTTTTGGTTAAGCAACGTTTCTTCCAGTAACTTTGCTGTCTCCAGCCCTGGTTGCTCAACTGAAGATCCTGAGTCCTGTTGCCCACTTGCCACCAGATGTCCAGGGACTCCAACACCTGGCGCGGTCCTTGTTGACCCGGGCGACGACCGATCCGGTATAGATTTATTAAAGTTACGTCTCACCATATTGTTGATGGGGGAGGCACTCTTTGTCTGGCTCCTCTGGTGAGACCTGTCCAGTATGGTTGGACCTCTGGCATAGCTCTCACCTTCCTCAGAGCACACAAGCCCCACAACCATGCCAAGGTAGTGCCTCACTGGGGGCCAAGGTATTATTATTATTATTATTATTATTATTATTATTATTATTATTATTATTATTTCTATACCACCCTTCCAAAAATGTCTCAGGGCGGTTTACACAGAGAAATAATAAATAAATAAGATGGCTCCCTGTCCCCAAAGGGCTCACATTCTAAAATGAAACATAAGATAGACACCAGCAATAGTCACTGGAAGTACTGTGCTAGTCAGGATGTGAAGGCTCCCCCAAATCTGTAGGCTTCTATTTTCAGTAGTAGCCTCAGGGTACCATCAATGTCTGCAGACTCCCCAGGTACCTGTATTGGCACCATCCTCCAAGGAGTTCTTATTCAGTTCTGAGTATGGATAAGGTTGGTCCTGACAAGAAGGGAGGGATAGGACAATGAAACCCCTGATATGCTCCAGATGAATCCAAACGCCCACCCTCACCCCTTTTCAACAAAAACCACTAGTCCTGAAATAGGGATGCTTATGGGGGGTTGATTCTGCTGAATTCTGACCTAGGTGTTGTGGTTCTGCAGTATTGTACTGGATATGTTTACCAAGCAAAATTTAGAATTATTCCAGAAGGTTTTTTCCCCCTGGAATTGCATGCAAACGGTGTGTGTGTGTGTGTGTGTGTGTGTGTGTGTGTGTGTGTGTGTGTGTGTTCCTGGTTCCATTTTCATCTTTCTGTAGTAAAAACATTGCAAACTTCCCAAGTCCTGCTGAAGTTCAACCATAGCAGAACAAAACCATTGGGAAGCAACCGGATAGCTAACCATGACAAAATACCTTTGAAATCAATAAGACAACTTAGTCATGATTAACTTAAGACCCATTAACTTCAGTGGGACTTAATCATGACTAACTTAGTGTGAATGTTGCCCAGTGCCTCTCTTACACTGTTCTTTATACTCAGAAAGTGATCTTGGATACAAGCATTGTTGGGTTCATTTTAGCATTTCCAAAGAGCAGGCTTCGCCACAGCTTTACTGTGAGGCTTTACTGAGAGTTCGAATTTGCCCCAAAGACCAACACAAGAAGTGGGGTTTTTTTTTAATACTGCAGACATAAATCGGGCTATGCTCTAATGTTCAGTGAAAAACCCAATTCATGTCTGAAGTGCTCCCCTATAGATCACGGGGTAAAAGGTAAAGTGTGCCGTCGAGTCGATGTCAGAGAGGAAAGCTAAAAAACACACACACACATCTGGAAATGCTCCTGATCTTGGTCTAACCCAAAGACCGGCACAAGTCGAGTGCTTGCCCTTTTAGTTAAATGCACATTTATGAGCTAGTTACATTTTGTTGCCAGAGTCAGTGTGAAGAGATAATATGGAAGGCAGAAAGCATGCAGAAAAGAGGGGCGCAAACAATTAAAAAGAGGAGGTGAGAAGGGAAAAAGTGTCACCACAGAAGCAGAAAGAAAGATAAGTTCGAAAGTTAAAATGGGAAAATAAATCAGGATGGACAGAAAAGTAATTTTAGTCTGTTCGGGGAGTCAAGGCGAAGTGGAGCTGAGAGACAAGTGTATTTAAGGAGAACCTCAGAAAGTAGCTAGATTATGTGGAGAGAGGTCTGAGAGGAGAAAATTGTCGGGAGACTTGTGGCTTTGTTGTTTTAAGATAAGGTTTTGTATTTTAGCTTTCTTGGGGTCTGAGTGACCAGCTAAGGTGAAAGCATTTTGGATGAGAATGAGAAATGGAGGAAGAGGCAGATATATATAGGAGAGGTGGCAGTCTTGCTTGCTTATTTTCCAGTACTGAAGAGCAGACTCAATTTCTGCAACCTTCTATGGAAGCAAAAAGCAGAAAGTTTGCTGTATGCGTCTTTCCTCCAAACTCTGCTCATGCCTGTTAATAAGGTGTGAATTTTGTTGTGAAAATATGTGTCATTGGTCCATCTGGCACAGTATTGTCTGAACTAACCAATATTAGCAGCTTTCCTGGGTCTCAGTCAAAGATAATTCACAGCCCTACCTGGAATTCTCAGGATTTGAACCCAGGCCCTTGCACCAATGAAGACACAAATCTGAAAATGTAGGAAATGTCCACAGTGCTATTCAATTAACAGCCAGATCAAACACCAACAAAGGGTGTGGCTCACCACTCACCTGCAGTGTGGGCACTGACAACTCTGCACCTGAGGTGTGAGTCCCTCCATTTATCATATAGGGCCAATTGCTGCACCTCATAGCCAATTCCATAGACAAGGGGTCAGGCATCTGTGGGCAGCAGCAGTGCTCAAGCAGTGCAACCTTTGGTGAAGCACCTGCAGAGAATGCTCCCTGCCTGAACTTAAAAACTTCTAGGGCCCAAGGATTCCTCCTCAAGCCTAATGCATGCCTTAGCATGCTCACCAATCTGAGATCCTAATCTCCTAATTTCCACAATCCTGCAGTGTACATGCAGTTGTGAGCAGAAAAGAATTCTAGATCTCTACATAGAACAGTGTTGGGTAGGCAAAAACGACTCCCATCACCTGCTATTTCAATGGAGGCCAAAAAAATCCTACTCAGACCTCAAAGAGGTGACTAGCTGAAATGTGCAAACAGGGCTAGGTTGTACAACATAACGTGGGAACAACATGTGAATAGGACTGTTGACTGCTGAGAAAATAGGCTGAATGGATCCCCACTGGATTTGGCCTGTGGGAAAGTAGCCTAGTGCTATCTTCAAGCAAAAGAAGGAAGTTATCCTTTGCAGTGATCTGTAGGTTGTAGCTGTTCATAATTCCTACAGATTGTTCGTATTTTGGAAATGAAACAGAATGACGTTGTCAGTTGTAAAAGTAGACTTATGTGTCTGAGCAAGTCAATGCTGCCTTCCATTTCCAAAATGAGTGTCTGAGAAGGAAGAGGTATTTGAAAGCAATATCAAGAGATATTTGGGGTTTCTTTTAAAATCATCAAATGAGGTTCAGTTGTTTTCTACAAATATAATGCATACACTAAGGCCATTCACATGTCCTTCTGTTGGGCTGTGGAGGGCAGGTGGAGGGAAGGTAGGAGAGCACCTACCTTCTCCCAGATGATCCAGTGGCAATTGCAGCAACACGGCTCACGTGCCCACACGACCTGTTGTGGGCCGCGCAGTGTTCTGGAGGCTGGGGAAATGCACCCTGGCCTCCGGTGAGCCCACAATGCACTGCGTAACGAGCATGGTGCTTTGAGGGATTCTGCCATGAGTTGGGCACTCTAGGCACTCGGCTCTGTGTCTGCTCTAGGGAGACAAAGCATTCACATGACCGGGGACCTAGGTCAAAGGGTATGCTTGTATGCTCAGGTAAAAGCCTGGGGTAAATTCTCGGGCTACCTTTGGAGTCAGCACTGGGATTGGCTTCGATCCTACTGGGTAGCAGCCCTACCCAGGTATGTCTGCCTGTACTTCTGGCCACTTCAGGCCGATGAGGGCAACGGGACTGCAGGGAGGAACGCTGCTGCCCTGAGGGGCTTTAAAATAATGGAGTGCCAGCAGGGGAAATGCGGTGGGAGGGGTGAGTGCACCCTCCCCCACCCTTAAGGGAACACCCCCGCTGCCTCCAGAACTCCAAAACGACCCTGGTAGCCGAAACGTTCCGGAGGCCTCTATAATGGCTTCCAAAACGTTTCGGGCTCAAGCCTAATACTTACTCGTCTGTAGCAAAAGAAGGAGTTATAATGTCTTTTAGGCTATAATGACCTGTTTTTCAATTGTTTCTTGAATAATTAAAAGAGTGCAACTCGATGCTCCTTATTACGTTGTGGTCACAATTAGCCCTGTGATGCCCTATTAGTTTTCCCTCACTGATGCAATGAATGGCTGGAATGTCTAGAGGCAGCCAATGCTTTCCCAGGGTAAAAGGAGAACAGCTTGGTCTGCTTGGATGCAATTCTCTGCATTTGGAGACCACGGCATAGAGGTCTTGCTATGCTGGACCTTAGGACTGTGAGAACATTCAGCTTCTAACAGCCAACACCAAATCATGTGTACATATCCTCAGGTACAACACAGAGGTCTGCATTCTCAATGCATACCTCTTCATAGGATCGAATTCCTCATTGACTGCCTACTGCAGTGATCTTCACAATTTTTCAAGTGAGTACCACTGTGGCAGAATATTGTCGATGCGAGTGCCATGCCCCACTCTGCAAGTAATGCACTTTTCCTCACTCCAGGTGGGAGAAGGGGGCTTTAAGGAGAATAGAGCACTGCCCCAGTGTCACCTAAGTTCTGCACAGACTGATGGGAAATGTAGTCCTTCCTAGCCCATAGAGCTCGACAGGGAAGGCCCTGGCAAGGACTACATTTCCCAGTGCTCCATGCTCACCTTCCAAGGTGGCCCTGGGGTCAAGAGGACTCTGTTTCTCTTAAAGGAGCTCCAAGAGCACTGGGGACATGCAGCTCTGCATGGTGGACATGGTCATATCTGCACGGTGCCAGGGGAGCTGTGTGGAGCATTTCGCTTCAGTTGAAACTTTGCACGAGCCACAGTTAGGATCAATGGAGGCCACCACTGGTTCCTAGCTCTTGCAATGAAGAACACTGGCCTGTCGGTTCCCTAAAAGAACATGGTTGGAGAGCACAGGGCCCTGCAATGTTTCGGTGCCAGGGAGGTGTCGTCATTTCCCCACTGAGCTCAATGAGAAACACTCTGGAAAATGGCTGCAGCTCCCAGCAATCACTTGTTCACCTTTCAGGATGGTGCTGACTACAGCAGGGCTCCGTGTTGTTTAAGGGGCCCTCAGAACTGGTAGAGTGTCATGAGGGATTTCTATCCCATGCTGAGGTGTGCATTGGGAAAGCTCACCTCCATGCAGTATATATTTATATATGTATTAGAAGCATTTAATATACTACCCACTCCAAAGACTCTGGGCAGTGTACAATGACATGTAAATAAGGTAATATTTAAAATTACTATCAAACATTACGTTAAAAATTGCAAACTAAAACAGATAATGGAAAGGTAATAAAGTAGACTACAGGGCAAATGCCTGGCAGAAAAGAAAGGTCTTCAATAAGGATTTAAAGACCGGTAAAGAGGGGACTAGACAAATCTGAAGGGGAAGAGAATTACAAAGAAGTGGGGCAGCAACTGAAAAAGCCCTTTTGCGATGGGTCCTAGAACTCCGAACCTCTCGAAAATTAGGGACCGACAAAAGAGCCATTTGAAACAATCTAACAGGATGGGATGTAACTGGATGGGAGAGGCGATTCTGTAGGTAAACAGGCGCCAAGCCCTGCAAGGCTTTGAAGGTAAGAACCAGGACTTTGAATTGAATTCGGAAGCGGATGGGTAACCAGTGCAGTGATTTCAGGAGAGGTGTTACCCTATCATATCTTTGGGCACCCATAAGGAGGCGAGCCGCTGCATTCTGGACCTGCTGAAGCTTCCCGATCGTCTTCAAAGGTAACCCTAGGTAAAGCTTGTTACGTTAATCAAAGCGAGAGATGACAAGGGCATGAGTCTCTGTCCTTAGTGTTTGCCAATCAAGATAAGGGCGTAATTGGCGAACCAGATGAAGCTGGGCAAATGCACTTCTAGCCGCAGCCTCCACCTGTTGTTCAAGCAGGAGGCATGAGTCTGAAAGAACCCCCAAGTCATGGACAAGCTCCTTTGGGGGCAGCGCCACTCCATCCAAAAAAAGGTTTGGATCGAACTGTTGACCAGTATGAGGGCTAAATAAGACACCAGTCTTAGTGGGGTTTAGTCTGAGCTTATTTTGAGTTGTCCAGATCTTAACAGCTTCCAGACATCGAGCAAGCACAGAAACAGCATCCCCAGAATGTTCTGGGATGGCAATATACAGCTGAGTATCGTCAGCGTATTGATGGAATCTCACCCCAAACTGGCAAATGACCTGACCCAGCGGCTTCATAGAGATGTTAAAAAGAATAGGGGCAAGAACTGAACCCTGGGGAACTCCATAAAGAAGTGGAGCTTATCTGAGGAGCTTTATGGATTATTCAACTTTGGCTGTTCGAAGCTAAATATCTGCACAGTTGACATGGGCCTTATACCTCAGCCATAGCTCAGTATTGTCTACACTGACTGGCAGCGGCTCTCCAAAGTTTCTTGCAGGAGATTCTCCCAGCCCTACCTGAAGATGCTGCCAGGGATTGAGCCTGGGACCTTCTGCATGCAAAGCAGATGCTCCGCCACTGAGCTGGGTGTGGTCCCATCCCCTATGGGGAATATTTTACAGCAGGTGGTGCTCACATGTCACCCATCCAAATTCAAGCCAAGGTGAACCTTGCTTAGCAAAGGAGACCATTCATGCTCGTTTCCACAAGACCAGCTCTACCCTCAGAGAAATGAAGCCCCAAAACTGAAAGCTACTTAAAAACCAATCAAACTACTACGACGACGAATGTTTATATACCACTCTTCAACAAAATTCTCAAAGCAGTTTACATAGAAAAATAAGGTAAATAAATAAGATGGTCCCCTGTCCCCAAAGGGCTCACAATCTAAAAAGAACATAAGGTTCTTATGCCTCCAGTGGCAACAGCCACTGGAGGCATACTGTGCTGTGGTTGGGTAGGGCAAGTTGCTTCTCCCCTGCTAAATATAAGAGAATCGCCACTTTTAAAGGTGTCTCTTTGCTCAGTTAGCAGGGGTTCTATAGGGTCACCAAACGAGTTCTATATGGTCACCATTGCTGAGAGCCACTGATAGATTTCTCTTCCTCCATGAGTTTCTTCTAATCTCCATTTAAATGCATCTAGCTAGTGGCCATCAGTGAATTCTATAAGTCTGTGATGTGTTGTGTGAAGAAATACTTTCCTTTGTCTGTCCTGAATCTACTGCTAATCAATGTCATTGGATGCGCCCGGATTTGAATTTTATGAGAGCAGGAGGAAAAACTTATTTCTACTCACATCTTCTTCTTTCTTTCTGCATAACAGATCTTATATTTGGGGGGTGGCACTGGCCCTATCCAACCCCAGCACAGCATCTCTTCAGTGATTGTTACTGGTGTCTAACTTTTGTTTCTTTTTAGACGGTGAGCCCTTTTGAGACAGGGAACCATCTTGTTTATTTGTCTGTATAAATTGCTTTGAGAACGTTTTCTTTTCTTATTGCAAAATGGTATATATAAATATAAAGTGATATTTATTACCTTTAAAGCCCTGGATAACTTAGGTCCAGGTTACTTGCGAGAGCACCTTTTTTCTGCAAGATCCCCACTGTGTTCAGGTGCCACCAGTGGGGATCAGGCCATCTCAGTAGCCACCCCTAGGTTGTGGGGCACACTCTGTAAAGACCTACTTTTAAAGCTTGGCTTTCATAATATTTAAATAGTTTTAGTGAGGTTAATGGTTTTACTTTTGATTGTGAACCACCCTGAGCCATTTTTGGATAGGCAGTATAAACATAAAATGAATTAAAAGGAAATAATAATAATGGCCCACTGATCCTGCCACTGGGACATGTAGAATCCCAGGCCAGAAGTGTACATGCACTACAACATGCCAAAGGACTATACCACTTGCTGTGTAGCTTTGTTAAGGGGTGGCCCATGGGGCACAGGCAGAGGAGCACCTAGGTAATTTTGGAGCCTGGACCTAAAGGCATTTGGAGCCCCCCACCGCCCGGAAAATTAAGCATCATCATGCTTAGATGGGTGAACACACCACCAGGGACAGACTAAAGGATATTTGGGGGTCCTCAGTGTTGGGAATTCTCTCTGGTAAGAGATACCCTTCTATTACAGCAGAGTGCACAGAGGCAAAACACAGCGGAGTCTGCCCAGGCGTGAGTGTCTGCTAAGAGCAAAAAGAAACTTGGAGCCAGTTCATAGTTTCAAGTCAATATAAGGAGTCTTTATTGGAGAACTCCATTCTAGACAGTAAAGTGGAGAAATAGGACATCTAATCTATCTATCTAGCTGGATGCAGAGGGATGGTTTCTGCATCTCTGCACACATGGTGCAGGGAGAGAGGAGTATGGGTGTTGCAAGGGAGAAGAAAGGGAAGAGGAAGGGGAAGTGGCAGGAAGGAAGGAAGTCCCTGAGAGTAGCAATCTACACATCAAAGGATAGAGCAGTAGAGAAGGGATGACCAATGTCTTGACCCCTCTAGCCCTCTGTCTCCCTAGTCTGTCCCCCTCTGTCATTGAGACATGAGACAGTGCAGAGTCCTTCACTTCCAACACTCAGGGGCTATGGAGGCCCTGGATTTCGGCTCAGAAGTCCAGGGGTAACAGCACCTCTGGGCACAGGCCCCCAGGGAATTGCTCAGAGCCCCTTCTCTCATCAGCACCTCCCTCCTCCCTGACCTCTTCCAGAAAGAAAAGGCAACAGTGGAGGTAGCTGCACTGAGCAGGGGAGAGAGTTTCTAGCATCACCCAGGTCTCCGCTGCTTCCACCTTCATAGGTGCTGTAATATAATAATAGAGACTTTTAAAAACAACAACACCATAATTATTCTTGGGGAGGATATGATTGAGTTTAATTATGAAAGAGGAGCTTTGGGCCCGGGGCCCAGATCTTTTAGATACCTAGCAATGCCCCTGTAGAGAGGAACGGCAGCCACAAACCTTGGTGTTTGATGAGCAGGATGGAGAGAGGGAGAAGGAAGCCTGCTGGACCAGCTTTCTCTCTTTCCCCTAACTTGTCACTCCATGAAGAGGATGCATTTGCAGAAAGTCAGGGAGTGGGGGCAGAGAGGCAAAAGCAAGCCCACCATACTTCTTCCCGCCAGGGGCGTAGGAAGGTTGGAGTGGGCCCAGAGACAAGATTTTAAAATGCGTCCCCCCCACACACACATGCACAAACTGAAGCTCAGCTCATGAAGTAAAGAAATCTTAAATGAGACTGAATAATGGTAACAAAAAACATATATATATATATACACACACACACACACACACACACACACCCATGTGCCACAATAGAACATCATCCTAAATTATTTAAATTATTTTTTTTAAGGTTTTGTAAATTGTGGACGATGCAAGTCATTTAATGGTACTAGAGAAAGACATGCTGTTCTGGTAGCTCCAGGTCTTAACACTCACATCAATTTCGGAGGATGAATACAACTGAAGGAAGCCCAGGCGGGTGTGTGGCTGGGGGAGTCAGTCATGTGACTTGCCTCTGGGGGACCCCCCAAAGCAGTGGGCCCCCAGACAACTGTCTCCCCTTGCCCTATTATACTTACACCCCTGCTTCCCGCCAGCTCTCTGGCCTCTCTCCCTCCATTGGGGTTGGGGTGGGGAGGTTGAGAGAGAAGAATGATTGGTCCATGGTCGCTGTAGAATCCAGAAGAAGGAGTTGTGTGGCACACAAGGACCAGGTAGTGCAGTAGAATCAGAAGTATTGATAGTGTAATGAAATCGATATTATGGACATTGAGACAAGTGTAGACTGCTTTTTAGTCCCCTTGCTTCTGACTGCTTTTTAGCCTCTACTCCAGGACTGGAATACAAATAACTAAAGACCCATGACTAAGGACAGATTTGAACCTGCATCATCATATCCAAAAACTGCATGGGCTTTTTGCAAATAGAGCCAGAGGGCAGGACTAGGGTCTAACTTGTGTGCATGTGAGCTAAAGGCGATGCAACAGCACAAGCAGCACTTCAAGAGTGGGCTGTTTGCATTGCCGTGATGTTTGAGCCTTTCCCTAGATCATTAGTATAGATATTAAGTAGGAGTAAACTCTGTATACAAATCCCTTTCTTCTCAACTTGAGCAGTTATTACCTTTCCGTTAAAGACCTTCAGGCAATTATCAAATATGAAACTGTTCATCTCCATGTCAATTTGAATTAAATTCCTTCAGATGTTAGTTGTACAACTCATTCAAAAAAGATAAGGAAGCAATAATAGCTGTCTACCCCCCCTGCCCCCGCCCTAGCTCTGGATTTAATGGTACCCTGATTATTTATTTATTTATTTATTTATTTATTTATTTGATTTTTATACCACCCTTCCGAGCTGGCTCAGGGCGGTTTACAATTAAAAAACAGAAATCATTAAAAACAATTAAAATAGAAATACAAATATAAACACCAATTTAAAAACATCTTTAAAAAACCAATTAAACTATCAAAACAATTAAAACCCTGAACCTGCTTGCACTCTTTCTGCTTGAGAGAAATGATGTGAGTCTCTCATTCCTTCTCAGCCCATTTTAAACTCTCTCTGTGTGTGAGTTTGTGTGTTTGTGTGATTGTTTTAAGCCAGGGATTCTCAACTTTTGGTCCCCAGATGTTGTTGGACTAAAACTCCCATCATCCCTAGCCACAAAGGCCAGGGATAATGGGTGTTTTAGTCCAACAACATCTGGGGACCCAAGGTTGTTGGGAAGCCCTATTTTAGCATACCAGTCTTAGTCTTGGACAGATCACTGATATTTGTCTGTCTGTGTGTGTGTGTGTGTGTGTGTGTGTATTTGCATTTCAATTTTTTTTGACTTTACAATAGCTTTTACATTCAAATTACATCCATTTATCTAATTCTATACATAAGTAAATACTGACTTCCCGCTTGCGTATCTGCGCGGTTCACAATAACTATCCATTGCTATAATAATTCAAAACTTACATGCTCCACAATACTACTCAATTTTATCCAACCCAACCTGCTGTTATTACTGTATTTCAAACCCTACTGAAAAGTCCATATTAGAAAAAATATAATTCTTCACGTAAAACAAAAATGGTTCCCAATCTTTTTTAAAACATTCCAAATTTCTGTCTCTTATAAGTGCTGTAAGCATTGCCATCTCAGCATATTCCAATTTTTTTATCAACCAGTCTTCTTTTGAGGGCATTTTAGTGTGTTTCAATTTCTGCGCATATACTATCCTGGCCACCATGGTTGCATACATAAAAAAAGATAAATTTCTTCTAGAGAACTCTCTTTCAGTTAATCCCAGCAGGAAGGATTCTGGCCTCTTAAGAAATGTCACTTTAAAGATTTTCATCAACTCATTGTATATCATATCATATCATATCCCAGAAAGCCTTTGCCTTCCTGCATGACCACCATATATGGGAAAAAGTTCCTTCACATTGTCCACATTTCCAACATTTGCTTGAAACATTTTTATACATGAATGCTAATTTTTTCGGTGTCAGATACCACCTGTACATCATAATAATTTTCCTTTAAAGTATAACATGCAGTAAACTTTGAATCAGTTTTCTATAATTTTTCCCTAGCAGCCATATCTATGTTATGACCCACATCTTGAGCGCATTTTATCATAGTCGTTTTAACCACTTCATCTCTTGTCTCCTCCAAAAGCAACAACTTATACATCTTAGAGACTAATCTTTCATCATTTTCACACAGCTCCTTCTCAAATCTCGACTTTTGGTCCACAAACCCAACCTTAAGAACCTTTTTTTAAAAATTTCATTTAGCTGATGATACTGAAACCAATTACTAATCAAATTTTGTATTTCATTTAATTTTTTTAATTTACAACCCTTCTCTTGAAAATGTGTTTGTAAGTATTACTAGGAAAGCTTCATATCCCAGCAGTGTTCCCTCTAAGGCATCTGTACCAGCACTCACATTTTTTGATGTCCACTCAGTTCATTTTAGATCCCGCTCAGGCTGAATCAGGAAGGACCTTTTCTGAATTGCACATGCACACACACACACCAGCTGGATACTGCCACCCAGAAAAAAAACTTGTTCTGTGCACAGAATAAGAAGACTGTGCACAGAAGGAAGACTGTATCCCAGTGTTTTTGGCATGTGGTACATAACTTTAGGAATACACCAAGCATCAGAAAACCAAGGGGAGAAAGATGGTCTACCAATTGGTTTTCTCAGAGAACCATTAAACTCAATTGGTAGGGCAGTTCTTCCAAGAAAAATAGTTGTTGATATTGCACTATTTTTCTGGGGAAAGCTGGTTTAACCATTGGGTTTAATGGGCAGACCTTCTCTCCATGATAAGAACAAAACAAATCAATTCAACAATTCACAAATTGAATAGTTGAATCAGCTGGCTGGTCCCGGCTGCTTCAAGAATTCGATTGTGATTTTGTGATTCAATTTGAGATTGAATTGAATAGCAAAATCCAATTCGTGTACACCCCTAGTATACATTCCAACTGAGCTATTATTGTGGTTTTAAATAGGTTCCATGCTTTCTGGAGTTATGTGACCCTCCTGACTTTCCCTTTCAGCTTCCTTTTTATCAGTCCCCTCATTTTTGAGATGTTTCCTCTTGTGAAGTCCAACATATCTGTGTTGGACCTCCTTGGCTATGCTCCATTTGCTTATAAGCTGAATTGGGACACATTATGGTCACTGTTCCCCATAGGTTCTACAACTCTGACATCTGAGATTAGTCTTATGCTAAAGCCAAATTTATACTTGCAAATCTGGAATTAAGAATTTTGACACTATTACTGTCATTCACCATGTGACCAGGTCATGAGGCTGCAGAAAGAACAAGCCAGGTTGCTGGAAAAGGAGTTAACTGCAGAAAACTCTGACTTATGGACCAGTTTTAGATAGGTTAGTTGGATGTGTTTTTCCAATCATTTTGTTTCTTCCTTGGTGCTCTTATGGTAACTGCTTTTTTTAAAAATGCTATACAAAGAAACCAACGCTAATGTTTTAAATTGAGCAAATATTTCCAAAGTAAACTTTTCTTGTTGCATCTAAAGATTAGAAGCTGTTGTTTGATTGTCTCCGCCTCACATCTATAGCCTTTGCAATCTACTGAGGTGGTGTGTGTGTGTGTGTGTTTTGCAAAGATTGAAGGGCTGTTTTAGTAGATATAGCCATAGAAAAGAAAGGTCTGCTTGGTGGAAGTGGTTAAGCATAGATATTATGGGGCTGGTGGGATGTGTAATCCCTCCACACATGTTGTCATAATGGTGGAATAAGTAAGCATTCCGCCATAGAGTCCTAAAAATGAGCGAAGTGCATCCTTGTTGCGTGGCTTTGGTGCTTCCTGAATAGCTTTCACCAAGTCTGTTTTGGGATGTACGCCACTCTGAGAGATTGTGTGTGTGCAGTCTTGTGTGTACAGTCCCAAGTATGTCACTGTGTGTGTGCAAAACTGACATTTCTCTTTAGAGATTGTAAGTCTGTGTTTTTGGAGTTTTCTTAAGACTTCAGTCAGTTTCACATCATGCTTCTCAATGGTTTTGCCATACACTGAAATGTCATCCTGAAGTAAATGATGCCATCCATAGTCCCAAAAATTGCATGCATCATTCTTTGAAACACTGAAGCTGCAGAGGCTAAGCCAAAGGACAACATTTTAAATTGAAAGAGATCCCCTGGAGTAATGAAGACTGTGAATTTTTGAGAACTTTTGAGCAGATGACTGTGATGATAGGCTGAAGGCAAGTCCAAAGTTGTGAATACTGAGGCCTATTTCAGAGTAAGCAGCATTTCATTCATGTTGGGTAATGAATGTTAGGGAAGTGCACGGAACCAGGCAGGGAAAGTTCGAAGGCAGGGGGGTTGACTCTAAGGGTTGGGGAGGGTGCACCTACCCCTCCCTCCACTTTCCCCCTGCCAGCACTCCGTTACCTTGTTGGACCCTACATCACTGGAAGTACCCAACACACACTGGGTACAAGCACTGAGTGTATGGGCAATCATATACTCATAAAGGGCCACTGTGCACATCCCTAATGGATGACAATCCACTACCAATTTGGAATTCACATCTTTTAATCTACTCCCATTTCAAGTGTAACATATTATTTCCACACAAGAACAATGGGAGAGACCCATTCTGATGAATCAACAGGCGAACATATCAGCATGTTGGAGTCTTAAGAGCTCCTCTCTAGGTTTGTGCAATGCTATGGGTCAATTCTGCACTTTGAGTTGTTTAGGTATAGCATTTGCTATACCATCTGAATTTGATGTTTGAAATGGGAGTATCTGGGAGTGCTGGAAGTATCAGCAAAAATGTCTGAGAAATCAGCAATCATATCAGCATCTGATGCTCCATCATCTGTAATATGGGTTCCATGCTATGTAGGTCTAACACTATCCATAGATCTTTCTGATGTTTCCATCCCAATATCGAGACTCCTTTTTTGTGACACATACACTTTCCCTTCTACAGTAGTTCTTTGTATCCCATCAGTGATGGAGAGGACAGCAGAACTGCAAACCTTAGCTAAGTGTCCTATTTTTTGCACCTGTTGCAGGTGACCTTCCATGAGGGACAGTGAGCAAACTTGGCTTTGTGGGCAAAGTCTCCACATTGGTAACATTGGTAGCTCTTCCTTTCTTGTGCTGACACTTTCTGGGATACTTTCTGGGGCAGAGAAGATTGGGAATGGAAGGATTTAGATAGAACAACCTTGGTTGTTCCAATTAGTTGGTTTGGCGTACCAAAGAGAGTGATTTGGCACAGTGAAGAGCATTTTCCACCCTCCTTTCCATCTCTCTAACTTTATCCAAGTAGGTTTCTGCTCCAGTAGCAGTTTTTTTCCATGCAATTTGGAGCAGTTTGTTTTCATTATAATCGGACCCCTGATCATTTCATCAGTAAAGATGGAAAACTCAGTTACACTTAAGGCACACAATGCTGTGACATATTGATCAATAGATTCAGCAGGCAGTTGGAATCTAGAATAGTTCATCAATCACATTCAAAGTAGGGTTGAAATGATCATCTACGCTTGAGAAGCAGCTTCATAAGGGGTTGGCATCCCTTTCCAAGGTGGTAGCAAATGAGTATATATATATATATATATATATATATATATATATATATATATATATATATACACACACACACACACACACACACACACCCAGGCAGTAAAGCAATATAGCCCTCTCCTTTGCTAGAGTAAAATTGGGAATCTGTATAGTGAGGAGGTAATTGCAGAAGTAGGAACTCAATTGTTTCGAGGGAAGAGCAGGTTATCTTTGGTAAATAAGAAAAAAAGGTGGTGGTGGGATATGAGCCATCCTGTGAAGAGAGTCCAGGATTGATAGAAAGTACCTTCAGGGGTTCTGCAGATCAGGAAGCTGGAGAAACAATCAGCAGCAGCAATAGTAGAATGCAGCAGTTCCGGAATGTAGTCCCAGGAATGCAATAAAATGAAAATATTTGCATGAATATTCACAAGTTTGGCAGGCTCACACATCTGGAGTGCTTTGTACAGTTCTGGTCACCGTATCTTAAGAAGGCTATTGTAGAACTGGAGAAGGGGCAGAAGAGGGCAACCAAGATGATCAGGGGCTTGGAGCACCTTCCTTATGAGCCAAGGCTACAGCACCTGGGGCTCTTTACTTTGGAAAAGAGGCAGCTACAGGGAGACATGAAAGAGGTGTACACAATTATGCATGGAATAAAGAGAGAGGAAAGAGAGAAATTTTTCTCCCTTTCTCACAAAACTAAAACCAGGGGTCATCCTATGAAACTGATGGCCAGGAAATTTAGGACCAAAAAGGGGAAGTACTTTTTCACACAGCACATAATTAATCTATGGAATTCTCTGCCATGGGATGTGGTGATGACCACTAGCTTGGATGGCTTTAAAAGGAACCTTGACATATTCATGGAGGATAAGTCTGTCAGTGGCTGCTAGTCTGATAGCTATAGGCCATCTCCAGCCTCAGAGGCACAATGCCTCTCAATACCAGTTGCAGGGGAGCAGCAGGAGGAGAGAGGGTGTGCTCTCTCTTTCTGGGCTCCACAAGGTGTGCTGTAGTGGTTAGAGTGCTGGACTAGGAGCCAGCGTGGTGTAGTGGTTAGAGTGCTGGACTAAGACCGGGGAGACCCAAGTTCAAATCCCCATTCAGCCATGACACTAGCTGGGTGACTCTGGGCCAGTCACTTCTCTCTGAGCCTAACCTACTTCACAGGGTTGTGGTGAAGAGAAACTCAAGTATGTAGTACACTGCTCTGGGCTCCTTGGAGGAAGAGTGGGATATAAATGTAATAATAATAATAATATATTTTTTTTAAGGCTGAGGGACCCCCAAAATACTGGCTGACAAGAGGCACAGAAGATATTGATATTGCCTCTGCTGCATTAAGACAGTTTTATCAATTTGCTACAATGAGAAGAAATATGAGCCTGATCCAGACATTATGCTGTATGAGTGTACAGATGTCTGTATATTCGGTCACGTGTTTGTGTGAATGACTGTACTTGAGTTCATTTTTTTAAAAGAACCTGCATTCAGGCCTCTCAGATGCATGGTACAGATAGGAAGTGTACTTCTGTACCTGCATTCAACATAACATGTGAATGAATGTACCTGTATATAGATCTGTACCTGTGTACACTTTACATTTGTTGTATGAGTGTTGAACATAGTGTGTGAATAGCCCTATGGTAACACTGCTAGAGGTTCTGGGCCTATAACAACAGTAGCAATGTCTTCCATGCCCCCTTGGAACTGCACATCAGGTCAGTGATTATTACTATTGTTATCCACTGCTAGAATTTGGAGGCCAAAGACTCTGGCCCCATTTGCACATAACAGGAAAATAAAGTCAAAGGGGACTGAGTTTGAATTTCTTGTACATCTGAATGAGTGCAACCATGGTTTGGACACAAAAGCGACCCGGGTTTTCCCTTCCCCAACCCCAACTTTGAGTTTGTAGTGAGTTTTGCCACTCCTATCTGAGGTTTCCATTTGGTGTTATGTCCAAATGCTGCACTGGAGTACCAGCGAGCTTTAATCAGAGTGGAGGGAAATAGCTCCTCCCTCACTCTGGCTGTGATTGGCTGCCAGGGCTGCCCTTCATTACAGAAGTAAGCCCTTGCAGCCAGTTCCCCCTTCTCCCTGCAGTCTCCCTGACTGCAGTTCAGGTCATGGAGGTTACATCTGAACACAGACAGGTAACCACGCGGGGGTAGGGAGTAGGGCAGAACCATGAGTCCATTGGACCCTTGGTTCAATATCACATGTGAATGCGGCATATATTTTGTCTTAGGCCCCAGGTTCCTCCTCTGCATCTCTGTTTATTTCAGGCCTGAGCAAATTAATTGATTCATGCAGCCTCCCAATAGCAGAGGCTGATGCAGAGCACCCCTATAAGATTTTGTGCCTGAAGGAGTCTGTCTGTCTTGTGTACTCTCTAGGCCTCAGACTCTATAATTCCAGTTGACACTCTAGGGTTTTCTGCAAACAATTGAGAGGAGATGTTTTCCCCACACACCATGACCTTCAACTCAAATTTAGTGAGGTCTCCTCCAGTACATTAGCTCATAGGGTTGTGCTAATAGAGGTTTATAATTCTTGTAGAATGCAGATTCCATAACGTTATTTTATTTTTATTTTTTTAATGAGAGACTTTTTTTACTGATCATCTGGGGTTGGTTCAAAAATATCCCACATATCCCCACAAGCTTTTGAAACGTTCTGTGGTTAGATGTGCAATATATTGCTTCACAAAACACAACTAATACTTGAATTACTGCCTGGCTGAGTTCCTTCTTTATCTATCAGAGAGTGAAAAGAAGATAAAATAATCGATACTTTTCATTTTCAAACTGAGTCTTGGCAATAGGTAGAAGAACTTTTCCCTGTCTCGATTTACTTAGCTCCAGCATTTCAGACACAACATTATTGGCTCTAAATGTTGTAAAATGACCATTTCTTGTAGAAGCACATCAACTTTTACAAAGGAACTCTGGAGCAGGTCTGAGCTTAAATTACTCAGTTTTTTTAATGAACCTTTTTGTCAGTGCTGAGAAACACATCTCAATTTTCAGCCTCCCTTGCTCACTTTAATTGTCCTCAACAACATTATCATATAATGGTCACATTCACATGTAACACAGAATTGGAGTGGAAGGGGCCTCAGTTGAAATTTGTTTACGTCCAAATGCATGCAACTTCAGTTTGGACTAAAAATCTACCTGCAGTTTTCCAGTGCTGCATCCAGTGTTAATTGCTGATTGCCAGTGTTACATCCGAACACAGCTCCACAGTCCCACTCTTTGGCAACCTCAGTTGAAGGAGGAAGCTACTCCCTCTCTCTGGCCGTCATTGGCAGTGCGGGCTGTCCTTCATTGAAAAAAAGAAGCCTGTACAGCCAGTTTCCCCTCTTCTCTGCAGTCTCAGTAACTGCAGGTTCCCTGCTCTCCATTTCGTCCAAATTTGGACAGGAAAGACTGGGGAGGAGGAGTGGAACTGCCAGCCCATTGAACCCTCAGTTCCACATTATGTGCAAATGAGGCCAGTATCTAATTTCCTACATATATGGACATTTTTTATTCTGAATGAGCATTCAGTGATGTGAGCCCCAATTTGCAATCCAAAGTGATATAATCCAGTCACAGAGACAGATTCATACTTCAGTGAAAACGAGGCCATAAAGAGTTCACACATTCCTAGCAGATACCCTCCGAACAATAATGTCAGTTCGAAAAGCTTGTCAGACCTGACACCAATTATTGGAAGGAATTCCACCACAACAGGAAGGATGCCCAACACTTGGAAGTCTGACTAAAATCCCTCCTGCCATGGTGGATCTCTGTCACAGTGCCAGCATGCCTGTTGGATCCAATGCCATGTGAAAGAGAAGCCACCTCTCAGCTGAGAGACAGCTTTTTCTCCCACCTAATTGGGATTTAAAAGCTAAAGAGAAAACTTCAACTCTTAGATCTTGACAGAAATTTGGTTTCTGACCCGACTTGACCCACCTTTTGGGGGCGGGGGTCATGTCACTCCCTCCTGACAATTTCCCTGTTGGAGAGATTGGATTGGATCCAACACTTTTCGGCATGCACAAGCCTAGGCTCTGCTGCCCCTGCCACGGACAGTAGGATGACCAAGATAAATGTAATGTAGTGCTTTATTTATTAAAAGGATTTTTATCCTGCTCTGCTGGTGTCTGCGTCTCAGTGTGGAAATACTGAAAAAAGGGGTAACACAATGAAGTAGAGAAGAAAGAAGAAAACAGAGTACTCATGTATAAAGAAGATCAAAAATATATTCATAACAATGTCAGAATCTGTAACCATTTACTGAATAATACAATATTAAATAGAGTCCAAAGCAGGAACCATATTATAGATAGTCATACAATGAATGATACAATGTTAAGTAGAGGCCATAAAGTAAGAGCACTGATAGAAACCATCATAATGCAATGTTAAATGAAAACCAAAATGAGGACCGTATTTAGATAGTCATGCAATAAGTTATACAATGTTGAATAGAGACCATAAACACGTAGCGCTAAGCATCTTTTTCAAGTTCTTCATCAGAGTAAGTGGCAATATACATCAAGTGGAAAAACTCAGAGTGGAAAAATCTCAAGGTAAATCTTAAGAAAAACAATCACCTTCATCCACAACTATAGATACTTCATGGAGACCACAACAGGTCTTACGGAAGAATAGCTCTAGTAATTTCTGCCAAATTTTGTACAGATGAAGCCCATCTTTCAAACTTCAATGTTGCAAACTTGCTCACCTCTTACAGCCTAAAGGTCTGTATTAAAGGTTAATATTGTATTATTCAGTACATGGTTACAGATTTTGACAGTGTTATGAACATATTTATTTATTTATTTTATTTTTACGTTTATATCCCACGCTTCCTTCAAGGAGCCCAGAGCGGTATACTACATACTTGAGTTTCTCCTCAAAGCAACCCTGTGAAGTAGGTTAGGCTGAGAGAGAAGTGACTGGCCCAGAGTCACCCAGCAAGTCTCATGGCTGAATGGGGATTTGAACTCGAGTCTCCCCGGTCCAAGTTCTTCATACATTAGTACTCTGTTTTCTTCTTTCTTCTCTGTGTCTCAGTTTGGTCAGCAAAGTTTAAATAAAGCAATAAAGCACAATAATCAGTTCAAATGAGAGACCATGAAAGAGTAATGCAGCTAGTTTAAGGCAGGGGTACATAGGAACATAGGAAGCTGCCATATACTGAGTCAGACCATTGGTCTATCCAGCTCAGTATTGTCTTCAGAGACTGGCAGTGGCTTCTCCAAGATTGCAGGCAGGAATCTCTCTCAGCCCTATCTTAGAGAAGCCAGGGAGGGAACTTGAAACCTTCTGCTCTTCCCAGAGCGGCTCTATCTCTTGAGAGGAATATCTTACACAGAGGCATATCTACGGAAAATAGCACCTAGGGCAAGCACTGAAATTGCGCCCCCATCCAAATATCTGACAACCATCTTTCAGATAACTTCACCATAATATCAGCTGAAAAATATAAGTCAAGCTCATTAATCTTTTAATATTTCAAAAACTATTTAGCAATGGACTTAGCCAGACCAAAAAATGCTGGAAAACTACAAATTTTGGTATGCTGGGGCTCATGCAATACCCAAATACTATGTGGAGGTGTACTAAAACTAAACAGAAGTGCCTGTCTAATTCTCTACTATGCAGCACTATTACATAAGTTTTAAAACTGACTTTTCCCAGATACTCTGAAAATAATTAAAGGATATGCAGAGTAAACTGTGTCACTGCTTGGAATATATTCTAGTCTTTCAGAAAGACAGTTAAAATGAGAGAAAGAGGGCAAGAAACTCCCAGTGGCCTTAATACTAAGGATTTCACACTGATTCAAAGACAAACTCACCATTAATAGCCATATTATTAAGACATCACATTTAACTCACTTATCACAAGAAGCAAAATAAGAGCAAATGAATACAATCCTAGTTCATAAGCTTCAGCTTGGTATTCACAAGCCCTGATTCTGTGTACATAGTGCCAAACTGAATATGTGTACAGTGACTTATATTATATTAAATTTATCTGTAGCCCCTTTGGGGGGCTTCCTAAAGGCTGTGGGGTTGTCTGCAAAGGTTCCCCCTCCCCCACTGGCCTCTAGGGAAGGGGTGGGGAACCTTGGCCCTCCAGCTCTTTTTGAACTACAACTCCCACCAGCCCCAGCCAATGGCTGGGGATGATACGAACTGTAGTTCAAAAACAGTTGGAGGGCCAAGGTTCCCCATCCCTGATCTAGGGCCTCACAGGGACCATTTGAGCATGTCTGGTGGCCATTTTTAAAAATAGTTTTTTTTAATGGCTGCTGAAAACAAAATGGCCACCACGCATGATCAAATGGCCTCTGAGAGGCCTGGCATGGCCTAGGGCTTCACAGAGGCCATTTGAGCATGCGCGGTGGCCATTTTGTTTTTGGCGGCCATTTTTTAAATTTAAAAAATGGCTCCCCCTTCAAGTGGCACCCGGGGCACTTGCCCTGCCTGCCCCACCCTATATACGCCCCTGATCTTACAGTGCTCACACTAGTCTCTCATTCATATGCAACCAGGGTGGACCCTGCTTAGCTAAGGGGATAATTCATGCTTGCTACAGCAAGACCAGCTCTCCTCTACCCTAAGGGTAGAAAGGGTAGCCTTTCAATGAGGCAGAATGAGGCAGTAACCCCAGGCACAGGTGCAAGGGAGGGCAAACTCCAGCCCCTACCACAATGGGCCCCACTCCATGGACCTCACTGCCACTTACTGCCACTCTCCTTTCTCTCCCCAATGGATCCTTGCCCCAGTGGGGCACGCCTCTTCTTTCCCAACTTCCTCCTATCTGATGCAAGCTAAGAATGCCTTTTTTGCCACTGCCTGGCTTGGTGACATAGTCTGAGAATGACTGTATGCTGCCATCACCTTGGCTGCATGGCCTGAGAATCTGCCCAGAGATGGTAGGAGCAGTATCATATTATCCTTTGCCTCAGGCAGCAAAATGTCTTGGGCTACCCCTGGAACAAGGCAGAGGCCCTCGGCAGGCAGCAAGGGGATCATCAGCATGGTGCCCCTAGCATTTTGACCCCTGAGCCTTGCACACTGCAACATGCTGGCAGCTTCCTGAGGCTAGACATGCTGATCTGCTCCATACTGTGCCACAGTGCCACTACTGTTGAAAGGTAGTACTGCCACTACCAACTCAGCAGGAATCAGGTGACTTGGAGTTCCACTGAACCATATAGAGTTTCTGACTCTGCCTGACTTCACAGTCTAAAGTTTTACCTAGATGTGATGAAGGGAGTCCATAATCAGGATGTGTTGTATGTTACTTGTTTTGGTTTGGTTTTAATTTCCATACAGTTATCTGAGGTTGCTAACCTTATAGGGCAAACGGCATTGGGGAAGGCAGGTGTAGTTCTTTCCTCCTGTGGCATTTCCCCTGTCACAATTGCTCTCACCTCCCAAAACTGTTGAGCTTCATGGGGAGAAAAAGGTGAGGACAATGAGGAACTGTCTGCTAAGGGCACAGCCGGAGCTGCTCCTTGGCGTCCAGGCTGCTCATTCTGACAGGAACAAAACATGCACCAAAGGTCATCCAATACACCAACAATTACGCACAAATGTTAATTATCTAATGTTCGCTTTTCAGTTTGAAATCATGGGACATGTTTTCAAGGTGGGAGACACAAAGCAAGTTGTCAGCTGGCTCAGGGCCTTGGTGAGAGCACCAGACAATGCAGAGAAGCCCCGTCACAGCTTCCCTTTGAATCTGTGCCAACTCCAGACAACTTGCCAGTCCAGACACTTTCCCACTCCCCCCACAAAAAAAACGGAGGCCCAAACTAGACATATGACATGGGCAGCCATGTTTGTTTATTTACTTCTCTGCCCTATTTACATATTGTATGTGTGTGATTTAAACATCAAAAACTCTGTGTGTGTGCACGCGTGCACGCGTGCTCAGGGATTGTTATTGTTGTTGCTGCTGATGGTGGTGGTGTTGCTGTTAGACATCCAGTCTAAATTACTTCTGAGTATTCCTACTAAAATTAAGTAGCCACTTAAGAGTAACTTCTGAGTAGTCCTAATGATTATCAGTGACGGCATTCACATGTAACACAACACCAGAATTGAAGGGGCCTGCGGTTTCAATTTGTGTATGTCTGAATGTGGGCAACTGCAGTTCCAGCTGAAACTGGACCTACCGTTTCCCTCTCCAGACTCTGGTTTCTACCTTCAGTTTGTAGAGAGTTTCATTGTCCGGACCTCTGATTAGGTGTTATATCCAAATACAGCACCACAGTCTGGCTGCTTTGTAACCAGAGTTGAAGGGGAAATTTCCTCCCTCACTCTGGATGCTATTGGCAGCCATGCCTGTCCTTCAGTTGATCCTAGGCATCCAGTTCCCTCTCCAGTCTCGCTGACTGCAGAGAAAGAGCTCTCCAATCTGAATTTGGACGGGAGAGCTGGCAAGTGAGAGCAGAACCATGGGTCCATTGGACCACGTTACGTGTGAATACAGCCTTCATCTTCAGAATATGGAGGTTCCATAGACCTCTTGAGTAATAACTACTGATAGACTTATCCTCCATGAATATCTAATCCTCCTTTCAATCCACCTAAACCTCTGGCCGTCATCATTCTTATGGCAGATAATTCAATCAGGTTTTTTTTTGCACTATGTTATTTTCTTCTGTCTGTCCACAATTTATTGCCAAATCCGCTGGAAGATCTTGAAGTCTAATATTACAAAAGAAGGAGAAAGTAGATCTTTATCTGCTTTCTCTATACCAGGGATTCTCCATCTTGTGTCCCCAGATGTTGTTGGACTACAACTCCCATCATTCACAGCCACAATGGCCTCCCCAATTTAATTTTTTTTCAGCTAAAGGGCTCCAAAGATTCTATTCCTTCCTCATACCTTCCTTGTAAGGTATACCTACCTTCATTGTTAGGTAGGAATAAATGGACAGTTCTCTAAATGGAAGGATGTAAGAAGTTGGGTCCCCGAGGGATCTGTACTGGAACCAGTGCTCTTTAATTTATTCGTAAATGATCTAAAAATTGGGTTAACCAGTGGCCAAATTTGTAGTTGACCACAAACTATTTAGGGTAGCGAAATCCAAAACAGATTGTGAGGAGCTCCAAAAGGATCTCTCCAAACTGGGTGAGTGGGCGACAAAATGGCAAATGTGCTTCATTGTTGGCAAATGTAAAGTGATGCATATCGGGGCAAAAAAAACCAACTTCACGTAAAAGCTGATGGCATCTGAGCTGTGGGTGACTGACCAGGAGAGGGATGTTGGGGTCATGGTGCACAGATTGTTGAAAGTGTCGACTCAGTGCACGGCAGTTGTGAAAAAGGACAATTCCATGCTTAGAATCATTAGGAATGGGGTTGAATATAAAACTGCTAATGTGTATCATAATGCCCTTATACAACCCTATGGTGCAGCCATGTTTGGAGTACTGAGCACAGTTCTGGTAACCATACCTCAAAAATGACATTATAGAACTGGTAAAGGTGCAGAAAAGGGCAACCAAAGGGCCTAGAGAACCTTCCTTAAGAGGAACGGCTAAAACATCTGGGGCGTTTAAGCATTTCATTGAAACACTGGTCGCCTCACTTCAAAAAGGGCATTATAGAAATGGAGAAGGTGCAGAAGAGGGGAACCAAGAGGATCAGCGGCCTAGAGCACCTTACTTTTGAGGTAAGGCTACAACACCTGGGGCATTTTAGTTTAAAAATTAGATGACTAATGGGCAACATGACAGAGATCTATATGCATGGTGCCGAGAGAGTGGATAGAGAGAAATATTTCTCCCTTTCACATAACACTAGAACCAAGGGTCATCCCATGAAACTGACTGCCAAGAAATTTAGGACTGGCAAAAGGAAGTACTTTTTCACACAACACATAATTAACCTATGGAATTCTCTGCCACAGGATGTGGTGATAGCCAGCAGCCTGAATGGCTTTAAGAAGAGCTTAGATAAATTCAGGGAGGATGTTTATCAATGCCTATTTGTCTGAGGGCTGTAGGCCACCTCCAACCTATGAGGAAAGATGCCTCTTTATACCAGTTGCAGGGGAGCAACAGCAGGAGAGAGGGCAATTGCCCTCACCTCTTGCCTGTGGGCTTCCCAGAGGCATCTGGTGGGCCACTGTGTGAAACAGGATGCTGGACTAGATGGGCCTCCTTGGGCCTGATCCAGCAGGGCTGTTCTTATGTTCTTATTTATATACCGCTTTTCGACAAAAGTTCCCAAAGTAATTTACGTAGGGGTGTATGGGTGTGTGTGTGTGTGTGCGCGCACGCGAGTGAGAGATAGATGGATAGATCCCTATCTTCAAAGGGCTCACATTCTGAAAACAGAATTTCACAATCTAAACATTACACGTGTGTGTGTGTGTGTGTTTTGTGGTTTTAATACACGATTTGATCATTTTTAAAGCCTGGTTAGATTATTTTACTCTTCTTTACCCAACACTGTATGTTGAGAAACAGAAGAGCAATCATACATTCATAAGTAAATAGAAAATGGGGAGAAGTAGCATAGCCCTTGACAGCATTATAGTTCAGCAGTATATATGCATCACAACCCTGTCAATATGGACCCAAGCCACAGAAAATGTAATTTGTGAAACAGTTCTCTGCTTTTTGGCCCACCCGTTTGCAAATGCACCTTGGTGCTACTTTGGGGTTTGTTGTTTTGGTTTTTTTGCATGACACACCTGGTGAAATGTGTTTGAGTAAATATACACCAAGTCCCTGTTTTGTTGATTAGAACAAAAGAGAGAGAGAATGCATAAGGGAACAAAGCATGTTAGTGAATCAAGCCCTCAGCTAGCATTTAATTGATAAGAAGTAAAGCTAATATTAGATAACAAATAAATGGTCTGTTGCACAGGCATTTAATTAAACACCAAATTAATGCAGTAATGACCTACTGGAACTAACAGCCAGAAATACTTTACTGCAGGCTACATCTGGAAGGGTTCACCTTTCTCCCCCTGTCTCTCCTTTAGAAATACATTAGGAAGACATACATTTGTTTAAACAGATGGATTAAATCTCTTCTGTTTATGCTTGCCTGAGCATCCTATGGGTGCCATCCTGCTTGTATTGCCGGTCAATAGCACAACTCGGCTTGATTTTATTGGGGGCAGCACTGCAGTTTCTGGTGGATTGGCAGCCTATGGGCATGATCAAGCCCATGAGACTAAAAGGACAAGCAGTATTCATAAATTTTGTGCAACACTTGTATCATCTGCACACGGGAGCCATATCCACATTTTCTGTTCAGCACTCAGAAAGATGTGCAGTGTACACAGGTATGGATCTGTATAAAGCAGGGCTGCACAACTGTGGCCCTCCAGCTGTTTTTGGACAACAACTCCCTTAATCCCTAGCCACAATGGCCAATAGTGAGGGATGCTGGGAAATGTAGGCCAACATCTGCAAAGGCTTTGTATTTTGTTTCCAGGCAAAATACAAAGTGCTGGTTATTACCTTTAAAGCCCTGAATGGCTTGGGTCCAAGATGTCTTAGAGAGCACTGCACGTTAAGGTCATCTGTGGAGGTCTGTCTCCAGTTACCACCGGTTCGTTTGGTGGTGACTCAGAGGCGGGCCTTCTCTGTAGCTGTCCCGGGCTGTGGAAAGCACTCCCAGCAGAAATTCACAATCTTAATTTCGTACTGACCTTCAAGAGAGCCCTTAAAACCCACCTGTTTAGCCTGGCCTTTCAGGGTTTTTAATTAGTTTTAATTGTCTTAATGCTAACCTGGTTTTCAGGGTTGTAATTGTTCTGATAGTTTAATTGTTTTTTAAGATTTTTTTAATTGGTCTTCATATTTCTATTTCTGTTTTAACTGTTATTGGTTTTAATGGTTTCTGTTTTTAATTGTAAATTGCCCTGGGCCATTTCGGAAGGGCAGTACAAAAATGAAATAAATAAACAAACAAACAAACAAACAAATAAAGGACCAAGAAATGCAGCCCTGGTATTGACTGACTGATTGATTGATTAAGTGCCATCAAGTCAGTGTCAACTCTTAGCGACCACATAGATAGATTCTCTCCAGGATGATCTGTCTTCCACTTGGCCTTTAAGGTCTCTCAGTGGTGCCTTCATTGCTGTCATAATCGAGTCCATCCACCTTGCTGCTGGTCGTCCTCTTCTTCTCTTTCCTTCAACTTCCCCCAGCATTATGGACTTCTCAAGGGAGCTGGGTCTTCGCATAATGTGTGCAAAGTATGATACTTTGAGCCTGGTCATTTGTGCCTTGAGAGTGAAAATTCTGGATTGATTTGTTCTATGATCCATTTGTTTGCTTTCCTGGCTGTCCATGGTATCCTCAACAGTCTTCCCCAGCACCAAAGTTCAAAAGCATAAATTCTTTTTCAATCTTGCTTCTTCAAAGTCCAGCTTTCGCATCCATAGAGTGTCATGGGAAAAACTGTGGTCCAAACTAACTATTCTAATCTTTGTAGGTGTAGATATGTCACGGCATCTAAATATCCTTTCCAAGGCCTTCATTGCAACCGTACCAAGTGCTAGTCTGCGACATATTTCTTGACTGCTGGATCCTTTACTGTTGACGGTTGATCCTAAAAGGCAGAAGCTATCCACCACTTCAGTGTCTTCATTGTCAGTTCTGAAGCCCTGGTATTCAGGTACAGTTATTCACCAGCTATGTCAAACATAGGTACAACAATACACTTCCTATCTGTACCATGAATTTGTGAGGCCTGTTCCACATTCATTTTTTAAATACTGTAAATGCAGGAAACCATTCACACAAAAACATGTACTAGGGCATTGATATCTGTATTCTCTTATAACATAACATATGGACAGGGTTAATGTTTATTGCCTTATGGTTGCCAGTGAACCCTCACAACAGGATTCATTCATCCTGAACACTGGGTAGGAGAGGCCAGGGCAACTTAAACCAGGATGAATCAGGGATGGAGCTAATATGGAACCTGGTGGGACCTCACAGAATCTGGAATTTCTTGGCTTTTCCAATCCCAATATTGGTTACATCAGGGATGTTGTTGGACTACAACTCCCATCCAAAGGCCATGGTGGCAGAGGATAATGGGAGTTTTAGTCCAGCAACATTGGGGGACTAACCTTTGAAAACCTGCATTACATGGGCGGGGTGGGGAGCCATGATTTTATTGGTCAAACCTTGAAAGTATTGCCTGGTTCTAAATGTATGCAGGACACACTTCCTGTAAGAAAGCTCTTGAGAGCTGAGCAAATTGGTTGCTATAGATTCAGCGGGCAGCATGGCTGTGGTGGATAGGGTTTTGCTTGGAACCGGTATGGCCGGGTCAATTTGAATTCAAACCAAATTCAAACCAGCCCAGCCTGGTCCAGTTCCCATTCCAGACTAACAGGGTTCAACCACATAACCAGCCAAACTGGTTCGCTGACTGGTTCGGGGCAATGCTTATAAAGGGCAATCTTCTGAGGAATCTGCTGAGGATTCCCCTTTTCAAGCAAAGGGGGATTCCCAAAGGTCGCAGGGAGAGGGTAACTTAGCTTCCCACCAGCAGTGGGGCGGTGCCAGTGGTGGGGGAGGCTGTGGGGCTCCTTTAAATCCTCCGCCGGCCTCCCCAATAGTGGCTCCCCTAGGCAGCTGCAGCCTGGTTTGATAACTGCAGAACATGTGGGCCTCCATGCAGGTATGCAGATCATTAACATAGATATCCCGGTGCTCTTGCCCAAGAAGCACTCTTGTTCAAGAGCATCAGGCTATCCATTCTATTGGCCTTCATGCTACACAGAGGCCTGCTGCATGTTCTTCAGTTACCAAACCGGGCCATAGCCACCCGGGCTCCTATTGGGTAGGCTGGTGGGGGATGTAGAGGAGAGTACCACCACCATCCCTGCTGCCACCGTCCCACCACCGTCAGGAAGGTAAGTTACCTTCTCACCCCCCACACTCTGGGAATTCCCCTTTGGTCACAAAAGGGAATCTTCAGCAGATTCCCCTTTACAAGCATTTCCCCGAACCGGTTCGGACCAGTTCTGTTCAAACCAGGGCTATTCCAGTTCAAATTCAGACTGGTCGAACCGGTTCATACACCCCTAGTGATGGAAAGCAATGGAGATAGGGTCAAAGGACTACATTCTCCATGAAAGGAATTAGAGTCAAAGCCTCTAAGAACAGGAGAGGAGAGCTGGTCTTCTGGTAGCAAGCATGACTTGTCCCCATAGCTAATTAGGGTCTGCCCTGGTTGCATATGAATGGGAGACCTGATGTGTGAGCACTGCAAGATATTCCCCTCAGGGGATGGAGCCACTCTGGGAAGAGCAGAAGGTTTCAAGTTCCCTCCCTGGCTTCTCCAAGATAGGGCTGAGAGAGATTCCTGACTGTAACTTTGGAGAAGCCGCTGCCAGTCTGTGAAGACAATACTGAGCTAGATAGACCAAAGGTCTGACTCAGTATATGGCAGTTTCCTATGTTCCTGTGTACTCTGGAATGTTGCATGCCTAATGTTCTGGAATCAATGAAACCTGAGACCCAAACCTAATTCCTGAGTACTGTGGTATCCCCAGCTGGAGGGGAAACTTCCAAGAAACTTCCAGTGTTGAACTATTGTTGAACTGGAGAAAAAAAGCAACATCACACCCAGTGGCGGAGCCAGGGGACAGAGGTCCAGGTTCTGCCCCATTCCCAGTGGCCTGATATGGTGTGGTGCATTTGGTCACACACATGTCGGCATAGCCTGTTTGTCAGAGCGGCTGTGTGAGCCCTCCGGAGCACATTCCCAGTCAGTGTTTGCTGACTGGGTCCATTTCGTTCCCTTTCTTTCCCTCCAGCAGAAGGCTCACATGGCCCTTCTGTGGCTTGTGGCCGGGTTCTTTGAATCCATCTGTTCAATGGTGGATCTGCCTGCCCCTGATCACAGCCATGATGAGAGTCACGTGTATTCATTTTCAGAACAAATGGAACCCAATCCAAATGGGAGCCATTGGACTGGGTTCCATTTCTCTTGAAATGAATGGGCTACAGAACAAATGGGACAAATGACAATACATGTGGGTTTCTATTTGGGGGACCCCAATCGCTGTGTTCGGTTCCGGCATGTTTTCTTTGTAAAGAAAAAAAAAAACACCTCTTACTTGTTACTGGAGATTTTGCTGGGAGTTTTACAAGCAGGGTTTAACACTTCTCCCTTTAAAAATACAGCTGCGAAATGCACCACACCAAGAGGAATGCCGTTACAAAATCGAACACTAAATGGAACAGCAAAATAAACCAAAATAAACAGGACACTAAAAATGGAGAGGGCTCCAAAAATGAAAATTATTATTCCTCATACACCGAGGCAATGGGTTCCAATGTATCAGTACTCTCCCCAATCAGCCTTAAGAAGTTATCACTTCTTAAGAAGTGATGGATGTACATAACTTCATCACACACTTGTAAAAGGACACCAAATGCACAAGAACCAGCATGATAATGTATATTTATTGGATCAATTTGAAAAGGGGAAAAAAAACCAAGACAGAACTGAAAGCGACCACTTGAGATGCTTTCTTTTTGGGAGGAGCACCAGTTTTCATCCTGCCAACCTGAATTGCTTGAAATTGCCAGATTTGCCTCAGGAAGTACATCCAATACAACCAATCCAATACAGTTCTGCTAGAAAGTGATTGACTAATTGGCATTATTGACTAGTACTTATGACATCATTATTCAGTCATGACATAACTTCTCCACTACCCCAAACCTAGCACCGTTCTGAGTATTATTAAAATACAATTTTCAGAAACTGGAACTTTAAAAGATGCTTTTTCACTGCTGCTCAGAAACAGGGGAACATTCATTTGGCCCCTTATATCCTCCCCAAAAGTAGCAGCACCAGCAACTCATTCTGCAGGACTCACCTGCATTGTTCTCACTCTTTTACAACACTGTTTGATTTTCTTTAGTATTGTGCACTATCCCCATAGAGTATTGCAATACATCTCTCTTTGGCGTGATAGAAACATAAAGCAGAAGGGCCACTGGGTTTGCCCAGCAGTACAGTAATAACTGCCAGAGCATGTCACTGATTATGGAGCTTGAACATCCATCAGGGAGAGAGTCTATGTGGCAAAATACACATCCAGTCCATGAAACGCATCTGGAGAACACCAAAGACAAGGTAAGTTGGCTATCTCTGAATGACACAATCCAATGAATGCATTGTAGTTGTTTCTATGGAGAGAGATGCAGTTGTCCTTCAGGATAAGGGAGCTAGGTTTTCAGGTTCAAATTTGCTTTGATTTGGAATGAGTTCTCTCATAAGGTCTATAAGCCATTATCGACAAGACCTACCAGAGGAATAATGTAGAATTTAAGCAATCACTACCATGGCTTGTTATGAAATGGCAGTGGAATGTGTCAGGTGCGTGTTTGGTTGCATTAAGATCACAGAACTTCTGCAAGGACATCAAGACATTGACTGCTCCTGTCGTGTGCTTCTACCCATTATCACATTTGGCCAAACAGTTTGCGCTCATGCAGAAAACGCCTGCTGAAAGACGCAAGAGCAAGCATTAAAGAACAACAGAGGTGTTATTGATGAAAAAAGACACGGGAAATGAAAGAAGAGCAGAAAGTTGGACATGTTCTTTGCAGAGTGTGTATTAAGTATGTGATTCATATGCAGAAGTCCCCGAGTTCAACCAAGTTCTGGTTTGTTTCTGGGTCCAATTAAAAGTGCAGCGGGTTTTAAAAAAATCTATAGAGCTCTAAATGGTCTGAAACCAGGACATCTGAAGGGTCATCTTCTCCAGTCATCCTGACCTTATGAGATTAGGTGGGTGCTGACCAGGGATTTTCATTTATGTATTGACACCCAATTGTGGAATGCCCTTCCCAGAAAGATTTCTTTGGCACCTATCCTTTAATATTTATGGCACCTAGTCAAAGCTGTTTTCTTTTCCGTCTCTTGATTCTCAGAAATGCTACCTGTTCTATGCACAGGGTCAGCAAGAAAGGCAGAGCTGATGGGTCTCAATACGTGGATGAGACATTGGTCCTGGGAGGAGGGATTTAGATTTGTTAGGCACTGGGATACATTTGGGGGCAAGCAAAGCCTGTACAAAAGGGACGGGCTGCACTTGAACCAAGATGGAACCAGACTGCTGGCACTTAAAATAAAAAAGGTCACAGAGCAGCTTTTAAAATGACACCTGGGGAATAGCCAACAGGAGCAGGGCAGTATCCAGTTCAGCAAATACCATCCTTTAATCTGCGAGGGTATAAAAGATTCAGATAAAACATAAGGGGACAGAGTAGAACCATATAAAGAGCAGACAGAGGCTGTGCTAGCTGGTCAAAGATATCAAAGAGTCAGAAGAAAGATAGCATACACCAGGTACGAGATTCAGAGATTCAGCATGTAGGTGCTTATATGCCAATGCCAGATGCCTCCAAGCCAAGATGGGTGAGCTGGAGTGCTTGGTTGCTAACACAGA
Organism: Hemicordylus capensis; assembly: GCF_027244095.1. Taxonomy (NCBI): domain Eukaryota; kingdom Metazoa; phylum Chordata; class Lepidosauria; order Squamata; family Cordylidae; genus Hemicordylus; species Hemicordylus capensis. Next base: position 8,794,641 of record NC_069658.1, read on the forward strand.
AATAGATATAGTGGGCATAACAGAAACATGGTGGAACAGTAAGAACCAGTGGGACACTGTTATCCCTGGGTATAAACTCTATAGAAAGGGCAGGGATGGCACCTTGGAGGTGGAGTAGCACTGTTTATTAAAGAAGGGATAGAATCTAATGAGCTAGAAAACCTAGGAGCACCAGAGTCCTCCACAGGAACCCTGTGGGTGATAATACAAGGCCTGAAAGGAAATGTGTTACTGGGGATGTGCTATTGCCCTCCGGATCAAAATGCTGACAGTGAATGGGAATTGCAGGAGGAAATCAGGGAGGCATCAAGGAGAGGCAGGGCAGTAATAATGGGTGACTTCAATTATCCACACATAGAAGCTCTTCTCACAATCAGTGAGAAGAGCTTTGGGGCTAACTGCAGGGAGAGTGGGCTTAGCCCGCTCTCCCCGCAGACGAGCAGCCACTCGTAGCTGGGCAGCCAAATTGGCCACCCACACAACTGCTGGCTCCGTCATGGAGCTGGCAGGGGCGGCGGGGATCAGGGGCGGCACAGAACCTGGAAGTTCCAGGATGCCCTGTGCGAGTGCGCGGGGCATTCTGGAGAAACCCTCAAGCCCGGGAGGCTGCTTGCATCCTCCCGGTCTGGGGTCTACTCGAGTGTCGCCGCACACCGCAGCAACAGAAGAGCAAAAAGAGGAGGTTAAACAGAGCTCAAGCCCGGTGGTTCCCATGATCCCTGGAAAGTGGGCTAAGCTCCCCTAGCCAGATTTCCAGTGATCATGAGAATAGTTTCATAGACTGGGTAAATTCACAGTCAGGTAATGACAAAGAGGTCAAATTTCTAGATACACTGAATGACTGTGACTGTGCCCTAGAACTGTCGGTCATAGAATCAACCAGAGAGAAGGTGACCTTGGACCTTGGTAACAGTGTCCCACTCGGTGCCCTGAGTGACCCTTTAGGGAACAGTGACCATCGTGTGATCTAATTCAGCATACATGCAGGGAGAGAATCACCAAGGAACAGTGTGTCAAAAATCTATTAGCTCGGCTAACCCAACAGGATTTACAACTTCCTTCAGCACTCCCCGGTGAGTTAACAGAAAGTGGCAGCGGAACTGTAAAAGTGAAAAAAAAAAGGCTCACGAAGAAAAACAGTAAATGAATTAAGCCCCCTGAACTGCACTAGGTACGCCCCCCCCCCCTCCAACTAGCAATAACTGAGTAATAAGTGAAAGAAAACAGAGCAAAGGATTGAAAATAGCGAAGGACAACAGAAGCAAGGAATTAACAGAACAAAGCAGCAAGCATAAACTGGAACTCGGACAAAGTTTGGGAATTCAATGGCACACTGTCTGCAGCCAGCGAACATTGCAAACAGCACCTGAGCAATTGAGAGACTACCAAATATATATAGCTCAAGAGAACCAGCAGACAATCAGGCTTCCCTGAGTCAGCACTTCGGCTTCCTCTCTAGTGATCTCCTGTGCCTGCGTGACTTCCACTGAGCCTCTCTCTTGAGCTGTCTTCTCAAGACAGGTGAAATCCCAGGCTCCTCCCCATCAGAAATAATGTCTGGCAGCTGTTGCAAATCCAGGTTCTGGTCTCCAGGTTCTGGTCTCCCTGCCAACTCCTGTTGCTGTGCCTCTGAGACCTCACTAGCAGGCAAATCTGCCCCCCCCCCCGTTCCTGCTCTGACTCTTCTGAGTCAGAAGTCTGAGTCATGACACAGAGACACTGAATTTCAGAAGAGGAAACTTCTCTAAAATGAGGAATTTGGTGAAAAGAAAACTAAAAAGGGTCACTTCACTCCAGAATGCATGGAGTTTACTTAAAACCACAATACTAGAAGCCCAGTTAGAATGCATATTATTTTATTTAACTTTTTAAAAAATTTAACATATTTTTATACTGCCCAAAACATACTGTGGTTTACATCAAACACAGAAAAGTTAGAATATAGTTAAAACAGATAAATGACAACAAAGAAATTAAAACATTGGTTATAACAAATGATAGTAAAAAGGAGGAAAAGTACCACCAAGACCGGGAGGATGCCAGTATGGCTAACAGATAAAGCCGAGGAAGCTATAAAGTGGGAAGGAATTGCCTTCAGAAATTGGAAGTCCAGCACAAATGAAGAGAGCAGGAAGGAACACACAGAGGCTATTCTCATGATGCGGGGGGTGGATGGGACCGGACTAAAGAAGACCATGGCAGCACACGAGGAGACCCCTGCCGAGTCCCCTGCAAGCGGCCTCCTGGGCTCAGGAGTCTCTCCAGGATGCCCTGCACACTCACAGGTGGTGATGATGGTGGTGGTGGTGCAACTTCTTGTGTACTTCAGCACTGGGCCATCTGTAGCCAAGGGCAAGTGAAGGCATTATATCCAGGATGAGTTTTGGGCCCTCGGGCAAAGCCCTTTTCCTGCAGAAACCAGGAGCTTGTGTTTCGCAGAGCATATTTAATATGAAAGAACCAGGGGGAGTTGGATCTAATATTTGGGCTATCAGGCCTAGCTCTTGACATTACAAGGCACCTTCAAAAAATATTTGTCTGTTTATTTGTTTGTTTGTGTGTGTGTTTGTTTGTTTAATATAACGCCCACTCCAAAGACTCCGGACGGTGTACAGTTACATGTAAATAAGGTAACATTAAACATTACAATAAAAAATTACATTAAAAATTGCAAACTAAAATATATAATGGAAAGGAAATAAAGTAGACTACAGGGAAAATGCCCAGTGGAAAAGAAAGGTCTTCAATAAGGATTTAAAGACTGGTAAAGAGGGGGCTAGACGAATCTGAAGGGGAAGAGAATTGCAAAGAAGTGGGGCAGCAACTGAAAAAGCCCTTCTGCAGGTCGTAGAACTCCGAACCTCTCGAAAATCAGGGACCAACAAAAGGGTCATCTGAAATGATCTAACAGGATGGAATGTAACTGGATGGGAGAGGCGATTCTGTAGGTAAACAGGCTCCAAGCCCCGCAAGGCTTTGAAGGTAAGAACCAGGACTTTGAATTGAATTCGGAAGCGGATGGGTAACCAGTAGGCTTGTGCATTTCGATTTGGGTACAAAACATTTTGTGCCCGAAAATCGCAATTTTGGAGGTTTTGCAACCAAAATGAAATCAAGAATTAAAAAACAGAGATTTTTGTTTCCAAATCGAAATGAATGTTTTGGACTGAATGCTTTTTTCTTTGGAAAAGCATTGCAATTGAAATTGACTTATCAGACTCCTTTGCACTCCAGCTGAGGCACTGAGTGATTAGCAGAAAATAAGATATGCAAAAAGCTTGCAGAGCTTCCTTGTTGGGCATGAATGGTTTAGTTAAGTATGTGTTGTATTCAGTGTGATTGAAATGCAAACTAACCTTGCAAAGGGATTTGGAAGACAGCATTTTGAGACAGAAATACCCAAATATCTTTGGGAGCTCAATGCAATTCCAAATCTCTTGCTAAAAGCCATGGTATAAATTGTGTGGAGAAGCTTTTCCAGAAGCTGGTTAAGAAGTTCTGAAATTACGCAGGTTTTTCTTTCCAAAGGTTTAGAAAGAATCTCTTGACTTGTCCAGGGGTCTTTTGAAGAGCTATTTTCTTTTTCTTATGATTTTTATGAGTTATAGTGGTGTCTAAGTTTCGTTGTTCGAGTTGAGCAGTCTAATGTAATTTAGGCCACAATGTAATTTGGTGGGACATGATGTCTAAGCCAGTGGTTCACAACTTTTGCCATTGCAGGGACAGGTCATCCACATGTGACTACAGGAGACAAAAGGAGGGGGTGGGGAATACCCTTGCCAATCTATTGACATCCCCAGGAATCTTATTTGCTTCTCTCTTTCTTGTAAAAATGATCCATGGTTTTGCACTTTCTTAAATGCAGTGATGGTAAATCTTAACAATTCTGAACAGTAGGCTGATTTGTTTGGGCTACTGCTCACTCCACTTCAGTTAAATGAACATTTGAAGCTGTTCCATAGTACCAAGGCAGGTCATTGGTCTATTTTGCGATCGTAAGTGACCTGTGATCATTGTTCCATGGGAAGGGAGGGTTTTTATTGAAAGATTGCTTGAATCCACAAATGGGTTGTGCTGCTATGCTAGTGCCACAGGGACAGGCTCTCACCCGCTGCAAAATTCTCAAATAACTGTGCCAAAACATTAAGTGTTGTTGTTGTTCATCATTCTCTTCACTCTTTCAACTTGTTTATTGGGGCTTCAGGGACAAAACAGTGGGTTGGGTGGCAGTACCCCAAGGGGTGGTGCACCTAGATAACAGATAGGGCAAAGGGCTGATTCCTTAGGAATTTTTGAGGTTTATGAGTCTTTAAGTTTTCCCCCCATAGGGAATAATGGAGGTTTCAACAGCCCCATAACTCCACCTGGGGGGCACTGTGGTGGCCCAGAGTGAGTGGCGGTGTAGTGCACATAGGGTGCCAACCACCCCCATGGGTTGCTAACCCATGGGCTGCTGTGTTCTGTTGTTTCTGAGGTGTTCTGAGTGTAGATTCTCTGGTAGCATATGCGATTTTCAATGACAAACCATGAATCCACTCTCATATGGTACCAGAGAATCTACACTCAAAACACCTCAGAAACAACAGAACCCAGTACGCCATGGGTTAGCCACCCATGGGGGTGGTTGGCACCCTATGTGCTCTACACCACCACTCGCTCTGGGCCACCCCGGTGCCCCCCAAGTGCAGTTATGGGGCTGCTGAAACCTCCATAATTCCCTATGGGGAAGAACCTTAAAGACGTGTAAAATCCATTAAATCTCTAAAAATCAGCCCTCTGCCCAATTCCTTTGAAATAATTCTGGCAGCTTCCTTGCCCCCACTGGGCACGACCACCCACCCTACTCTGCTCTGGGCCACCCCCTTTCCCCCTGACATGAAGCAATATTTTTGCTGATACCTCCATTATTCCCTATGGGAAAAATAAAAAATTCACCAAAAATCAGCCCTTTGCCCAATTCCTCTGAAATTTGGGTGGTAGCTTCCACCCATTGGGCACTACCAACTCCACCCACTAGTTTTGCCCTGGGGTCATTTTTTAAAATCCAAAACATTTCAGATTTGGATTTTGCAATTACAAACAAAGAACAAAATTGGAGTGTTTTGGATTGGCTGATTTTGAACAAAGAACAAAATGGGGTTGTTTTGGATTTGGGTGGAAAAAAAAACCAGGGGAAAAAAACCAATGCACAACCCTAGTAACCAGTGAAGCAACTGACGGAAGGTGTTACCCTATCATATCTTTTGGCACCCGTAAGGAGGTGAACCGCTGCATTCTGGACCCGCTGAAGCTTCCCGATCATCTTCAAAGGTAACCCTAGGTAAAATGTGTTACAGTAATCTAAGCGAGAAATGACAAGGGCATGAGTCACTGTCCTTAGTGCCTGCCGATCAAGATAAGGGCGTAATTGGCGAACCAGATGAAGCTGGGCAAATGCACTTCTAGCCACAGCCTCCACCTGTTGTTCAAGCAGAAGGTGTGAGTCCGAAAGAACTCCCAAGTCACGGACAAGCTATTATTTAATAGCTGACAAATGATGCCTGTTCCGTCAGTGTCCTGAGGAAGGTCCTTGGCTTAGTGGTTGAGTAAATGTGTTGCATGCAGAAGTTGCCAGGGTAACTCTTTTGAGTTTCCAGCTGAAAGGATCTCAGGTCTGAGAAAGACCTCTGCCTGAGGCATTGGAGAGCACTGCCTGAGGCCAGCTGGTGCCCAACTTTGGTCCTCCAGGTGTTGTTGGACTTCAATGCCCATCATCCCTGACTATTAACAGGGAGTCATGGGATCTGTAGTCCAACTGGAGGGCATTCCAGCTGTAGACAGTACTGCTAGCTTGGCTCCTGGTTTGAATCTGTTTGAGGCAGCATTGTAAGTTCAGAATTTAATTTTTAGAAACACATACTGAACAGGGCCTATGGCAGCTCATCATATCTAAAGAGAAGATGGACGCAGAATCTTCACGCATGGGAGACTTGAGGGATGGATGTGCATTTGTAGAAAGCCAGAGCCTGGTTACTGTCTTTAAAAATAATACAGATCTGTGGAATTCTCTGGCAGTGGAAATGATGCTTCTGACAGTAATTCACAGAGCTGCACAGATGTCAAAAGAGACAGGCAGAAGTGCTGGAGACTGGGTTGCAATTCAAAGAAGACCTACGGGCAGAGGGGCAGAAAAACCAGCAACCCAGGAAAGGGGGAGGGAGGGGCAAAAGGAAGGCTAGAAAAATGCATGGTCTGGAAGGCTGAAGGGAAGGAGAGAAGGCCAGAGGGAGGAGTCTGCCAGGTGCTTGAGTGGGTCATTGTTTTTGCAGACCCTGTTCACACAACTAAAAACTGGGTAGAACAAATGCCATACCCAGGTTTGGGAGCTGTGCACGCTTCCAATTTTTGGTTGTGTGGGAGCAAGCAACTAGGTAGGAGGAGGGAGAAGTGATTGTGTGGGTGTCAGGAGCTGCGTAGGACAGCACTGTCCTACTTAACTTTCATACCTAGCATTTGACAGGGGAAGGAGGAAAATCTGTCCTCCCCAGCACCTGTCTCCTGCACAATAATGTCTCCCTCCTCATACCTAGTGGTTTGCTCCCACACAACCAAAAATTGGAAGCATGCACAGCTCTCAAACCAAGGTAGGACATTTGTCCTATCCAATTTTCAGGTGTGTGATGCAAGATTGTTGCAAGATTGCATTAATATGTTTAATTAGCCATGACTGGCTACCAAAATCATTCATTTTGGATTGGGAAGGTACGAAGAGAATTTCCAAGTGGATGGAGCAGAGGATGAAAGCGATGGTCTCTGTGAACAAAACTTCTCATTAAAATTGAGCAAGTAAAAGGTAAAAGTCTTACTCTCTCTTCCACTTCTTTGCAAAAAATAAACTGTGCAAGGTAAAGCATGTGATTGTAGCACTGCCCATACCCCTGTGTAAATACCGCCAATGGTGTGCATGACTGGGCAGTTATGCAATGCGAATTCTATTGGAAATAGAAATAGTGATGATGATGATGATGATGATGATGATGATGATGATGATGATGATGAAAAATAGACTAGTTAACAAAAGAGTGTGTGTGTGTGTGTGTGTGTGTGTGTGTGTGTGTGTGTGTGTGTGTCTAAAACAGGTACCAACCTGAGATTGTCTAGCTGGATGAAAACAGCTGTAGTATATTGCCACTGAGGATGATAGGAATTGTAGTTCAACACGGATGGAGAGGCTTAGGTTGGCACACCAGTCAAAAACACACCAATGAGTAGCCAGGTCTTCTCCAAATTTTGCTTCTGGCTCCAGCACCTTACCCTGTGTCAGCTGCTCTTCTGGAGGGTTCCTTGACTTTTATGATCAATGGTTTTATGGACAAAGGTGCAGAAAGCTACTGGGGAGAAATGTGGAATGTCCAAGTGCACACACAGAAGCAGCCTTGCAGATCTTTGGATCCCAGCCAGAGTTTTCTGTTCAGATGAAGCCTTACGAATTACCCAAAGTACCAGTTGTATCCTGGAAACTCTTTAGACACCGTATGACTCAATAAACTAAATGGGGAAATGGAGATGCAGATGACTCAACTAACTACTTTCTTACCTCAGACAAGTTTGGTATTGTAAGAAGTGCCATAAAAGAAAGAGGTTATAGACGTGCGGCATTTCAATACACTAAGGAATGTTTACTGCAACTGATATGTTTCATATGGTCCATAAAATCCCTGGGCAATGAGTCATTTCCGAGACAAAACAAAAACAAAGCCACCCTCCTGTGAGAACACTCCCCACTTCAAGGACAAAGATAAGCGAGGGGGCACAATTTTGGACTTATGTACAACTAGGAAGATGTCAATCATTATGAACGGCAGGTTGTGTGAAAGGGTTTCAAGGGAGGGGAGCTGTGATGTTTGTCAAACTGCCCCCTCAAAGTTGCCATTTGATAACATTTCGCTGCTCTTTCTCAGCAACTCAGCAAGGAGGAGAAAGGCAGAAAACCAGGGTCTTGTGGTAGCAAGCACGACTTGTCTCGATTTGCTATGCAGGGTCCGCCCTGGTTTGCAATTGAATGAGAGACTATAGTATATGTGGGCACTGTAAGTTATTCCCCTTAGGGGATGGAGCTGCTCAGGAAAGAGCACCTGCCTGCTTGTATGCAGAAGGTTCCAAGTTCCCTCCCTGGCATCTCCAAGATAAGGCTGAGAGAGACTCCTGCCTGCAACCTTGGAGAAGCTGCTGCCAGTCTGTGCAGACAATACTGAGTTAGATGGATTAATGGTCTGACTCAGTAGAAGGCAGCTTCATATGTTACTAACTGTTGGGATCAATCCCTCCACACAAAAAATAGTCCCAAATAACTCACTAAAATCAATTCTTAGACAAGATTTGGGAATTTATGCTTATGTATGAAGTGAAGCACCGGGGAAATGACTTGACTAGCAAGCTATAGGTTGATGGTTCGAATCCCCGCTGGTATGTTTCTCAGACTATGGGAAACTCCTATATCAGGCAGCAGCGATACAGGAAGATGATGAAAAGCATCATCTCATACTGCGTGGGAGATGGCCATGGTAAACCCCTCCTGTATGCTACCAAAGACAACTACAGGGCTCTGTGGGCGCAGGAATCGACACTGACATGACAGCACACTTTACCTTTATGGAGTAAGTCAACACATTAGGCAGTCTAGGAACCAGCTTGGAATGCCAACAGGAATCTGGTTCCCCTTTTCAACATATATTGAAGCTCTTCTTCACAACATTGATGAGGGATCTGGAAACCAAGTCCAATTAGGAATGGTTGGCGGGACTGGGTATGCTTAGCCCAGAAAACTGATGACGAAGGGGAGCTATGACTGCCATCATAAATATCCAAGAGGCTCTCACAGAGAAGAAGGAACAGATTTGTTCTCTGTTGCTCCTGAGGGTGAGGCTACATCCAATGGGTTGAAATGAGAAGGAAACAGATTTAGGGTAGATATTAAGCAAGATATCCTAACTGTAAGAGCTGTGGAAGAGTCTGCCTTGTGCTGTGGGGTGCTCTCCTTCTTTATTGGTTTCAAACAGAGGCTGGACAGTCATCAGTCAGGGATGTTGCAGCCGACTCCCACACTGGGGTGGGGGGTTTGGACTAGAAGACCCCTAAGGTCCCTTGTAAGTCTACGGTCCCTTGATTCTATGGTTTATGTTGATTGGCGACTGAGTGGTTTTGGTGAGTTGGCCGTGACTAATGACAGCTGAGCTATTTTCCACCTGGAAAATTATTTCCACAGTACTTTGCCCACAAATCTTCTCCCTCCTCCTCACCCAGCCATTCCTGATGCCACAAGCCCCCTCCCCTCCTTCTCCTTTGAGCAGAACCTCGCTGTCTGGAGCTAGGGCAGCAGAGGCAGCTGCTGTGAGAAGGAGCCAGATCTGATCTTACATTCCCTCTCCTCTCCCATGTGCTGTGTGCGATAGGAGAAGACTCCTGATGGCTTTTCAGTAATGTAAATTTTCCTGAGGATGACTCCAACACAAGCAACGAGTGATTTGGCCAGGAATTCTTCTTCGCCTTCAATTTTAAATTGGAGCCAGAGATGAATTATGGTACTTGCAATGTTTGCCTCTTCTTTGAATCAAGCATGATGCAAGCCCAAAGCTCTTTTCTGGACCTGGAACTAGCAAACATTGTTAGCATCTCTGTTCCCCAGTATTCTTTCTCCCACCAGATTCCACTAGCCTTCCCTTCTTCCATTAATTCCTCAGGACCACTCCTGCTCCTGAGTAGCAGCCTCATTTCCCAAGTCCACCTCTCTCCCCTCCTTAAGATTCTCTTTCAGTGCACACCAGAAGACGTTTCTTGAACTTGTCGGCAGCAATTTCTAATTTGTCTGATCTTCATCACTCAGTTTAAAGGAGCATAAAATGTCATCTGCCTCACCCGTCACTGGGTGTGTATTAATGTATTTATCTGATTCGCTTCCTCTTGCTCATCTAGGCTTGATGCAATTCTGAATCTTTCAGATCCCCTAATTTATTTCAGGCACTCTTTGGGCTTGCTGAAGTTGAATTTCTCAGGTGGACTCATCTGAAGTGATGCTATGCTCTAGCAAGTCCATAAGCAATTATCATCTAGATAGCCTTGATACTGTCGCTTGTATACTGTCTTCTGCCCTTGCCCACAAACCACACTGACTGAACTATTTAACTTTTAAAATAAAATAAAATAAAATAAAATAAAATAAAATAAAATAAAATAAAATAATAATACCACCATCCTATGCACATCCTTGGGAGTAAGCATTCTACTCAATGGGACTTCTGGGGGGGAAACCATGCATACAATCAGACTGCATGGATCCTTTTATTCTTTTATTCCACACTCAAATATGGACCATGGGTAAATAGGAATATAGGGAACTGGCTTCTGAGTAAGACCAATTTATATATCTTAGTATATGTGCTGCTGAAGCGAGCCAGACCATTGGTCCATCTAGCTCAGTATTGTCTACACAGACTGGCAGCAGCTTCTCCAAGGTTGCAGGCAGGAATCTCTCCCAGCCCTATCTTGGAGATTCCGGTCAGGGAATTTTGATCTTTCTGCTCTTCTCAGAGCTGTGCCATCCCCTAAGGAGAACATCTTACAGTGCTCACACATGTAGTCTCCCAATCAAATGCAATCAAATGCATATCAGGGTCATCTCTGCTTAGCAAAGGGAACAAGACATGCTTGCTATCACAAGACTAGCCCTCCTCCTCTGGGTCTAGTAAGAGTGTCTTTCATAGCTTCCTTACCCAAGTGCAAGAAGAAGGTGTGAACCAGCTTCCTCTGTGTGGCCTTGGCTGTGACTCAAAGGAAGGCACATGTAACAGTTGGGGCTGCGTGTGATTAGCCGAGTAATGAAGCTCGAAGGCCATTAATAAACCCTTTAGAGGTGAAAGGGGAGAGATTGACTCCAGCCCCCTCCTAAAAAGCTGATTGATAGCAGTCCAGATGCTTTTTCACTTCTCCACGGCTGGAGCTTCCCTTCTTGGGCCAGGCTGAGGGACTGAATATGCAGCAATCATTTTTGTAATTCCTCCTGCACACACACACACACATATGGGGAGAGAGCGAGAGCAGGGGGGCTGCTTCTGGCTTTCCATCGCCCAGGGGTTGGCAGACAAAGTCATTGCAGCTGGGGTGATGGGATTTGTAGTCCAGCTACATCTGGGGACCGAAGTTTGTGAACCCTTGGGCTATAGCCTATTGTGGGTTCAGCACAACTGATTCTCAGCCTAATCCAGCTCAGAGGTTTGTTATAAGGGCAAAAGAAAAGCAGCTGGCATAAAGTATCCTAAGCTTCTAGGAGGAATTCATTCATTCATTCATTCATTCATTCATTCATTCGATTTCTATACCACCCTTCCAAAAATGGCTCAGGGCGGTTTACACAGAGAAATATAAATAAATAAGATGGCTCCCTGTCCCCAAAGGGCTCACAATCTAAAAAGAAACATAAGATAGACATCAGCAACAGGCACTGGAGGTACTGTGCTGGGGGTGGATAGGGCCAGTTACTGATGATGGGAGACTATGATGGGGAAATATGACTGGGAATGATGGGGAAATATGACTGTAAATACCTGTTTCTGAGTGTTTAGCATTCCACAGACCTATAGCATTCTCCCCTCCCACTTCATTCCTCAAAATGATCTTGCGAAGTAGGCTAGGGTGAAAGACAGAGACTGGTCCATCGTCACCCAATGAGCCTTCATGGATGGAGAGTTGAGCCCGAGGCTTCCCAGTCCTAGTCTGACACTCTTCAACACATCTCTGACAGCACTGGCCCTCTCAGCATTTCCTGCAGAGCTCCGAAACTGTCAAAGGTCCACCACCCCAACAATGCCACCATTTTCACTTTGCCCAGGGCATCCAGAAAGGTCCAAGTCAGCCTGGGAGAAATCCTTGGGCCAAATGACACATGGCATCAGAGCTTCATAAATAGGTAATTGTATGATTGCTGCATGTTTTGGGGAAGAGGATTACTCTTTTCTCCAGGACTGCAGCCCTTGTCTGAACTGGCCCAGCTCAATCAATCAATCAAATCAATCCAGAGGTCTGCTGGATCAATCCATCAAATGCCCAGGGGCAGGTGGGGCAGCAATGGACATTTTAGCACTCAGTAGTCTATTGCTTGAGGTAACCACCTCGTTTCACTTCATGGAAAGACCGCCCGTAAGTTTGCCCCACAGTTTACCTGCCCTGCCTCTTCCAGGCTCCATGGAAGGTGCCTTTACCAAAAGACTTGGAGCTGCGACTGAGGATGTGTGGACATTGGGGCTGCTCTCTGTCGCACAGCCCTGCAATCCTGCCCACAGCCTGTTCTGGTTCCTATGCAATCCACCGTTCATTTGCACCCCCCTTCATAAATAACGGTGTCATTTCAGCCCTAACTGACCAGCAAAAGTTGCCGCAATTGGAATGCAGCCCCTCGCGTGCAGCTGTGATTTTTATCTGTAATGACAAGATCCTTTCTGTTGCTCATTTCTATTTTGGTGATCTTCACAGGTTTATTTACAAGTGGCGTTGTGATGGCACGCAGCCGAGGCTGCAGTCGGTGGATTGGCTCTGCACTTTACCTCACTGACTTTCTGTCAGCTTTCATTGTGATGGCGATTTTAGAAGTTGGGGCCTCAACGGCCAGCAGAAACTGTGTTTTGTTCTGGTTTGCAAGAAAACAGGAGGCTGTTAGATCCTGGGCAATTGTCTGGTCCTGAATAACATACCCATCAGCGCTGCAAACTATAAGACAGAGAGAGAGAGAGATCATGGGTGCCTTGAAACCTCCATATTCAGGTCTCTTTGTTTGTTTGTTTACATTTATAAACCGCCCCATAGAAAGGCTCTGGGCGGTGTACAATAAATTTTAAAAGACATAAAAACATATTTAAGACACAGTGCTAAAAACAATATAAAAACAATTCAGGAACCAATAAAAACCATTTAAAACTAATTAAAATACTTTGAAAAACAATTTGAAAACCTTGGAAGGCCAGGCCGAACAAATGAGTTTTTAGGGCTCTCTTAAAGGCCGACAGCGAGCCTAAAGTGCAGATATCTGCCGGGAGTGCATTCCATAGGCCAGGAGCAACTAGAGAGAAGGCCCAGTTCTGAGTCAGCACCAGACGTACTGGTGGCAACTGGAGATGGACCTCTCCAGACGACTTCAACGTATCCTTAGGGTGGGTTCGTACACACCTATAATATCACTCAGTTTCACTGTACTTGATTACACAGGAACATAGGAAGCTGCCATATACTGAGTCAGACTGTTGGTCTATCTAGCTCAGTATTGGCTTCACAGACTGGCAGTGGCTTCTCCAAGGTTGCAGGCAGGAATCTCTCTCAGCCCTATCTTGGAGAAGCCAGGGAGGCAACTGGAAACCTTCTGCTCTTCCCCGAGCGATTATTGTGCATGAAATCAAGCAATGCACATGCATGTGTGAACACAGCCTAAGATGGGCAAAGTGATTATGACAGGGATCATTATGGAAGGGATCTCTCATCACTAGGGTCTCAGGTACATAGGAACATAGGAAGCTGCCTTATATCAAGCCAGATCATTGGTCCATTCAGCTCAGAATTGCCTACCCTGACTGGCAGCAGCTTGCCAAGGTTTCAGCCAGGAGTCCTTACCTGTCTTACCTGGAAATGCTGCCAGAGATTGAACCTAAGACCTTCTGAATGCAAAGGAGATGCTCTACCATTGAGTGATAGCTCCATCTCCAAAGGTGACATATGTGGGCCTCTCCTCCAGGCAGAATCTCCAAGATAGGGCTGAGAGAGATTCCTGCCTGCAACCTTGGAGAAGCCGCTGCCAGTCTGTGGACAATACTGAGCTAGATAGACCAAAGGTCTGACTCAGTATATGGCAGCTTCCTGTGTTTCTATGTTAGGTCAGTATTGTCTACAATGATTGGCAGCAGCTCCCCAAGCTTACTGGCAGTATTTTCCCCCAGCCCTACCAGGAGATGCTGCCGGAGATGGAATCTGGGACCTTCCACATGCAAAACAGATGCTCTACCACTCAGCTATGGCCTCATCCAGCAGAGCTGCCCGTCCTGATCACTTTCTCCCCATCCTAGCTCAGGTCATGTGTCGAAGCCAGACTGCAAGAAATGCAGAAATGAAGAAATTCCTGGGATGGAATGACAAAGCATAGGGAGGTACATTAGGGGAGGAGAGAGGACAACTCGTCCTCACCCACCTTCTGTTGTAAAAATTAGACCCTCCACTCCCACAGACACCCTTTTCTACATGGATGGTGCTGACTCATGAAGAACAAATGCAGCTGCCCCCATCATGTCTCAATTGTTGCTAAACTGGGCAGCCCTGATAGTTAGACTGTATCATCATCATCATCATCATCATCATCATCATCATCAACATCAACATCAACATCATCATCATCCACCATGATGTTCAGTTCCATCTGATATGGTGCATCCTGTAGTGCTACCTCCGGTTCTCCGCAGTGTCACTGCTGCTTCCAGATCTACAACCACAAGCTGTACTCTTTCCTGAGGAGGAGATGGAGGAGGAGGAGGCCAAAAGCTTTTTGACATGCTTTACATAAGTTAACAAATGATACAGTCCCTGGCATCATACTTACAATCTGCTAATTTGGCAAAGAGGCACCATTTAACGTGGTGATTCTCTTTATTTAGCAGGGGGAGAGTAACTGGCCCTATCCACCCCCAGCACAGGACCTCCAGTCACTGTTGGTGGTGTCTATCTTATGTTTCTTTTTAGATTGCGAGCCCTCTGGGGACAGGGAGCCATCTTATTTATTTGTTCTTTCTCTGTGTAAACCGCCCTGAGCCATTTTTGGAAGGGTGGCATAGAAATCGAATAAATGAATAAATGAATAAATGAATGAATGAATAAATAAATAAATAAATAAATAAAAGTCCAGCAGTGCAGGGGTGGGGTCCAGCAGGGATGGGGCAGGAAGAGGAAAATGCAAATACAAATATTTATATACTGCTTTTTAACAAAAGTTTCCAAAGCAGGATAGATAGATAGATAGATAGATAGATAGATAGATAGATAGATAGATAGATAGATAGATAGATAGATAGATTCTCCCTGTCCCCAAAGGGCTCACAACCCAAAAAAGAAACATGAAATAGACACTGGAGGGATGCTGTGCTGGGGATGGATAGGGCCAGTAACCCCCCCACCCCATGCTCAATATAAGAGAATCACCACTCTAAAAGGTGTCTCTTTGCTGAGTTAGCAGGGGTTAGGGTCTAACTCAGTACTGTCTACACTAGGCCTGCTCAACCTTAGTGCCCCAGGTGTTTTTGAACTACAACTCCCATAATCCAAAGCTACAGTGGCCAATAGCCAGGGATTGTGGGAGTTGTATGCCAACACCTGTAGGAGGGTTAAAGTTGAGCAGGCCTGGTCTATACTGACTGGAAGCAGCTCTCAGCGGCTTCAGGCAGGAAATCTCAGCCCAACCTGGAGATGCTCACAGAGATCAAACGTGGATCCTTTTGTATGCAAAGCAGATGCTCTACCATTGAGCTAAGGCCCTATCTCTATTTTGCTCCTTCCTAAGTTTTGAGCCAAACATTCTTTGGCTCACCTCTAACCCAAGTAATACAGCTTATTGTGCTCTCTCCAATTCTTCTATTAGCATTTATTAAATTCTGATTAAATGTGAGTGTCACAATGCTTCCTACGTGTTATATTAAGAGTTGGTCTTGGCATCTGCAGCCCCCAATTGTGTGCGCTTTAAAAGGTAATTACAATCAAATAAAAATGATATACTTGATTCTCTACAAGTCCATTCTTTTCTAGAAAGAAAAAGACTGCCAACTGTTATGGGATGAATTGCCATCAAAGTGTGTTGGAGTTCTGCCACTGGGTTTTAATTGGCACCAATTTGAGTCCAATCGCGTGCCCACTGACACAAGTCCCATCTGCCAAATTTCATGATGGGACTATTTATTTTAATTATGATTTTATTAATTCACTATCAGGATACGAGCATCATTTTACAGACCTCAGATCACATGGATAAAGAAGGATAGGAATCTCACCCATCATCAACTGGACCTGAGAGGTCTGTACAGGTGCTTTCTGAAGAACGTTTATTTGGAGGCAAATCCCAGTGAAATCAATGGGACTTGCTTTTTAGTAAATATAGTATGCATCCAGCTGAATGTTTCAAGGCAATCTACAGGGGAAAGTTTGTAAAATTAGTTGTGTTGAAAAATAGATGTAGTATTCAAAGAGCAATCACAGACGTCCATCAACCCACAGAGGGGATACAGTCTTGCAGTTTGGTTGACATAACATTTTCTGTGACTCTAGGATTCCCCTAGGTCTGTGAGATCTCATTCCCTATTCTTTCCAATGGGGGAGTTTATCAAGATTTTCTGGGAAAGTAATTCATTTTTTAAGGTTTTGGATTTTTTGTATGTGTGTGGTCTGGGCAGGGTCTGGAACCTATCTGTGAAAATGAAGTATTTCTCTCTTTTGTGGTTTGGTCTGGGAGTTTCATCATATCAGTCAGTGGTCACATTCACATGTCACCATTGCACCTGTGGTTCCTTTCCCATCCCCCCCACCCCCGCTCTACTGTCTGCATTTGGACCACAGGGAGACCATCCGCTCAGAAAGACTGCAGAGAGGAGGGGGAACTGGCTGTGTGGGCTTCCTTCTTTCTTGAAGGACAGCCCGCATAGCCAATCATGGAGAGAGAGAGGGAGGAGCTTCCTACCTCTACTCCAGTCTGGCCGACTGCAGCCTCCAGTGCTGCATTCAGACCGAACAGAGGAGTTGTGGACCCTTGGTTCAGAGCAGTGAAATTGACTATGAACCAAAGGAACCTTGGGTCATGCAATGGATGGGACCGGAGTTGCACACATTCTGATATAACTGCAGGTACCTGCAACTCTGGTCCCCCGTTACATGTGAATGCAGCCATTGAGTCAGTTGGTGAAGCTAAAAAACCCTTTATATTATAGATACAGACATTCTTTGTCATATTATTTGTTAATCCACAATCACCGAAAAGTTAGAAAACAGCCCCAGGAACTGTGTGCATTGGCTGACTATCTCACATATTCCATTACTCTCAGAACTGCATCTGGCTCCCTTTCAGCCAAAGCATTCTGTTTATCAGGTGGTGTGGGCATTACATCTGTGTAGACTGAATGCTTGTGGCAGAAGACTGGGATTGTACGCACAAGCGCTCACACCCCATATGTGTGCAGCATAACTTCTAAACAGAGCCTACACAGGTCTATAAACGGTATGCCCATAGGCTTTGTCCATCATCAAGCACCCCATTGGGTCTTTGGTTCCTCACCAAAGACCCTAGGTACATACAGTTTGGAGGTGTGCAGATTCTGTGGAGAAGTTATGTTGAAGGCAAATAGGGAGACAAAGCCAGCTGGCACAAAACCACTCCCTTTCTACACACATGCAGTCAATACAGATCTCACATCTGCACAGTCCTCAAGCACTCTTCCTTCTTTCTTCAGCTGAGAATCTCACCAAGAGGCTAGTAATGGCGAGATGGTTCCTTTTAATCACCACTGCACAGCTGGGCATGCCTGAAGGAAGCAAAGCTTGGCGGAAAGTGATGTGAGGATGTTGACAATGGACCTTCAAGCTGTAGGGGGTGAAGTGAGAGGGATATGGTCTGACCATAGACTACTACTACTACAACAACAAACATTTATATACTGCTTTTCAATAAAAGTTTCCAAAGTGGTTTACATAGAGAAATAATGAATAAATAAAAATGGATCGCTTTCCCCAAGGCTCACAATCTTAAAAAAACAAAACAAAACAACATAAGGTAGTAGGGGTGTGCACGGAACTGTCTGGCCCGGTTTGGTTCGAGGCTGGCCTGGCCTCAAACAGAACTGGGCCAGTTCAGTCCGGCCCCTCATCGAACCCCCCTGGTCCAGTCCGGTCCCGGACCGGTCTGTGAATATATATATATATATATATATATATATATATATATATATATATATATATGTCAAGGAAGTACCTGTAGCCCCTTCGGGGGGGCTTGCCCCGGGGGAGGGGGTCCTCGCAGAGGGCATTTGCACAGAGGGAAAAATGGCGGCCGCTCACTCTTACGGAGGCCCAAAAGGGCCAAAAAAGCTTCAGTTACCCAGCCATGGCAGTGATGAGGAAGGCCGGTAGAGGGAGAGGGAACCCACAAGATCACACACACACACACACACACACACACACACACACCATGGCTTCAGCAAGCCCCCCGAAAGGGCTACAGGTACTTTCTTGACTTTTAATAAAAATAAAAAAAAAAGTTTGCGGACCTGCCGTACTGGACCCGGCGGTTCAGTTCAGGTCCGACAGAACTGGGGGAAGTGGTTCGGTTCAATCACGAACCCATAAACCCCTGCGCTGGCCCGCCAAACTGCACATCCCTATAAGGTAGACACCAACAACAGTCACTGGAGGGATACTGTGCTGGGGGTGGATAGGGCCAGCTGCTCTTCCCCTGCTAAATGAAGAGGATCAACACATTCAAAAAGTGCCTTTTTGCCCTGTTAGCAGGGGGGAAACCAAAGCATCACCCAAAGCAAAACCTGCACTCTCAAAGTGGCACTCCCATGGTTTGTCATCCAAAGATCACCCATGCATGCAAAAGACCAGCTCCACCTTCCCTTAGATCTGACCTCTCTGTTGGACTTGCATTCAAGACCAGTAGACTGAAGGGACTCTGTACTGGTGATTTATCTGAGGAAAGTTTATAGCAATTCACAGAGGGATACATGAGACAGACCATGGCTGGAACAATCTCCTTCTCCCTTCCAGAGCTGCTCCCTCTGTAGCAAATTCTATCCAGCTCTGGGCCAGCATCCCTACTGTGGCTCTTGCCAGTGTCTACTCTGTGTTTTCTTTTTAGACTGTGAACGCTTTGGAGTACAGGGAACTATCTTCCCATTATTCTTTTTCTATGTAAACCACTTTGCAAATGTCTTTTTTGTTTAAAAATGGCATATCAATAATAGTAATAAATACATACATACATACGTACGTACTTTGCATCAAATCAAATCAAATCAAATCCTACCTGGTCATTATGGAACTGGAAAGTGTTAGTACCTGAACTCCATTTCACTCCTGTTAAATGAGGAAAGAGGCACCTTCTAAAGTGGTGATTCTCTGATATTTAGCAGAGGGGGAGCAACTGGACCTATCCAACTCCATCCCTCGCACAGTATCACTTCAGTGGCTGTTGCTGGTGTCTACCTTATGTTTCTTTTTAGATTGTTAGCCCTTTGGGGACAGGCAGCCATCTTTTTTATGTATTTACTTATGTAAACCACTTTGAGAACTTTGAAGAGAGGTATATCAATATTCTTAGCAGTAGTAGATAGACAAATGGTCTGACAACTTCCTAAATGTTTTCTAAATCTCTCCCCCCGCTCACCTTTTTTCACTGACATTTTCACGAGAATGTTGGGACTTCCAGGACTGATGCCAAGGATGGCATCCCCTCCATAAAGGGGTTCCCAACCTTGGATCTTGAGATGTGTTGGACAACAATCCCTTCAGCCATTGTGGATGAGAATGATGGGAGCTGTAGTCCAGAAACATCTCATCTCACTAGTTCTCTTCTCTTCTCTTCTCTTCTCTTCTCTTCTCTTCTCTTCTCTTCTCTTCTCTTCTTCACCTTCCTCCCCAACTGTCTTCAACTGCTTCCATCCCAACATTTCACTTGATTACCCACCTCCAGGTAAGATAGCTTGCTATGCGCCCAGTGCTATAAAACACAGAGACCACATGAAGAAAAACAGCTACTTCTAGTGGTCACCTGTGCCTTTATTTTATTTTTTATTATTTATTTAAAATGCTTATACCCCGCCCCTCCAGTGCACTACCGCTCGGGGTGGCTCACAACAATAAAATAGATACAATAAAAGAAATAAAATTAACCAAAATGAACAAACAAGTTAAAACTCAGGTTAACCACACTCATTATGAGAGCCAGCGTGGTGTAGTGGTTAGAGTGCTGGACTAGGACCAGGAAGACCCAAGTTCAAATCCCCATCCAGCCATGATACTAGCTGGGTGACTCTGGGCCAGTCACTTCTCTCTCAGCCTAACCTACTTCACAGGGTTGTTGTGAGGAGAAACCTAAGTATGTAGTACACCACTCTGGGCTCCTTGGAGGAAGAAAAGACTTCATAAACAACTATCAAAACAGATCAATCACATTTTGCAAGGAGGTGATATTGAACAATGGCTAACAACTGGGAAAACTCATCTTATCATGAAAGACCCAGCAAAAGGTGCAGTTCCAAGTAATTATAGACCGATAACCTGCCTGCCAACCATGTTCAAATTATTAACTGGAATAAGAGCAGATGAAGTGATGCAACACTTATTAACTAACAAACAGCTTCCAGTTGAACAGAAAGGAAATTGCCCGAACACCAGAGGCACAAAAGACCAGCTGCTGATTGACAAAATGATTTTAGAAAACTGCAAGAGAAGAAAAACAAATCTAAGTGTTGCATGGATTGACTACAAGAAAGCCTTCGATTCATTGCCTCACACATGGATGGATAATAAATTGTTTAGAAACAACTAGTGTCAGCAAAAATATTCAGATATTTATTTAAAAAAGGAATAAGCATGTGGAGTACACAGTTAACAATCAATGGCGAGACACTTGGACAGGTTAGCATTAGAAAAGGCATTTTCCAAGGGGACTCACTATCCCCTCTGTTGTTTGTAATCGCCATGACCCCACTTTCACAAATACAAAACAAAACAGGCCTCAGATACCAAACATCTAAAACATCAAGTAAAATCAACCATCTGCTGTACATGGACGATCTGAAGTTGTATGGAAAGTCCCAGTCAGAAATCGAATCACTGCTAAACACTGTCCGTATATTCAGTAGTGATATAGCAATGGAGTTTGGACTAGACAAGTGTGCTGCATTAATAAGGAACAGAGGGAAAATAAGAAAAACAGAAGGAATAGAACTGCCCAATGGAAGCAAGATCAAGAACCTGGAAGAGAAAGAACCTTACAAATACTTGGGCATTCTCCAGGCTGATAACATTGTACACACTGAAGTTAAAAGAAAAATTGGAAGTGAACACATCAGGAGAGTTAGAAAAATCCTCAAGTCCAAACTCAATGGCAGGAACACCATACAAGGCATAAACACCTGGGATATACCTGTTATCAGATACACTGCAGGAATAATAGGCAGGAATAGGCAGAGCTAGAGACGCTAGATCGTTAGACCAGGAAAATCATGACCATCAATCATGCTCTGCACCCCCGCAGTGATGTAGATAGGCTTCACCTCCCTCGCAGCTCAGGTGGAAGAGGAATGCTGCAAGTCCATCAAACAGTAGAGGAGGAGAAAAGAGGCCTTGAAGAATATATCAAGGACAGTGAAGAAGATACACTTCAAATGGTCAATAATGTGAAACTATTCAACACCAATGAAACAAAGCAGGCCTACAAGAAAGAACAAGTCAAGAACCGAGCAGAAAAAATGGAAAAATAAGCCACTGCATGGTCAATATTTGCACAATATAAGTGGAAAATCAGACATCACCAAGACCTGGCAATGGCTTAAGAATGGCAACTTGAAGAAAGAAACAGAGGGTTCAATACTGGCTGCACAAGAACAGGCACTAAGAACAAATGCAATAAGAGCAATAGTAGAAAAGTCAACAACAAACAGCAAGTGCCGCCTTTGTAAAGAAGCAGATGAAACCGTGGACCACCTAATCAGCTGTTGTAAAAAGATCGCACAGACTGACTACAAACAAAGGCATGACAAGGAAGCAGGGATGATACACTGGAACATCTGCAAAAAATACAAGCTACCTGTAGCCAAAAATTGGTGGGACCATAAAATTGAAAAAGTAGAAGAAAATGAAGATGTAAAAATATTATGGGACTTCCGACTACAGACAGACAAACATCTGCCACACAATACACCAGATATAACTGTAGTTGAGAAGAAAGAAAAACAAGTCAAAATAATCAACATAGCAATACCAGGGGATAGCAGAACAGAAGAAAAAGAAATAGAAAAAAATCACAAAATACAAAGATCTACAAATTGAAATTGAAAGGCTGTGGCAGAAAAAGACCAAAATAATCCCAGTGATCACTGGCGCCCTGGGTGCAGTTCCAAAAGACCTTGAAGAGCACCTCAACACCATAGGGGCCACAGAAATCACCATCAGCCAATTACAAAAAGCAGCTTTACTGGGAACAGCCTATATTCTGCGACAATATCTATAACAACAGCAACAACACTGACAATAAAATTCAGCCTTCCCATGTCCTTGGGAAGGACTCGATGTCTGGATAAAACAAACCAGTCAATAACACCTGTCTGACTGTGTAAACAAGAAATAATAATAAGTTTCAAATTAAAAGTTATTTAATAAGCTAAACACTGAAAATTATAAAAAGCTAAAAGCTAAAGAACCTAGCAGATATAACTAAAAGTGGAGCATCAAAAAGCTTCCTTAAAAAGGTGTGCTTTAAGTTGTTTTTTTAAAACACTCATGGAAGGAGCATGGCGAAGCTCTTCAGGGAGGGTGTTCCAAAGCCGAGGGGCCACAACTGAAAAGGCCCTGTCTCTAGTCCCTGCCAACCAGATCTCTGTTCGTGGCGGAGCCACGAGCAGGGCCTGAGACAATGAGTGGAGGGCCCTGACAGGTTCATATGGGCGAATGTGGTCCTACAGGTACCCTGGCCTCAAGCCATGTCAAGCTTTAAAGGTCAAGGCCAGCACTTGAATCTAGCCCGGAAGCAGACCAGTAACCAATTAACCTGCCGCAGGGTGGGTGCGATACTCATTAAATGACTTGCACCCATGGGCATCCTTATAGCAGCATTCTGAACCAGCTGAGGCTTCTGAACAGTCTTCAAGGGCATCCCCATGTAGTGAGCATTGCAGTAGTCTGATCTGGAGTAGTCCAATTTTACACCCCCTCCATCCCGCCCCTCTGTAGTTCTCCATCACAGCAGACTCACAGACTGAAGCACAGCTGCATATCGGGAGAGGGGGCGCGGTTCCCTCCAAAAGCCAAGAGAGAAAAGAAGCTTGGAATGTTCCCAATGAGGTTTTACATGCCAGAGAAATTACTAGTCTACTCCACAGTAGGGATGTGCAGAAACGGCTCGTGCGTGGGCTGGCGGGGCAGGAGGCCAGGAAGCAGGTCCTTTCCCAGGTGCAGCACTCGGTCGGGCAACAGCGGCACGAGGCTGCGGCGCTGTTCCTGCAGCCTGCGCATGCGGCATCGGCATGCACATAGTGTTCTTGCATGCGTGGGCTCCATTTGCATGGCCAGCAAATGATGCTGCTAGCCACGCACACAGTCTGCAGGGAAGGACCTGCTGACCGGCTCCTTAAGGGAACCACTCCCCACCCCACTGAACCGATTCGGCTGCGCTTGCCTGAGTTGGTTCAGCACAGATGCTCTTCCCCGAAGCTCTGCATGTTTGCATCTTGCTCACATATCCTCACCCATCCAAATGCTAACCAAGATGGACCCGGCTTAGCAAAAGGGAGAATGCATGTCTGCTACCACAGGGCCAGCTCTCCTCATCAGCTCACGAGGACCAGAAAATTGAATTATACAGGAGCATGCCTTGAGCACAAAACACCGCTCTGAAGAGCGTGAGGCAATGGCAGAGCTGGAACTCAAGGGAGCCGCGGGAAGGCGGCTGAGGCTCATGAGTATTGCTTTAACAACCCTCTCATCGGCTCATTGTTTGCCTTGGGCTTGGGTGGAGTAGCTCTCTGAGACCCAGAAGGCCCCCCAGTTTGGTACTGATTTCTCCAAACAGCTAAGTGCACTGTGGTCGCGGAAACCATTTAGCCAATCTCTCCCTTGCATTGGGCCTGGTAATTGCTGCTTGCTTGTTAAAGGACAATAACTGGAGCTTTCCGTGCCCATCACCCCTTTTATTCCTTTTATGTCAGCCTCGATTTGCAGCAAACTTTTCACAGCTGCCTTTAGAAAAGGTGAAGGCAGCAACAGTTTCCTTCCTACACGAAATCAGGTCACCGTGATTTCGGATACGGGAACATAATGATCACCGCAAACAGAAAAGGGGCCCCTGCTAACATTTTCCCCCAAGCCCGATGCATGGCTCGGCATTTTCAATATATATTTAAAATAACAAAGCCAGACAAGCAAGTGCCTTTCCCCCAGAAACTGCCAACGTATGCTCCGCGATCTCCTGCATTTTGCATTGTGTCAGTCTGTGTCAGAGGCTTCAGGGAAGGTAATATAGGAGATGAATGAAAGTCTATCATCTCAGTGCCAAGATGAAAAAGTGACAGCTCATAATGAAAAGAAAAATAGTTTCCATTTTGGGCCGCTGTAAGTAAGAAAATGACGGAGCCCTGGGAACCGCCAGGCCTGAAAAATGATCCTTTTGACAGACGTGCCTATAAGTGAAAGTGCACGGGATATAATTCGAACCATAATATGGGAAATGATGATTATTTTAGGGATCACATGATTTTAAATAAATCCTTGACTGCTCTGCGGAAAATGGAACTGGGAGCGATGCTGGGTGGGTGGGCGGAGAGAGAGCCATGGGTTAATTTAAGAAATGAATGACCTAGTTAAAGGTTTCTGTCTTGGGGATAATGACAAATATCAGAAGACCACAAAGAGGGGTGGGCACCCCAGTCAGGCTCTGTGTCTCCCCCACCCATAAACCTAGGTCAGGAGATAATTTCCCTAAGGACAGCAAACATCCAGGGGTACTGAAGAGACAGTGGTTGGAAGAGGTGAGATGCCATAGTAAGGAGATTCCGCCCATATCCACACACCGCAAACCAGTAGGGACATCAAGACAAACAAAGATGCACACATACAAGAAGCTCACATCGCTGAGCTATGCAGCCTGGATTTCAGTCTCACATGGTCTCGGTCCACTTGTGTAGGCATTGCATTTATGCAACAAGGATAAAAGATAACTTTGCATAATGCCCTGCAATGTGTATGAACTGAGGAAGAGGTTTCACAGCAGGAAGTGTGCCGCAGGTTCCAAAAAGACACCAGTGCAGTGCTAGCCTGAACACAAGCTCCCCAATGAGAGGAACTCCCATAATTACCCGAATAGAAGTCAGCTCTGGATTTAAGATGAACCTCTTAAACATATAGGAAAAATACAGATTGTTATACTGTGTGTGCCCAAATGGAAGAGGACTCTGAATTGAAGACAACCCCCTGATTTCTAACATCAAATAACTTGAGGGGGAAAAACTAGTCTTGAATTCAGGGA
The DNA here is from genome assembly GCF_027244095.1 of Hemicordylus capensis. Classification (NCBI taxonomy): domain Eukaryota; kingdom Metazoa; phylum Chordata; class Lepidosauria; order Squamata; family Cordylidae; genus Hemicordylus; species Hemicordylus capensis. The sequence continues at coordinate 8,819,929 of NC_069658.1, forward strand.
ACTACAGCTAGTGCAACATCCTTGCACTAATACAACGCATTTGCACTAGTGCAGTCTGGCTGTCAGCCGACATGCAGCAAATGTGGGCCGAATGGCTCCGTGCCTCACCAGATCAACCACATCCCTGGTGGCGCAGTGGTAAAACTGCTGCCCTGTAACCAGAAGGTTACAAGTTCGATCCTGACCAGGGGCTCAAGGTTGACTCAGCCTTCCATCCTTCCGAGGTCGGTAAAATGAGTACCCAGAATGTTGGGGGCAATATGCTAAATCATTGTAAACCGCTTAGAGAGCTTCGGCTATAGAGCGGTATATAAATGTAAGTGCTATTGCTATTGCTATTGCTATCCCACCATCTTAGCATGGTGGCCCAGTGACGGAGGCTCAGCAGACTTTCCGGGTTTGTGGCCTAGCTTGAGACCGAAAACTCCGGGAGAATGTCATGCCTCTGGCAGGTCCAGTTTGAGGCTGGTGGATAGGCTGCATCCAAATTCTGCTCCAGAATTTATGCAGAACGTGTTTAGCACGCAGAACTAAACAGCCCAAATTGCCAAGGCGCGGCTTTGGTTGTGAGCTCGATCCTGGCAGCCATCCTGGGGCTCAAGCAGGGAGTTCTACAACCTGGGATCTAGTTCCCTACTTCCTACACTACTGGAGCTACTTGCAGGGGTTTTAGGGACTCCTAACAGAATCTAGCTGAGTGTGGGAGACAGGGGATTCAGAGGAGCCAATTCCACTACACTTCCTGTTTTATACTTCTTGGGCCTGCTTCATTCCTTCACTCTGGTCAACTTTGTCATAGGAAATGGCCCTTATCTCTAACATTGTTGCTGTTGTTATTGTTGATGCGGTTGTTGTTGTTATTTAACATATCTGTATACCATCCACTACTGAAGTCCCTAGCAATAAAACAAAACAAGAAATTTTAAAACAATTAAAACATATAGATGTGCAAATTACAAGAAGGTAAAGGTAAAGTGTGCCGTCCAGTCGTTTCTGACTCCTGGCACTGTGGTTCTCTGTGGTTCTCTCTGGAAGAATACAGGAGGGGTTTACCATTGCCTCCTCCTGCACAGTATGAGATGATGCCTTTCAGTATCTTCCTGTATTGCTGCTGCCTGATATAGTACCAGCAGGGATTCGAACTCGCAACCTTCTGGTTGTTAGTCAAGCATTTCCCCACTGCGCCACAATAACTATCCATAAAAAACTCAAAAATGCTTAGCTGAAGAGATGTGTCTTTAGTTGTTTCCTAAAATCCAACAGGGATGGAGCAGCTCTAATCTCAGCAGGGAGTGCGTTCCACAGCTCTGGGGCAACTATAGAGAAGGCTTGCCTTTGAGTCGTTCTCAGACGGGCTGGCGGCATGCTCAGACGAACCTCCCCTGAAGATCTTGATACGTGGCAGACTTCATAATGAAGAAGGTGGTCTCTTAAATACCCTGGGCCCAAGCCATTAACGGCTTTATAGGTAATAACTAACACTATATTTTGCCTGGAAAGTCTGTATTATGCTGGCCTTGTGGTAGCAACCATGACTTGTCCCCTTAGCTAAGCAGGGTCTGCCCTGGTTACATATGAAAGGGAGACTAGAAGTGTGAGCACTGTAAGATATTCCCCTCAGGGGATGAAGCCGCTCTGGGAAGAGCATAAAGTTCCAAGTTCCCTCCCTAGGGCTGAGAGAGATTCCTGCCTGCAACCTTGGAGAAGCCGCTGCCAGTCTGTGAAGACAATACTGAGCTAGATAGACCGATGGTCTAACTCAGTATATGGCAGCTTCCTATGTTCCTATGTTCCTGCAATGGAAGAGGGAAGATTGTTCCTAATATCAAACAGCAAAAGTCAATTTATATCAAAAGACAATGATGAGGCACTTGGGAACATCATTGTGTGAACCAGCCCAGTGCTATTGACACAGGATTAAGAAGCAGTAATAACCAACTGTCTCCAGGCAAGTTTGTGACTCTGGCATGCATGCTTATTTGGTATGCAAAAGTTTGGTGTGCCTGTTTACATGCTTATAACAATCATCTTTGAGCACATAGAATCAGCGGCTGACATCCACTGTGCTTGTGCAGTGAACAAAGAGGGAGGAGAGCTGGTCTTTTGGGAGCAAGCATAAATCGTCCCCTTTGCTAAACAGGGTCTGCCCTGGTTTACATGGAATGGGAAACTAAATGGGTGAGCACTGTAAGATAGTCCCTTTAAGGGAGGGAGCTGCCCTGGGAAGAGCACCTTCATGCTTGCATGCAGAAGAATCCAAGTTCTCTCTGTGGCATAGGAACATAGCAAACTGCCATATACTGAGTCAGACCATAGGTCCATCTAGCTCAGTATTGTCTTCACAGACTGGTAGCGGCTTCTCCAAGGTTTCAGGCAGGAATCACTCTCAGCCCTATCTTGGAGATGCTGCCAGGGAGGGAACTTAAAAGTTTTTGCTCTTCCCAGAGTGGCTCCATCCCCTGAGGGGAATCTCTTATAGAGCTCACACTTCTAGTCTCCCATTCAAATGCAACCAGAGCAGACCCTGCTTAGCTAAGGGGACCAGTCATGCTTCCTTCCACCAGACCAGCTCTCCTTTCCAGATAGGGCTGGGAGAGACTCCTGCCTGTAACTTGGAGAAGCCACTGCCAGTCTGACTAGACCATACTGAGCTAGATGTGCCGATGGTCTGACTCTGTATATGGAAGCTTCCTAAGTTCCTAGGTTCCTAAAGACGCACCCATACAAGAAAGTCATGTAGCTGAGCTGATGCTCAGAATTGCTCCGTCTCTTGCACTCTTGGTCCACTTGCCCAAGATTTGCAGTTGCACAACAAGGATAGCGGATAGCTTTGCATCATTCCTTCCAACAGATGAAGGAAGAGGCTTCTCCACAGGAGGTGCTCCACAAGTTGTGCAAGAGCATGAGCGCCACAGAGCCAGGTGCCTAGAGCACCTGACTGAGGGAGAATCCCTCAATGCACTGTGCTCCTTGTGTGGTGAATTTAGGGATATCTGGAGGCTGGGCTGTGTTTTCCCAGCTTCCAGATGGCCGTGTGGCACCTGTTCATGTGGGCACGCAAGCCACAAAGCCAGAAGAGGACCAGCTGTCATCTGGGGGAAGGTAGGTGCTCTCCTGCCCTACACACACACACACACACACACACACACACACACACACACACACACACACACCCTTTCTGCTTGACTCGAAGGTTGTGTGGATGACCCTTATATGTTATCCTGGAGCTCTCAGCATGATTTTCCTCTTGTAGAAACTGGAAATGGATGCACTGTGTAAGAAGGGGATCAACTCTTATTCCTTACACCACTTGTTCACCATAAATCTCTCCCTGAAGCCATTATTAAACACAGACGGGAAAATGTCAGGGTACAGTATTGTGCCCCAATGTTTATCCTGACATGGATAATAGCAGCTTTGGAGCAGCTGGATTGGGGCTACAGGATGTGGGTGGAATGGCTGGATTCCCCCCTGCTCTGTTGCCGTGACCTGAACTCGGGGTGTTCCCATGGCTGATTTAACAAGAATAAATTGCACTGGGATTTCCAGTCACAGAGTTGCAGTGTAATGTGTAGCTTGGCCGAGTGGTGCTCCTGAGGTGCCATGTTAAAGTGCGACGAGCTCGAAACCTTCCTAAATGGCAATCTGGGAACTGTGGATGTGTTCCTGGAAAGATATATCGAGATCAACAGTCTGCTCACTGCACCACAGTGAATGCACACTGAAACCACATCGCACGCAAGCAGAGGAAACACACTTCTTTGTTGCTTGAAGCCAAAGCTTGGTCTATTACTGCCAAGTTTTTCACAGAATCACGGAAGCCCATCCGCTCCCAGAGCATCAACATTTCTTCTGCTGAATTCATCACATATTTAATTTCCCTACCAATAATCAATACCACCAGAGGGGAAGAAAGCATCACCCTGGCTTAAGGGTTCCATAGGCGACCCCTCCATTATGTAAAATGTTGAATTAGCAAATAGATTTTGCTTCCATGCCACCTATGGCAGCTGCGGTTACTATGGATGACTGGGTAGAAATGGAGAAAAACAGATTTCCCCAACCAACTATATTCAACGCAGCATATTTCTCAGACATTTAATGGAACAGAAATTTTGATTGGGCAGGCTCTTATGGGCACTGCTTGCTCTGTATGGCCAGGCTGAGCTTGGGCTGGGGGCTAAGAAAGGGAAAGAAAGGCAATTAAAATTCTTGGGTCACAATGTTGGCATGACACCAGGAGTTCTCTCTTCTGCTTTGGCCCTTCAGCACCAATAAAATGTGGCAAATCAGTCCCATCTCTGAACAATTCTGTATCACCCAAAGCTTCCCTGTATCCAGGCTGCTATGTTGCATTTCAAACTTGGCTTCTCATTACCAGGCTGAAGCCAACGCTATAAAAAGGAACAATACTTCGTGCTAGAACTGGAGGCTTTTTACTAGGGCTATACATTGCTTCAGTCCGATTGTTGGGTCCGGAACAAAGCAAGCCTTACGGGAGCATTTTTCACCCCAAACCATTCCACTGCAAAATCCTTCTGATATTAGTAATTGTTTGAATACAATACCACATTGTATCAGTATCATATCAAACAGGATTGGTGGTAGGAAGGGGCTTATATTTGGGAGGATCTGGCTTCTCTGACATTGCTGCCTTCTGAGCAGTTTTATTGGTGGCACTTCAAAATGCCGGTTTCCCTTTCCTGGTTGCATCCTACAAAGCACCAGGAAAGAGAGTAATTTTTATTTTATTTTATTGTTAAATTTATATACCGCCTTTCATTACAAACAATCCCAAGGTGGTATATAAATTTAGCAATAAAATAAAAACCGCTGGTTTTAGCGGTAGGTCTATTCGGGAGTTGTTTCTGGATCGACAAGGTTGGAAACTGGCAATCTCGCTTTTATGGATTTTTCTCAAGTCGTCTCGTTTATTTGAACGTTTGTAGATCTTTATTAGTTTAAACGCTTGAGCTCTTTATCGATCTTCCAGTAGGTGGCGTTAGTGGGACCATACGGTCCTGGTACGCCATTACCATCCACAGGAAGAAGAAGAAGAAGAAGAAAAATATGTTTCCTGGCAGGTTACTGCTGGGGGCGGGGATGAGGAATGCCCCTGCCCTGAAGCTTGACATGATTGTTCTCAATCAAACATGTCATCACAGGGGCCCTAATTCATGGCCACTATTTGAACACAGGTTCCTCTTCGACACTTTTCTCACTCTCTCAAGGGACGAGGTGGGCTCCTAGCCCTTCTTGAACTCCAGAATGACTGGAGCAACCCCCCAAAGGTCAGCTTCAAGGATAACCAGGGGAGGAGGTGAGCTTGTCACCTGAGTCCTCCTCCTGGCTTGCTGCATTCAGCCAGTTCCCTCTCCTGGAGAACTCCCATCTCCCATACTCAGAAGCAGCCCCTCCTCATCGGCTGCCTTGTCTTTAAATACCCCCGTGCAGAACTGACCGGGCTTAAAGCTGACTTCCAGCCCCGCCCCCTTCCTGACCTGGCTTCCTGTTTCCCGCCACACCCAACCTAGCTGTCTCCCTGGAGCTGTTTCCTGCAGCTCTCCCTGCCTTGCCCTCTGAACCCCACTGGAATCTGACCAGCCTGGGCCCTTCTCATCCCCACTGTCCCCAAAGGGAATGAAAGCCCCACAGGAGGGATGCCACTCCCTTCTCCAGACTCCACAGGGCCACCCAAGCGACCAGGTAACATGGCATCCCAACAACTCTGTATTGCAGAGCCAACTCTACAAGCATTGACATTTTCTCTCTCTCACCAGATACACAGTCCAATATTTGAGGGGGAGGTGAAACATTTAATAACCAACCATGAGAGGAACTCATCAAGATCAGGAGGAGAAATTATGCCTCCCAGCGAAATGAAGGCAGACGCATCAGGCTGGTAAACAAGCCAGCAAGGAAGAGAGCAATTAGAAACTGAAAGTTGCAGGAAGATGGATAAGTAAACAGGAGGGTTACAAGTTCATGAGCCCACCCCGAAGGCACCATTAAAAGCTTAATTTGCTACAATCAGGAATGTTCATGGTGTATTTTGGCTTTCGGGAAAGCAAGAGCAATTTTGCTGCTTCTGGTGCAACACACTGGAGTTAACGCTTGGCCAGATCTCCCAGTCCTTGACCATGATGATGCATATGAAATATTACGTTATGTTGGGCAGCCCAAGACAGGACCAATCTATCAATTTAGTTTGATCATTTTGAGGCTGCTTGAAACAACTTCTCTTTCACCCTTTTGTTCTAGGATAGCCAACTGCTCAAAACAAAATGGTGCAGGTGGATCTTTTAAAATTCAGGAGCCATCAAAGAGCCCCGTTGGATAGGAATGTAGAAAGCTGCCATATGCTGAGTCATACCATTGGTGCAGCTAGGTGTGTATTGTGGCTGCAGCTTTCTCCAAGGGTATACAGGAGTCTCTCTCAGCCCTATCTTGGAGATGCAGCCAGGGAGAGACCTTGGAACCTTGGAACCTTCTGCATACAGATCAGTCCTTGCAAGGTTTGAAAGTGTGTGCTGCGGGGGGCGGGGGGACAGGAGAAAGGGAAAGGTTAGGGTTAGGGTTAACCCAGCAGTAGCCACCTCCTCTCCTTGGGCTTCTTGCAGGCTTTGCTTGATGTTGGTTGGGGGGGGGGTGGATTTTGCCCAATAATATTCTCTGAGGGCTATAATCAGCCCTTAGATTGCATGTGAAAGCTCCATGGAATGAGAGTAGAATGTTAACAGCATGTGTGAGGTATGGCACCTGGGCATATATGTCATGTGAATGGAGAATAAAGAGAGAATTGACATATTAAGAGCCCACAGACAGTTCCTCGGGACTCCACTTGTACAAATGCAGATCTCTGACTTTGGTTCTCCATTTAGCAACTTTTCCGCTAATACTCAGCTCCACTCTATTCCCCAGAAGAGTCTAATTGTCCTTAAATGACAGTTTTGTGCATCTGTGTTGATGGGCTTAACCGGGATTGTGGTTTACCTTGCATGCCAAGTTGGCCCTTTTCAGAACTCCAGAGAGCTTCGGAAGGACGGCAATAATGCTATTATATTGCTCAGAAGGGACCAGAGAACTCCGCCACATTGTTAAGAGATGCGGCTTGTTTTCTCCCCTTTGTACATTGTTTGTTCCTTCTGACGCTCGCGCAGATCTGAAAAGCAGCAGAAGCGCCACGTCTGCATATTCCTTTCAGCTGTTCCTCATCTAAAGGGGGAGGGGGAACACAAACAAACCCAACCACCTCTTTTTGCGCTCCTGGCACCTGGAACCATCGCCGGCTGCTGAACAGGTGAGGTTTACTGAGTGCTATGCAAAGCAAACAATCTGCCAGCATGCCAGACAACAAAACTACAGCTCGGCTACAGCTGGGAGAGGAGATTACTTTGATAGCAAATTAAAACTGGATCAGAAACCTTGAAGGGCCGGGGGGGGGGGAGATGAACGGAAGACGCTTGATTACTTGTGAAGAATATAAACCCCAGCTCCAATTTTGTATTTTTAAAAAATGCATGCTATAAAGATGCCTCTTTATTAAGCATCATTCCATAGCTGTTTGCAATATCCATAGGAGAGACTTGGACCTGGCGTGGTTACCCTCTATCCTGATTGAGGAGGCCATTTTCTTTTCACTAGTTTTGAGGGTCCCTCTGGGATCTTCACGGTTCTTTATACAGTCTTTGTTCCTTGCATATGCAGGCAATCAGGAAGCTTGGTTTTAAAAATGCCCATATATTTCCCCTTGATGGGCTTTTTTTAAAACAGCACTGGATATTTCTTGGATGATTACTGTTTTTAATAACCATATAATTACTGTATTACTCAGAACTGTCCTATTCACTCCCCTACAACACAGAGGGGCAGAGGCAGCCGAGAAAGTTATGACAGCAGTTAAAATGCTGCCAGTGACAAAGTACACCATATTCCACATTGCCCCAAGCTGAACTGGGCCCATTCCCCACTGCCATGAAGCACGGTGAGGTAGAGTTCTGTGAGATCACAGCCACTAGAGACTGGGGCGCAAAGGGGTTGCCAGGTAGACAGTATTTCAAAGGGACCTGAGCAGGGGAAAATTCAAGTGGGCAGCGATGCAAGCAAGAAAGCACATGAATCTCAGGCAGCACAATTTGGTGGTGGAACATGAGCCAGCTGTGTGATGCAGCGGCTCGAAAGGCTAATGCAATTGTAGGGTACATTAGCAGAAGCATAGTGTCCCAGTGATGAGAAGCTATTGTTGCACTCTATTGCACTGGTCAGACCTCACTTGGAACATGATGTCCAATTCTGGGCCCCACATTTTAAGAAGATTGAGAAATTGGAACAAGTTCAGAGGAGGGCAGCCAGGAAGGTGAGGTGTCTGGAAACCGGGGACTATAGGGAATAGTTGAATGAACTGGGGAGAAGAGAAGACTATGGGGATAGATGGTAGCAATCTCTGCATCCATGAAGTACTGTCATACAGAAGAAGGAGCAGCCTTTTCTCTGTTACTCCTGAAGGTAAGCCTAGAAATTGAAGGAAGCATACTTAAGCTAGACATTAGTAAGAATGTCCTAACTGCTAAGAGCTGCCCAGCCGTGGAACCATCTGCCTTGTGTAGTGGTGGGCTCACCTTCATGGGAGATCCTCAAGAAGATGGACAGCCCTCTGTCAGGGATACTGTAGCAATTTCCTGCAGTGAGCAGGGGGTTGGACTGGAAGACCGCCAAGGCCCTTTGCAACTGACACTCAATGCACGCTTCCTCGTGACTGGTAAGAAAGGGCTCGAGGGAAAACAGGGAGAAAGGCTGCTAGCACTGACCTCCCTGCAAACGATCCTCTTCCTGGGTGGGTGGATCATCTGCCCAAACAATTGCCAGTAGCTGCTGGCAGTGCAGAGGGACAGGGGATGGAAAGTGTCACCCTGCCACCCAAAACTCCCATAGTACGCCACACAAGTGTAGGGAGGAGAGCTGGTCTTGTGGTAGCAAGCATGACTTGTCCCCTTAGCTAAGCAGGCTCCACCCCGGTTGCATATGAATGGGAGACTAGAAGTGTGAGCACTATGAGATATTCCCCTCAGGAGATGGAGCTACTCTGGGAAGAGCATCGAGGTTCCAAGTTCCCTCCCTGGCAGCATTTCCAAGATAGGGCTGAGAGAGATTCCTGCCTGCAACCTTGGAGATGCCGCTGCCAGTCTGTGAAGACAATACTGAGCTAGATGGACCAAGGGTCTGACTCAGTATATGGCAGCTTCCTATGTTTCCTATGTTCCTAAGTGCATGGTGCATTGTGGGGATTCCCCTGATGATGGGGACTCCGCAGTCTCCCAGCCCTAGGAAACCCTGAAAGCAGCTGGGACTGGCAGGTGACCAAAAAAATGAGGCCTTGGGCCTGATCCAGCAGGGTTATTCTTATGTTCTAATGAAGCTGGTTTCTCCTGAGTCAGACCCTTGGTTCATCCAGCACAGCATTGTCTCTCCAAGGTTTCAGGAAGGAATCTATCCCAGCCCTACCTGAAGGTACCAGGGATTGAACCTTCTGCATGCAAAACAGATGCTCTACCAACTGAGCTGTGAGCCCTCAATATCTTACAACAGATAGTGCTTACATGTCACCCATCCACGTGCAAGCCAAGGTGCAAAGCGGACCATTCATGCTCGCTACTGCAAGACCGGCTCTCCACCCATAAAAGTAAAACCCCCAAAGTAAAAGCTCCCGTATTTACCCAAATTGAAGACAACTGTAAATTCAAGATGACCCCCTTAAAAAGTAGAGGTTACATACAGGGCATTTACTCAAAAGGAACAGGACTCCAGATTTAAGACGACCTGATTTCTAATATTAAAACACTGGGGCTGGGGCTGGGGGGAACCTAGTCTTGGATTCATATAAATACAATACTTAAAAACCAAATGTTCTATGTAAGCACCATTGCTGAGAGCCACTGATAAATCTCTGTTGCTACATGAATTTGTCTAATCCCCATTTACAGGCATCTAGCTAGTGGCCATCACCACATCTGGTGGCAGCGAATTCCATATGTTGATGATCTGTTGTTGTGTGACATCTCATCCTTTAGGGATGAGACCCACCCTAAGTCCTTAGTGACCTGCTGCTACCAGTTAAAGCAGGCTGTATGGAACTAGATCGACCAAGTAGTCTATCTGCGTATAAAGCAGCTTCATATGACCGGGTTAGCATAAATTACACCTATGGGGAGTGCTGAGCCCTGGCTGCAGACAGTCAGATAAGCTGAAAAGGAAAGCGAGTGTTCATATCTATTCAAGCTGACGACCTCCATGGGAGCAGCTCCAGTGCAAAGCAGGTGTGCAGTCAGATTTATGGGAGGCTGTAATAATGATTCATGGAGACAGTATCTCTGTTCAGGCCATTCTTCTTGGTATCAAGGAACCATGCGGGATTTGGTCAGAATGCACAGAGTTGGTTGCTGCAGCAAATAAAGGCATCCGGAGGAGATCACAGAGCCATGGGCTCTTTGCGCTGTCTCTCCTCCTTGCTCCCCAGACCCCTTCGTCAGTGAACCCCAAGATACATCCTCTTCAGATGGAATGTGTGCTCTGTTTATGTAAAAGTAAAGTGTGCAGTCAAGTACCAGTTTCAGGGGAGCAACAGCAGGAGAGAGGGCATGCCCTCAACTCCTGCCTGTGGCTTCCAGTGGCATCTGGTGGACCAGGGTGTAAAACAGGATGCTGGACTAGATGGGCCTTGGGTCCGATCCAGCAGGGCTGTTCTTATGTTCTCATGTTCTTAAGTTGATTTCGACTCCTGGCACCCACAGAGTCATGTGGTTTTCTTTGGTAGAATACAGTAGAGGTTTACCATTGCCTCCTCCTGCACATTGTGAGATGATGCCTTTCAGCATCTTCCTATATCGCTGCTGCCCTATATAGTACCAGTGGGGATTCAAAATGGCAACCTTCTGCTTGTTAGTCAAGCATTTCCTCACTGCGTCACTTAAGGTGATGTTTCTGTTTAATGAGCATTTCCTAATTTATTTATTAATACTTTTTTAAAGATCCACCCAAAGGTGGGCAGTAAAGTTTTGGAGGGCATTTATAATATTTAAGAGCAAGATGTCTAGCACCTCCCCCCTGTAGTAATCAGAAAGCCAGGTATTGTTGGGACTGAGAATTAGGTGGAACAGCTGTGGCATTTAATGTTCAAGGCCCTTTGATCTGCACAGAGCAATAGACATGCTGCTCTCTTCCCTTCTAGAACTAGTCTTTCTGTCCTGGTTCAGTTTTAAAATCCTAGAATGGACTGGTTGGTGATTATTTATTTATTTATTTATTTATTTATTTATTTAGTTAGTTAGTTAGTTAGTTAGTTAGTTAGTTAGTTATTTAGTTACATTTTCTAATATACCACTTTCCTCCAAAGACTCTAGGTGGTGATTAACCCAGGGCATTCTGCAGTGAAGGTGTGGATCAGGGAATGGATTTATCATAATGGTGACACCTGCCCATTTTTCCACTCCAGTTTTTCCTCTCCTGAAAACTGGCGCCACGGCTGTAATATAGGGGTAGTCCATCCCTCTGATAGCAGCAGTAGCAGTTGATGGATGGAGCCATTGCTCAGTGGCAGAGCATCTGCTTTGCATGCAGAAGGTCCCAGGTTCAGCCCCTGGCAGCATCTCCAGGCAGGGCTGAGAAAGACCTCGATCTGAAGCCCTGGAGAGCTACTGTCAGTCAGTGTAGTAGAGACAGTACTGAGCCAGATGGGCCAAGGGTCTGACTCAGGCTTGCTCAACCTAGCACCCCCCCAGCTGCTTTTGAACTACAACTCCCATAATCCCTAGCCACAGTTAGGGATATGCAAACAGGTTTGATGTCGAAAGTGTTCGACGTCAAACCTGTTCGGTTTGATGGCTCGGGGTTGAACCAAACCATCCAGTGTTCGGTCTGACCCCAAACCGAACACACCCCAACTGTTTGGGGGGTTTGTAGACTTAAAAAAAAAAGTTACTTACCCCCTTCGGGGGAGTTGTTGGCGGGGGGGATGGTCCGCGGAGGTTCCCCCTCCCCCGGTGTCCTCCCTTGCAACCCAAACCAGCCCATTTGGCCGGCTCTTTGGCCCATACGGGCCTTCCCCCTCCAGCATGGCAGCCATTTTGGAGGCCACTGCCTCTGCACAATTGGCCTCTGTGTGGCCTGGGTCACACAGAGGCCAATTGGCCGGTTCTGTGCACACCCCTAGCCACAGTGGCCAACAGCCAGAGATTAAGGGAACTGTAGACCAACATCTGCAGGAGAGCTGAAGTTGAACAGCCCTGGTGTAACTCAATATATGACTTGACTAGCAAGCCAGAGGCTACCGGTTTGAATCCTGGCTGGTATGTTTCTCAGACTATGGGAAACACCTATACTGGGCAGCAGCGATACAGGAAGATGCTGAGTTCATCAGGAGGTCAACCCCACCTGTATTCTACCAAAGACAACCACAAAGCTCTGTGGGCGCAGGAGTCTACACCGACTCGATGGCACACTTTACCTTTATCATGTTCCTATGAGATCAGTTCTGGTCAGTTGTTCCCATCTACTTGTATTTTGAATATGTGCAAAGGGAGGAAGGACCATGCCTACAAGGCACCCTCTGATGTTGGTGTGCCTACTGGGCATACACCCAACCTGGCTTATTCAGCTGTACATATGGAAGCTGTTGCACATGTTCTGTATGTGCATAGCGGCCCTTTTCCTGCATTCATCTGAACATGAAAAGGTCAAGAATATGACCAGTAGGTACAGTCCTGCTCCTCACTCCAGGCATGCAGAGAATGTATAGGAAAGAAGGCTTGGACAGAAATCCTGTGCACTTGAAGTTGCCCTTCTAGAGAGGCCGCAAAAACTTTTTAAATGTGTGGGTCTGTCTGACTGGCTTAGAGAAAGCCATTTCCTAACCCACTGACTCTGACAGCCACTCTCTTTCCTTCACTCCTTGCTCTCCCCTTTTAAAATGTACACATAATCCTTGTGACCCTGGTAAAGGAATCTGAGTAATGTACCAGAACTGAAATTTCCATCTCTTTGATGTGTTGCGCGGAGTTTTTTGATGAAGTCTCTGTCACCTGCTATTAACTTAATATCACCTCTTAATAGGGTCCTTTTTAAATATATCTTCACGCTGTTGGGGTTTGAATTAATTAGAGGGGGGAATTCTGTACATAAACCCTTAAATGGCAAGAGAAGTGGGTGGGGAAGAGTGCCTTTGCATAGCGGCAGTCCTACCACAATGAAGGAACCGGCTTCTTTAGCAGAGACCAGGGCTACTGCCAATCGCCTAGGATATTGCATGCTTTTAAAATCTAATCCTTCAGCTATTTGAATAGATGCTTTTTTAAAAGGGGAGAAGGTTTTTTGGGGAATCCCACGACAGAGCTACAGAGACAGATGTCTAAAAAGGAGCCAGCTCAACTCCAAACTTTCCCCCTCCCACCCACCCCCACACATTCATCTTTGAATTAGGCTAGGTCTATGCATGCAATCTATGCAATCTATCTATGTGGTCTCTAAGAGTCACACTGACTTGATGGCACTTAATCAATCAATCAATCAATGCATGCAGCAGAATGAAGTGGTTGAATCCTGAGGGGACTTCATCAATTCAACCTGCAGGTGGGGATACAATTTGGGATGGCTCTGCTCCATATAAAACCTCCCTGCCAGAAGAAAACTAGCATACCCTGGAGAAATAATATAGACCAGAAAGCCAGCCCCCATGTGTGGTTTTTCTACTTGAGGGTTTATTTTTTTTAATCTAGGAAAACATTACAACTTTGATCCTCTACCTACAGTCTGAAGTATAACCTACTACCTCAGGCCTCACTTGCTTACTCATTCAGATTTTGTTAGGGTACTTCCACATAAGTTAGAGATGCCATGTATGACAGGTAGAATACTCGAAAAGATGAAAAACAGGATGCTTCCACATTTCTCTTTGAAAACAATGGACTCTCTTTCAGTGTCCTCAAATATACCCCAAGTAGTTAAGCTGTTTCCATGCCAATGGCAGTGTTGACATTGGTCAAAGAAATGCTGTTTAATAGGTGAGTAATTTGTAAGGCTTTCTCGAGAAGCAGGGTGACAAAATTCTAGGCCAAAATGTTTAAGGTTCTTCAAGGACTCTCAGAAAAATGGAATTTTGCACTTCTGTAGCCCAAGACACACTGATCACTGAACAAATCTGAATGGGAGTCATTTGTAAGGCTCTGTCCTGTTCCAGGCAGGGTTGTTGGCCAACCCACATTTCAACTGAGTCAGAAATATGTGTGGAGGCTAGAGTCCCAGGATAATTCAAACTCTGGACAACTCGGAAAGAGAACAAGAGATATGCAAGGGGAGTCAGGACTTTGGACAGCTCCAAGCAGAGAAATTGGGCTGAAGAGTAATTCCAGAGCAAGTAAGATGTTCAAATATATAGAGATGTGCACGAGATCAATTTTTGATTCATTTCAAATATGAATTGAATTCCAAAAATTCATTTCAAATTTGAATCTGGTCTGAAAATCTGATTTGAATTTGAATTGAATTCAAATCAATTTGACCCTGTTTGGGTACCCTTTTTTAACCAATCAGGAGGCTTGGATGGTTCAAAACAATGCCAAATAACTCTCAAATCAAATTTGAATCGAATTTCAAAAATTCAATTGGAATTCTAATCAAATTGCCCTTTTAAGGGGTGATTCAATTTGGATTTGAATAACTTGAATCATCCAGAACTGAATGAAATCGTTTCACATTCAAATCAGTTTGCACATCCCTACTAATAAAGGTCTTGAGTCTAGTGCAGGCATATGTAATTTGCTTATATAGGTCCCTTTGTTTATAGAAGCTTCTTGAACCTGAAGGAGCACTGCTTGATTTCACATACCCCAGTTTACATTCTGCACAGTGAGCCATCCATCGGAGAGGGAAGTGTGCTCACTGTTTCTGCACCAGCTAACAGCCCATCCATGTTGCTGGCAAAGGGGGAGGCTGTTCCATGTCTACTCAAGTATATATCAGTGCAGTTGCAGCTCCCAATGGGAATGATGGGAATAGGTCTCAACTGTGCTGATGTACCTTCGTAAGCACGAAGGAGCTCCTGCCTCTGCTAGCAGCATGGACGGGCTTTTGGTTGGCACAGAAGCCTCAAGTGTGTCTCCCTCTTTGACGGTTGGTTCACTGATCAGAATGTAAGCTGCTGGCTCCAATGGCACATGGAGTCCTCTGCTGGAACTCTAAGGGTTTCAAGGGACTTCTTCAAGCTGGAGAATGAGAACAGAGTCACATCCTCCCTTCAGTAAACCCTTCTTTTGATTTTTGAAACTTCAACCTTGCCTCAACTTTGTGTAATTTTAATCCAAAATGCAACATGCAACTACCTAGAGCTAATTTCCCCTCACAAAGCCTGAACACATTTTTGGATTATTTACCAATCACCCCGGGTTGCTCATGTGCAGGAGGTTCTGGCAGAATGAGGGTATCCAAAGTCTGGGCCTAGGGATGTGCAAAACGGCTCGAGGTTGAGCTGGTTCCCCATTGAACCAGACTAGACCGAAGGTTCACCCTTGAGCCAGACTGTGCCTGGTTCAGCTCAACTTCAAGATGAGCTGACCCCATGGGCCAGCTCAGAGCCGGTCTAGGGTTTGGAGGAAAAAAAATTAATAACTCACCACTGGGCAAGGGGTATTTTTGACACCTCCGGGGAGTGCTGCCACAGCTGTGGGAGAAGGGGTGTCTCTGAAGCTCCCCTCGCCCCCCACTAGCCTCCCCCTGGTCTTCAGTCTACTTGGGGGCATTTCCAGCTCTCCCCTTGCACAGGGCACACAAACAGCCCATGTGCATCGGTTATTTGAGATGGGAGAGGGCCGGAATGGCCCCCAAATGGGCTGAGCCCAGAAAAGACTGGGGGAGGCCAGCAGGGGGATGGGGAAGCTTCAGAGACACCCCACTGGAGCTGCAGCAGATCCCCCCTGGAGGTAGCAAAATTATCCCAGGCCCAGCAGTGAGTTATGATTTTTTAAAAAATAAAAAAAACTTTTTGAATCCCGGACCAGCTCAAGCTCCAGCCAAACTGGGGAGCAGGGATAGGTTTGTGAGTGAACAAAATCGAACATGCCTGATCCAGTTTGAGTCCAGTTCAGGCAAGCCAGTTTTGTGCACAATCCTATTTGGGCCTTGGGGGCTTCCCAGTCCATTTCAGTCCCTGAGTCCTCCACTTTGTCAGCATATTGGGGGGGGGGGTTAGGGGTGTGCACAGAACTGGCTGGCCCGGTTCGGTTTGAGTCCAGACTGGACTCGAACCTGACCAGGCCATTTTGGTCTGGCACCCCCTTGAACCCCCCTGGTTCAGTCTGGCCCGGGGGGGCTTTGCAGATTTTTTTGAAAAAAATTGGGTGGGACCTTACCCCCTTCAGGGTAGTTGTTGGCGGTGGTGTGTGGGGGGGTCCGCAGAGGTTTCCCCTCCCCCCAATTTCGCTCAATGCAGCCTGTTCGGGCCTTCCCCCTCAGTACAGCAGCCATTTTGGAGGCTGCCACGCCTGCACAATTGGCTTCTGAGAGGTCTGGCATGAAAATTGGTACATAAGTAGCCCAAGACACACTGATCACAAGAAACATCTGACAACAGGCCATTTGTACAACTGAAAGTCAAAATGATGGACATGACGGATTCCTCGTAATGGAGCTCAGTGTTACAGAGCAAGCCAAGCTGCTATTGGATACAACTTTGGACAGTGGAAGTTCCATTGTCTTTTCAGACTTGCTGTGAACAAAGCAACCATTTTGTTAGGAACATATATCTCACTGTGCATAATGCAAGCTTGACCCACGTATATTATAAATGAACAGGCACCTACTTGTGTATGGGCTGAGAAGATCCAACCACAACACATGTTCTTTCCAGAAAAGAGAGGGTAAGGCCAATGCTCCAACCACATCAGTTTGAAAACTAGGGGTGGGGGGGTGATAACAGGTTTGGAACTGAACCAGTTCAACTTTGAACCGATTCGGTTTAACAGTTTGGGGTTGAGCTGAACTACTCCCGGTTTGGCTCCACCCCGGACCAAACCTCCCCTGGCCATTTGTGTGTGTATGTGTGTGTGTGGGGGGGGGGGGGGGTTGCAGACCAAATAGTGATGGATCTTTTAATTTTTTTATTCAAATTGCCACCTCAAGGGGACTTCTCCAAGATGGTGGCGAGGGGCCTGTGGAGGTTTCCCCTCCCACCGCTGGCCTCCATTCTTACAGCTTTCACTTAGTTCAGGAGGTCTTTGGCCCTTTGTGGGCCTTTCCCCCAGCATAGTGGTCATTTTGGAGACTGCTGTGAATGTGCTAATGGCCCCTGCATGGCCTGGGTCATGACCCAGTTATGCAGCGGCCATTTGCGCATGCATGGTGGCCTCCGAAATGGCTAATGCACTGGAAGAAAGGTCCAGAAAGGGATGAACTCGACGATGGCTGTAAGAATGAAGGCCAGTGAGGGGAGGGGAACCTCCATGGACCCCTCCGTCTGCTACCTTGGAGAAGCCCCCTAGAGGGGGTAAGTTGAAAAAAAGAATAATTTTTTCCTTTACTATTTGGTCCACAAACCCTTCCGGACTGGACCCAGGGGTGGAGGGGTTTCAAGGGGGTGTTGGACTGAACTGGCCCATTCTGGTTCAGGTCCAGGTCGAACTTGAACCGAATCAGGCCAACCAGTTTCATGCACACCCCTATTGAAAACAAGTCGGGGGCGGGGAAATCATGCAACAGAAAGGAGGGCAAAAAGTCCATATGGAAAAATGCATCATACTTAGTCAGCTTTTTGGGACTATTCGAGGAGTGCTGATCTTGTGGTAGCAAACATGAATTGTCCCCTTTGCTAAGCAGAGTCCATCCTGGTTGAATTTGAATTGGAGACTACATGTGTGAGCACTCTTAGGGGAATTCCTCTTAGGGGATGGGGCCGCTCAGGGAAGAGCACCTATATGCTTGCATGCAGAAGGAGCCAAGTTTCCTCCCTGACAGCATCTCCAAGGTAGGGCTGAGGGAGACTCCTGCCTGCAAGCTTGGAGAACCCACTGCCATTCTGGGTAGACAGTTCTGAGCTAGATGGACCAATGGTCTGACTTGATAGAAAGCAGCTTTCTATGTTCCTATTCAGGTTCACCTAATGGTCTTGTTACTTCTCTAATATATTCAGAGAAAATTGCTTGCTTGCCTTCTTCTGGGTTGTTGCAATGCCAACTGGACCCAGGGCTCAAGCAGCTGCATCACAAATGGAGTCCCATAACATGGGATCGTCCAACACATATGATTCAGCCAGGTGTTGCAAGCCAGTGGACACCATGGTTCACAGATGATTCAAATTACTTTTAGAGCTCCAGTCTGCTTCTCTGCAGTGATTCTCCCAGCTGTTCATCTTATTCAGTACCATGTGAACTGAACTGAGGGTTGGTGGGGAGATGGAGAAGGCAGAAAAAATGGAAGACAGAAAGAAAGGAGAGGAACAGAACTGGCAAAATTAATGAACATCATTCTAGCCATGTCCATATTTATGACACAATATTTTATTAGTGTAGAATCAAGAGGAAAGAGTTGTGGCACACAAGGACCAGGCAGTCGAATTAAGAATATCAATAGTTAAATGAAATGAGTATTATTTACAGAAAGGCCTCCGGTCTAAATAGGAACTAAAGCACCATTCAAGAACTGGCCTGGATCAAGGAAGGGATTAACCAGAAACACCACAATTATGCATACAGAACAACCTCTGTATAGGGTACTTTACCAAAAAAAGAAGTCCATAACCCAAAGAAATTACCATCTTCATATTGACAATGTAGGGGGACTGCAGTGGGGCCAGTGCTGGGTTTGGGGGGTGACCAGCCTGAACATGGGCCACCTATGCCCTCTCTATGCCACTGGCTGTTCCAAATATGATGAGGCAATTCTGAGTAAGGGGTAATCCAGAGCAAGGAACTTGATTCAGATTCGATTAAAATATATGTATGGAACACTCATCACCTCCTAAGATGAGAGTTTCTTCCTCCTTCTCCACACCATACAGGAGGGATTCTCAATGTTGGGTCCCCAGATGTTATTGGACTTCAACTCCCATAATTCCCAACCAAAGGACACTGGGGCTGGGGATTATGGGAGTTGAAGTCCAAAAACATCTGGAGACCCAACATTGAGAATCCCTGCCATAGAGGACCTGGGTCTGTGCATGCCCCAAAATGTTGGATTCTGACATGACCCAACCTGACAGTGGCCCCTTCTCCTCCCTTCACTGCTTTGCCCTCTCCTCCTCCTCCTCCTCCTCCTCCTCCTCCTCCTCCTCCTCCTCCTCCTCCTCCTCCTAACTGCGACTGGGTGGAAGACGGAGACTCCCCTTCTCTCTGGATTGTTATAAATTTCTTTTCAGGTCCCTGAGCGACGTGAGTGCTTCTGGGCTTTGTAGTTTTTCTCTAAGGGCAGCACAAGCGGAGGCCCAGCAGATCTCTCATATATCAATGGAATTTTGCCACAAAAATTCAGGAGGGTTTCTGGCTGTACCAATTGTCAGAGGTGGTTCCTTGCTGTCATGGCAGAACTTTTTCTGACAATGCTTGACAGAAGACACATTGGACCAGCATGACTGTCAGACTGATATGACTGCACAGAAATAAGTGGACCTTTTTATTAGGGCTGAATTCAGAAGCTAGACTGATTGTAGATCCAGAGTGTTTGGTACATAGAAACTGGGGGGGGGGGGGGTAGAATATGATGGGTAAGTAGAATCTGGGGCAGGTGGATAGTTGGGTGGGCTGGAACTAGGTGGGTAGACGGGTGGGCAGAAACTGCCTACAACAGAGAGGGATACTCCTGGAAATGGAAATGGGTATACATGTCCATAGATATGTGGAAATGGGCATACTTGCCTATATGGTGCAAGTGCATCATTTTTGCATTGGCTGCTATGAACAAAGTAGGACAGATCCTATTACTCATGCCTTCCTCCTCCAATGTGGCAGAGAAGGCCATCCCCCATACTAGAGAGTTGAGTGATCCCTAGCTACCCCTAGGCTTGAGGCACCTTATAAGATCATTCCATGTTGTTAAGATATTTTTAAGGTCTTACAAATTCATCATTTAATTTGCTGCATAGTCTGCTTCACTCCAAGGGCTGAGGGTAAGCATATGTTAATTGCAAAACTCCCAGTTACCCTTTACACTGATTAACTCTCACTCTTCCCTGTTCCACTCTGGCCACCCACGCACAAACTGACTGCTGCCCAACACTGTTTCCCCATGGACTCCAAGATTCAGGGTGTTGCCAAGGGAAGCGGATTCCGGAGTTGAAAGGCAATCCATGAGAATCCCTCTTTGCAAGCCCTCACAGCCCTGACTGGGCACAGAGAGCTGGTTTCATTTGTGTGAGCTGCAGTTTTGATTTTGATATTTCTCTAAACAAGGAGAAAACAAAGAGAAGCCAACCCTTATGGCTGCTCTAAAATGCACAAAGGATAGCATCTCCATGGAGCAGAGCAGACGAATGAGAATGGGTCCAGTAAACAGCATCCAGGTGTTTCACCTGGCTTCTGTTTTCTCTATAATTGGTGCCTACAAGAATGGAGGGAAAGGGCACACAAAGCCGTCCTTGTCTCTGCAGTGTATGGCCAGCATTTATCTCATTGCAGTGGGCACTGGCAAGTTGGGTTTTTGTCAACCTGTCAGTTTTTCCCCCCTCTTCCTTTTTTTTGAAACAGAAAGCAGAGTTCAGTAAATAAAGATAAATGATTGTGCTCCTTCTCTGCAGACCCTGGAGCTAAACCGTACAGGCCTCTTATGGTTTGTACCTGCTTCATTGACTGTTCAGACAGCCCAGTAATACGACAGATGTACCCAACCTTTCCCTCTTCCCCGCTGTCCGTTAGATTATGTTCATTTTGTCTGAGATGCCATTAGAAGTCTCAAGGTCATCGGAGTCACGGGAAAGAAAGAGGAGGACTAATTTCTCCCTGCAGCCCTAATGTGCTTAAGGAGACGTTTGCAACCTGCAAAGCACATGGTGCCTTTGGAACAAGAGGGCAGATTCGGTTTGGGCACAAATCTATTGAGATCAAATGCAGGTGTGCAGTTAGCCCCGAGGCCATGTTGGCAGGGGAGCACCGGAACAAGAGCCATGTGGCATCCCTAAATACTTAATGAATTATTGGGTGGCAACATTCATTACAGAGGAATGAAACACAGACCAGCACAAAGTGTATGGGGCCCCAAGCTGTTCCTTCAAGTGGTGACTGGGTGGTTGTTATTCAAGTAACTTGGAAATGAGAAACTAGGAAAGATATTCATATACAGATTCTGGTGGTACCAACAAGTTTTTTGTTTGTTTGTTAAAGGGGTCACAATGCAATGAAATCCAAACTGGGCCAAATATAAGTCTCTCTTGGACAAGAAAATATTCTTTTCATCGAAATGGGAATGTAATGATAAAATTGCTGCAATATCTATGTGACAGGTTGCAGAAGAGTAGCTGTATTCATTGGCTGGAGCAAAAACAGCAAAGGACCTTATGGCACCAGGAAGACTAAGAAGATTTGGGGACCATGATCTTTAATGGGCCAGAACCTATCTCATCAGGTGAATGTGCTCACAAAAGTGGATATACCCTGAGAAGAAACACACTGTAGTGATAATGCCAATAGGTTTCTGGGCAAAATACAAAGTGCTTGTCATAACTTATAAAGCCCTAAGTCTGCCCTGGGTATCTAAGAGAACGTCTTCTTCATTATGACCCCCACCGCCCATTGAGGTCGTCCGGAGAGGTCCGTCACCAGTTGCTGCCAGCTCGGCTGGTGGCCACATGGGGGACGGGCTTTCTCGGTTGCTGCCCCGAGACTGTGGAATGCGCTCCCTGCTGAGATGCGATCCTCCCCATCTCTGACAATTTTTAAGAAGCATTTGAAAACCCACCTCTTCACCCAAGCTTTTTCTATTCTTTAAATTTTTAAGGTTTTAATTCATGGCTGATTTTTAAATTGTTAAATTGTTTTAAGTTTTTGTATATATTTTAACTGGTTTTATACTATTGTAAACTTCCCAGAGATGAAAGTTTGGGGCGGTGTACAAATGTAATGTAATAATTGTAATGTAATAAATAATAATCAGGCTTGAGGGAGGACTAGGCCTCAAAGTGCTTGGAGAGTGGATTTGTCCACATAAGGACGAAAGCCCAGGAGAATCAAATCCCTGTGGCCCAATCCAGAGTGAGGGGCAGGGTTTACTGGACAATAGCCTATAGAGGAGCAGGGGAGGTGTGTGTTAGACTTGAGTTCTTCCCTGGAGGCCTTGGGGTGAGGTCTGATCAGCAACTACTGTAAGGAAAGAGGAGACTAACAGCCTTGGCATGGAAATCAACTGGGAGTTCCTCGCCTGGAAGTAAATAGGAAAGATAGGGACAAGTTTAGACGGATGCATCAGGGGATTTATTTTTGTTTAAGGGCTTGGACCTGACTGCATGGTCAGAGGCGCTCTAACCCCTGGAACTTGGGAACCCGGCCCGTGGCCTCCACGGTCTGGGGGGCCTCCAAGGGATGAGGGAGCCTCTCCTGCCACCACCCCATGCCCGCCCCACCACTGCCCCACCATACCGAACCACCAAAAGTTACCTTATTTTTAGCCACCAATGTGCGCGGCTGTGAGGGGTGCGGCAGTAAGGGGTGGGGGGTGAGCCGAGCAGGCCTCCCCCCGCCCTGTGGCGGTGGCATGCAGAGTGGCTGCTGGGTCTGCCTGTCTGGCCTAGCAGTCCTTGAAAACTGCAAGGTGCTCTTTTCTGCGCAGGAACCACCTGCAGCAGCTGCCCTACTGAGTGTCATTAGCGGGCTGGTCCTGTCCATGCCTCAGTGTTTCAGACAGGAATTAGCTTTGATGAATACCTGAGACACAATAAATAAATGATGTTCTCTTCATTAGGCTGCCAGTTTATGAAACTGAAGAGCTGCATTTAAGGTTGTGTGATTTGTCTTGGAGAAGAAAAATGTCAAGTCATTATATACTTGTTACTTTCCCGAATTTTCATTTTGTGCTTGCAATGAAGACTAATATGAGAATTTGGGAAATGGTGTGCAATTTCAGCTCATTTCCGAGATGCCGATTACCTTTATTGCAATGGCTTTTTAATTGATAATTCAATTGAATATCTGCTTCCCGCCTCATGGTAGGTGCTGCTAATTCTATTAATTCCCAGCAAAGCTACAAGACATTCTGCTCAAATTTCTATATTCTTTGTAATATGGTATCACAACAGACAGCAGCCCAATGAGCGTATGGCAGATTGTTCCTTTTTCTGGCACTTTTATTGAAAATCAAGATACTGTATTTGCTCGATTATAATAATGAAGCTGATGATTTCCAATCTGTTTAATAAAGGGCTTCTGTGTTGGAATATTTCTATTAAATTAACCAGCTGGTGAGATCGTATCCTTGTTTATTTTATTTTATTTTTAAGAGCAGCTCGGTAAGGGATATTAATTATTAAAAAGAAACATGCTGTTTGGAAACTTTGGTGCCCCTCTGTCAACCATAAGAACGTCAGTGTTATAAACTGGCAAGTCCAGATGTCCCATCTTCAAGGATAGCTAAAGCTGGGGAGGATGAGGAGGGAATGCTTCCTTTTCCAGCCCCCTTTTCTGGAGAGGCCTCAGACTGCAAGTGGGGTTTTCAAGGAGGGGGAGCAGGGAGGTAACAGCACCTTCCTTCCCTGTCTCCTCAGCTAGCTTGCATCAACGTCTCCTCTAGGTTTCCTTTGGCTCTGTAGCTTCCTCATCTTCAGGCTCCTCAGCCTTCTGAACACGTCCCCTCTCTCATCATTGGCTGGGTCTTTAAATAGTTCCTGGTAGCTGTGGCAAACCATTCGAGAACCCAGGGGGTAAGTCTCTCACAAGATCGCCATGCCCCCGGAATATGTGGTGCCCTTCCCTCACGGTCTCCCTCTCCTCTGCCCAGTTCAACAGGGGCTTCATCAGCTCTTAGGGCCTTCTGCCACCACTGAGGTGGCAGTAAGGATGTGCACACCTGTCCTGGGGCGTAGGAGCGAGGCACCCCACAGAGTAAAATGACAAAGGAAGTTCACAGCTTCCCTATAAGGAGGCTAAAACATGCGCAAGTTTGGATTTTAGATAAAAGCACACATTTTGCATGCTGAAGGTTGCAGGATAAATCATGGGCATCTCTAGTTAAAGGTTCAGGTGAGAGATTCTGGAGAGCTGATGACAATCACAGTAAACTGTTCTGGACTAGATGGACCAATGAAGCAAGAAAAGGAAGGCAGTTGAATATGTTCATGTATGTTAAGGTTATGAATGGTGCAGGGCAATAAAAAAGAAGTATTCACGTTGTTTCTTGATCACTGGTCATCACACAAAACCTTGACTGCTGGAGATTGATTCATCAATCCAACTGGCACGGACCACATTACTCTGCTGTTCAATAAAAACATAAGAAAAGCCCCACTGGATCAGGCCCAAGGCCAATCAAGTCCAGCATCCTGTTTCACACAGTGGCCCACCAGATGCCTCTGAGCATCTGGTGGGCCACAGGCAATGCCACAGGCAAGAGGTGAGGGCATGTCTTGTCTCCTGCTGTTACTCCCCTACAACTGGTATTGAGAGGCATCGTTCCTCTGAGGCTGGAGGTGGCCTACAGAGTAATAGCCACTGATAGACCTGGCCTCCATGAATGCATCTAAGCCCCCTTTAAAGCCATCCAAGCTAGTGGCCATCACCACATCCCATAGCAGAAAATTGTTTAGATTAATTATGCGCTGTGTGAAGAAGTACTTCCTTTTGTCCCTCCTAAATTTCTTGGCAATCGGTTTCATGGGATGACCTCTGGTTCTAGTGTTATGTGAAAGAGAGAAAAGGTTCTATCTAACAACTTTCTCCACACTTTGCATGATCTTATGGACTTCTATCATGACTGCCCTCAGTTGTCTTTTTTCTAAACTAAAAAGCCCCTAATGCTGTAGCCTTGTCTCATAAGGAAGGTGCTCCAGGCCCTTGATCATCTTGGTTGCCCTCTTCTGCACCTTCTCCAGTTCTACAATATCCTTCTTTAGATACGGTGACCAGAACTGTACACAATAATCCAGATGTGGCCACACCATAGTTTTGTAAATGGGCATTATAATGGCAGCATTTTTTATTTTCAAACACATTCCTAATTATTCCAAAGATGGAATTGGCCTTTTTCAAAGCTGCAGCACATTGAGTCGACACTTTCAACGAGCTGTACACCACAACCCAATGATACCTCTCCTGGTTAGGCACTGACAGCCCAGTTCCCATTAGCAAATATGTGAAGTTGAAGGATTTTACCCCAATATCACCATTTTACACTTGCTTACACTGAACTGCATTTGTCATTTTGTTGCCCACTCCCTCAGTTTGGAAAGATCCTTTTGGAGCTCCTCACAATCTCTTTGGTGTAATCTGCAAATTTGGCCACATCGCTGCTTACCCCTACTTCTAGATCATTTATGAATACATTAAATAGCACCGGTCCCAGTACAGATCTCTGGAGGACCCCACTTCTTACTTCCCTCCATTGTGAAAACTCTCCATTTATACCTACCCTCTTTCCCCCATCTTTCAACCAGTTAGCAATCCACACATGTACTTGTCTCCTTAACCCATGACTGCTGAGTTTTTTCAGGAATCTTGGATGAGGAACTTTGTCAAAAGCTTTTTGGACGTCCAGGTATACTATGTCAACTGGATCACCCTTATCTACACACTTGTTGACACTCTCAAAGAACTCCAAAAGGTTTGTGAAGCAAGATTTCCCATTGCAGAAGCCATGCTGGTTCTCTTCCAACAGGGCCTGTTCTTCTGTGTGCTTTACAATTTTATCCTTGAGGATGCTTTCCATCAATTTGCCTGGAATGAACATTAAGCTAACTGGCCTGTAATTTCCCAGATCACCCCTGCATCCCTTTTTGAAAATTGGTGTTACATTTGCTACTCTCCAGTCCTCTGGTACAGAGCCCGATTTCAGGGATAAGTTAAATATTTTAGCAAGGAGGTTGGCAATTTCACATTTGAGTTCTTTGAGGACTCTTGGATGGATGCCATCCAGCCCTGGTGATTTGTTAGCTTTCAGTTTTTCCAGACAGTTTAGAACATCGTCCCTTGTCACTTCTGTCTGACTCAGCTCTCTAGCCTCCATCCCTAAAAAGCCTGGTTCAGGAACAGGTATATGCTCAGTATCCTCTGCTGTGAAGACAGATGCAAAGAACTCATTCAGCTTCTCTGCAACCTCCATATCCTCCTTAATAATCCTTTTCACTCCTTCATTGTCTAATGGTCCAACTGCCTCCCTGGCAGGTTTCCTGCTTCTGATGTATTTAAAGAAGGTTTTGTTATTCCCCTTGATGCTTTTAGCTAAATATTCCTCAAACTCTCTTTTTGCCGCCCTTATTGTTGCCTTGTCTTTCTTTTGCCAGTGTTTGTGTTCCTTTCTGTTCTCTTCATTTGGACAGGCCTTCCAATTTCAGTAGGAAGTATTATTTCCTTTTATGGCTTCCTTGACATTACCTGTTATCCATGTTGCTGGCATCTTCCCTTACCTAGTGGTACCTTTCCTCCTTTTGAGCATACACTCTAACTGGGCTTCTGGTATTGCGGTTTTGAGTAAACTCCATGCATTCTGGAGTGAAGTGACCCTCCTGATTTTCCCTTTCCGCTTTATTTTCACCATACTCCTCATTTTGGAGAAGTTTCCTCTTCTAAAATTCAAAATGTCTGTGTTAGACTTCCTTGGTGATTCTCTCCCTGCATGTATGCTGAATTGGACTATGGTCATTGTTCCCTAAATGGTCGATGACACTGACCTCACTCACCAGGTCTTGGGTGCCACTCTGGATTAAGTCCAAGGTTGCCTTCTTTCTGGTTGGTTCCAAGACTAACTGTTCTAAGGCACAGTCATTCAGCATATCTAGAAATGTGACCTCTTTGTCCTTACCTGACTATGAATTTTCCCAATCTATGTGTGGGTAATTGAAGACACCCTTTATTACAGCCCTGCCTCTCCTTGACGCCTCCCTGATTTCCTCCTGCAACTCCCAGTCACTGTCAGCATTTTGATTCAGAGGGCGATAGCATGTCCCCAGTAGCACATTTCCTTTCAGGCTTCGTATCGTCACCAGCAGGGTTTCTGTGGAGGACTCCAGTCCAACTAGGTTTTCTACCTTGTAGATTCTATTCCTTCTTTAACACACAGTGTTGCTCTACCTCCAAGGTGCCCCTCCTTGTCCTTTCTATAGAGTTTATATCCAGGGATAACAGTGTCCCACCGGTTCTCACTGTTCCACCATGTTTCTGTTATGCCCACTATGTCTATTTCTGCATTAGCAACCAAGCACTCCAGCTCATCCATATTGGCTTGGAAGCTTCTGGCATTGGCATATAAGCACCTATACGCTGAATCTCTCACCTGATGTATGCTATCTTTCTTTTGACTCTTTGACCTGCTGGCACAGGCTCCCTTCTGCTCTTTATGAGGTTCTGCTCTGTCCCCTTCTGCTTTATCTGAATCCTTTGCACCCTCACACTTTAAAGGTTGGCTTTTGCTGAACGAGATACTGCCCAGCACCCATCGGCTGTTCCCCCAGGCATCATTTTAAAAGCTGCTCTGCAACCTTTTTTATTTTAAGCACCGGCAGTCTGGTTCCAACTTGGATCAAGTGCAGCCTGTCCCTTTTGTATAGGCCTTGCTTGCCCCAAAATGTATCCCAGTGCCTAACAAATCTAAACCCCTTGTCCCAGCACCAACGTCTCATCCATGCCCCTCAGCTCCTCCTGTCTCTCTGTACCTGCGCATGGAACAGGTAGCATTTCTGAGAATGCTACCTTGGGGGTCCTGGACTTCAATACACTACCTATCAGCCTAAATTTGGCTTCCAGGACTTCTCCACATCGTTGGTGCCGATATGCACCATGACATCTGTCTCCTCTCTAGCATTGCCTAACAACCTATCTAGATGCTGCGTGATGTCCACAACCTTCACACCAGGCAGGCAACTCACTGTGCGGTCAACACGCGAGTCAAAAACCCATCTCTCTAGACCTCTAATGATCGAATCACCAACTAATGATCGAGGCCCCCACCCCCCACAGGAGTATCCCCTGTATGAGAGGATATGGGCTCATCATCAATGGAAGGGGTCCCTTCTAAAGGAGCATTTCTCTCTTCCTCAGACTGATGTCCTCGTTCCCCGAGACCTTCTTTCTCGAAGGTCTCGGGGAAACTACACCCTCATAAACTTCCTCTCCTCCTGTTTGTTTGTTTGAAAGAAAAGGGGGGTTCTTTTTGATAGAAAAGCTTCCTTACCATCTCCGATCTGCTCCTCCTCCTCCCTTTCATGTTTTCAGCACATCCCTGATCTGATCCAATGTGCCAGGTGATGCTCATCCAAATCAGCCTAACATAACTCCAAGTTTTCATATTAAGAGAGAGGGACCAAAATGTCACTATCCACTTTCTCTACAGTAAGAATCATTTTAAAAATCTCTATTGCAGAAATCTACAACAGTGGGCCCTCAGCATATGTGGCTCTTCAAATACAGACATGTGGCTCTTTGTTAGTAGGACAAGCATAACAACCCCTTTATAGTCAATAAACTATTTTGGTAATGTGTAGCAAACATAATAGAAGGGGCTTGTTTTGAGCGGCATTTGATAACCCCACAATATTTTCAGTCTTTCTCTTATGTCAGTCACAATTAAGTGTGTGTGTGTGTGTGTGTGTCTGTGTACACACACACACACACACACACACACACACACACATTATATGCACCTATTCATATGATGTGACTCTTGATATATTTATGTAAAAAGGCAGAAACATAATAACAGCTCTTCTTTGAAAGGTTGCACACCCTTGTTCTATTCTGTTTTCCCCTGAGTAACCTTTCTTTCTAAATTAAAAGGCCCCAATTTTTTTAGCCTTTCCTCCAAGGGAAGGTAGTACTCTGCCTTTTGCCCGATCACTTTGGTTGCCCTTCCCTGGAATGCAGAAGTGCATTCCAAATGCAGTCACTCCATTGTTTTCCTTAAGGATGTCATGGCACTGACAGGTGCATTTTCAATAAACATCCTCTAACATTTCATTCCCCCTTTTTATGCAGCATGCACATTAAATTGACACTGACCAGGCTGATGTGATTTGAAGAGCCTCCACTCATCGCACAGCTGCCAAGATGAAGGCTAGGGACACATTCCTGCATCTCATTTTGGAAAGGAAATACCACCCTGCTTTTATTTATTTTTATTTTTGGATTCAACACATTCATTCATTCATTCACACACTTTTGAGCTTTGGATTGGCAAAATAACCCATCTTTGTCCATTTTTGCAAGGCATGCTGGGAGGGGGGAAATGGGTTATTATAATATTTTGCCAATCCAATGCTTCCAGCCAGGGTGGTGTCTCCTGCCCTAGATGAGTTGTAGAAATTGTATTCCTTGCATTCCCCTTGGTAGCAGGAGCCTGCATGAAAGGGGCTGAATTGTCCTTAGCGATGATGCAGATCAGAATTGGTTAATAAACTTCTAAGTCAATACCCACCATTCAAACCAACCTCTGTGTCTATGCCTTCCTTCCAGGGTGGCAGGAGTAGATCTGTGGGACAGGGGTGGGACCCCTCTGGCTGAGGTGGTGGTGGTGATGGTGGAGGTGTGAGATTTGGCCCCAGCCTCACCTCCTAGTGTTTGCCACTTGCTTCTTGCCTCATTGCTCACCCCACTGGTGCAGAACTGGCCTGGGGCAGCACAGAGTCACTGCCCAACAAAGGCAAGTGGTGGCTGTGGTTGCAGGCAAGAGAGTGGGTGAGCGGAGGCACAGGTGAACAAGTGTGGTGCCAGCAGGACTGCCAAGGCAGATTGGGAGGGGCTGCTGTCAAAGTTGCTACATCCCAGGAAGGAAGGAGGAAGCTACAGGTAGCCATGCTCCAGGCAGGTCTCCACACCCCTGTTGCCTAGGGTAGTGTGGAGCCTGTGGTGATTGGCCCATTCCCCCCTTCAAGGGGCAGGAGTGGGTGGGAGTACATTTGGAGCAGCTTTTATACATACCAGCTGACTTTCAAACCAATGAACCACTGGCAGAGCAAGCAAATCTGTGCTAGGTCAAGACATTCGCTCAGGTGCACTAAAAACATGGGCTTGCTGAATTGTCTGAGTGTGCTATCGCACTCTTGCACAAAGGTCCCCATTCAGTCAAATTAGACTGAAGTTGATTCGAGTTTGGGTTAATTCAAATTGATACGAGCGAATCTCCAGTCTACTCAATGGTTGCGAATTAAAATCGATTCAAATTAATTTGAGCAAATTTCAGACACCGCACAGCTGTGCAACTGTTCTGCAACCGCAGGATCCAGATGTAGCACAACTAGCTGGTGCAACGGTTACGCATTAGTGCCATGTCCTGCAAGTGGTTTGTTGCTGTGGAAGACAGCCAACATCGTTGGAACAAATTCAGTTAGATGTATGTGCTGTGAAAAATGGTGCTTCTCTTGTACCAACGTAAACTCTCTTTTTAAAAAGAGACAATGGTATTGTCAGTCCCCAGCCACCCCTGACAGTGTATATAGCAAAGCAAGGAGAATAATGCATCTGGTGGCATTTTCTTTATTTAGCTCTTAAAATAATGTTTAAGTATTAGCTGTGCAAGACAGCTATCAGGATTAAGGAGAGAGCAGTTAGCAAAACGCTGGTGGTAACTTTTTTTTTTTTAAGGAAAAGTCTCTGAATATTTATGAGTTGATCTTATGACTTCTCTTTGTGTTGACATTTTCAAGTTAAAAAAACATTTGACTAAAGGAAAATGGCTGGTGTTCAGTAGTTGCATTCTGCAAATTTCGTAGCCCGAAGGCAGCATCCAGAACATAGTAAGAGCAAATAATATATCCTTTGATGCAATATGTAACCTGGGGGTATTGTCGACTGATGTGGGGGGGCAGCAAGGGAGATATGAAAAATTAAAACGCATCAGTGGAGTGGGTCACTGCCTGTAGGATGGAGGTTTAATCACTCTTCAGCATTAGCAACACAGAGAGGATTAAGAAGGGGAAGGAACAGCTCATAAAAACAAATGGCTCCCAGTTTGACATGGCTTGTTTTTGAAGGTCTCGGGGAATTCAGTGAAAGCACAGTTACGGACTGTGCAAGAGATAATTAAAGCCAAGTTCTGAATTTGTTTTTTTAAAATAATGCAGATAAGAAATTTATGGAACAATCAGGCATACGAATGAAAGCCAACCAATGATATTATTTAAGAACTGAAGAAAGATATGGCATTTAAGTGAATTTCCTGTCCCACTTGAAACAAAAAAGGTCAAGAGGGCATTTTAACTCAAATTTTAAAATTGTGTCCTTTGTGTTCATGGGCCACATTCACACGTGACGTGAAACTGGAGGTTGTAGAACCCGCAGTTTCAATTTGAAACTGTGACAGTCGACTTCATCCAACTGTAGACTGGCAACCCCTGGTTCCACTCCTTCCTTGCGTGCCGAGGCTGATCCCATCAAGCTCCATTGCCCGACTGTGGGCAAAGCATCAGCACATCATCAGAACAGCCATGATCTTGAAGGGGGCGTGCCAATGGTCTGCCTATCCTCAGTATGGAAAGGGCACTTAAAACCCTTTAAAATGCCACAAAGAGCCCTGCACCAAAATAGTATCCCACTAGCACAATTTGCGGGTGGGGGAGAGTTCTGTGGGGGACACTATTTCCCTGTTACTGTTGTAAATCTGTCAGGCTAGCCAGACAGATCGTAAAACAGGCAGGCAGAAATATAACAGCAAAGTCTTACAGAAAGGAATTCTCCAAACCAGGGCCAGTCTGAGTCTATCCAATCAATCCAACAGAGTCCAAAGTGAAATCCACAGGCAAGGTCAACACAGTCCAGGGTCCAAACACAGTCAAGGCAATACACAAACACAGCCGATTAGCTCACAGGAAATTGACGTTGCTATCAGCAGGGTAGCTGTGGTACAGTCATCTTAAATAGGCTGACCCCCTGTGCTGTTAATCAAGAGTTCCTGAGTCATCAGCTTTGCCTGTTGTTCTGCGCATGAGGCTCTTTAACTCTTGCTGTCTCTTGGACCGACGCCTCTCCACAGCGGAGACCTTCTGTGCCTCCTCCACAACAACTGCCTCACCTGGATCTAACTCATCTTTGACTCCCCGTGTGTCGGAGCCACTCTCCTTTGCAACTTCTGGTCATTGCCATTCCTCCTCTGCTGTAAGCTCCATCTCCTCCTCCAACTCCTCCTCAAAGTCTTCCAGCATGCCCATGATAGTTAGTCAGGATAGGGACTCCCTAGGAGGGGATATGTATATGAATGAGGGCAAAACATCCTGTGTGGAGATGGGGTCTGTACCGCCATGACCTAGGATGCTCTTGCAAAAGCTCACGCCGACAAAGAAGTCCATGCAGACCAAACCACACTTCTGCTCCATTGGCAACTTGCTGCTGGTCGGCTTGCACTCTCATGAGAGGGACAGGCTACTGCAGAGGACCATTGGGGTAAACATCCTCGGGCACAAGGTGAGGACATGCCCCACAGGCACGAGGTGAGGACATGCCCTCTCTCCTGTTGTTCCTCCCCTGCAACTGGCATTTAGAAGCATCATGCTTCTGAGGCTAGAGGTGGCCTATAGCCACCAGACTAGTAGCCACCAGACTAGTAGCCATTGATAGACCTGCCCTCCATGAATTTCTCTAAGCCCCTTTTATAGCCATCCAAGCTGGTGGCCATCACCAGACAATTCCATAGATTAATGATGTGCTGCATGGGAAAGTATTTCCTTTTGTTGGTCCTAAATTTCCTGGGCTTCAGTTTCATGTGATGACCCCTGATTCTAGTTTTGTGAGAGAGGGAGAAAAATGTGTCTCTCTGTCCTCTCTCTTTAATCCAAGCATGAGTCGGAGGCCCGATTTCCAGCAATCCCAGGAGAGTGGGGTTGCCGTTTGGGGGCACAAGCAGGTCTACACATTTCCACATGGGCAGATGAGCTGGAAGGGGACACACTTTGAAAGCTACTCGGCAGCAATCATCAAGACAAGGAGAGCAGTTGCCGAGGTACCCATCCCCACGGCTTTTCTCCACAGAGCAACCTGGCTTAATATAGAGCCCCAATGGCCTGACAATCTCATGAGAGAGAAGCCCATGGGATAAGGGGTTGTTTTATCGTCGCACATTATCAGCAGTTCTGTCCAGCTCCCATTTCCCCACAGATGGTTTTTCTCATGAGTTCCGAGGGGGTGTCTCCATGACCTTACACTCTCATGTGTGAGCAGTCCACACAGGCTCAGCATCCATCATGATCACAGAGGAGGAATCTCCCTTCTCAGTTTTGGCAGTGCTGTGATGGGGTCCCCTACTTAAGTTGCCACTTGAAGTGTTTGTGCTTGTGAACATACATCATTGTTGCTTAATTCTTGGGGCCCAAAGCACTTTGTGTCTGCCCTGTCATTTTGTTGCTTTCCCCTCCTTGCCCAGAGGGGGGAGTGAGGAACAGAGTGGCAAGAAGGAATGTCCCCGTGTGACTTTGCTGCTTGTCAGGCTGACAAGCTTGGGATGGGACATGACAGAAAACCTGTTGCCAGGCAACTGCATTGCTGGATCCGTGACAGGAGAGGCGGGGCTGGTGCTCAGAGAGTGACCAATTGCCGCAACCATGGAGTGGGCGGGATCCCAGATGGGTCTGCATTGCCATCCCTATGATTCTGGTTTTAAAAAGAGCACAGAACCACGGTTATGGCGGCCTCAGGGTTTGGACGCAATGCTTCGCCAGCAAAATTTCAGGGCTCAGAGGTGAACCTTACTGCAAACAGAAGGTTCAAATTGGAGTTTGGATGTAATGGAGTTGCAACCTCTGCCCGATTTAACTCCAGTTTCGTGTTACATCTGAATTCAGCCATGCTGATGTCTTGATCATCAAAGCAGAGATCTAGAGATAAGCAAAATGTTATCAGCTAAAAACATTTGTCTTGAGTTTGTGGGAGTACAGGAAGGCTTAACTAGCCCTCAGCCAGCCATTACCTCCCCCACCCCCACTGGACTCCTCAGATAGAGGGATATATAACATAGGAAGCTGCCTTATACTGAGTCAGACCATTGGTCCATCTAGCTCAGTACTGTCTGCACAGACCGGCAGTGGCTCTCCAAGGTTACAGGCAGGAGGCTCTCTCCAGCTTCAAAGGTAGGATGCCTCTAAGTACCAGTTGCAGGGGAGTAACAGCAGGAGAGAGGGCATGCCCTCAATTCCTGCCTGTGGCTTCCAGCAGCATCTGGTGGACCACTGTGTGAAACATGATGCTGGACTAGATGGGCCTTGGGCCTGATCCAGCAGGGCTGTTCTTGTGTTGTATCTTTGAAATGCCAGGGAGGGAACTTGGAATATTCTTCATGCAAGCATGCAAGTGCTCTTCCCAGAGCGGCCCTATCCCCTGAGAAGAATGTCTTCCATTGCTCACACATTCTCCCATTCAGTGCCCTCACAAGTCTTCCATTCAAAAGCAAACCTGGGGAGACCCTGCTTAGCAAAGCAACAATTCATGCTTGCTAGTATAAGACCATCTCTCCTCCCAAACTCAATATCATAGCATCCTTCTTGGGGCCTTCTGGGATTAAAAAACATGACTGTCAATTGATGGTCAGCATAAGAGACACCAAGACCAGTGAGTTCCATCTCATCCGCATGCTACTACTTGAAAATGCATTTGCATACTGTCCTCACCCTTAAAATGAGCGCAGGTCCATACAATTGTGTATTGAACAAGCAAGTCACCTTTCCTTCCAGTATCTCGATTTACAATGTAGATAATACATTACAATGCATTTTACAATTTTCGTCTCCACCTCCCCAACTCTGTCCTGCTCCTTCGTATCTGTGGATTTCATCAGTCTTGTTTTTGAATTTCAAACAGAGAATTGTTTCAGATGTATCTCTACCAAGTGCCATTATGATTGTGTTAATATATTTTACATCTTTTCTACCTTCTGTGAAATGGGTGCTACCATGTTGTGATGATGGTTACTGCTTAAGATAGCTTTATAATAGTATGGGACACATTTATGTGTGGGGTCTATCAATTTATGTGTGGGGTCTATCAATATCATAAGAAGGGGTCTATCAATTATCTGCCCATGATAGCAGGATGGAACCTGCATGGTCAGTAGCAGCAGCACCATCATTGAATAGTGGTTGCTGGTGGAGAAGCAACAGAGAAAATCTATTTCTTTCATGTCATGTTTGTGGATTTCTCAGAGATGCCTGGTGGTTGGCCACTGTGGGGAATAAGATGCTGACCAAATGAACTCTTGGTCTTATCCAGCAGCATTCTTCTTTTGTTCTTCTTGTTCATTCTTCTTTTGTTTTTATAGTGCAGGAGTCAACCTTTTATTCTAACGTGAAACATATAATCATGCCCTGAATGTGCAAACCATTTTCATTCCAATATCACCATCTTCAAGTGAGATAGTGTATTTTGCAGTTTTCCTCCCCCAACTTGAAAATGGCCATGAGGATCTACCACGGTTGGAACCAGAACTGTGGAATGGTACCTGAATATGCCTGTCAAGTTTGTTATCTATATCTCAGTGTTCTAAACAAACTTGTGATACACAAACACAATGTCAAACAGGTGAGTTGGACACCCCCAGACTGTGCTGTGTATGGGGGAAATTACAATGACCCTCCCTAAGAACAGTGGGGAAATCCAATATAGCTCTGTCAGTTCTATGACATAATTGAGATTATATCTGTTAGAGAAAGTTAAGACTCAATTAGTTCTGCATAAAGAAAGGGAGTGAACTCTGTGGCTTGCTTTCTGCTCCACATTATATGAGCCTATGACCTTCCCTAGCATGGCCCTGTATTAATGGACATGAGGGCTTGGAGGGCATTGGAGGAATCTGGTCTCTGGGAAGCAGGGACATACAAGTTCCATGCTGGATGACCATAACTGGTGACAAAAAGGTAGAAATAAGATTTCCATATATCTACGTCTGACGCTGACCCTGTTCAAATTGGATTTAAACTATCCAATTATTTTTTCATTTGGTCTCTTTGCTTTCACAGAGAGGCCAGGAGATGAGCCCTTTTGTGGAATGGAAATAGGGGCCCTCCTTTTCAAAGGCTGCCCGCTTGAGTCAGGTGACCCTCCAACGTGTGGATCAAGGCGAAGCACACCGATCGCTTTCCAATGTCGCTTTTGAAAACTTTTGCTCTGCAAAGTTTTAATTGCCTTTTTGAATACTGAGCCCGGGAAGGCACCTATTTTTAAGCAGGAAATCCCACTGACACTGCAGGTATAGCAAGAGACCCACAAGCTGAAGGCCCACAGGCTTGGTGAGGGCATAGAGTAGGAATAGGCAAATCTACCCCAAAGGATTCTCATCTACCTCCATTCCAAACCCCATCTTCCTTCTGTTATGTACATTAGATACTTCCTCTTAGGAGGGGTGTGCAGAACTGGTTCAAATCAAACCAGGTCCGATTCGGCCCGATTCAACCAGTTCAAATGCAAACCGAACCAGCATAAAAAAAAGGCAGCTGGTCCGAGTTCGACCCGAACCAGGCCCAGACCATTATGGACTGATTCGACCCAGTTTGATGGTCCAAGGAGCTATGCTTGTAAAGGGAAATGTGGTGAGGATTCCTCTTTACAAGCAGAGTGGAATCCTGCCTTTAAAGGGCTTCTAAGGGTGGCCAGGGTAGTGGCAAGAGGGCACTTCATGACACAAATGGCTTCCATGCATGAACATAGGCTGGGACCATGTCACCGAGGCGCAGGCTGCACTGCGGGGGAAGCACCAGTGTTTAGAGGAGCTGGAGTCGGCTCTCATTATCTCCCTGGCTGGTGGTACTGGCAGCGGCTACCTGGTGCTGCCCGCCCCCAGCAGCATGGCCCTTGTGGCAGCAACATGGTTCCAGCCTCCACATATGCACAGAGGTCACACAAATGGCCTCTGCAGATGCG
Organism: Hemicordylus capensis; assembly: GCF_027244095.1. NCBI lineage: Eukaryota > Metazoa > Chordata > Lepidosauria > Squamata > Cordylidae > Hemicordylus > Hemicordylus capensis. Next base: position 8,856,927 of record NC_069658.1, read on the forward strand.
CGGAGGCCAGAACAGTGTTGCTGTCATGTGGGCCGCACAGCTGGAGAGAGTACTGGGGTTTCAAGGATCCAGAGGCGGCAGTAAAGTGTCCTCTCACCACCATCCCCGGCTGCCCTTAGAAGCCCTTTAATGGCAGGATTCCCTTTTGCTTGTAAAAAGGAATCCTCGCCGGATTCTCCTTTACAGGCATAGCCCATTGAACTGGTTTGACCCAGTTTGATGAAACAGCTTGAACTGCTAGTCGGTTCACCTGAACCGGTTCACAGACTGGCGGATGAGTTCGAATTTGGTTCGAATTCACACTGAACTGCAAAAAATGATTCAGTGCACACCCGTACTTCTGAGGTTTGGTCTACAGATGCAGCAGAATGAGGTGAGAATGATCTGGTAGAGTCTTGAGGTGGTAGAAAGTCATACTGAATCACTTCAGAATGTAGGTCGGTGTGACTTTTTTAATGCCACTAATAATAATAATCAATCATCATCATCATCATCATCATCATCATCATCATCATCATCTTTTGTTAAAAAAACACACATTCTAGTTAGTAGAAAACAAGCATGTGAGTATACAGTGATCTGACTGGGTTACGGCCTTCCCTCCTGATATTTTAATTTTATGAATTTAGGGATTTTTTTTAAAAAGGTGGGGAAGATCCTGCACCTGTAATCTCAAGCAATGTAGCCCAAGGAAACTCTATCATAGGATTTTGCTGAATTCTTCACCTGGAAACTTCTGAGTGTCCCCCCTTATCAGATCCTGTGCAAACATTCTTAGAAGTAAGTCTAATTCAATAGCAGTCACTTATTCCTAAACTGGGCCAGCACAGGTGGCAGCATTTAAAATGAAGGCTTGATGAGAGATTGCTGTGCACAACTAGGAATGGGGCTAACTCTGACACTCAAGTCCAGAATCAGAAAACTGAACCATTTCCCCTCAACATTAAGAAAATGGCTCAGTTTATTCTGGGCACAATTGTGAGACAAACCTGATCCCCTCAAAGATATTGTCAGGAGCTATGAGGTCTGGTTCTCCCATGAGTGTCTCAACCACACACCTCCCTGCTCAAGTCCATCCAGATCTCATCACCCGCCTATGTATTTACCTGGGCTACTTGTCCAGTGCCAGCGGTGGGATGAAGGGAGGGAGGGAGGTCTCTCCCCCTGTCTGGTGGCTGTTTTGGAACTGTAGCAACATTTCAGGAAGCAGAGGGAGCAGAAGGAAGAGTGACCTTCCTCCCATTCAGCAGGTGATTGGGTGGGTGGGAAGGAGGAGGAATGGTGGTAGGAGTGGGAAAATAGGTGGGAAGCAGGCAGGCAAGGAGGAAGGACTCGAATTGTTCTTCCCACTTTAAACTTAATCCAAGCCAGAAAATTACTGTTGGGACTGCTACAAGCAGCTGAAATTCAAATTTCTAAGCTAGGAAATACAAATACCACAAATGTCTGACGAATATTCTACAAAATATTCAAAAAAACCACAATGAATATTAGATGAAATATTCAATGAATATACAACAAAATTTACAAAATTTGACAGCATCCCTGGGCAAAACTCCACACCAGTCTTTTTGATCCCAGGAATTCCTCACTCTCCTACTGGCTTAATGCTAAATTTATGCTATGGCAGTACAGGACAAGCCACCTAGACAGCACTCATCTCATTCTGTAAAACATGGCAAAGAGTTATGAAGTTCTCCCCATGGTATTTGACCTAAAAGTCCATACTTCAGCTGGTGTCTTTTTCTGTCCTCATTGACTAATGAGGATAATTGGCCCCTTTCCTTTTCAGGACATCTCTTTATACATCCTCGGACATTTATCATGTCTCCCGTTAGCCTTCTCCTCCGCAGACGGAACGTGCTGCCTTCCACAAGGCTTACTCTCTCTCAAATATTCTTGAAGCAGAACTACTGACGCATGGAAATAGGACACAGCACTTGACCACTGTGGCTGGGGATGATGGGAGTTGTAGTCCAAGAACCTCTGGGGACCCAGGGTTGGGCACCCCAAGCATATGGCTGCTGGTTAGAGTGAATGCAAGGCAGGGGGAGAGGAACGATTCCTCTCCACAGTCTGTCATAACTGGCTATTAGCCAAGATAACAAAAGGAACTTAAAGCTTATAGGCTTTCCAGAAGATTCGCCGTTGGAATCAAGATGGTGGAGCAGACATTCTATTGGTCTAATCCAGCAGGGCTCTTTGTAATAAAAGCTGAAATACATTCCTGAAGGACAGGTCGAGCAAACACCTCTGTGATTTTTACATCTTTGTACATAACCTTGAAAACTGCAGGAGGTTTACAAATTTAATAGTAATCATTAACCAAGGGAGATAGATGGAACCTCCAGGTTCCATTGTAGTATATCTATTATTTATTGTCTCTCTGCTCAATTTCTCTATGTCTCTATCTCTGCTCTATGTGGGTAGTCTCTCCCCTTGCATAACACTAGAAGCAGGTGTCATCCTATGAAAGCGATTACCAAGAAATTTAGGACCGACAAAAGGAAGAATGCTTTCCATACAACACATAATTAACCAATGGAATTCTCTGCCACAAGATATGGTGACAGCCACCAGCCTGGGTGGCTTTAAGAAGGGCTTAGATAAATTCATGGAGGACAAGTCTATCAATGGCTACTATTCTGAGGGCTTTAAGCCACCTCCAGCTTCAGAGGCATCTGGTAGGCCCTGTGTGAAACAGAATGATGGACTAGATAGGCCTTAGGCCTGATCCAGCAGGGCTGTTCTTGTGTTCTCTTCTGACTGGTAGACTGATAGTCTTAGGACACTCCCTTTTTCTGTGTTCCCTCTGTTTCATTTTCTTCCTTCCACAACGAGGTAGCTAGTTCTGGGTGCAGGCTTTCTATCTAAGTCTGTAGCTTCTTCAAATAAATCTTTCTTTGTTTTTGACCTTAATCAATCACCTCCAGATCTCCTCCTTGAGCTCTGTCCTCATCAAACTGGGTTTCTCTGCTAAATAAGGGCTTGACTTAAATCCTCCCCTACAGTTAAGATGATTGAAGAAGGTGTACCTGTTAAATGTCTGCCTGTTGGCATACCTTCCAAACCTGATGCCGATTGAAAGATCAAAGCAAAATGTGGGTACATGGATGAGAAGACCTTTGCTTGTCCCAGAAGGGCTCACAATCACAAAAAGAAACAGAAGGAACCAGGATTGTAGGGAGGCTGGCGGCGGCCTGTGTACAGGTGCCGCCACGGACCCCTGGCCCTGACCTCACATCTGACATCAGACGCAAGGCAGCAGCTAACCACACCTCCATGTCTGACATCAGATGCGGGGGTGTGGTCTCCCTTCCAAACAGGTCTGCACTGCCCCATATGGAAGGGAGATCGGCCCATGCTGCGTTGGGCAGCATGGGCCCAAAATAATGACCCCTGCATCTGACATCAGATGTGGGGGGCGTGGCTGGGGCTGTGCTCACGGCCCCTGATTGGTGGTGGCCCGTGTTCTTTGAACTTGTTCGCCCAATAGTGGCTCCGCCCTGGAAGGGACACACCTCTGGTGGAACCCTGTGCTGGCAAGACTAGCGCACTGGCCCTGTTAAATATAAGAGTGCCACCACTTGAAAAAGTGCCTCTTTGCCCAGTTAGCAGGGGACAGCATTAATTCAATTGAACATCTGCCTGCAGTCTGAAGTGAGACAGAGACAAAACCTGCTTGGACCAGTGCTGTTCTCGTCCTGGTGAGTTTTGCTGTCATCCCTGAAAATCCCCCAAATGACCTCCCAAACTCTTTGCCTACGAATCAGGCAGTGGAGTTCAGGGGAAGCATTTTTTAGATTACTTTCCTTAAGGGAAGTAAGCTTATGAGATCTCCCAGCATTGTGTGTGTCTGTGTATGAGAGAGAGAGAGAGAGAGAGAGAGAGAGAGAGAGAGAGAGAGAGAGAGAGAGAGAGAGAGAGAGAGAGGTGGTCTAACTTGTGAACTGCCTGACTTTTTCAATTTGAACCAAATTTGCTACAGAGGTAGGGACAAATAGGGACAGCTCAAAGGTGCAGTGTGTAACGATGTCATCCACCCCAATGCAAGATGGCAGACATGTGAAAGGTTGAGGCACATGTGGGCTAATTTGTGGACTGCCTAACCGATTTGAATCAAATTTGGTTCACTTGTAGTGAGTCACACACAGGGACATCTCAATGGCATAGTTTGCGATGATGTCATCAATCCCAGTTCAAGATGGAGTATGTCAATATGTCAGTGTTAAAGCTGAAGTGGGCTAACTTGTGAGGCTGGCAATCATCAATTAAGATTATAGTGAAAGGAAACTAGGCAGATAAGTTCTTACCAGACCAATCTGTTTTTCTCAGCACTAGTCTGAAATGCTCCAGCCCAAGTGGCCTCAGATTTTCTTGCACAGCAAGATGGAAAGGAGCTAAGGACGGAGCCCCCTATTGCCTAAAGAAGAGCCCCCTATTGATTGTGTGCTATATGAAGGATACAATCCACAGGTCCAAGGGTGAATCTGACAGCAATCTTGACAGTTGTTTTGTTGACTGGTGCCTTGATAGGAATGCCTTAAGATATGATTGAGCAACATGTCGCTTCCTGTCTGATAAGGACACCCTTTTCTGTCTGCTTTGATTGGGATAGTCTGCACCATCTATGATATATCAAAGCAGGTGAGGTTCTTTTGTCTTTGCACCTTTGATAAAGAGCCCCCAGAGCTTCCTCCCAGCTCCCAAATCCAAACATATTATTTTTGGTGTATCTTCCCTCTTATACTTGCCCAGATGAGAGAATAATCACACGTGCTTCATAACGAAGTGAATCTCCCCAACACACACACACACGCACACCCTTTCTCTGCTATGCCAGGCTTTCTGATTCCAGAATGGTTTCAGTTAAACAGAGCTGGATGGCTACTGTGGAAACAAAATACTGGACTGACAGGTCTTTGATTCAATCCAGGAGGGTCTTCTTCTGTGCACATGTTTCCTTATACAACATTGTAATGATCAAAAAGGAGGGAAGTACAAAATCCCTCCTCTAGCTGTGAGGAGTCCTGGGTCGGCTGCCTCTATCCTCTTTTATATGAACAAATTCACCCTTCCAAGGGAATATTCTATGCTAGTAAAGTAGAAAACTCCTCCCTACAAGAAAGCCTTGAGCAGTCTTAGGCCTTCAGGAGTGTGTGACTAGGACAGGATCCAATAAGCAGTGACACTCTATAACAACAATGAGGATTTATTAATAATTAGATGATAAGGACAACTTAAGAGGTATCAACATTCGCTGCTTCCATTCAAGTAAAAACCTTCTCTGGGAACTACAAGAACCATGCAGTCAGATCCAAGCACTTAAACAAAAATAAATTCCCTGATATGTCTAGCTAAACTGGCCTGTATCCTTCCTACTTAATTCCAGGTAAGGGACTTCGAGTTTTTCCCAGCCCAAGGTTGTTAGTCTCCTCTTTCCCTACAGTAGTTGCTAATCAGACCTCCTTCAAAGGCTTCCAGGGAAGAACTGCATTCTTCCCTGGAAGCTCCCATCTCCTCTACTTCTCTGTAGGTTATTGTTCCATGAACCCTGCCTTTCTCTCTGGATTGGGCCACAGAGTTTTGATTCTCCCAGGTTTTCGTCCTTATTTGGAGATGCCCACTCTCCAAGCAGTTACTCTAGCCTGACTATCACTACATACATCTTATAAACAACATTGATCTATAAATGCACCCCTTCCCCCTGGGGATGATCAGACAATGGTGCAAGGAACAAGACATGGAGCAGATGTGCAGAATCTAGACATAATTTAAATATATCCAAAGCTTTCATGCCTCCAGTGGAATGGAGGCATGGAAACACTGTGAGGGGGTTAATTTGGAAAAGAGGATACATGGTAGTGATGTATAAAATTATGCATGGAGTAGAGAGAGTGGATAGAGAGAAATCTGAAAGAGAGTGGATAGAGAGCCAGGACGAGGGACCGGGCACAGTTTGAGAAATATACAGTACATCCAAAGCATCATTAGATGTGCAGAACGAGTTGCGTCATTCTTTGGACCAGCATTACTCCTTTTTTAGCCTGCTTTCTTTAAGCAAAGTAAGCATATGAGATTACCCAGCATTCTGTGTGTGATGCCATATGTGTCAGTGTATATACGTGTCCGTGTGTCCGTGTGTGTGTGTATGTGTGTCCCTATCAACTTAGCAATGCCTGGACTAATATGAACCAAATTGGGTGCAGTTGTAGAGACACTTGGGACACCACAACGGTGTAGTTTGTGATGATGTCATCCACCCCTATTCAAGATGGCAGACATGTAAATGTCTGAGATGCAAGTTGGCTAATTTGTGGACAGTCTAACCAATTTGAACCAAATTTGCTACATTTGTAGAGAGTGACACATAGGGACACATCAATGGCATAGTTTGTGATGATTTCTTCCATGCCATTCAACATGGCAGATACATGAACTTTTGAAGCGTAACAGGTCTAACTTGTGAACTGCCTAACCAATTAGAACCAGACATGCTACCGCTGTACTAGGGACACAAAGGAACACCTCAACAGCATAGTTTGTGGTGATGCCATCCACCTCAATTCAAGATGGTGGGCACAATAACATTTGAGGTGCAGGTGGGCTAACTTATAAATGATCTGGACCAAATTTAGGCCTGTCGTAGGGATAGTGAAAGGAAAGTAGGCAGGTTAGTTCTTACTAGAAGTACTTGTTTAAATTAGTGGCATGCAAAAATCCCCTGAGCAATTGTGTTATTGAAATTCTTTTGGATTCCCTGGATGATCCTTGAATTTTGAAAACACACAGCCTCATAAACTCCCTAGTGCTGAAATGCAACCAGGAGGCTCTGATTGTATGAGAGGATCTTGTACTTGCAGAAAAACTGTGGGAGCTTTCCTACCATTTCCATTCAAGAGAGAAAGCAATATAGTTCCCTTTCTCCCCAACTCGATTGCCCTTGTGTTTTTCTCCCCCCACTTCTCTGATGTGTAATAATGAGGTGGCACGGGGGAGGGGAGGAGATGTCTTTAATCAATTGCAGAAACTCATAGCGGTATCTGGATCACATGCGTCTTGAAGCACTTTATCACTGTCTTTTTGCGGCGTCCATAATTCTGATATATCTGGCGCTCTGGTGTCATGTCATTCTATTACATTAAACAATAGAACATAACAATGGAGCGCACAGGAATGATGGAATGCTCCTTCTCTTCGGAAAATGTAAAGAGATAATACACATGTTTTCAGCTGGGAAAGCTGCTATTAGTACATACGGTGACTTTCCCTGATTAGGTTACAAGGGATAAGACAGATATGCTGAATTATATGGTTACGAATGGCAGGGAACGCATCACCCCAGGTGTCTGGCTTGACACTGTTTGTCATGTCAAGATATTGGGGATTTTTACCTCCTGTTTAAAAATGCCATAATGAAGAAGCAGTTGGTAGGAAAGGGGGTTGGGGTTCATCGGGGCTGAACAGAGCACTGAACAGGAATGGTAGGGGAGGAGGACATAATACTGTAATTCTCAGAGGACAGGGCACCAGACCCTTCCTCCTAGGATTGCAGCTGAATAAAGCTACCGCTGAGCCCGCGAAACTCCAACAGGCCACCCTATTTCTGCAGCTTGAAAATGGGGCTGCAGAACCCGTAAAGGCAGGGGTGGGGTTCTGAGAAGGAGGAAAATGTCCCCTCACAACAGCCCTGTGCGGTAGGTCACGCTGAACCTTGCCGATGGCACCATGCAATGAGCTTGATAGCCGAGCTGGGATTTAACCCTCGCTCTCCCACATCCCAAGCAAGCTTCCATTCTGCTCCACCACACTCCATTAAGTATGAGAAGAAGCAGCAGTGGCTAGAAGAAACAGATGGGGAGAGCAGAAGGTGAGGGTGAGATGATTACAGCGTGCGTAATAAGCACAAATCCTAAGCATTGTCTGGGGAATTCAGCCCACATGGAGGTAATATTAACCAGTTGTCTAAAGTAAAAACTACAAAGTTTCAAGGGCAAATGCTTGATATTGTGTATTGGTTCCATCACAGGTGCATACAGTCAGAATTTATTTTTCCTGTTCAGTTTTGCTGGAGGGGCTGGAAAGGAAGTTTGCTGTTGAACGTTTGACATCGTTCTTTGGGATCTTAGCCTGCCTGAGACACATCTGTTTCTCTGGAAAATGAAACCAGCCTGTTTGCTGATCATAACGTGGCAGTGCTGTGCTGCTTTGGTAGGTACAGGGGAGGACGTCTGAATGCTCCCTGTGAGTTGGGTGAGAGGTCCCATGCTGCAGGCCTGTGCAAGGTGGGAGGCATCTTGGCTCAGTTGCAGCCTCTGGCACTTGGACAGGACATCGCCAGTGAGTGCTGGAAGGCTGCAGGCTTGCCCATAAGTCAGGAGAAAGACTGGTGAGTCCCAGACTTAAAAGGGCAAGGGGGAAGTGACTGAAGTGCCAGTCTCCAAAAGGAGAGCCAGAGGCATAAAAGTCTCCTGCAGGGTGGTGGAAGTGGAAAGTATCAGGATGAAGCCGAGGGCCCAGGAGCTAACTGGGACCATCAGAAAAAGACACAGCATGGTGTTGGCATCTTCCAAGCTTCCTAGCTGGCAGTGCTCCTCTCTCCCTTCAGAGGGGCAGGAACTGCCTAAAGGAAGCCCCAGGTGGGATTGAAGGGGGAAGAAGGTGGAAATGAAGAGCCCAAGCTATCAAAGGCTTGAAGGAACTGCCTAGTGTAACAAAACTGGTGGAAGTACCTGCAATAAGCATCAAAGAGTATGCAATTTATCTCCATCAAAAGGTGCCCTTCCTATGTCCTCCTCCTCCTCAGTGGCTGCTGAATGCACAGCAAGCTGGACTAAAAGAAACCAATCTCTTTTTAGTAACATAGGAGGATGTCATACACGAGTCAGGCTATTGGTCCATCTAGCTCAGTATTGTCTACACAGACTGGCAGTGGCTTCTCCAAGATTTTAGGCAGGAGTCTCTCTCGGCCCTCTCTTGGAGATGCTGCCAAGGAGGGAACTTGAAACCTTCTGCACGCAAGCGTGCAGATGTTTTTCCCAGAGTGGCCTCATCCCCTAGGGGAAGCTCTTACAGTGCTCATGTGTAGTCTCCCATTCAAATGAAAACCAGGGCAGACTCTGCTTAGCAAAGAGGACCATTCATGCTCCCTACCATAAGACCAGCTATCTCTCTCTGAATAAACGTATCTTGAGGGGCCTTTTGAAAGCTGTCAGAGATGGGGAGGCTCTTATTTCTACAGAGAGAGCATTCCAAAGCCTCAGGGTGGCAATGGAGAAGGCCTGTCCCTTAGTGGCTCCCAGACAAACTGGTGGCAACTGCAGACGGACCTCTCCATGTGATCTCCATAGGCAGTGGGGATCATAACAAAGGTGTTCTCTTAAATATCCATGTCCCATCTTTGTCCATGTCTTCTACCTCTGACCTTTCTAATCCTTGCCTACACTGACTGCCGATACATTTCTGGGCAAAATACAAGATTACCTATAAAGCCCTAAATAGCTTAGGCGCCGGGTACTTAAGAGAACATCTTCTTCACCATGAGCCCCACTGCCTGTTAAGATCATCTGGAGAGATTCGTCTGTGGTTGCCACCAGCTCGTTTGGCAGCTGCTAGGGAACGGACCTTCTCCATTGCTGCCCCTGGACTTTGGAATGCACTCCCTGTTGAAATAAGAGCCTCCCCATCTCTGGCAACTTTTAAAAAGGCACTGAAGACACATTTGTTCACCCAGGCTTTTAATTAGATTTGTGGTTTTAAATGTTTAATGTTGGTTTTAAATGATTTTAATGTTAATGATTGTAATGTTTAAATGATTTTAATTGTTTGATTGGTTTAGTTTCAATTTTAATTGTTTTCCTTTTGATGTAAACTGCCCTGAGCCATTTTTGGAAGGGTGGTATATAAATCAAATAAATTAAATAAATATTGATCCAGTGCTGAACCCAGGCTTTCCTTGTCCACATCTGCTCTCTCAGGCCCGTTTGATGTTCATCTGCCTGGTCCAGAATAATACCCTCCATCTGCGTTGGCGTTAAGACAAGAGCTGATTCTCCAAATAAGTTGTTTCACCTGTCCTAGGAGGTGAGGAGCAGCAATCCTAATGCTGCTTCGCTTACCAGCAAAAGCTTTAGAGTTTGGGTTGGCATAAAAGTGCCCTTGATAATGTTAAAATGTTTGGGGTGAGACGGGAGGTATTTAATGCATTGCCAACTTCCAGTCAGACTTGGGTTGTGAATGGGAAGAATCAGCCAGTCTTGCAAATGTTAGCAGACTGTGCGCATATCATTAAATCCATACCATTGCACACTCCTTTGGAAAGTGGCAAGCTCCACGAGTGATCATCACTTGGCATGAGGAAATGCACTCTGAGGGAGATAAGAGACCATTTTGGATGGCGATCAGAGCAACTGTCTTTCTGAGGCCTGGGTGTGCCAATGTTTTAATGGGGAAATTACTTATGCATAATATGAATCAATCACTCACTTCCCATCAGACTGCACTCCTGGAGAGCAAAGTTTTCAAATCTAGATGGGTGAGTGCAAGGGTAATAAGCCAGGTAGAAATGTGAAGAGGAGGCGATTTGCAGATTCATCCTTCCTGGTTCAGATGCAAGTACAAAGCGTCCATTTGCGGGGTTTGGCTTTTCCTGAGTGGACAGGCCTGGGAGGATTTATTGCATCAGGAGGGAAGAGCCTGCAAGTTCAGAGCCCATCACAGATTTCATAAGAACAAATACACATTTACCACCATCTGAACATGTACATGTACAAATGTAAGAGCAGCCCATCCAGTCCAGCTTTCTGCTTACTAACTCTGGAACACACTTCCTAATGAAATTAGACTTGCCCCTTCTCTGAATGTTTTTAAGAAGGACCTAAAAACATACCTGTTTAGTCAAGCTTTTAGTTTATAGTTTCATTCATTCATTCATTCATTCAATCAATCAATCAATTTATAGCTTCGGTTTTAGAGTTTTTATTGTATTTTGAATTGTTTTAATTATGTTAAGGTTTTACTGGTTTTATATTGGGAACTGCCCAGGGACTTTTTTGTATGGGGTGGTATATATGTACTAAGTAAGTAAGTAAGTAATAACTGCCAACTAGATGCCTCTGGGAAGCTCATAACAAACAGGACATGATAGCCATCACCTTCTCCTGCTGTTGCCCTGAGCAACTGCCATTCAAAGGCATGCTGCTCCTGAACATGGAGGTTCCATTTTGTTATCATCTTTAGTGGCCCTTAAGAATGCCTTGAAAGCACATCTTTTTGGGAAGGCTTTCAGCTGAACCTTTTAATTGTTTCAAAGTTTTTTAATCCTCTTAGCTGTTTTGATTGTTTTAATTATTTGTATTGTTTGGTTGTAAACTGCCGTGTGTGGGGGGGGGGTTGTGTGTGTGTGTTCTTTTTTTTCTTTTTTTCTTTTTTGAGTGGTGGCATATAATTGAAATGAATGAATGAATGAATATTATGGCTTATATATATATATCCTATATATTATATATCCTATACCCACTTACCTGGGAGTATGCCCCATTGAATTCAATAGGACTGGCTCAATTGTGTGTGTGGGGGTGTCCCTTCTTTTCCTTTTCCAAATGCCCATGCTGCCTTCTTGGATCACAAGAAGGTATTCTGACCGTAAGAAGAGCCTTGCTGGATCACACCACATGCCCATCAGATCTAGCGTCCCTCTTTCCAAAGTGACCAGCCAAATGCTTCAAGAGGTCCACAAGGAGTGCATCAAGACACACGTCTGTCCCCATGATCGCTCCCCAGAAACTGGTGTGTATTGCTATACTTCTGCAAACACCTTTCCAAGTGGTGGTCCTGTCAATGGGGCTTGTGCCGGAGAACATTCGTGGATTCCCACAATTTAAAATGCAAGTGGTTTCCTGAATGTCTTGAAATACCTCCCTAAATGCAAAGCTTAATCCTTTTTCCTCTGTCCTTTCAAAAGGACAGAAGGTCACACATCCGGGGGGGACATGTTGGACGGAAGCACTTGATTGTGTGATAGCAGGCTTTAACAGTAAAAATCTCCAGCTGCCTTTTTGCTGCAGATAACAAAAAAAAATCTATGCCCATGACAGAGATAAGATATTAATCTGAATTGTTCAGAGACAACAGGAAGGAGCTACCTTGACATGTGTCTCTCTGGAATTAATTTGAATTCTTTGGATTTCTTTCCTTTTTTAATTAACCAGGGCCCAGTATGCTCAGCTGCACCTGTTGTTATTTTTATTAATGGCTTTGTTTTATTTGAATGTATTGGATTTCATTATAACTTCAAATAAAATGCTGCTTTATTTGATTTTACGGTCCACGGGTTCAGGGTGGCTTTCAACCATGTATAGGTTCTTTCACTTTGATTCCTTTAGCTCTACGTTGACTGAAGAGAAAAATATTCCTTCAGTGACTGGAGATGATGGGAGTTATAGTCCAAAAATATAGCATGTTAGAGTGGGAAGGGACCTTGGAGGTTTTCAGGTCCAACACTCTGCTCAGTGCAGGAAATATACAGGGAGCTAAGGTTGACAGCCACTGTCTTGGAACATTTCTACTGTAGATGCAAGTCCTGCTCTGGAAAGATCTAGTAGCTTTTCCTCATAAAAAGCCAATTCAGGCATTTGCTTGGATATCAAGGGCTGCACAGAGAGGGTGATCACATGTCGGGCACACCTAAAAACTCCCGGCTTCCAAATGTACTGGATCTTTAGTGGAGAGGCTATGCATGTGTATCCACATGTGCATAGGCACTTAGGCACACCCTCTGGGTCTCTCCGTTGAAGTACTAACCGACCAGGCCTCCTGTCAACCCACAGGCTTCCCAGGAAGGGCTTGAATGGTTCAGGCCTCAGAGTAGGAACATAGGAACATAGGAAACTGCCATATACTGAGTCAGACCATTGGTCTATCTAGCTCAGTATTGTCTTCACAGACTGGCGGTGGCTTCTCCAAGGTTGCAGGCAGGAATCTCTCTCAGCCCTATCTTGGAGATGTCAGAGAGGGAACTTGAAACCTTCTGCTCTTCCCAGAGCGGCTTCATATCTTGCAGTGCTCACACATCAAGTCTCCCATTCAAATGCAACCAGGGCAGACCCTGCTTAGCTATGGGGACAAGTCATGCTTGCTACAACACGACCAGCTGTCCTCTCCAGTAGGGAAAGGGAAGGGGGTTGAGTGCCACCCTGGTCTTCCTCCTTTCCCGGCTGGTCAGTCCTAGTGTCTGCCTCTCTCTGGAGGCCCAGGACACAACCCACAGGACAGCCTCTTATCCCCAGCCTAAATTTAGGCCCTATATTTCAGTGGCCATCCCCTTATATGCCACTTCGCAAGCCATGCACACATCCCACCCCGTGTCGGGCCAATGCCCTCCTTTATTCCCTGTGATGTTTCATACCCTACAGCTGTTGCAGAATTGTTCCCCGTCCCTCCCTCTCAGGTCCCCTCCCCTCGGGAGGTGTGCTGCTAATGTCATCCTGGTGTGCCTCTCCAGCAGCTCTTTCCCGCAGCTGTCCGGCCCTCGATGGCTCCATGGCTGGAGCTCCTGGCTGCTTCAGCCCATCCTCAGCCATGGGAGCTTGGCTTCTGCTTGTCGGCTGAGTCCTCTCCCTGGCTGTTGCCCGCTCCTACCTCCGACAAGAGCCCAGCAGACTCATCCATGGGGGGTTAGGATGGCAGGTTGTGCCGGGCAGATACAAGACCCCACATTCCTGAGACACCCTTTCAAGGATTTACCAGACATCATACAAGCTGTGCAGACAGAGGGCAGTGATACTCTGTGTCTTCATTCGGACTCAAACGGATGCTTAAATTCTGGCTGGGCTAAAAGTTCTCCAAATCAAACTTTCCCTTGAATTTGGGGGGGGGGGAGGTCAGGGTGAAATTTAACTACCTTATTTTGCCAGATCCACTTTCTGTTTCTTCTTCCCATTGACATCCTCCTCCTGAGGCTCCTCCTGGAGAAAGCAATGGCCACTGCCAGCCACCAGCCACCAGGATGAGTACCACAGCCACTGCATAAGTTTTATTCCCACCTCTTTAATATTGCCTTGCCCCTAAAAAATTACACAAATGCCCCTCTCCCCACCCCCCAATTAATGAAGCAGCAGTCCTATTTAGGTCTAGAGTCACTTGCTTGCTATATAGATGGTGAATAACTTCTCAGGTGCAGAAACGAATGAATCTTCTGTCGTAAACGAACAAGCTTGGGTTTCTAGCAGTTGTTGGATTATAACTCCCATCATCCACAGTGATGACCACAATGATGGTCTTTGGCCATTGTGGCTGTGGCTGTGGATGATCAGAGTTGCAGTTCAACAACATCTGTTGACCCAATGTTGGGGATCTGTTGGGATCTCGGGTAGCCTTTTCTATCGGACCTTGGACCTTGTTGGATTACAAATGTAATCCAACAACATTTGGGGAGCCAAGGCTGGGCATCTCTCAGGATCTAAAGTAGCCTTTTTGGCAATCGTGCACAAACTCATGCTGCTGTTGATTAATTAGCAGGTGTCAGTCCTAATCAACTAAACCAAATTTCATCAGCTTGGATTATTAGCACACTTGTTTATTCATGAATATAGTTTGATTCTAGTCTGCTACTGTAACCAGGGTGGGGGGACAAATTAATAATGTCATTTCCTTCTAACAGCAAGTGGTAGCTTCTGCTTATTAAATGTTCAGTCCTTTCACGCTTCCTTAAATATCTCCAAAAGGCACCTATATCGAGGATTTGCTAATATTCCAATTTATTTCAATTTCTTCTATTAATTAATAGATTTGTCAGTTAAAAGGCAGATGATAAATCAGCTAAAAATCTTTAATAGTTTCAAAGTTGTAGCAATGAACTGTGTCGTGGTTTTCTCTCTCTTTTTCCCTTCTCTGACCTTGTTGGACAGATTTTACAACTTCGCCATGGAGTGTTACAAGGCACCGGGGCTTTTCATTCCAAGCACAGCATTTTCACACCCTCCACAACATGTAGCTAGAACTTCTGAGGAATAAATTACTTCTTTTCTCTCCTCCCGCCCTCTCTTTGCTAGGGCTCTTAAATAATACAATCTGCATGCTTGATATAAGTTCAGCCAAGAATCTGTGGAAAGTGTACCCTGTTTCAGTAGGAACTTGCCAATAATCAAGTATTACCCTCTGAGGTGTACTGATCTGGAGCTACCTCCAGTTTGCTAACACCCAGGCAAGAGAAATTTATAGGTTGATGGGTCTGTTCACAGGAGGGGAGAGCAAAAGAGGACATTTGCTCCACCACCATTTCATCCATTTCTCAGTGAGCCATCTCCAGCTAAAGCATGTTGCTCACTATGTGGATGGGGAACAGATTCTACAGGTCCCCACCATGATCTTTGTGTTGAGGGGTTTGAGGAGAAACATTAAGGTCCTCACACAGCAGAGTATGCTCAAGAGATCTTCAGCCCAAGAGATTTTCTAGAGACATTAGGTTGAGTTCAAAATCATGATATATTAAGAAAATAAAATATAACATATGGAGAGAGTCATTGAACAACACACAGGAAGCACTAGCCTTCAACAACAACTGAACAGTTCTAACTGACTCTAACTGACCAAGACAGACCTATAACATCTCATCATGCCTCTAGTGGCCAGAAGAGTTTGCTGCTGTGCTAAGAGCAATGCTTTAGAATTCTCACTTCTAACCGTTTGCACCTCAGAAACATGGTTGGGTTATGTAAAAGTTACTCTGGCAATGTGGCAGCCACTTCCAGAAAAGCAGTTCCTGCATGGTGACAGCAAGATTTAAAGGGCTTCTGCATTAAAGAAATATGAATATAAAATTATTGCTATATATTAAAAATAGCAAAGATTAAATGCAGTTCTTCCCCTTTTTCCAGAGAATATGTTAGATAGAAAATTGTCATCGGGTTTGTTGTTCAGGGGGTTTCAGTGCTGAAACCCCCTGAGAACTTTCTCATGCCTTACAGAAACTCATCTGGCTTCCCCTGAAAATTCTCAGATGTTTCTCCTTGGGAGGAACTTCACCTTGAACTTTTTTTAAAAAAATGTTCCACTTCCAACTTCAAGGACAATCAAATCAGAGCACAGAAGAGGGCACAGATTTCTTGAAGTTTCCTGGGAATCTCAGCTTACGTTTTGGAAGAACATTTCTGGATCTGGTGGTTGAAGAGAGATGCTTGAAAGTGCGTGGCCAGACTTGTTGAAATTTCAGAAACGAAAAGCCCCTTTTCAGATGTCATACTGAACATGCATACAGGTGTCTCTGCACATGTACATGTTTTTGTATGTATGCTTGTACATGTGTTCCTGTTAAAGTTACGCTGGGTACCAGCCTCCTCAAATGCAAGATACAGATAAGGGATGTACTACTGTATATATGCTGAACACATGTGAACAACTAATCTGCATGTGCATATAATATATTATACATTCATACAGTGTACAGTGTGTGCATACCTACTATTTATTGAACATAACCTCTTAAAGAGAGGAATGGATAAGATTTCCAGACATTGCAGAGTGGACTTCAGTGCCCAATTTGGGTCCCTAGATGTTGGCCATTGTGGCTGAGTCTGATGGGTCAAAAAACATCTGGGGACTCAAGGTTGGGAACCCCTACCCTACAGAATTACTCACCTGACTCCATGCAATAACCCCAACTCTTCTGCTGCAACCAGTGATACAACAGCCAAGACATTGCACTATGGAAAATAAAGGATGTGCCACCATCTCTTATCCTAAGCTAACTTTCAAAGGAGCAGAGTCATCATTAGGGGTTGACCAAGAGGACATGAGCCTCCAATGAATTGCTCAGAGACCCAAATCTCATAAGCTACCTACCTCCTTCATGACCTCTTCCAGAAAGAAGGTGTAACATTGGAGGCACCTGCACAGGGCATGGGAGAGAGCTCCCAGCCTCACCTAGTCCTCTCCTGCTTCCACCTTCATAGGCACTGTATTGCAATACTAGATTTTTTTTGGTGGGAAAGTATAATTGAGTTTAATTATCAAAAGGGGGCTGTGAGAACATAGGAGGTTGCCTTAAACTAAGGTTGCAGGCAGGAGTCTCTCTCAGCCCTATATTGGAAATGCCAGAGAGGGAACTTGGAAAGCTTCTGCTCTTCCCAGAGTGGCTCCATCCCCTGAGGAGAATATTTTATTGTGCTCACACTTCTAGTCTCCCATTCATATGCAACCACGCCAGACCCTGCTTAGCAAAGGGGACAATTCATCCTTGCTACCACAAGACCAGCTCTCCCCAGATCTTCTAAATACCTAGCAATGCCCCTGCACAGGAGTTTAGTGGAGGCTTCCCTTGGAGTTGACAGCAGCAACTTGGAGAGCTTATTGGCAGTGCTCCACTTATGCCATTATGTGGGGACACTTTATTTTAGGTTTGTTTTTTTAAAGTCGGTGGCTGCCAGCACAGCTGTTCCCTCCACTGCCACTAGGAGGTGCTTAGCCAAGAGGCCCTGCCAGCCTGGCAAGAGCGACTCCAAAGAGTAGCAGGAGAACATGGAGGAGACAGAAGGTGGAGCAGGGAACTGCAGCGCCCTCCCTGCTTCATCTGAGGCCTGTGATTATTTCCTCCTGGCCTGCAGCAATGGTAACAATAATTAACTCTAAGCCATTGGAACAGATTTCCATCACAATTAATAAAACGGCACAGATGCATTTTCCTTTTCTTCCATTAATACATCTTTTGAATTATATAAAATATGAAATACAAGTGTAAAGAATACCATGAAATTATTCTGAATTTATTGGTAGCAGTTAAATTAGTTTTTGCTAAACACTAGAAAAATTGTGTGCCACCATCAACAAGAGAATGGTTAATGATGGTTTGAGAGTTAATAAAAAATGGTAAAACTAACCTTATTAGTAAGATCATCTTTACAGTTGCAAGTGGTGAAATATGGAAACCAAGTTTGCTTTATATCATAGCAAAATGTCAAATTAATAACGATTCATTCTCACAACTGATGAATACAGTTAGATAAGAGTGCCTCTTTAAGCAATTTGAAACTATTATAAACTAAGATATTTCTTTATGAATGTGTTTACATAAGTTAAGTTTTCTTTTTTTATTTATAACAAAACAAATTAAAAATAGTTCTTCCTCTGAAAATATTTTTGGAATGGCCTCCAGTTTCTGTGACAGAGGAGAAAAATGAACATATGAAGCTGCTTGTACTGGCCACATTTGCACGTCATGTGAAACTGCAGTTAAACGGGGCAAAGGTTGGAACTCCGTTCTGTCCAAATGCATGCAACCATGGTTTTGTGGCAAAAGAGACCTGCAGTTTGCCTTGCCAAATTCCAATTTGAACCTTCAGTTTGTAGTACGTTTTGCCACCATAATTTTTGCCATGATAACCTGACGTTCATTACGTCTGAACAAGGACGGTGCCATAACCATGGTTTAGTTCACTTCCTGGAGCCGTAATAATAGAAATGGTGGCACAGACCCACCCGGGATTGCCTCCACTCCATGCCTGTGGCGCTTCTCTCTGGCCACCTCCCTGAGCACTTGACCTGCCCCCCCTCACCTATTCAACAAAGCAGTTGCCCGGCGACAGGGATGCTGCAACATCCCATCCCAAGCTTGTCAGCCTATCAAGCAGCAAAGTCACAAAGGGGCATGCATTCTCCCCACTCTGACCCTTGTTCCCCACTCCTGGCAATCAGATGAGAAAGGCAATGAGATGGCAAGATGGGCACTAGGTGCTTTGCTCTCTGAAAATGAAGCGACAAAGATGTATGTTCATCTTTGAGTGCACATACACTCAAGGTGGCAACATACACTAAAGGGCAATGCCATTAGAGTGCTGGGATGGCAACATGACAGCCGGGGTTGGGTTTAAAAGGCACCCCCAACAAGGAATTCTTGAATGCCTCAGGTCTCTTTCTTGTACAATTACGTTGGGGAACGGAGTGTGTGTGTGGCGGGGGGGGGGTAGCAGCAGGATCAGCATTGCCAACACTGACAGGGGAGACCACTCAAAGATCAACTCTTGAGAAGAACCGTCTGTGGGGACAGTGGTGTCAGGCAGAATCTCTAATCCTCTTCTCCCATGGACTGCTCTCTCATGAGAATGTCAGGTCATGAGAGCCGGATGGCAGATGCAGTCCAGTCATGTTGCTCTATACAAGTAACCCCAGCAACAGCTCTCCCTGTCTTGGTGACTGCTGTGAAGAAGCTGGGGAAGCATGCCCTCT
The DNA here is from genome assembly GCF_027244095.1 of Hemicordylus capensis. Taxonomy (NCBI): domain Eukaryota; kingdom Metazoa; phylum Chordata; class Lepidosauria; order Squamata; family Cordylidae; genus Hemicordylus; species Hemicordylus capensis. The sequence goes on from NC_069658.1 coordinate 8,876,145, forward strand.
GCCAGCCAATCCGCCCATTTGAACAAGTCCACCTTTGTTTTTGCCTACAATGGCAATCCCACTCTCTGGGGTTGCTGGAAATCAAGGGTCCCCTCTCCTGGGTCTCCCTGCAACAGCAGATCTGCCTATGGTGCAAAACTGGTCCAAACAGGAAATGTGGTTGAGAGTAAAGATCCATCCCTGGTCCTGGTGTTTGCCCATTCAGCCCACCCAGCTATGCATGGACACATGGAGAGTCAAAATCTCATTTGGGTAGATGAAAGGCTTCCCTGGAGAGGAGGGGGTCACTGTGCAATAGTACCATCATTACCCAGAAAGAGAAAGGGTTCCACACAAGTGGAAGCCCCTTTGCTGGATTAGTTCAACTCATGCACGCACAATCCGATGGAAGACTGAAGGTTTTTGTAAGCCTAAGGTCCTTCCCAGGAGACTGGCCCTCTCATGGGAGTGTTAGTCCTCTGGTAGCAAGCTGCCACTGGTATAGGACGGTGGTTTGGTCTCCATGGACTGCTTTGCCAGGATGATCTCTCACAAGAGGAGCCAGACCCCAGGATCTTTTGTCCTCCCTCATATACATATACCATTCTAGGAAGACATCAGGTTCCCTTCCCTTTCCTGAGTAACAGGAAAATAGTGCCTCCCAAGATCTGCCCCCCCACAAAAAAAAAAAAATTGTTTGGGGGCTATAACAAGGGTGGCAGTGCAATCACTGTCAGAAGTACTTAAGAACATAAGAACATCTCTGCTGGATCAGGCCCAAGAATGCCCATCTAGTCCAGCATCCTGTTTCACACAGTGGCCCACCAGATGCTGCTGGAAGCCTACAGGCAGGAGTTGAGGGCATGCCCTCCCTCTTACTCCCCTGCAAGTGGTACTCAGAGGCATCCTGCCTTGGAGGCTGGAGGTGGCCTGTAGCCCTCCGACTAGTAGCCGTTGAGAGACCTCTCCTCCATGAAGTGATCCAAACCCCTCCTAAAGCCATCTAAACTAGTAGCCAACACCACAACTTGTGGCAGGGAATTCCACAAGTTGATTCTGGGTTGTATGAAAACGTACGTCCATTTGTTGGTCCTAAATTTCTTGGCAATCAATTTCATGAGACGATCCCTGGTTCTAGTGTTATGTGAAAGAGAGAGAAATTTCTCTCTCTCCACTTTCTCCACACCATGCATGATTTTATAGACCTGTATCATGTCTCCCCACAGTCGTCTTTTTTCTAAACTCAATAGCCCTAAGTGTTGTAGCCTTGCCTCATAAGAAAGGTGCTCAAGGCCCCTGATCATCTTGATTGCCCTCTTCTGCACCTTTCCCAGTTCTACAATGGTGTTTTTTTTAAAGATGTGGTGACCAGAATTGTATGCAGTACTCCAGGTGTGGCTGCACCATCATTTGGTATAAGGGCATTATAATATTAGCAGTTTTATTTTCAATCCCCTTCCTAATGACCCCCATCCCTAGCATGGAATTGGCCTTTTTCACATTGAGTTGACGCTTTCAACAAGCTGTCCACCACGACCCCAAGATCCCTCTCCTGGTCTGTCACCGACAGCTCAGATCCCATCAGCGTATACTTGAAGCTGGGGTTTTTTGTCCTAATGTGTATCACTTTACACTTGCCAACACTGAACCACATTTGCCACTTTTTCGCCTACTCACCCACTTTAGAGAGATCCTTTTGGAGCTCCTCACAATCTGTTTTGGATTTCACTACCCAAAAGAGTTTGGTGTCATCTGCAAATTTGGCCACCTCGCTGCTTACCCCTACTTCTAGATCATTTATGAATAAATTTTAAAGCAATGGTCCCAGTGCTTGCATGGCATGGCATTTAAAGGGCAGGCAGACCATTCCAAAAGGGCACAACTACAATTGACATGCCCCCTTCTTGATCATGGCCAATAGCTGCCGCTCTTGTGATGTGCTGAGGCCTTGCACACATTTGGGTGATGTGAATGCTATGGAGCTGACTGGTATTTGGCCTTGGTGGACCAGGAAGAGGGAGGGGCTCCCTTGCCCTGAAAACAGAGGTTGCTGGTCCGCGATTGTACAAACATTTGTGATGCAACTCATGGTCAGAAAAATTAACCGTGGGTCCAGCCACCTCCAATTTCACATTACATGTGAATGCAGCCACTGAGTCAGACCATCAGTCAATCTAGCTCAGTATATTCCATAGCAATCTCTAGGATATCCAGGCGTAGACCATTTTTGCCAGAACCTGAGGGGTATAGTTGTGTGAAACAATGGCCGTAACCCAGAATTTGGCTTAAAAAATTCTAGTCTATTTTATTTATTGTTAGATTTATATACCGCCTTTCGCTAAAAATAACCCCAAGGCGGTTTTAGTCTATCTGGTAGACTGTGGCCAAGAGGGTTCTTGCCCTGCTTCAGCTGGCATTCCAACTGCAGCTCTGCCTGGAAAGGAAGGACCTGACTTCATGACTAATAACAAACAGACTAGACAACTACTTTGCTTTCTGTGTGGGGCTGCCTTGAAGACAGTCCAGAAGCTTCAGATGGTGCGGAATGCAGCTACGTGGGTAACATTGGCCCTTATAGCTTCTACATATTCTGCATCAACTGCACCGACTGCCAGTTTGCTTTCAGATTCAATCTGATGTTTTTGGCCTTTAAAGCCCAGTAGCGGCTGGTGCAGGCGCCACCAGGGGTGGTGAGAGGCACCTTTAAGGATAAATTAATTGGTACTTACCTCCACTCTTGCCGCACCGCAACACTGCTTGGAGCAGCAGCGCACCGCCCAGCACCCCCTGCGGCAAGGGATCACCTCCACCACTCACCTGGCCACCAGCGGGGGATAGACTCCACGGAGGCCAGGTAAGTAGCAGAGGCAGTCATCCCCTGTAGGGGGTGCTGGGCCGCAAGGTGTGGCGAGAGCAGAGGTAAGCACCGATTAATTGAAACCAGTGCAAGCACCCGCTCTTGGGTTGACGGTAACCACATGGTATGCAAGCCCATTTATCATGAAGCAAACACATGCTTCTAGTGCCTGTTGAGGAGAAGGCCTTCTGTATTGGTGGAATTCGTTCCCCGGGAAGGCTCACCTAGCACCTACACACATTTCTCCAGATTTTTTTAACACTCAGTGAATCTGTCTTTTAAAACTAGCTCTTTGGTACTGCTTTTTGATCCTCCTGCATTTATTTGCTTTTTCATTATCTTGCTGTTTTTACTGGTTTTATGAATGACCCCAGTAATATGAGTACTTGTTGAAGGACAATATACAAATGTATAAATAAAATACCAGGAATGTTACTGTATTGATGTCCATGTCTTGAAAAGAGAGCAGGGACAAGTAAAGAAAAATGGAGGGGAGAGAAGAGGAGGAGGGGGAAGGGGAGGCAGAAAATAAAATGGGGAAAGAGGAGGAAGCAGGAATGCTTGCCATTAGAACAGAGATATGCATTTCCCTTTACAGCATTGAATATCCCCCCACCCCCTTTGCAGGAAGTTGCTCGAAATTCCTTACATTTTTTTAAAAAAAAGGTCCACAGGGACTCCAAATTCCACTTCGATTTTTAGCTGAGGCCTATTTTTTCTCTTTTATCAAACACTTGGTGCTGTAATGTGATAAGGGCCCCATACAGACCATAAACCTAATTTATCATCTGTAAGGTGTACAAAGAAAATGGTAACTGCCTGCTTGTCTGCTTGACATATGAGGTCATTTTTGCCGCTAGCTTTCTAATACTGAGCAATTTTATCAGCTATTTATATACATTAATTGCAGGCACCCATATGCTTGCTGCTGTATTTAATAATGCAACGCGTTGAATATGCATTCCTTAAGTTTCAGCAAGCTGCATGCATCTTTTACTTAACTGTTTGCTTTGCCTATTAGAGCCCATTACTCAGCCAGGCAGTGTTACCTTCTATCTCTCTCACACACGTTTATGCTTCTTTCAATCTTGTTTGCCTGGGCAAAAAGCAGTGCAATGAACAAGGCCACCACGATCGTCCCTCAGGACACAGCGGCAGAACCAGCAAAACAAAGGCCAAGGACCACTTAATACCACTAAGGAAAAAGGATTAGTCAATGACTTTCTTTCCCCCGCAAGGGATCGTTACATGTTCATGGTCTACAGTATCCACATAAGAGGGTCCTTTATCAAGACACAGCTGGAATTAAACATTGGTGCTGTACATTGCATCGAACAGATAATCGGTTCTGAAGCAGTGCAAGCCCTACTTGTATCTGGGCAGTTTTCACTAGAAACTATTCCAATGAAAAATGTCCCCAAGATTGGTAGACAATTTGATTTAATGCTGTGTTCTATTGGCATTGCATTGGATATTATCAGAGAGTGTGGGGAACTTACCTTTAATGAAGATCCACCTTTTCCTAAAGAAATTAGATGCCTGAAAAGCAGTCACAGTGGCAGTGATTCAAATCACCCTTTCCCCTTATATTGTCTCACCCCAGAATGCACAAGGGCAGGAAGAAACGTCATGATGCAGTGGGTAGAGTGTTGGACTAGAACTGGGGAGACCAGAGTTCAGATCCCTATTCAGCCATGAGACTTGCTGGGTGACTCTGGGCCAGTCACTTCTCTCTCTCAGCCTAACCTCCTTCATAGGGTTGTTGTAAGGAGAAAGTTAAGTATGTAGTACACCACTCTGGGCTCCTTGGAGGAAGAGTGGGATATAAAACGTAATTAATAGATAGATAAGAACATAAGAACAGCCCTGCTGGATCAGGCCCAAGGCCCATCTAGTCCAGCATCCCATTTCACACAGTGGCCCACCAGATGCCGCTGGAAGCCACAGACAGGAGATGAGGGCGTGCCCTCTCTCCTGCCATTACTCCCCTGCAACTGGTACTCAGAGGCACCCTGACCTTGAGGCTGGAGGTGGCCCACAGCCCTCTGACTAGTAGCCATTGATAGACCTCTCCTCCATGAAGTCATCCAAACCCCTCTTAAAGCCATCCAGGTTGTTGGCCATCACCACATCCTGTGGCAGAGAGTTCCACAAGCGGATCACACGTTGTGTGAAAAAGTACTTCCGTTTGTTGGCCCTAGACCTCCTGGCAACCAATTTCATGGAGTGACCCCTGGTTCTAGTGTTGTGTGAGAGGGAAAAGAATCTCTCTCCACTTTCTCCACACCATGCATGATTTTATAGACCTCTATCATGTCTCCCTGCAGTCGTCTTTTTTCTAAACTAAAAAGCCCCAGGTGTTGTAGTCTTGCCTCGTAAGAAAGGTGCTCTAGGCCCCTGCTCATCTTGGTTGCCCTCTTCTGTACCTTCTCCAGTTCAACAATGTCCTTTTTAAGATGTGGTGACCAGAATTGTACGCAGTACTCCAAGTGTGGTCGCACCATAGATAGATAGATAGATAGATTGATAGATTGATAGATTGATAGATGTTGTATCCTTTTCCTGGAGGATTACTGGGGAAGAAAATGGCTGTGTCCTTTAGTTACAGGGTATGGAAGGATGTAGCGCCGTTACATTGCTTCTGCCCTGGTGCTTTCTAGGGCAAAAAGATAAATAAGATCCCCACCACACCATGCATACATCATGCAACAACTTGGTCCATTGTAATTTTATCATCAAAGAGATTCTCAATCTAAGATAAAACAAAAGATAACAACTGGAAACCAGAGATGAAACTAAATATGTTGCATTAGAGCAGGGCTGCTCAACGTCAACCCTCCTGCAGAGCTTTGCCTACAACTCCCACAATCCCTGGCTGTTGGCCATTGTGGCTGGGGATTATGGGAGTTGTCATCCAAAAACAGCTGGGGGACCAAAGTTGAGCAGGCTTGCATTAGAGGAATGGTGAGATCCACTGTGTAGAGAGTAATATAGTCTGTTACAAACACATCCACAGTGGTTACCTGGTGACTTCCATTTCAACATTAGTCTTTGTCAAGTGGAGTACAGTCTTCCGAAAGTGACAACACTGGTCCAAGTGCTCCAAAACCCAACCTTCATATGTACAGCCACCTCTGTTACTTCTAGAAAATTCACTAAAAGAACCAAGTTCTTCTAACTTTCTAATAAGGTACAAAGCATTGTGTGGAGACTCTGTGCCCACCCACCAGCCTTGTGCTGCTGGCGGGTGGCGTTTTGCCTACACCCTACCTTCAAATTCGCACAAGGAAGGCAGGATTGGTCCTGGCCTCTTCAGGGGGTGGGGCTAAGTGTCAGTTGCACCCTCTCACACTCCAGAGGTTTCAGTCTCATCAGACAGGCTCTCTCTCCCTCCCACCCTGGGGGCAGGTTTTGATAGGTTGTTCTTTAGCGGCAGGGGGGCAGATAGGATTGTTCTTCTTCTCACTGGATTGGCCTTGTGTGAGTGGCTTTTTGCCTACTCCATTCTCTTTCCCATCTTAGTTTAGTTAGGTCACAACGGGCAGGGGCAGAATGGATTTTGTATAGCATTAGGATTGGTTTTCAATAGTGAGCATCCTTGGGCTATTTAAATCACGTGGGCTATTTAAATCAGGTTTACCTATCCTTAGAGATATCTCGGCTCAAGGATCTGATCAGCACCCATACCTGCTTCCTGGGCTTCATCACTTTACAGGTTGTGCGGCTTGTTCTGATGAAGTCTTTGAACGGCCCAGATCTCATTGAGCTGGCAAAGAGGAGCAGGAAGTAGCATGTCCTGTTTCCTGGCTCTGAGCCAGGATGTGTCACCCAAAAGGCTTTAGGAGAACAACAGTCTGACTCCAGCCTTAGTTAGGCCCACACTGCGGGGGGTGGAGTTTATTCTTGCCACCATCCAATTATGTGATGTGATAGATACAATTGTGGCGCTTTTTCGCATTAGAACGGGTTGTGTGTCTCTTTATGGTTTCCTGCGCCAGGAAGTCTGGGGGCAATATTACTCTCCACACAATGGGCTTCACCCTTCCTCTAATGCAACATATTTAGTTTCATCTATGTGATTTCCAGTTGTTATCTTTTGTTTTATCTTAGATTGGGAAGATCTTTGATTATACAATTATACTGGACCAAAATGTTGCAAGCTCTTTATTGCATCGTTTATGCATAGTATGATGGGGGACCTATTGTTTCTTCTTTGCATTCTACTAGGGCAAGAAATTGTAAGGAAAGGCAGTGATTTGATTCTCTGCTGCTGCGTTCTCGGCAGCTAATTTCTTCAGGATGAATCTTCATTACAGATAAGCCTCCCATCTGCACCCCGATGCATCAAGGTGATACATATGTATCAGCCCGATGCATCCAGGGCACCCGTGATATCCAGTGCACGATTCAGTCATTACCAGGACTGGGTTGATACCAATCTCGATAATGATGGTTGTGCGCAACCCAACTAAACACAGAGACCAGTCCTGTCTCTAATTAACTCTTCTGCAATAGTGCCATTGACTCTGTAGTGAAGTACTTATTCATTGTGTTTGCACCCCCAGCTCCCCCAGTGTGATGAATTTGTATGTCCCAGGTGATCCCTCATCCAGGCAGGTTACAAAGAGAAACCTAGTTCACTTCATCAGTAGAAGGGCATTATGCATTTGGTTAAACTTTGATACATTGCCTGTTACACATGAGTTTTGTGTTCCCTTCACACTCATACCCAGAGGAATGGAAGCTGTTTCCATGCCACTGGGAAGCAGCATCCATACTTCAATTGTATCAGTGGGGTGATTGGTTGGCCTTTCCCACCCGATCAACACCCTACCAGCAGAGAAGTGCTGATAAGGTGCCTGCTATTGAGCCTGACCATTGGCCCATCTAACCCAGTAGTGTGTACCCTGTGTTCTACCAGTTCTCTGAGGTCTCAGTGGGAAATGAGCCTTTCCTCACCTTCTACCTGAGATCAGTGGTGATGTTCTAGTGCAACCAGTCTCTCTGCAGTTGCCTGTTGGGTGCTCATACAGAAGCAGATTCCCTTCCCACTGTATGTCTGTTCATGGTCCACTCCAGGATGGATTCCTACTCTTCTCCCTTTTTCCTAATTCCTTTTATTTAGACCAGTCCATCTTCCAGACCTTCTTTCTTAGCATTCCCTTAAATCTACAGCTTGTCTAGTAAGGATGTGCACAAATTGATTTTTTTTCTATTTGATTTGTACCCAAACTGAATCACCAGTGATTTGTTTTGGGTCTGAATCTGACCAGCTAGGACAGGGGAGATTTGTTTTGTCCAAAAATCTCCTGAAACAGGTAGATTCGGGTACAAATCTTTTTGCACCCAAATTGATTTGCACAGAGAGCAGGCGTAGGCAGTGATTCTCGCAGCAGCGGGAAGGGATGGCGGGGGATCTCTTCTTTCTTCCTCGATCAGGAACAAAAAGCAGAGAATCCACTACAGGCAGCAGGCAAGGCAAGGCAAGGCAAGGCAAGGCAAGGCAAGGCAAGGCAAGGCAAGGCAAGGCAAGGCAAGGAAAAGCTCCTCTGGCTCTCGTCTCCCATGAGGCAGAAAGGCAGAATGGTGGCTGGCTGCCTCTTTAAGTACATTTGAAAATTTCTCCTTCGAACTCCCCCCACCCTTGTCCCTTCTTTGACCAATGCAGGTTCAGTCACCCCTGGCAACACAAGATTTGAATGGAAATGAGTCAATCTGGAACCAGGGGGAAATCGTCAGCGAATCATTGCACACTGTAAGTCACCAATCTGAAGCTTGGGAGGGCGGGATTTAAAAAATAAAACCCCTGACCCAAAATGGAGACAGCAAGAGAGATTGCCACAAAATGGAGGTCTGAATCTATGGATTTTTCAGGTCCGAAATCTGGGCGATTTGTTTTGGACCCGAATCCGGCCAGCTAGCAACTGGCCCTATCCAACCCAGCACAGCATCCCTCCAGTGGCTGTTGTTGGTATCTGCCTTGTTTCTTCTTAGATTGTGAACCCTTTGGGGACAGGGGACCATCTTCTCGATGTATTGTTTATTTTTCTATGTAAACCGCTCAGAGAACTTTGGTTGACAAGTGGTATATAAATATTTTCTGGCCATTTTAAAACAGTTCAATCACTGCCAGAAGCTCCAGAATGGTTGCCACAATGTCCCTTAATGCATTAAAATGTCGTGACACTGAAATGTGAGTTGCACACTGAAGGTAATTGTAGTGTGCCGTCCAAAGACTGGGCCCCTATGAAGACTGACAGTGCCCTACGCTACCTATGGCCAGCCACTACAATGGTTGCCATTTCATGATTTGAGAGGTTGTTGGCCATCCTGCACAAACTAAGTCTGGGTACTCTCTTTGCCCCACACACCAGCTATTCCATAACAGCAGCTGAAGTTGTCACAGCACTGATCTCAGGGGAAGATTACCACATAGGCAATAGAAGCAATTGCCTATGGCGGCAAATCTTGGGGGCAGCAAATCTTGGTAGGGAGGGAAAGTTTTTTTAAAAATCCACTTTAAAAACTACAACTGCATGACAGCGGCGAGAGCTCTGTCCGCCTCCCAGACCATGATAGATGAGGTTAGGCACTGGAGGCAGCAGAGATAGCAAAAGAGCTCCTCACACAGGCCGCCTGCCTTCCAAACGACACAGATTGGGCTATTTCTGCTCATTTGGGTCTCTGCACATGCATGCACATGCACAGAAGCCTGAAAGCGGCCTGGTCGGTGTCATCTGGAATGCAGGCAGAATGTGTGAGGAGCTCTTTTTCTGTCTCTGCCACCTCCAGCTCCTGACCTCACCTGTCATGGTTTGGAAGGCGGGCAGAGCTCTCACCACCGTCACCGCCACACCGCTGCCACACAGGTATGCAGCGGCAGTTTTAAAAGTAAGGAAAAAGTATAACCTTCTCCTCTTCCCTCTTCCCTTTACTTGTAAAGGGGAACCCATGCCCCTGGGGCAGCAAATCTTTGGCTGCCTGTGGGTGACAGAAAACTTAATCTACCCCTCACTGATCTCTTACAATGATTACAAATGCGACAAATATTTACATTCTGCTTTTCAACAAAGCTCCCAAAGCGGTTTATGTTTAAATAAATAAATAAATAAATAAATAAATAAAATGGCTCCCTGTCTCCAAAGGGCTCGCAGTCTAAAAAAGAAACATAAGACAGACACCTGCAACAGCCACTCAAGTGAATGCTGTGCTAGGGATGGAGAGGTTGCTCTCCCCCTGCTCAATAAAGAGAATGACCACTTTTTAAAAGATGACTCTTTGTTCAGTTAGCAGGGGATATGTCTCTTAAGCAAAGCAGGGGGTAGTTCCTGGACCAATTCAGGTTTGGCCTGCAGAACTCTCCTTGCACAAACCAGTGACTGATTCCACAGCATCTCTGATAAGAAGCTCTTTCTCCAACTGTGCAGAAAGGTGGATTGAAAGTGGCCATTATGATTGAGAAAGGTGAGAGTGGATGTCCACCAACAACAGGGGACCTTAGCTTGGAAGGAAAGATTGTGCCATTGAGTTGGTGTTGACTCCTGGCAACCATGTGGCTTTCTTGGTAGGGGTGTGCATGGAACCGGATGATCCGGTTCGGTTTGAGTCTGGACCGGATCCGAGCTGGACTGGGCCAGTTCAGTCTGGCACCACCTCGAAAACCCCCCAGCTCGGTTCGGTCTGGGGGGTTCGCGAACAATTTTTTTAAAAAATTTTTTAACTTACCCCTTTGGTGGAGTTGTTAGAGGCATCCAGGGGGTCCATGGAGGTTCCCCTTCCCACCGCTGGCCTCCACTCATGCCCATACCAGCCAGCCGGCCAGCTCTTAGGCCCATTCAGGCCTTCCCCCTCTGGTGCGGTGGCCATTTTAGAGGCTGCCACGCCTGTGCAATTGGCCTCTACGTCACATGGAGTCCAATTGCACAGGCATGGCAGCCTTCAAAATGGCCACAGCGCCAGAGGTGGAACCAGACAGGAGTGGTTTATCATTGCCTTTCTCCCACACAGTATGATATGGTGCCTTTGCCATTGTCACTGAAGTGAACATCCGCCTCTAGCACCTTCCTATATCGTTGCTGCCTGATATAGGTGACTACAAATATATATTCACTAGGCACAATCTGGGAAGCACACCGGCAGGGATTCGAACTCACAGCCTCTTGCTTCCTAGGCAAGCTGCTTCCCCGCTACACCACCAACCCTGGGTTATTTTATGCCAAGCAGAGCTCAGTCATCCAAAGAAGGTCTTGTTCAAAACTTCACAGATTAAGCATCAGAAACCTTCCCATGTAAACACTCATCTGTGGATAGGAGACATGTTCTGTTAGATGTTGGGCGGGAAAGGGAGACATAAATGTGTGGTGGTGGGGAGGAGAGAGTGTATGCGAGAGAGAAGATGTTTTAATATCAATTGTCTTGTGTTGCCAGTGGGCTCCCTGTCATAATTGACTAATGCCACCCAGGATGATAAGCACTTCTGCTGATAGCTGTATCAGTGCCTCAAACGTTGTCGATGTTTCTCTTCTATCTCTATAGGAGATGCTCATATACAGCAGCCGGCGATGCCCTTAGGGAAGAATCTCAGCTGTCTCGGGAGTGAGGGGGAAGCACTCTGGCTGCTCCAGAAGAGGGAGGATGTTGGAAAAGTCATTGAGGAAACAGCCAGATGAGTCTTTGACTAACTCGTCTGCAGCCGTTGTCAGCACAGAATTGCACAAAGCAGGCAGAAATGATGGAGAGACCCACAGGCGATCAAATGGGGGAGCAGAGAAATGCCAGTGATTTAATCTCTGGGGAAAGTGATGCTGCAAATGAAGGGGGGAAACGTGCACACCGAGGCAATGCCTGCCCACGCAGAAGTGAGATGCTGTTGCGCACAACTGGAAATGCTGGTCCCTCTGCCGAATGGGCCACGGACTTGAACCCAGAGCACTGCACAGGTCAGACACAGATTGCATACTCCCCTGTATGGAGTATGCAGAACAGAGGCAAGAACGGCAATATTTCAAGCCCAGCTATCAATCCTGCAGGCAAGAATCCTCCAAGCCAGGATATAGAAACAGTAGAGAAGAAGCTTCCTAATCCTGACACTCGAGTTATCTAAGAATCCATTCTGTGCCACTTCCTGTTTATGCGGCAATTATTCCCAAATGCTCCTCTTGAATGTTTGAGTTTTAATTGATCTATGCTTGTTTACCAAGAGGAATGGATGCATACTCCATACAGGATGCATTAGGAAAGAATGTTGCATGTTTGCTGCAGCATTCAGTCTCTTCTATGCCTTTCCTCTACCTCAGTATCTGTGATGTCCATGTGGACACTCTTCACACACTGACCAACAGCTTCTTATTTGGGGACCTTTCCTCTCCTGAGACCCAATTGGCCATTTCTCCAGCTCTTGGATAAAGAAAAGGCTTCTCCCTCTTCCTCATCCCAACTCTGGGCCGGGCATGCTTTTACCTCCTACTCCAGGGGAAAACATCATCCAGCTTCCAGCCATCAGAGTCCTGCTGCTACTTTCCCTTTCTCTGACTATCCTTCTGCAGGCAGAGAGCCAGAAATTGAACTGTAAGTTTATAACAGTTAAGCATGAGCATCAGGCACATAGCTAGGGGAGAGTGGGCTTGCGATTGGCCCTCTCCCCTGTGGCCCCTTGCATGCGCTAGCCACACCCCCTGTGTGTGACATCACACATTTCCCAGCTGGATTTATTGTCAGCTGGGTGTTATCTTTTTTCACTCCCCCAGCGAAGGAGAGAATGAAGGAAGCACCCAGCCAGCAATGAAACTGTCTGGGAATTAGGCTGCTCAGCACTTGCGGGGAGGGGAGAAGGGTAAGGCAGGTGGCTCTCAGGAGCTGGGCGGCTGGGATTCTTTGAACCCATCCACCCAATTATAGCTCCACCCCAATAAGCATCAAATGCTTGCCAATCATGCAGATATCTTTGCACTCATTGGCCAGACCACTGGAGGACTGAAGGGGCTTCCAGCAGGGCTGTAGCTCATTGGTAGAGCCTCTGCTTTGCATGTACAAGATCCTGTGTTCATTAACTCCTAGAATTTTCTGGTAGGACTGTAAAAGACCCTTGTCTGAAACCATGGGGAGCTTCTGCCAGTCAGTGTGGACAAAACTATGCAGGGGTGTAGCTATAATTGAGTGGATGGGTTCAAAGAACCCGGGGCCCCCAGTTCCTGAGGGCCCCCCAGTCAGCTCCACTCCTCCCTATTTTCTTCATTTTCTCCCTCACTCCAAGGGGCTACCAGGGAGAAGGGTGAACGTGGGTCCCCTCTCCCCTAGCTATGCCACTGAAACTATGTTTGGTGAACCCAGTCTGACCCAAGAAGGCAGCTTTCTATGAGCAACCAGTAGAATACTGCCTGCCAGTGTTTCCTTATGTCTCCACAAGTAGACATTTGGAGATGTTTTGAAAATAAGAACTCAGTATCCTGAGGGGGCCAGATCCCCAAGCCCCTTCTCTTGGGCTACTGTCCTGCCTCCTTTCTGCATGCTTCATCTTGTGCCTACTGTTCATATGCTGGGAAGAGCTAATCAAAGTAGGGCTGTACAAAACAGCTCTCGTAGATCAAATGCGATGGATCGTTCTTTTTTAATCATGCAAAGAAATAACCCATCAGTGAAGGCAAGCTGATGACTTGATATTCTTTCTTAACTACCTTCTAAGCTGCTATTCCAAATGGTCCAAGGCTCTCTTCTCCATCCTCATTTATTGGTCATTCTGAGGCATTGTTGCATTCCCAGAAACCAAAGCAACATGGCTTAGAACTGTCTGGGAATCACTTCCTCTAAACTGGAAATCCATCCTGCAACCCACAGGTTAGGCAAGTTAATTCAGGGATGGCACAACATCTCCAAAAAGGGTTCACACCTGGGTCCATCACAGCAGTAAAGACAGAACTCGAAGAAGATGCTGTTGACCCAACAAAGACCAGCTCCAAATGGATGGAGTTATATAGTAGTCAGGAGCCTCACCCTTTCCTGAATCTTAGGTCAACGTCAACCCTGATCCAAAACAGGTACCTGACCCAGCCTCTCTTTCCTCCCAAGTAGACCCATTGGGAGGGAAGCCCCATACCACCAGGCAAGCACTCTGCCTCCAAAGATGGACCCAGATCAGACACACCATCACTTCTTCTCCCGGGGGCAGTGGACGGGGTTCCAGGGATAGGACAGAAGTCGTGCTGCGGGTGGGGGTGGGCATGGGCATCTCTTCTGGGTCAAAATCCCTGTGGATCCTGACAAAGAATGACACTCAAAGGGAATATCAGCTTTCCTGCAAAGAGAAACATCTGGGAATTGTCAAGGGAAGCCTGGACCGTTCCTGTTAGGTGGGGGCCCCTGCATATTAACCACATACCCTCCAACATTTCATAGACATGCACTTCTAACACCCCAATTCTCACACCAAACATCACGGTGTGATGCCCACTGCCATGACACATGGCTGACAGCTGCATTCCAACTTCAGTCAGCTGTGTTCATTCATTCTACCATTGCCTGTCCTCCACTGATCTAAAACCTGAGAGGGCCCTTGTTCTTTTGATGGAAAATATGCTGGGGCGGGGGGGGGATGCTCCTACAAGAATTGTTTTTGGAATCAATAATTCAAAATGCAGCTCAGCAATGACAGTATGGGAAATGGCAGGTGGTGTGCATCATGTTCAGGTGGTGTGCATGATGCCTCCATGCCCCTGCGTCTATGTTTCCAGTTGCATGGGAGCAACGTCAAGGGAGAGGGCATGCCCACACCTCTTGCCTGTGGGCTTCCTGGAGGCATCTGGTGGGCCACTGTGTGAAACAGGATGCTGGACTAGATGGGCCTTAGTCCTGATCCAGGAGGGCTGTTCTTATGTTCTTATGACCTTAAGAAGAACAGATAAAACCCAGATCCTATCTACTACCAGATCCTGTCTTCTACATCCCGTTTCCCCTAGCCCCATGTTGGCCCACTAGATGCCTCTGGGAAGCCCACAAACATGAAATGAAGGCATGCTCTTGCTCTCTCTCCAGCTATTTCTCCCTTGCAACTGGTATTCGGAGGCATCCTACCTTTGTGCCTGCAGGTAGCCTATAGCCATCAAGATTAGTAGCCTCTGATAGACCTCTCCACCATGGATTTGTCTAAGCCCTGCTTAAAAGCACCCAGGCTGGTGGCTGTCACCACATCCTGTGGCAGAGAATTCCATAGATTAATTAGGCACTATGTGAAAAAGTGCTTTCATTTATTGGTCCTAAACTTCCAGGCAATCAGTTTTATGGCTTCTAGTGTTGTGAGAGAGGAAGAAGAACTTCTTTCTATCCACTTTCTCCACACCACATATAATTTTCTAAACCTCCATCAGGTCTGCTCTTTGTCGACTTTTTTCTAAACTGAAAAGCCCCAGATGTTGTAGCCTTACCTTGCAAGGAAAGTACGGAGTGTATGAAATTAGTGATCAGATCGCAAAGGCACTTTGCACATGCTAAAATAGTGATTTCAAATTGTTCCAGGAGGCCCACAGATATGTCCCAGTATGGAGTTTTTGGCTTGAATTAAGCCCTGCTCTTCTGACACGTTCCTATCTTACCTTTAGCTCCCTTCTCCTGCCCTTTTAAAATTAAAGCCAACCACGATTGTTATTGCATTTCTTCTTCCAGTACATAAGCATGACTGTAGGTGAGAGCCAGGATTCTTTAGATAGCCAGTTATCTGTGGCTTAGCTACATCCAGGCTGGCTTACTGCAATGCATTCGCTGTGGGGCTTTCTATGAAAAGCAGTGCAAATACTGCAGCGCGATCCCAGAACACAGCAGCTGGTTATTGACTGGTGCCTGCCACGTCGATCACTTCTCTCCAGTGCTGCAATTATATCTTCAGTGTCTCCAGTTTCCATGCAGCTCTGAGTGCTCCTGTCTTCAAAGGGAAGGTGGACGGCTACCAGGACAGGACAGGACCTTTTCCCATGGAGCACTATGATTTTGGAGCCGCCTTCCCAAACAAATGTTACACACACACACACACACGAGCTTTTCAGTGCCAGGTGAAAAACTGTGCTATGTAGCACAGCATTTGGTCATGTTTCATTCTCATGGGATGGGGTCTGAGCTCAGAGGTAGATCATCTTCTTGCATACAGAAGGTCCCACGTTCAATCCCTGGCAGCAAGTCCTTAGGTGGTGCTAAGGAAGACTCCTGCCTGAAACCCTGGAGAACCAGTCAGTGTAGACAGTACTGAGCTGGATGGACCAAGGGTCTGACTCGGTATCAGGCTGTTTCTGGCTTTAATTGCAGAATTGTATTGCTACAGACACTGATTTGGACATGCACATGATGGAGATATGGAATACGCAGGGTGGTGACTCAGGACCTCTGTGCACCTGAGGCAGGGTCCCAGATGCCACGCACCCCCTTGCATGCAAGCATCTACTGCCGCCTCTTTCCCCCTTTTTAAACGCCAGAGCAGGAGGACATCTCGCTGCCTTGCTGGTGCCTCAGTAATCGGCTGCCTGCAATGACCATCTCACCTCGCTTCCCGGAAGGGCCAGCCCTGAATGCATGTCTTTTAAATAAAAGAAGTAATAAACAGGTCTCTCTTCAGCCATGGACTCACAGGCTGTCCTCAGGACAAGCTGCTGGTTCCTTAAACTCATTCTGCCACCCCCAGAAGATCCACTTCACAGGCAACATTGGTTCGGTGTGTCCCTAAAATGCATTCTTATGGGTCACATGTTGTTTTTGGACTATAACTCCAAGCTGAAGGCTGTGGGAGATGGGAGCTGTAGTCTAAAATAAATCACGCAAGGCTGCTAAGACGTTGTAAATGGACTCTTAAGCATGTCACTTGTGATTGTGACCGTCGGCTCTTTGCAGACATGACTTGCATCCACGTACTCCCATCAGGGAGTCCCAGCTGGCTGCAGTTCTCCACTGAGTACTCTCTCGGGATGACACCGAGGCCTGTCTTCATGCAAAGTCTGAAACAGTCCTGGATCTGACCTGCCTTGCTGGGCTCTTATTTCTGAGATAATGATGTGGATTATTATAAGTACTACATAAATGCTATGCTTATTATTTGGAAATCAATGAACATAAGAACAGCCCTGCTGGATCAGGCCCAAGGCCCATCTGGATCAGGCCCAAGGCCCATCGACTCCTGCCTGCACCTGCAGTGACCTATGTAGGTACTTATGAACATAAGAACAGCCCTGCTGGATCAGGCCTAAGGAAGCCCATCTAGTCCAGCAACCTGTTTCGCACAGTGGCCCACCAGATGCCTCTGAGAAGCCCACAGGCAAGAGCTGAAAGGGGCATGCCCTCCCTCCTGCTGTTGCTCCCCTGCAACTGGTACTCAGAGGCATCCTGCCTTTGTGGCTGGAGGTGGCCCACAGCCCTCCGACTAGTAGCCATTAACAGACCTCTCCTCCATGAAGTTATCCAAACCCCTTTTAAAGCCATCCAAACTAATAGCCAACACCACATCTTGTGGCAGAGAATTCCACAAGAGAAGTCCACAGTCGGATGGACTGCACCTTTTGTGTCCTCCTAATAAAGAGATCTGAATCCTCCCGATTGATAAAGAGAACCAGGAAATGGGTGGCTTGCAAAGAGAGAGATTTCCCCCTCTCTTTATTTTTAAAAGTTGCCTGCCCAATCTCTGAGCATCAGCTGCCATCTAGTGGGCAAAAGTTGCCATTCCCCCATCCTCTGAAAGTGCCTCATTTGTCTTCGCAGCGGGAGGCGAGGTGAATGTTCTCAGCTAAATGTGTTAACTTAGCAATGTTACACATCGGAAAGAAATTAATATACGCCTCTTCCCTGTCTCAGGGTCATTACTGCTGAGGCATAAATTAATAGAGTTCTGCTAGCTAACTGGATTTTGGCTTGTGCCTCTGGATATCTGGTCCCACCAGGAGCTGAGGGGAGAAGGGCTGGTCTCCTCCTTTCCGGAGAAGGGAAGACCTAAAAGCTTTTTGAAGATCAGAAGGGCCTAAAAGGGAGCTGCCAAAATCAGTATATCTTATTTCCTCCCTCTCTTAGGGCCCATTGTGAGACTCCTGCATTCTTGACTTGGGAGAAGAGCTGCTCTTGTGGTAGCAAGCATGACTTGTTCCCTTAGCTAAGCAGGGTCTGCCCTGGTTGCAGATGAATGGGAGACTTGATGCGTGAGCACTGGAAGATCTTCCCCTCAGGGGATGGAGCTGCTCTGGGAAGAGCAGAAGGTTTCACGTTCCCTCCCTGGCAGCATCTCCAAGATAGGGCTGAGAGAGATTCCTGCCTGCAATCTTGGAGAAACTGCTGCCAGTCTGTGAAAACAATACTGAGCTAGATGGACCAATGGTCTGACGCAGTATATGGCAGCTTCCTATGTTCCTGTGTCACCTGGGAGAACAGGTTCTGTTATGCAGCAGATATGTTTTTCTTGTTTTCCATTCTTTGTGTTTCTTCTTCTCTCTCTCTCTTTCTCTCTCTCTGTTTTTCTGCCTTTCTGTCATATGTTTTATGCACTGGACTTTCCCAATGGACAATTTGCGATAAATAGGTGAGTTATTCAAAGAGTGTGCTGCTGTTCACATATCAAATTTCCTGGAAGTTCAAGCCAGGGGAATGCAACAACCTTTGTCGATGGTGGCCATGGCAGTGGTATCCTCTTGATTTGTCTGAAAACGGTGTGTTTTTATGGATAGTGCCAGCAGCACTTCTTTTCCTGTTGGCCAGCTCGTACCAGCCACCACTTTTCCAGAAGGCCTCAGGGTGGGAAAGGTCAGAGAGGAGAGCTGGTCTTATGGTAGCAAGCATGGCTTGTCCCCTTAGCTAAGCAGGGTCTGCCCTGGTTGCATATGAATGGGAGACTTGATGTGTGAGCACTGCAAGATATTCCCCTCAGGGGATGAAGCCACTCTGGGAAGAGCAGAAGGTTTCAAGTTCTCTCCCAGGCTTCTCCAAGATAGGGCTGAGAGAGAGTCCTGCCTGCAACCTTGGAGAAGCCGCTGCCAGTCTGTGAAGACAGTACTGAGCTAGATGGACCAATGATCTGACACAGTATATGGCAGCTTCCTATGTTCCTATGACTCAGGATTCCAGTGTACATCCATTAAAATGTGCCAAATGAGCTCAGAAGTTGCCTCTAGGGAGTCACATGTGTGTGGGGGGGGGGGGTTTCTCACAATTGCAGACTGTGAATTCACATCCCACTCCCCACCATCACCAGGACTGGACATTGCTCAACAGGAGAGCATGTGCTATGCATGCAAAAGAGCCCAGGGTCAGTCACTGGCATTATATTGCCCAGTAAGACACCCTGATTCAGATTCCTGGAGAACTGCTAGCAGTCCGAATGGACAATAATACTGAGCTAAGCAGACTCAGCAGAAGACAGCTTCCTTTGTTCTTCAGGAGCATCTATAGTTTGGGGCGCTGGAGGGAAGGAGAGCTGAACTTGTGGCAGTGAGCATGAATTGTCTCCTTGGCTAAGCAGGGTCCACCTTGGCTTGCATTTGGATGGGTGCAGAGGTGCACCTAGGTCATTTTGGAGGCTGGACCTAAAGGCCTTTGGAGGAACCCCCTCCCCTGCAAATTAGGCATTATCATGCTCGGCTGGGTGTCCACACCACCCGGGACAGACTAAAGAGGATTTGGGGGGCCCCAGGGGCTGTGGAGGCCCTGGACTTTGGCCCCAAAGTCCAGGGGGGAGAACTCTTCTGGATTGGTGGCCACCTGTGGCCACTGTAAGATGTTCCCCTTGGGGGATGGGGCTATAGGTCAGTGGAAGAGCCTCTGCATGGTCCCAGGTTCACTCCCAGGGGTTGGGAGAGTCTCCTGCCTGTGAGAGCCTCTGCCCATCATTGTAGACAATCCTGAGTTAGATGGCCCAGTGGTCTGACTCAGTATAAAACCCTGGATGGTATTGCTGAGAAAGATCCTAGGGTGTAATGTAAAATAGACCAATGTCTGACAGACTCCAACAGTCCATCTTCATGGGGGCCCATCTGGCCACCTTTTCCCAAAGGAAACAGAAGTGCATCTGGTCCAATGGCATGTTTAACACCACCTGCCATCTCGCTCAACTGAGTTAGATGGACCAAGGGTCTGATCCCTGTGGAAATAGGATGGGAACATGGAGCCTAGGCGCCTTACCCTTTAACACCTCCACCTCTTTGGACTTCTTCCTGGTCCTCAGTCTGCCCTACATGTTTATTCCTGTGTCTCCAAGGCCTGTGAGAAGTTTTAACCTCTGCAAAACCACACACACACACACACCCCACCACCTCACAGAAGCTGGACTGCAAAGAGTCAGACATCTGTTCCTCATGGTACCCAAATGTGCATGAATGTCCCATGCCGACATACCAACTCATCCAAGGAATGCTAGGGACTTCATACTTCCAAAACCAGAATACAGCTCTAGGATCAAAACACCTTCAGGTTGGGGTGCTTTAAAATGCACTCATGCATCAAGAAAGCATGGGAACTGCAAGCTGGCACCCAAACCCCCCATGCCATGTGGACAGCAAACAAGTTCTACACATGTTCATTTATGTAAGAACATAGGAAGCTGCCTTATATGGAGTCCAACCCTTGGTCTACCTAGCTCAGTATTGTCTACACTGACTGGCAGCAGGTCACCACAGGATCAGGCAGGAGGCTCTCCCAGTCCCATCTGCAGATTGAACCTGGGACCTTCTGGATGCAAAGCAGATGCTCTACCACTGAGTTATAGCGGGTGAGCCAGTAAAAATTGCCGGGGCCTGGCAGTCAAGAAGAGGGGCTGGCAGAGGTGCGCATCTCTTCACCTAAGTCATTGATCAAATGTTGAAAAGTTCGTTCAGTGAGTCTGAGGGAGAGAGAGAGAGAGAGGAATGCAGAGGAGCTGGCTCAGGCGGGCAGCCACGCCATCGCCAAGCTGTGTTTGGCCAGTGCCTGTTGGCCTTGTTGCCTTGCCAAACAGTCCATGAGCTCCCACAGGTAGGCGAAGCGAGTCCTTTCAACAATGGGCTTTCTCCCTGAGCCACCAAATTTCCACTCCCATGGAACTGGATCAGCCTGCATGTTTGCGGCTCCGTGCCTTGCTCCAATCCCTGCCCCAAAGATTTGCTCCTACCATCCCACCTACACGGTGGCCTGGAATCTCTCCCAGTGCACCTTCCCACACTTGCTTCCATCGGTGGGCTCCCGCACGCCCCACCGCAGCTGCGGCTCTGGTTACCACTCCCTTCTTCTCCCTTCCTTAATGCAGGTGGGTGCCTGGGCTAGCAGCTGATGGCACTTCAGCTCCTCCCCGCTTCGGGATCTGCTTTGGGACCCGCTTCGGGACTATGAAGAGAGAGCGGCAGAGGAGGCTGGGGCCTGGGCCGGGCAAAGGCCAGCATTCATCTTGGGTAATAGGTGTGGTTGGTGCTCTCAGTTAAGCACACCTGCTCTGCTCCCAGCACATGCATTCCTGAGCAGATATTCCAACCAGAAAAGGAATCCACCCTCAAACACACACAGAGAGAGTATCGCATGCATGCAAAGACACAATTCAATACAGGATCCACATGAATTCACTCAAGCCCAGGCTCCTGGATAGCCCCCATTTAGTCCCAGCATCTATCTATCCAATAATATTAGCCCGCAGGATCGCACCCTCCCACTCGCTCGTCATCGTCATCATCATGATGAGCTGAGTTGCTCCCCTGCCTGCCCGTGCCTGCGCTGTGAGAGAGAAAGGCAGGGCGCGAAGGAGCCACAGAGAAGGCGGGAAGGAGCAGAGGCACAGGTGCCTGTGGGAATGTTTATTTTACTTGCTTGGGGCCCCGAATTACCCCCCCCCCGGGCCCCAAACCAACTCTCGGTGGCCCTGTATTGAGCTGCACATGATGAGGGGGCAGAAAGCTGAAATATCAATACTCCTGCCCCCACCCATACATGGCACACTTGTCCATGCAAAGGTAGGCTGAACAGGATTCACAGTTCATAATTATTGGGCCCCGGCTAGCTTTCAGTTCATCCTTCGTGCATAGCTTCGCTCATGATGCTATACTGCACATTACAGTTTTGACTTGAACTCCCACAGGTCTCTATTTATGAAATAGCCCCCTCTTTCTCAGCAAAGGACTGAAGGAAGCTAGCAACAGTACATGTACAATAATTATTTTTAAAAGATCTTTTTAACATTGGTGCATCACAGATTGTGCACCATATTGCAAAAGTGCCAAGATATCTGCATAAGTGCAATGTCTATCTGGACCTGGGAGCCCCCAATGTAAGGGAGCTAGTTAGCACAGCGTCCTTGCACTAAAGCAACATGTTTGTACAAGCACAGCGCTAATCTGGATGTCCACCAAGGCCTTTAGCCTGGGCCTAAAAACCGGCAAGGAGGATGCCAAATGGGAGTTCTATCAGCTTCTGAAAATATATCTCTAAAATCCGGATTTTTCAGTTTAACTCTTCACACTCTGGCCACATTCACACATGACACAGAACTGGAGGTGAAGGGACCTCCGGTTTAAATATCTTTACATTTGAATGTGGGCAACTGCAGTCACAACAGAAAAGGAACCCACAGTTTCCCTCCCCAGACAGTGATTTGTACCTTCAATTTGTAGTGAGGTCCGCTGCCTGGACTTCCGGTTCTGCAGTGCTGGTGCTACATCCGAAAGATGGCACCACAGTCTGGTTCCTTTGCAACTGGAGTTGAGGGAGGAGGTTCCTCCCATGCTCTGGCTGCTATTGGCTACCAGGGATATCCTTCAGTAAAGAAAGAAGCACAGGCAGCCAATTTCCCCTCCTCCTCCTCCTCCTCCAAATTCGGATGGGAGAGCGGGGGGAGGTGTGCGCTGAACCATTGGGCTCATGGTTCCGCATTACATCCGAACGCGGCCTCAGCCTAAGATTCTTAAAGTTTGTATTCTTAACTCACAGTTCTCTTAACCATCCTCCCATTGTAGCTCCATTCCACAACCCCAGTGCTCATAAAACAGATTCCTAAATGTACCATAAGTAGAACACGAGAGTGCCTTGAGGAGAGCTGGTCCTGTGGTAGCAAGCATGACTTGTCCCCTTAGCTAAGTAGAGTCCACCCTAATTGCATATGAATGGGAGGTTTGACATGTAAGCATTGTAAGATATTCCCCTTAGAGGATGGAGCCACTCTAGGAAGAGCAGAAGGTTCCAAGTTCCCTCCCTGGCAGCATCTCCAAGATAGGGATGAGAGAGATTCCTGCCTGCAACCTTGGAGAAGCCGCTGTCAGTCTGTGTAGACAATACTGAACAAGATGGATCAATGGTCTCACTCAGTACTGTATATGGCAGGTTCCTATGTTCCTATGCCCTGCCCTCTCTCCAGGAAACATTTGCCATCAGCTTGAAGGTTATGTCAGCTGGCCTCTGAGGTGGATTACCAAAAACTTAACACACATGGGGCAGAACACAAGATTCACATGATCGCTGTCAGCCCCGGGAATGCAAACTCCCTCCCCCATCTCTGCATGTATGCCTACTGCCCATGTCGCTTCGCACCGATCCAGACTGGTTGTGACATCTGAATCCACCCACCTCGGCATATCCTAACCTACTTGCTCCAGGGAATCTGAGATCTGCACCCCAGGGGGGAAGTTAGTTTCAGATCTCCAGTTCCCTGGAGTAAGTAAGTTAGGATATTCCCAAGACTGGTGGATTTGAACATCATGACGAATCTCATTACATCCTAGTCTACACGGGAGGTAGGTGTTTGCACAGGGATGATGGCGGGGAGCTTGTATTCCCAGGGCTGAAGGAGGTGGCATGAACCCTGGGTTCTGCATTAAGGCCGAAGCCATCCACAGAAGAACGCCAAAGCCCAACAGCACCCTCACATTAGTGAAATCGACCAGAACTTCAAGGTGCAGCCCAAACAAAAGATCCCACCAGCCTCCTTAGTGCCATGGAAGATTTCCTTAAGAGGTGAAATTTAAAGAGAAGGAAGACTTCCTTAGGAGGGCCAGTTATGTATAAACTCAGGAGGTAGGATTAATCATCTTTGGCCTCATTGTCACTCAGGGGGCACCTCTTGCTCTTTCCACTCATTCAGAGTATATGTGGGGGATGGCTTGAATGGCTGTCCTGACTCTGTACATATAATTGAACACAATGCACATTCTCCTAACCTGCACCTCCATCTTTCTCTCCCACATTGCCTCCCCCAGGAGTGGCTCATTGTAATGAACAGGGGGGATGGATGCCAAAGGGGGCACAGCTGCCTCTCCTTTCATGAACTTTGTGTACTCCTCTCCCACCCTGTGCACTGCCTGCAGGCTGGCCACTCATCAGGTAGAGCTGTGCAGTTAATCACAAAGCTCTACCTGATGAATGCCCAGCCTGCAGGCAGCACATGGGGCAGGAGAGAGAGAAGCAGACAGGGCTCTGGTAAGGAGATGAGAGCAAGCTGTGCCTCTTTTGTTGCTTCCCTTCCCTGCTCATTACAATGAACCACTCCTGGTCTCCCCTGGACCAAATGTTAGGGGCAGAGAGCCCCTAACATTTACACTAAGTGCCCTTTCTAATAATCATGACTACTGCTTCCATTATCATCATGGTTGTCATCATCATCATCATCATGATCCATTGGGTAGCCTCCTAGACTTATCTAAGCACATATCTGGCCATTCCTTCCTTTTGTAAACTTCAGGTTGGCACCACTTTCAGCCATTTCTTTATTTCTTTTTTTAAAAAAATCACTGCTCTCTTGCAATATATGTCTGCCAAAAAAGGGTGGGGGGAGGCCATTAGAAGTACCAGGTTAAAAAAATAAAACAAAAAGGTCAATCCATACCATTTACTTCCCTGCCTTTGATAAAAGGATGAAGAGACAGACAGGAAAAAATTGCACCAATTTTGCTCTGGGATAATCGAAAGTGATTGTTTAAAAGACGGAGCACTGCCGATGGAAGACAGACTTCCTGATCTGACAAGGGCGAGGCGAGCTATGGGCAATATGAAACCTCAGCACATGGATCATCCTTGGGGGTGCAACTCATGCACACAAAGGAGACCTTTGTGTGGTGAAAAGAGGAAGCATTCAATGCCCTCCGGCTTCATATATGTCAAGGGTGGACATATAGAAGTGGCTGATATATAGAGCAAGGATGGGAAACACTTATATCAGGCAGCAGCAATATAGGAAGATGCTGAAAGACATCATCTCATACTGCGCGGGAGATGACAGGGGTAAACCCCTCCTGCATCCTACCAGATAAAACCACATGTCTCTGTGGGTGCCACGAGTCAACACCAACACGAGGGCACAACTTTACCCCTTCCCCAGGAAGCCCTCAGTGCCACCACAAAATATGTCCCTCAGGATTACACAACTTAAGGCTATATGAATGTAACCACATGGTAAATCATGTTGTTGGGAAGGGATTTCAGTGATCTCACTTATAACAGAGTAGGTGTGCGTGAGAAGGAACGAGCCCATTAAGAGTTTTTTGAGACAGACATTGAAGGTCCACATGTAAAAGTTTATTAAGGGAGTTACATACTTGGATAGAAAGCCTGTGTTCCTGAGCTTTATGTACATTAGCCTGCTGGTTACCTCCAGACTTGACTAATGCAATGCGCTCTATGTGGGGCTGCCTTTATACGTACTCTGTAGTTCGTCCAGAATGTGGCAGCTTGGTCTCTGGGTCATCTTGGAGAGACCATATCACTCCTATCTTAAAAGATCTACGCCGGTTGCCTATATGTTTCCAGGCTAAATACAAGGTCTTGGTTATAACCTGTAAAGCCCTAAACAGCTTGGGCCCTGGGCATTTAAGAGAAGGTCTTCCTCACCATGAGCCCCACTGCCCATTGAGATCATCAGAAGAGTTTCTTCTGTAGTTGCCACCGGCTTGTCTGGTGGCTACTCAGGGATGAGCCTTCTCCATTGCTGCCCCGAGGCTTTGGAACACACTTCCTGCTGAAATAAGAGCCTTCCCATCTCTTACAACTTTTTAAAAGGCAGCCAAGACGCATCTGTTCACCCAGGCTTTTAATTAGCTATTGTTTTAATTGTGTTTTTAATAGTTTTAATGTTTTAAATTTTAATTGTTGGGATGTTTTAAACTTTTTATCTGTTGTTTTGTTGTAAACTGCCTAGAGAACTTGTGTTTTGGGCGGTATACAAATGTGTTAAATAAAATACATACAAACATACATGTCTTCATAGTGTGAGATCAGAACAAGGAAGGAGGAAGGTAAAAGGCAACAATCAGCTATGAAGAGGAAGAGGAAACCTGAGCATATTAGTCTACCAATCAGAGGAAGCAAGAGCATAGACAGAAACAAATAGAGTGGGGAAACAGAGGAGGACCCTTGCTTCGTATCTGATACCCAATGCCCCCAGTGGTCAATAGGATAGTGGTCAATAGGACAGAAGGTGTAAGGAGTCGATGCTCCTGGAGCTGTATCTCCAACAAATGGTTCATTAGGCAACCCGAATGATCATAGGTCTTAGGCAGCTTCCTTATGAGGTAAGGAAGGATCTTATTAGATCAATGGTGGGTTGCTTTGAAGGCCATGAAAATGTGCCTCTTTAGATCTCAAAATGCGGCGAATACAGCAGAAATCTTTATTCCACATTTATTGGACATCTCAGAGAATGTTTATCATAAGGGACATCTGCAGACTTCTAGATGTTGGAGGTATAATCAGTGTGAGGGTACACTTACGCGTATGGTTGGGTCCCATCCGGCTATTGCGCCATTTTGGCTTGAAATTCACAAGGTGGTTAATATCACCTTGCAGTTATCATTGCCTGTTAAGGACATTCAGATCATGTTTTGCTGGGGTACATCACCAGCTTATGGAATCTAGCATTACATCATGAATTGGGAACTTTTCGTGGCTGGGGTGTTGCCCAAAGGATTATAATACAATACTGGAAAGACAAATTCACTTCTGAACTGTAACTTTGGATCATTGATATGCGTTCCCTGTCAGCATTTGAACTGGGTTTTTTCATTGGCAACATAAAGAAGAGGATTTTCAGTGACCTGGCTGGACTTTAATGAATTGTTTTTGCTTTGAAACATAAGATATGTATCTTTGAAGAAGGTGGTTTTTCTCCCCTCCCCCTTTCTCTCCTGCATTGGTTGTATCTTATGTTTAAGCTATGTTTAGGGGATTTTTCTTTTTCTTCCTTTTTAAAAAAATTTCAGTTATATTTTTCAGGCTCAGGCTTAATCCCTCCAAGACCGAGTTGCTCTCGTTCAGTCTGCAATCAGGCCAATTGTTGTGTGTGAGTTTATCTCCTGACGGGGTTGTGCTTCCCTTGAGAGAGATGGTTCATGATCTGGGGGTCCTTCTGGACTCGCAGCTCCTGCTTGCACGGCAAGTGGAGGCCGTGGCCAGGGGTGCCTTTGCCCAGCTTTGGCTAGTTCATCAGTTACGGCCTTTCTCGACCGGCAGGCCCTGGCAACAGTAACTCATGCCTTTGTTACCTCTCGTTTGGCTTACTGTAACTCGCTCTACCTAGGGTTGCCTTTGACAACGATTTGGAAGCTTCAACGAGTCCAGAATGCAGTGGCCCGCCTCCTCATGGGTAGCCATAGATTTGATAATGTCACACCTCTTCTATGGTCACTGCACTGGGCAGAGGCAGAACTGGGGAAAACAGCACCCAGGGCAAGCTCTGCCTCTGAAATTGTGCCCTGCACAGTTGGGAAGCAACGCCGGGCCAGACGGCAGGCCTCGGCGTTGCTCTGTACTCAGCTCGGTGATCCGCCATGCTGCCACCCACCACCGCCGCGGTTTTTTCAGGACTCCGTTGTCCTGAAAAGAAATTTTTTTGTGGGGAAGGGGGGGATGGGGGGTCATGTCACTTTTTGGTGCCCCCCCACGTGACCGGCCAGAGTGGCGCCCAGGGCACATGCCCTGCCTGCCCCCCCTATAGTTATGCATCTGGCACTGGGTGCTTGTTCATTTCTGGGTTCAAATCAAAGTGCTGGTTCTCACCTACAAAAACCCTTATGGGCATACACCTGTATATCTCCGGGATCACCTCTCTCAACCGGTTCTATCCCATCCTGTGAGGTCTTCTCAGCTGGCTCTCCTTGTCCACCACTTAGAGTCTTTGGAGGAGGCGGTATGTGAGAACATTTTAATAAATACATTATAAATAAATGTTCAAATGTATTATTACTACCCTTGATTATATCTTGCACTGTAATCTTATTGCAATATAAGTGGTGGGGGGATGAGGTAAGGCTTCAACATTTGGTGCTTTTTAGTTTAGAAAAAAGCTAAGGTAGTACACACGACCATTAAATGTGCCACTGGGGAGGCCTGGTGTGGAGGCAGGCTCCTACCTGCCTCTCCGCACACGATCCTGCTGCTCCCATCCCTTGCCATAGCAAGCAGCAGATCCAGGAGCCAGAGGAGGAAGTTCTCCAGCATCCCACAATGCACCATGCCAGGAGCATGGTGCACTGGGGGATTTCCCCTGTGCCAGGCGCTCCTGTCACCTGGCTTCATGGCTGCTCAGGCTGCAGGATGCCCAAGCAGCCACACAAGTGGGGAGTGGGGTACTAACTCTCTATTAGCCAGATACAAAATGTGGCCTAACCCAGCGTAAAGCACTGGGACTGAGACTGATCTCAGAACTCCACACAACCAGCCCTACCCAGGTAGAGCTGTCCAAGCCTGGGTATGGCTTGTCTGTGTGAACGGCCTTGGTGTCTAAGGGGAAACATGATAGAGGTTTATAAAATTGTGCATAGTGTGGAGAGAGAGAGAGAGAGAGAGAAGTTTTTCTCCCTCTCTCACAAAACTAGAACTGGGGCCATCTTGTAAAACTGATTACCAGGAAATTTAGGACTTTTTCACACAGCGCCTAATTAATCTATGGAATTCTCTGCCACAGGATGTGCAAGTGGCCACTAGCTTGGATGGCATTAAGCAGGACTTAGACAAATTCATGGAAGACAATTCTACCAAGGGCTACTAGTCTTGATAGGCTACCTCCAGGCTCAAAGGCAGGATGCCTCTGAATATCAGTTGCAGGGGAGCAACAGCAGGAGAGGGGGCATGAAATTTCTTAGGGGTTAATTTTATCCCCCCCCCCAAATTTCTAAAAGCGTAAAGACATTTCTGAAGAGTAGAGGAACTCTCCACATTTGGTTTGACTTGCTACTTCATGTCCCTGTTCCTTCACTCCTGTGGCTGTGAGTCACACATAACTTTCACTTAACTCCCCTCTCCACTTGATTTGGTTATGACACTCTTCACCCTCTGCTGTTAGTCCAGGACATCTTTCAGTCCGCGGAAGATCAAACAGCAGCTTGTTAGAAGAAGGATCTCAGCAACACAGTACAGGTCACGCGACCTGGTACTGGAGTGCCTGTAGGTTCTGGATTCAGACACTGAATTTGCACAGACTTCAGTGGGGTTTGGACACGTCCATTTGAACTGCTGCTGTGTTCTGCGCACATCATTCTGGGTGCCCAATTCTGGCAAGCTACTGAGAGCAAGAGAAATCAAAGCTTGGAATGCTCCTTTTCAAGGCAGCTATTTAAATTTGCTCTTTTGCTGAGCTAACCATCTTTGGGGATTAAACCTAAAACACAGAAGTGTGAAAACTAGCAAAGAGAAGGAAACATGATAAAGTGGGAGAGACAGGAGCCTGAAATGAATGATCCCGATTTCTATATATTTACGATGAGCGTTTGTTTTTAAACAATCATATCCTCTTCACATTGCACATTTCAGGTTCGGTGACTTCAGAGAAAAGAGGCGATGGACAAAAATCTCTCCTTGCACGAGCTCAGAGCTATAGCAGCACAAATACTGGTCACATTCGCATGTAACAGGGAACCAGTGTTGCAGGGACCAGAGGTTCCCCTACCGTTGTGTCTGAATGTGTTCAACTCCGGTCCCATTCCTTCCACAACCTGATGTTTTGCTCCAGAGACTCCAATTTGAATCCTTGGTTTGTAGTATGTTTTGCAGTTCAAAACCAGGGTTACACTGTGCCTCTGGAGGCTGCATTCCCTGTAACCGGAGAAGAGGAAGGAAGCTCGTGTTTGTGTGTGTATCTGTGTGTGTGTGATATATATGCTGTGTTTAAGGACAAAGGAAGCCCACACAGCCAATTCCTCCTTTGCAGTTTTGCTGACTGTAGAGAGGATGCTCTCTGTTTCGTCTGAATGCAGACAGGAGAGCTGGGGCAGGGAGTGAAACTGTAGGTCCAATGGAAATGCAAATGCAGCCACTGTGTTGGTCTGGATGGCAGCCCTTGTACTCAGTAACAGGTTATGTGGACAGTCATATACCAGCTGGTGGCCGTGTGAACAAGCCTTGGGTTTTTGAATGCTCCTCTATGAAAATAACTCCTTGAACACAGACAACTAGCATGGTAAAGAGATTGCTTCACCCTCTCCTTCGTCACAATCTGCTAGTTTTCTAGGTGATGGGGAGGTATTTTTCCTATGGGGGAACATTCCTTCATGGTGTCCCCACACCAGTCGGAGCATTACCACTTGATTCTGCTGATTTTACTGTCGTCAGTCTCTTCCCACGGTAGTATATTCTGTCCTTCTGTCAGAAGGATTTTTTCCTGCTGTTCTTATGCTTCCCCCCCCCACTTTGCATTCCTGTTTTCTGCGCCTAGCATTACCCCCACATGCTGAGCCTCCTTGAATTTGTTTCCTTCTCTTTGGTGCTTCAGATCTCTTGCAGCTGGCTCGTTCCCTGCAGCCGTACACTTCTCTGAACTCTTTCCCAGTTTGTCTACATCTCCCTGGTAATAATTTCCTTTACCTGTGTTTCTCATTGGTCGCCCCTCCCCCTTATCACATCCCAGCAGAGCATCAAACCTTTTGCCCCGTTGCTATGTTGCATTGTCAGGCAGGCTAGACTTGGGCAATTGACATAATCCTTCAATTTGCCAGAGGTGTCATTTTTAGATTTTTTTTTGCAAACTGGTACACTGGTGATTTGAAGCCAGATATGATGCTGTGTGAAAGGATTATGCCTCCATCTCATCTAAATATGAATAGCAATGATCGAGGGACATAAATCCAGGGAGGAAAAGATGTTCCTTATTGGACGGCAATTTCTGCATGTTTTCATTCAGTGGCACAGTCCACCAGTTTTGTATGGTGGTCCACCAGACCTTGGTAAACATTCTGGACCAGTTTTTGCTTCTGGACCGAGAATGCAAAAACAAGTGTGAGAACACTACCATGACCCCAGCTCACCTCAAAAACCACCTGGATTTTTAACGCATTCCTGTTGAATGCACCAAAATTTCATGAGGTTCTTGAACATTTAATAGGAACAGCTATAAAAACCCACCTCCCCTCCAGCCAGTACCCACCCAACACTTGCCCCCCCCTAAAAAAGGGAAAAAAATAATCCCCATAATTTTGCACAGCTTGGCTCAGTCGTGTCCTGAGTTTGAAAAGATTCTCATGAGCATCATTTCCTGCCAGGATCATGGGATCTGTGGTTTCCTCTGCCAAAAGAAAACTATGAATACAATGGTCTCGGCAGGAAATTTCAAGCTCAGGACAGTGTCAGGCAGGCCCGTCTGAAATCCTTCACTGGGCATCTCTGGCATCAGAGAATAGGCATGTGAAATGCATCACATGTCCTGCTTCAACATGGATAGCTTTTCCCGGGCGTGCTGGTCTGGCACAGAAACTTATGGCTTTTGGTGCTGTGTCTCTTTATTTGCTCCAGTCTTTTAGTTGTGATTACATTATTTTATAGAACATTTATGGGAAATATTATTATTCTGATGGGGGTGTGTGTGCATGCGCATGTGTTCATACACGTGCGTATGTGTGTTATAAAGATGAACAAACCCTGTAATACAGTCGCAATGGCAAAAGAGGGAGCATGCCTTCATCTCTTGCTTGTGGGCTACCCAGAGGCATCTGGTGGGCCACTGTGGAATACAGGATGCTGGATTACATATACCTTGGGCCAGCAAGGCTCTTGTTGTTGCTGCTGCTGCTGCTGTTGTTGTACTGTTAACTGGCCTAGAAATTGAAGGGCATGTAGAACACATTTTAAACTAACCAATACCAGACGGTAAGCCTGCCCCTCTGCTGGTTTGCAATGGGGCAGAGCAGTGGCACACCTAGGCATTTTGGGAGCCCAGATTTGAAGGGCTTTGGAGCCTTATTCTCCCCCACCCCCCGCAAGCCA
This sequence comes from Hemicordylus capensis, assembly GCF_027244095.1. Lineage (NCBI taxonomy): Eukaryota > Metazoa > Chordata > Lepidosauria > Squamata > Cordylidae > Hemicordylus > Hemicordylus capensis. The sequence continues at coordinate 8,908,126 of NC_069658.1, forward strand.
CCACCACCACTTAGGGAATGTTGGGGGGATTGGGGGGGGGAGAAATTTGCATTTCACATGGCGTGTGTGTGCCGCTCTCCTGTCACTGGGGGCCTCCAGCTGCCCTGGGGGGCCTCTCCAGCAGCCCCCACCATGCCTCCTGCTGCTGTGCTGATCTTTCCCATTTTCGCTGCCATGTGCACAGCCAGAGGGTGGGGAGTGAGAGCCAAGAGGACCTTCTCCGTGGTGGCGGCAGCAGCTGGTGCGCCAGTCTGGGCTTGACTGAGCACAGGTGAGACGCTCCCAGGTGACTGCATAGTGCAATTCTCAAGATGTCACAAGCCCGTGACATCACGGACTTGTGACGCTTGAGTCTCACACTTCACAGGGGTGTGGGAGCATCTTACCTGTGCTCAGTCAGGTCCAGATAGGCCCACCAGCCACCGCCACCACAGGGGAGGCCTGCTTGGTTCTCACCCCACTCTCCTCAGTGGTGAAAATGGGAAAGATCGGCACAGTGGTGGAGTGGGTGTAGGGGTGGTGGCGGGCTTCTGGGGAGGCCCCACCCCCAGACATTTGGAGGCTCTTTCCCCAGCACTAAGGACAGGACTTCATCCCAGAAGTCTGGTTCTAAGAGTGCCACTGAGGCAGAGACAGAACTTGTCTGAGATGGACCAATATTCAAAGGAGTCCGGGCCTGCCTGACGCAAAATGGGGCACCCCTTTTTGACTCCCCCCCACTTCAGCTTTTCAAAAAGGGCAGCCTTTTTGACTCCCTCCCACATCACTACTGAAAACAAGTGGGGGGGGGGGTGCCAGATGCCAGTTAGGCCTCCTTTCATAGCTGTGGGGTTGTGTCTTCCAGGTGACAAGTTGCACAGATTCAGAGCCAATGAATTCAGGACATCTGAATTATTTTCAAGAGGTAAAAGAGGGGGCTCCATGGAGACTATCCAACAGTAGCAGCGGTGCTCTTCTCAGAAGCTGCCATCTTCCTCTTCCGGTTTGCACTATGCTCCAGGATGACAACATGCGGTTCAGAGCAGAATTCTGAGGAGAAAATATGGTGCCTGTCAGCCCGCAGTGACACTGCTGTCAAAACAAGCAGTGGCAAAATAAGTTAAGTCAGGGGGGTGCTCCTTTTCAGCCCTGCAAGCCCCACAAAAACCCCAACCAAATGGAGAAACTTTGACTCAGTTCTAGTGAGAGGTGATAATATATCACTTGATGTCTCATCACTCAGTGACTTATCACTTGATGGCTCGTGGCTGAATGTGTGAAGTCCTTCCTGGAATTGCTTTTGTGCTGACGTGGAAGTGTTTGTATTATGGTGGCAGTTTCACACTGGCCTGATGTCAGCAGCAGGTATTCTGATGAAGAGCCATGCGACAGGTCAGAATTCAACGTGCAAAGCTCCTCATGATTGCGTCTCTGGTATCAGTCCAATTTCTGCCTGTCTCGAATGTATGTGAGGGACAGGAACCCCACTTGGGAAAATAAAAGAAGGCAATTCTATTTGCAACAAGCAGAACAATGAAGCAAAAATGGAAAGTAATTTTGTGAGCTTCTCAAGGGTCCACAGGACAGGCAATCACTTATAGCTCTAAATTAAAGTGGCTGATAAGAAGATTAAGTGGAAACCTGTGAGATGAGATTGAGGAACGGACTTCTAGGTATGATGGGAAGGGAAGACATGAACAGCTGTGGCATAAAGAGACATTGTGGGGCAGTTCTCATGATGTGGCTGTCGTAGTTATGTCGCTGAATGTTGGGCGGTGTAGGGAGGAAGAGGAGTGTGTGCTCCCAATTTCTAGTCATCTGCACAACGAAAATTATTGGGAAGTGAATATGTGGTTCAGTTGTGGCTGATCAGTGTGGCAACCAAAATGGGCCACCCCAAATTTAATATGGCTGCTGAAGGTTGCCCATGCCGAGCAACCACAATTGAATCCTTGCACATAATCACTACCTGGTTATTTTCACTGAACAGACAACTAGGAATCAAGAGTGTATGTTCCTCGCCTTCTGTCCACCATCCGACATTTGGCAGCACAACTATGATCACTGGTTCGTGAGAACTAACCCACTATCTTTTCATGAACATCACCTTTTGCTACTGAAAATGGTTCTCTTGTATACACACACACACACACACACACACACATCTTGAGGACTTAGAGTTGGAAATAAAATTGTGAGAAGATTAAATGACTTAATTTTCTTTCTCTAAATGTTTCTGCAGTGACTCCTGAACTTCAGAAGGTTGGCAGGGGGATGCAGAACAGAGACTTCCCCCAAAGCCTTGAGCACCCAATGTGCAACACAGAAATGAATTATGACAAGATGGAGGTACTCTTGGTAGGTGGTTCATCTGCTTGGGCGGGTGGTGTATCACTTGTTCTGGATGAGGTTGTGCTTCCCCAAAGAATCAAGTTATCATCCTCGTTGATCCAGCTTTGTCACTGGAGACCCAAGAAGCACCCGAGGTATGGAACACCATCCAGGAGCAGAGACTGGTGCTCCAGCTGCCTTCTCTCCTGGAGAAAACCTGCCCATAATTTTCCCTGGTGAGCAGCTGATCAAATGACTTCCTTTGCAGACTGCTCAGAAACTGCAGTTTGCTCCAACGGAGCTGTTCTTAGTCTTCACTAAGAACATACTATTACACACCTTTGACCTCCCAGGACAAATTTCAGGGGTGAGCACTAGTTGGGTTCAAGTTTCCCTTGGAGGATAGATCACTGGAGGTTAACGGTGTCTTTGTAATTTTTGGTTTATTTATAAACTCAGAAGTTGTGTATTAGATGGAGACATATTTAGATGGAGGGGGAAATAGCAGAGCACTCCTATTAGCAGAGCAAGAGGTTACATCAATTCCCAGAGAGGTAACCCTGCACCACAAGGTGCTTCAGCTCTCCTGCCCAGCCTTTCTATTCCAGGGATTCTCAACGTTAGGTCCTCAGATGGTAGTGGACTTCAACTCCCATAATCCCTGGCCCCAGTGGCCTTTGGTTGGGAATTATGGGAGTTGAAGTACAATAACATCTGGAGACCCAACGTTGAGAAGCCCTGCTCTAGACTCTTCCCCAAATCCTTGCTTTCTCGCTGTTCTGCTTCTGGCTTGCCTGCTGCTTCTTTCCACTGGCTAATCTCCTAAAGCGGTTTACAAGAAAACTTTAAAAGAACAATGTATCAAGCCACACGTTTACATCTTGACAGGGGCCTTAGTCTCACTCCTTTCTTCTCTCCTCCCCGCAGAGCAAGATGGTCCCTGGTCACTCTGTTGCAGGTAGGAGGAGCCACTTCAGCTGGAACAAAGGAGCTGGATGGTGGCAGCTCCCACCCGCTCTCTCTCTCCTGGCGACAGTGCTGCACACAAGGGCAGTCTGGAACTGTTGACCTCTGATGTGGTTGCACATCTCACACTACTTCCATTGTTCCCAGTGGAAGTAGCATGTGATGTCTGTTCATGTAAGAGGTTAGTAGTTCTGGTACTTCCATCTTGCACAGCACCCTCACCACGTGTGGTAGAGCCTTACAGCTGCATAAGCAGTTTTGCAGCACCCATGTTATGCTGTGAGACATGTACGTCGTCACTCGTCATCATCATCATCATCATCATCATCATCATCAATTCCAGATTCTAGAATAATGAAGCACCAGTGTTGCTAACACTGTGCTGGTACTATAGAGGAGAGGCAACATTAATCAATCTCTCTTTTCTGAAGCCCACTGTGACACCTGAAAATAGGCCCTGGAGGTCTATGTGGTCTTCAGAGTAAGGGTGTGCACAAAACCGGTTTTGCCAGCTCAGTTTGAATCCGAACCAGATTTGAACTGACCTGGCCCAGTTCAGTTCTGGTTCTGGTTGAAATGGACCCAAGTTCAGCCTCCAGACCAGTTTGAACCAGTTTGCAGACTGGTTCAGGGCTATTCTAATAAAGGAGAGTCCGGTGAGGATTCCTTTTTACCAGTGGGGCAGGGGGGCTTCCCTACACCTAGAGGGAGTGGAAGGGGAGTCTGTAGTATTTACAAATAGTGGTGGCATCCACCACAGGAGGGTGGCAAGGGCAGCTTCGTACACTCCCCACCGGCATCCTCCAGAGTAGCCAGGGCTGGCAGTGGCCTGGTTTGGGCCTTCTCCAGCCCGGTTCTGGCCTCCATGCATGTTTTAATCGAGCCAGTTCGAATTGAGCCTGGGTGGGACAAGTATCCTAACCAACCTCAGGAGGTATGGGTGCTCCCAATGTTCGATTGTGTGAGAAAACTACTAGGTAGGAAGAGGAGGAAGGAGTGATTATATGTGAGGCAGGAGCTAGCTAGGACAATGCATCCTACCCAGCTTTCATACCCAGTATTGGACCAAGGTAGGAGGAAAAGCTGCTGCATGCCGCTCCTGCATCCTACACAATCACTCTTTCCTCCTCCTACCTAGTTGTTTACTCACCCGTGATCAAAAATTGGGAGCACACAGAGCTCCATAACATGAGTGAGACACTTGTTCTACCCCATTTTGGGATGGTATGAATTACCTCACAGTGGGACTCAGTGGAAAGGGGTGGGGGGAACCATCCCTGCCTCATAACACCACCACAGTATTACTGTACTAGTGTTTTGTTCATCAGGATGTTGGCCACTGTCGTCATCATCATCATCATCATCATCATCATCATGCCAGTGCTTAAACTGTTATCGTTGCTCTCAGTCTGGAATGGTTTGTGGGCAGCAACATAATCCTGTTCCCCACACACATTCCCTCAATTCAGGAGGGGTTTGATTTGCAATAGGACTTGAAAACGGACAGATTATCCCCGATCCAGATTGTCCATCCAAAGAGATGCCTCTCTGGGCCAACCATAGGCGCACATGGAATGCAATCGGCCCTTCCCCGCATGGGATGCAAAAGACCTCTCTTCCCTTTCTGCTCAACTCAAGATCTAACTTTCCGGTTCCCTTTACATTTTTAGAACGAAAAGAAAGGTGAGTGTGTCAGCTCGGCTTGGCAAGCTCTATTTTTCTCCGACAGCAATGGCCTCGAGATTACTGCTAATTTCCCCATGCCGAGTTTGCTCTTTGAAATGTACCATACAGTTTTTCCCCCCTTTTCTTTCGCTTCCCCCTGCCCACCACCCCCTCCGTCTCTTGTGCGAGAGACTGGCACTGGGTCTGCCGAAAACCCCCGTTAAGTGCGGTCGTGTTTGAATGCTGCGAGGTAAATGCCGAAAATGACAGCTTAAATGGAATCATTAAAGCAGATGTGGGTATTATTCGGAATGCTTTTGAAGGCTTCTTTTGCAAGGCAATGGCACCTTTCTTTTCTCTCTCAGTGCATGCTCTTTCATAAAAGAAGCTGACAACCTATTATTTCTTACTTTCTCTCTGTTTCCATGCATGAACTTGGGGGCAATATTCAGATCTCACAGCCGGGTAACCCGATAGTTGGGAGGAAGGGAAACAAGGGAGCAACAGGGAGAAATCCAGCCCAAATTGAAATACATTGATATGTCAGGATTGCAGCTCCAGGAGCTACAACATGTTAAGGAAATTGTAAACAGATTGTTAAACCTTGGCTTCTAGGGAAAGTAATGCCAGCCATAGAATCACAGGGTTGGAGGGGACTTGGAGGCCATCTAGTCTAGCCCTGGCTTGTTACAGGGAAACCAGTGCTAAGGCATCCCCAACAGAGGGCAGTCCCACCTCTGCCTGAAGACCTCAAGAGAAGGAGGTCTTCACCCACCCACCCACCCAAGTACTTGGCCCCATTGTCAATCTGCTCTTACCATTGCAATGATTCTCCAAATCAGGCATGCAGAACTTCAGCCCTTCAGCTGCTGTGGGACTGCAACTCCTATCATCCCCTTCCACTGTGGCTCATACTCAGGCTTGTTAGGAGTTGTAGTCTAACACCTAGGAACATAGGAAGCTGCCTCCTACCGAGTCAAAACTTTGGTCCATCTAGCTCAATATTATCTACACAGACTGGCAGTGGCTTCTCCAAGGTTGCAGGCAGCCCTATCTGGAGAGGCTGCCAGGGAGGGAACTTGGAAACTCCTACATGCAAGCCTTCCGGTGCTCTTCCCAGAGTGGCCCCATCCTCCTAAGAGGAATATCTCATAGTGCTCACACATGTAGTCTCCCATTCATATGCAAACCAGGGTGGACCCAGCTTAGCAAAGGGGGCAATTCATGCTTGCTACCACAAGACCTGTTCTCAATGTGTATCCAAAATCTTCCCTAAGTCCAGGGTAGACCTGCCGTCTGGGACAGCAGAGAACAATTGTTTTTTGTCCTATCCTATGCAATAGCCCTTCAGATATTTGAAGAATGCTATCATGGCTCCTCCAGGGCTAAGAATTCCCATTTCATTCAACTTTTCCTCATAGGGTTTGTTTCCCAGATGCCTGACCAACTCCCATTCCTCTCATCTTATCCTGTTCTAGTTTCTCTGCATCATTTTTACCGTGGGGCCAAGAATGGGACAAAGTATTCCAGGAGAGACCTGGCTAACATGAAACTATGATGCCTCATGACTTGGAAACTATGGTTGCATTGATTGATTGATTGATTGATTGCCGTCAATTCAGTGTCAACTATTAGCCACCACAGAGAGGGATTCTTTCCTGGATGATTTGTCTTCAACTTGGCCTTTAATATCTCTCAGTGGTATATTCATTGCTGTCGTAATTGAGCCCATCCATGATTGTATTACTGATGCCTAAAATAGCATCTATCTTTCTTTTCTTTTCTTTCTTTTTTCTTCTTTCTTTTTTTGGATAGCTGCATCATACTGTAGTGCAGTCTCATGTTCAGCTTGTGATCAACTGCAGTTCTGGGATACGTTTTACACATGCCATATCTTGTATCCCTCCTACTATGCTTGTACATTTGGTTTTTGTTTTGCCTAGAATGCACAACTTTGCCTTTGTCTTTACTGAATTTCATTTTGTTTGTTTCAGCCAAGTTTTCATTGGATCACCGTTATTTTGAATTTCATTCCTGTCTTCTGAGCTGCTGTCCCTCCCAGTTTTGTGTCATCTGGAGCCCATCTCCAGCCTTGTGGCCTGCCCATTCTCCAGGATTTCTCAGAACTAAGAAGCAAGGTTCTCAGAGTATATCAACACATCCTTTTAGTACCCTAAGATGCAATTCATCTGGCTCTGAAGACTTGAATTTGTTGAAGGTTGATTGGTGTTTCCTGATCAACTCCTTATCATTCTTGAACTTTAGTCCTGACCCCTCGCCATTTGCACTGCTGTTATAAGATGGCTTTCTTTTCCCCTTTTAAGAAAAGTTGGAGGCAACATAGGAGCTGAGCAGTTCTGCCTTGTATTTGTCACCCGTTAAGATTTCACCTATCAAACTATCATACTTCAGACACATTATGTGAAAACCCAGCTCCCTTGAGAAGTCCATAATGCTGGGGAAATTTGAAGGAAAGGAAAGAAGAGGACAACCAGCAGAAGGTGGATAGACTTGAAGACGACAGCTTTGAACACACCAGTGAGAGACCTCAAAGGCCAAGCTGAAGACTGATCATCCTGGAGAGAATCTATCTAAGAGGTGACACCAATTTGACGGCAATCAATCAATCAAGATTTCACCATCCTTACTGAGAGCAGCAGGCCTTTTAACATTCCTGGGAAAGCCCTTTTTGTTACAGGAAAGCTGAAGTGTAGAATGAACTCATTCCTCATGAGAAGAACCATCCATCTGGAGCATTATTCGATCCAGTCACACGAGATATTCCTCCTATGTGTTGAGGTTGGGTGGTGCTCTGGAGCAGTCCACTCTATCATGAGAGTGAGAGGCCATAGGGACAGGAATGCAGGTTGGAGGGCTGTTGCCGTGCATCCCAGTTGCTAGATCCCCACAAGCCCTGGGGGAGGGTACCCTAGCAACACCTTTCACAGTCCTGGTGACTATCAGACAGCAGGAGCCAAAGCACTCTCTCTGGCAGTATGGTTGCCCTCTAGCACATATGCAGATTTTCCTTTGCTCAGCACTGCCACATGGCTCAGAAGGGATCCCCACAGTTGCTGATCTACATACGCTTCAATGCTGCTTCCAGCCTGGGAATTTTGAACATGTGTTATGCAACTCTGTCAAACTGCAAGTGCCTGGACACATGAAGAGGCATGGCCTCCTTAGGAGTCCATAAGGGTGGAGTGGAGAGTGGAAGGTGTGGAGTATGAGATATGATACCTGGGTGCAGGGGCGTAGCAAGGTTGGAGTGGGCCCAGAGACAAGATTTTAAAATGGGCCCCCAGCGCCTCAGTCCAGGGCCTCCGCACACCCCAGGCCCCCAAGGATTTAAGTCTGATATTCCAAAATAAGTATGCTGCCTGCAAATACATTTCACTGAATACACACACGCACATGTCACAATATATAGTGATATACATTGAGTACTATACATTTGTATTACTTTTAATGCCTAGAACACACTAGAAAGATGAATTATTAAAATGGGCCCCTCGCTGCAGATTAGCAAAGGAGACTTTCAACCATGCAGGGTGAGCCTATGTTTGTTTTCTCAGAATTCTGAACAAATTCAGTCAAGTTCGATTCCAGGAGGTTTTTCACAGGAGGCTTTTAAAGCCCTTTAAGACACATCTCCTCTTGAATGGAGGTGCTGCATTCACATGTTGGCCAGATTTACCCTGAAGTCCCTGCAAGTTACTGGGGAGCAGTTCACACACAAGAAAAATAAAATAAAAGCCCCGCACATGCTTCACAGTTCTCACTCAGACCTTCTGGGTTGCAAAACAACTTGAACATAAGTGCATTTATAAATGAATGAATGAATAAATAAAATTAATAAAATACTGTTCCAGAAGTTTTTGCAATTTTCTGCCATGAAACAAGCCAGTTATAGGACTTTTTAGATAGTTTTTTTTAAGTCAGCAAATTTTCCAAGCTGTTTCAAAATAAATATTCAGAGACTTCTCAGTCCCTCCCCCCCCCATATCCAAGCCCTATGGCAAGCAGATCCCTATATATGGGGGGGGGGGGGCAGGAAAGGTAACCACAAAAAGGAGTTCACACTCTACCTGGCAAATGCTGGTCTGGGTTCAGCAGGGCAGCAAGGGGTCTTCTGCTGCAGAGAACAGTGGAGGCCTCTCTGGCTGCCTCCTCCTTCCTGGCTGGCTTGGGCCCTACTGGAGTTCAGGCTTCACAGAGGCCTACACCAGACCTCCGTGGAAGCCCCGCCCACCCGCCGATCAGCTGAGAGGCGGGAGAAAAGGAGCTCTTGGCCGCTTGCCTGCTGCTTCGATTGCGGGGCCAGCAGAACAAGCAGGAGAGACGGCGAAGAGGGCAAGTGGTTGAGAGGCTATGGGGCTGGGCAGGGGGCAATGGGGAGTCACGTGAGGTGCCTCTGGGGTGCCCCTCCAGGCAGTGGGGCCCCCAGACAACTGTCTCCCCTTGCCCTATCATTGTTACGCGCCTGCCTGGGTGCCCACATTGGCAGGCCCCCCTATGGTTGGATGGACTATCTCATGACAGTGCTCAGCCTTGACATTAGGGGAAAGCATTCTGGGGATACCCATGTGGAGTTCAGAAGTGGCAGCAGGGAACAGGTTCAACACCCCTCCCCAAGTTGCTTCTCGGCTTCACATTGCCTTTTCTGGAAGCGGTTTTGTTTGGAACACCAGAGTGCCATTGGGTGAGGAGAGGTACACTCATTTGTGTGTCCTATTGTGCCATTTTGCCCTAAGGTGGGATTTGATTTGATGTCTACGGCAGTTCAAGCCTAACCCTCTGTTCTCTCAATCACACATGACATGCAACAGAGGCCTCCGCCAGAAGTCACTTTAATTTGTACCTGTTTATTTTATTTTATTTTTTTTCCTGGGTAATCGTAGCTGTGGGGAGCATGCACTCTGCTGAGATCTCGGAGGATTGGGGCTTTGGGATTCCGGGCCACGGCAATCCATAACTAAGTACTATATTATGCACATCGCCAGCGCCACAACGCAATTACAGCTTCCAAACAGCCCTGTTGTATCTGTTCAGGAGCGGCAGGCAGACACTGCTCGAATCTTTACCTTTTCTGCTTACTTGGCTCCTAGTTATTCGGTGCTTGTCTTACAAGTGCACTGACTAAACCAATTACGGTCCCATTTAAAGCAGGAGCTCATAAATATTGTACCAAGTTGTGCTCCTGACATGCCTAAACTTTGACATGAGAACAAGCAACTGTTGGGAGGGCTGAGGTGGTGGGGCGGGAACCGGGGGCGCGGGGGGGAGGTGTGATTAGAAAAGAAGGAAAGGTTCCAAGACGCTGGTATTCTGTCTTCCACAACGCCACAACTTTTGCTGGGTGAATACATATCCATAATCAAAAAGGGAGCAGGCCTGGTCCCTGCCTCTCTGTTGCTCAGTTGATATACCTCCCCCTGTCATTTCCCCTTCGACATAAACCACACAATGATCAACCATCTGGGTTGCTAAATGACACTGCTGTGTTTTAATTCCTCCGGAATGATAAGGCCACCAGAACGGTTGCCTCGTGTTTATTAGAATTTATCGGCGGCAAACAGCAAGGAGGCTTAATTAATTCCAGTTACGGGCCCAAGTTTGTGCATCCAAGAACTTGTCAGCGTTCAGCCTCGCCTGTGCTAGTTTTGCTCGTCAGCTCTGAGCGCTGAGCCCGTGGCACGCCGCAGATGTTCCAAAGGAGGAATGTGTGTGAGTGTGTGTGTGTGTGGGGGGGGAGGCTTTAAGAGGGTTGGATAACTTAATGGAGGAGAGGTCTATCAACGGCTACTAGTCGGAGGGCTATGGGTCACCTCCAGCCTCCAAGGCAGGATGTCTCTGAGTACCAGTTGCAGGGGAGTAACAGCAGGAGTGAGGGCATGTCCTCAATTCCTGCTGTAGGCTTCCAGCGGCATCTGGTGGGCCACTGTGTGAAACCAGAAACTGGACTAGATGGGCTGCCTTGGGCCTGGGTTCTTATATGAGAGAGAGAGAGAGAGAGAGAGAGCTTCCTTCTTCTCTTCTTGCAGTTGAGAAGGCTGTGCTCAAAATGAGGGGGCAAATGTGATCTCATCTATGCAGCCTGTTCCACACCTACAACAGACTAGCCCTCTTCAGACATTATAAATCGTAAGCGTGAGTGCTGCTTGCATGGAGGAAATCAGGGAGGAAGAGGCCACCCCTCCCCCCAGTATCACCCCCTGCACCCAACGATCAAGCTTATGGCGCTGTTTGTCTAAATGGGGAAGTGCTGTAAGCATGATGGCTGGCAATCATGTGAGCTGCAACCTTGATCGATCATGCTTACGGTGCTACCCCATTCAGGCAAGCAGCACCATAAATGTGGTTACTGGGCAAGGGGGTGAGTGACAAGGGCGGGGGGTAGGGGCGTGCACAAAACCAGTTCCCCCAGTTCTGGTTTCAAACTGGGACCGGAACAGCTTGGCATTGCTCCCTCAGAATCAGGCCCCCACCTCAGTTTGAATTAGAACTGGGCTGAGCCTCATTCAAAGCCCCTAGTGACGAGTGAAACGGTTTACTTTACAGCTTGTTATGGTGGCTGCGGCAGCTGCAGGGGGCAGCAACAACAGCTCCCCACACCCCCACCGGCCTCCCCCCCAATCTCCAGGGCCAGGCTGGACCCAGTTTGGGCGTTCTTTGGCCCATTTTGGGACTTTCTGCAGGCATGGAGGCAGTTCTTTGACCTCTGCACATGCACACAGGGCATTTGTGCGCATGCATGGAAATTAAGAATGACCTCTGTGCCCATGCAAAGGCCTGAAACGGGCCAAAGGAAACCCAAACCAAGATCAGACCATCCCTAGAGACTCGGGGGGAGGCTGGCAGGGGTTGGGGGAAACCCGCCACCCCCACAGACCCTGCAGCCACAGGAAGAAGCTGTCAAGGAAGCCATTTCACTTGTCGGGGTTTCAGAACGGGCTCCAGCTGGCCTGGTTAGTTTGGCTCGACCTCAGACTGAACTGGACCTGGTTTGTTCCAAAGTCGAGCCTTGAAACCTGCTTGATTTTGAGCCGTTTTGCCCACTGCTAGCAGGGGGCTTCTGCGTTGCCTGCGGCCACTGCTTCCCCTTTCCTAATGAAAGGGCTGCCCCTGCTGAGGACGCTTAAAATCACATATTGTTGAGCACCCCAGGGTGTTTGTGTGAAGAGGACTTAATCCCTAGGGGCTTTATCACTCAGTAAATTCTGGCTAGGCTTTCCTCTACGTTGTGGTGGCATTGCTGTCCTGAAAGACTGTACAGTATGAGCCGGGTGATGCTCCCTGAACATGCCTCCGCAGTTTGGGGTCAGCTTGGGAGAGCAGCAGTGACTCTCAGGGCTGGGTGCTCCTCTGAGCTGGGGTTTAATTGTGCAATATGATGTAAGTTAGGGGTTCACTTCTGGGGCGCAGGATTTGTTACCAGACGAGTGGAGAGCCAATCCCATTGATGTTTGATTTGGCTGATGACTGAATAAAGTTGGGGCCCCTTTTGTCCACATCGAAGAACATAAGAAGAGCCCTGCTGGATCAGACCAGTGGCCCATCTAGTCCAGCAACTTGCTTCACGGAGAGGCCCGCAAGGTACACCAGGAGAGCCTGCAAATGGATAAAAGAGGGCAAACACCCTCCCCTCGGAGTTTCCAGCACCTGGTCTTCCGGGGCACACACACATGCACCCCTCTGATCCTGATGGAAATGTACTGTTAATCAGGCGAGTAGCCACTGAGAGCCCTGTCCTCCATGAATCTGTCGAATCCCTTTTTAAAACCATCCAGATTGCTGACATCACCACATCCAGCATCCGCAAATTCCATTGATTAACTACATGTATAAAGAAGTCCTTCCTTTTGTCTGTCCTGAATCTCCCAGCATTTAGCTTCAACCGATGACCTTGGGTTCCAATATTAGGAGAGAGGGAGGAAAACTTCTCTCTATCCACTTGATCCACACCGCGCATAGTTTTATATACTTCCATCACGTCCTGCTCATATCTTCATTGCCGTTGGAGCAAAGGAGCCCCCAATCGGCAATGCTGCTCTCTTCTCTCAGCGTGCATGGCTTAAGTCTTCAATGCCAACTAGAAAATATTGTAGGAGGGGGTTTTTTTGCAGAGAATCATCTGCTCTCTGGAAGGCTCCTCAGGCAAGTTCTGTCGACAGCCCAGTTACCTCTGGGTTTTATTCAGTGACAAGCTGAGGCCATTAATGAGAAGCCTGAGCAGCCGGCCTTGCTGAATACGAACTTCTTTGACTCCAGTTCAGGGTAATGCCACTCAGCATCCTGTGCATTATAAAAGGGCCCTTCACAGGGCATGCAGTTCTTCCCCGCATCATCCAACAACATCTGCATTCTAGTTTGAGTGAACCCTTTAAAAATGGACTCCCTAGTGAGCACAAAGTTTTCATGGGCTCCTTGAATGGCATACAAAAGGCTTTTGTAGGAGACTTTTATGGCATGTTTGATCTGTGTCCTAGATGTGTATTTTATATATAAGTTACCGGGGGGGGGGGGGGCAGGGGGGTATTAGCAAATTTCCCATGATTTATCTTGTGCCACTCTATCCCAAGTAGTGTACTGGCAAATACTAAAAAATTAAAATAGAATAAAAACAAAACAAAACCATAGTTCAATGGTGCTTCAAAGCACGTACAAAGTGCTTTCCCTTTATACCGAGCATGATCCCTTATCTGTCCGGAAGTGCTATATAATGTCTGTCTCCTCAGTCTGCCTGCTTAGACAGGCAATTGCTCCACAGTTAATGTGGGACAGGACTGGAGAATTTTGGGGAGCAGGCATGAATCCCCCTTTACTAAGCAGGGTCTGCTTGGGTTTGCATTTGGATGGGTGACTTATACAGATAGGAACAGGGATGGAGCCACCATTGGGTGAACGGGTTCAAAGAACCTGGGCTGCGCCCAATCAGGGGCTGCAAGCACGGCCCCAGACACACACCCCACGTCTGATGTCAGACACAGGGGGGTATTTTGGTCCCAGACAGGGCAGTGCGCATCCCTGTTTGGAGTCAAAAGCAGCCTGTGCTGCATTGGCAGTGTGGCCGGAGTGACTCTCTCTGCCTTACAGGCAGGGAGAGCCGCTCCTGGTCCCACTGCCAATGCAACAGGGTCGATCAATCTCTCTCCCAAACAGGACCACATGGCCTCGTTTAGGAGAGAGATTGGCCCATGAAAGCAGTGTGGGCCAAACTCCTTTCCAAATGGAGCCATGTGGCCCTGTTTGGAAGGAAGACCGTGCCACCACGTCTGACGTCAGACGTGGGGACATGGCTAGCTGGGTGCGTCTGATGTCAGATGCGGGGGGTGGGGCCAGGGGGCCGTGGCAGCAGCAGCCACACATGGGCCCCCACCAACCTGGGGATATGTGTAGTCTCTTCCTTTATATGACTGGACAACATGAAGGTTTCCATGGATGGGGTTTCCACAGCTTTCTGCACTGAGTTGGCACATTGGTATTTCTGGCAAGGGATGTGGTGTCACTCACCTGGCATGTGTGATCTTTGTGGGGGTGGGGGGTGGAACTGAGTTAACAGTTCCTGGTATCACCAGGGCTCCATGTGTTTGTGCACATACTTCTGTAATATTTTATTGCTGGAGGCCTCTCCCGTTGTGCCCATCTTAGCATCCCATCCTTTTTGTGTGGATTGACAAAGGGAGGACCATGAGAAACAGTGGAAAATGGACTTTACCTAATGTGGTTCTCCCCTTTTAAATGCATTTAAGCTTGGGACGCAGCAATGTGGCACCGCTGTCAGCAGCGCTCTAACCCCTGGAACTTGGGGCCCCGGTCTGTGGCCTCCTAAGTCCGGGGGGGCCTCCAGATGTCCAGGGGGCCTTCTGCCACCCTGCCTCTGCCCATGCCCACCACTGCCCACGTCCACCATGCTGCTGCCACCCCCGCCACACCTCTGCTTACCCTTTTCGCAGCCGCCATGTGTGCAGCTGGGGGTTGGGGTGGGTGGTGAGCCAAGCAGGCCTCAGCCTCCCCCATGGTGGCGGCACAGCGGTCGGTGGGCCCATTCATCTGGGCCTTCAGCATCTGCAGAGTGGGAATATGGAGCCGTCACAAGCCCGTGATGTCATGGGCTTGCGATGGCTTGATATTCCCATTGCACAAGCGCTGAAGGCCTAGACCGACGGGCCCACCAGCTACTGTGCCCACCGCTGCCACCACAGGGGAAGTTGAGGCCTGCTCAGCTCACCCCCATCACACACCCCTTCCGTGCACATGGCGGCCATGAAAAGACCATGAAAAGGGCAAGAAGCGGTGTGGCAACCGGGACAGCGGCGGGCATGGGCAGTGGCAGGGCAAGGAGTGGCAGGAGGCCTCCCCAGGACAGAGGCCTCCCAGGAGGCCCAATGAAGGTTTGCATCAGAAAATATTTCAAGGGGGGCTTTGCGGGGGTGGGGCTTTCAAAGCTCTTCAGGTCCAGGTGCACCAAAATTACCTAGGTGCACCCCATATCACTGTTGCCAGTCAATGGCAGGAGGAGTGTGGAGACTGCAGAGGGCAGGGCAACTGATCGGAGAGGCTGCCAGCAAGAAGTGCGGCTGGCACAGAGTTGGCACATTTCTGGGCTGGTCTGAGCCGCTCTCTCTCTGGTTTCGGAAGCAGCCACAGAACAAGACCCAGGTTACAGCGGCGGCAGAATTTGGACAACATGATGCTGCCTTCAAACCTGAGGTTCCACTAGCAAAACTCACTACAAACAGAAGGTTCTGATTACAATTTGGGGTTGAGAACTTTGGGTCAGTTGGGTCATGAAACTGTGGTTTCACACATTCAGACAATCACAAAATTGAACCTCTGGCATGGTTACTTCTGGTCTGGCGTACTGTCTGAAGGCAGCCTTGAATGGAGTTATTTTCTCCGGGAAGAAAGTTATTATGGCCCAGGTCTTACTTTGATAGGCAGCAACACTACTACTGGTGTTCCATTTGGGGAATAAAACATGGGCCATGTAGATGAAACCTTGCATAAATGCTACCTCTGAAAATCTTAAGTTTTGTTATCACATAGCTCCCGAAATCATCAAATCCGCCCAATTCCCTCCTTGTCTTGTCTTATAGCTAGCAGTCCCTGCTTTGCATAACATTTCAATAAACTTTATATAAAAATACCCTTCGAAATGAGAAGGAATTAAGATACAGTGTTGCCCCTGCAGAACAGCCATCATACTTTCAAATCGGCCTTTTCCCACACCGGAGAAGCTGCTCAGAAACAACCTTCAAACCAAAAATCCATTTATTTGAATGTATTTCCATTTAAATCAATCTCTTTTTTTCCAGAAGGCTCCTTAGAGGTGAAGCAATACCGAAAGAACAGAACAATCTGCTTACCAAACACTCACACATTCCAAGGGCACATATGGGCCTAGGGCCTGGGATTTGGACTAGAGATGCCACAGAAAGAGGGGGTGACACCTTGGAAATATAAGGCTCCTAGCTTACATACCTGCCCCACCACACTCTCTAAGTTCATTCCACTAGAACCTTATGTTGCATACTGCTTCTTTAAGAGGCAGGGCCAGAAGGCCTCGGGGTGGGAAAGGTCAGAGAGGAGAGCTGATCTTGTGGAAGCAAGCATGACTTGTCCCCTTAGCTAAGCAGGGTCCACCCTGGTTGCATATGAATGGGAGACTAGAAGTGTGAGCACTGTAAGAGATTCCCCTTAGGGGATGGAGCCGCTCTGGGAAGAGCAGAAGGTTTCAAGTTCCCTCCCTGGCAGCATCTCCAAGATAGGGCTGAGAGAGATTCCTGCCTGCAATCTTGGAGAAACTGCTGCCAGTCTGTGAAAACAATACTGAGCTAGATGGACCAATGGTCTGACGCAGTATATGGCAGCTTCCTATGTTCCTATGTCACATGAGAGCCGAGGCCTGGGAAAACAGGTTCGGTTATGCAGCAGATATGTTTTTCTTGTTTTCCGTTCTTTGTGTTTTTTCTTCTCCCTCTCTCTCTCTCTCTTTCCCTCTCTCTGTTTTTCTGCCTTTCTGTCATACGTTTTATGCACTGGACTTTCCCAATGGACAATTTGCAATAAATAGGTGAGTTATTCAAAGAGTGTGCTGCTGTTCACATATCAAATTTCCTGGAAGTTCAAGCCAGGAGAATGCAACAACCTTTGTCGATGGTGGCCATGGCGGTGGTATCCTCTTGATTTGTCTGAAAACGGTGTGTTTTTATGGATAGTGCCAGCAGCACTTCTTTTCCTGTTGGCCAGCTCGTACCAGCCACCACTTTTTCGTCCTGACTGCACTGGAGAATAATGCACCAAGACATAGCATCATTCCTGGCATTTCTAGAAGACAAAGCTGCTTCCATAGGAAGCTGCCCATTGCTGTCCTGCAATGCACTAGAAAGGACACCATGTTTTGGCATTATATCATTCCTCGGTGCATTCAGGTGGAGAGCTGGTGTCCAGTATGAGCTGGCCACTGGGATGAACATTATCTCTTTAAGTACTGCTGCCACCCACAAAGACACGACATTTTCAATAGACTCAACAAGATACTGCTGCCACTTACATTAAGGTAACCTACCCCCATGTTGAAATTAATGGGAAAATTCACAACTCCCCTGAAATTCCCCCACTCCGACAACAAAAACCCACACAAAGTGAGGCAAAAGTTATACGGCTGAATTCATTCAGGTCAACACTATTTAAGATGACTACCTTCCTTGTGTGTGACCCAAATACTGGACGTATATTGCAACTGTTTGCCAGGGCCCTCTGCTCCTCCCCAAAGAGCCCTACTTGCTGCTCTATCCTGGGCCCAAAGATAGATCTCCCATTTTCTCTGTCCCAGCTAGCAGTACACAACGGCTGAATGCACTTGACAGAAACTATTGTAATGTGCTCTAGGTGAAGTTACCATTGAAGACTGCCAGAGCATTCTGTGAGTCCACAATACAGCTGCCTACTAGGCTGCTAATTGGAACTGGCTGGTGGGCATGGCCTCGTAGAATTGCAGAATGTCCGAGCTGGAAGTTCGACCTTGGAGCCCTGATAGTCCAAACCCTGACAGGTGGTCATCCATAACCTGTTTGAAAACCTCAAAAAAAAAGGAGAGAGCCCACTATCAAACTGCCCTAATTGTTAGGAAACTCTCCCTAATGTCTAGCCTAAATCTGCTTCCTTGCCATTTCAACCCATTGTGTCCAGTCCTACCCTCAGGATCAGCAGAGGACAAGTCCACTCCTTCTTCTCATCTCACTAGCTCTGAAACAATTTCAGTTGTTTCCAGCCCATTTTCAGCAATGATTCAACTGAATTTCCCTCCTGCGGCCAATGAACACCATTGGTGTGGATCTGGATGAGAAATCTAACCCTAGGGTCTACTTCTCACTGTAGTGGTAATCTATGTCTGGACTGTACCGGGAGGTTCATGTGACTGAATACTCCTTCATACAAACAATGATGACGATGATCGGGAGAGGAGAGTTGGTCTTGTGGTAGCAAGCATGACTTGTCCCCTTAGCTAAGCAGGGTCTACCCTGGTTGCATATGAAAGGGAGACTTGATGTGTGAGCACTATAAGATATTCTCCTTAGGGGATGGAGCCGCTCTGGGAAGAACAGAAAGTTCCCAGTTCCCTCCCTGGCTTCTCCAAGATAAGGCTGAGAGAGATCCCTGCCTGCAACCTTGGAGAAGCTGCTGCCAGTCTGTGTAGACAATACTGAGCTAGATGGACCTATGGTCTGACTCAGTATATGTCAGCTCCCTATGTTCCTATGTTCTGATGATGATGACGACGATGATGTTGATAATCATCCCTGCATGAAGAAAATTAGGGGTCAGAGAAAATGGTTCCAGGCAAGCCTTCTCACTTACATGCTAGTTTTCTATGTGCAGGGAATTTTTTAGTCATGTAAGTCCCCACCTGGATTTGGAAGTAGCACAGCCCAACCATAAATTCATGGCCTCAGAAGAAAACAAGTTTGACCTGATGGCCTCAGCTCATAAGGTGAGATATACAAAAAGAATACGAAACCCAAATATATATCATTTGGCAGAAGGGAAATCCAATATTTAGACCCCCACTCTCTGCATTTGAAATAGACATAGGCCCAAGAGAAATATTTCAACTTATGAGAAGTTCCCCTGGAACTCAGCAAAGAAAATAAAGTTCTTTTGCCAGCATAAAGTTATTCGCACACAAATGCAAAATCAGACTCTTCGTTGGCCCATTCTTTGGAGAATATTCTGTGAAAACAGCAGGAATCCTTGGGTTTGAACTAGCCTCTGTTGGAACAGTTTAAAGTTATTTTTTCCCACTTTGTGGGTAATAGAGATAAATTTTTGACATATACAAGAAAAGAAAAAGAAAGTATTTAATGGTAAATGTAGCCTAATGTTCCAAGATCTTACAAAGGAAATGCAAGCTTAGGAAATTAAATCTCAACTTTTGACAGATAATTTTATGGAATTAGGTGCTGAAGTTGCAAGTTTTTTTCCCCCCCTCCATAGCAAAATGAAGAGAGATATTAGAGGGAGAATAAAAGGGTTCCTTAACTTCTTGTTTGGACAACTTCTCCGGCAGTTCATTTTTCTGTGCCTCCGTTGTACAAGGAAGTGAGAAGACGACCTCCCAAAGGACGGGTGTGAAATCCAAGTCTGTACTATTTTACAGAGGGGAAGATGCTACCCCATTGTGGGAACATGAAGAAGGGAAGGAAGCCAGCCAAGTGAGCTATACTCTAAGGACAGCCCTGCGGAGAAGCCAGCACTGGAAACTGGAGGAGAGGGAGGGACTTCCCTCACTGGTTGGTCAACTTCCTGGGGCCAGGAGGTGTGCATCCTATGAACATGCATGCCATCTCTCCCACCCCTGGCATGTAGGGACACTGTTTGTTAATTACGTAGGGGGTGGTTCATTTGAACCACTTTTCTACATGCTGCAAAGATCCTAGTTTACATGAGCATTTTGGCCATGTGTAGAAGAGTGGTTCAGAAAAATTGCCCCCAGGCATGGTTAGAGACATGCTGTTTAGCATGGAGGAGCACAGACATGGAACGCACACATCCTGTGGAGCGGGGTCAGCAGGTCATGTATTATCCAAACCGGGCCCTCGTTTGTTGCCTTCCAGGAATTGTGAAAATGGGATAGCGGCCATGGTTATGGTGGGCCACAAGACATGGCTGGTGGGCTGCATTTAGGGATGTGCAAACCTCTCACAGATTGCCTTGAAAACTAAGCGGCCTTTTCAAAGGTTCATGCCGAATGCACAAAAGACCTCAAGGGTTTTTTCCGACCATTCAGTGCAAACACTCAAAAAGTACACTTACTGTTTTTCCACTGGGCTGGTTCAGATGGTCAGCCATCTGAACAACCACCTGGGAATGGACCAATCCACCACCATGCGCCATTTAGGGTTGTGCATTTTGGTTTTTTTTCTGTTTTGTTTTTGACCCGTATCTGGAACACCCCCATTTTGTTCTTTGTTCGAAATCAGCCAATCTGAAACACCCCAATTTTGTTCTTTGTTCGAAATTTCAAAATCCAAATCTGAAATGTTTTAGATTTTTAAAAATGGCCCCAGGGGAAAACTAGTGGATGGGGGCGGTAGTGCCCAATGGGTGGAAACTACCACCCAAATTTCAGAGGAATTGGGCAAAGGGCTGATTTTTGGTGAATTTTTGAAGTGTAGGATTTTAATCATAGGGAAGAATGGAGGTTTCAGCAAAAGTATAGCTTCACGTTGGGGGGAAGGGGGTGTCCCAGAGCAGAGTAGAGTGGGTGGTAGTGCCCAGTGGGGGCAAGAAAGCTGCTAGAATTATTTCAAAAGAATTAGGCAGAGGGCTGATTTTTAAAGATTTAATGGAGTTTACATGTTTTTAAAGTTCTTCCCCATAGGGAATGATGGATCTCCATAATTCATGCCCCATTACTGCACTTGGTGGGCACCAGGGTGGCCCAGAGCAAGTGGTGGTGTAGAGCACATAGGGTGCCAACCACCCACATGGGTTGCTAACCCATGCGGTACTGGGTTCTGTTGTTTCTGAGATGTTTTGAGTGTAGATTCAGATTCTCTGGTAGCATATGAGAGTGGATTCATGGTTTGTTGTTGGAAATCTCATATGCTGCTAGAGAATCTACACTCAGAACACCTCAGAAACAACAGAACCCAGCACCCCATAGGTTAGCAACCCATGGGGGTGGGTGGCACCCTATGTGCACTACACCACCACTCGCTCCTGGCCACCCCAGTGCCCCCCAGGTAGAGTTATGGGTCTTCTGAAACCTCCATTTTTCCCTAGGGGGAAAAAACCTTAAAGAAGCGTATACTTCAACAATTCCTAAGAAATCAGCCCTTTGTCCTATTCCTTTGGAATCTAGGTTGTGGCAGGCACCCCTTGGGGCACTGCCACCCAACCCACTGTTTTTCCCCTCGTTCCCCCTTTCTGCCCCAAATCTGCCCCAAAGACATGTCAACTTCAGAAATTCTTTAAAAATCAGCCCTTTTCCCAATTCCTTTGGAATCTGGGTGGCAGCAAGCACCTATTGGGGCACTACCACCTGAACCACTCTTCTGCCCCAAAGCCCCCTTTCTGCCCCAAATCCACCCCGAATAACATCAACATCACCACATCAACAACAGCAGAGCTTTGGAAAAAATCAGGCAGATTTCCAAAGGTCATGCACATCCACATCCCCCCCGCCTGAAATGCAATTTATCTACACACAACATTCCACAACAACAACAATGAAATGCACACTGCCCCACGAGCCAATGAGGGTAAAATTTACCCTTAAATTTGCTTAAAAGGAATAAGGAGTCAATTGCCAGTAGATCAGACCAAGCTTTCGCTGGTCAATCTGCGGGCTGGAAGGGCTGGAAATTCAAACAGATGTCAAAACTCAAAATGGAGGCTGAAGGAGAAAGACTTTTTGTGATTGCAAAATGGAGTTCCAAAACAGCCGAAACAACAAAATGTTTTGTATCCGAAACAGGGACGTTTTGTTTTGGCTACAAAATTTTCTTTTTTGAGCATTGGGTGTTTTGTTTTGGCTACAAAACAGCCAAAATGGCCAGTTTTGTGCACAAAACATTTTGTATCCGAAACGAAACGCACATCCCTAGTGCCATTATAAAAAAGGAATCCAAACCCATCCTACGTGAATGGAAGTGAGTGGTCCATGAGCATGCATATTATCCTTTACCCGTCCCAGGACTCAATTCATAATTGTGCTGCAAAAATGGAACTGCAAAGTACTCTTTGGCATGCCAGCAGAGTGGTGGTTTGAATGAATGGCACCCCGCAATGTGATTATAGAACAGCTCTCCCGCATGCCAGGAGGGGGCGCTCACAGAGCACAACAGACCAAGTATGATCTGAACTGACCCATGGTTGAATTGGAGGAGAATAAGCAAGAATCAAACATACCTCTTAAACCCCCAGATAACTGGACATCTAAGAGGGAGGTGTGCATGCGCTTTGAAAGCCCCGTGAAGCACCTTGTACTTCTTAATACTCCCTGTGAAAATGCAGGGCTGACAGTGCTCATAGGAACATAGGAAACTGCCATATACTGAGTCAGACCATTGGTCCATCTAGCTCAGTATTGTCTTCACAGACTGGCAGCGGCTTCTCCAAGGTTGCAGGCAGGAATCTCTCTCAGCCCTATCTTGGAGAAGCTAGGGAGGGAACTTGAAACCTTCTGCTCTTTCCAGAGCGGCTTCATCCCCTGAGGGGAATATCTTACAGTGCTCACATATCAAGTCTCCCATTCATATGCAACCAGGGCAGACCCTGCTTAGCTATGGGGACAAGTCATGCTTGCTACCATAAGACCAGCTCTCCTCTCCCATTGGGGGCTGATGGGAGTACACTCCAGGCGTACAGCAGCCTCACCTCCCCAGCCACCTGGGTGTGCTTTGCAGGGTGCTTCCCAGATTGTGAAATGCTTCGGCTTGGCTGGATCGATTCCCTGAATCTACAACGGAAAATACAGCTCCTTTTTTGCAATGGACAGACAACGTTATAGCATTGAATTGCAGCAATAAAATCCAAAACAAGGCATCCGAGATGTGAATGGCACCCTGCTAACAGCATTGGGGCTGTGGTAGCACGAAAGCACACCTAGCAGATACGTTGCAGGGGTTAATCTGGAAAGCACCCAGGAGCTCACAAGGAGCATAAGCCCTTCACCCTGAGTATCATGTCCTGCAGGGCTGGGCTGGGCTGGGCTGGGCTGCTCTCACAACTGCGACTCACTAGGGGAGCTCGACGTAAGCCATAGTCAGGAACTGGGAGGTCAGGTCAGGACAGGAGCCAGGGAGTTCAGCTCTACATGGAAGCAGGTAAGTCAGGACAAGCCAAAGCCAAGAGCAGAAGCTGGAGGCCAGGTCTACATGAGAGCAAGGTAAGGACTAGGCTAGGAGCTTTTGCAGCAGTATTGCTTCAGCAACATCCTGTAGCAGACTGGGTGAAGGGGAAGTGAAGCCTGGCTGGCGCCACGACCATCATCCCCACCATCCCTGGCCTGGAGTGTGGGTAGGGTTAAAGGGCCCATTCCTTGTTGCATAGGGTGCAGCATCCCTGCAGAACTGGCAGTGGAGCTGGTGGAACCGCATGCTCTGAACTGGAGGAGGAGGAGGAAGAGTGGAAGGGGGCATCTGTGGGTTGGATTAGGGGTTCAGAAGTTACAGGATCCCCTGAGTCCTGGGGGACCTCAAACCCTGCTTCTTCCACTGAGTCCTTGGGTTGAGATAAGGGTTCAGGACCCCCTGAGTCCTCAAGTGAGGGGAATGTGTGTCCCATTTCTTCCTCAGATTCCTTAGGGCCCATCTCTAGCTTAGAGATTATGACAGATTAGATGTGTGGTTCCATGCCCAGTATGGGAACCAACATGACTGCTGCTACCACATGTGACACCCCAAAGGCCCTTCAAGACCACACTGAGGAATGCTGCCCACTTCCCCCTCCTTGACCCACTGGGGCATGCCTCTTCTTCCCCTCTCCCCCCACATGAGCTCAGATTGCCTGGCTTGGTGGCACAATCCGAGAACTCTTGCCAGTCACCTCCACTGCCTTGGCAGCTTGCCCAGAACACCTACCCACAGATGGTGGGGTGTCATGATTGTGCCTCAGGCAACAAATTGTCATGAGTCACCCCTGAGCCAGGAGGTGGTTTTGGGACACCGTTTGTCCCTCCCGTTTTGAGCCCAAAGTTCTTAATGGAGAGCTTCAGCTTGAGCCATTGGTAGAGATGATTTTCATCAGAGGCCACTAAATAAGAGGGGTGGATTTTGTGGCAAGCAGGAATCTGAACCATGGTCTCTTTGGAACATAAGCAGGGTCCACCCAGCTTTGCATTTCACTGGGGTACTACATGTGATCACTGTGAGATACTCAGGGCACGGGGCCACTCTGGGAAGAGAATGTGCATGATTGCATGCATAAGGTTCCAAGATCCCTCCCTGGCATCTCCAGATTGGACTGAAGAGAGATTCCTGCCTGCAACCTTGGAGAAGCTTCTGCCAGTCTTTGTAGACAATATTGAGCCAGATGGACCAAGGGTCTGACTTGGTCTGACTTGGTATAAGGCAGCTTCCTAATGTTCCTATGTAAGAAGGGTGCTCATTCAAGAAGAAGAAGAAAAGGCACAGTTTGGAACCAGATCTCAAATGCTACTGGTCTGGCAGTGGCCTTATATGTCTTTTGCACCTCATACAAAAATTCAAGATGACATCCAGCCCTCTAGAACTATGGACTGGAACTCATTTTCAAATTGGCACACAATGGAGACTGTAGATTGGATCGATCCGTTTCCACACAGAATTCATTGTTCTGGTTCCTTCCTTTAAAGCCCTAAACTGTTCAAGGGCCAGGATACCTGAATAACTGCTTTCTCCTGCATGAACATGAAGTTCATTTTTGAAAGTGTACAGCCCACCTGAAGCACAGGTGAGGGGAAAGACCCATAGCCAATCCAGCGACACAGGCAAAGCCAGGATTGCTCTGTAGGTGAAAAGCCTCCCGGGAGCACCATTTCAATGTTACATCTGGCTTCCCCCTAAGTCCCGTAACTTACGCCACATGTGGGTGAGAAAAGACGTAGCCTATTGCAGAGAGAGAGAGAGAGAGAGAGAGAGAGAGATCGAATTA
This sequence comes from Hemicordylus capensis, assembly GCF_027244095.1. NCBI lineage: Eukaryota > Metazoa > Chordata > Lepidosauria > Squamata > Cordylidae > Hemicordylus > Hemicordylus capensis. The sequence goes on from NC_069658.1 coordinate 8,933,209, forward strand.
TTTATTTAGGGTTCTGTCTCAGATGGAAGAGAAAACAAATGAGGTGGCTTCCAGCTGGTAAGGGAGGAAAAAAAATCATAGTAAATAAAAATCTGTTTACCTTTGTAACAACTTGCGATAAATTATGAATGCAGAAGTGTCAAAATCTGCATAGAAGATATACACCATCCTTAGTTAATCCTTTCACATGGGGCTGGAGCTTTTCCTTCAAAAATATATTCAAGTCCAGGGGCTAACCTGGTATTTGCCATCTCTAATAAGCAATGGCTGAGGTGGGATTGCAGGGGGAACTGATCCTACTGATAAAAGAGAAAGCAAGCTCCAACCTGCTCTGTCCATGGGAACATCTTTTCCTCTCCTCACTCTCCTAGTTAATACAACAGGAAATGCTTCAAGTATGATCCAGCATTAAGCACGGTTAACTTAAGCATGTTTTAAAGACCAGCTTATTCCAATGGGGAGTTTTACGCTTTTATTTGAGAGGGATTTTTCCCGATTGCAAACTTGGGCACCCCAACATTTGTAATCACAGGGAGAATCTCTTCCCGAGTACACACTCATTCAGACAAACTCTGAACTTAGGTACAGCATTGGGGCACAGTTTCAGCATCGTGGGGCTTACAGACACAACCTCGTGGGTGCTGTGCCAGGTACAGCATCCATGATTTGAAGATCATCAAGCTAAAGAGTGAGTACAGTCACTCTCACAAAACAGCTGTGCATGTCACATGTAAATAGACTTCCTGTAAAATGTTTTATATTTATACACACACACACACACACACACACACACACACACACACACCTGTATTTACCCAAAATTTACCCAGATCTATTTCTCCATACTAACTTCATCAGGAAATGGCTTGACCCCACCGCTCCCAAGTGCCTGCCTGGAGGCGATATTGGGTTGGATGAGAGATAACAAGCTGAAGTTGAATCCAAACAAGACGGAGGTACTGTCTGTAGGGAGTCAGGATCCAAACGATGGCTTAGATCTGCCTGTTTTGGATGGGGTTACACTCCCCCTAAAAGATCAGGTTTGTAGTCTGGGAGTGCTCCTGGATCCCAAACTCTCCCTGGTTTCTCAGGTTGAGGCTGTTTCCAGGAGTGCTTTTTATCAGCTTTGGCTGATACTCCAGATACATTCATTTCTGGAGACAAATGACCTTAAAATGGTGGTAAATATGATGGTAACCTCTAGGCTTGCCTACTGTAATGCACTCTATGTGGGGCTGCATTTGTACGTACGTAGTTCAGAAACTACAAGGGGTACAGAATGCAGCAGCCAGATTGGTCTCTGGGTCTACCTGAAGGGACCATATAACACCGATTCTAGAAGAACTACACTGGCTGCCAATATGTTTCCAAACAAAATACAAAGTGCTGGTTATTACCTATAAGGCCCTTAACGGCTTAGGTCCAGGGTACTTAAGAGAGCACCTTCTCCGTTGTGAACCCTGATGCCTATTAAGATCATCTGGAGAGGTCCGGTTATGGTTGTCCCCAACCCGTTTCGTGGCAACTCGGGACAGGGCCTTTTCTGTGGCTGCCCCAGGGCTTTGGAATGTGCTTCCTGCTGAAATAAGAGCATCTCCTTCTCTGTTTGCTTTTAGGAAGAACCTGAAGACGTACCTGTTTTCCCAGGCTTTTAACTGAAATTTAAATGTTAAATTTTAATGTGTTTTTATCTGTTTTAAATTTACGTATCTTTAAGGTTTTCCCCCATATGGTATTATGGAGGTTTCAGCAGCCCCATAACTGCACTGGGGGGGGGGCGCTGAAGTGGCCCAGAGCGAGTGGTGGTGTAGTGCACATAGGGTGCCAGCCACTCGCATGGGTTGCTAACCCATGGGGTACAGGGTTTTGTTGTTTCTGAGGTGTTCTGAGTGTAGATTCTATGGTAGCAAATGAGTGTGGATTCATGGTTTGTACTGAAAATCTCATTTGCTACCAGAGAATCTACACTCAAAACTCCTCAGAAACAACAGAACCCTGAACCCCATGGGTTAGAAACCCATGGGGGTGGCTGGCACCCTCTGTTCACTACACCACCACTCACTCTGTGCCACCCCAGCGCCCCCCAAGTGCAGTTACGGGGCTGCTGAAGCCTTCATTATTCCCTATCGAGAAAAACCTTAAAGATGTGTAAACTTCAACAAATCACCAAAAATCAGCTCTCTGCCCAAATCCTTAAAAAAATTCTGGTAACTTTCTTGCCCCCGTTGGGCACTACCACCAACCCCGCACCACTCTAGGCCACCCTTTTCCCTCCAACGTGAAGCAATACACCTCCATTATACCTTATGGTGGAAAACCTTAAGGATGTGTAAACTTCAACAATTCACCAAAAATCAGCCCTTTGTCCAATCTCTCTGAAATTTGGGTGGTAGCCTCCACCCATTATGCACTACCACCGCACCCCACGCTTCCACCCCAAATCCTCTTTTATGCCCCAAATCTGCCCCAAAGACACTAAACCTTCAACAATTCACCAAAAATCAGCCCTTTGCCCAATCCCTCTGCAATTTGGGTGGTAGCCTCTACCCATTAGACACTTAACTTAAACTGAGTAGTACTCCACTGCCTTGTGGGTGGGAGTGGGGTTTAGTTGGCACATGGCAGTTGACAGTTAGTGCTGTCGAAAGGACAGTCAATATGAATAGAAGAAATGAAGGTGTATAATGAAACCTCATAAAGATTCATTGAATGAAAGTTATTATACACCAAAGAATCCAAATACTTGAAAAATAGTGACCACACATTTTGCTCCATAACTCCACTTCTATAAGGGCTAGAGCTTAGCTTTACAAGAAAGAAAGAAAGAAAGAAAGAAAGAAAGAAAGAAAGAAAGAAAGAAAGAAAGAAAGAAAGCTGGGAATCTGGGGGAATTAATAGGACAGATCCGAAACCCGAATCGATTCAAATCGAATCAGCCATGATTCTATTTGTACCCGAATCTAGCCAATGGACCACAGGGGTGATTTGTTTTGTCTGTGAATCACCCAAATCAGCTAGATGCGGGTACAAACCAATTTATATCCAAATCAATTTGCACATCACTAATTTCTAGCATCAAAGAACTTGGGGAAAATATTTATTCAGATTCAGAATAATACAGTAGCATCTGACATTAACATGCTATGGGTGCAAGCATGTCCCCATATTGATATCTCACAAATGAACATAGCAATATGCTTGTAATATCCCTGACACTCTGCCAAGGACCATGGGCTGATCTGCCATGTTGCCCGTTGCCAAAGGCTCTGCTTTGCCTGCTGCACACTACATACATAACCTTGCCATAGTCTGTCCTGCACTGAGATGATAAAGACATGCTAGGAAAAATTGTCACTTATTGTTTCCCTACAATAAGTGACCAAGAATTCAAAATCGGCCTCACCCACATGTAAGATGTGTGTGCTAAAGGGCACCTTAATCAGTTTGCCTGTGTGCATTTACATATGTCTGCATTACATCATGAATCCCACCCCCAATGAGAGATTTAACTTCCAGAGACCTTGAAAGTTGGCATTGAACTCTGAAGAATGACAACTCTAGCCACTTCTTTTTAAACAAAGTGTTCCACAAAGGCAGCAAAGAGCAGTGATGATTTACAGATTCCAGAAAACAAGGACTCTCCTGCTCAATAAGAATAGTTGGAAACCCAGTGTGCATGCATGCTCAGGAGAGGAGAGCTAGTCTTGTGGTGGCAAGCACGACTTGTCCCCTTAGCTAAGCAGGGTCTGCCCTGGTTGCATTTGAATGGGAGACCACATGTGAGCAGTGTAAGTTATTCCCCTTAGGGGATGGAGCTGCTCTGGGAAGAGTAGAAGGTTCCAAGTTCCCTCCCTGGCATCTCCAAGATAGGGTGGAGAGAGACTTCTGCCTGCAATCTTGGAGTAGCAGCTGCCAGTCTGTGTAGACAATACTGAGCTAGATGGACCAATGGTCCTACTCAGTATATGGTAGCTTCCTATTTTCCAGTGTCCCTATGATGGTTTGGGAGGGAGACACATGGTTGGCTGCCCTCTCAGCTCCCATCACAGTCCCCAACTCATCCCATGTTGAGACTATAATTGTTCCTGGATATCCCAGTAGGTGAGCAGTTCCCACTGCTCCAACTGGCCCACCCTCTGCCTTTTCGAAAGGAAGGGCAGGACCAGCATCAGCCACAAGGGACAGGACATGAGAGCAGTGGCAGCCGGCCTTGCATGATACTGCTAGCAGGGGATGCTGTGGGGGTGAGGCGTGCATATGCACCACCTTAATATGTTTTGGCATGTGCATTTACATCCATTTGCATTAGAGGCAATATGAAACTTGCCTGGGGGTGAGTGAGGAAGCCGTCTCAAATGGGAGGTCAGCAGAGGAAGTTAATTGATCACCTAGGGCCATAAGGATATAGGAAGCTGCCGTCTATCCTTCTGCCTCGGAACCTTCTGCATACAAGCAAGCAGGTGCTCTTAGAGCAGCCCTAGATTTGGCAATCTTGGAGGTACTCCATGTACCTGGACGTAGAGGTAAGAGCATTCCATGGGATCTCAAGCCAAACAGCCTTTTCCCTTTGTCCCAGACTTTTGTGTGAGATATTGTATTACTTACTCTTACATGGAAGCCACAGCCAACTGTCCGCGGCATGCAGAAATTGCAATGATGCTCATTGAGCATGGACTGCATATGTGCTTCAGCACTTATAATGCTCTCCTTGTAGAAGAGGTGAGCATTAGGGGCCCCTGAATTCTTTTCTTGTTCAGATTGAAATTTGAGCAAGGGAAGAATTTCCAGTCTAACCCACAATATCCTATTTTGCAACCCCACTTACCTGGCTGGCATGGCTGCTTGGTGCTGCAGAGCAAAGGGAGGGTGACAGAGAGACTGTATTCCCCAAAGCTATTGACAGGAAAGCAACTAGGCTGCTGAAGCATGACTTGGGAGGAGAGCTGGTCTTGTGGTAGCAAGCATGAATTTCCCCCTTTGCTATGCAGGGTCCATCCTGATTTGCATGTTTGCATGCAGAAGGTTCCAGGTTCCCTCCCTGGCACCAGAGAGACTTCTGCCTGAAACCTTGGAGAAGCCACTGCCAGTCTGTGTAGACAATAAGGCAGCTTCCTATGTTCCGAAGTAGATATAAGGCCTCCTGAGGTACCTAAAAGCTACAGACACCCCTGGATTGCAAACTGTCATTCCCAAAGCCTCTCGGTCAGAGTGAGAATGGCAACCCCTGCTAACTTGGCAAGGAGGCACCTTTTAACATGATGGTTCTCTTTATTTAGCAGGAGGAGAATAACTGGCCCTATCCACCCCCAGCACAGTATCTCCAGTGACTGTTGCTGGTATCTGTCTTATGGTTTTTGTTTTTTGTTTTAGATTGTGAGCCCTTTGGGAACAGGGATCCATCTTATTTATTTATTATTTCTCTATGTAAACCACCATGAGCCATTTTTGGAAGGGTGGTATAGAAATTGAATAAAAATAAATAAATAAATAAATAAATAACTGGTTAAAATGTCTTTGAAAACTAGGGGAGGGGAGAAAGGGAGAGGAGAGAGAGTGAGAGATTGAGGGGAGCAAAACAAATTCCCTTTGGTGTTGGTTAAGGGGAGGAGAGCTCTAATACCCTTAGTCTGGGAGATTGTGATATACGAAAGAAAGCAGATTAAAAGAGATGAAAAAGACGAGAGAGACATGAAGCCAACTGGGTGGTAGGAGCAAAACGTTAACCCTCCCAGATTTGGAAGAAAGGATGGAGGGCAAATAGAATCAATTGGCCCAGAGTCGCCAGTGAATGTAGTGAGGAGGGGGTCCTCTCTCTCAGATCATGGGAGAATCTACTCCCACCAAGTGGGGTAGGGCTGAAATGTAAAATGAGCAAACCAGGGAGTATTTAATGAGACAGAGAGCTCAATCAAGCTATAGAACATTGGTCTGTATGGAGTCAATCCTTATCAAGCTGGGGTAACCCAGCAGAAGTGGGTCAATAATATATAAGGGCAAAAAGCACTTTCTTTTACTAAACAGGGGAGACAGAAGGAGAAGAGAATAATTGCAGAATCAAGAAATCTACTTTAAAAAAAAAAACTTCCTAAAAAATCAATGTGAGATCTCATTTCCTAAACTGGGTGAACCAAAGTAAACTTTTAAATATATATTTAAAATAATTGATTGACATGCCAAGGTAATACTTTTTAAATTCCTCCAATTAAACAAAGCAAATTTAATATTAAGTTTAATTAAAAGGAAATTTAATTAGAAAGAAGATTAAATTTTAATTAAATTCCTTCAAAATCCTTATCCATGCCTCTGCTGCTAATATTTCTCTCGGAACCAAATCCCTTCTTAATATTCTTAAATTCTATTCTAGTAAACGTCTCCTTTATATTTAAATCATATCTGCCTGGATGAATGTAGTCTCTACTGGGGAAAGGGGAAAGAAAATCATTACTCCTTTTAAAGCACGAACAGAGCAGCTGATCAGGAACCGCTCCCAGGAAACTTAGACCTGCAAAATTAAGAAGAGCACTAGGAGAACCCGTCTGGATCAGATCAAAGGTCCATCTGGTCCTTTGAGCAACACTAGCCAACCAGCTGGTTTGGAGATGTTTATTAGCAGGTTGTGAAGGGAACCAGTGTCCCCAGCATCTGGTAATTGGAGGTATCTTCATGGCAATGGATGTTACATTGAGGTCGAATAAGAATTCCTTTCTAATGGATATTCTTGGTTACAAAAGAGCAGAACAGTCTGGCACTGTTCTATAACGTTCTGGCAGCTCTGGAAGCAGGAGTAGCCCTTCTGTGGGGCAGGGTAGAGTTGTCGCCTCAGGCACGGCCACGAGGAGGAGAAGCGGAAGCGGAAAGCACTGCTCTCCACCATCACAGGTGCCACCCCATGGGCTCTCTGCTGCCCACCGCTACCACTTTTCCTCACCCACAGGGGCAGGAGTTCCCAACCTGTGGTACTCCAGATGTTGCTGAACTACAACTCCAATCATACCCAGCCACAACTGTGGCTCATCTCTCTACTGGTATCCTGGAAATTACAGCATTCCTACTTTCTATAGTGCCCGAACAGGACTGGATTGTGCATGAGGTGGACATTATTTATTTATTTATTTATTTATTTATTTATTTATTTGATTTCTATACTGCCCTTCCAAAAAATGGCTCAGGGCGGTTTACACAGAGAAATCATAAATAAATAAGATGGATCCCTGTCCCCAAAGGGCTCACAGTCTAAAAAGAAACATAAGATAGACACCAGCAACAGTCACTGGGGTTACTGTGCTGGGGGTGGATAAGGATATTCACAACATAACATGTGAATAGGACTATGGGCTGCCATCCTATGCAGACTTAGTCGCTGATCCACAGGAAAGTTGTATATTTCTGACCCACGGTGTTCTGCAGTTTGGATTCCCAAAAGGGATAAGAAATTAGTTATGGTGAATGTTGGGAGGCTGTTGGGTCACACTCCTCTGCCAGTGAGTCCAAAACAACCAGAGTAGTTCAAGCAGCCCAACTGGTAGGTAGGGCCCAGGAAAAACGATGGCAAAGACAGACAGGAGAATGAGCAGGCAAGTGCTTACTGGTCAAGGACTCTGAGGAAGTGTCAAGTTCTAGTCCACAGGTGGTGATATGGTACCAGGGATAGTCTCACAGGGGTTGGCATAGGCATGGACAACAGAACCAAGGATCAAAAGCCAGGAGTCAAAAGGGTGAGTCACACAGGGACAAGCGAGGAGCATGGTCAAACAGAGCCAATGATAAGAAAATAATAACAGACCTGCTGGATCAGGCCCAAGGCCCATCTAGTCCAGTATTCTGTTTCTCACAGTGGCCCACCAGATGCCTCTGGGAAAGACCTCAGGCAAGAGGGGAAGGCATGCCCTCTCTCCTGCTGTTACTCCCCTGCAACTGGTACTCAGAGGCATCCTGCCTTGGAGGCTGGAGGTAGCCTATAGCCCTCCAACTAGTAGCCATTGATAGACCTCTCCTCCATGAAGTCATCCAAGCCCCTCTTAAAGCCATCCAGGTTGTTGGCTGTCACCACATCTTGTGGCAGAGAATTCCACAAGTTGATTATGTGCTGTGTGAAAAGGTACTTCTGTTTGTTGGTCCTAGAATTCCTGGCAATCAATTTCATGGGATGACCCCTAGTTCTAGTGTTATGGGAGAGGGAGAAGAATTCATCTCTATCCACTTTCTCCACACCATGCATGATTTTATAGACCTCTATCATGTCTCCCCACAGTCGTCTTTTTTCTAAACTCAATAGCCCCAGGTGTTGTAGCCTTGCTCTAGCCCCTTGATCATCGTGGTTGCCCTCTTCTGCACCTTTTCCAGTTCTACAATGTCCTTCTTTAGAGGTGGTGACTAGAGTTGTACGCAGTACTCCAGGTGCAGCTGCACCATAGTTTTGTATATGGGCATTATAATATTATCCGTTTTATTTTCAGTCCCCTTCCTAATGATCCCTAGCATGGAATTGGCCTTTTTCACAGCTGCCACACATTGAGTCGACACTTTCAACGAGCGTCAGTCTGGATGTCAGCCAATGTTTTAATATGAACTTTATTATAGTGTTTCGTATCCCCTTAGCAAAATAATGCTCAGGATCACCCAGTGCAGATTAGAGCCACACGTGGAAAGGGAAATGCCGGATGTTCAAGCTGGTTTCAGAAAAAGCCGAGGAACAAGTGACATCGTTGCTGATGCATGCTGGATAATTGAGAAAGCCAAAGAATACCAAAAAAAAAGACAATATGTGCTTTATTGACTAAGGAAAAGCCTTTGATTATGTCAACCATGTCAAGTTGTGGAATATCCTTAAGAAAATGGGCATCTCAGAACATCTCTTTTTTTTAAAAAATCATTTTTTATTAATTTTAACAATAGCATTATTATCATTCATTACAAACACACACATAAAAGATGGACTTCCCGCTCACATTTCTTCGTGATTCATCAACTATAATGTTTACCCTTGCTATAATAATAATTCAAAACATAAGTTCAAACCCTTACAAACATAATTAATCTAACCAACCTGCAATTTATACTAAGTTTCAAACCCTGCTGTCAAGTCCATAGTAGGGAAGTAATTTTTTAAATACAACAAGAATGGTTTCCAATCTTCTTTAAAACATTCCAAGTTTTGATCTCTTAATAGTGCTGTAAGTTTTGCCATCTCCGCATATTCCAAAATTTTTATCAGCCAGTCTTCTTTTGAAGGCAGTTCACTAGACTTCCATTTCTGTGCATATATAATTCTAGCTGCCGTAGAGGCATACATAAAAAATATTAAGTTGGTTGTAGAAATAGCTCCTTGTGTTATTCCCAGCAGGAAGGATTCTGGCTTCTTAGGAAATGTCATTTTAAATGCATTTCAGAACATCTCATTGTTCTCATGATAAACCTATACACGTCAGGAAGCCACAGTACAGACAGAACATGGTGAAACAGACTGGTTCCAGATCAGCAAAGGAGTAAGACAAGGCTTTCTCTTTTTTTATTCAATTTATATGCTGAATATATACTGAGAGAAGCTGGATTGGAAGAAGATGAGCGTGGTTTTAAAGTTGGAGGAAGAAACATCAAAAACCTACGCTACGCTGATGACATCACTCTGATATCTGAGAATGTGGATGATCTGCAAACTCTAGTAACGAAGGTCAAAGAGCACAATGAAAAAATGGGACTATAATTAAATGTAAAGAAGACTAAACTAATGACAACGGGTACAGCAACCAGCCTCAGAATTGCCAATGAAGACACTGAAGTGGTGGATAGCTTCTGCCTTTTAGGATCGACCATCAACAGTAAAGGATCCAGCAGTCAAGAAATATGTCGCAGACTAGCACTTGGTAGGGTTGCAATGAAGGCCTTGGAAAGGATATTTAGATGCTGTGATGTGTCCACACCTACAAAGATTAGAATCGTTCAGACAATGGTTTTCCCTGTGACACTCTATGGATGCAAAAGCTGGACCTTGAAGAAGCAAGACAGAAAAAGCTTTGACGGTTTTGAATTTTGGTGCCAGAAAAGACTTTTGAGGATACCATGGACAGCCAGGAAAACAAACAAATGGATCACAGAACAAATCAATCCAGAATTTTCCCTCGAGGCACAAATGACCTGGCTTATACTGTCATACTTTGGACACGTTATGCGAAGATCCAGCTCCCTTGAGAAGTCTATAATGCTGGGGAAAGTTGAAGGAAAGAGAAGAGGACGACCAGCAGCAAGGTGGATGGACTCGATGACGACAGCAATGAATGCACCACTGAGAGACCTTAAAGGCCAATTTAAAGACAGATCATCCTGGAGAGAATCTAGCTATACGGTCGCTAAGAGTCGACACCAACCAGGGGCATAGCAAGCTTGGAGTGGGCCCAGAGACAAGATTTTTAAATGGGCCCCTCACTGATATATATACACACACAAACACACTTCATAATATATAGTGCACTCACATCCCCATTATGAATATGGTGAATATCTAGTGCACATTGAATCTAGTTTTTTTACTCTCTGCTACTGCCGATCTCCAAAAGACTCAACATAATTCATAGGGGGTGCAACATGGGCAGGTGGGGAGTCATGTAACGTGCCTTTGGGGGGCCCCTCGAGGCAGTGGGGCCCCAAGACAAATGTCTCCCCTTGCCTAACGGTAGTTACGCCCCTGACACCAACTTGACGGCACTCAATCAATCAATCAATCAATCCCCTTAATAACTAACTAACTAAACTAACTAAATTCAACAATAACAATACATTATCTAAATATTACAATAACATAAAAGGTAAAGTGTGCCGTCGAGTCGGTGTCGACTCCTGGCAAACACAGAGCCCTGTGGTAGTCTTTGGTAGAATACAAGAGGGGTTTACCATTGCCTCCTCCCATGCAGTGTGAGATGATGACTTTCAGCATCTTTCTATATCACCACTGCCTGATATAGGTGTTCATACCAGCAGGGATTCGAACCGGTCATCTCTGGCTTGGTAATCAAGCCATTTCCCCACTGCGCCATTAGGCCTGAAAACTGCCCCACCAAAGTAACATCTCATTCTCTTTACTACATAAGTAGTAGAAACTACTACTTTCTATAAGTAAAAAGAAACTACATAAGTAGGCCTGAAAACTGCCCCACCAATCTAACGTCTCATCTTTTCTATGAATACAGCCATAAGTCTCTGACTGTGCTACAAGCACAGGTTGATGCTTATTTTCTTTTCCAAAAAATCTTGCTGACACTCCAGAGGTCTTGTGGGTTATTCCTGGACACGAGTCTTCCTTTGAAGTCGGTTTTCCTCTTGCTTCCTCACCTTGAGGTCATCGGCTCCCTCCTGCTGGGCTCCTCACACACCTCTGATCTTCCCTTCTCCCTCCCACTTTACCTCCAGCTAGTCAACAGCATCTGACCTCTCTCCTTGCCAGCTGTCAACTTGCTTTCCCTTAGTGATGCTAACACCATCTCTGAACCCTGACCCAGGCTCGGATGCTGAACGCTGGAATTATGGCCCTGATGCTTGCTTCTCTCCCTCAAAGATAAACACCAACTGAGTGACAAAAATTCATACATATTGATTCACTGTTGCCAGGGGTGGCTGCAAAGAACATGCCGCTCGGCTTGATGGATAGCATACGACAAGGGTATTTACATGTCTCGGTCCTTCTAGGCAGAGTCCTAAAGCAGAGATGGAGAGGAACAGATCGTGCCTACAGCTAACAACCTTCTATCAGCAGCCATCAAAGACCAGCTAGATTTGCATAATGCGGACTTTAATCAGTGGTTCAATGTGGCATTTCCAAAACATTTCTTAGTAACAAGGGGAGAGGAGGGACAGGACCCTAAGGCATTTAGATAGTTGCCGTTTTCAAAGAACTAGTTAGCTCTTTAATTTGATGAACTTACAGAGATGGCGAGTAGCTGCACACTAATTCTAAGAAGGGTCCGTGCAGTTCGTATTTCTAGGCAAGCATCCACATCTAACAAAATAGCCTTACTGAGGATACTCAGGCACATGAGTGGAGCTAGGCCCGCAGAGATGGGAAAACTCCTCCTCCCCACTGGATAGTCTGGTGGCGGCGGGGACGGGACAGAACTACATACAAAATAGCCATTAACAAATCGGCTGGTTTGCTGAGCCAACCCGACATTTGGAAGGCTTTCAATCTTCTATGCATCCTTCTCAAAATGTCTCCAACCCTCTCAGCCCCCTTTCAACAAGCATCGGAGATCCCTAGAAAGTGAAAGGGGGTTGAAAAGGGCGGGCGGGGCAGGTGGGAGGGAGGTTACCTTACCTGTGGTGGCAGCTCGGTTGCCCCAACAGCTTGGGCTGTCTGTCTGCCTGAAGCGGGCCCCAGCTGACCCATGCTGATGGGGGGAGCACCAGTGAGGTCTAGGGGAGCTTCCGCTGCCCCACCACCACTAAGGAGCTGCCGCCGTGAATAAGGTGACTCCTGCTTGCCCCCCCCCCGCCTTCCCTTTTCAACCCCCTTTCACTTGTAAAACCCCAATGCTTGTAAAGGGGAATCCTCCTTACCGGATTCCCCTCACAAGCATCCTGAACGAGGTCCAACCGGGTCAACCTGGTTCAAGCACACAAACTGAACCACTGGCCAGTTCTAAATCATGTACTGCTTGTCAGCAAAGATTTCTCAAAAGTTTACATTGCACAACATATGAAAAAAGTGTTCCTGTCTCAAAGGGGCTCACAGCCTTAGAAATGTTGGAAGTGAAGGACTCTGCACTGTCTCATGTCTCAAAGACAGAGGGGGACAGACTAGTGAGTCAGAGGGCTGGAGGGATCAAGACATTGGTCATTCCTCCTCTCTACTGCTCTGACATTATCCCTTTGGTATGTAGATTTCTACTCTCAGGGACTTCCTTCCTTCCTGCTTCCCTTCCTTCCTTCCCTTCCTTCTCCCTGTAACATATGCTTGCCTCTTTCTGCACCATGTGTGCACAGAGATGCAGACAGTATCTCTCTGCATCCAGCTAGCTAGCTAGATTAGAGATCCTATCTCTCCACTTTCCTATCTAGAATGGAGTTCTCCAATAAAGACTCCTCATATTGATTGGAAACTATGAACTGGCTCCAAGTTTCTTTTGCTCTCAGCATACACACATGCCTAGGCAGACTCCGCTGTGTTTTGCCTCTGTAAACTCTGCTGTAATAGAAGGGTATCTCTTCCCAGAGAGAATTCCCAACAAGAAATGTGCATGCACACATGCACATGCATGCACAGAGATACATCAACAACAGCTGATGGAGAGACACAATGCTGGGCTGATCTGGGAATCTGCTCTCTCCCTATGAAATACATTAGATGATGATGACGAAGAAGAATATTTAAATACTGCTTTTCACCAAAAAGTTCCCAAAGCAGTTTACATAGATATGAATGGATGGATGGATGGATGGATGGATGGATGAAATGCCTCCCTGTCTTCAAAGGGCTCACAATCTAAAAAAGAAACATAAGACAGACACCAGCCGCAGCCATGGGAGGGATGCTGTGCTGGGGGTGGAGAGGGCCAGTTGCTCTCTCCCTGCTAAATAAAGTGAATCACCACTTTTAAAAGGTGCCTCTTTGCTCAGTTAGAAAGGCCCAGCAGTTTAAAAGGCCAACCCACCCGGGCCTTACAGTGAAGAAAACTGTATGATGTCACCAGTGTAACAGTGCTTTTTAAATGACAGTGAGTGAGTCTCTGCCCCTAGGAACATACAATCTAAAATTTTAAACAGGAAGAAAAGAGAGGAAAAGCAAGTAAATGGAGGCAGGGATGAAGAGTGGTAGAATTTGCAGTTATTTCAGCTAGACATACTTAGGGTTAGTTACAACAAGGACTCAGCAGGATTTGCCAAAGGAGTCACAGTTATCAGTGGCTCCACCGAACAGCAACATCAGTGAGTCTTATGATGATCCTGGCAGAACAAGAAAGTCTTTCCCAAACAGGAAAGTCTTCCTCTGTTTTGATATTACAGATACTTCAAAGTTACCATTTTTCTGCTCAATTCCATTTCTCCCCAGTCAGGTTTTGGCTGGTTCTCCTGAGAATGAGACTCCAGACACATTTATGGCACATGCTTCATTTTCTTTGGGAGCCCACTAGCCATGCCTACTGGCCTTAAGAGTCGCACAATCAGCCTCCTCGCTCATGAAGACAGATGCTGTAGCAGACCTGCAGTACGCTGTCATATATTCTTGAGAGAGGAAGGGAGTATATACCATGACCTTCCTTGAAATATTGGATCTATTTACACGGGGGTTGCGTGGACCACATTACTTATGAGTCACCAAGGGAGGGAAAAACAGGGCTAGGGCTAGATAGAGCGATCAGTGCATCCTACTGTAAATAAGTCTGAAATTTCAACGAAGGTCGCCCCATTCCTGATTTATGCTTTGGCGTCTTATGAAATAATGTTGACCAGGTAAGTGCTTTTTCATCCTACTTTCTCCTTCTCTCCCCAACCCCCGCTTTCATTCACAGAAGAGAATGTTTCATTGCTCAGATATGTCATTTTTGAAAGCACTTTGAGGTTGGAGGCGCAGTATGTATCCAGGGATTAGGACGAAAATATATTTATGGCATAAAGGGTTAAGCGGGGGGGGGGGAGATATTTAAAAAACTTTAAGTACTTCCAAAAAAGTATCTACAGTGTGCTCTGCAACCTATTTAAGTGGTAACGTCTGGACTTAATACAGTGCAATGGAGAGTCAGTTGGATGAATCACTAGCATCACATGGTGCGAAGGCCACGGTATTATAAAATGGCTTTAGCTTTGATCAGATTCATGCATGAGAGCTTGTCAGTGGCTTTCAGCCACAACCGGCAAATTGAGCTTCCATAATCAGAAACAGTATACCTCTACACCAGAGTCTGCAATTGCTGTGAATAAAATACAATGGTTGGAGAATGGTTATCATCTTCATGGCCTGCTTGAGGTTCTTGAAGATGTCTCGCTGGCTGAACTGGAAACAGAATGCTGGATTGGATGGACATTTGTCTGCTGTTGGAGACTGGAGAGCACTTCTTATAGGCCTCAGGTGATTGATTGATTGATTGATTGATTGATTGATTAAGCATTTATATACCGCTTTTCAGGCGAACCTCCCAAAGCAGTTTACAAAAAAACTTAAAGAAAAATATATCAACGGCAACAAATATTTATATACCACTTTTCAAGAAAGGTTTCCAAAGTGGCTCTCCAAAGAAAGTCTCTCTCTTACAGAGAGAGAGAGAGAGAGAAGAGAAGAGAGGAGAGGGGAGAGAGAATAAATAAGATGGCTCCCTATCCCCAAAGGGCTCACAATCTAAAAAGAAACATAAGAAAGACACCAGCAACAGTCACTGGAGGGGTACTGTCATGCTGTCCTGGGGGTGGATAGGGCCACTTGCTCCTGTCCATATGTTTACTTCTGGTATAGGAGTATACTGCTTCTGACTATGAAAGTTCAGTTGGGCTGTCATGGCTAAAAGCCATGTATCAAGCCACATGTTTACATCTTTACAAGGCCCTTAGTCTCACTTATTTCATCTCTCCTCCCTCAGAGCAATTTTTGCACTCATTAAGTTAGGACTTATGATTATGTACTTCTTTCGTAATTGGATCCCTTCTGTGAGCATAGAGCTGTAGATCAAAGCCAATATTTTTGTAAAGAAGGCTCAATGGTTCCAACTTAAAAGCCATGCATTGTATCATAATGGAGCCTCTTGAAACTGATGATCATGTTCTTAGCTCTTTGCCATCTCCTGTTTAGGCTGGTTGCTTGTATGTTTTCAGAGTTCATAACAAAATCTCTGTCTAGACCATTATTGTGATATAATAGGGGCTGCTATTGCAGTGCATAGCTTCTGCCATTTAGGATTGACCATCAACAGTCAAGGATCCAGCGGTCAAGAAATACATCACAGACTAGCACTTGGTAGGGTTGCAATGAAGCCCTTGGAAAGGATATTTAGCTGCCGTGACATGTCTATACCTACAAAGATTTGAATCATTTGGCAATGGTTTGTCCCATGACACTCTATGAATGTGAAAGCTGGACTTTGAAGAAGCAAGATAGAAAAAGCATCGACGCTTTTGAACTTTGGTGCTGGAGAAGACTTTTAAGGATACCATGGACAGTCAGGAAAACAAATGGATCAAAGAACAAATCAATCCAGAATTTTCACTCAAGGCACAAATGATCAGGCTCAAACTGTCATATTTCAGACACATTATGCAAAGATCCAGCTCCCTTGAGAAGTCCATAATGCTGGGAATAGTTGAAGGAAAGAGAAGAGGACAACCAGCAGCAAGGTGGATGGACTTGATTACGACAGCAATGAATACAACACAGAGATCTTAAAGGCCAAGTTGAATACAGTTCATCCTGGAGTGAATCTATCTATGTGGTCGCTACGACACCGACTAGACAGCACTTAATCAATCAATCAATCAATCAATTGTGGTGAATAAAATAGACTTGTGGCCCAAGGTAGAGATCATGAATATCTGCAAGAAGAGGAGCCCCAGACGTTTCTCATATAATTCACTGCTGACAAATGTAATAAGATACATATAGAGAAAGTTGTAACAGATTGCTACTTTCTAAGTTGACCTATAACCAATTACTAAGGAGACCTGGACATCCATGAAGGCAGGATTGTACACGAATAAGATAAATTAGATGAAGAGTGTGATGGAAAACAGACAGCAGTTTGTATGTGTGTGTGTCTAGAAATAGTTTAAATGAGGCCAGAAAAACTAGTGACCCAATGAAGCCCACCAACCATGTATTCTAGACCCCTCTTCCTTCAGGTCTCTATGCTCATGTGGGAATATTGTGGGAATATTGCATATTGCGGAGCAAGGCCTGGGTGAACCCCCAAGAATCGCTCAAAGGAACTTTTGGACCCCCAAAACCACTCAAAGTCACTTTAAATTGTGAGGTGCTGGCAGGGTTAGCAAGAGGAATGAGCGGATTGAACCTCTGAAGCCTCCAAAATTGTGGAGAGGAGAGCTGGGCTTGTGGTAGTAAGCATTACTTGTCCCCTTAGCTTAGCAGGGTGCTCCCTGGTTGCATCTGAATGGGAGACTTGATGTGTGAGCACTGTCAGATATTCCCCTCAGGGGATGGGGCCACTCTGGGAAGATCAGAAGGTTTCAAGTGCCCTCCCTGGCAGAATCTCTGGGAAGAGCAAAAGACTCCAAGTTCCCTCCCTGGCAGCATCTCCAAGAGAGGGCTGAGAGAGATTCCTGCCTGCAACCTTGGAGAAGCCGCTGCCAGTCTGTGAAGACAATACTGAGCTAGATGGACCAATGGTCTGACTCAGTATGTGGCAGCTTCCTATGTTCCTAGCTCAGTGACTGGCAGTGGTTTCAGGCAGGAGTTTTCCCCAGCCCTACCTGGAGATGCTGCCAGGGATTGAACCTGGGACCTTCTGCCTGCAAAGAGGGGCTCTACCACTGAGCCATAACCCCCACGTCTCTCTCAGCCCAACCTACCTCACAGGGTTGTTGTGAGGATGGAATGCCAGGGCGACCATGAATGTCACCTTAAGGTCTTTGGAGAAGAGGTGGGATAAAAATGTAAGAAACACACATTTTGCTCCTCTAGTTTTAAAAGACAAAATGTTGCTTTGTTGGAAAACATTGTGGTGGAGGAGCCCTACTGATCTGCTTCCCCTCTGCCACACACTGTACCTGACCCAGTGAAACAACAAGCTTTGGCGCAGGCTAGAGACTACATAGGAAGACTATTTGGAACTCCTTGTAAATCTATCACCTTCGCTCTTGTACACACTCAGCTCCCACCATCTGCCCGTCCTGTTTTTTCATTTCTGGTGGTATTTCAAGTGTCTTAAAATATGGTAATTATCATCCATAAACTCTTGTTTGTGTGCGTGATTAAATTAAACCCCAAATCTTGCTCCTTGAAATACGGCACAAACGCCACCCTGCCGGCGTCATTATGATCAGCCATCTACAGAACGGTACCGCCCGGCAGGCAAAGATGAAGTCTCCTTCCTTCTGTGTCTTTCCCAGCGTCACAAGAAGTGAAATCCTGGAGCCTTAAAGTCAGCTGTTGAGATAAATGGAAGTGGACCTCATTGCTCCCAAACCCTCTCCTGGAAATAATGGCGTCTTGACATTTTATCAGGCACTCATGCGGTCAGTCTCCACGGTATCAGCCGGAGCTTGAAGGATAGAGCCGTAAAGAAAGGATTGTCAGTCATAAACATTCTTCAAAACCATGAAAGCCACAAATGAAAGTTTAAGTAATGGAGGACGCAATACCCTTGATATTTCGACAATTACCTGCAACAACCAGCTTCCTTCAAAGTGCCCGTCATTTTTCCCTCCCACCAAACACTTCCATCACTGTGGCATGAGGGGGCGAAATAATAAAATCAAGTACAATTTTAACAAACAGGCAAAAATAGAGAAAAGGGAAGGTTGCTGGTTATGTTTAAACCCACAGTGCTAGAGCGTTTGGGAGGTTTCATGAACTTATATAAAATCAAACACTGGTTGTCCGCTCTTAGCTTTATTAAACAAGTAGTGAGAAGGTGAGAGCCATGAGAGACGGCCAAGAGACTGAGCTGTCAACCAGCAAGTTATCAGTTCCCAAGACATCACTTTCTTGCGATGAAGTCAGCAGGTGATCCGAGAGTCAAGCTAGTTGTGAGAATAGAGTTCCACGTGCAGTAGCGTCTGCTTTAAAACAAAACACCACCACCAAAAGAAATAGCAGCTGCAGAAGGTCCTAATTTGGCTTGAGGGCCGTAGGGCCAACCCTGTTCCAGTGCCATTTCCCCAATTTGTTTTTAAATTATTCTATATATTTTTTAAATTACCAAAAAAAAATTAAGCCTTTTTTGAAAGGGCAGTATATAAATCAAATACATACATATGTACACACACACACACATACACACACACACACACACACACTGAAGCTGCTATTTGCCCAGTGGGGGGAGACTTAAAGGCACCATATGGCATTTTCTCCTACCTTGCCATGCCCCCCAAAATTCCAGGTTTTACCCAGATTTTAAGCATCTCACCCATATTGCTTAGCCCACCCAGATTTACCTGGATTTCAGCTTTCTTTCTTTTCTTTTCTTTTAGCTAAATTCAAGCCCTTGTAGAAGCACAGTTATGGAGCAAAACATGCAGTCACTATTCTGCTCAAAACATTATTTCCAAGCTGGTGAGGTAGATGACTGGAGCGCAAGTGGAGGAAGACTCGACTCAAATCCAACAGATTACAATATAGAGCACATTTGAAGATCTATGCTCTGGCAATACGGGTGACAAAGAAGCAATTCTTTTCGGCCCGTATTGCATCCGCAAGTTCATGTCACGTGAGTTGTCCAGGGTCGTGAGAGGGCTAGTGAGTGCCCCTCCTTCCTTGAATCAGAATTTGGAACCATCCATTACCCGCTGTAACGTGTTTCATTATTTCTTTGTGGATAAAATCTCTTATATTTGGGGCCAAATTGGATTTAGACCTCACAATTACTGCAGTGTCTGAATCGGAGGTGTCAAGCAACTCCTCTTATGTGGTTAGGGTGGATCAGTTTCCGTTTGTGACTCGTGAGGATGTGGACAAGCTGCTTGGAGTGATGCAACCTACCACCTGTTCTCTTGAACCTTACCCGACGTGGCTAATACTATCTGGCAGGGAGGTTGTTGTAGAAGGCCTAGTAGAGATCATAAATGCTTCTCTGAGGGAGGCCAGGATGCCTCCTTGTCATAAGGAGGCAATTATTAGACCAATTCTGAAGAAGCCTGTCCCAGATTCTTCAGAGTTGAGCAACTATAGGCCTGTCTCCAACCTTCCGTGGCTGGGCAAGGTAATTGAGAGGGTGGTGGCCTCCCATCTCCAGGCAGTCTTGGATAAAACCGATTATCTAGACCCATTTCAGACCGGCTTTTGGGTGGGCTATGGGGTGGAGACTGCCTTGGTCAGCCTGATGGATGATCTCCAATTGGGAATTGACAGAGGAAGTATGACTCTGTTGGTCCCTTTGGGCCTTTCGGCAGCTTTCAATACTATTGACCATCGTATCCTGCTGGAGCATCTGAGGGGGTTGGGGGTGGGAGACACTGCTTTGCAGTGGTTCCACTCTTACCTCTCGGACAGATTCCATATGGTGTCTCTTGGGGACTGTTGTTCTTAAAAAACTGAACTTCAGTATGTTGTCCCTCAGGGCTCCGTACTGTCTTTGATGTTGTTTAACATCTACTGTACATGAAACCGCTGGGAGAGATCATCAGGAGATTTGGTGCAGGGTTTCATCAGTATGCTGATGAGACCCAAATCTATTTCTCCATGTCAACATCATCAGGAGAAGGCATAACCTCCTTAAATGCCTGCCTGGAGGCAGTGATGGGCTGGATGAGAGGTAACAAGCTAAGACTGAATCCAAATAAGATGGAGGTACTTATTGTGCGGGGTCGGAACTCAGGAGATGATCTGGATCTGCCTGTTGTGGATGGGGTCACACTTCCCCAGAAGGAACAGGTACGCAGTCTGGGAGTGCTTCTGGACACAAAACTCTCCCTGGTCTCCCAGGTTGAGGCAGTGGCCAGAGGTGCCTTCTATCAACTTCGGCTGATATGCCAGCTGCGTCCATTTCTTGAGTTGAATGACTTCAGAACAGTAGTACATCTGCTGGTCACCTCCAGACTTGACTACTGCAATGCACTCTATGTGGGGCTGCCTTTGTACGTAGTCTGGAAACTACAGTCAGTCCAGAATGCGGCAGCCAGGTTGGTCTCTGGGTCATCTCAGAGAGAGTATATCATTCCTGTCTTAAAAGATCTACACTGTCTGCCAATAAGTTTCCAGGCAAAATACAAAGTTTTGGTTATAACCTATAAAGCCCTAAACAGCTTGGGCCCTGGGTATTTAAGAGAACGTCTTCTTCGTTATGAACCCCACCGCCCATTGAGATCATTAAGAGAGGTCCGTCTGCATTTGCCACCGGCTTTTCTGGTTGCTACTCAGGGATGGGCCTTCTCCATTGCTGCCCCAAGGCTTTGGAACACACTTCCTGCTGAAATAAGAGCCTCCCCATCTCTTACAACTTTTTAAAGGGCAGTCAAGACACATTTGTTCACCCAGGCTGTTAATTAGATACTTTTAAAATTGTTTTAATTGTGTTTTAATAGTTTAACTTTTTTAATTTTAATTGTTGAAATGTTTTAATCTTTTTATTGGTTGTTTTTGTTTTCTTGTAAACCTCTCAGAGAACTTGTGTTTTGGACGGTATAAAAATATGTTAAATAAAATAAAATAAAATAAAATAAATAAAAATTACATGATATGCAAATTAGGCACCCGGATTTGGAAAGCCAGAATATGGCAGTTCTATACCTTGGTAATGTGTTGAGTGCACAGTCACCATCGGAGCCTGCATGGAAATGCCACGGATAGAGGCTGGGATCTTTTGCATGCAAAGCCTGTGTTCTTCCACTGAGCCACACTCACCCCTGCAGGAAACAGGAACTGGTTATTCAAAGGGGCAATTAGGAGGCTATTTCAATAACGTCACGGACAGACTGACTGGGATGCAGGAGCAGAAGCCGCAAGGGGAAACTGCTACTTAAAGGCACAGTAGCTCAGAGAAGCCTCAGTTGTGCTTTACTTGTCCATGCTGGAAAGGTAGGCACTGCACTAGTTGTGTTTTAAATAGCCACAAATCAGGCCTGGGGGAAAAACAGACAACATGAAAAATGTGGACTGAAATGGGCTGGCATCACCACAGTCTAGTTTCTCTGTAAAAAGTAAGTGGAGGAAAAGGTGGCAATTCCAAACTAAACTGCGAGTGTGGAAGCAAGCAGAGACAGCTTTGGCAAAGAAAGGAATGGCTTGAATGGCTAAGAGCAAAAGCAGGTATCTTGAGGCAGCGGTTGGTTTTCCTGCAAACGCAGGAGCTTTGTTCGCACGGAAGAGTGCCATTTAGATTTTCTGCCTCATGCTCTGAAATGTCTTGGGTTATCTCTGTATATCCCAGACAAAAATAAAAAGAGAAGGAAAGTTGTCTAAACTGTAAAGAGTACTTTGGCTGGGTGTTGTTTTTTTTGAGCAACTCAGACTCAGAGATGAGGCTTGGTGTGAACTGAAACACCTCATATGCAGCAAGAATGCAAATATTATGACCCTGGTCCGATAAATGTTTTATGGTGAGTGTTTTCAGTGGGATGTAATTATAACTAAGCTGAATGGATTTGGGGCCAACATTAATACATAAGAAGCCTTGATGTAAATAAGGCTGTGAGGAAAACTTCCTTCATGCCCAGGATAAGCACGCAGCTTTCTTGAAATATACATATTCCAGAAAAGTCAACCAGCTGTGCAGAGCACTTTTGCTGGACTATACCACTTCAGACTGCAGATGGTGGAAATCATATTCTGAATGTGACCTCAATTTTTTTTAAAAAACCAACAACTCCCTGAACACAGAAAACTTGCATGCCAAAGGTAAGGGGTGTAGTCTAGCCTTCTTTATGATATGCCAGGGGTTCTCAAACTTGAGTCCCCAGATGTTGGACTGTTGTTGGGATTATGGGAGCTGAAGACCAAGAGCATTTGGTGACTCAAGTTTGAGAACCCTTGTGATATGCTGTTTCCCAGGGGCTAGTTCAGACAATAATTAGCCTGCCTCAAACTGACCCACTCTTTTAAAAAGTAAGGGGCACCAAGAGCAGATCCATTCTGATGTCTTCGCAGGAATCCTGATGTCCTCCCACAGTATTCCACACGGGCAGTCATCCAACCCACTGCCCTGCACAGTCCAAATGAACTAGCATTTGGGTCATGTGTAAAGTGGTAGTTCAGATGAATCACACCCACACACAATAAAGGAATGCACAGGGAAGACACTGAGACATCCAGAACAATGTAAGTAAGTATGGGTGTGCTCTTGTTGTGTCCCGCTTCTTATCTGCATGCCGCAGCTTTGGGGCAAGCAGAAGTATAGTTCCAGTCAGCCCTACGCGAGAAAAAGAGAAAGAATCTCTCTCTTTGGGAAAATAATATGAACTCGTGGCCAGACCACCATTTTCAGGCTGAAGTGGCACAGTCCAGCTGTAGTGGCACCATGTAATAATCCGGTGGCTTAATTTGATTGATTGATTGATTGATTAGATTGGATTAGAACTGAATAGATTTGATTCAATTCGATTTCACACCTCACCCAGATGGCTCTGGGCAGTTCACTGGCAGTTTAGATGTACAATAGCATTGATTGTTCTGCCATAAATTGTTGGAAGCCTGAATACCCTGCATTAGAGAGTGTGATCAGATTTAATTACCTAACTTTCCAGTCCCTATGATTCTATGATCAATCTTGTAGTTGGGGACCTCTTTGGACACTACTTTGTCTGCTGGCCCAACCATATGTGATAAGGACATCAGCGCTCATGGTGTGTGTGTGTGTCCTTGTCGCATGTGGGTGGACAAAGTATCCTCTGAACCTACCCTTTCTCTCTCAGCTTCACCTACCTCACTGGGTTGTGAAGATACAAAGAAGGGGCTCTATGCACTCCCCTGATCTCCTTGAAGGAAGAGCAGGACAAAAATGTAAATAATAACCCTGATATAATTGGTTTCAGAAAAGAACCACTGTGGCATCAATAGGCTGGTGGGGGGTGGGTTTCCAGCCAAAGCTACCCTGATTCTTTTTAGGAGCACAATTGCCTACATTCCAAAAGTGCTGATGCTTGAGAGCTGTCAGTGCCTTACTTTGGATTCATTTATTCACTACATTTCCATGACAAAACAGATGATTTTTGTGCAAATGTGTCACATCTTTAAAAGTGGAAGCACACACCCACCATGAGGTGAAAAGGTTGTAATGCTGTGTTAGCACAAGAGGAAGTTCCAGGGAGCAATGATATTAAATCCCCCTTCCCACCTCCCCCTCGGCAATAAAACATTCACTCTGTTTTGTCTGACGCCTTGTCTCTTGCTCAACCATTGTCAGCAGGATCCATCAACATAATAGCATTTAAGTGGTACAGTTCAGCTAGCTTGTAAAATAGGTCCTGTTGTTAACTGTTCCTCAAGAGCTCCATTAAGAAACCCACACATTGGCTACAGAGTTAAGCGATTCCAGAAACATGGGTGGCAAGGGTTGGTTTCAGCTTTGGCAAGGTGTTTGGGGCCCACGGCCAGCCTTTCTTGGTGAACTGGGACCCCATTCCTGATGTCCAAAAGAGTGGCTATTGGCCTGCAATGCAGGGCCTTGGACAGAAGAATGACGATATCCACAACAGCATAGAAACTGTGGGTGGGTTCAGCAAAGCTAGTGGGACACAGCAACATGGCTTTGTTGTCAAAGCAACAGGGTGTGGGTCTAACATCTCTGACCCAAAAGGAAACCATATGGGAGATAGGTCAGGAAGTGGAAGGATGCTAGCTATGGCTGGAGGTAACAATAACGGTTGAGGAAGTCTTAACGGTGACTCCAGGGATGCTGAGGAGGTCAGGTCACACAGAGAAAGGAAGAGGAGGAGGAGGAGGAGGAGGAGTCATCAATCCCTGCCTTGTCTAAAAGCTGAGGCTTAGGGAAGCAAGGCCCATGTTCTAGACATGCACACAAAATGAAAGGAAGCCTTATGAATCTCCTTTCTAGTGAGTAAAACTGTTGGTCTGTCTTGCCCAGTATTGTCTACATTGGTCAAAATACCACATACCATGCAGTGAGTCACCTGTCTAAGCGAAGGGTATGCTCACCGCTTCCATGGCATTTAAAACCCCACCAGTGCGGCTTGTGAGGGCTCCTTGCTAACTGAGCAGAGAGGCACCTCTTAAAGTGCTGGTAGTGCCCAAGCGGGGCAAGGAAGCAACCAGAATTTTTTCAAAGGAATTGGGCAAAGGGCTGATTTTTAAGTGATTTTTGATGTTTATGTGTCTTTAAGGTTTTTCTCCATAGGGAAGAATGGAGGTTTCAGCGTCCCCATAACTGCACTTGGGGGGATGCTAGTGGCCCAGAGTGAATGGTGGTGTAGTGCACAGAGGGTGCTAACCACCCCCATGGGCTGCTAACCCATGGGGTACTGGGTTTTGTTGTTTCTGAGGTGTTCTGAGTGTAGATTCTCTGGTAGCATATGAGATTTTCAATGACAAACCATGAATCCGCTCTCATTGCTAACCTTAAAGACACATAAACTTCAAAAATCACTTAAAAATCAGCCCTTTGCCCAATTCCTTTCAAATAATTCTGGTAGATTCCTTCCTCCCCTTGGGAACTGCCACCCACCACACTCTGCTCTAAGCTACCCCTTCCCCACCCCCCAAGTGAAGCTATACATTTGCTGCAATCCTCATTATTCCCTATGAGGAATTCAAAAATAATTTTAAAATTCACCAATACTCGGAGGAGTGTCTGATTGCCTTGGGGTTTTGTGGGTGGTAGGCACTGGGTGCCTACCACCCACTCCCATTTTGTGACCCTAGGTGCTCCACAATAGGGGACAATGGACTGGTTCTAGTCCCTTTATACCCTATGAGAAAAATAATTAAAAATATTTCAAATATTCATAAAAAATCATAGTAGTCTTCGATTGCTTTGGGGTTTGGGTGGTTTTTTGCACCCATGGGTGCTCCACAATAGGGAATAATGGGCTAGTTCAAATCCCATTATACCCTATAAAAATTAATAAAAATATATTTCAAAAAGTCATTAAAAATCGTACGAATGTCCGATTGCTTTGGGATTTGGGCGGTAGGTACCCATGGGTGCCAGCTACCACCCCACCCACTTTGGGGGGTTATAAACAGTTTGAACCAATTCAAACTGGTTCAAAATGGTTCGAATTTTAACCGAACTGGGGGGTTGAGCAAAACCAAAACCGAACCTCCCTTTCCTGGTTCGAACCTGGTTTGAATTCGAACCGAACCGGGCAAACCAGTTTTGTGCACATCCCTATTCCTTAGTAGGAGTCAGAGGAGGCGTTCCTTAGTAGTCACAGAGCCTTTGCAAGTGCTGCAGAAGTGGCAAGAAGTCCTGTTACTTAGACAGGCAGCTCACTGAACAGCATCTCAAGGGTTCCAAGCAGGAGTCTTTCCCAGCCCGACCTGGAGGCTTTACAGACAGGGTTTCTACCCTGAATCTCCTTCAGAAGAGAGTATATGCGTTCACACGCCAGCCAAACATACCCCAAAGCCCCTTCGAGAACCTCGGACCCACTCCACATACAAGTTAGGCTTTGTTTTGTGAACTTTAGCTTATCTTGAGGCATTTCCAGGTTTTTTACAATGGTGGTGCTAAGTGACTTTTTCTGAAAAAGCAAATAAGGAGAGGCACAATAAGAGGGATACTCACTTTAGAAATGCAGATGTAGCTCTTTAGTAATCTCTCTCTCTTCCCCCCTTCCATTGGCTAGAAGGAAAACACTATGTGAACTTGCATCAAAACAAAACCCGAGAGCAGAAGGGAGGGGCTGCTTCCCTCAATGCCACGAGTGTAATTCGAAGTTGTTTCGCTTAACATTTACCCCGCAGCATGAAGCCATGTGCAAATCACTCCCTGGAGATGCTGCCAGGACCTGAACCTGAGACCTTTTGCCTGTAAACAGGAGCATTCTACCGAGTCCAACCATTGATCCATCTAGGTTAGTATTGTCTACACTGACTGGCAGCAACTTTCTGGGTTTGTAGGCAGGAGTCTCTCCCAGTCCTACCTGGCTGGAGAAGCCAGGGAGTAAACCTGGGAACTTCTGCATGCAAGCATGAAGTTGCCCTTCCACTGAGCCACATGGCCCCATCCTTCAAGGGGAATATCTTACAGTGCTCACACATGTAGTCACCCATCCAAATTCAAGCCAGGGCATATCCTGCTTAGCAAAGGGTCGCTGCCGCAGGACCATCTCTCCTCCACTGCCGTACCACTGAGCTATGATCTCTCCACCTTTAAGGGGCTGGATATTTTCGTGCTGAACTAAAACTGGAATGTGGAGCCCTCGCCGACAAATAAGTCAGGCTCGGTCGTAGGCAGACAGGCTGCATACAGTGATCTCTCCCTCCCCCATTAATTTCCTTGTATTCCATATTTTTATTTTATGTTTATCTCAGCAAAGTAATGAATGTAAGAAAGGCTCCCGGCCATGTTTGCTTTGCCTATAGTGCCCTCAGATTAAAGCAAAATTGGAAATAGCATTTTTTTTAAACAGAAAGGTTACGCTCCGTTCTCATCCCCCTGAAGGAAATCTTCCTTGTTGCTGAGTCAGAAGCTTTGGCTTTTGATCATGAGTTATTGGATAGCGACCCGTCATTCAGCTGGGGTGAAAAACTACAGGCCTGAACAGAAGGGGATGGAATGGGACGGCATCCAGAAGGATAGGGCTCCCTTCCAACCTTCCCCCGTTCTCTAAATCAAGACCCCAGATAGCAATTCCCATTTGGCAGACATTCATCAAGTTTGACAAGCTCCACAGAGCCAGGACAGAGAAACAGAGGAGCTTGTCACAATAATCACTTCCTGCAAGACAACCGAAGCAGCCAAGATCAGCTTTCCTGGCAAGGGGGGGTTGAGTAGTTGCATTCCTCCCCCTACAACAACAACAACAACAATTTATATATTGCTTTTCAACAAAGGTTTCCAAAGCGGTTTACACAGAGAAATAATAAATAAATAAAATGGATAGATCCCTGTCCCCAAAGGGCTCACAATCTAAAAAGAAAGGTAAGACAGACACCAGCAACAGCCACTGGAGGGGTACTGTGCTGGGGGGTGGATAGGGCCAGTTACTCTCCCCCTGCGAAATAAAGAGAATCACCATGTTCAAAAGGTGCCTCTTTGCCAAGTTAGCGCGGGACAAAATGACCATGTCTTCTGGTTGTCATTGACTTGGGAGATGATGTGGTGTAGTGGTTAGAGAGTAAGGCTGTCAGTGGAGGACCCAAATTCAAATCCCCCCTCTTGGAGGGTGGGTTGGCTGGGGGTTTCTCCACTTGGGTCCCCAGATGTTGTTGGACTACTACAGCACCCGTCACCTCCAGCCACAGAGACTGGAGGATGATGGGAGTTGTAGTTCATCAACATCTCGGGACCCAATGTTGAGAAACAATGTCTTAGTCTAAGCCAACCACATAGGGCTGATGGAAGAGGGACTTTGAACTCTACCCTGAGCTCACTGGAGGAAAAGTGGCATTGAAATGGAGTACCTTGCTCAAAATAAATAAATAACAGAACAGAATTCATTTGGCAGAGTTGGTGTCTCAAACCAGGGTTTCCAACTATCATCTTCTAGCATTTCACCTCTAGCAACATCAGCTTTATTCCAAATAAACATGAATAGGATAAGGATATGTGCTCATTTATTTTTAAAGCACATTTTTGATGTGATGTTTTAAATACAATATGCTGGGTCACAAGACAGGTGACCTGCTACCATCATGCCATATTTCCCCCTCACTTAATGGGGCAAGGAAAACAACACACTATGGCAGGATTTGCAAGTAACGTGGAACCAGAGTTGAATGGGCCAGAGGTTCCCCAATGGTTATGTGCAAAGGTGTGCAAATAAGGTTCCATGAGGCAACCTGAGGTTTCCGATTTCTATCTCTAATATGAATCCTCGGGTTGTAGTGAGTTTTGTCACCACAACCCGAGGTTGGATGCAGCCTGTGTTGTGTCCGAATGTGGAACGGCAGGCTGTGTCTCCTTCAACCAGAGTTGAGTGAGGAAGCTCCTCCCCCAACTCCCCCAAGTTGAGTGAGGAAGCTCCTCCCCCAACTCCAGCCATGATTGGCTGTGTGGGCTGTCCTTCAGTCAAGAAAGAAACCTGTACCACCTGTTCCCCCTTTACTCTGCAGCCTCTCTGACTGCAGAGAGATCACTCTCTGTTATGTTCAACTTCAGATGGGAGGCGGGGAGCAGAACTGTGGTTCCTTCAGATCTGTGGTTCCATGGTATGTGTGAATGTGGCTCATGTGTGATGTTCATCCCAATCTCTTAATCACCACAGAGTCCTCTGGAGTTGCCCCCCCCCTCCATCTAGGGACCCAAGGTTGAGTATCCTTGGACTAAGAGGTTGTGCCAAACGCTTCACAGAAAGAGAGGGTTTGGGGAGAGATTTGAAGGAAGTGATAAAGTCGATGATGATGATGATGATGATGATGATGATGATCATCATCATCATCATCATCATCATCTTTATATGTTAGCATCCCCATAACAAATTGTTCTCTGGGCAGCTCACAACAGAGGATTAAAGCATATAATAAAAACACATTACACATTAAATCATAACAGATTAAAAAAAGGTAAAACGAATAAAAAACAACACACACACACACAGTACAAAGCAGCTAAAAAGTTAAAAATCAGATCAATTCTGAAAACCCAAATTTAAAAAGCCGAATTTAAAAGGCTTGAGTGAACAAAAAAGGCTTTGCCTGGCGTCTAACAGAACAAAGTGATGAAGCCAGGCGAGCCTCACTGGGGAGACTGTTACGAATACAAATACGACAAGTATTTATATACCACTTTTCAACCAAAGTTCCCAAAGTGGTTTACATACAGAAATTAACTAATTAATTAAATGGCTGCCTGTCCCCAAAGGGCTCACAGTCTAAAAAAGAAACACAAGAAAGACACCAACAACAGCCACTGGAGGGATGCTTTGCTGGGGTTGGTGCTTGGTGTGCTGGGGTTGGTTGAGGGATGCTGTGCTGTTCAAAGAAACATAGGAAGCTGCCGTATATTGAGTAAGACCATTGGTCTATCTAGCTCAGTATTATCTACACAGACTGGCAGCAGCTTCTCCAAGGTTGCAGGCAGGAGTCTCTCTCAGCCCTATCTTGGAGATGCTGCCAGGGAGGGAACTTGGAACCTTCTGCTCTTCCAAGAATGACTCCATCCCCTGAGGGGAATGTTTTACAGTGCTCAGACTTCTAGTCTCCCATTCATATGCAAACAGGGTGGACCCTGCTTAGCTAAGGGGACAAGTCATGCTTGCTACCATAAGACCAGCTCTGCGCTCCTAAAAATGGTTCCATAAATGGGGTGCAACCACCGAAAAGGCCTTCTCCCTAGTAGCTACCTGCCTCACCTCATTTGGCAGGGGCACCAAAAGGAGGGCCTCTGAAGATCTTAAGGTACAGTATGTGTAGGAAAATATATGGGGCAAGGCTATCTGTCTGGTATCATGGTCCCAAGCCACTTAGGGCTTTAAAGGTTAAAACCAGCACTTTGAATTGGGCCCAGAAATGGACTGGGAGACAGTGCAGCTGAAGAAGCACTGGCATGATATGATCAAAATGTCCATTCCTAGTTAATAATCTTGCAGGTGTTCCAGGGACAGCCACGGGCATAAGAGGCAGCCCGGGAGAAAGGGTGGAGTCATTTGAAGGGGCAAGCTGTTTATGGATGGCTAAAGGCAGTGAGGCTGGAGGCAGGCACACAGGTCACACCCAGGGATTGTTGGGGGCCATAGAGAGATAGGTAGGGCAAAGCCACGGAAGGTTTTGAAGGGAAGGTACATAAGCACCTCGGAAGCTGCTTTATACCGAGTCAGCCCAATGGCCTATCTAGCTCACTACTGTCTACACTGACCGGCAGCAGCCCTACAATGTTTCAGGCAGGACTCTCTCTCAGCTCTACCTGGAGCTGCTGCCAGCGACTGAACCTGAGACCATCTGCACACAAGCATGAAGATGATCTTCCACTGGGCTACGGCCCCATCCCCTAGCCTAAGGGGAATATCTTGGAGTGTGCATATATAGTCTCCCATCCAAATGCAAACCAAGGTGCATGGCAAAGAGGACAATTCATGCTTGCGGCCAGAAGACCAACTCTCCTCCCCAGGTCAAGGAGGTTGTGCAAGATGTGCAAGTGGGAAGTGAATGAGTTTGGCACCAAAGTGCTGACTAGAGAAGTGGAGACAATGGTAGACCAGAAAGAGTAAGACTGCATTGGTCCTGGCAAGAGGTCCTGGCCATTGCATTCCAGGCAAACCACCCTGAGCCATTTTTGGAAGGACGGTATATAAATTAAATAAATAATAAATAAATCTATGGAATGGGCTCTGAGGACAGGGCTGAGTGGTGATCTGTACCAATTATGGGCTGATCTGCAGGATTAGGCCTACCCAAATGCAGAATCCTTCTGAGCTGGAAATAAAGCTTAATTGAGATTTGTGTCTGTTTTTACCTGAAAAACAACCGGTGCCATGAAGAATAGAGCTTTTGAAGTAAATAGGATGGGGGTGAAAGCAGAAAGTTAACTTAAAATAAAGCGCTTGACCCTCAAGGCAAAGTATTAAAATGCTGTTTTGGCAGCCAGAACTGATAGCTGAGTTGCTGGAAGAATATCAGCTTAAAAAAAAAAAGACAAACGCAGGCCTAATCCCTTTTCTCCTGCCACGTTCTGCAAGATGAGTGAAACTCAAGGGGGAAATTCTTATTACGGCAAATAGGTGTGAGTCCAGAGGAAAAATTAAGTCAACTTGACAATTTACAAATTCCCCTTCAAGCATGAAAGTTGGACAAAAACAGAAGGTTAGTTTTAAATCCGAGCTGCAGAGGTGTTTCGTAGCTGTTAATATCACTGCCGGACAATGAGGGACAGGGGGAGAGGTCTCATTATCAGCCAAAGCTTCGTCTCCCTGGAATGGAGCCAAAAAGACAGAGCTTTTTGTCAGATGAGTAATATTAGGAAAGCTAATGTCCCTGCTGCTGCCTCACAAGGCCTGCAATTTTGCTTCTGAGGAGAATGAGTGGTGGGCAGAACCTCTCACCATCACCCCAAGATTGTAATACATTGCATGTATTTTTAATTTTAATTTTAATTCTTCTTATTGTTGTTTACACAGTCAGACAGGTGTTATTGACTGGTTTGTTTTATCCAGACATCGAGTCCTTCCCAAGGACCTGGGATGGCTGAATTTTATTGTCAGTTGTTATAGATATCGTTGCAGAATATAGGCTGTTCCCAGTAAAGTTGCTTTTTGTAGTTGGCTGATGGTGATTTCGGTGGCCCCGAAGGTGTTGAGGTGCTCTTCAAGGTGTTTTGGAATTGCACCCAGGGCGCCAATTACCACTGGGATTATTTTGGTCTTTTTCTGCCACAGCCTTTCAATTTCAATTTGTACATCTTTGTATTTGGTGATTTTTTCTATTTTTTCTTCTTCTATTATGCTATCCCCTGGTATTGCTATGTTGATTATTTTAACTTGTTTTTCTTTCTTCTCGACTACAGTTATATCTGGTGTATTGTGTGGCAGATGTTTGTCTGTTTGTAGTTGGAAATCCCATAATATTTTTACATCTTCATTTTCTTCAACTTTTTCAATTTGGTGGTCCCACCAATTCTTGGCTACAGGTAGCTTGTATTTTTTGCAGATGTTCCAGTGTATCATCCCTGCTACCTTGTCATGCCTTTGTTTTTAGTCAGTCTGTGCGATCTTTTGACAACAGCAGATTAGGTGGTCCACGGTTTCATCTGCTTCTTGACAAAGGCGGCACTTGCTGTTTGTTGTGGATTTTTCGACTTTTGCTCTTATTGCATTTGTTCTTAGTGCCTGTTCTTGTGCAGCCAGTATTAAATCCTCTGTTACTTTCTTCAGGTTGCCACTCTTAAGCTATTGCCAGGTCTTGGTGATGTTTGATTTTCCACTTATATTGTGCAAATATTGACCACGCAGTGGCTTATTTTTCCATTTTTCTGCTCGGTTCTTGACTTGTTCTTTCTTGTAGGCCTGCTTTGTTTCATTGGTGTTGAATAGTTTCTCGTTATTGACCATTTTAAGTGCATTTTCTTCACTGTCCTTTATATATTCTTCAAGGCCTCTTTTCTCCTCCTCTATGGTTTGATGGACTTGCAGCATTCCTGTTGTTGTTGTTATTATTATTATTATTATTATTTTACATTTATGTCCCGCTCTTCCTCCAAGGAGCCCAGAACGGTGTACATGGTTATGTTTATCCTCACAGCAACCCTGTGAGGTAGGTTAGGCTGAGAGATAAGTGACTGGCTCAGAGTCACCCAGTGAGTTTCATGACTAAGTGGGGATTTGAACTCAGGTCTCCCTGGTCCTATTAGGGCAGCAACTCTCCTGCAAGTAACAGTCACCCACCATTATTCTTTGTTACACACAGTTTCTATTATCCACCTCACACTTCCTCTAAGGAGGTGAGGTTGCTAGAGATGATTGTCTCCTCCCAGCAGCCCTGCAAGGTAGTGACTGGTCTACAGTCATCCATAGAGCTCGGTGGCTGAGCGGAGGAAACTGCGAACTCGCAAGCCAACTTCTCAAACATTCCTAACTTTGGGTTCCCCTACTCCATTAAGCACTCTAACCACTAGACCCATGGTTCCCAACCTGGGTTCCTCCAGATGTTGCTGAACTACAATTCCCACAACTCCCATAACTTGTGGCTGGGGGTGCTGGGAGTTGTAGTTCAGCAACATCTGGAGGAACCCAGGTTGGGAACCCCTGCATAAGACCATATTAGCTCATAGTTCAGAAGGACTGCAATGCAGCAGAATTCTTGAACCAGAGAGTCAGTATACATAGAAAAGATAAAGTAGAGTTGGGAGGCAGGAATACCCATAAGTCCGCTGTTTTTATTAGGGCTGGCACCAAACTTTTGTGAAATTGAAATCTGCAGGGGATTTCAGGGTTCCTCCTACAGTGCCACCTAATGGCGCAGCGGGGAAGGAACCTGCTTAGAGAACAGGAGGCTGTTGGTTCAAATCCCACCTTGTGTGTTTCCCAGAATATAGGGAACTCCTGTATTGGGGAGCAGCGATATAGGAAGGTGCTGAAAGGCATCATCTCAGACTGCGCAGGAGAAGGCAATGGTGAACCCCTCCTGTATTCTACAGAGAAAATCACATGGCTCTGTGGTTGCCAGGAGTCGACACCGACTCGACGGCACGGCCTTTCCTCCCCCTCCCCACCAATGAAATATCTGAAAAATTTCAAGGATTGACAAATGGGTTTCTATAATATGGAGAGACGTACCAATAATTGAACAAGCTAGGACAGATGTCCTTTGGCCCTGGGAGTGGGAGAGACAGCTGGGTGACAGCTCGTTCTTCTCTCTCTCTCTCTCCCACCTCCCCAACTCACTGGCAGACTCATGGCTCCCGAATGGAGGACTTGTCTCAGCTTCAAGTGACATGGTGAGTCCTCTCCAGTCCTCCCTCCTCCTGCCTGTCTGACTAGTGGTCAAGGTTCAGCCCACTTGTCCCTCACCCTGACTGACAGGCTCAGTGGGAGAAATGTCACCGAGCACCAGCCAGCCAGTGGCAAGGAGAAGAAGAGGGAGGGATGCTGCCTGACACTCTTCCCCCTCTCCTGCCTTCCTGAAGCTGAAACAGAGCTGGAAAGTTGCTTCATGAGTCAGAAGTCCTACTCATGTGTAAAAAAAAAAAAATCAGCACCCCAGATGAAGGTTAAGGCTCTGGCTCTGTCTGCACTGCAGCAACTGTTTGTGGTGCTGCAAATTCTTTTCTCTTCCCTTGTCACCTTCCAGACCTTGGGAACATAGGAAGCTGCCTTCTACCGAGTCAGACCATTGGTCAGTATTGTCTACTCTGACTGGCAGCAATTCTCCAAGCCCTACGTGGCGATACTGCCAGGGGACTGAACCTGGGACCTTCTATATGCAAAGCAAATGCTCTATGCTGAGATGCAGCCCTTTCTGCTCCTGTCTATGAGACAAGACAGGAACATAGGGACATAGGAAACTGCCATATACTGAGTCAGACCATTGGTCTATCTAGCTCAGTATTGTCTTAACAGACTGGCAGCAGCCTCTCCAAGGTTGCAGGCAGGAATCTCTCTCAGCCCTCTCTTGGAGATGCTGCCAGGGAGGGAACTTGAGACCTTCTGCTGTTCCCAGAGCGGCTCCATCCCCTGAGGGGAATCTCTTGCAGTGCTCACACATCATGTCTCCCATTCATATGCAGCCAGGGCAGACCCTGCTTAGCTATGGGGACAAGTCATGCTTGCTACCACAAGACCAGCTCTCCTCTCCAGGAGAGAGGACAAGGGGAGAGGCAGTTTCAGGGGGGAAAGCATGTGTGGGAAAGCTCATCACTCTTTCCCACTTCAGCTAGCGCAAAGTGTACTAGGGAAGCCACACCCAGGAGGGGCAGCCTGAGCTCAGAACTCAGTCGAGCTCTGAGTGCATTGGAGCAACGTGTTCTGTGGAGCTGTCTGTGGTGCTGTAACTCACCCTGCTTCCAGACTTTGTTAACTCTTTTCTGTGGGGCAGGACAGGGCAATGGGGGAGGCAGCAGCAAGGGGGAAAGCATGCTCTTCAGCCTTTCCCGCTGCTTTTGTGTTTTAGATTGCACACATACACTTCATAGGAATTAAGCAGCATCCAGCAACCTTATTCACGGATGTGCCTACCCTCACAGTTAATCAATCCCCGAGTTTGCACATTACAGACCATGATATCTCTATCATATGACCTTCAATGTTCTACAAAAAACAACAACAACCCTTGCCCTTTGACTCTAGCTCTAACTATGCTGTGGATATGTGTATACCCTGCATTTGGGGCCCCAAAGAGACCCTCCTCATGACAGCCTCCAAATTATACTACTGTAATGTGTTCTGCATCGTGCTGCCCTTGAAAAGGATTCGGAAACTTCAACCAGTGCAAAGGGTGACTGCCAGGCTCTTAGCTGAGGCTGCATGTTGGGAAGTCAGTAACTCTAGGAAGAACCTAGGAACATAAGAAGCTGCCATATACTGAGTCAGACCATTGGTCTATCTAGATCAGTATTATCTTCACAGACTGGCAGCGGCTTCTCCAAGGTTGCAGGAGTCTCTTTCAGCCCTATCTTGGAGATGCCAGGGAAGGAACTTGGAACCTAAATGCTCTTCCCAGAGCGGCCCCATCCTCTGAGGGGAATATCTCATAGTGCTCACACATGCAGTCTCCCATTCATATGCAACCAGGGCAGGCCCTGCTTAGCTAAGGGAAAAGTCATGCTTGCTACCACAAGATCAGCTCTCCTCTCCAAATGGAGTTATAACTCTGAATGGATTTATTCCCTGAGATGTTTTCCCCCCAAAGCGTTTCACAATATCATGTCGTTAACGTTTCCAGGTTTGCTTTCAATCGTGATCTGATGTCAAATGCTGAGGAGGGTTGACAAGCCTCACCCCACTTCTATTCTCTGTCTATTGGCTGCCTAGATATTCCCAGCATCAACTGAAGGTGCTGCTTTTTACTTGTAAAGTCCAGCATGGCTTGGGACCTGGGCATAGGTCTGGAACTGAAATGACTCCAAAGTGATATGTGAAAGAGAAAGTCAGGATTCTTCCAAGGAGAAACTGAAATTCTCATAGGAATATATATACAACTAATATTTATATACTGCTTCTCAACAAAAGTTCCTGAAGTGGCTTTTGGATTGGATTGGATTGGTGCCGTCGAGTCGGTGTTGACTCCTAGCGATCACATTCCATGTGATTTTCTTGGTAGAATACAGGAGTGGTTTGCCTGTTCCTCCTCCTGTGCAGTATTAGATGATGCCTTTCAGCACCTCCCTATATCGCTGCTGAGCATGGGCGGCCTCTGTCTCTTGAGGTGGCGTGACCCCCCATGGTGCCACGCACACACACCCTCTCACCAGCACCACCTCGCCTGCATGCCTGCCACCCACTCACTCACCAGGACTCCCAGCTGAGGTGCAGCTAGGTAATTTTGGAGCCTGGACCTAAAGGCCTTTGGAGCCCCCCCTCCATGGCAAATTAAGCATCATCATGCTCAGCTGTGCAACCACACCACCCAGTACAGGCGAAAGAGCATTTGGGGGCCCCCGGGGGCAGTGGAGGCCCTAGATTTTGGCCTGGAAGTCCAGGGGTAGGAGTGCCTCTGGCTCTCAGGCCTGTACTGCTTCTATCAGACTCGGATGCCCCCAGGAATGAGGGCGCACATGCATCCTGGGTCTTCATCAGGGCATATGCATGCCCTCATTCCCTGAGGGCTCCCAGCCTGAAGGAAACAGAATGGGCTTGGGAGCCAGGGTGAGTACATAAGAACATAAGAAGAACCCTGCTGGATCAGACCCAAGGAAGCCCATCTAGTCCAGCATCCTGTTTCACACAGTGGCCCACCAGATGCCGTTGGAAGCCTACAAGCAGGAGCTGAGGGCATGCCCTCTCTCCTGCTGTTGCTCCCCTGTAACTGGTACTCAGAGGCATCCTGCCTTGGAGGCTGGAGGTGGCCTATAGCCCTCTGACTAGTAGCCACTGATAGACCTCTCTTCCATGAGGTAATCCAAAAAACCCTTAAAGCCAACCAGGTTGTTGGTTGTCACCACATCTTGTGGCAGAGAGTTCCACAAGTCGATTATGCGTTGTGTGAAAAAGTACCTCCATTTGCTGGTCCGACATTTCCTGGCCATCAATTTCATGGGATGACCCCTGGTTCTAGTGTTACGTGAGAGGGAGCAGAATTTCTCTCTGTCCCCCTTCTCCACACCATGCATGATTTTGTAGAGTAGTGGGAGGAGGTAGCTGGCAATGGCTGGTGGCGGTGGCAACAGGAGCACGAGGAGGGAAGAGTGGAGGGCAGAGGGCTACTGGCTTCCAGCTGCCTCCCACTGCCTGGGAGCCAGCGGACAGAGGCATCATGGGTGATCAGCGGGTGGTGGGTGAGTGGCCGACAGCCAGCAGCGTTGGGAGGGGAGGGGACAAGGGAGGCCAGCGATGCAGCTGCCAGATGTTGGACAGCTTGTGTTTCTTGAACACATCTGCCTAGTAAGAGCTCCAGCCCTGAAAGTTTGAGAAGACAGCTACTTGGTTTTAAAACACAAATGACTACCTTGCATACATGCGAGACACGAAAGCATTCCCTCCTCCGTGTTATCAGCAGTTCTGGTGGTGGTAAGCCACCCAGCAGCCCCATTCAAAAAGCAGAGGTCTGGGCCTCCAATGGGAAGGAGATGGCGCTGGGCTTCTTGTTTTGCTTATGTGGTTAAAAGAGCATCCCAACTGCAGCTCCGGAACAGGTCCCTTCTTCCTCGGAGCGCCTGCTGTTTGATAGAGTGTCATCCGTCCCCTCCTTTCAGAAGAACCAGCTGGCAGCTAAGTGCTAAAGCCACTGACTCGCATGTGTTTTTCTGACATTTAACAAATGGGAACAGCTTGCAAATCTGCGTTCAGTCGCTCTGTCTTGCAAATAATCATCGGCTATGCGGCGTAGATGTTCAGAACATTAGCGCAAACACAAAAAAGGAGAGGAGGGGGGAGGGGGATATGGGGAACGAGGCAGTGGATAAATTGTGGAAAGCCTCAGCAGAAGAACGTCTCTGGAGCAGGATCTTGGGAGGTGGGGCAGCAGAAGCCACGTCAAGAGCACAAGGAACATCCCTGCCGTATTGGATCCCAAGTTCGTCTTGTCCTGTATCCTCTTTCCAGTAGCTGCCAGACAGGTGCCTTTGAGGAAGCTGCAGGCAGGAAGACAAGGCCCTTTCTCCCGTTATTGCCCCCTCCTGACACAACTGGTATTGAGGGTCACTGGGGAAGAAGCCGTAGCTCTGTGGCCAAGCATTTGCCTCATGTGCCGAAGGTTCCAAGTTCAATTCTATCTTAGGTAGGAATGGAAAAACTCTGAAAGCCTTTAGGGCTGCTGCCTGTCAGTGCACACTAGGGGTTCTCAATGTTGGGCCCCCAATGTGGTTGGACTACAATTCCCATAAGCTAGTGTTGTGTAGTGGTTAGAGTGCTGGACTAGGACCGGGGAGACCCGAGTTCAAATCCCCACTCAGCCATGAGACTTGCTGGGTGACTCTGGGCCAGTCACTTTTCTCTCAGCCTAACCTACTTCACAGGGTTGTTGTGAAGAGAAACGTAAGCATGTAGTACACTGCTCTGGGCTCCTTGGAGGAAGAGCAGGATAAAAATGCAATCATCATCATCATCCCCAGGCACAAAGGCCTTCGTTGCTGAGAGTTGTAGTCCAACCACATCTGGGGGCCCATGGTTGGAAACCCCTGGAATATATGTAATGGAATGGAAGGGAGGAAATATGATGCTCCAGACATGACCGCTGTTCTGCAAAAGACCCAAGAATGTGCACACTGCCTATTGTATACGTTGAAACAGAATATCTGAGAATTCTGCGGGAGCTGATTTTAGTCCGTTTTGGTAAGAAGGACTTCATCATGATTTGTTCCGTGGAAATGCAAACATGAAGGAGTGCATGGTATCCAACAAACTTGGCCAGGCATCCCTACAGAATTGTAACTGCAAACCTCTTTGAGTGTATCACTGTAAAACACCAATCTGGAAATCAGAAGCCCGATTCAGACTTGTATACAAAAACCGCTGTACACGATTACAGTGCCAAAAGTGGGACCGGAAGTCCCGCCTCGGTGTGTCACTGACCTCTTCCACCATGCTACTCATGATTACGGCGGCCTTTGTCTGAAGAGGCAAATGCTGTAACTGTTCTGGCAGCTGCTTCCATGATCAGCAGCCAGGGGAGATCCAGGCTGCCGGTCACAGAAACACCCACCATCACGATTATGGCATTTGTCTCTTCAGAGAAACACCACTGTAACTGCGGGCAGCATGGTGAACGAGGCGAATGAACAGGAGAATGACGTGATGGACGAGGCTGGGGTGAGTCTTCTGGACTTGCTTTTGGTGCTGTGATGGTGTACAGAATTTATTTTGTTCTTTGGCCATGACTCTTCGCTTGCCCTCCTGGTATACAGCTCCTGACTCCATCATGAATGCTCAGCCCTGACACAGGGACAGGAGAAGTAGCAGAAAGGTCTCTCTTGGGAGGCCCCACCCTCCCTCCAATGCTGCAGCAGCAGTATCCCAGGCACTAAGAAGCCTGAGAAACATGACCTTTTCAGACATTATGTTGCACTAGTGTGCAGATGTCTGTACACTTGTGTGGGTGTTTGTGTGAATGATTGCACTTGTCTTCATTCCGAAATTGGGCATAAAGGCCCCTCAAATGCATTGTACAGGTAGGAAGTGTACTGTTGTACTTGTCTTCAACATAACATATGACGGTACAGGTGTGCAGCTCTGTACCTATGTATACTATACCTGTACACTCATTGCACAAGTATTGAACATAACATGTGGATCGGGTTACTGTTCTCCAGGAAACATGACTCCAAGGAATTGCAATTAAAATGCAACCCTTCTCTTTTTGCATTTTATCCCTGTTTTGTCTTGCGCAGAACTGTTTGCAATACCCTTTTAGAAATGTTGTTACTGCATTTACTCCATAGTTACTTCAATGAAGCCAGCTGGGAAATAAGCTCCAGAGGGCTGCATGGGGCCCTTCTGGGTGCTGGCCACGCACCCTGCATGTGGCGTGGCTGGTGCGTTCAAGTGGCCGCTGGGGAGCGAGGTGAACACGAGCCCACCCTCCCCTAGCTACATGCCTGTCCTAACCCTGGATCTGGGGCTTGTGGTGTGAAACAACTCTTGGCCTCGGACAATTAAATATGATGATGATGATGATGATGATGATGATGATGATGATGATGATGATAGATGAGGGACAAACACTGCACTAGCATAGTAAAAATGGACTAACGCTGCACTAAAGTTAAAGTGTGCCGTTGAGTCGGTGTCGACTCCTGGCACCCACAGAGCCCTGTGGTTTTCTTGGGTAGAATACAGGAGGGGTTTACCATTGCCATCTCCCATGCAGTATGAGATGATGTCTTTCAGCAACTTCCTATATCGCTGCTGCCCGATAGAGGTGTTTCCCATTGTTTGGGAAACATATCAGCAGGGATTTGAACCAGCAACCTCTGGCTTGGTAGTCAAGTCATTTCTCCGCTGCTCCATAGAGCAAGGCTATTGTGCTAGCTAGTTCTGCTAAATCTGAAGAGTGCATTCCAGACGAGTGTTGTGTTGGTGCAAAGGTGTGCACTTACATAACCTGCAGGCATGCCTCCTGCTGTGAAATCTCTTCCTCAGTCCATATATGTCACCGGGAATGGTGCAAAGCTATCCGCTGTCCATACTCCACAAGTGCAATTCTTCTGCAAGCTGACCAGAGCACAAGCGTTTAAGCAACTTTGAGCATCCACTCAGCTATCAGACATTCTTGCAAAGGTGCCTCTTTGTCTGTTGCACTAACACAGCGTTGGTCCGGATGTCCATGAATAAAATCTACCCCTTTTCAACCCAAAGGTTTCTCCAGAGATTTTAAAAGGAATAAAAAAAATAGTTGCTGTAGCTGGTGGTGCTGCTATCCATGTTCAAGGTCTTCTCTCTGAAAATTCAGATCTGGTTCCAGTTGGAGTTGCGGGTGAGATTAGAATTTTGCATTTGCAGAGGATCAATCCCCATGCTCTCCAACAAAAAATGGATTCTTCTGTGGCAAGGAGTTACAACTGTGTGTGTGCGTGCATGTGTGTGTGTGTCAAAGTGAGAGATGGGGAGCCAGTCTTTATCCCAAAGATAGGAGATTAAAACCAAAGAGAGCTGATAAAGAATCTACTGTAGCCCCGTCTATTAGAAGGGAGAGTTATTGCATTTTCCGGATCCATCAAGGTGATAAAGTAACAGATCATGCTGAAGAACGGTTGGAACAGCACCCAATTCTCCCATATGAGTAAACAGAGTCTTGTGCCTCATAGAAGGGAGCATAAATTTAAGCTAAGCATTTCAGGTCTATATCAGGGTGACAGAAAGCTTCGTATCCTTGTGATTCATCCCGAAGGGATGCATCATCTTTTTGTTCCAATCTAATCAGGAACATTTTTGAAATGCCCATTTTTCTTTTTAAGTCAAAAAAGGTAGAGAAGAGATTTAGTTAGGGTTTTGTTTTATTTTTTCTTCTGCTGCTTTCTTCTTCCACCATTTGGTATGAAGTCTGAATAGATATAAAATATCTAGCTTTTCCAGACTCCAGCCTTCCTAAAAGGCAGCAACTCTTATGTTTTAGCCCCATCTCGTGGTAGGATTGAAATTTGCATTTTCAAACACAATATTTCAAATTCTATTTCCTTATTGTAGAGTTTTTTATCCCGCTGTATCAAACACACATACAAGGAAACTAATAGTATTGGCATAACAACACAATTAATAGTGAAAAACAATAAAACCACTTAATAAAGCACAACAGCTAAAAAGAAGATGCTAGAACCACAGCCAATTGAAGCAATAGCGCACAAAAGGGAAAACACAAACAAATCATGCCAATACTGTAAAATGCCAAAGGGAACAGGACAGACTTTTCTAGCATGGAAAACGTAGCAATCAATGTGACAGGGATAGACGTCTTAGAAGAGAGTTTCCATAATTTGGGTATCCTCGCTGAAAAAGACTTCTCTCCAATCCACCTTTTGAAGTTGGGAGGGGGTAACTGGAGATAGGGATGTGCTTAAAATGCGAGTTGGCACCCGAATCGGAGCACAGTCCCTATAAAATGGAGGGCTTTCACAGCCCCTTTAACTCAGAGGAGAGCAGGTCCATACCTGCTCCTCCTCCACCCACCGCCATTTCCTTAAATGCAGCTCTCCCCTCAGCTATCAGCGCATGCTGGCAACGCTCTCCCCCAGCTGCCCTTGTGTGGTGCCGGTTTACGTGCCAGCATCACACAGGGGCAGCTGGGGGAGAGAAGGTCCTACCTGGAGAAGGTCTCAGGAATGGCCTTTGTTGTGGTATGGGATCCCACACAAATTATATCCAGTGTGTGCCTTCTTGAACAGGGAGCTAGCAGCAGAGTAACTGATTGGATTATCAGATGAAACAAATTGGGCAGTGCAATTCTGTCCATGTTTTTTGGGCAGTAAATCTCACTATGTCCAATGGGAGTGTATCATGACCCAGGTGTATCATGATCCAGAACCTTCCCTGCTAGAGGATGAGGTGGACAGTTTAGGGGATGAGACAGGGTGGGAGGGGTGGGAATATGGGTCCCAAGTCTCCCCCCCCAATGGATCTGCTGGGTGTTAGTGACTCCCCTTGCATGTGGCATCACTGAAAGGGGCATGGCCCAAGATCTCGAGGGTGCATTTATTTCCCTTTCTCTCCCTCTCTAGAGGGAGTGACATCACATGGCTCATTCCAGCAAGGGAGGGGTGCACTTAGCCAGCAAACTCCAGCTGAGTTTTTTGGTCATTCTGTGGCTGAGGTATACTGTGAATTGGTTGGTGGAAGGTTTGTTTTAGGACAATTCAGCACCTTCCACCCATCAGCCAGAAAGGCTGGAAGGCTTTCAGAACTTACTGTAGCTGAGAGCTGATAGAGAGGAAGGCATGCTGAAAACAAGTCCAAGGACAGCTACTGGGTGAGAAATGATGTTATATGGATTTCATGGCTGCTTTAATTGTATTTTTATATGTGATTGTACGCTGTTCCCAAGGGTGCTTTATAAATTCGATATACAAGCAAATAATAAGGTCATCCACACAATTAGAGTGGGGAAGGCTGGGGGGAAGGCAGGATCCTACCTGCCTCCCCCCAGGAGATTTGGGCCTCTCCTGGGCTCTGCAGTACACACAGTACAGTGGTGCTACACTGCACCCAGCGATGAACGGGAGCAGTGGGCAACTAAGCCAGGCCTCTAGGTCAGTGTTTCTCAAACTTTTTGGAGTCAAGGACCGCTAAATTCTTCGTGCAGAGTTTCAAGGACCGCTAAATTCTTCGTGCAGAGTTTCAAGGACCGCTAAATTCTTCGTGCAGAGTTTCAAGGACCGCTAAATTCTTCGTGCAGAGTTTCAAGGACCGCTAAATTCTTCGTGCAGAGTTTCAAGGACCGCTAAATTCTTCGTGCAGAGTTTCAAGGACCAGCAGTTAGTAAAGGGGTTTCAAGTCTATCTATCTATCTATCTATCTATCTATCTATCTATCTATCTATCTGACTTCTGTACTGCCCAAAACTTGCATCTCTGGGCAGTTTAGAATGAAAATAATATAAGCATTAAAATAATTAAATTTGGAATCTTTTGCAAACATGGAATATTAGGGGTTCTTAACCTTGGGTCTCTCAGTTAAACTCCCATAACTCCCAACAACAATGGCATTTGGCCATTATGGCTGGGGATTATGGGAGTAGAAGTCCACCAACGTCTGGGTACCCAAGGTTGAGAACCCCTGAATCTAAAAGCCTGGGTGAACAAATTTGTCTCCAGTATGTCTGGAGTGGAGGTGCTTGTGAT
This sequence comes from Hemicordylus capensis, assembly GCF_027244095.1. NCBI lineage: Eukaryota > Metazoa > Chordata > Lepidosauria > Squamata > Cordylidae > Hemicordylus > Hemicordylus capensis. The sequence continues at coordinate 8,977,335 of NC_069658.1, forward strand.
TACTCAATGGAGAGGGGATGTTGGGCCATTAGAAAAATTCAAAAGCTACATGGGGCCAATGAAAACTACATACAAGCAAGCCCCACTGATGCAAGAGGGAAACAGCGTTCCCTCTCAAGGCGCCTCGACCACAACAGGCAGCTGGGTTTCAGTCAACCAACCTTTGGCTGCAAACAATGAGCATGCAAGAACCAGCAGCCCTTCAAGTGGCGCCCACTGCCATACTTTTTCCTCCATGCCCCCGCACCGCATACAGTTTGAAGCTGTAAAGATAGGGAATAAGATAGCTGTAGGAAGATCTCAGCAGCACGTGGAGGCAAGGCACAAGAAGGGTCCCATGCCTCCGTGATACTCTTCCTCTTCCATGCCATGTGCAAAATTGAGGAAGTGAGTGCCTTGATTTCAGTTGTGTGTGGGGGGGTTTGACTCCCAGTCAGGGACCGGCACTCAACCCTTCGGGGACCGGCAGCGGTCCAGGGACCGGTGGTTGAGAAACACTGCTCTAGGTAATTCCACAAACCTCCCTGCTTCCGGTCTGCTCCTTTCTCCAAGATGGCTATTGCCAAGATGGCTGCTGGCAGCCTGGGAGCAGCTGCTGGAAGCACAAGCACCCTGATGACCAAAGAGCGAGGTAAGAGGTGTGTGCATTCATTCATTCATTCAATTTCTATACCGCCCTTCCAAAAATGGCTCAGGGTGGTTTACACAGAAAAATAATAGATAAATAAGATGGCTGCCTGTCCCCAAAGGGCATGTCCTCCTACCTTGCTTTCTGCCTAGGTTTAGGATCACAGCTACTCAGGGGAGGAGCTGTGGGGTCGGGAGTGATCCCAGCAGTTCTCACAGTCAGCCTTACCAGGGCTAGCTCTGTCCTACCCTGGCAGGGCGGTCATGGCAATGACCTCAATCACCTGGAGTCGGTGATGGGCTGGATGAGGGATAACAAACAGACTGAATCCAGATAAGACGGAGGTACTCATTGTGCGGGGTCGGAATGCGAGAGATGATTTTGATCTTCCTGTTCCGGATGAGGTCACACTTCCCCAGAAGGAACACGTACGCAGTCTTGGGGTGCTTCTGGATCTGAGCCTCTCCCTGGTCTCCCAGGTTGGGGTGGTGGCCAGAAGTGCCTTCTATCAACTTTGGCTGATACTCCAGCTGCGTCCGTTTCTTGAGATGAATTATCTCAAAACAGTGGTACATCTGCTGGTAACCTCCAGATTGGATTACTGCAATGCGCTGTATGTGGGGCTGCCCTTGTATGTAGTCTGGAAACTACAGTTGGTCCAGAATGCAGCAGCCAGTTTGATCTCTGGGTCATCTAGGAGAGACCATATTACTCCCATATTGAAGGAGCTACACTGGTTGCCGATATGTTTCTGGGCAAAATACAAGGTTTTGGTTATAACCTATAAAGCCCTAAACAGCTTGGGTCCTGGGTATTTAAGAGAACACCTTCTTTGTCATAATCCCACCATCCACTGAGATCATCAGGAGAGGTCCATCTGCATTTGCCACCGGCTCGTCTGGTGGCCACTCAGGGACGGGCCTTCTCTGTTGCTGCCCCGAGGCTTTGGAATATGCTCCCTGCTGAAATAAGAGCCTCCCCATCTCTGACAGCTTTTAAAAAGTCTTTAAGATGCATCTGTTCACTTAAGCTTATAAGTGATTTTTTTAAAATTGTTTTAATGCTGTTTTAAAATATTGTTTTAAAATATTTAAATTGTTGTAATGTTTTAAACTTTTTGTTTTAACTAATGTTTTACTTTCTGTTTTTATTTCATAAACTGCCCAGAGACGTAAGTTTTGGGCGGTATAGAAGTATGTTAAATAAAATAATAAAAATAAATCAGTGTAAGCAGTAATAAAATAAAGAGACAAAACAAGGGGCGTTACCGCTGGACTGACTCCTGTGGGAAGTGGGTGCTGAAATCTGGGGTGACTTAAGCATGGTTGGGGACTTTTAAGTGAACTGTTAGGGCCCTGTTCATTTGTGGTTTTTTGCACCGTGCCTAGTAGGTTTTTGGTGCTTTCATCAGAAAATATACTGCCACAATTGTGTAGTTAAAATGAGTATTGTTAATAGGAGGAGACATTTCAACATTCTGTTGCTATAAGCCCTGTACACTCTCTTGGTCGGTCAATCAATCAATCAATCAATCATCTTTATTACGGTCCAAGACCTGCATAACACAGGTCATAAAATCCAAAGTGTCTGTCAAATCTGCTTGACCATTTGCAGACATCTACTAAGTGACTAGAGACACGACCCCTCCAAATTTGGTGAAGCTCCATTGAAAAATGGCCTAGATACATCAGTTTAAATATTAAATCCGATAAAGAAGAATTTTAAGTGTCGGCTACCTTTTTGCACCACACATAATGTGCCTTTTTAAATATTTAATGCCTCTTTAATTGCTTCCAAAAATGCTGATCGAATCCAGTGCAGGTTATTTGAGGACTATAGCTGGGTAGTGACATTTTGGGAAAGCACTGTGTCTTGCAGAGAACCTTCATCCAGAAATTCATCAGAGGCATCTAAAGGAAGTGACTGGAGAAGCTGCACCCATAAATTACTGCCTGGATGCACTGCTCCCCAGCCCAATGTCCAGCTGAAAGACCAAGTCAAAGTGTGGTTACATGGAGCCTCATTTCTGAAGCAGTATACTATATAAGACTGTACAAAGTCTTTATATGGCATGGAAGTCAATTTCCATGCTTTTTGGAGCATGAGTGAAAACGGAAAATAACTTTCATCTTAAACCTTTTTGGATGCAGGAATTATAGCTGATGGGATACCTCTGCTGCAATTCTCAATACTCTTCTTCTGTGGTTGTCAGATTTGGGGGCAATCATTCACGCAATAATTTGGGGGGGGGGGGTAAAAGGGGAGGGGAGCCCCTACCCCATCTGTAGCTGTGGAGGAACAAGGCCTAAACTACTTCTTTTTGTAAATAAGACTTAATATTGTAAATTGCATTGCTATTCAGTGTATATTATGAAAGCTGTGCAGGGGTCAAACGTTTGTGGCTTCTGTTCAGCAGTTCCAGTTTTGAGGGTGATGAAATGCACTGGTTTGATTTGGGAGGGAAGTGGAGGTTTGTTTTTATTGGTCATGGTTTGAAAAATGGAGGGAAATTGATTCATGCTGATTGGGCATTTTGAAAAATATAGGCGGGACATTTGTGTATATATAGGAGGCTGATTCAGCAGAGCTTCAGTGTTGAAAAAGCTTGTTGAGTGTTTGTTCAGTGTGAGTTCAGATTCAGACGTACCACCAGTTGGAGCACGAGTTGTTGGGAAAGGAGTTCAAGAAGAAGAACGGAAGTATTGCTAGCACAGTCTGAGAGAGGATCAGAACTGGGGCTAAAAAGAGTGAAGAAATCACTGGCAGAGAGTGGTCACTCTCTGGAGAGCTGAAAACACTCAACAGCAAAAAGAACTAGTCTGAGCTGAACCTCAGAACTGTAAAGAAGAACAGGACCTGAGGCTGAAAAAGGGAAAAGTCGGGATTGCTAAAAAGCTGAAGTGATTGCAAATGACTCTACGTTAGGGCACAGTAGGAGTCAGGCCAGCTGGACGCGTTTTGACCACATTTTGTTTATTCCTTCTGCTCTTTTGCTTGTTGGTTTTTTGTACTAAACCTTTTAAGCAACTATCGATTTAAAACAAATTGCAAAGCAAAATTACTTGTTTATCTTTAAAGAAAAATTGTAGCTTCTGTTTTCTCCACCCCACGTCTAAAGCTGTTTCCCCTCTAAGACATGCACATGTGTGCACGCTCACATGTTTTTTTAATGTGCGCTTAGTTAATTTTAGATCCCGCTCAGGTTTAATCAGGAAGGTCCCACCCTGAATGCATGTGCACACACACTGCCTTGATACTTCTGCCCAGAACAAAACTCATTCTGCACACAGATGAGAAAAATTAGAGAAAACTCTGGTCTAAAGCCCTTACCACGCTACCAAAGGTGTTTTGTTTTTTGGGTAACAGTGGTCTGAAAGGCTGTTGTAGCAGACTCAGCCAGAATAAGCCAAAAGTCTACTTGGTGGCAGCACTCAAACTTGAAGGTCACAGGGCTGGTTGAAACCAAGCTGTGACAAGCAGTAGCAGCATGAGGCTGCAGCATCCATTGTTGAAACTGCCAGCAGCAATCCCTACTCCACCCCGGAAAGGCCTCCAAATCCGCCTCTGCCTTCCCAGCATGTTTTGCGCTGCCAGCAGAATGGAAAAACTACATGATGTCAGTGGCTACCCTCCCATTGGCTATGAAGGAGCAGGAGGTGGATGCAGCCTTGCCAAAGCTGCTCCAACTTCAGGACTATATGGTTTGCTTTGTGGGAGAGCATATCTCTTTCTGACAGCTGCTCTGGCAACAGAACTCTATGGTTGTCATACGGGGGCAGGTGGGCAGGGAGGATGGTGTTCGACTGGGTAGAAAAGCCTTGTGAGTTCTCACAACCAGAGAACTAAGGAACAAAGTCTCTCCTCTACCCTCAGTTAAAAGATGGGTAGGAAACCTGGGTTGCCCTGCTTTGAGCAACCTGGGTTGGAAGGATTTGTGTCAGTTCTCACATTAAGAACAGCCCTGCTTGATCAGATCCAAGGCCTATCTAGTCCAGCATCCTGTTTCCCACAGTGGCCCATCAGATGCCTCTGAGAAGCCCACAGGCAAGGGCTGAGGGCATGCCCTCTCTCGTGCTGTTGCTCCCCTGCAACTGGCATTTATAGGCATCTTGCCTCCGAGGCTGGAGGTGGCCTATAGCCATCATGACTAGTAGCTATTGACAGGCCTGCCCTCCTAGAATTTGTCTAAGCCTCTTTTAAAGTCATCCATACTGGTGGCTATCACCACATCCCATGGCAGTGTATTCCATAGATTGATTGTGTGAATCATGCAAATGTGGGTAGCCCAGCTCCTACTGATTTTAATGGTCGTTTGAACCACCCTAACGGCTACCATGGATCATACACTTCTCTAAGTGGGCACAATTCCATAACTATTCCATAGATTTGTGTCATCACCACATTTCCTAACTGGAGCTGCTTTTCAGCTAGTGGACTGTGAAGACATTTGTTAGTATTGATATAGTTCTGGCTTTGCAAAAAAAGAAAAAGAAAAAGACTATTAGTTAATAGGCCGTTTGTCAATGCAAACCAGCCTCAAACTTGCCATTTGTCTCGCTTCTCTTTCCTTCTTTCTGGGACAAAATAATTAATCATTTTTTCTCCTACTATACCTTATTCTGATAAGAATAGCTGTTTGCACTCGATTAACCCCACGGGGCTAAAAGACAGAACAGGTGAATTAGTGCTAGTAAGCATTGCCACAAATGCCAAGTCATTAAATGTGTAATTGGAATTTTTATTTGAGATCTTAACTTTTCTGCGTCGTGATAGATCTCTGCAAACGAAGGAAACAATATGAAGCTTCCCAGGCCACTGCTGTCTTGTTAAAAATGGGATAGGCTCCTATTCTCATCCGTAAGCACAAATATCTCTCCAAATGCTTACAATTTCTGCATCAGACAATCGGGTGACTGCTGTGCTGTGCTTGTAATATATCAAGTATCCTAGTTTGGTGAGTTTATCAGGGTGGGGCAGGCATGCACAACAAGTGGGGTGTAGTGTTTAGGAGGAGCCCCAGATTGAAACCCTGCTTCAGCCATGTGGCTCACCTGGTGCATTTGCATCAGTCAATATCAGTGAGCCTACCACACAGGGTTGTTGTGTGAATAAGGCCTAACACTTGTTCTCTTGACCCTTGTCCAACATGGCTTGTTCTGTCTAGCAGGGAGGTTGTTGTAAACAGCCTGGTGGATATCATAAATGCTTCTTTGAGAGAGGGCAGGATGCCTCCTTGTCTTAAGGAGGCAATTATTAGACCTCTTCTAAAGAAGCCTGCATTAGATCCCTCAGAGTTGAGCAATTATAGGCCAGTTTCCAACCTCCCATGGCTGAGCAAGTTAATTGAGAGGGTGGTGGCCTCTCAGCTCCAGGCGGTCTTGGAGGAAACTGATTATCTAGACCCATTTCAAACTGTTTTTCGGGCGGGCTATGGGGTGGAGACTGCCTTGGCCAGCTTGATGGATGATCTCCAATTGGCAATTGACAGAGGAAGTGTGACTCTGTTGGTCCTTTTGGATCTCTCGGTGGCTTTCGATACTATTGACCATAGTATCCTTCTGGAACGTCTGAGGAGGTTGGGGGTGGGAGGCACTGTTTTACAGTCGTTCCGCTCTTACCTCTCAGATAGATTCCAGATGGTGTCGATTGGAGACTGTTGCTCTACAAAATCTGAGTTTCAGCTTGGTGTCCCTCAAGGCTCCGTACTTTCTCCAATGCTTTTGAACATCTACATGAAACTGCTGGGAGAGATCATCAGGGGATTTGGAGCTGGGTGTTACCAGTATGCTGATGACACTCAGATCTACTTCTCCGTGTCAACTTCTCCAGGAGCTGGCATATCCTCCCTAAATGCCTGCCTGGAAGCAGTAATGGGCTGGATGAGGGAGAATAAACTGAAGCTGAATCCAGATAAGACGGAGGTACTTATTGTGCGGGGTCAGAACTCTAGAGATGATTTTGACCTGCCTGTTCTAGATGGGGTCACACTTCCCCAAAAGGAACAGGTTCGCAGTCTGGGAGTACTTCTGGATCAACGTCTCTCCTTGGTTTCTCATGTTGAGGCGGTGGCCAGGGGTGCTTTCTATCAGCTCTGGCTGATACGCCAGCTGCGCCCATTTCTCGAGATCAATGACCTCAAAATTGTGGTACATCTGCTGGTAACCTCCAGACTTGACTTCTGTAATGTGCTCTACATGGGGCTGCCTTTGTACATAGTCCGGAAACTTCAGTTGGTTCAGAATGCAGCAGCCAGGTTGGTCTCTGGGTCATCTCGGAGAGACCATGTTACTCCTTTACTGATGGAGCTACACTGGCTGCCAATAGGTTCCCAGACAAAATACAAAGTGCTTGTTGCAAAGCCCTAAATGGCTTATGCCCTGGGTACCTAAGAGAGCGTCTTCTTCGTTATGAGCCCCACTGCCCATTGAGGTCATCTGAGGAGGTCCGTCTCCAGTTACCGCCAACTTGTTTGGTGGCTACACAGAGACGGGCCTTCTCAGTCGCTGCCCCGAGATTGTGGAATGCGCTCCCTGCTGAGATACAATCCTCCCCATCTCTGGCAATTTTCAAAAAACACCTGAAAACCCATCTTTTCACCCAAGCTTTCTCAGCTTCCTAAATTGTGGGGTTTTTAATTTATGGTTTATTTTAAAATTCAAAACCCGATTTCAGGGTTTTTAATCACTGTAATTGTTTAATTGTTGTTTTAAAATGTTTTTAAATTGTTAATTGTTATATTGTTTTTTAATTTGTTTTAGCTCTTTACTGTTTTAGTGGTGTGTTTTAATTGTAAACCGCCCTGAGCCATTTTGGAAGGGCAGTATACAAATCAAATAAATATATATATAAATAATAAAATAAATAAAATGCAGCAGGGGGGAGGAAAACCATGTAAATGATCCTGACTTCCTTGGAGGAAATGTGGGGCATCAATTTGTTTGTTTATTTAAATAGTTATATCCCACCCCTGCGGTATACAAAACTGCTCAGGGTGGCTCACAAAATAATAAATCAATAAAACAGATTAAACAACATAAATTAATAAAAATCTGGTTAAGAATGAGACCCAGTTAAAATCAGATGTATAAAAGTTTAAAAACCTGCTATACATATATCAGGTGGTATATAAATACGATAGATAGATAGATAGATAGATAGATAGATAGATAGATAGATAGATAGATAGAAGCAGCAAATAGAATCTAAAAGGTCCCTCTGAAAAGGTGGGTCTTTAGATCTTTCTTCAAAAACAAAAATCCCTGAGAGAGGGATATACAACTCAAAAATTGTGAGCCGGGCAGAGGCATAACTATAGGGGGGGCAGGGGGGGCACGTGCCCCGGGCGCCATCTTTTCTGGTCACGTGGGGGGTGCCGCCATGACCAATTTTATTTTTTTTTTAATTTTTTGTTAATACAAATGTTTCCTGCTCAGTGCAGCAGTGCTGCAGCAGTCAAGGGAGCGCGTCGGTGCCCCCTTCCACACGAGCGGTCCCTTCCGCGCCGCCTGCGCGCGCCCCCCCCATTGCTTTGCTGGCGCCTGGCGGCCAGTCAGTGGCCTGGCTTGGCGGTGGCGGCGGGCGCTTGTGAGGAAAAACCTAAGGGGGGGCGGCGCGGTGGGGGGGGCGCCATTTCAGTGCTTGCCCCGGGCGCCGTTTTCCCTAGTTACGCCTCTGGAGCCGGGCCTCACGATCAGTAAGAACCGGTTTGGGAAGCGAAGTGGGGAGAGTGGGCTATGCACGCGAGCAGGGCGGGAGCCCTGGGCGGCCGGATCGGCTGCCCACATGACTGACAGCTCCGTGACCGAGACGGCGGGGGCTGGGGAGTTCAGGGGCCATGCGGCCCCTGGAAGATCCAGTATGCCCTGCGCCAGCGCACAGGGCATACTGGGGAGACCCCGAGCCGGGAGTCTGTTTTTCAGCCACCCGCCGGGGGTCTACTCGTGAGTAGCTGCAGTGCGGACCCGCACCGCGGTTACTCACGATCCCCAAAACCGGGTTTGTGGAGCGCTCGCTCCGCAAACCCGGTTTAAGGGGCGGGCTACTTGAGCGGGTTACCCCGCAGCCAAGAGCGGGTTGAGTGGGTTACCTCGCAGCCAAGCATGGTGGTTCTCACGATTGTAGGAAACCGGGCTAGCGGAGGCTAGCCTGATTTTCTACAATCGTGTGAATAGCCTCCATGACAGCCTTCCTAGGAGCATTTCCAGACAGCAGGCTTTGCCGTGGGTTTACTGCAAGTTCAAATTTGCCCCCCCCCCAACCGATGCAAAAAGCGGATTATTTTTACCCCAGACATAGATCGAGCTACGTTCCAATGCATAATGAAAAACTCGAATCGTGTGTGGAGTACTCCTCAATAGCTCACAGGGACTTGGGGGTAAATCTGTCCGATCTGTGAACATACCCCTTCCATTCTGGAGGAGAAGTGAGTTTAAAGCCCTGTCTGGAAATGCTCCGGGTGAGCTTGCATTGCCGCTTCCTAACCCGTTTCTGCAGTTCCAGTTAATACGCCATTCGATGCAAAGAAATCTCAAAGTGGCTATCTGTCTTGTTTCTCTCCCCTCATTCCTGGGCCAAAATCATTAATCATTTTTTCCACCCTATCCTGATAAGAACAGACACGTGCCCTCGATTAACCCCACAGGCTTTTATCAAGACTTGGTAGGCTCCCGTACCTTGCTGATAGTCTGCATTTTGCTTGGGGCATCACAGTTGCGGAGGCCTGGTATAAGGTCATGCTTTCCTTCCAACATTGCTGTCTAGCAAGAGAGAATGCCATTTTAATTTATTCATCTGCCGCTGTTTCAGTCACCTGCTATCCCCTGGGCCGAGGGCAGGCAATCGTAGTATGAAAGAAGTGTGTGTGTGTGTGTGTGTGTGTGTGTGTGTGTGTTGTGTGTGTGTGTGCGCATGTGCGCGCAGGAGGAGAACTCCAAGCCACTATGAAATGTATTGTTAAAGAATAATTTTTGGTAGTTGCACAGAAGCTCCCACTCATTGTAGTTCTCCTAGAAGATGCCTTCTGCAAAGCATACGACGTAAAAGCACAGAAAGGGTAAGTTTATGCCATGATCAATAATTCCCTTTGTGCTCCTGATGAAGGCAATTGTACCAAAACAAATCTGAGTAAGACAGAAACATGTTGTATAATAAATTTCTTATGATCTGCACCTGCAAAGGAATTCTTTTTCCTTTGAATGTCCTGCTGCTTCAGGTATCAATGTCTCCTCTAGCCATTTTCCTCTAATAATAACATAGAAACCACAGTTCGGAACACCAGAACATAGGAAGCTGCCTTATACTGAGACCATTGGACCATCTAGCTCAATATTGTCTTCACAGAGCGGCTTCTCTAAGCTTGGAGGCAGGAATCTCTCCCAGCCCTATTTTGGAGATGCCAGGGAGGGAACTTAAAACATAGGAAACATAGGAAACTGCCATATACTGAGTCAGACCATTGGTCTATCTAGCTCAGTATTGTCTTCACAGACTGGCAGTGGCTTCTCCAAGGTTGCAGGCAGGAATCTCTCTCAGCCCGATCTTGAAGAAGCCAAAATCCTAAATAATAGACTGGCGAAAGTGGCCCCTAAATTGGTCCACAGCTTGCAGACAAGCGCTATCTCGGGAAGAAAGATGACAGACTCATTGTGTCTGCTGAGAGAACCTTTTTACTCTATACAGAATGAAAGTTGGAAAGGTCACCTCCTCTTATTGGATCAAGTTAAGGCCTTTGACAAAGTGAACCACAATTATCTGTGGACATTGTTGAAAGCTAAAGGTATACCACCCCTATTCGTTACTTGGATACAGCTGCTCTATACGAATGCAAAGGTGACACCACAGATTAATGGATGGCGGGGCGACTCGATCATTTTGCATACGGGTGTCCGCCAAGGATGCCCACTGAGCCCATTACTTTATGTTATGGCCCTGGATCCGATCCTGATCAGGATTCAGAGAGAACCCCATCTGCAAGGACTCTCGGTCTCTATCCCTCTGCCCTTCGAGATCTTCCCGGGAGGGAGGAGGAGGGAGAGTGAGGGGATAGCCGAACCACCTGTCCACTCAGAACCGCATACTGAGTTTAGGGTAAAATTTGTAGCTCATGCCGATGACGTTACATTACTGTTATCTAATGAAAATGAAATCTCTGTAATACTAGACCTCTTCTGGGAATATGGCAAGATCTCGGGCTCAGAATTAAATGCTGACAAAAGTGTATTTGTTAAAATGGACCCCGGATGCCAGGAACTCCCATGCCTACCCATCTCTGAATGTAAAAGCGAAGGGGCCCCAGAGTCCAAACTGAAGTGGGTAGATACAATAAACATTTTGGGGATTGAATATGGGATTAAGGAAAAAGCCTGGGGGGGGGGGAATTGGACAGATTGGGAAGAAAAAGTAATGCTTAAAATCACCATGTGGAAAAAATGGAGCCTTGCCATGTACCAGAAAGCGGTTGACATCCGGACTTACCTGATACCCCCGGTGCATAACCTGGCGTTAGTCTATCCTCCCCCGCTCGATCTCCTTCGGAGAGTTGAAAGCCAGATCTTCCGTCTAGTATGGCACACAGCGTCCTTCCCTTTGGCCCGTGGCCCGTGCGGTAGCATTTAAGGAGGTTGAGCGGGGAGGCCTAGCCCTACCTGCCCTGCAACCCTATTTTGTAACTGAATTCATGTCCTACAATTTTGGAAACTGGATTTTCGTGAATGTCCATAATATGTCCAACCTCCTGCAAAAAACCTGGGTCTCGCTTTTCACTCTGCATTGGCGCAAGTCAGCATGGAGCATAGCATGGTGGGGGAAAGGATCTTTCAATGGTAATATCACACAAGTATTAAAAAGAGAACACCTGGATTACTTGAGAGATTTGTTATTCACACTTAAAAAATGGAAGGTTGAACCGGATCTATTTAAAGGATCCTCCTCAGTTAAGCAGCTAAGGAAAACAATTTATGGAGAGATTCTAGAAGTGGGTTTCTTAAAACCTGATTTAGAATGTAAACGCTACAAACACTGCACTTCACAGTGCTTGTTGCAACCCGATCACCCTATCGCTCTCTTTAAGGAGAAAAAAGTCCCTTTCCATTTATGGGAAACAAGGTGGCGCTTATATTACCAAGTACTACCACTTAATGCGGCTAAGCCATGGTTTCTAGAGGACGAGCAAGAGTGTCCTAAAATCACCTGCAAACAGAAAGCTAGTGAGCTAGGCAAAACATTCAGGGAAACCCACTCACATTTCTTAAAAGAGTGTGTGGTAGCCAAAAGAGTGTGGCAGGGAGTAAGCAAGCTGTTAGAGTGGCCTGATTTGGAAAAACAGACTTGGGAAGAACTAACCTCGGGTTTGATCGATAGAACCTCTTTTTGAGGTCCCAGAAAGAAACCTTCAAGGAAACGGGACGGAACGGGTGCCCTCATACTAGGGAATTGGAACGTTCCCCTTCTCGTAATCAGATTAGTAAACCTGTATGTCATGTATGCAATGCTCCTGCATAGGAATAAGGAGGGAAGACACGACCAAGAGGTTCACGCAGATGAGACCGTAAATCTCTTCTGGAAAAGTTTGTATGGTTATGTGCAAAAAGTCAAGAGTATCTCTTCTAAACAGCAATGGGACAAACTATGGAAATGGATGTTGGACGTAACCCCCCCAATTACCTGATGTGCCTTGTAATCCACCACCCCCGAGTTACAGTACTACCTGCATATACTTCATAACCTTGTGGGTTTCCAAATCCTTGTGTGTAAATCTTTGTAGATATATGATGTACAAACAACCACTTTGTATATAATTGTGCTTTGGCAACGTACTGTATGCTTTGGTAGTTTGTTGGTTCAATAAAAAAATCTTGTCCTATCTTGGAGATACTGCCAGGGAGGGAACTTGTTACCTTCTGCTCTTCCCAGAGCGGCTCCATCCCCTGAGGGGAATCTCTTGCAGTGCTCACACATCAAGTCTCCCATTCAGATGCAACCAGGGCAGACCCTGCTTAGCTAAGGGGACAAGTCATGCTTGCTACCACAAGACCAGCTCTCCTCTCCTCCATGCAGATGCTCTTCCCAGAGCAGCCCCACCCTCTAAGGGGAATACGTTACAGTGTTCACACATGTGGTCTCCCATTCCAATGCAAACCAGGGTGGACCCTACAGTACTTAGCAAAGGAGGCAATTCATGCTTGCTACCCACAAGACCACATTGAGAAACATTCATGGACAATGACAGTAATAATGACAACAAAGGCAGCATGGTATAGTGGTTAGGATGTCAGACAGGCACTTGGGAGACCCAGGTTCAAATCTCTCCCAGCTTAATCTTCTTTGCAGGGTTGTTGGGATAAAATGAGAGATGTATGCCACTCTGACTTCTTTAGAAGAGGGAGGAGATCTGGTCTTGTGGTAGCAAGCATGAACTGTCCCCTTTGATAACAGGGTCCACGCTAGTTTGCATTTGAATGGGAGCACCTTAGATAGCACTTACATTTATATACCGCTCTATAGCTGGAAGCTCTCTAAGCGGTTTACAATGATTTTAGCATATTGCCCCCAACATTCTGGGTACTCATTTTACCGACCTCGGAAGGATGGAAGGCCGAGTCAGCCTTGAGCCCCTGGTCAGGATCGATCTTGCAACCTTCTGGTTACAGGGCAGCAGTTTTACCACTGCGCCACCAGGGGCTCATTGATAGACTTGTCCACCATAAATAGCCATTGATAGACTTGTCCACCATAAATTACATCACTTTACCATGAGGTCACTTTACCGTGAGATCATACCCTTTGGGAGTATGTCTGGATGCTCCACCACTTTAAGTGGCGCAGCGGAGAAATGCTTGACTAACAAGCTGAAGTTTGCCAGTTTGAATCCCTGCTGGCGCTATATCAGGCAGCAGTAATATAGGAAGATGCTGAAAGGCATCATCTCACACTGCGTGGGAGGAGGCGATGGTCAACCCCTCTTGTATTCTACCAAAGACAACCACAGGACTGTGAGTGCCAGGAGTTGAAATCGACTTGTCAGCACACTTTCCTTTCCTTACCATGAATTACTTTACTTTTAATGTAAGGTTGGGCGGGGCAGGAGGGAGCCTTCTGTCCCACCCACCCCTGTGCAGAAATGGAAGACATGTGCTTTTCCTGCCTTTCAGATCTGGCTTTTTCTTGCTTTGTGAAGGGTACGACCTGGATCTTTTCTTTTCTGGGCATACTTGCAAATAACCATCAGCAGTTTGGGAATCCTTGATTAAGACAGAGGCCATTGAGCTCCTGGTAGCCGTGGGAAAATTGCTTTAAAACCCCACAGCTTGCCATGTCCCTCCATTGTCACGTACAGGATGCAGCGTTCAGCACACGGTAGCCGATGCTCAGAAACCAGCATTTAGGATTGGTGGGGCAGGGGCTGTTGAAAGCCAAATCCCATGCATGGCAGTGAATGGAGACCACCATCAGGAGCCAGTAGACAGAATTTCCCTGTGGCTACCGTATACTTAGCAGTAGTGTGTATTGCCCCTCAGCCAGGCCTGGTAAAGCCATTCAGGTTACCTCAGGACTTCCAGCCTGGCAGACATCATGCCTTCTCTCTTAAGAACTTTTCTTGGGGCTTAATACAATCCAGGGCTGAGTTCCACAGCACATTTTTAATCAGAGGGATGGAGTATATGAAGAGATTGCCTCTGAACATGTGCTGAGTGCCTTTCCCTTACCCCAAAGTAAACACAGTGAGGCGCATCACATGATCGGTGTGAAGTGCCTGAGAGGGTTCTGCAGGGAGAGTGGGCTTAGCCCGCAATCCCCACAGACAAGCAGTCACACATAGCTAGGCGGCCAAATCAGCCGCCCACACAACTGCCAGTTGTTGGGATAAAATGAGAGATGTATGCCACTCTGACTTCTTTAGAAGAGGGAGGAGATCTGGTCTTGTGGTAGCAAGCATGAACTGTCCCCTTTGATAACAGGGTCCACGCTAGTTTGCATTTGAATAGGAGCACCTTAGATAGCACTTACATTTATATACCGCTCTATAGCTGGAAGCTCTCTAAGCGGTTTACAATGATTTAGCATATTGCCCCCAACATTCTGGGTACTCATTTTACCGACCTCGGAAGGATGGAAGGCCGAGTCAGCCTTGAGCCCCTGGTCAGGATCGATCTTGCAACCTTCTGGTTACAGGGCAGCAGTTTTACCACTGCGCCACCAGGGGCTCATAGATGATGGGGCTGCCCTGGGAAGAGCATCTGCAATCCCCCCAGGACCGAGTTGCTCTTGTTGAATTTGCGATCTGGCCACTTGCCGTGTGTGAGCTTATCTCTTGACCGGGTTGTGCTTCCCTTGAGAGAGACGGTTCCGTGATCTGGGGGTCCTTCTGGACTCATGGCTCCTGCTTGAACAGCAGGTGGAGGCTGTGGCCAGGGATGCTTTTTGTCGACCTGGCAACAGTAACTCATGCCTTTGTTACCTCTCATTTAGATTACTGTAACTCGCTCTACCTAGGGTTGCCTTTGACAACGATTCGGAAGCTTCGACGAGTCCAGAATGCAGCGGTCCGCCTTCTCATGGGTGGCTGTAGATTTGATAGTGTCACACCTCTTTTAGCATCGCTGCACTGGTTGCCTGTTCGCTTCTGGGTTCAATCCAAACTGCTGGTTCTCACCGACAAAACCCTTAAGGGCTTAGCACTGGTATATCTCTGGGATCACCTCTCTCAGCTGGTTCTATCCCGTCCTGTGAGGTCTTCTCAGCTGGCCCTCCTTAGTGTCCTGGGTCCTGGCGTAGTGTGTAGTGTGCAGTGCCTGGGTCTGTAGGAGGGCCTTCTCTGTAGCCACCCCTCTTCTTTGGAACACTCCCCCCAGATTCATTCAGCACCCTCTGGCTGCTTCTAAGGCCCTTCTTAAGATCCACCTGTTTCACCAGGTGTTTGCCCTTTATTATTAATTATTAATATTATTATTATTAATAATAATAATTTAATTAATTGCCTAAAGCCTAAAGTAAAGTTGCACCATCAACTCCTGGAGACCAGAGAGCCCTGTGGTTGTCTTTGGCAGCATACAGGATGGGTTTACCATTGCCATCTCCCGCGCAGTTTGAGATGATGCCCTTCAGCATCTTCCTATATCGCTGCTGCCCCATATAGACGTTTCCTGTAGTCTGGGAAACATAGTCTGGGAAACATACCAGCGGGGATTCGAACCGGCAACCTCTGGCCTGCTGGTCAAGTCATTTCCCTGCTGTGTCATTAGGTGGCTTTGAGTGAAGCCTAGTCCTTCCTCTAATCCTTCCTAAGTACAGGCTGGGAGAGTCTGTTACAAGCAACCTTAGAGAGGACACTGCCAGTCTGTGTAGGGTAGACAATACTGAGCTAGATGGACCAATGGTCTGACTCGGTAGAAGGCAGCTTCCTATGTTCCTATGGGCAAGATAAAAATGTAGTATACACATATTCCTACATACATCGATACAGCTTGGACTCAGTTCTGGGTTAGTGTAGATCTGTGCACATCTGCCGCCCCGCTACACCACAGTCACCCCACACCCAAGACATAAGAAGTGAATCCGTGCAGACCAGCCTCCGAATCTCAGTTAGGGTTCATGTGCTTTTTAGCACCTCCACTTCCAAAAACCATACAGGATTGCACACTACGCAAGTAAGATTATGCGCACTGCAATGCAAGACTATTTAGATTTGTTGTTTGCAACAGTGTTGTATTTTATCTACTAATCTTTTATGTTTTATTGAGAAGTTTGTCCCAGTGGGGATCCTGTAGTGTAGAGAGTGTGGCAGGTGGAGTTAGAAAGGGAAAATGAGGAGAAGCAGAAGGAGAAAACTGGGAGTTGTTGCTGGATAAACCTTTAGTTTAGAAAGCCAGTGTGGTGTAGTGGTTAGAGTGCTGGACTAGGACCCGGGAGACTTGAGTTCAAATCTCCATTCAGCCATGAAACTAGCTGGGTGTCTCTGGGCCAGTCACTTCTCTCTCAGCCTAGCCTACTTCACAGGGTTGTTGTGAAAGAGAAACTCAAGTATGTAGTACACCGCTCTGGGCTCCTTGGAGGAAGAGCGGGATATAAATGTAAAAATAATAATAATAGTTAAATCCACGTAAGATTTCCTTGTGCACATGAGAGAAGCAGCTATACAACAAACAGCTTCTAAACTTCTATTTTATTTTATTTGCATGCAAAGGAAAACGAAAGACCATCCATTACATTACAATGCAAGATCATTTAGATTTGCTGTTTACCATAAGAGTTGCTCAGTAAACGTCTATTTTGTTTGCATGCAAAGGAAAACGAAGACCATCCTTTCCTGGGTGCGCATGATCGCATCATCCTCTACTCAGCCTCCTTCTACGGGAGAAACGTTGAAAGGGGGCTGCCATCTTTTCTCTTCCCGTGGGCGCAGCCATCTTTGTAGAGGGACCGCCCTTACACGCACTCCGAAGGGAAGGGACTCCTGAAGCCGACGAGCGAGACTTCCCTGCCCTTAAGCACCAGGAAGGAGGGCCCCAAGCGTCGGCTCCAATCAGGCTGCCGGTCTGAGCTCAGGGAGCCACCGATTGGAGGGATGGAAGAGAGCGGAGGGAGGGGCGCCAGAGGGGGAATCCGCCGCTGGAGGGAGGGCAGAGAGGAGCGGAGGGAGGTTCCCAGAGCAGCCGCCGCCGCCGCCGCCATGGGGGAAGCGGAGAAGTTCCATTATGTGTACAGCTGTGACCTGGACATCAATGTGCAGCTGAAGATGTGAGTGGCCCGGGCTGGGGGCTCACCTGGTCCCCCCATTGGAAGGGGAGGGGGGTGCAGGGGAGCCCCCCCAGGGGAGTGAGGTCTCTCTCTGTGCGCGTGTCTCATAGCAAAGGTTGAGCAATGATCTCTGCCTCTTGCTTAAGTGTGTGTGTGTGTGTGTGTGTGTGTGTGTGTAACTTTTGGGGTGGGCGCCTGGGGGCAGAGAAGCAGGAGCTCTGCTCTCCTTGTGTATAGGGCTGAATTGCACAGGGTGGGGTCCTCTTGTTGTTAATGACGCCGCCCCTCTGCATACTAGTTTTGTACAAGGAGGCAGGTCTCTGCCCCGCGGGGCTTGCAGTCTAAAAGGCAACCGAGCAGGGCGTGGGAAATGAAGGCGGGGGAGGGGGGAGTGCATGCCTCTTAGTTACGCATAATGAGGTGTAAAGCAGCCACCTAATGGCTCTGTCGGGCAGCAGGGATACAGGAAGATGCTGAAAGGCATCACCTCACACTGTGCGGGAGATGGCAATGGTCAACCCATCCTGTATTCTACCAGAAACAACCACAGGGCTCTGTGTTCGCCAGGAGTCAAGACCAACTCGAGGGCACACTTCATTTGGGAAAAGGGTTATGATGGCTTCATAGGGGGAAAGGGTCTCATGGTTAAAGAGTTTATATATAAATTTACATTTATATACCGCCGTTTGTCCTAAGACTCCAGGGCAGTTCACAAGATAAAACAATAACATCCAATAAAAATAAATATAAGTAGAAGGTAAGACAACAAAACTCAATACAAACATGACAGAAGTTTGCATTTTTATGTTTGTATATGGATGTATAGCACAGTCAGTGTACATTGTGCTTCTCAGAGTATGAAAGGACTGGTCTCTGCCCCAAGGGGCTTGCATTCTCAATGGCAACCATCTGCCTCTCTCAGTTTTATGCTCTTAGGTAACCAAGGTTTGCTCCTTGGTTACTTGTCTTTGAAACTCTGTAAGGTGCCATGTACACTGATGGTGATGGCTTAGGGACATAGGAAGCTGCCATATACTGAGTCGGACCCTTGGTCCATCTAGCTCAGTATTGTCTTCACAGATTGGCAGTGGCTTCAAAGTTGCAAGCAGGAGTCTCTCTCAGCCCTATCTTGGAGATGCTGCCAGGGAGGGAACTTGGAACCTTCTGCTCTTCCCAGAGCGGCTCCATCCCCCAAGGGGAATATAGTGCTCACACTTCTAGTCTCCCTTTCATATGCAACCAGGGCTGACCCTGCTTAGCTAAGCAGACAAGTCATGCCTGCTACCACAAGACCAGCTCTCCTTTCCTGTAAGCTTATTTATTAGTATAATAGCAATAGCAATAGCACTTACATTTATATACCGCTCTATAGCCAGAGCTCTCTAAGCGGTTTACAATGATTTAGCATATTGCCCCCAACATTCTGGGTACTCATTTTACCGACCTCGGAAGGATGGAAGGCTTAGTCAACCTTGAGCCCCTGGTCAGGATCGAACTTGTAACCTTCTGGTTACAGGGCAGCAGTTTTACCACTGCGCCACCAGGGGCTCTTTTTAATGTGCAATATTTTTATTTAAAAGATTTATATGCTGCCATATTTCATGTATGAATTCATAGCAGCTTACGGTAAATTATAGTAATGCATTTTAGCCAGTCTGTGAGTTTTTTCCTGCAGAGAGGACCCACATCATGGGATGTAGGTTGGTATGATGGATGTAGGGAATGAATTGCCCTTCCTCTCTAAACTTTCTCTCGGTCATTTAAAAATCATTGTTTGCGTTTTTTCTTAATCGTTGTACCAATAGTATGACAGAAAAATGATTAAAACATATAATTAAATACATGACATAATTACAGAGAAGGAAGAAAACGAGAAATTGTTAACACTTCTATATGCCATTCGAGGGAAGTATGACAGTTTGGCTCAGAGTTATTCCTCCAAGATTTGTGATTAACCCTTCTTGAATTTCCCCCACTAGGTTAATTTCATTATGTCTGCAGTTTTCCCAGATAGCAATAGCAATAGCACTTACATTTATATACCGCTCTATAGCCGGAGCTCTCTAAGCGGTTTACAATGATTTAGCATATTGCCCCCCAACATTCTGGGTACTCATTTTACCGACCTCGGAAGGATGGAAGGCTGAGTCAACCTTGAGCCCCTGGTCAGGATCGAAGTTGTAACCTTCTGGTTACAGGGCGGCAGTTTTACCACTGCGCCACCAGGGGCTCAGATCCTGGTGAGCAAGAGGTTCATTCTTTAATTTTCAGAACTTTGCAAGTAATGTTAGCCACTAACATTCAGAAAATAGTTTAGTTTTTCTTTACACAGTTTTGAAGAAACAGTTTACAGTATTCGGGATCCATGGGAAGAGAGTCACTATCAAAAAGTATATTCATTGTAAAATCCTGTTCCAGAATATAGCCATAATGGGGCAAGTATGCCATGCTGCTATCGGTTGACTATGTGTCTTTTAGGGTGTAAGATCTGGAGATGCTAATAACTCTTTCCTTGCAGGTCCGAGCACTCTTGTGAGGTGTGGGCTGGTGAGCAGTAGTATCCCTTCACTGTGGAATTGCGAGCGTGGTGTAATCGTTGGGAAGTTGGACTGGGCTCAGGATAGGGATGTGCACAGATCAGGCGGGGGTGGTTTGATGGCAATGTGGTGGGGGCTACTTTAAGAGCGGGGGAGGGTGCACTTACCTCTCCCCCCTGTTTGTGCTCCTTTTTTCTAAAGAATACAACCGGAAGTATCCGACATGCCTGCGCACGTCAGGTGCATGCGCTGTCAGGCGCAACATGCACACACCCATGCCCTGCCGCCCCATTGCCCCCGTTTACCGGATACAGCTGGAAGTATCGGATGTGCCAGGCACGGGTGTGCGCATGTTGCACCTGAGCGTGCATGCGCCTGATGTGCGCAGGCATGTCGGATACTTCCGGTTGTATCCGGTAAACGGGGGCAACGAGGTGGATGGACTTCAGGAAAAAGGAACACTGGTGGGGGATTGGTGGAGGGAGGGGTAAGTGCACCCTCCCCTGCTCTTAAAGTAGCCCCCCTCCCACCATTGAACCGGTGGAACTGGCTGCCTTTCGAACTGGTTCCAATCTCCGTTGTGCCGTGAAACTCACTAGGCCAGTCACTTATCTCTCAGCCTAACCTACCTCAGCGGGGTGGTGGTGAGGATAAACGTAACCACGGGTACCACTCTGGTCTCTTTGAAGAAAGAGTGGAATATAACTGTGATAAATAGAAATGTTCACAGTTTTCTATTTTGATGTCCCGTTAGAGGAAGCTTGGAGGGGAAAAGAGAGCAGAAGAGCTACAAAGCAGTTCTGGACAATCCCATGCTGAGGTTCTCGGGGTTATACCAGGAGACCTGCTCCGACTTGTACGTAACCTGCCAGGTCTTTGCAGAGGGGAAGCCCCTCGCTCTTCCAGTGCGGACGTCCTACAAAGCTTTTAGCACCAGGTGGAAGTAAGTCTCTCTCTCCCTCTCCCTCTCCCATTGTCTGTTGCCATCAGCAGTCCACGGCTCTTCTCGCGAGTCCCTTCACCTTTTGGTGAGGGTGACGAGGGAGCTCCAGGCTTCATCTGCAGCATGGAGCTGGGGGAGAGGGCAGGGATTGTCCTTGCAGTTGCACTGAACTTCGGAGGGCCCCATGCAGTTATGGTGAAGGTCCCTGCCATTTGGAGCTGGAAGGGAGGTAGGGATCGTCTCTGCAGCTGTAGTGGCCTTCTGAAGCCAATGCAACTGAAGCAATCCTGCCCTCTCCCAGGTCCAAACTTTGAGCAGGACACGGTCCCCAGTAGTGTTCCCTCTATCCTCCTCCCCCGTCCCCAATCTGTGTGCAGAATGAATTTTGTTCTGGGCGGCAGTATCAGGGCAGTGTGCGCGCACCTGCATTCAGAATGCGGCCTTCCTGATTCAACCTGAGTGGGATCTAAAATTAACTAAGCGGAATTTTTTTTTTAAAAAAAAAAGTATGTGTGTGCATGCTTTAGAGCAGGGGTTCTCAACGTTGGGTCCCCAGATGTTATTGGCCTTCAACTCCCATAATCCCCAACCAAAGGCCACTGGGGCTGGGGATTATGGGTGTTGAAGTCTAATAACATCTGGGGACCCAACGCTGAGAATCCCTGCTTTAGAGGAAGAGCTGGTCCCTAGTTTTGTCTTGGACCTCCATGTGACCACTGGCTGTGATCCTGTGAGCTGGATCCCATTGAAGATGGTGGGACATCGGGAGTTCACATCGTAGAACTTGTCAAGTCTAGTTTTCATTTATTATTTATTTAATTAGTTTTAATTGCTTTAATGCTAACCGGTTTTCAGGGTTTTAATTGTTCTGATAGTTTAATTGTTTTTAAGATGTTTTTAAATTGGTGTTAATATTTATATTTCTGTTTTAATTGTTGTTGGTTTTAATGGTTTCTGTTTTTAATTGTAAACTGCTCTGAGCCATTTCGGAAGGGCGGTATAAAAATCGAATAAATAAATAATAATAAATAATTGGGGTGGTACATATTTTTATACCGCCCCAAACTTACGTCTCTGGGCAGTTTGTAAGAAGATGAAAACAAAACAAAACAAAAAATTAATTAAAAACAAAAACAATAAATCTAAAAACAGGAAATGTAGAACACAATTTAAAAACTTTAAAACAATATTCTAAAAACAACATTAAAACAATCAAAACAATATCAGTTAAAAGCCTGGGTGAATAGGTGTGTCTTTAAAGACTTTTTAAAAGTTGTCAGAGATGGGGGGGAGGCTCTTGGGTCTAGTTTGGACCCAAGTTCCTGCTCTCGGGGAGAGAAGGCATCCCTGCTTCCCTAAAGGAAAATAGGAAGGCCTCTGCCAGTCCACTTGCCAAGTAGCAGCGGCAAGTGCCCAAAGCCCTCTGGCAAGCAGGATGCCCAGCACCATACAGATCTTCTCTCTGGAGATCTCATTTCCACTGCCCTTTTTGAGAAGGTAAGAAGCGGCAGGCATCCTTCCTGAGCAGGAGGAGATCCAGTTCTCTTCTAAGCTCTCTGCCTGTGTGCCAGAAAAGGATCTGAGGGAAGAGATGAGACTGACGGTGGCTACCAATAATGGCTGGCTAGTGAGCTGAGCCACAATTTGTAGATCCCTGGACATCAGACCTCACTGCTTCTCTAAAATGTCCAGTATTCCTGTTCCTTCTCACTTTTTGATCTATCATGAATTGCATCTGGGTAGATGATCTCTCGCACCCCCGTATCTAGATTAGCTGTGAGCTATATCAGGAAACTCTTGTACGCAAAGCTCCAGTCTGGGAACTACACCACATCATGGGTTCATGCTCACAAGGCCATTATGGCAATAATTTATATGACTTAAGAATGCGAGAAAAAACTACCCTGCAGCTGATAATCAGAAGCATCCTGGCTCTGAGCCTGGAGGTAGTCTATAGCCATCAGGTCTGGTAGCCACTGATAGACCTGTCCAGCATGAATTTGTCTAACCCTCATTCCTGCATCGTTTGTCAGAGAATTCCGCAGATTAATTCTGCATTGTGTGAAGAAAGGACTTCCTTGTGTCGGTCCTAAATTTCCTGGCCATCAGTTCCATGGGAAACTGTTCTAGTGTTGTGAGAGATTGCCCTAGATTCACATTACCTGTCCACAGGAGGATTTTAAAGAAAGGGATATAAACCTGCATTAACATTGGATCTTTCTCCTCAGCTGGAACGAATGGTTAAAACTACCCGTCAAGTACCCAGACTTGCCTCGGAATGCTCAAGTGGCCCTGACTATCTGGGATGTGTACGGGCCTGGCAAAGCAGTACCTGTTGGGGGAACGACGGTGTCACTCTTTGGGAAATATGGGTAGGTTTTATGTGTGCATGCACGCATGTGTATGCTCCCCCACCCAACTGCAACCCATACTTTGCAAGATCTGAACTCAGAAACAGAGTTTGAAGCCTGGGTGACTTTCTTCTTTAGGATCAACTCAAATGCTGCAAAAGTAGTAAGCAAGCTTTTGAATTCTCCAAACGATAACTATAACAAATATTTCTCTCTCTCTCTCTCTCTCTCTCTCTCTCTCTCTCTCTGTGATGTGCGTGCATACATACATACTGCTTTTCAACAAAAGTTCCCAAAGTGGTTTACATAGAAAAATAAAAGAAGACTATTCCCTGTCCCCAAAGGGCTCACAATCTAAAAAGAAAAGTAAGATAGACACCAGCAACAGCTACAGGAGGGATGCTGTGCTGTGGTCGGATAGGGCCAGTTGTTCCCCCCCTGCTAATATAAGAGAACCAACACTTTTCAAAGGTGCCTCTTAGCAGGGGTTACTTAAAACCTATCTTGATGCCAGCTGTGAAGCAAGACACTACCAGCCTGAATCAAAATGCTGCAGAACCTGCAAGCTTGCTCACTACTTTGCAACATCTTAGTTCTAATGAAAGGGTTTAAAAAACAACACACGACTTTGTATTTTTAAGCTGGAAGGAAAACAGTGAACCTGAAAGCTGTCTTTCTGCAGCAGTCCAAATAGCCGTGTGCTAGCCCTTTGCCTGGCCGCAGTCCAGCACAGCTCGCTGAAGTCCGAGTACCCCTTTCATCACCAGATGCTGGTAATGCATCAAGGGCTGTGCCCTGTTCTGCCTTATTAATAGAATCGTGGAGTGTGAGAGCTGGAAGGGACCTTGGAGGTCTTCTGCCCCCTGCTCAGGGCAGGAAACTCTTACAGCATCCCTGAGGGATGAGCACCCAGCCTCTGTTTGAAAACTGCTGAAGAAGGGGAGCCCACCACAACCGCCAGCCACAGACATCCCCGTAGGGTTCAGGTCTCTTTATTCACAAGGGTTTCATTGTCCATGGAAATGGACAGGAACAGTACCTCTGCAAATAACAAGGGCCACCTATATATAATCTACTTCAGTGCTTTACACACGAGTTGAAATCCAAAACTGGGATTCGTTACTGAAACCAATTCAGAACAACTTCCATGAAACAACGGACTTGTTGTTAACTTACTCTTGGCGCTTACCTTTGCTCCATTAACGGAGTCCGACCACCGGCATTTTCTACCCAGGGTCGGCCGAGTCGCGTTCCAAAAGCTAAGCAGAGGTGGGGATTGTGGCTGGGGGTGATGGGAGTCGTAGTCCAGCAGCGACTTGGGAGCCAGGGTTGAGATCCCTGGCACCAAGCCAGGGTGTTTGGATTCTGAACTGAAGAGTCTGGGAAATCTTTGATGGCAGCCCTGAGTACAGCACCTGACAGTAATCCTACCTGGAGCTCTCTGGGGCCTGGACAACTCTGGCAGCCTTCTTGTGCCTAGGAATGGTAGAGATCTGTCTGTCCAGCTAATGTTGGGAGTGGGGGCCTCCGTCCATTGTCTGTATTTAAATTCATTGAATTGTGCACTGAAACAGAAGGAGGATGGAGACATGTCAAAATCACCCTTCCATTGTGCTGGTACGAACACACACGGCATTTGGTCAGGGGCTCTTAAATTTAGGTCGCCAGATGCTGTGGGACCGCACCTCCCATCACCCATCCTTCAGCTTGGGATCATGGGAGTTGTAGTCCATTGAGAGCTGTGGTCCAGTGACCTCTGGAGACCCAAGATTGTGAACTGTCGGAATAAGCTATTTGCCTACCCAGGACACCCAACAGAGTTGTGTTAAATCCTGTAACGATCTTTCCATGTGTGGGTGCTTTATGTACACTAGGATGGGGTCATGCCCTTCGTTTAAGGAGGGGCTGTAGACTGGTGGTGGAGCATCTGCTGGCATGCAGGAGGAGAGCTGTGTCCCTTTTGCTAAGCAGGATCCACCCTGGTTTGCATTTGGATGTGAAGCACTGTAACATTTTCCTCTTAGGGGACGGGGGCTGCTCCGGGAATAGCATACTTGCCTGCAGAAGGTTCCAAGTTTCCTCCTTGGCATCTCCAAGATAGAGCTGAGAAAGACTTCTCCCTGTAACCTTGGAGATGCCACCGCCAGTCTGTGTAGACTAGGGCTGCTCAACTTTGACCCTCCTGCAGATGTTGGCCTACAATCCCCATAATCCCTGGCTATTGGCCACTGTAGCTGGGGATTATGGGAGTTGTAGTCCAAAAACAGCTGGGGAGGGGGCTAAGTTGAACAGGCCTGGTGTAGTCCAGGGATTCCCAAAGTTGGGTCCCCATCACTGTTCCCTCTAACGCAGTGATTCTCAAACTTGGGTCCTCAGGTGTTACTGGACTTCAACTCCCATAATCCTCAAGCAAAGGCCACTGAGGCTGGGGATTATGGGAGTTGAAGTCCAATAACACCTGAGGACCCAAGTTTGAGAATCCCTGCTCTAACAGATTCCCAGATGTTGTTGACTACAACTCCCAGCATCCCCATTTGTAGTTGCCTTTGGCTGGGGATGCTGGGAGTTGTAGTCAACAACATCTGGGAATCCTTGTAAGAGGGAACACTGGTCCCCAGATGTTATTGGACTTCAACTCCCATAATCCCCAGCCAAAGGCCACTGGAGCTGGGGATTATGGGAGTTGTAGTCCAATAACATATGGGGACCCAACATTGAGAATCCCTGGTGTAGACAATACTGAGATAGACGGACCAGCGGACCAATCCTGCTCAGCTGAAGGCAGCTTCCTATGTTAAAGTCCCAGGTCAAATCCATTCAGGCTAGGAAATGCCCCTGACTAAAACTCTGGAGAGCTGTTGGCAGTCAGTGTAAACAGTACTGAGCTGGACCACGTGTCTGACATGAGAGGAGGTGGTCTGCTCTGTTCATATTCTAACACAGGCTGTATCTTTGGTAGGATGTTTCGCCAGGGAATGCATGACTTGAAAGTTTGGCCCAATCTGGAAGCAGACGGCTCTGAGCCCACCAAGACTCCGGGGAGGACGAGCAGCACCTTTTCGGAAGATCAGATGAGCCGACTGGCCAAGGTGAGGGGACGTGATTTGGTTTCACCGGAGGCGGGGTGGGTGGGTGCCAGTCTGGGCTGCTCCACTGTACTGGTGCCATGGAGATGGGTGTGTGTGTGCTGACATTGGTATTGCACATCCTGCTGGCATGGCCTTTTCAGAAAATGGCTAATAAACTGAAACTGGTTTAGAGGAAGGCAGTCAAGGCAGTGAAGGGTCTGGAACTAAGTCCTGTGAAGAGCATTGCAGGAGCTGGGTTTGTTTCGCCTGGAGAAGAGAAGACTAACCCTAAAATATCTGGAGGGCTGTGGCGTAGGAAGAGGAGCGGGCTTGTTCTCTGTTACTTTTGAGGGCTGCCGTCTAGGGGTGTGCACAAACGGCTTGTGCAGGCACAGGCGGGGTGGGGAGCGGCTCCCTTAAGGAGCAGGTCCTTTCCTGGGTGCATCACTCGCCTGAGCAAAGGCCCTGTGCAGCTGTGGTGCTGTTCCCTGCAGGCTGTGCGCGGTGTCAGCATGTTGCCTTTGCTCAAGTGAGCGCCGCGCCTGGGAAAGCAGCAGGGCGGCAGCGCAGAAGGTAAGGACCCTCTCCTTACGGGAACCGTTCTGCACTCCACCAAACTGCTTCGGCTGCAGGTTCAGTGCTTCCCAAAGGAGGTGCCGAATCAGCTCGTGCACACCCCTATTGCAATCACAAGGAAGTAGATTTGAGCTAGACTTGGAGTGGGCAAGCGTGGCCTTCCAGCTGCGGTTGAACTACAACTCCCATCATCCTCAGCCACGCTAAACTCCCTGGGGATGATGGGAGTTGTAGTCCAACAGCAGCTGGAGGGCCAAGTTTGCCCACCCATGAGCTAGATGTTAAGAGGCATTTTCGAACTGTAAGAGCTATTCATAAGGACAGCCCTGCTGGATCAGGCTCATGGCCTATTTAATCCAGCATCCTGTTTCACACAGTGGCCCACCAGATGCCTCTGAGAAGCCCACAGGCAAGAGGTGTGGCCATGCCCTCTCTCTTGCTGTTGCTCCCCTGCAACTGGTATTGAGAGATATCTTGCCTCTGTGGCTGGAGGTGGCCTGTAGCCACCAGACTAGTAGCCATTGATAGTTGAGGATATTAACTATCCACTGCTATTGATTCATGGAGGATAGTAACCGGTCCATGAATTTCTCTAAGCCCCTTTTTAAAGCCATCCAAGCTGGTGGCCATCGCCCCATCCCAGGGCAGAGAATTCCGTAGATTTGACAATGCAACAGTCTGCCTCCAGCAGCGATGGACTCTCCTCCTTGGAAGTTTTCAGATAGAGGCTGGAGCAGTTTCCTGCACTGAGCGGGGAGGTTGGACCAGACAACCTCCCAAGTCCCTTTCAGCCCTAAAATTCTATTATTCAAATGCATCAAGGTTTCCTAGGCGGAGGCAAGCAGTTTAATCAGTAGCTTCTTCAGTGTTCAGATGGAGGATGGGAACTGGGCAATGTGACATTGATTCCTGCAGTAGGCTGGTAGTCTGAAGCCTGTGGGTTGGCCAAGCCATACACAGATCCTGGGAGCATGACCTTCCGTCTTTGCTTTGCCTGGTGGACAGAGCAGTACCTCTCGTCTGTTGCACACCAGCTGCAGCTTGTGCCTTTGCCCAAGGCTGGGGCACAGATTACCAGCTC
The DNA here is from genome assembly GCF_027244095.1 of Hemicordylus capensis. NCBI lineage: Eukaryota > Metazoa > Chordata > Lepidosauria > Squamata > Cordylidae > Hemicordylus > Hemicordylus capensis. The sequence goes on from NC_069658.1 coordinate 9,005,253, forward strand.
CGGACTGTGGGAATTCCGGGTCAAAGATGATGTACTGATCATTTGTTCCTCGGCTGGTGTAGGAGGTCACCCAAGCTTGGGATTACATCCCCCCACATGCTCCAAAAGGCAGAAAGTCGCCATACTTGAAGGTCCTTAACCCAGTGCATGTGGGCGGATCTCCTCAGTTCTACTTCCTGCCTTTGCTCCAGAAGGCTCGCATTACAGCTCGCTGGCTCTGGCCTTGTTTACTAGGCCTCTTCTTCTCTTCTGCTTATATTCCTATTATTTTTTGACTATTTCCAATCTCTTCTTCACCTGGTATTCTACTACTATTAGTTTTCTCTAGTTACTAAAGAAAAAAATTAAAAAGAAGAAAAAATTATTTCATATCTGTTCTTCCTACTGTCCGTTCTGTTATTCGTTACCTCTCCTCACCTCTGGCCAACCCTTTGGCCGATGTCTGCTAAGAAGACCTTCGGACTCCTGGCCGTTAGGGAGAGATCCTCCCGCTAGCGCCTGTTCCCGCCAAAAACTTGGGACTGCGCAAATCCTGTAAGGAAAATGGCGGATGTATCAGAGGACCTTGCTGGTGCCAGTAGGCCACAGCGGTCCTCTCTGTTGCCAGATACCGGTGAGGAGACTGGGCGCAATTCATGCCACCAGCCATCCACCGTAGCAGGACACAAGTGGCGGCACAAGAAGCGGAGGCTTCCCTACAAGGAGGCCCCGTTGGTGAGAGAGCTTTTGCCTGGCAGCGCAGGCAAGGTAAGCCTGTGAGATTTGGCCTCCCCCCCAACTCCTTCCCCCAGCAGTTGGGCGTGCAGGAGGAGGACTGCCTCAGCAAGCGCTGGGGCCGCGCCAAAAGGAACATCAGCAGGAGTGGCCGCCCCAGAGCCCGTCGGAATCAGACGGGGAGGACGTGGCAGGCGGTGCTGGGCCCGTGGACCTGTCTCCTGGCTCCTTAAAAGAGGAGTCCCCATCCTTGGATACCCATCCTTGGGTATCCATCCTTGGATACCCAAAAGAGGAGTCCCCATCCTTGGATTGGTAGGAGTGCCCAGAAGGCCATGAACAGCTCCCCCCGGTGAGATCGGGACTTGCTCGGGGGGTGAGAGGTGGTTGCAGATGCCCCTTATGTGGCCCCTCCCTCAGGGCCTACTCCTACGGGGAATGTGGGGGTTCCCCCTGCCACTGCCACTGTAAAGGGCTGGATTCAAGAGGCCTTTCAGGTCTCACTGGCAGCGGGGCTTAAAGCACGGAAGCCTGCAAGGCACTGCAAAGCAGGCTGTGATCCATGTGTCGTCCTCAGACTCTCAGGAGGAGATGGTGCCCGCTAAGCAGCCCAGGGTGGCTATACGCCAGGACTCTGTGCCCAGGGGTAGGGGGTGGTCTTCAGACGAGTCAGGAGAGGACTCCCCAGATTTATTGCGACCCAGGGGCAGTGGGTCGGAGTCATTGCTGGGCAACCCAGACAAGGGGCCCTCCTCCTCGGAAGAGGGGGAGATTATTGAGGACTCTTCAGCAAACATACACAGTCAGAGGCTCTCTCTTATGGAGGATTTTTAGCCACTAATTAACCAGCCTATTGCTGCGCTTGATCTGAAGCCAGTTACAGAGGAACTGGTTTCTCCTGTGTCCAGGGTCTCCTTGGTGCTGCCTAAGGCTAAGGTATCGCAGATTAAATCAGTGATACCTGAGGGCTTTACTAATACCATCAAGGAGGAATGGGTGGCTATTGCGACTCCCAAAGCGTATGTTGGCATTGGCTAGTAAATTGTACAACTTTGAGGAGGAGACTCTGGACTTGCTGAAGGTGCCACTTAGGGATGCTCCCTTCGGGGCCCTACTTAGTAGCGTAGTGGTATCCAAGGATGGGTACTCCTCTTTTAAGGAGCCAGGAGACAGAAAAGCAGAATCTGCACTGCGCAGGGCCCACGAGGCTTGAGCAGTGGCCATCAGAGCTGACACCACTGTGTCCTTGGTGTCTAGAGCATCGGTCTTGTGGATCGACGAGTTACCCAATGACCCTCCCGCTGATCAATCTAAGATGCGGCGTAAGCTACTTCGTCTGCAGAGGGCGGCTGCCTTTTCAGTGGATGCTAATCTGGACGGTGTTCGATTCTCGGCACGTGTGGTCAGTGCGGGTGTCCTGGCAAGACGCAACATATGGCTGAAATATTGGAAAGTTGATAATAGGTCTAGGGCTAATTTAGCTGCTGTTCCCTATGCTGGGGGGAAGCTAATTGGGGATGTGGCCCTGAAAGAGGTCCTAATTGAAACTAAAGGTAAGCGCAGGGCTCTGCCATCAGCCCCTAGGAAGGAGGACAAGAGTTTTAATCTTAGACCGACGCAAACCTTCAGGGCGTTTAGACCTCAGTTTTGTCAGAGGGAGCCTTTTGGGCCTTTTCGATCGCTGTGGAATAGATCCAGAGGCCAAGGCAGGCAAGGGTTCAATCAGCAGAACCGTCAGTCTTTCGGAAACCAGCAGCGAGGCCCCAAGCAGCAGTCCTGACTCCCACTCAGGCAAAGTGGGGCCCCCGCCTTTTGGCCCGTTTGGAAAGAATCCATCAATGACAGGTGGGTTCTTTCCATTATCCTACACGGGTACAAAGTGGAGCTGGCCAGCCCCCCAGGAAACAGATTCCTCCTTACCTCAAGATCCAGGAAACCGGCAAAGCACAAGGGGTTGTCCATGGCCATTCAGCATCTGGTGGCTATAGGGGCTACAGAGGAGGTCCCACCTCTTCAGAGAGGCAAGGGCATCTATTCTGTGATTTTTACGGTGCCAAAAAAGGACGGATCGGCCAGGGCAGTTCTCAACCTATGCCCAGTCAACTGCTTTGTGATAAAGAGGAGGTTCAGGATGGAAACCCTTTGTACCATCTCAGAGGCATTGCAGATGGGGAACTACATGGCTTCAATAGATCTCCAGGAGGCCTATTTGCACATCCCCATTCATCCACTCCGTCGACATATACTCCGCTTCTGCTACATGGGGAGGCATTATCAGTACAGAGCCCTTCCTTTTGGGCTCTCATCAGCCCCCTGAGTTTTTACGAAGGTTCTAGTCCGCTAGTGGCCACTCTACGCACCGAGGGGGTCCACCTGAATTGTTACCTCGACAACTTGCTCATCTGTGCTAGTTCCGAAGAGGCAGTTCGGTCGGCTCTGTCCAGAACAATGTCTGTGTTATGTGCCCATGGCTTTTTGATAAATGTGGGCAAGAGTCACCTGATGCCCACACAGAGCCTTCATCATCTGGGGCATGGTAATGGACACCTCAGTATGCAAACTGTTTCTGCCACAGGATCGGATGGAGGTCTTATAGTCACTGGCTCGTGTGATTGCTTTGAGACTGTGGGCCAGCCTTCTCAGTCTAGCAAGGTTGTTGGGTCTCATGGTGGCGGCTATGGACTCGGTGCCTTGGGCGAGTTTTCATCTACGCCAGTTACAGTGGGCTCTTCTCCCTTACCAGCACAGGATTGCTCTCAAGCGCGACAAGAACATTCCTCTCTTGCTGTCTCTTCACGAGTCGATTCGTTGGATGGCCCGGGGAATCTACACAAGGGCAAGCTGTTCATGGAACCCAAGAAAGTGATGGTCACAACGGACGCCAGCCTATCGGGCTGGGGGGCTCACTGTTGGAACAGGTCTGCCCAGGGGCTTTGGTTGGTGGAGGAGTCGCTCCATAGCATAAACTGGCTCGAGCTGTGGGCTGTCTTTCTGGCCCTAAAAGCCTTCACGCCCTTGGTAAAGGGAAGGAACATCTTAGTGTATAGAGACAACATCTCAGCCAAGGCACACATAAACAGGCAAGGGGGGACAAGGTCAAGATCTCTTTTCCTTCAGTCTGTGGAGTTGTTGGATTGGGCGGAGAACAACTTAATATCCATTCTGGGCCATCACGTAAACAGAATTTCCAATGTCCGGGCAGATGGGCTAAGTCGGCAGGAGATCCAGCCGGCAGAATGGGGCCTGCACCCTCAAGTATTTTGGTGGCTGACAGAGCGGCTGGGGTGTCCCCAGATAGACTTGTTAGCATATCCTCAGAACGCCAAGATTCACAGGTTTTACTCATGTTTTCCGATGCTGGGGGCAGGAGAGACGGATGCGCTATTGGTGCCATGGCCTCTGTGTCTGCTGTATGCATTTCCTCCAGTGCCGCTGCTTTCCTGTTACCTCAGGAAGCTGCAGGGGTCACGGGCACCCCTGATATTGATTGTGCCTTTTTGGCCCAGAGGGCCTTAGTTTTCTGAGATCATCGACTTGGCTGTAGGTCATCCACTCAGATTTCCAGACCATCCAGGTCTGCTGTGTCAAGGTCCGATTTACCATCCTTGTGTCTAGAAAGTGTTCAACAAGATTTATCAATCGACGGCGTAGTTTTCTGCGTTGGACAGCAAAGCGCTTCCTGCAGCTGGACAAGTGCAGGTTGGGGGAATTACTGGATTTTCTTCAGGATGGCCTTGCACTTGGTCTGAAACCCAACACGCTTAAACACCAGGCGGCGTGCTTGATCCAGATGTTTTTTCCTCATCAACGTTCGTTTCAGGCACGGCACACTCTTCTACGCAAGTTCTTGAGGGGGGGGGGGCAGCTTTGTTGTCTTCACCGGTCTGCCATCATTTTCCATCATGGGATTTGCATATTGTTTTGTGGGGTCTGCAGTTTCCACCATTTGAACCACTTTGATCTGTGTCATTGCAGTTTTTGTCCTGGAAGGTGGCCTTTTTAGTAGCTGTAACATCGGCCAGGAGGGTTTCTGAATTGCAGGCTCTGTCAGTTAAGAGTAATTTGTGTATTTTCTCTAAGGTCTCTGTGAGACATCTTGGATCCTTCGTTTATCCCTAAGGTAAAGTCTCAGTTTCATCGTGAGGCGGACATTTACTTACCTTCTTTTTGTCCGGGTGCTCGTCACCCTGCAGAGAAGGAGTGGCACCGTCTGGATGTCAGGCGGGCGTTGAAGATATATATTGGCAGGACGCAGGCTTTTCGTAAGTCATATGCTCTTTTCGTGGCCTTTAAGGCTTCTAAGATGGGATGCAAGGTCTCTACAGCCATTATCGCTCGATGGGTCCGTTCATGCATTATGGTGTTGTATGAAGCCCAGAAACTTCCGGTGCCTGGTCAGATTACAGCACACTCAACTAGATCTGCAGCCACTTCCGCTGCGTTATCTTCACTGGCATCCCTTTAAGAGATTTGCAAGGCAGCTACTTGCTCGTCACCTTTTACATTTTCAAGGCATTACAAGTGGGATGAACATGAAGCTGCCAGAGCGGCATTTGGTCAGAGGGTCCTGCAACGGGTCCTTCCGGGTCAGTAGCTCCAGCTTGGGTATTTTCCCTCCCGTGGTTGGTGCTGTGGTATGTCCCAAGCTTGGGTGACCTCCTACACCAGCCGAGAAAGGTACATTGGTACTCACCGTGAAGGTGTCTTCTGGCTGGTGTAGAAGAGGTCACCCAAGGCCTGCCCGGGTTGTGTTAGGCTGGAGCTGATGATCTGGTTGTAGGGACAGTTTTTCTGTCTTTCTCTGCATTATTGTTCGTAAATTGTTGTATTTTCTCTGTTATGTTCTGTGGTTTTCATTCTGTAGCTTGAGCTGTTTTAAGCACTGAGGAGATCCGCCCACATGCACTGGGTTAAGGATCTTCAAGTATGACTACTGGTGGCGCAGTAGTCCCTGGTGGCGCAGTGGTAAAACTGCTGCCCTGTAACCAGAAGGTTACAAGTTCGATCCTGACCAGGGGCTCAAGGTTGACTCAGCCTTCCATCCTTCCGAGGTCGGTAAAATGAGTACCCAGAATGTTGGGGGGCAATATGCTAAATTATTGTAAACCGCTTAGAGAGCTTCCAGCTATAGAGCGGTATATAAATGTAAGTGCTATTGCTATTGCTACTTCCTGCCTTTTGGAGCATGTGGGGGGATGTAATCCCAAGCTTGGGTGACCTCTTCTACACCAGCCAGAAGACACCTTCACGGTGAGTACCAATGTACCTTTCTGGCTGCAGCTGCCCATGATCCTGACCCTTTCTGGTGGACTTGCCTTGAGTGGTTTTCCATAAGGAAGGGGTTCCCAGTCTGGGGCCCTCCTGATGATGCTGAGCTACAGCTCCTGGCATCCTGAGCCAGAACAAATTGTAGCCCCTGCCGAAAGGGGTGACAGTGTACAAATGTGTAGTTGACAATATGCTTGGGAAAGAGCTTGTGGCTCCGTGGTAGACTGCAGGCTTTGCGTCCTGTGCCCCAGATTTATTTATTTATTTTATTTATTAGAAACATTTAATATACTGCCCACTCCAAAAACTCTGGGCGATGTATGAAAACATGTAAATAAGGTTTGTTTGTCTGGATCATATTTTTATACCGCCTGATATATACATCTCATCACGTATATCACACCCGTATCTCTAAACGTACATCTCCTCTAAGGCTTAAAACTATATTAAAAAAACCCACAGATTTAAAATTCATGAAACACAATAAAAACAATCACATAAAACAGTTATTAAAGCAAATTATTAAAATCCTAATTAAAAGCCTGCAAAACAGGAGAGTCTTGAGGGTCTTCCTGAAAACAAACAGAGAAGGAGATGCTCTTATTTCAGCAGGGAGCATATTCCAAAGCCCCGGGGCAGCCACAGAGAAAGCCCAGTCCTGAGCCGGTGGCAATTGTAATTGGACCTCTCCAAAGATCGTAACAGGCAGCAAGGTTCAGTCCCTGGTAGCTCTTGTTTCAAGGACTCTTCCCGAGGCTTTGGGGAATTTACTGCCAGATCTATCAGACTATGAATTATCTGACTCCATCTATCCACCTGCAAGTGCGGGTTGTTGTGTGATATAGTGAGTGCCTGGCAAACTTGTGTTTGCTAGCTGTTGTTTCCTGAGACCATGAGTGTAGTCGGGCTTCTGCAGGGAACCTAAGAGCCCCATCCCATATGCCAGTCTTCCTTTTCTGCGAGTGGTTTACGTTAAGCATAGGAAGCTGCCTTAAACTGAGTCAGACCATTGGTCCAGCTAGCTCAGTGTCGTTTTCGGCGCCTAGCAGGAGTTTCCGGGGTTTCAACCAGGAGTCTTTCTCAGCACTACCTGGAGATGAATTGAACTGGGGACCTTCAGATGCTCTGTCTCTGAGCAATGGCTCCTGCCCCCCTCCCCCATTGCTGGGGTTTCTTTTCTCCAGCTAGGATTACTGCTGGGTTTGGAGACCAGCTGGGGAAAGAAATGATCAAAAGTCACTGGAGGTGTAGATCATGGGTATTTGAAGGGGAGAATTGACAGGTTGGGGAAAGGTTAAGTACCTCTTGTGCTTCTCCCCAACCACTTAACAAGGGAAACATGGACTTGGAAACCATTGTAGCCATCATCCGGCACCAAACGCCTTTATTAGTAGCAGTTACTGCCTGCAGGGCAGGCCTGTCTGGAGGCTGTAGCAACCCCTGAGCTGTAGCAACTCCCTCCCTTGCCATCCTCTACCCTGACAAGTACCGCACGTTGGTTATGAGTGACTGGATCGCATGCAACAGTTCCATCATTCTTGGCCATATGCGTGTCAGTAAACATTGCTCAAGCTTTTTTAAAGGTCCAAGTCAGATTTCATGATTTTAGTTTTGTGCACACTGAGGAGAACAGTTGGCACAGAGCTATAAATATGTCTGTTTGATCTTTTTGAGATTTACCGTGGCAATAAACTAGCTTGTATTGAAGCTCCATGTACCTCTTCTAAGGCCAGCTTACCTTGGAATTCTAATAAAAATGCATTATATTCCACACATTTATTGCCAACAGGCTGCTGTCGTATAGCCAAGGTTGAATCCAAGAGCAAATGTTACTTTCATACATGTAAAGTTGGAGGCATCGGACACTAAAGCCAACTTTAGTGGTGTTGGTTTTTTTGCTGACACTCTATGTGGGGCACTCTGTAACAAATACCCGATCTCTTAAGATGGGGGTTCTCAAACATGGGTCCCAAGATGATGTTGGACTACAGCTCCCTTCATCCCCCAGCCGCAATGGCCAAAGGCCCTTGTGCCTGGGGATTATGGGAGTTGTGGTCCAGCATCATCTGGGGGCCCATGTTTGAGAACCCCTGCCTTAAGCGTATCCAGAGCAGGTCTAGGAGTCTTCTAAGATTCAGTGCTAGCACAGATACGGCGTTCAGTATTGTTTATGGAATGCAACATTGTAGGGACTTTTACATTCTTGGAAAAAAAGGCTTCTAGCCATTGTTGTGGAAGTGTTTCGGCAGTATCTGCAAAGAGGAGGACTTTTAGGGTACGTTGTTGACCTGCAGAGCTCTACCTGTCCTCATTTGTGTAAACAGAATAAATGTTATAGATAATATATCTTCATCATCATCATCATCATCATTATTATTACATTTATCTCCCACTCTTCCTCCAGGGAACCCAGAGCGGTGTACTGCATACTTAGTGTTTCTCTTTCACAACAACCCTGTGAAGTAGGTTAGGCTGAGAGAGAAGTGACTGGCCCAGAGTCACCCAGCAAGTGTCAGGGCTGAATGGGGATTTGAACCCGGGTCTCCCCGGTCCTAGTCCAACACTCTAACCACTACACCACGCTGGCTCATCATTGATGCAGGATTCAGTTTCTCTCCACACAGAATTTGATCTGCTTGCACATCGTGCCACATTGTGTTGCTCTGCTGTTCTCCAAAAAGTTCCTGTGGTGTGGCCTCCCGTAGATTCCCTGCTGGAATCTCTCTGAGCTTTCTGGCACTCCTTGCAACCAGGTTTTTCTTCTCTTCGTGCACACAAGGGGTGGAGTGTTGGATTGCTTCCTATCTTCCTTCTGGGATGTTGAAGAATAATAGCTTGGTTCGCCGTCCCATGACAAATTGTTCTCTGGGTAGCTCACAATAAAACAAAACAATTAAAACACATAAAACAAAATAAAAGGTTCCAATAAAGGTACAATATAATACAGAGCATTTTAAAACTGTTTAAAAACCTATTTTAACAGGCCTGAGTGAACAGTTAGTTCTTCACCTGGCATCTAAAAGAACAAAGTGACGATGCCAGGTGGGCCTCACTGTGGAGGCTGTTGCATAAATGGGGTGCAGCCCTCTCCCTAGTAACCCACCTCACCGCATTTGACGGGGGCACTTGGAATAGGGCCTCTGAAGAAGATCTTAAGGTCCAGGTGGGAACATATGGCGCAAGGCACGCTCTCGGGTAACCTGGTCCCAAGCCTTTAGGGCTTTAAAGGTTAAAACCCATACTCTGAAGCAGGCCTGGAAACGGACTGGGAGTCAGTGTAGCTGACGAAGCACTGGCGTAATATGCTCAAAACGTCCATTCCCAGTTAATAATCTTATGACCCTATTTTGGATCAGCTGCAGTTTCCGCATCGTTTTCAAAGTCAGCCCCCACGTACGACGCACTGCAGTAATCTAAGTGGCGGGTTACCAGAGCATGGGTAACTGTGGCCCAGCTATCTCCATCCAGGTAAGGTCACAGCTGGCATATTGGCTGTAGCTGATAAAAGATTGCCTTAGTACAAGAGAGCATATTTGGTTGGTGAGGAGGTGTGCTGAGATGTAAAATTTTCTCTCGGGATTACTTTGTGGATGAAGAGTTGGATAGCCTATTCCATATCCCCAGCGTCATTTGAGCAACAGGCATTTAGGCATGCTCAAGGCTGTTCAATGACTGTTGAGCCAAGTGTGATCTACCCTGACATTAGAGCATCACAAAAGATTGCTTAGGTGCTATTTTAGACAGCCCCTCTCTATGACCCAGTGAATAACTTCAGGAAGTGGCTGCAGAAGCCTTCTTGACCACTGTAGCATTGGTGCTCATGCTGGGGAGCGGGGCAAATTTCACTGATCTCCCCTTCCCCCTGAAAATATGTCTCTGAGGGCTCCTTAACCTTCAGGGATATACTTTCAGGTGGCACTGGGCACTGCTGGGTGGAGGTTGGCTAAAATCACCCTCTCACCTGGGGCAATCACTTCTTCATTAGTAGAAGCTTTCTGTTGCATGGGTGCATCTCACATAGCACATATAAAGCCATAGGGATTTGGACACTTTGCTTGCTTGCTAGGCCTCAGCAGAATCAGGTCACAGAATCAGTAGGAAGCTAGTTCAGCAACATATTTCCCATCTAACAGAGTGTGTCTGGAGCATGGGGAGCTCCAAAAGTACCTGCAGAGTTGTATAAGAGAGCCCGCACTTCGGAAGGGCAGGCTCTAGTGGCGGGGTTACTGTTGCATGCACTGTGTCGCTGGAAACATGCACACCATGATTATCAGGATCCCAGCCAGTGATTTCTGCTCAGATCTTGGTATGGCTCAGTGTTAGCATTGTTTTCCTAAGTGAGATAAGAACTCTTGATTTCCTGCCGGAGAGTGAGCTTCCATCTGTCTTAAATGATATCCTTTAACAGGAGATTGATTTATTGTTTTATCAGGTGTAGCATTCTGGCTGAAGCAGTGTCTTATTTAAAAGTAAAGTTGAGTGGAAGGAGAGAGAGCTCATGTGCAGTTGACCAGCCCTCTCTCTAAGCAATTGGCCTCTTGAAGGCTGACAGGCGTGACATGGTTAAAGGGAAATATTTGTGACTTTCAGCAGTACTTGAGCTTTCATGATAGAATATAAAATTTGTGCTCAGCACTTCATAGTTTGGAGAACACATTTTGTTTGATGCTCCTTGTGGATAAATCCTAGCCACCCGAGTGTGTATGGTGTTAGTCTTGGAATTCTCCATAAGGTGTCACTCCATTCCAAGGAAAGTGAAATCCATCGGCAGAGTAGACAAGTTAAGTCAGGGGTTCTCAAACGTGGGTGCTTCCACATTGTTGGACTACGAACCCCATCATCCCCACTTGCAGTGGTCGAGATGGGAGTCGTAGTCCAATAGCATCAGAGCACCCAAGATCGAGAACACCTGAGTTAAATGGGTGCAAGTAAGGAGGGAGGCTCTGCTGTCCAGTTGTGTTTTAATTGATTTGTTAGATCTTCTTTCTTTCTATTGATTGGTTCTCAGAGCAGCTGCTCACAAAAATCCACGTTACCCAAGGATTACTTGACTATTTATGTAGTGGCAGTTGTGTCTGGACCAGGGGTTCTTAACTTGGGGTCCTTGTACCCCCACCCCCCGGTAGTAGTGTTCCCTTTAGCAGGGACTCCAGACGTTGTTGATGGCAGCTCTCTTGGTCCCCAGCCAAAGGCCATGGCCGCTGGGAGTTGTAGTCAACATCTGGGAATCCCTGTTACAGGGAACACTGCCTGGTGGTCTGTGGAATATCTTTTCTGCACTGAACTTGATTTGTGTTGTGGTAAGTCAGGATAAAGTTCTTGAAAATAACTATCCTGAGTACTTTATTCTCTGTTTACTGGAATCTTATGGGAATATATTATATGACTGGAGTGGGGTTCCATGGGTTGTCCTTGAGGATCTTGGCAGACTGTAGGTAGAAAAAGGATAATAAATCCTGCTTTGGACCCTAGCAATGGAGTCCAGGTTTTCCCCTCTAGAGCAGAGCTGCGCCATTTTGTCCTTCCTGCTGTTTTTGGACTGCAACTCCCACCATCCTTATCCATAGTAGGTTTGATGGGAGCTGTAGTTTAACATTTACAGCACGGCCACATCTAGTTGTGCCAACTCTCTAGAGCAGGGATTCTCAAACTTGGGTCCTCAGGTGTTATTGGACTTCAACTCCCATAATCCCCAGCCTCAGCGGCCTTTGCTTGAGGATTATGGGAGTTGAAGTCCAATAACACCTGAGGACCCAAGTTTGAGAATCACTGCTCTAGAGGGAAGAGGCAGAAGGACCTATGGATAGATCTGGCCCTGTGGTGAAGAAAATAACCCAGAGAAGCTCCTATTGTTCTGATTGTACTTGCAACTGGGCTGCAATGATCCTGTGGCACCTATTAGAAAATACCAACTTAGGGCTGAATGAAGCATCCAGCATGGCTTATGATACAGTTGTGCCTGAGACTGCCCCACTGCAGGTATGCATGGGAAAGAGGAAATGTGCCTTTTTGATTCTTCTCCCACCATCATATTCCAATGCCTCTGTGCATGTGGAGTTAGCCGTTCCCCCCCCGCCCTTTGGCGTGCTAGCTTTGGACATGCAGGGAGACATTGAAAGTGAAGGGGCATTCAAGCACGCAGTTCCTCCCCATTCATCTTTGAGGGTGGACTGTACCACATGCCCTGCTGCACACGTGGGCTTTCTTCTTGTTTATTTGCCTCGTGAGCTTTTGTGGGGCGGAACTTGCTTCACCAGACACAATCCTTTATGTGTTTGACGGAGCAGTGCTGGTTTGCACCTGGTGAGCATCTGTTTTCCCGGCCTCCTCGCTCTCCCACGTGCATGAGCGCCTCCAGCAGAGAGCAGGGCCCAGCATCCTGCTTTTGACATCCTTTCTCTCCGGTGGATGCTCAACAGCATGTTAACTCCATTCGAGTTATGCTGAGAGAGTAACCTTCGGCCAGTTGGGTCACTCTAGAATGTCCACAGATATGCCATGTTAGAGTTTAGTTAATGATCTGGAAACGGTTGTGCCTTCTGTATGTGTGACTAATGAACGAGTCTCTTTAATATAGGCCTCTGACAAGGAACATTTGGAAGAAGTAAGTAACTGTTGCCTGCTAGCATCTGACTTTGTCCCAGCGCATGTGTGCAGCCTCCGGGGTGACTAACTTCTAATAATGGGGAAGCCTTCTCCTGTGCCTCATAGATGCACTGTGAAACACACAGTGTTTGAAGTGAAGCTCTGTGCTTGCCTGGGGTTCGTGCCTCTTAACGCTCTTATGCTTGTAAACACAGAAGCCCAGCTTTAACCAGGTACTGTGCTCAAACCTGACCCTAATTTAGTCTTCCATTTTGTCCTCTTAAAAATAAAATGTATTGGATAATAGGGATGTGCACGAACTGGTTTGGAGGTTCAGTGGCAAGGGAGTTACCTTTAAGGAGCAGGGAGGGATGCTCTCCCCCCCCCACCGCATTTCCCGCTCTGGCACTGTGTCCAAAATTGCTGCGCGTGGCATTAGTGTAACCTCTTGCTGGCCCGTCGTTATCAGACCGGAAGTGTCCGAATGCTGGATGGTGTACACCTCTATTGGATTATGAGTCCATTTTACTGTAAACGTATGAACTTGTATTGTGGATCGTTTCTCCATTGCTGGTTTTACTACTTTTGTGGTGTTTAGCTGGGTTTTTAAACTGTACTTTAGTCCTTTCTGAGATGGTACACCACTTTGGAGAAAAGGAGTCAGTCGGTTGATTAAAAGAAACACACATTTTTAGTGCGAGGATACAGCTATACAGGGATGGTGTTTGGGGTTGGCCGTGACTTCACACGTTAATGCCTGTGGGGTCTTGCGGACCCCCACGACCTTCCTTGGTGCTTTTCCCTCCAACTCGAATCACTTGATAGATATTTTATTAATTTAAAAACAAACCCAGAATGGTTCATACTTCTCTTAATTGTAGCACCAGAAAATGTGGTGATGGCTGTTAGCTTAGATGGTTTTAGAGGGGGATTAGACAAATTCTTGGAGGAGGAAGGAAAGGAGGATAAGTCTATATGGAAGTGGATGCTGAACCAGATATGCATTTGGTCTGATACAGTCATAAGAACATAAGGACAGCCCTGCTGGATCAGGTCCGAGGCCTATCTAGTCCAGCATCCTTTTCACACAATGGCCCTCCGATGCTGCCAGGAAGCCCCCAGGCTGGAGGTGGCCTATAGCCCTTGAATTGGTAGCCATTGATAGACTTGTCGTCCATGAATTTATCTTAGCCCTCCTTAAAGCCATCCAGGCTGGCGGCTGTCACCGCATCTTGTGGCAGAGAATTCCTTAGGTTAATTATGTGTTGTATGAAAAAGTAGTTCCTTTTGACGGTCCTAAATTTCTTGGCAATCAGTTTCATGGGATGACCCCTGGTTCTAGTGTTATGTGCGCACGAGAGAAATTTCTCTCTCTCCACACCATGCATAATTTTATAGACCACTATCATGTCTCATCTCAGTCGGCTTTTTTTTCTAAACTAAAAAAAGCCCCAGGTATTGTAGCTTTGCCTCTTAAGGAAGGTGCTCTAGGCCCCTGACTATCTTGGTGCCCTCTTCTTCACCTTCTCTAGCTCTATAATGTCCTTTTTGAGGTATGGTGACACAGTGCTCCAATTGTGGCCTATAGACTTGTATAAGGGCATTATGATATTAGCAGTTTTGAATCCCCTTCCTAATGATCCCTAGCATGGAATTGGCCTTTTTCACAACAGCCAGACATTGAGTCGACAGTTCCAATGAGCTGTCCACCATGACTCCCAAGAGCTCTCTCCTGGTCAGTCACCAACAGCTCAGACCCCATCAGTGTATATGTGAAGTTGGGTTTTTTTGCCCCAATGTGCATCACTTTACACTTGCTAACATTGAACTGCATCTGCCATTTTGTTGCCCACTCCCCCAGTTTGGAGAGATCCTTTTGGAGCTCCTTGCAATCTCTTCTAGATTTCACCACTCTGAATAGTTTGGTGTCATCTGCAAATTTGGCCACCTCACTGCTTACCCCAACTTCTCAAGCGTCTATGAATACATTAAAAAGCACTAGTCCCAGTACAGATCCTTGGGGGACCCCACCTCTTACTTTCCTCCATTTGGAGAACTGTCAATTTATACAGGAGAGGAGAGCTGGTCTTGTGGTAGCAAGCATGACTTGTCCCCATAGCTAAGCAGGGTCTGCTCTGGTTGCATCTGAATGGGAGACTTGATGTGTGAGCACTGCAAGATATTCCCCTCAGGGGATGGAGCCGCTCTGGGAAGAGCAGGTTTCAAGTTCCCTCTCTAGCTTCTCCAAGATAGCGCTGAGAGAGATTCCTACCTGCAACCTTGGAGAAGCCACTGCCAGTCTGTGAAGACAATACTGAGCTAGATGGACCAGTGGTCTGACTCAGTATATGGCAGTTTCCTATGTACCTACCCTCTGTTTCCTGTCCTTCAACCATTTGCCAATCCACACATGTACTTGTCCCCTTATCCCATGACTGCTAAGTTTTCTCAAGAGTCTTTGATGAGGAGTTTTGGCGAAAACATTTTGAAAGTCCAGGTATACAATGTCGACTGGGTCACTTTTATCCACATGTCTTTTATTTATTTCCAAAGAATTCCAAAAGTTTGGTGGTGGCCATGCTGGAGAAGTGCTGTGGCTCCATGTAGAGTGTCTGCTCTGTGTACAGAAGGTCCCATGTCCAATTCCTGGGTTCTCTAGGAAGGTCTTGGATAGATCCTTGTTTCAAACCCTGGAGAACTGCTGCAGTCAGTCTATACAGTTCTGACTAGGTGGACCAATGGTCTGACTCTGTATAAGGCAGCGTCCTATATCGTTCTTCTTTTCATTTTGAGGTGTTCAATTGAAACAGACAAAACAAAATTGGAGTGGCTAACATTTCCTTCTCTAAACTGCTGCATTGTGTTGCTCAATGAGAATTCTCAGCATGCTGGGGTCATTTTGACCCCTAACACCTTGTTTGGGTATTGTTTCACCTTCCCGTCTCAGGGAAAAACTCCTATAACATTTTAATGCAACCCTCCAGTGAGACCACAGATAAATCACCTGCTTTGTTCCTAAGTAAATACATGAGTATGAAGTGGGAAAGGACTAAGAGAAAACATTTTTTTCCCTTTTTAAAACTGTTTTGGGGCATTTATGACCCTCAAAACTTAGGAGAGATAAATAAAGTAGTAGCTGTTTCTTTTTGCTCCCCTTACATTGAGTTTGTCACATTTAATATTACTGTTGCATGTGTGTTTCTGATGGTGTGGTTTTGCTTGGCTTTTAGCCTTCTGTCTTGTGTGGATTTTTTAAAAAGTGACCTTTGAATGTGTCATATGGTACAATTACATAGAAATGTTTGCACTTCTGTGGAAAATATTTCCCCAGATCTAATGTGTGGAGTGATGGGTAAACAGTGTTTACTCTTTTGCAGTTTAAACTTAATCTGAGAGCCAGCTTTTCAAATTCTCCCTCTTATACTTTGTTTAGTATTTTACCACTCTCGAGTGTTCTGCGAAGCTTCTGGTTTTGTAGCCTTGGCCGGGGACCTCATTCATGGTATCTTTGCATCCAGAGTTCATGCCTAAGAAGTCCTGATCATCACTCAGCGTTCCTGACTGTGAAGAAGGACTCTGTGTGTTTACACGCCTTTATGCACTGAACATGTGGACACTGCCATAAGACTGCTCCTTCTGTGCATGTGCAGCATACACTGAGGGGAGGGGCTCTCAAAAGTGTTGTCCAACTTCAGCTCCAATAATCTGCAGCAACAATGTCCGACTCTGCCCGAGTCAATACTTGATGGGGGCACTTTTGGCGGTAGTTACAGCAGTGAGTCTTTTGGGATAGGCTCCACCAACGTTGCACAGTTAGATTTAGGAACATAGGAAGCTGCCATATACTGAGTCAGACCCTTGGTCCATCTAGCTCAGTATTGTCTACACAGCCTGGCAGCGGCTTCTCTAAGGTTACAGGCAGGAACTTTTCTCAGCCCTATCTTGGAGTTGCTGTCAGGGAGGGAACTTGGAACCTTGCTCACATTTAGCCTCTCATTCAAATGCAAACCATGGTGGACCCAGCTTAACAAAGGAGACAATTCATACTTGCTGCCACAAGACCAGCTCTCCTCCCTTTGCCAGCAAAGCTGCTTACAAGTGGAGTATTCTGCTTTGTAAACCAATTCTCATGGAGAAGAGATTTTACTCAAAATGTGTCGGGATCTACTCTTTAATCTACTGCTACTGTACTGTTCCTGCTTCCTTCCTCAGTATTAAACCATTCTTCTTTACAAAACTGCTCAAGCTCTGTCAAGTGCCTTGGGGAGCGTTGATGGACAGCAGTCTTCAAGTCATGCCACAGATTTTTCGATTGGATTCAGGTTGGGGCTCCAACTGAGCCACTCAAGGACATTGGCCTTCTTGTTCCTCAGCCATTCCCGTGTAACTTTGGCTGTAAGCTGTGGTTCGTGGTCATGCTGAAAGATGAACTTCCGTCCCAGTTCCAGATTTCTTGAAGAGGGCAGCAGATGTTCCTCGAGGACTCTTCTGTACTTTCCCTGCTTCTAATCTGACAAGTGCCCCAGTCCCTGCCAGTGAGAAATATCCCCATAACATGATGCCACCACCAGAATAGGGATGGGTTTGTGCCAAACGTAACATTTTGCATTCAGGCCAAATTGTTCTATTTTACTTTCATCAGACCATAGATCATTTTCCACATGGCTACAGTATCTCCTGAGTGTTCCTTTGCATATAGGAGAACCTCATTATTCACGGTTCTCAGACAGTGTGGTGTCATGGTTAGAGTGCTGGACTAGGACTGAGGAGACCCGAGTTCAAATCCCCATTCAGCCAGGATACTTGCTGGGTGACTCTGGGCCAGTCACTTCTCTCTCAGCCTAACCTACTTGTTGTGAGGAAGAACTTAAGTATGTAGTACACCGCTGTGGGCTCCTTGGAGGAAGAGCGGGATATAAAATGTAATAAATAAATATCCGCGGGGTGTCTAATAGACACCTGTTTCCAGTATCCACAGATGTGATCGGGTCAAAACCCATGTGTATCCACGGTTCCTAGAGGACTGGGAATGACCGTGGAGGTCACTTCCATCCTCCATTTTGTCTCAAGGAGCCATTTTTGTGGCTCGTTGCGTCCCAAAATCAACTTTTTCTTGTGATTTTTCGTGGTTTTCGGAGGCATTTCTTGTGCAGGGTGGTGGTGGTGGTATTCCTGGGCACATGGGGGACTTGTGGAGCATGCCACAGTAATCACCGGTCCATTTGGAGACATTTTTTTTAAAAAAATGTTTCCCTCCACCCTGGGACCGAACTTCCCTGTCCCCATAGTCATAATGCTTCATTCCTTACGGTTCTGTTCCTTGCGCTAGTAGACGAGGAACTGAACCCCCACAAGTAACGATGTTCTCCTGTACATCAAACGGGATTCATGGTGGGCTTTCTTGAGTAATGGCTTCCTTCTTGCCCCCCTACCATTCAGGCCTGATTTGTGGAGTGCTTGAGATATGGTTGTCACATGCACACTGTGTGATCTGTCTAAGCCACGGAAGCCTGTAGCTTTTTCAGAGTTGCCATTGGTTCTTCCCTGATTAAGTCTCCTCCTTGCTTGCCCATCCAGTTTGGAGGGATGGCCTGGTCTAGCTAGGGCCTTGGTGGTGCCATAAACCTTCTATTTCTTAACAGTTGTCTTGACCGAGCTCCGAGGGATATTCAAGGACTGCAGTTCTTTTACACCTATCCCCTGGGCTGTGCCGTTGGGCCGGAGTTCTTTTGACAGTTCCATGGTGCTTGTAATTGGGTATGACTTGAAGATGGCTGTCCACCAATCCTCCCTGAGGAGCCTGATAGAGCTTGAGCAGTTTTGTAAAGAAGAACGGTTTAATATTGACAAATCTAGGTGTGTCAAGTTGGTGGAGACCTCTCCCAACAGACTCACAGCTGTCATTGCTGGCAAAGGTGCTTTCACCAAGTATTGACTCAGCGGGATGCAGACTTTCCCAATTGTTACCTTTTGGTTCTATATTTTGGATGTTTGCTTTCCCCCACAATAAACACATTTTGTTTCCTTTGAAAGGTGTGGAATATGGTGTGTTGATGAGTGGGGAAATGCCTCATTTAAATGCATGCATGTCTGACAAAAAATGTGACAAATAATCATGGTGGTGTAGATTTCCTGTAGGCACTGTATATATATATTTTCGCCATCAGCTCTTGGAAGAGCAAAGAGGCATTATCTCCTTGCAACAATGGTATGTTCAGTTTATATTGATCCCCAGCATCCCGCCCTCCCTCTTGTGCAGAGTTGGGGCTTCGGGAAGGCTGTGTGTTCTATGCAAGGGGGATGCTTCTGAGATTTCCCTGCAGAGGCTGCATCAGGAAGTCCTGGCTGTCTTGGGCCGTGTCATATAGAACAGGGATTCTCAAACTTGGGTCCATCATCATCCATTGTGGTGATAATGGCCATTCAAAGGCCATTGTGGCTGGGGATGATGGGTGTTGTAGTCTGACCGCATCTGGGGACCCAAGTTTGAGAAGCCCGGGTGAAGACTATTATTAAAATACACTTCTACACCATTCTCCTCTATGCCAAGCCCGTGGTTGCATTTTCTGCTTAGCAGTAGCAGTTGAAATGATACATCTCTGTTTTTCTCCATGGCAGCTCACCAAGTCTCACCGGCAAGGTCACATGGTCAAAGTAGACTGGCTGGACAGACTGACCTTTCGAGAAATCGAGATGATCAACGAGGTAGGTTGTTGCGTCTGTCGGACTTCAAATGAGCTTTCAGACCTGGCTCATGTAGAAACCTTGGTGTCCTGGGGAGCCCATAATTCAGGAAATATCCACGATTCCTTCTCCTTCTTTCCTTGCCTTAAAAGATCAGCCCAGTCCTCTGGCTAGTGATCTCTCCCCCACCTCCCAACCTTCTATTCTGAGGAATCCCTGGGGTTTCTTTGTGAGGACATCAGTAACAGTCTTGTCTGAAAAAGGGATTACCCACCGATTGCTGAACATCAAGGGAGTGTGTTTGTGTGTGTGTTAGGGGGCAGTCTTAGGACAGGTAGGGTGAAACTAAGACCTAATAGGCTTGCTTGGGTGAACTCATGTTACAAACCACAGCAGGGCTGGGCATTCCTGGTCCTTGAGCTGTTGTTGACCTACAACAGCTGGTGAGCCAAGGTAGCCTACCCCTGCTCTAGAATATTCCCCAGAATCATTTTCAAGGTGCTCTGGTTCCATGGCACAGGCTCAGGAGGTCCTTGCAGACAAGCAAACATAGCAACTGTTTTCTGAAGACAGGACACGCATACCATTCAACGGCATTATTTAGCACCATGAGGCTTCAGTGCATCAGCCATGGGTACATGAGACATCCTCCATACAGTCATTGTACATGTTTGTTAGAAAGCAGGGCAAGGGGCTTGAGAAGGATGGATGTCCACTTCCTGCAGGCCGTTGTTAGAGGGCAGGCCTGTACAGCTTCAGACCCACCCAGTCACACACCCAGCCCACTAACCATGTATTTGTGTCTTGCCAAGTGCTTGACGACCATCCTGTTGTTGCTGTCTTAGGAAGGCAGCGAAACCAGGGCGCTTATTAAATCAACCTAACTTACTCTCTTGATCTAGAATTCTTAGCCACTCCCCCAACCCCCTTATAGCATAGAATGCATGTTCAGGAGTTCAAGCAGGTACAAGGAACTCATGGATGCGGGGGGTGGCATCTGCTCCTAACCTAACAAGTAAACAGTAGGCCTTTTAGCCCCAGTTCTGGAAAAAAGTGTGCCCATGCACACACTGACACCATGTGGAGGCAGGTGTTCCTGGTGCTGCTAGCTTCGTGCATTACCTGCCATTTCCAGTGCCAGGTGTGTGCGGATGCCCAGAGGGTGGGAAGGAGATGCAGGGAGCAGTGGTTCCTCTAATTTTTTTCATCTCTGTGTGGAATGAGTTTTGTTCTGGGCGGCAGTATCAAGGCAGTGTGCGTGCATGTGCATTCAGAGTGGGGCCTTCCTGATTCAACCTGAGCAGGATCTAAAATGAACTGAGCGGACATCCAAAAACTGGTGGGCACACACATGCGTGCATGCTTTAGAGGGAACAGTGGGTGGGAGCAGGGGGGATTTGATTTAAATCAAATCTATTTAAATTACGATTTAAATCACTAGTCAATAAGACTAGCTTTAAATCAAGGTTTTTTACATAAAGACTCATTATTGCTGGTATAATCTTAATATTCACAACCAGATGAAGGTTTCATTTTTGGAATAATAACTTTTCAGATTAGTTACAGTTGTATCAAAAATTACTGATTTGGTTATTCTATTAGAAATACATAGATAATTATGAAATTATTGCGAGGTGAACTGTCTCCAGTTTAATAGGTTAATCATTCATATTTGGACAACTTTTCTGCTGTACTTTACTGAAAGGAGAAAAATAGTCATTACCTTAATAACAATGTAAATAGTTTTATTTAACTAAAATAATAACATTATAGCATATGTATTCTTGTATTTGCTTAAACATCCATGTTTGTTAACTGATGTGGTTAATCAAAATATCTAAAAAAAAACCCCTTAGACTGACTATCAGCCAGGTCCACACATTAAAAAATTAAAATACTGTCTTCTGTAGTTCACTTATCTTCATCTCCTTGTTTGTTCATAATCTGGAAAAGAAAAACAAGCTTTCCTCCTTTATCGGGTCCCAAATGATTTCTCAATTTAGAATGAATTAGTCCAAAGGAAGAGGATATTCTTTCTATGCCAGCAGAAGAAGCTACTGCTGTTAAAAGTGAAATCAACAGTCTCTACATCCAAGTGCTTAATAAGTGATTTCCACCAGTTCACTGGTGTTACTTTCTTTAAACCATCACCGGCAAAGATATATTTCTTGTTATATATTGTTATTTAACAATATTATATATATATTGTTAAATAAGTTTATTATAGTTGGCATTACAGATGGATGATTGCTGGATACCCACGTCATGGCTAACTCCTCTTCTTCAGCAGTTAAGGTTTGACCCTGGTACCGGATATTGACAATATTTGCAAGAAAATGAGCTGGAGACCGTGCTTGTCTCATTCCTTTTTTTAATGCTTGTAATTTAATTCTGTCATTGTGCAGTTCTGTTTTTAAGTGCTCACTCAGTTCCTTCCAAATTTCAACAGCATCAGCAGTAAAACAGCTATTTCTCCCTCGAAGTAGGAGGTCACGGCTCATAAAGGGTTAACTTCCACTCCTTGCTCCCGATAGACAG
Organism: Hemicordylus capensis; assembly: GCF_027244095.1. NCBI lineage: Eukaryota > Metazoa > Chordata > Lepidosauria > Squamata > Cordylidae > Hemicordylus > Hemicordylus capensis. The sequence goes on from NC_069658.1 coordinate 9,027,042, forward strand.
GAAATCTCAGGTGTTTTTCAAGTAGCTGAAGTCCGTCCCCCTTCTCCCAGCATGCTCAGGTGTGATTCCCCAGTTCCTTCCTGTCTTCGCTCCTGATCAGACATACACCTGGGCTCCTGCCCAAATTCTAATCTGGATCCTCAAACTCCATCTAACCAGTTGGCCAATTCTATGGCCTTATGCCTGATTTGGCTCTGTACGTCATTCTTAACCTGCCTGGACTGGGCATGTGGGGGTGAAAGCACTATGTACTCCCTAGCTATAGCATGGGACACTGGGCCCATGTTTACTTGGATGATATTCTTCAGTCACACAGTTGTCTGGTGGATGGGACCAAGAACCAGCTCCAGCCATTTCAGGATTCTCAGCATATCTTCAACATTTCTCTTAAGCTCCAATGTTGAGGATTTTGGCGGTAACAGTGCCATCTATTTTCTCTCAATTTTCTTCCCAAACTGTCATCAGAATAGGCCAGTTCTTGATATACTGCTCAAAACTGAGCAGAGTTCTACAGAGTTCCATCTAACATCTTGTGGAAGCGTTAGCTTGGTTCCACCCATTCTTTTCAGAGCTGCTGCTGCTGCAAAATGATTGCTATGGAAGTATTTAGCAATTTCAACGACATTTGTCTTTATTTCTGGAACACTGAAGTCTTTGGCTAGGAGGTGCAGCAAATGAGCAACCATACTGCATGGTACTGCAGCCATATGCTGTTAGCTTTGTATTCTCTTCATGCTCTTCTAAATTTCTTCTCATTTTGGATACATTTGCAGCATTGTCTGTGACTAAACTGAGTACTAGACATTTGAATTTTTGTTCACATGTTATTATAGCTTTTGCTGATATTCTGCTGTGTGTGTGCATTTCCTGACGTATCAATTGTTTCTGCAAGAAAGACATTCCTTTCTTCTGAAATACAAGCACATACAACAGGATCATTGTGGACATTCCTCCACACAGCAAAAATGTTATAAAATAAACATACAGAATTGAGAGAAAGACCTCTTAATCCCATTGTTCCTTTGCAAATCTACGTACATAGAATCAACCCTTTACCTCTTAAGTGCTAAATTTCAAGAAGTTCAATGAATAGAAGATTGTTTGGAGTGGAATAGATCTGTACAAGGAGCCAAGGGTGAGGAGGGAGGGGCAAGCACTAAAAATGAAAGTGAAACCTTTTGAGCAGAGTAGCAAGCAGACTACTCCACAAGTCTTGGGATCTTCGTGTGGATAGACACACAATCACAGTTTTGAGAACTGTGATATAGCAAAACCAAGCATCTGTGATAATATCTTCTAGATAGAAAAACTTCCCAAAATAATCTTACAGAAACCTTTGGAAGAGCATGACATTATGAATGGATTAATGGAATTCATTTACCAAAAAATTTAAACATTACATATATACAGCCTCATGCTACATAATTAAAAACTAATCCTTATTTCATGATAAATAAATAACCTTTGGACTATAATGTATCTTAAATAGAAAACTATCTTTAGATAGATTTTTTCCTCAAAAAGCATTTTATTTGAAAAGTCTGATTTAATTTTTTAAATTCCGATTTAAATTTTTTTTAAAAAATCATTTATTTTTATCCACCCTGGTTGGGAGGGTTCTGCGGGAATGCCAGGGAGGAGCACAGGGAAGTCTGGGAACTAGCTCCTCCCAGCTCTTTGGATGTTGGAACGATAGTTCCAAGAGGTCACTCCACAATTCCCCAGTATCCCTCTGCATTCTGGTAAAAACCCTCCTTTCATGGTAAGGGAAGCCAAACTGTGACAGTTCCTCCCCTTGCTTCATGCGTTCATAAGAAGCTGCCATATACTGAGTCAGACCCTTGGTCCATCTGGCTCAGTATTGTCTACCCAGACTGGCAGTGGCTTTTCTGAGGATATAAGCAGGAGTCTCTCTGAGCCCCATCTGGAGATGCTGCCAGGGAGGAAACTTGGGACCTTCTCCGTGCAAGCCGGCAGGTGCTCTTCCCAGAGCAGCCCCATCCCCCAAGGGAAATTTCTTACATTGCTCACATATGTAGTCTCCCTTTCAAATGCAAACAAGGGCAGACCCTGCTTAGCAAAGTGGACAATTCATGCAGCGGAGAAATGCTTGATGAACAAGCAGAAGATTGTCAATTCGAATCCCCGCTGGTATGTTTCCCAAACTACGGGAAACACCTGTATTGGGCAGCAGTAATAGGAAGATGCTGAAAGGCATCATTTCATACTGTGAGGGAGGAGGCAATGATAAACCCCTCCTGTATCCTACCAAAGAAAACCACAGGGCTCTGTGGGCACCAGGATTCAAAATCGACTTGATGGCACAAGACAAGCATGTTACACACTTTGCCTGAAAAGGGCTAAATAGCCCTGGTGGTGAGGGGTTTGTAAATGCTGCTGCAATTGCAAAAAATGCTACTCTATAAATCAGGAAGGAACACTGGTTATTTCCCCATGTCATGAAGAAAATTTCCAGACACCAACATTCCCTTCTCAGTACATTTATCTGTATGTTCCCCCCCCCCCCTCCTGCTTTTTTTACCATTTCAGAGGGAGAAGCGAAGTTCTAATTTTATGTACTTGATGATTGAATTCCGCTGTGTGAAGTGTGAAGACAAAGAATATGGGATAGTATATTACGAGAAGGTACACAACATTTGCTCGTTTTATTTGTTTTTATTTAAACCACCAAGCAAGTAAATGTATGTTTTCTCCTGCCGAGATGCAATATTTTCCTCCCGGGATAGCAGCAGACAGCTGCCAGGTGGCAGAAGCGTTTATGTACATGCAAATCGAATGCTGAAGGTGCAGCGTGATTAGAGGCTGCAATCATTTATGTAATGCACTTCAGGATTACAGGATTTTAATAAGCGATTTTTAAAAGTCTTTGATGTATTGTCTTATTCCTCCTTTGTCAGTCTTGTCCCGGCCACCGAAATCAAAGCAAAAAGCACTCGCCCTAAAACTTCTTACCTTGCAGGAATCTTTTGTGTAAAGTTTTCTTTGATTAGCAGGTTGGACGCCTGTTCAGTGCTGAACTGTTTTGGCCATGTTTTGTAGTCACACGATCAGATTTCTCAGGTGACAAAGCTATATAGATAACGCCCCAGAACAACCTGTGGCCCTCCCAGATGTTGCTGAATTACAACTCCCATCACCCCCCGCTGGCAGTTTATTGTGGCTTCGGATGGTGTAGATCAGGAACATCTGGAGGACCACAGGTGGGGAAACCCCTGCCTTAGAAGGCAGGGTTGACATTCAGAATGACTTGGTGAGAATGGAAAACTGGGCTGAGATGGGCAAAGTGAAATGCAGCATATGCGGAGTTTTGTATCTGGGCAAAAAACCAAACCACATTCATAGCAATGTTATGAGAAATAATAGCTGCACTTGGCACTCTTCAGACCTTGTCTGGAGTACTGTGACGGTTCTGGATGCCACACTCGGAGGTCATTCACACGATCAAAAGCTGTGTTCTACCCAGGTTTGGGTAGCTGTGTGTGCTCCCAGTTTTTTGTTGTGTGGAAGCCAGGTCGGAGGAAGACCTGGGTAGCTTTTCCTCCTCCCTTGCTTCCACACAACCAAAAATTGGGAATACACACAGCTGCCAAACCTGGGTCGAACACAGCTTTTGATTGTGTGAATGACCTCAGTAAGACTGATGTAGACACATTTGGGAAGAGTTCAGAGGAGAGCACCAAAGATGGCGAAGCTTCTGGAAACAAGCTCTCTCAAGCAAGACTGAAGGAACTGGGTATATTTCACCTGGAGCAGGAGAGGCTGAGGGGAGACTTGATAGCACCTTTCAAGTACCTGAAATAAGAGGAGAACCTTAGACATGTCTTAATGAAGGGGTGGGCAGACTTCACCCTCCGGTGTGTTTGGCCTACAATTCCCATAATCCCCAGCCACAGTGGCCAGTAGTAAGGGGTTATGGGAGTTGTAGTTCAGCAACAGTTGAAGGGCCAGGTTTGCTCAGCCCTGTCTTAATGGTAAGGCCTGTTGGACACAGTTGCTTAGGGAGGTACCGTGTTTTCCCCAAAATAAGACAGTGTCTTATATTAATTTTAGCCCCCCAAAATGCACTAGGGCAATTAGTGGTACATCAGAAATTACTGCTAGGTCTTAATTTTGGGGTAGGTCTTACTTTCGGGGAAACAGGGTAGTAGGCTCCCCTTCTCTGGAGGTCTTCGAGCAGAGGCTGGCCAACCATATTTGGGGCTTCTCTGGCTCTAGAACATAGGAAACTGCCATATACTGAGTTAGACCTTTGGTCTATCTAGCTCAGTATTGTCTTCACAGACTGGCAGCGGCTTCTCCAAGGTTGCAGGCAGGAATCTCTCTCAGCCCTATCTTGGAGAAGCCAGGGAGGTGACTGGAAACCTTCTGCTCTTCCCACAGTGGCTTCATCCCAAGGGGAATATCTTCCAGTGCTCACACTTCTAGTCTCCCATTCATATGCACCCAGGGCAGACCCTGCTTAGCGATGGGGACAAGTCATGCTTGCTACCACAAGACCAGCTCTCCTCTTGATTTTGTGCACTGGTCAGAGGGTGGACTAGATGACCCAAATGAGCCCACCAATTAGGATTCCATATTATGGGATGCTTCTCCTCACCTCCCTGCAAAGTCTCTTACTTTAATGGAAAGGGGCTCTGTGTGTATGTTTGCGGGTGCGCATGTGCTTAGGTGAAGGGAGGAGGAGAGGGCTCCTTAACCCTTTCCTTGCCAGCCCTTTGTTTTCTCCGAATCGCACCCCAGCCGCTTTTCTCCCTGCGAGGATACAGGTAATTTGGCCCTCAGGGATGGTGTGGTGTTGTGAGTGGGACGCTTGACTTTGACCAGGGTCAGCAGTTGACCAGTCAGCTGTTTCAGGCATTAATTTTCCTACAGCAGTGACCAAAGAGAGAGAGAGAGAAGATACAGCTTGTTTTGCAGTTAGCAAACGTCTTTGAAAAGACCGCAGAGTCTTTAGCGCTTTGTTGAAGCTTTACAGGTTATCAGGTCAAACCATGCAGGGGCTGCTCTTCCCCATAGCATGTTGGAGGAATTCAAGGGCAAATTGACTCCTGGGCACTTGCAGCCCAGGAGAACTCGAGGCAAAAGACTCCAGAGAGGAATCGGGGTTGTGTTCCTTGTTCTAATTCTGCCAGCTTAGGATGGTGATGTGCTGCTGGTGGGCAGTGTGGGGTGGTCTGGCATGAGATGGCAGGGAGACATTTAGCCATGGTGGGGATGATGGGAGTTGTAGTCCAATAACATCTGGGGGTCCGAGCTTGAGACCTTCTGCCCTGTGCTCTTATTTTTCTTTCCTTATAATGTTGTTAACAGCACAACCCTCAGTGATTTATGCTAAAGCACCTCCTAGAAATAATCTAAATAAACTCATTTGAAATTTAACTCATTTGAAATTTTTAAAGAAGTGTGTGTGAATGAGAGAGAGTGCGAGCATGCATGCTCTTTAACACAAACAGGTGTGTATGTTGCCTTAAAATGTTAAGGATAGTGTAAAGCCACCCAATGGTGCAGCGGGGAAATGACTTGATTAGCAAGCCAGAGGTTGCAGGTTTGAATCCCTGCTGGTATGTTTCCCAGACTATGGGAAACACCTATATCAGGCAGCAGTGATATAGGAAGATGCTGAAAGGCATCATCTCATACTGCGCAGGAGGAGGCAATGGTCAATCCCTCCTGTATTCTACCAAAGACAACCACAGGGCTCTGTGGTCTCCAGGAGTCACACCGACTCAACAGCACACTTTACCTTTTACTTTAATGAAAAAATACGATTTTTAGAGTAGTCATTTTGTAAACTCACCACTTGGGGGTGCTCTCACAAATTCAGTTTGTCATTTGATACTTTGGGGGGGGGAGTTCTGTGTGATAATTACTCTATCTTTTTTTTTTTTAAAGGGTGGGAGGACTGATAAGGAATTAATACCCTGTTTCCCCAAAAGTAAGACCTACCCTGAAAGTAAGACCTAGCAGTAATTTCTGATGTACCACTAATTGCCCTAGTGCATTTTGGGGGGCTAAAATTAATATAAGACACTGTCTTATTTTCGGGGAAACACGGGTAAGATGACACTTTTTTGCTGGCCCTGTTTATATATCCTTGGCACAGCCTGACACCAGACCAGCTCAGAGAAAGTGCAGCTTTCTGCATTTCGTTTCTTTCCATGCCAGGAAAAAAGAGCTTGTATGTCAAACAGCTATTGAAGACAAAGGAGTTGGTCTTCAGTAGCTGCTCATAGGAGTTTTACTGGTAAAAAGGAAATTGAGGGGCAGCCCTAAGAGTTAAAGCAAGCGGAGGAATTGTAAAACTAAATTGACTCTTTGTGGAAATGTCGTGTGTTAATACTGCTCATAATTCACAACTCTGTTTTGTAATTCCACTAGAAAATGATTGCTCTGAATGTAGCTGCAAATGTGGCGCTTGTTAGCTTCCAAGCACTTGATTTGGTGACTGATGTCAGTCTGGGCTGGGATCCAGAAAGCCATGCCACTGGTTCCTGGTGTTCAGAGGGGCTGTGTGATTGTGTTTCTCCGACAGCAACCCCCTCTGACTGGTGGGCAACTGATTCTGAAAGGCACCAACCAAATTAACAGAGAAAAAAAGAAGTGAAAGGAAGGGATACAACAGCAAAATGAATAAAACTTTTTTTAAAAACACGCATCAGAAAACCTGCTTACACAAATGGGTTTTTGCAGCCTGTTGAAGTGGGCCTTGCCGGTCTTGGAGTCCAACCCCCTGCTCAGTACTGGCAATGGCTGCAGCATCCCTGACAGACAGCCACCCAGCCTCTGTTTAAAAGCATCCAGTGATTAAAGTTAGGGGTGTGCACAGAACCAGTTCTGGCGGTTCTGTTTGAATTTGAGCCAGATTCAAACTGGCCTGCTGGCCCGCGAGCCACTTCCAAGTCGAACCAGTCCCCGGTTTATTCCGAGGGTCGAACCGGTTCAGAACGGGTTCGATCTGGCTCGAAGGGGCATGTTGTAAAGGGAAATCAGGTGAGGATTCCCCTTTATAAGCAAAGGGGCAAACCTTGCCTGCCTAAAGAGAATTCCTAATAGGCACAGCAAGAGGGCACCTCATAGCCGACCATGTGAATTCCCCTTTACAAGCATGCCCCCCTTGAACTACCGAACTGGTTCTAGAACTGGGGCCGGTTCGGCTCAGCCCTGCACCCCATTTTGGGGGGGTTAGGTTCAGTTCAAGTCTGAACCAGACTGGTTCTATTTGAACCAGGTTTGAATAGAACCAGTTCTGCACACCGTTATGAAAGGCATCTAGGAGAACTCACCACTGCACAAGGCAGACTGTTTCATAGCCAAGCAGCTTTGACACATTGGAAATTCCTCCGAATGTCTAGCCTAAATCTGCTTCCTTGCACGTAGCTGCACTGGGGAAACTTGGGGATTTTTAGAATTGCTCTCTTGCACTATTACGCTCTTGGGCAAATGTTTCCTGCGAAACATGTGCCACATGTTGTGCACTGATGATGATGATGTTCCACAGGTTGTGCACTGTTGTTGCGCATGCGCAGTGTGCATGAGGGTGCCAGCCATGGACTTCCAAATGTGTGTTCATTAATATCTTACTATTTTTTGGCTTGTGCATATTTTTCTTTTAAAAAATATGAGGTTGACATATAAGGTTGAATGGTCACTGTGCTCATTTGAAGAGACAGAGGATTAATAGCGGAGTGTTTCCGTCTTGTCTCAGGGACACATTAAATAGCACTGACATGTCACACTGCTCTTTATAACCCGAGAGTCTTAATGCGACTTTCTGAATAACTTTGTCATCTAGGACGGCGATGAGTCATCTCCAATTTTAACAAGCTCTGAAATTGTTAAGGTTCCGGATCCCCAGATGTCTATGGTAAGTAATTTTCTGCACAGTGCATTTCATGGGACAACAAGGAGCTGTTGGGCCAGGGAGGGAGTGTGTGCGAATATACAGATGGGAATCCCAAAGTTGGTTATACTTGCTGTTTAAAGAGTGTCGATGACAAAATAGCTCTCTCTCGTGTGTGGTCTTTGAGGATGGTTGCTCTAATACTGCTGCGTTGCTCTTGCTGAGGATTTGCCACCTTTGGGTCCCCAGATGTTGTTAGACTACAACTCCCATGATCCCCAGCCCTTGGCTCTCGTGGCTGGGGATCATAGTTGTGGTCCAAAAATACCTGGGGACCCAGGCTTGGCAGTGCCTGGTCGCCTTTGTGCAACCTCATTGTGACCTGACTGGCATTAATTCATTATCTCTCACTCACTCACTCTCTGATAACCAGGATTAGGCAGTTGATGGTATGAAGAAGGTTGGGTGTGGAGGACAGTAGTTTTCAAGATTCTGCCCCCCAAGATTGCTCCCCAAAGAGTTTTCACTGCCACCACCATCCATTTCCAGGCTGGCTGGCTGCCCAAGAGCTCCCTGGAAACCCCCCACCAAGGGAATGTTTAGGCATATCAGCATGAGTTCCTTCCCTGAAGCTTAGGTATGTGTGATACAAATGCACAAAGACCTAAGAAATACTTCATGCATCTGACGAAGTGCACTTGGTAGCAATCGGGGTGGCCCAAGTTACTCATCCGAGGCGAGGTCTAAAAATACGGACATAGGAAGCTGCCCTATACTGAGTCAGACCTCTGGTCCATCTAGCTCAGTATTGTCTACCCAGACTGGCAGCAGCTTCTCCAAGGTTGCAGGCAGGAGTCTCTCTCAGCCCTATCTTGGAGATGCTTCCAGGGAGGGAACCTGGGACCTTTTCCATGCAAATTAGATGCTCTAGCTAATAGAATAAAATGAAAGATGGGGCATACCTGCTGAAAACCTCTGGCTGTTCCAATGACGGCATCTTGCCGCTCTGCTGTTGTCCCAGCGGCCATCTAGTGGATCACTGTGTGGATCAGGGTGCTGCACTAGAAGAATCTTGGGCCTCATCCATCAAGGCTGTTCTTATGAAAGGACCGCCCCATTTGCAAAACGTGTGTTAGATTTTAAAGTGCCTGTAAAGGGACTCTGCTGCTTTTATCATCTTGATTGCATTTAAAAATAATAATTGCTGACTTTTGACCACATGGAATTTTTGTTTGAAGGAAAACTTGGTGGAACGCAAGCACCACAAGTTGGCTCGGAGTTTAAGAAGTGGACCGTCCGATCACGATCTGAAGCCCAATGCTGCTACTCGAGATCAGCTTAATGTAAATGAGTACTTTTTTCCTTTGCATCTTAGCCTAGGGAGCCTGAATTCTGTGCCAAAAATGAAAGCGGAATTCTGCCACCTGCATAGAGAATGGAAATCTAATAGTGTTTCACAGTTTCTTTTATACTGCATTATTTATTTTGCATTTTTAATTGTTTGTTTAAAGTCCTGGGAAGGGGCAATAAATTGAACCCTCTGCCCCCATCCATTGAAACTTATCCAGCCATCTCTGAGGCTTCTGAGATTTCAGCAGCAGCAGCATCCACACACTTTCAAACTTCTCTTCACATCTATAAGGGATAGAAACTTGTTTTTAAATAAACTGAAAGCTGAGTTTTTCAGGAAACCAAATGGCTTCATATTCTGTGATTCTGCAGAATTGCAGCAGACACTCAGCCCCAACAAGGGGACACCCTAATTTTAGATTTGCTGAAAGAGTAGTTTTTAACCATTTGTCCCCAAGAAGTCATGGAAATGCAAAACCACAGAAGAGAAATGATTGGAGTTGAACTCAAGCTGCTTGTAATATTACAGGAGGCTGGTGGTCAGAGGGAGTAAAGCTCCGATTTCAGTTTATTACTATCACTACAATTATCTATATACTGCTTTTCAACAAATGTTCTCTAAGCAGTTTACATAGGAAAGTTAGATGAATAAGTAAATGAGATGTCTCCAAAGGGCACAATCTAAAAAGAAACATAAGGTAGATCTTGGCACCAGCCACTGGAGGGATGCAGCGCCGGGGCTGGATAAGGCCAGTTGCTCTCCGCCGCTAAACAGACCACTAAACATCACCACTTTAAAAAGGTGCCTCTTCGCTCAGTTAGTAGGGGTAGGATTGAAATGAGTCTCTGCAGATTCGAAGCATGACCATCTGAAGCAGAGGCAAAGGGTTCCAAAGTAAGGAAGGCAAAGTCACGTAGAGACCAATGATGGTTAATAAGGTTCCTTTCATTTCTAGAGATGTACATATCAGGCGGTATAAAAATATGATTAAATAAATAAATTTCAACTGGCTGGTGTGGAAGAGCTTCTTGCTAGATTGTGCCTTGTGGTGGATGTACTCTTTCATTCTTTCTTTCTTTTTAGTAGCTTGCTTCATGATTATTAAATCTACCATTATCTCAGTCAGACTTCTTTTAAAATGTGTCCATTTCCCCATTGGGTGGCAAGACCTTGGATTTATTTGGGTTTTTTTGTTTTCGTTCTTCTTAGTTAGAGGGAAAGCTAGGTTTCATTGTCCAAAGCTAAAGCTTTTAAGAAGGATGGAATTCTTTAACACTCTTCTTCAGATGCGCTCATTTTTAATCCCACTCCCCAAACAAAAGACCAGAGGGAGAGAAAGAAGTGGCTAGAAACTGCAGCAAAGCAATACATAAGTGACCTCTTTCTTAGATCATAGTGAGTTATCCACCAACGAAGCAACTAACTTACGAAGAGCAGGATCTTGTGTGGAAATTCCGATATTACCTTACCCATCAGGAAAAGGTAAGCTTCAAAATTGTATTTCTCTGTTACACTGCTCTCTTGATGCCTTGGATTTCTTTTTATATTCCTTCATTATCTCCTCCTCTCTCACAATCTCACTGCATTTTTCCTCCTCCTCTGAGAACCAAATTATTTATTTTGGTTTTACGAGAACTAAGATTGCCAAAATTTCACCTAGAACTTGGGTCCTATATGTTTTCCACCCTGCAGTTTGAAATTGCACAGAGGATGAAATATCGAGGTATTGTAATTAGGTAGAATAAAATGATCCCCGGATGTGCAGAGAGGTAATTGAATAGGAGAGTAAGATCTTTTTTTACCCTTTCCATGGCTTTTGAGCAGCCTTAGTTAAGGGTTTGAGCTGGTTCAGTTTTGGAGCTTTCTAGAAAGTCCTTTGAAGAGATGGTTCTTTCAGTATGTATCAACAGTTTTGGTTACTACCTTCTGTACAACAAATATTTATATACTGCTTTTCAACAAAAGTTTCCATGGCGGTTTACATAGAGAAATAATAAAGATGGATCCCTGTCCCTGAAGGGCTCACAATCTAAAAAAAGAAAGAAACATAAGATAGACACCACCAAGAGCCAAGGGAGGGATGCTGTGCTGGAGATGGAGAGGGCCGGTTGCTCTCCCCCTGCTCAATAAAGAGGATCACCACTTTTAAAAGGTGCCTCCTTGCCCAGTTATTGGTGGGGAAACTTACTTCTGGTTTTTCCCTTGGAATCAATAATCCCAGGCTTTTTAAATGTCACAGCAGCATAGAGGAGTTATTCCGCTGGCACTGCTGTCATGTCTAAAGCAGAGATTCTCAAGTAGGGGTCTCCAGATGATTTTTGGACTACAACTCCCACCGTCCTCAACTGCAGTGGCCAAAAGGGGTGATGGGATTTGTAGTCAAACAACATCCGGGACCCAAGACTGGAATCTCCTGTTTAAAGAGCGATGCCATTTCATCACGCGGGCAGAGTTGAATCGATTTACCGGCCTGGACGTCTATACATGCACAGAAGAGCGGCCGTGTGACTGTGGTTTTTGTTCTAGGCTTTGACCAAGTTCTTGAAATGCGTCAACTGGTACCTTCCGCAAGAGGCGAAGCAGGCCCTGGAGCTCCTGGGCAAGTGGAAGCCCATGGACGTGGAGGACTCGTTGGAGCTGCTCTCCTCTCACTTCACCAACCCGACTGTGCGGCGCTACGCAGTGGCCAGATTGCAGCAGGCAGACGATGAGGTGCGGAAAGGCCTGCTGTGTCATCCTCTCTTTCTAAACCCCACGTTCTGTAGGGGATTGCTGTGGTGCAGTGAAGCTCTAGGTTCAGATACCCACTGATCAGTAAGCTTACACGGAGTGACCTTCATCCTGTACTACAAATCCCATCATCCCCCTGCAGCAATACGTTGCAGCTGGGGATGATGGGAGTTGTAGTTCAGCAGCAGCTGAAGAGCCAAGCTTGCCCTACCCCTGTCCTGGGCTGCAAAATGGGGCTTGGGGAAAAGCTTGTATGCCTCTCTGAGCTCCTTGGAGGAAGGAACGGTAGACTGGAAATTATATGAAATCATAACAGCAGTGACTCTGCACTGGGAGATATTAACCCCCCCCCCCGCTTTTAAGTGGAATTGCCATTAGTATGTGGTTCCAGGGCACCATTTAGGGTTGGGCAGTGGGGAATATCGTCCTCCATACCTTCCAAGTGTTTCAGAGGTCACGTGAGGCCATTCCCACAGTCAGAAACTCTGTTCTACCCGGGTTTGGGAGCTGTGTGTGCCCCCAGTTTTTGGTTGTGTGGAAGCAAGGTAGGAGAGAAAGCTGCATAGTTCTTGATAGTGTGAATGGCTTCTTATCTCTAAGCCAAGGCTGCTCACCTTAGGCCCTCCAGCTGTTTTTGGACTAAAGGTAAAGTGTGCCTTCGAGTCAGTGTCGACTCCTGGCGACCACAGATCCCTGTGGTTTTTCTTTGGTAGAATACAGGAGGGGTTGACCATTGCCATCTCCCACCCAGTATGAGAGATAATGCCTTTCAGCATCTTTCTATATCGCTGCTGCCTGATATAGGTGTTCGGGAAACATACCAGTGGGGGATTCGAACAGGCAACCCCTGGCTTGCTAGTCAAGTCATTTTCCACTGTGGCATTAGGTGGCTTTTGAACTACAGCTCCCACAATCCCCAATCATAATGGCCAGGGATTATGGGAATTGCAGACCAACATCTGCAGGCGGGCCGAAGTTGAGCAGCCCTGCTCTAAGCCGTTTATTGATTTTACAGTTCTAGGGACTGTTGCAAACATGTCAGTGGGTGTATGTATTAGGGGTGCATTCCAAAGGCACACTTCACTTTCCCGAGTGGGGTAGGTTGAAGCAGTCCTCCCACCAGGGGTGACCTTTTCATGAGGCAAAGTGAGGCAGTCTCCTCAGGTGGCAGATTATTGGGGCACCAGCAGGGTGACCATGCACCCCCCCACCCAAATCACCAAGCTTAATTTGACCTTCCGAGCTTTGCAGGGAGAAGAGAGAAGACTGCCCTCCTCTCCTTGCCCTCCTTGCAAAACTTATAAGAAGCATTTGGCGCCTTGCCTCAAGCGCCACAAGAGCTTGAACCGCCTCTGCTGGAATCTGAAATGGCACCTCTGCAGGACTCCCACCCACCCCGCCTTCTGTTCCTGTTCAGTGTTCCAACATAAATCCAGAAGCCTCCGATCTGTTACATGCATGGCCTCTTGTACAGAGGTAAACATCTCCATGTTTGTGGGCGCACACGAGCTTTGCAGTGGGGAAGCAGCTTACCTAGGGAGCAAGAGGCTGTGAGTTCAAATCCCTGCCGGTGTGCTTCCCAGATTGTGCTTAGTAATTATATATATTTGTAGTCGCCTATATCAGGCAGCAGAAATAATGGAAGGTGCTGTAGGTGGATGCTCACTCACTTCAGTGAGAATGGTGAAGGCATCATCTCACAATGTGCGGGAGGAGGCAATGGTAAACCACTCCTTTATTCTTCCAAGAAAACCACATGGCTCTGTGGACTCCAGAATCGACACTGATGGACAAAACAATCTTTCCTTTCCTTTCCTTTAAAAGAAAAATATTTTATCCATTGCTTATATCTAGTAGGTTTCTTAGAGCTTAGCTTTTTATTGATAAAATTTATATATATATATAAAGTCATTTTAATTAGCTTGGTTTTTTAACCTTTCAAATTACTTTTTAATTGTTCTGTATTGTATCTATTCTATTAATGTTGTAAGCCACCCCGAGCAGTAGTGGACTGGAGGGACAGGGTATAAATATTTTCCATAATGTGCAGATGGAGTTCGTATTTTCTCAGATGCTCAAGCTGGGCCTTTGAGGAGGTGGTCAGCAAACGCATCCTTCTGCCTGGGATGTAGCACAGCCCTGCATGATGGATTGGCATCCATACGTGCTTGTGACCTCACTGCCCTCCCATATATTTCTCTGTTTCCCTGCTGCCTCATGCTTAACTACTAGCAAATTCCCCCCCTCCATGTCCAGGGAATCCTCCCCCCGTTCTGCTCTCTGTGCCATTTCGTTTCCTCCAGTGTCGCCTTCATCCTTATCTACCTCTTCTTGACGAAATAGGTTGACCATCAAGAGTGCCAACAGCCTGCTTACCTGCTTTCCTCCCCTCCCATCTTTTCTACCCAGGACTTGCTCATGTACCTGCTGCAGCTTGTCCAGGCCCTGAAATATGAAAACTTTGAAGACATCAGGAATGGCCTGGAGCCGACCAAGAAGGACAGCCAGGGGAGCATGTCGGAGAGCATGGCCACGTCGGGAATGAATGCTGCTGATATAGACAGGTAGGGGAGAGGATGGGAGGTCTGGCAGCTTTCCACGGTTACTTTCGTGCTCATGCAGCATTTCCTTATATACTCCTTCCCAGTTTTCTATTGATTGGTTGATTGCATTTCTATACCACCTAGTATAGAAATCTCTAGGCGGTGTACAAATTAAAATATAATATAAAAATTCATAAAGGCAAATAAAAATCACAGATAAAAACGCACATTAAAATTAGAATTTAAATTTCAGTTAAAAGCCTGGGAAAACAGGTACATCTTCAGGGTCCTCCTAAAAACAAACAGAGAAGGAGATGCTCTTATTTCAGCAGGAAGCACATTCCAAAGCCCTGGGGCAGCCGCAGAAAAGGCCCGGCCCCGAGTTGCCACGAAATGGGTTGGGGGCAACCATAACCGGACCTCTCCAGATGATCTTAATAGGCGTCAGGGTTCACAATGGAGAAGGTGCTCTCTTAAGTATCCTGGACCTAAGCCGTTAAGGGCCTTATAGGTAATAACCAGCACTTTGTATTTTGTTTGGAAACATATTGGCAGCCAGTGTAGTTCTTTTAGAATCAGTGTTATATGGTCCCTTCGGGTAGACCAGAGACCAATCTGGCTGCCACACTCTTTACCAGTTTTAGTTTCCGAACTACATATAAAGGTGGCCCCACATAGAGTGCATTACAGTAGGCAAGCCTAGAGGTTACCAGCACATGTACCACCATTTTAAGGTCATTTGTCTCCAGAAATGGACGTATCTGGCGTATCAGCCGAAGCTGATAGAAAGCACTCCTGGCAACAGCCTCAACCTGAGAAACCAGGGAGAGTTTGGGATCCAGGAGCACTCCCAGACTACAAACCTGATCTTTTAGGGGGAGTGTAACCCCATCCAAAACAGGCAGATCTAAACCATTGCTTGGACCCTGACTCCCTACAGACGGTACCTCCCTCTTGTTTGGATTCAACCTCAGCTTTTAGAAGAAAAGGATAGTAGCTCTTTAGCAGAGTCCCAGATTCCGCTCCTGACATCTCCAGCAATGGGCTTGGGCAGTACCACACCCTGAAGCTCCGGAGAACTGAGTCGGAACAGACATTTCTGAGCCAGATGAGCTGGTGCGTTGATTCTGTGTAAGGTGGCTTCGTATGAGTGAGCCTTGAATCCCAATATTAAAATCCTTCTTTCAACGACATTCTTTCCCCAGTTCTCAGATCATCACAAGCCCTCTTCCCCTGGTATCCTCTCCACCTCTCTCAAAAGCAAAGGAGTCTGCCGACAGTGAAAATCTTGAGGTAAGTACAGCGTTGAGACTGGAGGGCTAGAGAGTCGCTAGATCAAAGCTTTCATCGTCCATGGTCTCACTGGGTTGCCTTAAGTAAACCCGATCTGTAAAATGGGGGTAGTGGTATGGCTGCACTGCCTTGTAGGGTTGTTGTAAGGAATGTTAAGAATTGTACTGCGCATGATAGTGGCCATATGAAAAGGCGTGTTTGTGGGTGCCCTCCTGCTGCTGAAGTCAAAAGTGGCTACTTTGCTGGAACACACCATCTTTTTGTTGACTTTCAGCAAGACCTCTGCACCTTCTTGATATCCCGGGCATGCAAGAATTCCACACTGGCTAACTACTTGTATTGGTAAGTAGGACACAGAAGAAACAGGGTTGCCATCTTTTGCCTTGTCTTTGGCCCTTTAAAGCTTGTGATGGCAAAGGAAACAAATATACCTGATCACCATGTTGTCCTTCCTCACCTGGTGTGATAAGGAGATCTCTAGGTGAGAGGCAAAGCAGGTGAGGATGACAGGAGAAGGAACTGTCCTTTTGCCTTCTGTTGCGTTATTTAAAGCCACCTAATGGCGCTTTAGGGAAATAACTTGACTACAAGCCAGAAGTAGTTGGTTCGAATCCCTGCTGGTATGTTTCCCAGACTATGGGAAACACCTATATCTGGCAGCAGTGATTTAGGAAGATGCTGAAAGGCATCATCTCAGACTGCGTGGGAGGAGGTTATGGCAAACCCCTCCTGTATTTGACCAAAGACAACCACAGGGCTCTGTGGCCTTCAGGAGTCGACACCGACTCAACAGCACACTTTACATTTTACCTACGTTATTTAAAGGCCAGATTCCAGGGGTTTGAGGTGGTGAATCTGAGGGTAGACGGCAGTGCTGGGCATGGAGAAAGCAACCAAGTGGCCCTGCCTGAAGAGGGGAAGCAGGTGTTTAAATCCAAGGCATGGTCTTCTGGCACGTGACGGGAGGCTCTTTGCTGAAGCTAAGCAAGTTTAGGTCTGGCCAGTGCCTGGATGGGAGAGCTCCTGGGAACCCCATGGGTGCCACCGTGAGTTTCATCGTGCGAGATGAGTGGGATGCAGGTGGAGTAAAAGTAATAAAATAGGATCAAAGAAGAAAGGAAAACAGGAGGTTGCAGTCAAGGGATGAGAGAAGGGGAAAGAGAGCACCCCCCCTCCGTCAGAATTGGTAGAGAGAAGCCTGTTGTATAATTACTGCTTGAGTGATGCCTCTCCATTGGTTTGGAGTGCTTGTCTTGGGCTCTTGACTTCTTGCCACCCTTGCTTGTGGGACACGTCTGTCAGTCTCTCTTTGCCTGCGCGCACCATAACGCCAACACCACCCCCCACCCCTGGCAACTATGTGGGAGCTGAGGTGGCTGGAACTGTTCTGGAGCATGTTGGGCAGTAAAATGAGTTAATTTGTGATTCAAAGAAAACATGAAACAGTAGACTGTTATATAGTTCTGCCCACCCCTACTGCAAACGTATACTGGGTGATTCTGACAGAGTTGTGATTCTGTGCTACTCTCTTCGGGTGATGATTTATGGTTTTGGGGGATCATTTCTGTGTTTCATGGAAGGTATGTGATTGTGGAATGTGAAGACCAAGACACCCAGCAGAGGGACCCCAGAACCCACGAAATGTACCTGAACGTCATGAGAAGGTTCAGTCAAGCTCTGTTAAAGGTAAAGCCCTTTGTTTTGTCCCTGTGCCAAGGTTAGTGTGCAAGTGGGCATAATTCTAGGAGCTGCTGACTTCTGGGTGTAGTTGAAGGGGGCTGGTTTTCTCCAAGAACTGGCTAGCAGGATGTTTCCTTCCCAGGATTGCGTATACTTGAACAATGTTTAAGAACACCATTATTGCTTGGTGCCAGGAAAAGCTGAATGTTGCCAACAGCTTGCATGCATCTGCACACATGATTTTGCATAATTAATTCTGCTAACTCCAGGGATTAGCCCCACTCTTTCCAAGGACTGTTCTTAGGAACTGAACAGGCATGGCTAATTTTTAAAAAGTCTACTTTCATATACTTGAGGGCTGCAATGCCCCCTACCCACCCAAGGAGAAATTTTCATATTTTAGATGGCATGCTTCTTGGATCAAGGACTTGTCGTCTTCCGTTCTGTAAAGTTCTATCAATGTTAACGTGCTATACAGGAGAACCTCCTCCTTACCCATGGTTCCATTAGTTGCGGTTTCACATACTCATGCTTTTAAAATAGAGGACAAGCCTCGTTAACCACAGGTAAGGGGTTCACTAATCCACAATTTTTGGGGAGCTAGAGGGGAGAAAGAAGAAAAGGTTCTGGCCTCCCCGCCCCCACAAAGGCGACACCCAGTACTGGCCTCTCCCCACAGCAGGGGTTTCTCCTAAGCCCTGGCCTTTCTCCCTTCTAGGGTGCACTGATACAACATCCCCTGTACAGCAGGGGCTGCCGGAGGGCCGATCTCCCGCTGCCCCACACATTCCTTGAATGCTGGCCTCTCTCCCTGCACCACCGCCAGCCCCTGCCTGCCTGAGGCTGATCTCAGATCTCATGAGACTTACGAGGCCTAGGAGGGATAAGGAAGCCCTGGCTCGTCAGTGATGAGGGCCAGTTCTCTGAGGAAGACCTTCCTCGTGCCAGCCCTGCTCTGCCTCTAGTTGTCCCCCGGTATGTGAGGATGCCGGATGTCGTGTTCGACCCCTTCTGCAGGGAGAGAGGGCAGTGCTCGAGGAGCATGCAGGTGGGCGGGGGCCAGCCACAGTGGAAGGAGAGAGGCCAGTGCGTGGGGCAGTGACCGGCGGGCGGATGTTGCATGAGTGCTCTACAGGGGATGTTGCATGAGTGCACCCTGGCAGGGAGGAAAGCCAGCACTTGGGAGAAACCCTAGTGTGGGGATTGGGCTCTGGCTATAACAAAGCACCTGCTTTGCTTATAGGAGGTCTCTGGTTCAATCGCTGGGAAAGACTCCTGCCTGAATACGAATACGGCAAGTAGACCGCTTTTCAACAAAACGTTCCCAAAGCCTGAAACTTTGGGGAGCTCCTGCCAGTCAATGCTGAGCCAGGACTACACAACTTGGGCCCTCCAGGTGCTGTTGGACTACAACTCCCATCATCTCCAGCCAGTGGCCAAGAGTTGGGGATGTTGGGAGTTGTAGTCCAACATCTGCAGGAAGGCTGAAGTTGGGCAGCCCTAGTCGTAGACAGTACTGAGGTAGGTGGTTTGACTCGCTACAAGGCGCCTTCCTGTGTTCCTGCACATTGGCTTGAGTTTCACATGAATGATCACCTCTGAAATGATTGCTGCTGACAGTTGCCAAAAAGAAAACACCCTGAAAAGGTCAGATGGCCAGCGACTTGCTACAAGGAGCTTTGATGGCATTTTAGAGGGAGAGGCAGAAAAGCAACATTCCTTTTGAGTGAGCATGTCAGTGTTTATCATCCACCCACTTTGAGAGAGATAATTGCTACAAGGCCTACTACAGGCAGAATAATTACAGCAGAAAGAACTATTTTTGACTCTCCCCTCTCCTCATTCACCCAGGGTGATAAGTCTGTCCGGGTGATGCGCTCTTTGCTGGCAGCCCAGCAGACGTTTGTAGATCGACTGGTTCATCTCATGAAAGCAGTGCAGCGTGAAAGTGGCAATCGCAAAAAGAAGGTAAGCCCCACAGTAAGAGTGACGCTTGGTTGGCCTCTTGTGCATGGTTAAATGTCTAAATGCAAGGGCTCGTGTTCTGCCCACTGTGATGTGGGTGGTTCAGCACTGCCTATGCTGCTGCATGTGTCTAAAACACCGCCTGTGGTGTTGTAACAAGGCTGTTCAGCTGCAGCTTGAAATTGCGTAGTGTGACCTCCACTGGAAACACAACAATTGTGCTTGCACAATTTGGAGTCGCAGTGGAACAGCTCAGTTGCCCAACACGGTGAGTGGTATTTTAGACAGTGGTGCGAGCAGTGCTGGACCTCAACATGTTGAACAGAATGTGAGCCAAAGATGTCCCTTTTCCACCACAACCCACCATGGGAGGAGAGCTGGTCTTGTGGTAGCAAGCATGAGTTGTCCCCTTTGCTAAGCAGGGTCTGCCCTGGTTTGCATTGGAATGGGAGACTCCATGTGTGAGCAATGTAAGATATTCCCCTTAGGGGATACGGCTGCTCTGGGAAGAGAACCTGCATGCTTGCTTGCAGAAGGTTCCACGTTCCCTCGCTGGCATCTCCAAGATAGAGCTGAGAGAGACCCCTGCCTGCAACCTCGGAGAAGCCGCTGCCAGTCTATGTAGACAATACTGAACTTCTTGGACCAAAGGTCTGACTCAGTAGAAGGCAGCTTCCTATGTTCCTAAGCCATGATTTCATCATAAAAGTATCTTGTGTTAATGAGACCTCTATGGAGGTGCCGGAGGAGGTGGCTCATATCTGTGCCCACTTGGTTTCCCAGTGCAGCACTAATATAGGCTTGAGGGCCATTGTGGAGGGAACAGTGGCTGTAGTTGATAAGAAGGGCATCTCTCTCTTTCTGGGATACCCGTCTAGCTGGGCCCTGGTACCTGGTTTGTACTAGGGACAGATTAAAGGTTCTTCGACATGGTCTCTGTCGTTTACACTAATGGGCTATGCGCCTGCCCAGAAACCTCGTCGGAATCTACCAAGCTCAATTCTTCTGCTTTGGGCGGAAACCCCGCCCCCAGCCACCATATGCGACTGCGCCACTCCTCATCCCTTCAGTCTTTCGTCGTCCGCGTTTCAGTGAACATTGTGGAATCTGCGGCTCGACAACAAGTAAAATTTCTTTATCCCCTTGTTATTTTCTTCTGCTTTCTTCTTTCTTGAATTTGTCTCTTCGCATGGTTAGTGTTTTTTCTTGGTGTTTTGATTTCTCACGGTTTTCTTCTTTCGGAGCTCCAATCCCGGCTGGGATGGAGCATGAAGGCCAGCAAGCCTTCGGCGTTCATGCCGGGTACGACGAACTTTTAAAAGTGTGTTTGGTGCGGATAGAAAATAACTTCCCCCGATACTCATTCCAAGTTTCTCTTGTGTTAGGGGGAATCCCACATTGTCGAGACCTGACTTCACTGTCAAAAGTTCACAAATTAGGCTCGCAGGAATAGGGCTTATCGCTTGCGTGCAGCCCTGTGGAACCTGGCTCTCGATTCCTTGGAAGCCCTTTCCTTGAAGCGATCTGCAAAAATGGCTTCTTTGGTACCATCAGAGCATTCTGCATCTGCTCCAGTAGAACCCGAAATCCCAATCTCAGTATTGGTATCGATGCCCCTGGAGGTTCCCCATCGGCGGCGTCAGGAGAACAGGCATGAGTGGAAGACTTTTCACAAGATCTGGCGGTGGTAGAGGCAAAGTCGGCCCTGGCTCCTCCGGCTTCAATTCCTCAAAAGAAGAAGAAGAAATCAAAATCACAGGGTGATCTGCCGGCGGGGCAGCATCTTCCCCCAATACCGAAGACGCACTTGTCCCCTTCGACCCCCTCATCGGAGGCCCCCATTGCCAAGAAGCCTAAGACCGGGCTGGCATGTACCACACAAAAACAGTCTATACTGGCTAGGCCTCGCTCACTTGATGAGGATTCATTGAATCTTGTACCCACACGGGTTCGCAGGGAGTGCTCCATCCAGTTGGACAATAGTGACTATGCGTCTTCGGATAGGGAGTAATACTCCCTTCGGCGTTGTACACCCCTTCAGGGCCACCAGGATTGTATCCCTCACTGGGACCGTGGTGATTGCTGGGAACCAGAAAAGCACTGACTGGAATACAAGCAAGATTAAGCCTGGGACCATTGGGAGTCTGTATAATTCAGATCGCTATCATTTTTTAGAGCACCGATCCCCCTTGGTGGCGGTTGAGCCCTCCTACACCACTTGGTACTGGGACTCTGGTTCGTATGGTCGGTACACAGCGAATCAGCAATCACACTATTCTGACTATAATAGACCTAGATTGGGTCCGCATTACATGGAGGCCCCATCCTATGAGGCTCAAGGGATAGGGTGGCGCCAGCCCCCGTCTCACGCAGAAGGGAGGCTGTGTTCCTGCTTGCCACAGCACCCTTGTCGGGATCGGACTGAGCATCGCGAACCACCCCCTTTGACCCCGATTCAGCAGCCGACTGCTCCGCTCCTGATGCTACCGGCAGAAGTACTGAATCAGATACCGAATGACCTGGCTGGCAAGGCGGCATCTCTGATGGAACCGAATCTCATAGTTCCAGACGCTCTAGTTCCTCCTGAGTCAGAAGATGAGTGACACCAGTTCACATGAATCGGATTGCGCTCTGCAAGGGTCTTCTCCGCTCAATATCCAGTCAGACTCGAAACTGATCTCCCCATCGGAGGACCTCAAACTCTACTCAGCTTATGTGACCCATATGCTCTGGGTGTTACCCTCGGTACCCTGCAAAAGGAGAACTGCATCCTCTATTTGCCTTGATCAACTCAGAGGCCAAGATACCGGCCACGTTGTCCCTCAACACGGCACTGCTGAAGGTCATGAAGGCCCATTGGAAGAAAACAGCAGCCCTCTCTCAACCTAATCGGCACCTGGAACACTTTTACAGGATATAGTTGCAGGACAATCTGGCCTTCTTGAAAAACCGCCTCACACCGAATTCGATCGTAGTGGAAGCACCCAGTGACAGGGAATGTAAAAAGTTGGACTCGTTCGGGAGATGGCTTTCTACAGCTTCAGCGCTCCGCTTACGGGTGGCTAATTATTCAGGTATATAACGCGAGATATAACCACATTCTGTGGAGGAAAGTGGGACCGTTCCTGGACCGTTTACCACAGGACAAGAGGGAACTGGACAAGACATTCTTCTGAGAGACAGTTCAGATGGCCAAACAGGAGCTGTACTTGGCCAGACATCCCACTGAGTGCACAGCTAAGGTCATGACGACATCTGTAGCACTTCAGCGGCACGCCTGGCTGCGTTCATTGGGGCTGAACTATGAAGCCTGTGCGAAGGTAGAGGACCTGCCCTTTGAAGGTTCTAGCCTATTTGTGGAGGAAACAGACAACATGCTACAGAAAGTGCAAAAGTTGAAAAGCACAGTGTATTTGGTGTCTTACTAGTCCTCGAACCTGAAACCGCAGAAATCTTCCAAGTGGTCCCCGTACCGGCCACAGAAGGATCAGTCTCAACAGGGCTCGCCATCCCGCCATTCCTTTTCAGGCAACAAATTTCAGCAGAAGTCCAGCTCACAGCCAAATAAGCTTTCTTTTCAAAAGCAACACCCGAGTTCTTTTCAGAAGAAACAATGATTCAAGGTGCTTCCAGATTCGCTTAGCCCCGTTTTCAGCAAGCTGGGACAGAGTGACTTTGGACCAATGGGTCCTGACAATGATACGATTGGGCTATGCCCTTGGGTTTGACGGCACGCCGCCCGTTTCCAGTAGGGTGACTACCCTGTCCACTCCGGGTTGGACCAAGAGGTTGCCGAACTCCTGCGGAAAGATGCAATCAAACAGGCTGCCAATCCAAACAGCCCCGGTTTCTACTCCCAATACTTTATAGTGCCGAAACCGGACGGAGGTCGGAGGCCTGTACTAGACCTCAGAGCCCTGAACAGAGATTTGATATACGAACCGTTTTGGATGCTGTTGATATCATGTCAGTCCTAGAGAAAGGTATGTGGATATTACCATGTATCAATTCATACTCTGCATTGGCACTTCCTGAGCTTCCAGAAAGGGGGATCCCTTATCAATTCAAAGCTTTGCCGTTCAGTCTTACAACGGCACTGAGGGTGTTTACAAAATGCCTCACCCTGATGGTGGTTTTCCTGCAGGAGAACGGGCTGCAGGTGCTACCGTTCTAGACGATTGGCTTATTGTGGCAAGCACCAGGCAAAAGGTTCTGAGGGCCCTAGAGTTCGTGATTCACACCCTGAAAAATGTAGGTTTCCAAATCAATTACAAGAGATCTCATTTGGAACTGACCCACAGGATACAATTCATAGGGCTAATATTCAATACGGTCTTGGAAAAGGTCTTTCCTCCCGACGCCCATATCGATACACTAAGAACCTAGCAGGGAAATTCCAGACGGGAGGCCTGCAATCTCTGCGCGCAGTGCAGTGCTCATTGGGCCACATGATAGCCACCACATACATGTTGCCGCAGGCGCGCCTTCACATGTGGATTATCCAGAGGTGGTTTTTGGATGTGTTCGATTCCCTTCAGGATCCAGGACATCTGGAACATATCCCTCCTTGGTGGGTACAGAATATGACGGAGTGGTGTTGGTCCCAACACCTGCACTTGGTGGCCCCCTTCCAGAATCCCAGCCCCCGTTTGGGTCATCACAACGGATGCTTCTGAGCTCGGATGGGGAGCGCACCTGGAAGGGCTGCACCTGAGTGGTCATTGGCCCCACATGGAGTGCTCCCATAACATAAATTATCTAGAGTTGTTGGCCATTTTCAATGCCCTCAAGGGGTATCTGCCCATGGTTGGGAGTCATTCGGTGACAATACAATGGCGAAAGCCTATGCCAACAGGCAAGGCGGGACTTCATTGAGGAGTTTGCTGCTCCTGGCCCTGGATCTTTGGCACTGATGTGTGGCACATGTGGTGTCACCTCAGGGCGTACCTCAGGGCGCACATACCGGGCGCCTTGAATGTCCAAGCAGACACCCTGAGCAGAATGACAGTGGTCTCACATGAGTGGGTGTTGAACCACAAGGTTCTCAGGGAGGTGTTTGTCAAATGGGGTGTTCCCACTCTGGACCACTTCATCTCCCAGGACAATGCTCAATGTGATCAGTATTGCTCCAGAGGAGGAGTGGGCGAGGGCTCCCTCGGTGATGCCTTTGTTCTCTCCTGGACAGGTCCTCTCATATACCTGTTTCCCCCTTTTCCCCCTTCTTCCGAAGGTCCTGAACAAACTGAGGGTGGATTGGGCCTGGGCGATCCTGATAGTCCCTTGGTGGCCCAGGAGGCTGTGGTTTCTGACCTTGGGCCATCTGGCGATGAACTGGATGTGACTACCAACCCGGCTGGACCTGCTCTTGCAGGAGAATGGACAGATGTTCCACCCAAACGTTCAGACTCTCCATCTGACAATGGAGAGTCTGTCGGCTGGTCCTGCTGACTTGTCATTGAGACTTGAGGAAGTTTTGGTGGCGGCTAGGAAGCAGTCCACACACAAGGCCTACAATCACAAGTGGACTTGTTTCTGTTTGTTTGCTTCCTTGCATTGGTTTGATGCATGTAATCCTTTGGTACAAGATATATGTAATTATCTATTGTCCCTTAAGGAGTCTGGGTTAAAACTCTCTTTCCTTAAACTGTACTTAGCAGCCATTGTGGCACGTTCTTCTGCTTCTTGGTTTAAGGACCCAGTGGTTAAGCATTTCCTGAAAGGTTTGACACATTTGTTCCCTGATGATCCGGTTATGTCCCCTACCTGGGACCTGTCAGTGGCTTTGGCTGGCCTGTTATGTCCACCTTTTGAGCCTTTGGCCTTGATTGATCCTCGTCTCCTCAACTGGAAGGTTGCCTTCTTGGTGGCCATTACCTCTTCCAGGAGGGTCAGTGAGTTGAGAGCCCTGAGGGTTGACCAGCCCTATCTTCAGTTCCATAAGGACAAGGTAGTTCTCAGGCCAGATGTCCAGTTTCTGTCCAAGGTGGTGTCTATGTTTCACCGCTTGTCCTTGCTCACTTTGCTGGTGTTTTTTCTAGATCCTTCTATGGATGCGGAAAGGAGGTTACACCCTTTGGATGTTCGAAGGACGCTAAGCTTCTTCATTCAGGGATCTGCTGAGTGGCAGAAATCCTCTGCCTTATTTGTTCTATATGATGGGCCGCGTAAAGGCCTACAAGTGTCTGCCTAATCTGTGTCTAGATGGATCGTGTCTACTATTGAATTTTGTTACCAGTTGGCTCATAAACAGTTGCCTACAACAGTTAAAGCTCACTCTGTTCTATCTGTGGTGGCCTCAGTGGCCTTTGATCGTGTGGTCCCGTTGGACTCGATATGCCAGGCAGCTACCTGGGCCTCGCCACATTCGTTTATACGTCATTATGCAATCGATATAAGAGCATGAAATGATGGTGTATTTGGCAGGAGCGTCCTGCAGTCAATTTTCAGTTGATATATTTGTTTCTAAAATAAAAATTGCTGGCAGTTTGTTTGCTTCTGTCCTTCCCTCCTCCTTGGGCGCTAGCTTGTTATGTGCCCGTTAGTGTAAAAGACAGAGACCATGTTGAAGAACTACAGCTTACTGACTGGTAACGTTGGTTCTTCTAGTGGTCATCTGTCCTTTTACACGCCCTCCTGTCCTCCTCACGGGGTTCACTGAAGCTGGACTCTGTGACTGAAGGGATGAGGAGTGGCACAGCCCCATATTGCGGCTGTTGGCGGGTTTCCCATCCAAAGCAGAATAATTGAGCTTGGTAGATTCTGACGAGGTCTCTGTGCAGGCACATAGCCCATTAGTGTAAAAGGACAGATGACCACTAGAAGAACCAATGTTACAGGTGAGTAACCTGTAGTTTCTCTTTCTTTACTGGCCACTCTGTTCCCCAAGACTCTTCCTGCCTGATCTGATGATCATGGCCTCAGATTTGGTGTTGAGGACACCCTGGCTAGTGGTTCTGGGGTACCTTGACACTCATGCCGCCTTGCTTGGAGTGCTGAGCAGCTGATGTCTTACCCACCCAACACACAGCTACTCCAAATGGACAGATAGGAGTTTTGAGGAGGAGGGGAAGCTTCACTCTTGTACATAAGACAATAAGCAGATTGTCCTCTTCTCCTTCACTCCCAGAATGAGAGACTTCAAGCACTCTTGGCGGACAACGAAAAGATGAACTTATCGGATTTTGAGCCCATTCCACTGCCTCTGGAGCCGCAGGTGAAATTTCGAGGCATAATCCCAGAGAAGGCCACACTGTTCAAGGTAACAGCCCAGATTTCTTCTGAAAATCAACATGATTAACAGATCAAAACAAAAAGTTAAACACCTGGGTACACTTTTTTAAAAAACAAAAAGCTACACAGGGCACCAAAAATAGTGAGTTGGCATCAGATGGTCCTTCCCCTCCACCCCTTGCCTCTGGTCTCAGTCTGGAAGACAGGAACACCTAAAGGGTACTCTGTTGAGGAGCAGGTGAGGGACCGGGGGCAGGGAGGTGGAGTGGCTGTGGTCTACAAGAATAATATCCCCCTTACCAGGATCCCTGTTAGAGTGTCAGACCATATCGAACGTGTGTACTTAAGTTTGGGGACCACGTATAGAATGGGACTTCTGTTGGTGTACCAATCGCCCGGCTGCTCAACAGAGTCCCTAACTGAGCTGACGGACTTGGTCTTGGACTTGGTGTTGGAGTCACCCAGGCTTGTGGTGCTGGGCGACTTCAATGTCCATTTCGGAACCAATTTGTCCGGGGCAGCTCAGGAGTTCATAGCGGCCATGACGACTATGGGCCTATCTCAGGTGGTCTCAGGACCGACACACTTTACAGGTCACACGCTTGATTTGGTCTTTCACTCTGATCAGGGTGGTGTTCCGTGGGTGGGGAATCTTGTGATTTCCCGATTCTCATGGATGGACCACCATCTGGTTAAGGTTGGACTCACAGTCACACCTCAACTTTGCAGGGGTGAGGGACTTATTAGGATGGTCCGCCCAAGAAAGTTGTTGGATCCCATAGGATTTCAAGAAGCCTTGGAGGGATTCAGTGTTGGCTCTGCCGGTGAACCTGTTGATGTCCTGGTGTAGAATTGGAACAGCAAACTCACCGGGGCGGTAGACATGATCGGGCCTAAGCGTCCTCTCTGACCCGCTTCAAAACTGGCCCCTTGGTTTACGGAAGAACTACGGGTGCTGAAGCGGCGAGGTAGACGGTTGGAGCCCAGGTGGAGAAAGACTCGGCTTGAATCCGACAGATTGCAACATAGAGCTCATTTGAAGACCTATGCTCAGGCGATACGTGCAGCAAAGAAGCGATTCTTTTCTGCCCGTATTGCATCCGCAAGTTCACATCTGGTGGAGTTGTCCAGGGTTGTGAGAGGGCTAGTATGTGCCCCTCCTCCCTTGAATCAGAATTTGGAACCATCTGTTAACCGCTGTGATGTGTTTAATTAATTCTTTGTGGGGAAAATCTTTCGTATTCGGGCTGACTTGGATTTTGTCTCCACACTTACTTCAGTATCTGATGTAGAGGTATCCAGTGACTCCTCTTACGTGGTTAGATTGGATCAGTTCCAGTTTGTGACTCCTGAGGATGTGGACAAGCTGATTGGAATGGTGCGGCCCACCACCTGTCCTCTTGACCACCTGTCCTCTTGACCCTTCCCCGACATGGCTTTTTCGATCTAGCAGGGAGGTTGATGTAGAAGGCCTGGTAGAGATCATAAATGCATCTCTGAGGGAAGGTAGGATGCCTCCTAGTTTTAAGGAGACAATTATTAGACTGCTTCTAAAGAAGCCTACCTTGGATCCCTCGGAGCTGAGTAACTACAGGCCTGTCTCCAACCTTCCGTGGCTGGGCAAGGTAATTGAGAGGGTGGTGGCCTCCCAGCTCCAGACAGTCTTGGAGGAAACGGATTATCTAGACCCATTTCAAACTGGCTTCCAGGCTGACTATGGGGTGGAGACTGCCTTGGTCGGCCTGATGGGCCGACCAACTGGGAATGGACAGAGGAAGTTTGACTCTGTTGGTCCTTTTGGACCTCTCTGCGGCTTTCGATACTATCGACCATAGTATCCATCTGGAGCATCTGAGGGGGTTGGGGGTGGGAATCACTGCCCTGCAGTAGTTCTGTTCCTACCTCTCAGGCAGGTTCCAGATGGTGTCCCTTGGAGACTGTTGTTCTTCAAAATATGAACTTTTGTATGGTTTCCCTCAGGGCTCCGTATTGTCTCTGATGTTACAGCTACATGAAACCGCTGGGTGAGATCATCAGGAGATTTGGTGCAGGGTGCTATCAGTATGCTGATGACACCCAAATCTATTTCTCCATGTCAGCATCATTGGGAGAGGGCATAACCTCCCTAAATGCTTGTCTGGAGTCGGTAATGGGCTGGATGAGGGATAACAAACTGAGACTGAATCCAGATAAGACGGAGGTACTCATTGTGCGGGGTCGGAACTCAAGAGATGATTTTGATCTGCCTGTTCTGAATGGGGTCACACTTCCCCAGAAGGAACAGGTACGCAGTCTAGGGGTGCTTCTGGATCTGAGCCTCTCCCTGGTTTCCCAGGTTGAGGCGGTGGCCAGAAGTGCCTTCTATCAGCTTCGGCTGATATGCCAGCTACATCTGTTTCTTGAGTTAGACGACCTCAGAACAGTGGTACATCTGCTGGTAACCTCCAGACTGGATTACTGCAATGCGCTCTATGTGGGGCTGCCCTTGTACGTAGTCTGGAAACTACAGTTGGTCCAGAATGTGGCAGTCAGGCTGGTCTCTGGGTCATCCAGGAGAGACCATATTACTCCCATATTGAAGGAGTTACACTGGCTGCCAATATGTTTCCGGGCAAAATACAAGGTTTTGGCCATAACCTATAAAGCCCAAAATAGCTTGGGGCCCTGGGTATTAATGAGAATGTCTTCTTTGTTATGAACCCCACCACCCATTGAGATCATCAGGAGAGGTCCGTCTGCTTTTGCTGCTAGCTTGTCTTGTAGCTACTTAGGGACGGGTCTTCTTCGTTGCTGCCCCTAGGCTTTGGAATGCGCTCCCTAGTGACATCTTTGGAATGTGCTCCCTAGTGACATCTCCCTAGTGACATCTCTGACATCTTTTAAAAAGTCTCTAAAGACCCATTTCTTCACCCAGACTTTTAACTGATATTATTTTGAGTGTTTTAATGTTGTTTTTAGAATATTGTTATAAAAATTTAAATTGTGTGTTAAATTTCATGCTTTTAATTTTTTTTTAAAAATAATAATAATGTTTTTCTTTTAATCTTGTTATAAACCACCCAGAGACGTAAGTTTTGGGCGGTGTAAAAATATGATAAATAAAATAATAATAATAATAATAATAAATTTAAAAAAGAAGGGCTTGCAGATATGTCCCCAGGCAGGAGCACATGTGGAAGAAGTAGTAGTGTTTATGAATATTAAGAAATTTTGTTTATTGGCTGCCCCATAACTGCTCTTCTCTGGGTGGCTCACAAAAAATAACACTGACATACAGGAGGCCCTTGTTGAGCGTGGTTCCGTGCATCGTGGTTATATACCTGACCTCATTATTCATGGTATGTGGTTTCACCTACCCACCATGTTGGGGGAGGGGGCACATTTTTGCCCTTTTACGGGCATGCTCTTGCTGCACATGTCTGGGTTGAGAGAGGAGTTTGGAGGAGGACGTTGGAGTGTTCTATCAGGGTTTTTTGTGTTTTGCATTTTTGGATCTTAAAGTTACTTTGGCAATTTTTCTAGCCTTTGGGAGCCGTTGCTCTGGAGGTGTTTTGCACTTTTTAAAGCCATTTCAAGCCTTTGGGAGCCATTCCTGTGCAGCTTCTTGCAGCCAAATTTCTGGAACTTTGGGGAGCATTGTGCAGCCCTTGTAAGATGCTAATGATCAGTTTTGTGTATTGGGCTGTTGGGGGTGGCTGGAGGCAGTGTCTGGCAAAACTGCATCACTTTCCTTCCTTCACAGTTCTTCCTTATGCTCTTTCCTTGTTTCTGATTTTACCCTGTTTTTTTGGTGATTTTTTTTCCTGATCATTTTCCTTTGCTCAGGAACCTAACCCCTCCCCCCCAATTCCCATAGACTTAAGGTTTCGTTATCGGCAGTTTCGTTATCCGTGGTTGTAGGCCAGAATGGAACTCCTGCAAACAATGAGGGCCGCTCGTGTTCCTGTCTCCTTTCTGGTCAAAACAAACAAAAACACAGATAAAATCACAGCTTGCAAAAATCTTAGAGGAGTCTGGCCAAACCAATTAGAACGCAGGAAGGAAAAATTCTTCCCGGAACAGGAGTTTCAGCAGAGTGGCAAAATGCCGTCAGGGAGGGGTTTAAACAAATCTCCCAGGATGCAGAAGGGCTTCCAGGGCATGGGGCACCAGCACAGAAAAGGACTTCTTACGTCTGGGATGAGACATGCAAGAGAGCCTCCACTGATCTCGATGGATGTGCAGTTTTCCATGGGAGGAGGTGGTTCTTTAAGTCCCCTGTTCCAAAGTCCTGGAGAGCTTTAAAGCTGCTTGTTGCCAGAACTTGGCCTTGCACCTAGAAATGGACCAGTAGCCAGTGCAGTTGCAAAAGTAGGCGGCCCTTTGCTCTCCAGTTCCATGCATAATTATTCCTAGCATTGCATTCATGTGTTGGTGTTACCTTCCTCCATCCCATTGTTGAATATTTCCTGGCACCTCCAGTTGATTCCTGGGCCATTGGTCCTCTTTCTGTAGTGGAGGAGGAGTGTGCAAGCACTGCTCCTCCGACATGCAAGTAGCATGATGTGCCAGGACCGTGGAGGCCCCATTGAGTGTCTCTTCTCCCGAAAAGGGCAGGGGGAGGGAGAATCTGTAAGTTGGGGCCTCTGGAGCACCCATGTCTCATGTGTGGTGAGGTGATGGGGAAAGGGGCACACCTGCTCTTCGATTGTGTGCAAAGGGCTGGCAGCCGGGATCTAGATACTGTTTCTTTTGTTGTTTGAGCTTCAGGGAGAGGCAAGGCTGGATAATGCAACGCAAAGACATAAATATGTTTGTACAGACTAATTGATTTCCTTTTTGTCCTTTTCTTTTCTTTTTTTTTTGATGAGGAACAAATTGCCTGCTAAACAAATTAGGTGGTTTTCAGAAGGGCATTTTAAATAGAACTGCCATCTTCACTAAGTGGATTAAGGAGGGGGGGCTAATTGTTTTAAAGTTGTCCTTCCCTTAGCATTTTTTAAGTTTAATGAAACGACTAAGGGCTTTTCCTTTCTTACTGTTCAGTTCCAGTTATTTTCATGCAGGTCTTTAAAGAGAAGTTAAATTGTTTAAATTGAGATGTTCCGTTGCATCTACGGAAGCACCATGAGTTCTGAGTTTCTCTTCAGTGACTATATGGGTAGAGTAATCCACTTACCAGGGTTGGGTCCTTAGCAACTGCTTTCTTCTTCTTCCTGGTTCTGGTTTCTCACTGCAGACTCCTACCCCGATACAGAAATTTCTTCTTGGCATGGAAGACGGGGGTGCATGCGTGGAATTCCCTTCATGTGAATGAAAGGATGGAGAAGCTTTTAAAAGCTTCATGGAGGACAGATCTATCAATGACTTCTAGCCTTGATGACTATAAGCTATCTCTGTGTTCAGAGGCAGGATGCCTTGAACGACCATTTGCAGGGGAGGGAGTGTGCCTTCATCTCCTGCTTGAAAGCTTCCCAAGGCATCTGGTGGGTCACTGTGGGAAACAGGATGCTGGACTAATTAGGCCTTAGGCCTGATCCAGTAGGGCTGTTCTTAAGAGAGGGAGCTTTTAAAGGAATGAATGTGCAGAGTGTGTCCCTCTGTTCAGGGGTCAAGAAACATTGGTTCTGTTCACTAGCCAGGCAAAACCTTTACTCATGAAGCTATGTTGATATGTTACTCATTAGGATCCCCCCCCCCACTTGTCAGGCATCATTTTTCACTCATCACAGGCAAGTAGAATAGTGGATTTAGAAGGTATCTCAAAGGATCGTCTTAATTTCTGAATGGAAAATGGAGAAAGGGCAGCTAGTATGGAGATCTGGCTAAGAAGGTATCTGAGCTGAAAGTGTAGGAGCTGATTGTGGCAGGCAGCTAGCTACCTGGTGAGCACAACAACAAAATATTTATATACTGCTTTTCAACAAAAGTTTCCAAAGCGGTTTACATAGATAAATAATAAATACATAGATAGATAAGATGGATCCCTGTCCCCAAAGGCTCACAATCTGAAACTCAACATAAAGTAGACACCAGCAATAGTCACTGGAGTGGTAAGAGAATTGCCACTTGCAAAAGGTGCCTCTTTGCCCAGTTATCAGGGCACCAAAAGGACCCTTGCACCAGCAATTGCTGGCTGCAGAAGGGGCTCTGAAAAGGTGAGCCTCCTCCCTTCCAGCTGCGCATGCTCCTGGCTCTTTCTCCCAGGGAGGCCATTTAATTTCTGTTTTTATTTCCTCTCATCAGAGTGCCCTAATGCCTGCCCAGTTGTTCTTCAAGACTGAAGATGGGGACAAATATCCGGTGATATTTAAGCACGGAGACGACTTGCGCCAAGATCAACTCATTCTCCAGATCATCTCGCTCATGGACAAGGTGACATGTGGTCGTGCTTGGGTCTGTGGGGCATAGCTTTTATTTATTAGGCTCCTAAAATCGAGGGCTACCATGTTTAAGATTATTTACAGTGCAGACTGGTGCATGTCTACTTTCACGTTAGCACCATTGATCTCAATGGGCCTTTCTCCCAAGTAAGAGTGCATAGGATTGTAGCCTCCATTGATTAGATGAATTTAATTTTAACCACCCACCTGTACGCCCCTCCCCCCATGTAGTTTTGTTTGACTCAGAAGGTGCTCACATTTAATTGGTCATCTGTTTTTTACTTTATTTTATTTTTTGTACAAGTGGACCCCGTTATCTGCGGATCGCAGTTTCGCATATATGTGGTTGGGTCTTAGAGACCCACTTTCTTTCTCCACAGGTAGAATAATAGGCCAAATTTGCCTATCCACAGTTTTGAGTGGCTGGCAGTGTCCCGGAAATGACTTCCGATGTCCCGGAAATGACTTCCAGTGCCATTTCCGGCTTGTGTTTTACAGCAGAGAGCCATATTGTGGCTCTTAAAAAAGAAGAAAAGACAAATTTGTCCATTTTGGGGTTTTGTGGGGCACTGCTGGAGAGCCAGAGACCTGAGGAATTAAGCTACAGTGCTTTTCTCCTCTTATTTCTGCCTCACCCTTTTTGTGTGTTAGAAACCTAACCCGGGGAGTCCCGAGTTCAAATCCCCATTCAGCCATGAGACTTGCTGGCTGACTCTTGGCCAGCCACTTCTCTCTCAGCCTAACCCACTTCACAGGGTTGCTGTGAGGAGAAACTTAAGTATGTCGTAAGGGCTCCTTGGAGGAAGAGCGGGATATGAAATGGAAATGTAACGCCTAGATTCCCATAGAGGTAAAGTATCGTTGTTAGAGGTTTCTATATTCCCGAGAAGTCGCTGCCAGTCAGGGTGGACAATACTGAGCAAGATGGACCAAGGGTCTGACTTGGTAGAAGGCAGTTTCCTATGTTCCACATAGTCACTAGCTGGAGCGAAACCAAAAGCTTTCAGGTCAAATTCGGGAGCAGGATTTAGCGAGGCAAAGCTAGCTACCTGCCTTCACAAATTCTGCCTCCTGTTTCACAGTGGTGCTACTAGTCTAGTCCCCGCCACCCAACAATCCTCTCCACTCTCCAGAGTGATAGTATCTGAAGTAGCATTGTTCAAGGGGGTCAGATTGTGCGACAAAACAGTGGCTGTGGAGCATCGGCTGTCACCAGTAAGTGTGGTGTTTCTTGTTCCCGCTGCCACCCCCTTCCTTTTGGGCACCTGTGAATGGAACAGCAAAAGCGTGAAGGAGATGGCTCAGTCCCAGCCTCTACATTCTCATGAGTAACTATTCATTTTATTGTTAAATTTGTATACCGCCTTTCTTTAAAACGGTTTCTTGCTATTTCTCCATCGTTCTCTTCTACTCACCTTTCGGTTTCTCTTACAGCTCTTGCGCAAGGAGAATCTAGATCTAAAGCTGACTCCATACAAGGTCTTGGCCACAAGTACAAAACATGGTAAGGCTGCCTCTTTCCCTGTAATAACAAGAGCAATATGTCTTTACTTACCAAAATGACACAATGCTGTCATTTTTGCAAAGCACCGATTGTGTCTTGTTTTAGTTTTGCATGCTGATCGTTTTGTACCATAATCGTATGTTCGTTTTGTGGTGTTCACTGTTTTGGAGACACATTGTAAAAGGGGCTCAAAATTAGTACTAGCATCAGTAGTATTGAGTAGGGATGTGCAGAACGTCTCAGCATCAAAATATTTTGACTCGGAATGGGCTGTTTTGAAACAGAACACCCTTTAAATAAAGTACCTGTTTTGAGCTTCAAGCAGAGCAACCCCCTTTTGATCGAGATGTTTTGAGTGCCATTTTGGAGACCTGTTTCCCTTGCTGATTGATTTTCTGGCACTGGCTTCTTGGTTGGCTTGTTGTCATACAAATCAAGTGTTGTCATGGGCAACTGTGCCCCCATTGGCTGGGGGGAGGGAGGGGCAACACAAAAGGAGGAATTTTCAAAATGTATTAAAAGGGACTGGGAGACAGGGAGAGCCCTTATGCCTCTCTTGAAGAGGATACATCAGGAGAGGAGGAAGGAAGGTTTGTTTTTGTGGTTTTCTTTTATCAGCATTGTGTATAATATGCTGTGCTATTGCTGCTATAAATATCTGATTTTGCTGGATCTCAGATTGATAGAGGCAGAACATGGGTGCCTGCCATCCTTGGGTTGTGGTTTGGTTTGTTACTGCCAAGGACTACTTTACAGTAACAAACTGAGACATTACTGTAAAGGACTGCTTGATTTCATTAGGACTACTCAAGAGTAATTTAATCGGCCAGTGTATCACAGAATACAATATAAAGGAACAATCATTCCTGATACACATCATTAGCTTGAGAATCAACCATAGAAATTGACACTTCCATCTTTGTATCTGTCTCCACTGTGCAGCTAATGGCTTCTTCTGGGAGGAGGGTAGTTACTTCCCTACCACCATTTCTAAATGGGGGCGTGTGCATGCTGCAACTGCATTTAACCAAATAGAATGTCTAGTTTGTTCCTCCGATGAATAGTAGGTGATAGAGGATCAATACTACTATTGCTACTACAAAATAGTGTATATTTTGGTCTAGCATGAATCTGTAGTGCGGAGGAGGGGAAAGTGCCATTTTTAAAAAAAACACCACCAGCACTGAGCTGGAAGCCTTAGAAACCAGCCAGAGTTGGAGAGGGGGCTTTCTAAGGGAGTTCTGTTGAGGAAGAGTGGAGAACGCGGTCAGGTACATCTGCCCCTAACAAGTGTCTTTTGCATCTGCTCTTAACAAGTGTGCACGATACCATGCCCAGAGATGACATTTCCAGTTAAGGGCAGGTCCCCCGAGAACTATCTTGTGTCTAGTGAGCCCAGCATTAGTTCCTTTCTCCCCCTTTGCACAGGTAGGAGGGGGTGGCTTGCAGGAGGCCCTGACAGCCGGGGCAGATCCCAACTCAAAATGAGGCAAGATTTTTTCACATGGGGACAGGCATTCTGCTGCTTCGCCCCACCATTAGAACAGCTGTTTCCATCTTTAGGTCCCCAGATGACATGGATGTTTCATCCTCTCCAGCCACAATGGCCTATGACCATTGTGGTTGGGCATGACGGGAGCTGGAATGTAGCAACATCTGGAGGCCACCTGTATTTGGAGTTCGTCTCCACTGTTAAAAAGAAGCCACAGCTAATCCCATGTCTTTTGTATTCTTGATGGGGAGGAGAGCCGGTCTTGTGGTAGCAAGCATGAATTGTTCCCTTTGCTAAGCAGGGTCTAACCTGGTTTGCCTTTGGATGGGAGACTACATTTTTGCCCTCCACATATTTAGGTGCCTACTTCAACGTACTGTATTAGCATTCTTCCCTGCCCTTCACCCTGTATGAGTTCTCCTGACACTGAAAGGTTTATCTTGAATTCCATTTTCTCAGGTTTCATGCAGTTCATTCAGTCGGTCCCTGTTGCAGAAGTCCTTGCTACCGAAGAAAGTATACAGGTGCGTGTTGACTTGGGTGCCTGTCGCGATGGAGCAGGGTGCAGGATTCAGTGCTCGCTTATGACTGTCTAGCCCAGATGAAGATTGCAGACTCCTCTGTTCACACAGTTGAAATCTATCCAAATGCAAGAAGTATTTAGAGAGACTTTGGAGAGAAACCAAAGGGTTTGGGGTTCTGTGCTAAAGAGCTTGTGGGGCTGTGCTAATTTTCTGTTCCGGGAGCAATATAGGGATATATACTAAGGGCGGGGGGTGGCATTTCCCCCCGTATTCTGAAATAGTATAGTCTTGCTGTTCCACTTCATTCTGCTGCATACATATATCCACCTGATTCAGATGGTCTTATTTGTACTAATAACTGTTCACGCAAATGATGTAACTGCAGTTATTCAACCCTCCAGTGTTTTTCTCACTGCTTCTTTCAAGCACTCAAGTATTCTGGAGGTTTGCGCAAATTGAAATGGGCATCTCATCACAATCTCATTTTTATGTGTGTCATTTCCAGTCACGTTAAACAACTGCCAGTTCCAAATAGACACATCTGTTTAAAAGCACACTGGTTAATTCTAGACAGCATTAGGAAGGACTGAGAAATGGTGTTTAAACAATGCGAAAATGTTGCTTCGAATGAACTGTTTTGTGCTTCGTTCTGAAGGAAATGCTTATTTCCTCCCCCACCATCTTAAGTAAGAAAAAATTGTGTGTGGGGAACTTGTGAGAGAATTTCCAATGTGCTTTTTGTGTATTTGAGGGGTGGGTGCATGTGTTCACATCACTGCTCAAGTGTCCTGGTAAGCACATTAAGGGGTTCTCAAACTTAGGTCCACAGATGATGCTCGACTATAAATCTCATCATTCACTTTGGACAGTGTGGCTAGGGATGATGGAAACTGTAGCCCAACAACATCTGGGGACACAAGTTTTAAAACCCCTGCTGTACTCCGATGCTTAAAAACAAACAGAATGATTGACATATCTAACTGATTGCCAATATTAATTCCCCTTGTTTTTATGTTCTCATAGGCAAGTCCATGGAGTATAGGTTTATTTTTATTTTATTTTATTTTATTTTATTTATTGTTGAATTTATATACCGCCTTTCATTTAAAACAATCTCAAGGCGGTTTACAAAAGTTAAAAAATACAATAAAATAACAATAAAAATATTAAGCTAAAAATATAAAAACAAACCAAATTTAAAATCTATAAAATACAAGCATAAAAATTATACACGGGTAAAAATACATAGAAGCAGCAATGAAAACAATCATGTAAAAGCCTGGAGAAAAAGCCAAGATTTAACCAGCTTTCTAAAAACTGTGATGGAGTCCGAGGAGCAAATGGCCACCGGGAGAGCATTCCAGAATCTGGGGGCAGCAACAGAGAAGGCCCTGTCCCGCGTTCATGACAACCGAGCCTCCCTCTTTGTCGGCACCCAGAGCAGAACCCCCTCAGATGACCTTGTCAAGCGGGCAGCAACCTTTGGGAGCAGGCAGTTCCTCAGGTACCCCGGGCCCAAACCGTTAAGGTTTACCACCAATCGCTAGCCATGATAGCTAAGTAGAGCCTCCATATTCAAAGGCAGTATACCTCTGAGTACCAGTGTCTGGGGACCAAAACAGAAAGAAGGCAATGGCCTTCATGCTGTGCCTGTGAGATTCCCATACATATTTAGCTAGCCACGTTGGAAACAGAATCCTGGACTACATGGACCAGGGTTCGGGGCTCTTTTGGGTTTTCTTCATAATGTTTCTAGGCCAATGCACTGCTGGAATTCTTCTTCTGATGTCTGAAGCACAACACACACACCCTTAAAAAGGCACATTAATGCACATTTGTAATTCGTTTCCTGTATCTTCATTCACAGTTGTTTTAAATTGCTAATGCTATTTAAATTTTGCTACCCAGGCACAAATGAAATATATCTACTTTTGAAGCATTTAATACTCTTGGTAATTATGCAATAACTCTACATTTGAAATTCAGCAGGGTGGGATTATTTTAAAGAAAGAGAGAGGCCCTTGAGTGAGCGTAAAGCAAAGTGATTTTAAATCTTCTGGCTTGCAGAGGTTAAGACAATTCTGTCTGATATAGACTAAAGCTCTGCAATGTAGCAGGAAGGGGGGGGAACACAATTTGCTTGATTGTTCTTTGCTTAATGTTATCTGCCTTTAAAAAAACAACAGGAAATTTTTGTGCTGAACCTTTATAAGTAGCAAGGTTGATACTTGGAGAGGATCTCTTCAGCAGTACCCCATGTGAATAGATTTTCTTCAAGGCTACACACAGCCTGCATTTTCTGCAAGCCCCTGAAACCATTTTGGACGTATGTGCGTGTATGCAAGAGAGAGAGAAATGAAAAATCTAATTGTCATCTTTCAGAACTTCTTCCGAAAGCATGCACCAAGCGAAACAGGGCCCCACGGGATAAGCGCGGAGGTCATGGACACTTACGTCAAAAGCTGTGGTAAGTGACAGCAAATGACTGCAAGTTGGAGCGTTCCGAGTCGGAACAAGGTCATTCCATTGTTGTTGGCTCAACTGGTTGTTCCAGTGGAAGATTCCATGGATTTTGCATTTTGAGCTTGGAACTGAACACTAAATCCGTTTTGTGCACATCCCTAGTTGTGTGTGTAAGGCCCTCTTTGAATTGTGTTAAATCATTACAGTTGGAGAATTAAAAATAGCGGGGTTTTTTGTTATTGACGTATTTATGAGGGGGCAAACACGCTGCTGCTATTTATATACTGCTTTTCAACAAAAGTTTCCAAAGTGGTTTACATAGAAAAATAATAAAGATGGTTCTCTGCCCCCAAAGGGCTCACAATCTAAAAAGAAACTTAAGGTAGACACCAACAGCCACTGGAGGGTTGCTGTGCTGGGGTTAGATAGGGCCAATTGCTCTCCCCCTGTAAAATATAAGAGAATTGACTTTGCTCAGCTAGGAGAGGTTACTAGGGGTAACTAGGTGAATAGGCAACAAAATGGCAAATGAAATTGAATGTAAGGATAATGGAACGGGGGATATCCAACTTAATACAGACTCCGATGGTATCTGAACTAGCTGTGACTAGTCAGAAACAGAATTTTGGGATCAGGGGAAATAGCGTAATGCCAACATCAACTCAGTTTAGAGCAGAAATGAAGAGGACAAACTCAACCCTCAGGATTATAAGGAATGGGATCAGAAATAAAATGGCTGATATTATGATGCAGCTGCATGTAGAATGTAGTGTACAGAAAAGATACCATAAGGCTGCAAAAGATACAGACAGGGACAAGGACTAAGATCAAAGGGTTGGAGCACATCAGCAGTCACAGCCAACGCCCAGAGAGATCTTCTTCATCAAATGAAACTGCCTCTTTATGTCAGATTGGGGGAAGAGAGAGAGTTGTGTCCCAGTGCAAGGTCTTTTCAATAGTGGCACCAAAGCTCAAAAGTTGCTTTCCAGGGAGAAGTGCTGGCTTTCCAGTAGCAAGAGAAGATGTTTCAGAGAGCTTTTGTGGCCCTCACTGCAAGATATTCCCCTGAGGGAACATAGGAAACTGCCATACACTGAGTCAGACCATTGGTCTATCTAGCTCAGTATTGTCTTCACCGACTGGCAGCGGCTTCTCCAAGGTTGCAGGCAGGAATCTCTCTCAGCCCTAGAGAGGGAACTTGGAACTTTATGCTCTTCCCAGAGCGGCTTCATCCCCTGAGGGTAATATCTTGCAGTGCTCACACATCAAGTCTCCCATTAAGATGTAAACAGGGCAGACTCTGCTTAGCTATGGGGACAAGTCATGCTTGCTTCCACAAGACCAGCTCTCTTGAGATGCTTGCAACCTTGGAGAGGCCGCTTCTTGTCTGGGTAGACAGTACTGAGCTAGGTGGACCAATGGCCTGATTCGGTAGAAGGCAGCTTAACATGTTCCTATGGGAACAAGAGGCAGTGCCTTTTTGTAATGGCCACTAGATGAGACTGCACTGCCCAGGAAAATCTACCTGGCTCCATCTATGCTTACCTTTGTGGATAAAGCCTATTTATTTTGACGATGTGCGTGGCACTTTACAAAGAATGAAAAGCTCAGTCCTTTCCCCAGGGGGCTTATGGGCTTGGACGCAAGTTCCCAGTCTTGGATTCCCAGGTGATGCTGGACTACAACACCCATCATCCCTTGACCACAAAGGCCATTGTGGTGTGGGGTGATGGGATTTGTAGTTGAACATCATCTAGAAACCCCTGGTCTAGCAAATGGACCGGGCAGGGAGGCAACAGAGCAAATGGGAGAGAAATAGAGGCAAGGGAAAAACAGACAAAACAAATTCATTCATTTTAATTGTGTGTACTTTTAGGCTTCGTTATAGTAGAATACTGATGCCCCTCTTCTCCTGCCACTTTTGTTTATATTGCTGTGTATTTTGTGTGTGGTTTTTATTAATATTTTTAATTATTTTAGATAGTTTATGCTTTCATATGGCTGCATTGTGCGGCCTGCCTTGAATATTTTATTCAGAAAATGGGTGTAAAATATGCTTCGTGATGAAGAATAGTTTTTGCATTTCTCATTCCAGCTGGTTATTGTGTGATAACCTATATCCTTGGGGTTGGAGACAGACACCTGGATAACCTCTTGCTAACCAAAACAGGTAATGGTTACTATTCTAATATCTGCTTATTTGTCTCTTGGGATGAAAAACCAGACCACACACCCTTTCCAGCTCTCTCTTTTTATACAGGAGGAGTACAAACTCAGCCAAACCTATGTGCCTTCCTGCTGTGCTTGCTGGTAAAATAAATAATAGTTATAAAGCACTGGGAGTAGCTAGGGACTGAACGAAGATCAAACGCACGAGGCCCAGGCGTTAATGTTTCTGTCGGTCTCAATCTGTGAGACCTGGAGGCCCAGCAGACTGTTGGTATCCACTGCTGTGTTAGAGAGTAGCCTTCTTTCCTAAGAGAATGTGTTCAACACAGTTGCAGCTAAGAATGGGCAAGGATAGGATCGGGGTTTACGGAAAGAGTCCAGCAATGTCATCTTCCACTTTTCACCCCCACCCACTGCCTTGAATTGCTGCTGACGATACTGAGTGTATCCTCAGTGGTGTGTGAGCATCCCATGCACAGCTGGGAGTGTGTCCCCTCTGGTGCTCACTCATCCTTTGCATCATCCTTTTGTCGTCGTTGCAGTGCATGAAGAGGACTTTCTCTGTGCGTCCGTTTGACTGCTTTGGGTTGGGGCAAATGCTGCGATTAGGACCAGTGTTCTCTCTAATAGGGATTCCCGTATGTTGTTCACTACAACTCCCAGCATCCCCAGCTGCAATGACCTTTGGCTGGGGATTCTGGGATTTGTAGTCAACAACATCTGGGACTTCCTGTTCGAGGGAACACTGAATAGGGCTAAATTAGAGCCCTGTCCAGACATTACATTGTACATGCATTCAGGAGTCTGTACACATGTACATTTTTTAATGGCTTACTGTACATCCATACATTTAAAAAGTGAATCTTTGGTACATGTCTCTCAAATACATGAAACAGATAGCACATGTCCTACTGTATGTGTGTGTAACGTTCAGTGTGAATAACTACGTGCATAGAGATCTGTGTGTATATACATTGTACACAGGTTGTACATGTATTGAACATAACATGTAAACAGGGCTTGTGTGTTCTTAAAATCCAGTCCTTTTGAAGCATATGCTCCTGGTATGCCACATATTTAATTTATTACCATATATTTAATTCAGTGTGATTTGCATAATCAAAATTCCTGTAGAACCTGAGTGGTGTCCCATACTTATCCATTTGTCAGCGAAATAGGACCACCCAAAAAGACAGCAGGGGTTTCAGCATTCTCCGAAGAATCTTTTGCTTTTTAAAATTTTTTATTGGTTTTTACAATATCTTAACAATCCCATTACATCTGATTAAGTAAATATTGACTTCCTGCTCGCCAATCAGCACGATTCATTAACTATACAAGTCAACCATTGCTATAGTAATTCAAAAGATATATCCTACACATTGCAAACTCGATTTTACCCTACCCAACCTCCTGCTATTACTAAATTTCAAACCCTGCTGAAAAGTCGATATTAGAAAAATAGTTCTTTAAATATAGTAAGAATGGTTCCCAATCTTCTTTAAAACATTCCAAGTTTTCATCCCTTATCAATACTGTAAGTTTTGCCATCTCAGCATATTCCAAAATTTTTATCAACCAATCTTCTTTTGAGGGCATTTCATTGTCCTTCCATTTCTGTGCATATACTATTCTGGCCGCCGTGGTTGCATACTTAAAAAATGTTAAGTTTCTTCTGGAAAACTCTCCTTGCGTTATTCCCAGCAGGAAGGATTCTGGCCTCTTAGTAAATGTCATTTTAAAAATTTTCTTCAACTCATTATATATCATATCCCAAAAGGCCTTTGCCTTCCCGCAACACCACCACATATGAAAAAAAGTTCCTTCACAATGTCCACATTTCCAACATTTGTTTGGAACATTTTTATACATTAATGCTAATTTTTTGGGTATCAAATACCACCTGTACATCATCTTGTAATACTTTTCTTTTAAAGTATAACATGCAGTGAACTTTTCTATTCTACCCTCCTGAAATCTCTTCCCACCAGCACCTGCAAGTCCTAAATAGGGCTCCTTTCCCCAGCTGGCTGGAGTCCTGGGTAGGAGCACTTTTGTGGGGTGCCAGGAACTCATTGTAATATTTTGTTGCAGGTTCTTACTTAGATCTCCTAATGGCCACACACACACACACACACACACTTTTTTTAAAAAATGTACTGTACGTTTAATATAAAGTCACATACACAAAAAACCAAGCAGCTGATAATGACAGATGTTCAGGAAGCATTTTCAGTGACAACTTCATTCAGCACAGCTTCTTCAAGCTTTAACTGCCAAGAAGTTGGCAGATAGAAAAAGAAATAAACCTAATAAAATGAATGTGCAAAACCTAGTATAATTTCCAAAAGTTCTAATTTGTTCCTTTATAAAATAATGTAGCTAATTAGCATTTGGCAGTCCTTTCCACGAACACACTATCACAAAGCAATTTCAAGATCTGTTAATTATGTGTGTGTATGAGAAGACATTCGACAGATTTAGTGGCTATTATACACTCGACTGCATTCCAAATACAGTGTGTATTTAAAAACATTTATTAGTACTAGTTAATTAGACTGATATTGGACATAATCGCATTCATACTGCACAAAGAGATTCTTTCCCTTCCTCTGGCTTTTCAATTATGGTATTAATCAAGCCTTAATGTAGTTAGTTTCTGTCATATAAATATAGTGCTTGCTACTTAATTCAAGCTTTTGCAGTCTAGTGCGGTGTTGGAATGGTCATCTGGCAGCCCAGAGGGTGGATCAAGCCCCTGATGTCTCCTTTTATTTGATCCCAGAGTCACCACACTTTGCCTCGGTCTCTATAGGGATTAGAAACTAAGGAGGTGTGGTGTTTCCTCTACAAAAAACAAGTAGACTCACAACCCATGCATATAAAAACTGTACGATCATGGTGTGTCCCTGCCCCGTTCACCCCCACAGGGAATATTTGGAGATGTAACACCATTGTCACCTGCAACCCATAGCAGTACAACCTGGAAGCAATTGAACCTCTTAGATTTTGTCTCCTCCGCTGTGTACTTCATAGTATACCTGGACTTCCAAAAAGCTTTCGACAAAGTTCCTCATCAAAGACTGCTGAGGAAACTTAGCAGTCAGGGATAAGGGGACAAGTACATGTGTGGATTGCTAACAGGTTGAACGACAGGAAACAGAGGGTAGGTATAAATGGAGTTTTCACAGTGGAGGGAAGTAGGTGGGCTTCCCCATGGATCTGTACTGCGACCGGTGCGTTTTAATTTATTCATAGATGATCTAGAAGTTGGGGAAAGCATCGAGGTGGCCCAATTTGCAGATGATACCAAACTCTTTCGGGTAGTGAAATCCAAAACGGATTGTGAGCAGCTCGAAAAGGATCTCTCCAAATTGGGAGAATGGGCTACAAAACGGCAAATGTGGTTCAGCGTTGGCAAGTG
Organism: Hemicordylus capensis; assembly: GCF_027244095.1. NCBI lineage: Eukaryota > Metazoa > Chordata > Lepidosauria > Squamata > Cordylidae > Hemicordylus > Hemicordylus capensis. The sequence goes on from NC_069658.1 coordinate 9,071,633, forward strand.
TAAAGTGATGCACATTGGGACAAAAAAACCCAACTTCAAGTATATGCTCATGGGATCTGAGCTGTCAGTGACTGACCAGGAGAGGGATCTTGGGGTCATGGTGGACAGCTCGTTGAAAGTGTCAACTCAATGTGCGGCAGCTGTAAAAAAGGCCAATTCCATGCTAGGGATCATCAGGAAGGAGATTGAAAATAAAACGGCTAATATTCTAATGCCCTTATACAAAACTATGGTGCAGCCACACCTGAAGTACGGCGTACAATTATGGTTACCACATCTAAAAAAGGGCTTATTCCAGGGCTCTGGAATAAGCTTCCTGCTGAAATAAGAGCAATTCCTTCTTGGTTTATTTTCAAGAAGAACCTCAAGACCCTCCTGTTCTCTCAGGCTTTTAATTAGAACTAGCTGGGCTGGGCACAGAGCATCTGTGCATCTGCCTGCCCCCCCCCCACCCCCCGGTGGCTTCTGGATGGCTTTCAAGCTGGCCCGTCTCCTTTTCCTGCCCGCCGCCTCCTCATCCCAGCGGCCGTTTGCCCCCATCGCTCGTCTGGCTGCTCACAAACTCTCACGAGAGCTGCCACACATGGGACTAATGACTGGCACGCCTCGGAGAAATAAATATATAAATACATCTAGATAGATAGATTAATTTTAATAATCTTAATAATTTTTTAAAAACTTATTTTAATAATTTCATTGTCATGTAAATAAAACTGGTAACTTTTAAATATTTTAAATTTTGTACACCGCCTAGAGATAATACATATCAGGCGGTATAAAAATATGATAAATAAATAAAATTAGAATGGACATTGTAGAGCTGAAAAAGGTGCAGAAGAGGGCAATCAAGGTGATCTACGTCCTAAAGCATCTTTCTTATAAGGCAAGGCTAGAACATCTGGGGTTATTTAGTTTAGAAAAAAGATGACTGCGGGGAAACATGATAGAGGTCTATAAAGGTCTTACTCGAAATGGTCCATTGTGAGCGTTCCGTTCTGAAACAGATCGCCCTTCAAATGGAGGGCCCGTTCTGTCTGAACAACCAGCCCAACCCGTTGTTCTGACGGAACATTCTGGAAGCCGCTTGTTCTGACAAAACGAGCCCTTTATTTGAAGGGTGTTCTGTTTCAGAACGGAACGCTCACAACATCCGGTTTTGAATGAGAACATTCTGAGCTCAGAAAGTTATGCACATCCCTACCCCAGATGTTGTTGAGTTACAGCTCCCATCACCCCCAGCCACTATGGCCAATGGGATGTTGGGAATTGTAGACCAACAACATCTGGAGACCCAAGCATGGGAACCCCTGGCTTCCCCGCACTCGTCCCTGCAGCAAATGGCTTGGCCTGCTTGCAGAACTGTCAGCTTCTCATGGCAAACGTGCTTCCCTGATGGGCCCTGAGGCCAAAACCTTTTATCCAGGGCCAAAGTGGGCTGAACTCTGACATGGCAGATGGGAGAACAGCAGAGAAACCTGAGTTGTGCCATCTCTGAAGCTTGCCTCCTGGACTGTAATCCTGGCTAGCTGCCAGGAGGAGATTGGTTTTTGTTTTCATCAGAGGGGCCCAGTAATGGACAAGTTATTGGACTGTGCATTTGCTTGGGTCCCATAGAACCAGCCTGGGCAGATGTCAAGCCTGACAGGTCTCTTGTTTCCCAGCTCCTCCTTTCCCCCCGTCTTTTGAAGATAGGGGCAACATTAGCTCTTCTTCAGTCACCCAGCACCGGTCCCATTCCTTAAGGTCAGAGACAGCTGCTCTGAGATCATATCTTCAAGTTCTTTTTGGGCTGTGATTCATCTGGACCTGGAGACCTGGACTCATTTAAGGCAGCTAGGTCCAGTGTGTTCTCTCTCTTTTTTCCATCTGTGTGTAGTATGAGTGTTGTTCTGGGCGGGAGTATCAAGGCAGTGTGTGCGCACCTGCGTGCAGAATGGGACCTTCCTGATTCAACCTGAGCAGCATCTAAAATTGTCTGTGTGGAAAACAAAGAACTTGTGAGTTCAGGCATGTGCGCACATCTTAGAGGGAACACTGGCTAGGTCCATTTCGCCCAAGGCTAGCCATGGCAAAGAGAGTGGTTGATTTAACTTATTAACAGGAGACTATTGAGAGTCAGGATCATAAGAACGTAAGAACAGCCCTGCTGGATCAGGCCCAAGGCCCATCTAGTCCGGCATCCTGTTTTGCACAGTGGCCCACCAGATGCCTCTGGAAGCCACAGGCAGGAGTTGAGGGCATGCCCTCTCTCCTGCTGTTACTCCCCTGCAACTGGTACTCAGAGGCATCCTGCCTTTGAGGCTGGAGGTGGCCCACAGCCCTCCAACTAGTAGCCGTTAATAGACCTCTCCTCCATGAAGTTATCCAAACCCTTACTGGTTTGTTGCAAATCTGGGGAATCTACCAGTAGCCTCATTCTATTGTCTCCCCCCAGAGACCCTATTTAATTTCCAGAGTGTTTCTGCCTGCCACTGCAAAGACAACAATTTGGACGTGTTTGAAGCTGTCCGGCATGTCTAGTGAGCTTGGAGGGGTCACAGGTTGTACATACCTGGTCAGTCACCTTTCCTGGTGCATCTGCCCTCTGATTAGACCAGAGCATGCATGCCCTAGTTTGGATTGTGTATCTTGATCTGTATGCACTGGGGATGATCGGTGGCAGCTTCCTTTGATGTTTTGTTCAGGTACTGCTGAATCTTTCTCTTTTCTGTCCTTCTCGGTCAATGGAATTGATGACTGGAAGATGCAGGGCAAGCAGAAGATTACATGACTGCCCCACCCAAGGTGTTAACTGGAAAATCCCAGAGAGTGCTGCAGAGGGCAGTGCACAACCATGATAAATCTAGCTAAAATGCTTCTTGCCGACTGGTAGCCGTTAAGTCTATCACTGAGAAAAGAGGCACAGAGAGACCCGTGGCACTTGGAAGACCCTCTAATTTTTGTAGCATGAGGTGTTCAGAGGAAGGAGCATATGCTTCATGAAAGCTGATATATATATATATATATATATATATATATATATATATAAAAAGCTGGGCATAGAGGTACAATGTCAGTCAGATCGCAGTCAGTCAAGTAATGTCAGTCAAAATCCAATCGGTGTCACGTCAATATGCGCTACAATGGGAGGAAATCACATAGAAAACCATGTGACATCTGAGTAAACATGCGTAGGATTGTGATGACTAAAGGGTTTTGGTCAATGAGCACTTGCAGATGTTTGAGGCTATACAAATGCATGGGGATTATTTGAAAAAGCGTGGCATTTCTCAGTGTTTAAAAGACACATTTCATTAAACAAAGGCGGCAGGGGAATAAAGAGCCTGATTTATGCATTTATCGTTGTATCCTCCTCTTTCTCCGGTGAGCTAGTGGCTGCAGATGCGGGAGGTGAGGTTGCCCCTCTCAGAAGCAGAGGCAAGCTCAAAGCAGGCATGCCAGCCTCTGATGGGTGCCATTCTGTTAATTTCATTCTTGAGCAATCCTGCTCTGATGATCATCATCACCACCATTTGTCCGTGTTGTTGCGTTTGCATTGGGACAGAGAAAGATGAGACTGCAGCCAGAGAGTGAGAGAGGGACCCCTTGAGGATCTATCCTAAATATTAAGCGAAATAATTTACTTTCTTAAACGAAATGCTTTTCACGTTTTCCCCCAACCCACCCTCTGCAAATCCTACTTGCAAGCTGAGGGACTGGGCAGGGGCGAAGTGGTTATATTAAATATGTGATGAATTTGCCAATTGTTTGTCAGGGGTCCTCCAACTTGGGGCCAACTCCTACCATCCCCAGGCCATTGCAGCTAGGGATGATGGGAGTTATAGTCCAACAAGGTCTGGGGGCCCAACTCGGAGAACTTCTGATTTATGGGCTAAAGACGATCTTGTCCATCTCTGCAAAATGGTTGGATCGAATTCACAAGATTTTTAAAATAAACTTTCCCAAACAAAAGTTGCCCACTGGATCATTCCACTTAATCAAAAAAGGAAAACCCTGGGGATGAATGTTGGTCTCTTCTCCCCAGCCCCGATTCCCTTTGTCAAGTCTCTCCCGCTTTCTCTCATGCACGCTCTCTTATTTCTTTATTGTAGGCTATTTTTCAGGCATTGTCATGTCTGTTGACTCTCTGACAAATTTGAAATAAGAAATGCACCGAAGAACAGCCTTCTTGGGAGGAAACAGTTGATTAAATTGACAGGGACAAATCGCTACGAGGCATTTCGGGTGGCCTTTTTTAACCCCTTTCCCAACAAATATGCATTGGGGGAGACTGTTAAGAATGAAAGGGCTCAGGAAGAGACTCATCCCTCAAAGGTCATTGTCTGTGAATAGTGGAAACTCTGAAATATGGAGCAAATAATACACATAACCCTCCATATATTTCCGGTAGGGGTATTTCACCCTATTTGGTAATAGGTTGATATTTTGATCATATGAAGCTGGCTGACATTGCGTCAGGCTGTTGGTCTATCCACCGCACTATGGTCTACGCCAGGGATTCTCAATGTTGGGTCCCCAGATGTTATTGGACCAGCTCCCATAATCCCCAACCAAAGACCACTGGGGGTGGGGATTATGGGAGTTGAAGTCCAATAACATCTGGAGACAAAGCGTTGAGAATCCCTGGTCTACGTTGTCCATCAGTGGTTCTCCGCTATGAGATCATTTTAACGGGAGGTGCCCTGAAGGACACCTTCCTGTGGGCAGGGGTCACAACAATGTTCTCAAGAGCTTCTCACTGGAAAGGGCTTCCGTTAATCAGCAAGAGCCAGGCAGCCCTTGGCCAAGGCAAGGTGGGGCAGTTGTTTCAGGCAGTAGATTATCGGGCTGGCGTGATGCCTTTTGCCATTGCCGCCAGAGCAGCTTTTGGGAACTGATCTGACCTTTGTAAACTTGGCAAGGTGTGCCTCTTTGCAAAGCTTGCAGGAAGCACAAGGAGAAAAAAATTGTCTGTTGGCAATCTTCCTTCCTCCCTGCCCCCTGTGCCACTTTCAAAGCTTGCGAGGGTCTGTTTGGAAAGGGGGCTGGCACCGATTATTTATTTATTTGATTTTTATACCGCCCTTCCAAAATGGCTCAGGGCGGCTTACAATTAAACACAAAACAATTGAAATCAATTAACAGTTAAAACCAAAATTATAAAACACCATAAAAACAATTAAACAATCAGAACAATTTGAAAACCCTGAAAAATCAGGTTATAACATTAAAACCATTTACAACAATTTGAAAACTCTGGAAGGCCAGGCCAAACAGGTAGATCTTAAGGGCTCTCCTGAAGGCCAATAATGAACTCAGTTTACAAATTTCTGCTGGGAGTGCATTCCACCGCCCGAGAGCGGCTACAGAGAAGGCCCGCCTCTGAGTCGCCACCAGTGGTAACTGGAGGCGGACTTCTTCAGATGACCTTAACATGCGGTGGGGATCATGCAAAAGAAGGCGCTCTCTAAGGTAACATGGACCTAAGCTGTTCAGGGCTTTAAAAGTAATAACCAGCACTTTGTATTTTGCCCGGAAACCTATGGGCAGCCAGTGTAACTGTTTCAAGATAGGCATAATATGGTCTCTCCGGGTTGCCCCAGAGACCAATCTGGCTGCTGCATTTTGAACTAACCGAAGTTTCCGAACTATGTACAAAGGCAGCCCCACGTAGAGTACATTGCCGTAGGCAAGCCTGGAGGTTACCAGCTGATGCACCACTCTTCTGAGGTCATCCATTAGGGGAATGGGACCCACCTCAGGCACAACAGACGAGCTCCCTGCCTTTCCTGGAACATGGTGGGGCTTGTAGGAATGTAGAAAGCTGCCATATGCTGAGTCAGAGCATTGTTCCAACTAGCTCAGTATTGTTTACACAAACTGCCAGCGGCTTCTTCAGGGTTTCAGGCAGGAGTCTCTCTCAGGCCTTTCTTGGAGATGCCAGGGAGGGAACTTGGAACCTTCTGCATGCAGGAGCTCTTCCCAGAGCAGCCCCATCCCCTAAGGGGAATACCTTACAGTGCTCACACATGTCGTCTCCCATCCAAATACTCTCCCCGACCCCACAATATGCGACTCATATAATAGGACTGGAGTTGCATTTCCAAAAGCTCTTGCAACAGGGATGAATCCTCCCCTCAGCACTCCATTCAGGGATGAGTCGTCTGTTCAGGGGGGAAAGTGGAGGCTCTCCTGTCATCACACAAGTCTTTTGAAGCACTGCAAGTATTTCTGAAGCTAGCTTGCGACAACGAAGAATTCTTCCCTTCCCTGGCTCAGAATGAAGGAGTGGCACAGCCTTTCTTTGCAAACCTCGAGACATCTGAGATGAGACCCTCCTCCTTCTTTTTTTGCGGGTGGGTAGGTGTGCAGGTAGCAGAGTTTTTAGCTAGTGGAAATGGTGCTTTAGTCTGTCCCAGCAAAACGAACCAAGTCCCTCACAGCTCTCCCTTTCCAGGGTTTGTTTTGCTTAGTTCACACTTCATGCAGAATCAGGTTCCGGTGAAACCTAAGGGACTTTGTTCTGGAATGTCTGGTTAACAAGCTGATGACTGGTTGTCGGGTTGCCTGGTTTTCATCCCTGCAACCTGCGGTCAGGTGCTCCTACTCTGTAGACGTCTGCTTTCCAAATGCTCTGACCTTCCTTTGTGACATTCTTCCAGAACCCCTTCCATTTTCTCCACTGTCTTCTGAGTTATGCATGTTTGTAGGAGAGGGGCTGGAAGATGGACACCCAAAATACCTCTGAGCTATTTGTTCCTGTCAATATAATAACCTAGTGTCTTACATGAATGCTACGTCTGCGGTAGGTTTCTCTTTTTAAAAATTTGTCAGATGCGACATATGTGACAATGCCTGACAAATTACTCTAAGAAGGAAGGAAGGAAGGAAGGCAAAACAAAACCAAAAAAAAAACACCCCGGGTCTATAAAAAGTAGCTTTTTGTTGTTACTAACAAGTTATTATACATTTTCATAACATAGTTTGCAAAATCATACTCCCGATGTGCAAGTAAACAATAATAATACATTGATCTACTCTCAACTTCCCATCTTAAGAACATAAGAACAGCCCTGCTGTATCGGGACCAGGTCCAGCATCCTCTTTCACACAGTGGCCCACCAGATGCCTCTGAGAAGCCCACAGGCAAGAGTTGAGGGCATGCCCTCTCTCCTGTTGTTGCTCCCCCTGCAACTGGTATTGAGAAGCATCTTGCCCTTGAGGCAGAAGGCAGCCTATAGTCATCAGACTAATAGCCATTGATAGGCCTGTCCTCCATGAATTTATCTAAGCCTTTCTTAAAACAATCCAGGCTGGTGGCTGTCACCACATCTTGTGGCAAAGAATTCCACAGGTTAATTATGCATTGAGTGGAAAAAGTACTTCCTTTTCTAGGTCCTAAATTTCTTGGCAATCAGTTTCATGGGAAGACCCCTGATTTTAGTGTTATGCAAGAGGGAGAAAAATGTCTCTCTATCCACTGTCTCAACACCATGTATGATTTTATAGACCTTTAATGTCACCTCTAATATGTCTCCCCTCAGTCTTTTTCTAAACTAAAAAGCCCTAGATGTTGTGGTTTTGCCTCGTAAGGAAGGTGTTCTAGGCCTTGATCATCTTGGTTGCCCTCTTCCGAACCATCTCCAGTTCTATAATGTCCTTTTTGTAGTATGGAGACCAGAACTGTACACAGTACTCCAAATGTGGCCACACCTTAGATTTGTATAAGGTCATTATGATATTAGCAGTTGTATTTTCAATCTCCTTGAAAATAGGTCAGCAATTTCACATTTGAGTTCTTTAAGAACTTTTGGGTGGGTGCCATCTGGTCCTGGTGATTTCTTAATTTTTGATTTCCCCCCCCCCCCAGACAATCTAGAACATCATCTCTCATCACCTCTATCTGCCTCTGTTCTTTAGCCTCTGTCCCTGATAAGCTCGGTTCAGGCATAGGTATATGCTCAATATCCTCGGCCCTGAAGACAGATGCAAAGAACTCATTTAGCTTCTCTGCAACCTCCATATTCTCCTTAATAATCCCTTTTACTCCCTCACTGTCTAATGGTCCAGCTACCTCCCTGGCAGGTTTCCTGCATCTGATGTATTTAAAGAAGTTTTTGTTATCCCCCTTGATGCTTTTTGCTAAAGGTTCCTCAAACTCTCTCTTCATCTCCTTTATTGTCTCCTTGCATTTCTTTTTCCAGAGTTTGTGTTCCTTTCTGTTCTCTTCATTTAGGCAGGCCTTCCAATTTCTGAAGGAATTCTTCTTGCCCTTTATAGCTTCTTTGACTGTACTTGTTAGCCATGCTGGCATCTTTCTGGACTTGATAGTATCTTTCCTCCTTTTTGGTATACCTTCTAACTGGGTTTCTGTTGTTGTGATTTTAAATGAACTTCATGCATTCTGGAGTGAAGTGACTCTTGATTTTCCCTTTCAGTTTTCTTTTCACCAAACTCCTAATTTTAGAGAAGTTTCTCTTCTGAAGTTCAAAGTGACTGTGAGACCTCCTTTGGCGATTCTCTCATCACATATATGCTGAATATGATCACACTATGTTCACTATTCCCTAAAGGTTCAATGACCCTGACATCTCGCTTCCAGATCCTGTGCAACACTCAGGGTTAAGTTCAACGTCACCTTCTCGCTGGTTGGTTCTATGACCAACTTTTCTAGGGCTCAGATACTAGTTTAGGGTATCTAGAAATGTGGCCTCTTTGTCATTACTCGAATGTGAATTTACCCAGTGTGGGGAATTAAAGTCACCCATTTTTATTTGTTTTATTTTATTCTATTTTATTTTATTTAACATATTTTTATACCGCCCAAAACTTAAGTCTCTGGGCGTAAGTTTACAGATCTTTCTTTGATGCCTCCCTGATTCCCTTCTGCAGCTTCCAGACACTGTCAGCATATTGATCAGGAGGGCGATAGCATGTCCCTAGTAGCACATTTCCTTTCAGACCGTATATTGTCACCCACAGAGTTTTTGTGGAGGACTCTGGTCTTCCTAGGTTTTCTAGCTTGTGAGATTATATCCCTCCTTTAACATACAGTGCTATGTATGTTTGATTCCACCCCCACCCCAACCCTTAGAGTTTATATCCAGGAATAACATGTCCCACTGGTTCTCACTGTTCCACCATGTTTCTGTTATGCAGTTATTATAAGAGTTAATTTATTATGTTTGCCCAAATCATGCATCCAGTGTAAGTTCACATCTAAAACACAAAGTAAGTAACCCCCCCAAACCCCCACAAAATATTAAAGAAAAACGAGAGAGCACGAGCAGCTCTTAATACTGTATAAGACACTATTTCTATTTTCTATTGGGGGAAAACTTCCTCCATTGTTGTTGGGGATGTTAATGGGTCATAAATGCTAGGGTGAAAAGTAGGAGTATTCACTGTCTGTTAGCTGTCTGTCTGTCTATCTATCTTCTATACCACCCCATCCAGTGGCTCTGGGCGGTGCACAACAGGTTAGGCTTTATTCAAAGTGGGTACAGTGTATGCAGGCACAAGGCAAATGGAAGTGTGCTAGCATGCTCTTTGCCTGCACCCTCCAGCTCTTCCTTCATATTGTATTTGTCAGCAGAGGCAATTGCTGTACCTAGGGAGAACTGAGGGGGTGAGGCTATGCTCCCATGTTCTTGTACACTGCATACAGTGTGAATGCCTAAACAGGGATGCACACACACACCAACCAACCAAACAGGCAATTCAGCTTCTGTGACCCTGAAATGTTCAAACTGAGCACATGTTCCTGTTTTCCCATCCTTGACATCATCCTGCATATCTGCTCTCCTGCAGAATTCTGGTTTTGCAAATCAGCCAGCCTTGTCTACACGCTTTCAGGCACATACTTGCAGCCATAAAGTCTAGAAATGTAGCTGCTTGCCCACTGCCCACAGCTGGCAGAAGCAAGGTTCATCTCTGCCAAATAAGAGAAGGTGGAGATTAGCTCAGTTTGTGCAATCTGAAGTGTCGAATTTGGCCGCAAAGCTTGGATTCTGTAAGGTAGGCCACATGCTATCCTATATGGCAGAGGTTCTCAAACGTGGGCGGGAATGCCAATCATCCCCAGCCATAAGGACCTTTGGCTATCGTGATTGGGAATGATTTATTAATTATTTATTTAAAATATGTATACCCCGCCCCTCCAGTGCAATATGATGGGAGTTGCATTCCCAGATGTTGGGCTACAAGTTGGAGAACCCGTGCCATATATAAATGCCATCCAGGAGAGCCTTTTTCATCTTGGTTTTGATACGATGGTCTTGCAAGTTCAGGATATCATTGCAAGAGACACAGATAGGATTCCTCTACAGCAGGGCTGCACAGCTTCAGTCCTCCAGAAGACGTTGGCCTATAGCTCCCATCATCCCCAGCCACAGAGACCACGAGTCAGGGATGATAGGAGTAGCAGTCCAACATCTTCAGGAGGGCCCAAATTCTGCACTGCACTACAGCCTGTAAATATTAGCTTTTCCTTTCCAAGTTACTGCATATTAAAAAATGCATATTAAGTGCATATTAAAGATGGAGGCTCTCATTCATGTTTGCAGTCCTTCTCCAATCTTTCCTGTTGATCTGATGTCTTCTGAAATGTGATAGAGATCCTACCGTACTAGCGACATACGCAAATAAGGCAAAGATTAATTAACACCTCTTATTCCCTGTGTACAGAGCTGGATGAGAAATGTAATTAGAGTCACAAGACTTACTCAGTTGCCTTTATATATATATATATATATATATATATATATATATATACATATATATATATATATATATATATACACACACACACACACACACGTATCTCCAGACTCATTGTGACAGGCTTGAAATAAACGAGCAGAGAGAAGAATCCCTCTAAATGTCCTTAATTAAATAACTAGTGTTAAATTTGCAACATAGATCAAAGCCTGCTGCTTTGAAATGTTGATGCTCACATGTATGCATTATTTGTAGTGGGCAATATGCTTTAAAATTCTTGAATGGCTGCAGTCCAGAGCAATTTGGTATCTGCATAATTCAAGCATAAATGACTTTTGGTGGGGATTGCACCGCTTCATCTTATTGGTTCTTTTAAAAAATCCTCTGAACATAGGAACATAGGAAGCTGCCATACACTGAGTCAGACCATAGGTCCATCTCGCTCAGTATTGTCTACATAGACTGGCAGCGGCTTCTCCAAGGTTGAAGGCAGGAATCTCTCTCATCCCTATGTTGTGAGGCTCTTCTCCAATTTCCAGACTGTCAGTTATACTAACAAGAGTAATGTAGAGTGTGGTTATGCAAATATTGCGGGCACCTATTGGATAGTGACTGTGACGTCACTGGAAATGAGTTTCATGCATCCCCAGGTTGGGGCGCCTCTGCCTGTAGTGCAGGCTGTGTCCTGCTGCACTCCTTCAGGGTGATGGAATTGCCCACATAATGTTTGAGAGGAGGGGCTGCACGGGGCTTCCCTGCTATGAGACCACTGCAGTGGAAAGTAGGCCTAGGGCTGCCTGTCCGTGTCACGAGCTTCGCTTTTGACTTTGCTGAACCCTCTCCACCTTGCATGCAGGCAAACTTTTCCACATTGATTTTGGCTACATCTTGGGCCGCGACCCGAAGCCTCTCCCTCCGCCCATGAAGTTGAATAAAGAGATGGTGGAGGGCATGGGCGGCACGCAGAGCGAGCAGTACCAGGAGTTCCGCAAGCAGTGCTACACGGCCTTCCTTCACCTCCGCAGGTAGGGATGCTGTTTTGGTTGCATAGTTGGGACGACGTGATTTGCAGCAGGACACTCCTGCCTCTTCCCACCTGCTCCCCCACCCCAGATCTTAGTACTATTTTCCCCCACTGCCCCTCTCTTCTTACCCGCACCGTTGGAGGAAGCAGGACCTCAGCTCGATATGGAACTCCTCCCAAAAGCATCTAATGCAGGCCTACTCAGCTTTGTCCCTCCTGCAGGTGTTGGCCTACAATTCCCATAAACCTTGACTAGTGGCCACTGCGGCTGGGGATTATGGGAGCTGTAGTTCTAAACCAGCAAGGGGGGGGGCTAAATTGAGCAGGCCTGACCCAATGTGTTGTAACTTTTCTGTGTGTTCAGATCCTCAAAGCATTCTGTGAAGCCTTTGGCTTAACCCCCAAGTCCTCATCTGCTAAGCGAAATTTCAAGAGTGTAAGAGTGTGTGTGTGTGTGTGTGTGTGTGTGTGTGTGTGTGTGTGTGTGTGTGTAGAATCATAGAATGTGTGAGTTGGAAGTCTTCCAGTCCAATCCCCAGTTCAGGAAGCAGCTACAACAGGGGTGCCAACCTGAGGCTCTCCAGCTGTTCTAGACTACGACTCCCATCATCCCCAGTTACAATGCAGCTGGGATGTTGGGAGTTGTGCTGCAGCATCCCTGACAAATGGCTGTCCCAGCCTCTGTTTGAATTAAGATGCACATGTTTCCCCCGAGGATGCTGGTGGCTGTATTTGGTACATCCAGGGCTAAGAGAGGCAATTTTCGCAATATGTATTCCACTCCCATAGTCCATGTTTGAATTGGTGTGCTCCTTCTTATAGCTCCTTCTGCATGAGTTTTCCATAGATGGCATAATCCAGCTATTCATTAACTTGGGACTGCAGATGAGGTTGGACTACAACTCCTGTCATCCCCTGACATTATCATTGGGTCAAGGCCATTGTGCCTAGGGATGATGGAAGTTGTGGCCCCCTCCCAACATCTGCAGACCCAAAGTTAAGACTTCCTGCTGCTGTACTTCTTGACAAATGAGTAATAAGCTTGTGATTGCTTCCAAGCACTGATGATGATGTAGCACCCTTCTCCTGTCCCATGGTGGTGTTTTGTATGGTGGTATCCCATGGTTGGTTGGGGGGGCATCTAGGTGACAGTCCTTCTTGAGAAAGAATCAAACACACATTTGACTCTCTCTCATCAAAGATTAGTTTTGCAGGCAGTCACTCTTCTGTTGGCTGCAGGTAGAAAAGGGAATATAAACTCATGGCCATGTTGGATATATAAACACATTAAGCTGCCTTATACCATCAGGCCCTCGGTCTATCTAGTTCAGTATCGTCATCACTGACTGGCAGCAACTCGCAAGGATTTCAGACGGTCTTTTCCAGCCCTGCCTGGAGATTCTTGTTCTCAAATCTGGGATCTTTATACAAAGAGATACTCTGCTGCTGAGCTATAGCCCTTCATTGTTGCAAAACTCTTGCTGTTGCACACATTTTTCTCTGTGTAAGAATGCCTGCCATGGTTCCTTCTCCCCTCCTCCTTTGGGTAGCAGAATGATTCAGATTTCACCCTGAAAGAACAGTTCAGCATCCCAGAATCACGCCTTCGACTGAGGTGGGCATTTTGTAACTTGGGAGCAGAGGGTCTCTGGTTTTCAACAGACTGCAGTGTTGGTGTCTTGGCACCCTGTAAATTAGAAGCATTCTACTTAGCAACATTTAAAGGCAATTATCCACTATCTCTCACCCAGTGAAATGCATAAGTAATTCTATTGTATTTGATCTGTGCACCCTTGCTGTGCCAAATCTATCAATATACTCTCTATAATTAATTCTTTTAGACAGACCAGGGAGATGCGTGGGGATGTGGCAAGCCCTGCCCCTGCTGCAGCCGCAACCAACGGTGGGCCCAGAGGGGGAGACATGCGCAAGAGGGGGAGGGAGGAGTGCGCACCAGGAGGTGGTTAGCAAGACTCCACAGGGCTTGTGGTTGAGGTAGATTGCGGCTGAGGGAGGAGAACGGTTGAGCGGCTGAGAGAGGAAGGTGACGGTTGACTGGCTGAAGCAGAGAGGAGAAGCCGAGAAGGAGGATGGGTGGTGGCCAAAGCCCCACCGTCCTTTGGAGGGTGCGGACAGGCAGCAGCCGAAGCCGAGGAGGAGGACAGAGGGCTGGGACGGAGGACCAGGGGGCTGCGTGGGGATGTGGCAAGCCCCACTCCACAGCGGGCCCAGAGGGGGAGATACACGCAAGGGTGGGAGGGAGGAGCGTGCTCCAGGAGTTGGTTGGCGAGACTCCACGGGACTTGCGGCTGAGGGAGAACAGTTGAGGGAGGGAGGTGACAGTTGATCAAGTTGAAGCAGGGAGGACAAGGATGGGTGGCGGCTGAAGCCGAGGAGGACAACAGAGGGACAGGACTGAGGAGGAGGATGGAGGACTGGGACAGAGGAGGACTGGTGGTGGGCGAAGCCCCGCCGCCCTTTGTAGGGCCAGGAAGGGCAGCGGGCAAAGCCCCGCCGCCCTTGGGAGGGCTGGGGCAAAGGAGGACATGGGACACGAGAGACTGGGGCAGAACGTGGGGGGAGGGCAGGAGAGACTGGGGCAAAAGGTTTGGGGGGAGGGCAGGAGAGACTGGGCCTGAAGATGGGGGGGGGAGTGTATTGTCGCATAGATGCTCTGTGCAGGGTCAGCTAGTAATATTAATTCCGTGTTTCAGGGGATCCTGGGACCCTCAGAAGAGATGGGAGGATAATAATGCAATGAGTTTAGGCTGACCAGTGTGTTGTGGGGGGCGGGGGTGATTTCCTGACATGAGCAAAGGTGTCCACCAGTGAAACAGCACCCACCCCTAAAACAGCACCCATGCTGTTGCTCCTCCCCCAAACTTGGTCCCAAGATGATGTTGGACTACAACTTTCATAATCCCCAAATAAGGAGACCCTTGTTATCTGCAATTTTGCAGACTGTGGTTCTCTGTGTCTGCGGGTAGGTCTTGGAGACCCAGTTTTTTATCTGCGGCATGAAATATAGGTGAATTTCACCTAACCATGGTTCCCGAGCGTCCAGAAATCACATCGGATGTCATTTCCGGCCGCCATTTTTGAAGCACGGAGCCATTTTGTGGGTTTAAAAAAACAAGTTTTTTGAAAGCAAAAAATCTGGGGATGGGAGGCGGCATTCCTGGGGAGCTGGAGAGAAAGGTACTGTGCTATACTACTCTTATTTCTACCCTCTCCCTTCTTTTTGGGAGGTCTCCCCCTGAGTGAGGAACCTATCCCCTGGATTCTCATGGGGTAACATTTCTCAATTCGCTGTTTCTGCATCCACGCTTATTGGCAGGAATGAAACCCCCACGAATAAAAGAGGACCTCCTGCATTGGAGAACACTCACCATCCCATCATGATGGAAGTTGTAGGCTAGCAGCATCTGGGGACCCAAGCTTTGAGAACCCCTGCCCTCAGAGTCCCCCTTCATTATATCAATGAAGTCTGCCAAGGAAAATCAGCCAACTGGAAGGTGATCTCTGAAAGAAGGGGGTGAAGGTATAATGCAAAGCAGTATCTGAGGAAGCAGACAAAGTGCTTTGTCTTATTGAAAGCAGAGATGGGGAGAAAAAGAGAGTAGTCTTTCATAAACTGTCATTGGTAATGCATTAGCAGCAGTTCAGCAGAATGAGAAAACAATGTTAAGTTATTAATGGAAGGACACAGTAAGTCCCTCCTTCCGGAGCATTATCGGAAAGGGATTAACCTGTACAGGTGACATTCAGAGGATCAGCCGTATGAGTTTCCTCGTACAGAGCTTGTAAGGCGTAATCATTGCATGTACATGTAGCAAAAATATTCTTTTATCTTTATGTTGGCAGTGTTCAGTTGACAATGACTCCAAACATTTGCAAGATTGTGTTTGATTGTATTTTTTATAAATGCAATTCCATCTCTAGCAACAACATGTTGAATCAAAAATTCAGCGCTGGAAATACTTTCCGAAATCTCTGCAATAAAACCAACCTAGTTCTCTCTGCTGGATGAGGACATCTCGTGTGGGTTATCCATCCCACATGCTCCAGAGGCAGGACTTATGCAAAATAGCCAAAAACTATAAAAGGCTGGGAAGGTTGACCCCACCCAGTTCTTTCTAGTCCTGCATCTAGCTCCAGAGGTAGCCCCTCTCTTCCACTTCAGGCCTTTTCTCTTATAGCTATTGCTTGCCTCTGAGATGGGGCTGAGATGCAATCCTCTGGGAAACAGATCAGGCACACCCTTGTTCCTAAAGGAACAACAGCATTTTGCAACATGCCTCACAAGCCACCTGGGGGACACGCCAAACAGCCAGGTCCATCTTGTAGCACGGCAACGACCACTGCGCCCCCCCCCAGACCACCAAAACTTGCAGGGGGAACTCCTATCAGAAGGTTCCATGGGTCTCCTGCCCACTGGCCTTGAGACCTGCCATTGCCCAGCACAGAGCGAGGAGGCCCTAGATGCCATCTCACAGCCGTGGCGTGCAAAACAGCCCCATGGCACTCACTAGGTGTTTCTGGCCCAACCCAGCGTTTTGGAGCTCCAGACTACATGTCTCCTTCCCAGACCTCAAGTGTAAACAGTTCACAGAGTTGAGTGGGTCCAGCCTCCCTTGGCAAAATCAGCCGTGCCACCCGGAGTAACAACAGAGCTGCCAAAATGTGTGCGCACCAGGAGACCTCAAAGAGCAGACCAGTCAGCCTCTGCCAGAGGGCCCTGGCCCCAACACCACTATCATTGTTACAAATTCCAGCTCCATCAGCGAACTGGTGAGGCCTCTACTTCCCCATACAGGATCCACCACCACCTTCTCTTCCTCCTTTCTCCTGTCCCTCTTACTTGATGGACAAGGTTCCTCTCATTTGGCGGGACTGGTTTCAATCTGTGCTGTCCCAGTCCCTTAGCCAGGACAAAAATATCCAGGAGAGAAAAGCACAAAAACAAAAGGAAAGAATCTTCTGCTGCTTCCTCTGCATCACCAAATCCTCCACCTAAAAAGCCGAAGAAGCGCAAACATGCAAATAAATCCTCCAGGTCCTCTGTCCCATTCTACTGCCAAAAATAATAATGAACAACCCCATTCACCAGAAATGTCTATGATTCCCACAGACTCTCACCCACTCATTCCTATTCCTTACACAGAGCAAGAAACTCCAGAAAATCCTCCTGCTTCCCCTATTCCTCAAATGCCAGAACATCCTATTGTTTCTGACCTGGATCAAGATTCCAAGGAGGAGGGGGAATGGTCTGATGACCGAAGTGGCAATTCTTTTGCAAAATCCCAAAAGTTATTCCTTTCCAAAGTGGTGCATATGTTGGGCTTCCAGCAGCCCTCTACTTGGCAAGAACCCAATCACCTTAAAGGGGCGCTAGGGTTCCCCAAGCTTAAGTCTAAGAATAATGCTTTTCCCTTTCCAGAATGCTTCACGGACACTGTAAAACAGGAAGGGAAGCTTCTTGCCTTCAACCGGAAATCCTCATAGGTAGTAAATAAATTTTATAACAGCTCCCAGGAGGCCCTAGATTTACTTAAAGTACCCCCTGCTGACGCTCCAGTGGTGGCTCTTCTCTCAGGCGTAATCCTCCCTAGAGATGGTGACAGTTCTCTTCAAGACCCTAAAGATAAAAAGATTAAATCAGCCCTCAGAAAAGCCCATGAGGCCTCTTCTCATTCAGTTTGTTCCTCAGCCTCCTCAACTATTATTGCTCGGGCATACCTCCTGTGGATTGATGAACTACTTAAGAACCCACCTAATTATCCAGCCCAGCTTAGACAGACATTCCTTAAAATCCAGAAGGCCCAAGCGATGCCTCACTTAACTCTCTTAGATTTTCACTCCACAGTTGTAGCCCAGCATAGTTTGTGGCTTAGTCCACTGGTAAGTGGACACGGCATCCCATTCCATCTTGGCTGTAGTGTCATATGATGATATGGTGATGACACACTTCAGGAAAAGCGGGAGGCCTTACCATCAGCTCCTTGTAGAAATGAGTGTAGACAAGATAGGAAACCTTTTCAGGTTTTTTGTCCCTTTTAGATCTACATTTAGACCCAGAGATGGGGACGAGCACCCCTCCTGGCCCAGACAGCATACCACAAACAAGCTCAATACACAGTTCCACTCAAATTTCTCCAGCCAGCCCAGAACTCCCAATCAGCAGTCCTGACTTGCAGCCTCCTCCAGAATTCTCTCTCAGAGTTCTGTCATACCTGGAAGCTATCCACATCAGACCGGTGAGTCCTCCAAACCGTTCTCCATGGGTACAGGATAGAATTGAACACTTGCCCCACTGACCGCTTTCTATCAACCCCATTGTCTCACTCATCTATCAAACGCTCAGGCCTTCTGACCGCTATGTAACACCACAAAACAATAGGCTCCACAGAGCCAGTGCCTCCATCACAACAGGGGTTTGGCATCTATTCTATTCTGTTCACCATTCCCAAAAGGGACAGCTCCTTGAGAGCTGTTCTCATCCTCAAGTTCCTTAACAAGTGGGTCCAGCACAAAAAGTTCTGGATTGAAACATTAAAGTCGATTGCAGAATCTCTTCACCACATGGACTTCACAGCATCCATAGATCTCACGGAGACCTACTTTCATATGCCAATGCATTCCACCAGCAACTCCCTATTCCGCTTCAAATGTACAAACATTAACAGTACAGAGCCCTTCCATTCAGCCTCTCCTCATTACCAAGGATCTTTACGAAGGTCTGTACGCCGCTAATAGCCCACCTCTGCCTACAGGGAGTATGCATCATTTACTTGGATCATCTCCTAGTCAAGTCATCAAATCTGCAGGCACCACATGAGTTCATTCTCCAGAGACTTTGGACATTAATGACTTCCTAGTAAACAAGGCAAAGAGTTGTATTTGTCCATCCCGGCAGCTTCTCCACCGGGGGTCATCAAAGACACCTCTCTGGACTGCCTCTTCCTGCCTCAGGAATGCATGCTGAAGCTGCAAAATGTGATTCAATCATTCCAACAGCAAAAATTTAATCCCCTTGTATCCCTAGCGCATTTATTGGGTTTGATGGTAGCATCACTGCACTTCGTTCCTTGGGCCAGACTACATCCAAGGCCCCTGCAATGGCTTCTCCTCCCTTACCAGAGATAGCTCAGAGTTTCATGAAAGTCGAACTGTGACAGCCCAAGTTCTTCAGTCCCTTTCATAGTGGACCTCTCCAACTTAACTTTCTCCAAGGGAAAGCTGTTCCTTACCAAAAAATTTGCTGACAATGGATGCTAGCCTTTCCGGCTGGGGGGCCTGTGTCAACACCTCACAGCACAAGGCAGAATGGCCCTCCCAAGAACAACCACACAGCATCAACTAGTTGGAGCTCAGAGCCATCTGCTTAGCATTGCTGATATTTTGATATGTTCTCCTACACGAACACATCCTCGTATACACCGATACCACAGTGAAGGCACATGTGAATTGCTAGGGTGGGACCCGCTGCAAGTCACTTCACCGAGAAGCAGTTCTTCACCAACAGTGGGTAGGGAACAACCTGGCATGACTGACAGGGAACTGCACCTGGGTGAATGGGGCTTAAAGGCACAAGTCTTCAACCTGCTAACACAGTGACTGGGTCTCCCTCAAGTCAGTCTGTTTGCAACACCCCACAATGCTAAACTTCCCAGATTTTTTACCAGGTTCCCATGCCCTGGCACAGAAGCAGTCACTGCCCTTTTCTCACCCTGGCCTCCCAGACTCACATGCGCCTTCCCACTGGTACCACTAATCACTCGCCTACTCCACAATGTCCAAACACGCAAGTCCTACTGTTAGCTCCCTACTGGCTGAGGAGATACTGGTTCATGGAAATTCTCAATCTAGCAACATCAAAGCCATGGTTCCTCCCACTGTCCCCAGACCACCTCCACCAAGGTTCTGTCTATCACAACAAACTAGCCTGGTTAAAGCTAACCACCTGGAGACTGAGCGGAACCTCTTGAGTCAACTGGGTTACACTCCCAAGGTCCAGACTCCCTCCCACCAACGAGATATACCAGTGTACCTGGAGATTGTTTAATGGTATCTCCATGACATCCCTAAGGGCTCAGCTGACATTAAAAGACTTGCTACTATTCCTTCAAGACAGCCTCAACAAATGATTGAAGGCCAATGATCTTAAACACTAAACATCATCTCTAGTGGGATTCATCTTGGGTATTTCCAAAATATACCTTCACCCCATTCACATCTTAAATACTTTCTCATGGGAGCTGCTCTACTATTTCCCGTTTGGAATCTTCAGTGTTTTACATGTCCTTCACACCACTCCACTTGAGTCTATCTGCTGCATTTCACTTTGACTTCTTGCCTTCAGAATTGCTTTTCTCATAGCCATAACATTGGCAAGACACATGTCTTTACTTCAAGCACTGTCAGTGAATAAAAACCTCTATCTTCTCACAGGACTCTGTCACCCTCATTTCAGCCTAAGGTTTGCTCAATTTTCCATCAGTCGCAGGATGTTGTCCTTCCATCCTTCTGCCCACGTCCTGTCCACCAAGCCGAAAAAGCATGGCACAAATTAGATTTCTGTAGATGCCTCAAGGTTTATATTCAACATACTGCACCTCACTGTCTGTCAGAGGTGTTGTATTTGGGGGGACAGAATTTTTCTTCTATGGGACAAAGGTTCTGTTCCAACCATTGCCGGATGGATTAAGGTGTGCATTTCCCTAGCCTATGAGACACAAAATCTTCGACCTCCTACTTGTATTGTGGCTCATTCCACTAGATCTGCAGCCATGCCTGCCACATTCTCCACCAACTTTCCTCTCCATGAAATCTGCAGAGCAGCACTTGAAAGTGCCCCTCTATGTTCACCAGACATTACAAACCAGACTTTTACTTGTCGGATAGGCAACATTTTACAGATGACTACTTCAACAGGTACTTCTCTCTCAATGGGTATGAGCTTCCCATTTTGGGATAGTTGGCTGTGACATGTCCCACATGAGATGTCCTCATCCAGAAGCAGAGAAAGGAGCATTGGTTACTTACCATGAAGGACTCATCTTGCTGCTGGATTTGAGGACACCTCGGCCCACACACTGGGTGCCTTGGCCCACTGAGGGACCTTCTACTCACCTGTATTGCGATTCTGGACACTTGTTCCTCTATCATTGCATGGGACCTTTTATAGTTGGCTTCTCAGTCTCTTATGCTCTCCCATCCAGAACTGGGTCATCCTACCTAGCTTCTTGTAGCTTTCAGCTAATTTACATAAGTTCTGACTCTTGCGCATGTGGGAAGGATAACCCACACAAGAAGCAGCAAGAAGAAGCCTTCCTGGTAAGTAACCAATGCTCCTTTCTAGCTAGATCTCAACTACTTGAAAGCAACCCAGGTGAATGAAGCCTGCTTCCAAATGTCACTTGAGATTTTATGAAACTCTGGGTGATATGGAGAACGGGGAATTTCGGAAGTTAATCGGGCACTCAGGACTTCAGATCCCAAACTTGTAATGTTTACTGTTTTCTCACATACACGAGGGGGATACAGTAGGTTAATGTCAACTCATGTAATGAATCCTTCAAAACCACATTGCACACAATTCCTGTTCCCCTTGCTGAGTGTAACTTTTTCAGCTGGATTCTAAAAGGGATTAACAAGGGAAAGGAAATTCCTGCACCAGTGGAAATAGTCTGATTATCCTAACAGTAAGGAGATAGAAGCGGGTGCCTATCATTTCCCTTTCTTTTACAGTGAGTGATGGGGCCATTTGCAAATGGATCAAAATAATGTCAGTCCAGTGCAAAAAAATACCACAGCCACACACATGAACAGGAAGGAGGCACACCAAGAGCATGTCTGTTGGGAGGTCTCCCACAAATGTCCCAATACCCTCCCGTCATGTCCCTTGGGCTGTTTGTCCGAATGAACGTGTTCCCTTCATTGCTGTTTGGAGCATGTGTTTACCGGCCATTTGAATGAACATTCTCCACAAGCCATCAAGATCCAGCACTGGAAGGTTGTCGGGACATCCATGGAGGACATTCCAGTGGGTGTGGTCTCAAGCATATCCCTGCCTTCATGTGTGCTGCTGCCAGTAGCATTTGAACTGGCCCAGTGTCGATTGAGATGATTCTGTTAGAGCAAGTTATACAATAATTATGCATTGTCAACATATTACACTCATGTAAACATCCATTCTGATGCAGCATCCGGACTGCATCTCATTAGAGGCCCCTTTTGGTCAGAAAAACAGTGTCAGCCTTAAACTTCAGGACTCTGTGCCACTTCTCCAAATAATACAATATAATTTCATATTCAAAGCCCAATATTTTTCCTCATAGGAAGCAAGGGCGCCTTAAGTGGTGCACTGGGGGAAATGCTTGACTAACAAGCAGAAGGTTGCCGGTTCGAATCCCGCTGGTACTATATCAGGCGGCGATATAGGAAGAAATGCGCCAGGAGTCGAAATCAACTCGACAACACACTTTACCTTTTATAGGAGGAGAGCTGGTCTTGTGGTAGCAAGCATGACTTGTCCCCTTAGCTAAGCAGGGTCCGCCCTGGTTGCATATGAATGGGAGAATTGATGTGTGAGCACTGTAAGATATTCCCCTTAAGGGATGGAGCCGCTCTGGGAAGAGCAGAAGGTTTCAAGTTCCCTCCCTGGCTTCTTCAAGATAGGACTGAGAGAGACTCCTGCCTGCAACCTTGGAGAAGCTGCTGCCAGTCTGTGAAGACAATACTGAGCTAGATAGACCAATTTGGCAGCTTCCTGTGTTCCTAAGGGAAGAGCTGTGGCCAATGTCATTCATACAATAATGTGAAAATCCAGAGTTTGGGGACAGCTTGGGAAAGATTATCAGGTGTAAGGACAGAAAAGGGACGGAGGAGGATAGCGTGGAGAGCTTTGAAGGTGAAGTCTATGAAGTGGGCTTTGCTGTGGACAGTGATGGAGAGTCACTGTACAGACTTAAGGAGAGGGCTGGTGGGAGATAGCGTCAGGAGAGAAAGATGAGTTTAGCAAAAGTGTTGTGAATTGACTAACGAGGAGAGATGTGGCAGGAAGTCAGGCCAGCAAGAATGACATTATAATAATGTAGATATGAGGTTATCAGAGCAAGGTTATAGTGGCAGTTCTTACGATTCACCCTCAGGTCTTGAAGAATTGTGTCCATTCATTAATTTATTGATTGAGAGTTGAGTCTCTAAAGTTTTTGAAAGAGCCATTAATAGGTAATGAGATTAAAAGGTGACAAACATTTCCGATTCTAACGTTTACAACAGGATTGCCTTTGAAATGCTCCTAATAACATACAATGAATTTTTTTTTACCAGTGTAGCCTTTGTCATTGGGAAGCCTGAACTGGAAGGGATGCAAATGGCCAGTCATCTTGATTGGATCTTTGATATATGTGGAATAAAAATGCATAGAAGCGGGGAATATTAAGGGTAATCGGTGAAAGGAAATGCATTTGAAACACTTGCCTGCTGAATTAATTTCAAGGAGGGGAGGCATGTTGAAGAAGCTAGCTTTAAAGGTGGAAGGGAAGAGCAATGAGAATAGATATTCCCCCTCTAAAAAGATACGGGAGGAGAAAGATAGGTCTGGTTTGAAATCTAAGATGTGCGTTTGGTGCGTCTTAAGTAACTTTGAATGAATGGATGTTTAGATATACTGGAGAGAGACTGAAAGGAAAGGCAGGGGGGATTGACTAGTGAAAAGACCCTGAAATATGAAAAGGGAAACATTTGTGGTGGGGTTTTAAAGTTTATTCCATCTTATTTATGCATGCATTCATGCATGCTTTTTAACATCTTCTGCTGGTAGAAGAGACACTTTCTCCCCATCATAGGAAACTGCCAGCATCTAACGGGGATGCTCTCTGTACTTTTTAGCTAATTAATTGCATACCAGTGCAGCGTTGATAGCCCTTAGAAAGGCTGGCAAAAGCTTTTAAATTCTTAAGGCATACTATCTTCCAGGATAGCTTTGCAAAGAAATGATGGATGCTCCCTAATGTATATAACTTAACTGCAGGTGGTGTTCTGAGAATCATATTTCTTACTTTAATGGCCATTGTGTAAGGGGACACTTGAGAACTTAAAATGCAAGAGCCCTACTGAATCAGACCAAAAGTTTATCAGATCTAACATCTTGCTCCCCATAGGAGCCACAGCAGATCAAAGAGTTGGAAGGAGACCCTGGAGGTCTTCTGGCTGAGCTCAGAGCAGGAAACTGCTATAGCAGCCCCAACAGAGGGCTGTCCAGGCTGTGTTTGAAAACTTCCCAGGAAGGAGATCCCACCACCGCACGAGGCAATCATTTCACAGTCAAACAGCTCTTACGCTTAGGAAATTCCTCCTAATGTCTAGCCCATATCTGCTTCCTTGTCATAGGAAGAGAGCCAGTGTGGTGTAGTGGTTAGTGTGTTGGACTAGGACCAGGGAGACCTGAGTTCAAATCCCCATTCAGCCATGAAACTCACTGGGTGTCTCTGGGCCAATCGCGTATCTCTCAGCTTAATCTACCTCACTGGGTTGTTGTGAGGATAAACATAACCATATACACCAGTCTGGGTTCCTTGGAGGAACAGCGGGATATAAATGTAAAAATAAAAAAATAGGTTCTAGTCCTGCCCTCTGGAGCAAGTCTGCTCCTTCTTCTCTCACAGCCCTTCAGATCTTTGAAGGCTGCAACCATATCTTCCCTTAGCTAAACATGCCTAGCGTCTTTAACTGTTCCTCATAGGACTTGGTTTCTGAACCTCTCGCCATCTTGATTGCCTTCTTCTGGAACCCGTTCCAGATTATCAACACCTTCCTTAAAATACTGGGCACAGTATCATGATCTGGACACTCTGCTTTTATTAATGGAGCCTAAGACTGCCACTTTAAGTGGTGCAGCGGGAAAATCCTTGACTAGCAAGCAGAAGGTTGCAGGTTCAAATCTCCACTGGCATGTTTCCCAGACTATAGGAACACCTATACAGTGGTCCCTCGACTTACGTAAATAATCCATTCCGAACGCACGTTCGGAGGTTGAAATTTTCGTAAGTCGAGGAGCACACCACGGAAGTCTTAAAGCACTCGTAATTCGAGGAAGCCGCATCTAAACATTCGTAGGTCGAGTAAGCAACTACTTCCGGTAAGCAACTACTTCCGGTCTTTTTGTCGCTCGTAACTCGAAAACAACGTAAGTTGAGTAGTTCGTAGGTCGAGGGATTACTGTATTGGGCAGCAGCAATATAGGAAGATGCTGAAAGGCGTCATCTCAGACTGCGTGGGAGGAGGCCATGGCAAACCCCTCCTGTATTCTACCAAAAGAAAACCAGAGGGCTCTGTGGTCGCCAGGAGTCGAAATCGACCTGACAGCACACTTTACCTTTACCTAAGATTGCATTCACTCCTCTAGCTGCTGCATCACACAGCAGGCCTCTAGGAAGCCCACAAGCCAGGCAGGGAGCCCTCGCCTGCTGTTTGATCCTCAGTGACTATTATTCAGAGGTACACTGCCTCGGAACATGGAGGTTCCTTTTAGCCACTATGGCTAACTGCTGTTGCTAATTGCTACCATCCACAAATGTGCCTTCTTCCCAAGTTAAAGCTTGACAGCTGCAGACCACCTTGAGTGCAGGAAAGCCAGCATGTTACTGTTACTACTACTACAACAAACAATATTTATATACTTCTTTTCAACAAAATTTCCCATCGTGGAATAGAAATGAGATAAATATTTACATTCTCTTATTATAGAGAAATAAATAAATGAGGCCCCCTGTCCCCAAAGGGCTCACAGTCTAAAAAAGAAACATAAGATAGACACCAGCAACACCCACCGGAGGAATCATGTGTTGGGGGCCCTAAACAAAATGTTCTTCAGAGTGGCTTCTGTGAATAATACGAGTGGGCTTCTGCACCTGTGCAGAGAGCTAACGCGTCTGCTTTCCAGAGCTCCAGCTCCTTTGAATTGGCGGGAACCCCGCCTCCACGCCACTCTTTAGGTGCTGCAGAAGCGTCATCCTCTCCGTTTGAGCATCTGCCGTAGCCACGGGAGAAAATGGCATGCTGCAGCGGGCAGGATGAGAGAGTGTGTAGACTCACAGAAGATGACTAAGAAGAACCCTTGTTAAGCTGATGGTCTTAATGGGGAACATGTAGGGAAAGGTATTCTCCCAGATAGCCTGGGCCTAAGAGGTTCGGGCTATCTATCTATCTATCTATCTATCTATCTATCTATCTATCTATCTATCTATCTATCTCTATTTTTGTGCTTACCGTGTTTCCCCGAAAATAAGACAGTGTCTTATATTAATTTTAGCCCCCCAAAATGCACTAGGGCATATTAGCGGTACATCAGAAATTACTGCTAGGTCTTACTTTCGGGGTAGGTCTTACTTTCGGGGAAACAGTTATATCCCGCTCTTCCTCCGAGGAGTACATGGTTATTTTTATCCTCACAACAACCCTGTGAGGTGAGGTTAGGCTGAGAGATGCATGACTGCCCCAGAGTCACCCAGTGAGTTTCATGGTTGATTGAATGGGGATTTGAACTCGGGTCTTCCCGGTCCTAGTCCACTATCCTATGCTGGCTCTTTTCTGCTGCAGGATCTATCTAGGTATGACCAAAAGAACTCTTCTGGGTTGGATAAGCACCTGCAACCCTGCATCAAGAGCTCCAGTGCAATTCTTGCACTCTGGTGCGTTTTTCTGGGTGCAAAGGTTGAACCCAGATGAGTGATCAGCTTCAAGTCTTCTGCTGGCAGCTGAGAGCCAAGCTATGCAAGCAGGTGGTGGGCCCTGGGCTATTTTCTTCCCCCTAAGTAGGAGCATGGTTGAGGGAAAGGGGGATGAGGATGTGGCAGGGAGAGGGATTGCCCCCCACTGCCCTGCTAATCCAGCTCAGGCCCCCTGTTGCTGTTTTTTGCTCTGAGAAGGAGGCTGGTGCCAATAAGAACTTTTTCTCCCCGGACAAATATCTGCTGGGAGCCGAGTTCAGTTTGGGACCGTGACGGGGCACATTCTTAGAGGCCCCTCTTGCAATGCTGGAGTCCTGAGCTAGGTTTCCCTCCCATAGTGGTTTTTTGGGTGGGGGCTAACACTCAAGGGTAGCTTCTCCCAGACTACTCTCTTCTGGGCTCTATAACCAGGCTTTGCAATAGAATTTTTTTCCCCATTTGAAGGCATATTTCATGCATGTCCTTGATCTCCTCTCCTCTTCCTCCCCTTATTCCCTCTCATGCACACTTAAAAAAAAAAAAATTCCCATCTCCCCCCACTGCACAGATATGACAATTTGAAATAATTGCCTAAAAGCAGAAGTGGTTTCAGATTTCTGTTGAACAGCTTTGGAGTTATCTCTGGAAGAAATAGGAAGCAGCTCTTTGCAGAGACCAAAAATAAAATAAGAAAACGTTGGAGAGAGCAGTGGGCATTTCTGGCTCACCAAGTTAAATGGGAAAAGTCAGACAGCTGCCAGGCTGTGCCTCTCTAATGGTTGCAAATGGCTTTTCGGTTTCAGAAGTTAAATTTTTAGAGTGTGCATAGTTTTTTTTTCTAAATAAAACCTTTGTCCCTGATACTGTTGAATTGCATCATTCTTAGGCGCTTGGTCAGCATCTATTTTGGGCATAAGAGCCATGCTTGGACGTGAGCACAGGTGGAGGGGCCAGCAAAATTGCCCCCAGTTGCCACCTATAGAAACATAGAAAACTGCCATATACCAAGTCAGACTATTGGTCTATCTAGCTCAGTATTGTCTACACAGACTGGCGGCAGCTTCTTCAAGGTTGCAGGCAGGAATCTCGGAAATGCAGTCAGGACTGGAACCTTTGTCCTTCTGCGTGCAAGCATGCAGATGTTCTTCCCAGAGAGGCCCGACCCCCTAAGGGGAAGATTTTATAGTGCTCGCATGTAGTCTCTCATTCAGTGCAAACCATGGTGGACTCTGCTTAGCAAAGGGGGCAGTTCATTCTGCCACAAGACCAGGTCTCTTCCCCTGTCCATGCTCACAGTGGCACAGTTACAAATATCGCCCTTTTGGAACAGGCCCAAAGCCCATCAATGCCAGCATCCTGTTGCCCACAGTGGCCCACCAGATGCCTCTGGGGAGCCCACAGGAAGGAAGTGTTTGCATGCTCTCTCGCTCTCTCTTGCTGTTGCTCTGCTGCGTCCTGCCTCTGAGGCTGTAGGTGGCCTCTCGCTACCTATCCGACTAGGAGCCCTTGATAGCCCTTTCCTCCGTGAATTTGTCTAAGCCTCTTTTAAAGCCATCCAGGATCAAGAGTCACGCGGCTCTAACAAAGCTGCTATTCAGAGTGAGGATTCGGGGTTCTCTGCTTAGGCAGGCCTGTGTGTACCAGGCGCCGTGCCCACCCCTCTGCATGCTTAGATCCAACACTGGAGATCTGGCAGATCCAACACTGGAGATCTGGCAGATCCAACCTTGTCTTAAGTTTGCTTGGGCACAAGAGCAGTAGGTAGAGATCCTGTGGGACAGGAGGGTGCTCTCTACAAGCAGATTCTATCTCCAGAGGGGACATAAGCATAGGTAGATGTTGTTATTGTTGTTTTTATTTTTATTATTTTACATTTTACATCCCGCTCTTCCTCCAAGGAGCCCAGAGCGGTGTACTACAGACTTGAGTTTCTCCTCACAACAACCCTGTGAAGTAGGTTGGGCTGAGAGAGAAGTGACTGGCCCAGAGTCACCCAGCTAGTTTCATGGCTGAGTGGGGATTTGAACTCGGGTCTCCCTGGTCCTAGTCCAGCACTCTAACCACTACACCACATGCGGGGTGGACAGAGCTGCCTTATTATATACCAAGTTAGACCATTGGTCCATCTTGCTCAGTATTACACTGACTGGCACTGACTCTCCAAGATTTCAGGCAGGAGTCTTTCTCAGCCCTAAATTGGGGAACCAGGGTCAGAACCTGGGACCATCTGCATGCAAAGCAGATGCTGTATCACTGAGCTACAGCCCCATCCGGTTAGGTGTAAGGATGTTGTTGCACACTTTCTCCAAGGAGCCCAAGGCATGGTATGTGTTTCCATGTTAGCTGGTTACATTTTTATACTGCCCCATCCAAAGGCTTTGGGTGGTGCACAACAACCCTGTGAGGTAGGCTAGGCTGAGAGATGATGACTTCTCCAAGGTCGTTTAGTGATCTTCATGACAGAGAAGGGATTTGAACCTGAGGTTCACTGGTTCTAGACTGACACTCACTGCACGTATGGATCAGCTGCAATCCTGGGTGTGTGAATGTGAATGCTAGTCAAATCCTAGTGACTGAAGGATTTTCACCGGATGGTGCCTCTGCCAGTTTAATCTGATGCAGCAGGAAAGTGTGTGCCATTTTTATTGCTGTGTAACCTTTTTTCAATCTTGTTTTGATATTTCCTTGTTTAAATGTCTAGATGTTAATCACTTTATATTATTTCTTTAAAGCTGTGTGTGTGTGTGTGTGTGTGTGTGTGTGTGTGTGTGTGTGTGTGTGTTGTTTTAAATGATTGGGGTTTTTTTGTGGTGGTATTGGGCACTGCCCAGAGCCTCTGTATAGGGCAGGATTAAAATGTAACAAGTAAACTACAATCCCCATCATCCCCTGCTACATTTTATTGTGGCTGGGGATGATGGGAATTATAGTTCAGCCGTATCTGGAGGACCACAGGTTGGCAACCCCTATTCTAGAAGGTTCGGGGGCATATTTG
This sequence comes from Hemicordylus capensis, assembly GCF_027244095.1. Classification (NCBI taxonomy): domain Eukaryota; kingdom Metazoa; phylum Chordata; class Lepidosauria; order Squamata; family Cordylidae; genus Hemicordylus; species Hemicordylus capensis. The sequence goes on from NC_069658.1 coordinate 9,101,064, forward strand.
GGAGCGTACAGTTGGTGAGAAACAGTAGCCAGATTTGCTCCCACTGTCCTTGGTTATCAGCCTGTTTTCCGATACTTGTCCCTAGAAAGCGTTGCCCCTATTTTGCCCTCCTTTTTGCTTTTGTAGGGAGAGGGCTTTTGGCTCCTGGCCTCCAGTCCCCTTGGTGGTGCTTCTCCTTTTTTCTTCTTCTGGATATCCTTCATGTTCTCTGAAAACTCTGTGTAGTCTAGAACTCACTCACACCCCCTAAGGCTTGTGATTTCGGGGAAGGCTGGTGGTGCTGATAGTCAAGCAGACTTTCAGAAAAGCTTGTCTGCCACTACTGATCTCATAATTAAGAAACCCCTGATGAGCTTCTAAGGAAGACTAGAGTTCCTTAATGCATTGACCTTTTTCAGGGAAGCTCGTCTCTTGGTTGCCAACCACTTAGGGCAGGGCTGCTGAACTTTGGTCCTCCTGCAGATGTCGGCCTACAGCTCCCATGTTCCCTGGCTATTGGCCACTGTGCCTGGGGAGTATGGGAGTTGTAGTCCAAAAACAGATGGGGGGGGGCGTAAGTTGAGCAGGCCTGACTTAGTGTCTGCTTGTTTTCCTCTGTGAAAATAATAATTTTGATGTAGAATGTGTGTTGATGTTCAGAACTCTCTTGTCATGGCTCCATTCTGTATCAGACGTTTTCTAAAACCCAAAGCGTCCTTACCTTCTCTTCCCCTCCTCGCCGTAGGTATTCCAACTTGATTTTGAACTTGTTCTCCCTGATGGTCGATGCCAACATTCCGGACATTGCTCTTGAGCCGGACAAGACTGTGAGAAAGGTAAACACACAGTTTATTGTACTACAAAGCAAATCCAAGTTAAGATGTGGCCACCACCCACCCACAAAGTCGCTTAATCTGCCCCCTTCCCTCCTAGTTGCCGTGCCAAACTTTAGTCAGGGTGTGTTTAGAGATTTGCTCACGGTTTTACTTGCGAGAGAAAGTAGTAACGTCTGTTAAATTATCTGTATTTCAAGAGAATTCTGGAAGGTCAAAGGACCAGTGCCAGTCTGTCTCTTGGGTAGATCCTTCAGCCCTGAGTTGATGCCCTTGTGCCATCTGAGTGATGCTGTGGGCATTCCTGTGATGCCCACAGCCACACAGAAGCAATAGGGGCAGGGGGCGATAAATTTCACTCCCGGACTGACAAATACAGTGACTGATGTTCTGGCTAATGCTGCGTGCCTGCAGACAAAAGCAGCACACGTGTAGGGACTGCTTATACTCTTCTGCAGAGCAGACGCTCATACGTGTGGGGGCACACCATTTTTGCTGTTCTCCTCTTCCCTGGGAAGCGTTTTGTGCAACCTGAAATATGGCTGCCAACGCTCCCATCTACAACAATGCTGGTGGTGAAGCGAATGCATAGTGGGGAACTTGAGATCATGATAATGCTAACACCCCTTGCCCCTGTTCAATACTCCCTCCTCACTCTGGGCCCTCTCCAACTATCCATGAATTTGCAGGCTACATCTGAATGCTTGTTTATTTAAAATGCCCCTATCCCACCATTAGACAACAATAAGAATCAACACTATTGAAAGAAATGGCAAAAAACCCACAAACAATTAAACGCATTAACACAATGCCATAACTGAATTAAAAATGATTAAAACCAGATTTAAAATGTACCTTGAAAGAGGAGGGTTTTCACGTTCTGATGAAAACTCATTGGAGAAGCTCCTCTGGGAGGGCATTCCAAAGATGAGGGGCCACTACTGAAAAGGCCCAGTCCCTGGTCCCTGCCAACCAGATCTGTGTTAGTGGCAGATTCAAGAGCAAGGCCTGCTCAGGAGAGTGAATATACATATAGGAGAGCCCAACCCATGTCAGCCTGAACCATAAACTTTGTGCACTCCTGTTTTCAAAGTATGCAGCGATGCAGTTTGCCTTGCATCTGCTGAGCTCCACATGCATAGGTGCAAATCTGATGCCCATTGCAATCCCAACCCTCTATGCATTTGATCAAACATTAGCATAAGACTGTGCGCTAACCATCCCTCAAACAATTGTTTGTGTGCTGCACGCTCACACAGAGGAATTTAGCAGTGTGAATTGCCCCCCCCCCACTTTTGCAAAGCGAGAAACACAAAATCAGAAGCAACCTCCGAGGTGTTCTACAGAAAAAGTCTATAAAAGTGTGGAGTCTGCCCAACAAAATCAATCTGCAGTATCGCTATGTTTTGGTAATTCAGAACTGTGTCATCTTCCATCTGGTCTGCTTTAATTCTAATAAGGAGAATTGCCACTTCTTAGAACATTTCTGATTTCTGTTGTGAAGGCTTCCTGTTTTTTACCCTTGTCATTGACTGAAGTGTAGTCAAGAAGGATATATAATTGGTAGAAGTTTGGCCATCAAAGAAAAGAATTGGCAATCGTTCTGGATTTCAAGAATCATGCTGCTTTTATTTTTTTTCATATGTAGCCTTCAAGTTCTGACTTGCCATTTAGTTTAGTCTCATTTATCTCTGTCAGGAGTTCACTGTTGCTTGACGTGATGGTGTTTGTGTTCGCCTTGGACGCTTTCTTGCCAGCAGTCTGACATTCTCCCTTTATCACAGAGAGTCTCCTTGTCTGTGTTTTCATGCTCATTAAGGCATGGCTTAACTGGCTGATTATTAATGCGTGGGTAACAGCTTGCATGTTTCGCATTGGTGGGATTCCATGTTCTCTCTGTCCCAGTGTATTTCTTGCACCCTTACCTTAGCATTCCAAGCACTAAGAGGTATTTCTCAAGGGTTTTTTTAAAAAATGGAACAGCTTTTTTGAATATTGCCAGTCTTGCAAAGACTTGCTTTATTGTGCAATTGCTGCACCTCTATATCTGAATCTTATTTATTTTCAAATTACTCTTCAGAGCGGGTAACTGTAGGTGCGGATGACCTTTTTGTCTTTTCTGAGTCCTCCTGTGCACTGTTGGGGAGGGTCAGTTGTTATCTATGGGTGTCTGTGAAACTTAAGTAATCCATTTCTATTTAGAACAGTGAGTTGCTTTTGCTCTTGTGTGATATGTTGTCTTTTTAAAATAATAATAATGCAACTAAAGGTTACAGCATTAGATATAATCAAGGATAGGAATTATACATTGTCTTGCTGTAATGCGGTTGAGGGACTGTAAGGAATACTAAATGCATGTCATTTATTAATGTATGTTAGTCTGCCAGAATGGAGATACATCCCCAAACGGTGCTTTTATTTATGTATTCATGTCAGAATTGTATACCGCCTTTCATAAAAATAACCCCAAGGTGGCTTACAGTATCTTTAAAAGAATACAGATATATTAAACACTTCAAACAATACAAATATTAAATTTCAATATTTAAAATATCACACAGCTATTAGTGGGAAACAAAAACACAATAAAACACAACAGTATACAGAGCAGGAGCAACACAGAATATAGTGCTCATCTAAAAGCCTGGGTTAAAAAAAACCCGTGTTTTTACTTGCCTTCCAAAAGCTGTTCTGGAAGCTGAGGAGCAGATGCCAGCTGGCGTAGCAGATCATAAAGGGTTGATCTAATTATACAGATGTTCTCTGATCAACTCACTTTCAGACATACAAGAAAACAGGGGATACCAACTTTTTGTCCCCAGACTGCAAATTGCCTTTGGCCATTGTGGCTGGGATAAGGGAATTTATAGTCCAAGAACATCTGGGGACTCAAAGTTAGGAGCCTCTGTAATAAAAAGTGGATAAAACTATTTAAGCGGGTATCGACTTTTATGGTGCCTACAACTGTGTGTGTTAATCACTCACACACTGAACAAACAGCACCCAAATCTGAGAACAGCCTCCAATGAGAGGTACTCTGTGTTGAGGCAATGTGAAAATGTGTGTCTGTTTTATGTGTGTAAATTGTCCCCTGATGATACAGTTGTTGTACAATACACATGTGTGACCTCACCCTACTTTTAAACGTTTTATTTATAAAGTCGATGATTATTATTTACATTTATATCCCACTCTTCCTCCAGGGAGCCCAGAGCGGTGTACTACATACTTAAGTTTCTCCTCACAACAACCCTGTGAAGTAGGTTAGGTTGAGAGAGAAGTGACTGGTCACCCAGCTAGTTTCATGGCTGAATGGGGACTTGAACTTGGGTCTCCCCGGTCCTAGTCCAGCACTCTTACTACTACACCACACTGGCTCTGACATTTTCCAGTTGTTTCTACTGCATTGGTTCATACCCTAGCTGGTGTGTGGGCCTATTCTTTGTACAATCATTCAGTCTGTGTGCTTACATAAAACGCGGAGTGCATGTAGTTGCATTGCGAACAATACAGGAAGCCCTCCAGTATTTCGGGGGTTACATTCCAGGAAAGTCCCGCGAACAGGGAATCCGCAATATCGGAGTGCCTAACCTAACCCAACGGGCGGGGAGGTTTAACGTTTAAATGGCCACCCTCCCCACTTCGGGTAGGCTCCACAAGTGACTGGGACACTTGAGCTATGGCAGGCGGTAGCTCTCAAATAAGCGAAACTAACCCCCATAATACCTAAACTGGTATTCCGGCAGATGGCCTGCAGATCACTGAAACTGTGGGAAATGAACCCGTGAATCTCAAGATCCATTTCTACTACACTTTTCTTGTGATTTCCAAATGGCAGTGAGGGTCGGCAACTCTCTCTTAAACTTCCCTCGGCTCACCTGGCAAGCTTGCTCAAACTAATTTAACAAGATAATACTGTATGTTGCGGAGAGGAGAATTAAATAGATGTTTTCAGTCTCTTGATTGATTTTTTTTCTTCCATCCCCCTTTAAAGTTTAGAGCTTTAAACAAGAAATCCATACAGGTTTCAAGAAGCTCAAATAAGATAAGGATCTGTTTTTCCTTGACCTGTAAAATTAAATTACCTTTTGCTGCCTGAATGAAGTCAATAGCCCAATTTCAGCCATAATATCACTTTCATGGGAGGGTTGAGGATAAAGGCTTGTAAAATTGGTTATGTTTCTCGAATAACAAGGCCAGCATGGCTATTTGTTTTATGCAGATGGTATTTCTAAGTCAGTTGTCTCCTGATGCAAGTCATAGAATTTTAGAGATAGAAGGGACCTAGTCCCATCCCCTGCTCAGTGCAGGAAACGGCACAAAGTCCCTTTTGAAAAAAGAACAAGACTGCATCAGAGAGAGAAATGCATCACAGTAACGGACCAATTTGTGTGTTTCAGTTCTGGTCATTCTGTAGGATTGTCAACTCTTTGAAGAGTGGTACGGGATAGCAGGGAATGACGTGACTAGCAAGCCAGAGGTTGCCGGTTTGAATCCCCGCTGGTATGTTTCCTAGACTATGGGAAACACCTATATCAGGTAGCAGCGATATAGGAAGATGCTAAAAGGCATCGTCTCATACTGTGCAGGAGAAGGCAATGGTCAACCCCTCCTGTATTCTACCAAAGACAACCACAGGGCTCTGTGGGTCCCAGGAGTCGACACCGACTCAACGGCACACTTTACCTTTACAGAATAGTGTTCAGTAGAGTTTTGACCAGGAACTGGTTTGTTTGTTTTTTCAGATCATGACCTTAGGATATTGTAACACCTTCATTGGCTTCTGGTTTATTTCCAAGTCCTGGTTATAATCTTTGAAGTCTGAAACTCAAGTACTAACTTAACAAGAACCCAGTTGGATCAAACTTGAGGCCCATCGAGTCTAGCAGTCTTTCCACAGTGACCAACTGTCTGCCTCTGGGAAGCCCACAAGCGGAGAGAGCCTATTACACAAGCTTCAGTGTGAGGAAGGAAGAGAGAGAAACCTGCATATGTGATCCTAACTACTCACACGTGTTGTCTTTGGAGGCCCTGCTTTGTGTCTCGTTGCTGTCCAAGGTGCTGCATTTGGATGGTACGATTCGGGGGCAGTGGCAGGCATTAGGTAGCGACTAGTAGCTCTCAGGCTTATTTGAAGCAGCTCTACAGATTTTAGGCCTGCTTCTCCCTCCCCTCCTTCCCAGCCAGTACCACAGACGTAATGGGCTAGTTGACTGCAGGCATGGCTGTGTCATACTTAATCTCCGTCCTCCAAGTGAAGCCTCAGAGCATGGTCTAAGGGCACACGATACAGCCACCTTGCTGAAGCTAAGCAGGTCTTGGTGTGGTCAATACCTGGATGGGGAACCACATATGCTGCCTTTGGGGGTTGGGCCACAGTTCATTGGTAGAGTTTTGTATGCTGAATGTCCCAGGTTCAGTCTCTGACATCTCCAGTAGGGCTGGGAAAGACCTCCTGCTTACAACCTTGGAGAAGTTGTAGCCAGTCAGTGTCGACAATACTGTGCTAAATAGACCAATGGATCTGACTCGGTAGAAGGCAGCTTCCTAGGTTCCTTCTACAGTCAATCTCTTCCCCCACCATTAATCTCCATTTTATTCCCCCTCACAGCAGTGCCTTTTGCTCTCTTCTTTTCCTGCTGCAGCATTCTCTTGCAATTCAGGAGGTTTATGTTGATGCAATTTTTTTGTACGTGCTGCCCTTCTGTGACTAGCTATGCCTCTCCAAGCCACCATTTTGTCGCTGGCTTTGCTTCCCCAAGCCACCATTTTGTGCTGGCTGCTCCCAAGGCTCTGGGAGGAAATGTAGCTCCCAGAAGCCTTAAGTCTGCCCACCCTTGAGATAGGATGTTAGCCATGTTGCCCAGACTATGGAATTCTCTACTCTGGCAGGTTTGTCTAGCCTGCACTCAGATGCCTGCTGAAAACCAGTTCTATTCCAGCATGCTTTTGATAGAAGAAGTAGTTTATGTTCCCTCCACCTCCACCTTTTCAGCCAGTTACTGTTGTGTGGTGTTGTCTTCTGTCCTGTCTTTTATCATTGGTGTGTTTTGTTTTGTTTTTTCCCCATCCTTGTTTTAACTGCTAATTATTAGCTGCCTTGGAAGACTCTTGCATATTAAAAATCCTGCTGATAAATAAATGACACTTTGGGGGACTCCTGATGTAGCCACCACCTTGCTGTGCTAGATTTCCAGGGTTCCGAGAAGGGCAACAAAGATGGTATGGAGACTCTGAAGAGGAGAAGACTAAGCGGAGATATGATCACCATCTTCAAATACCTGAAGGGTTGTTGCATAGGGGGGAGAGTGGACTTGTTTAAAACCAGTGGGTTGAAGTTACGATGAAGCCAATTCAGGCTAAGCATTAGGAAGAATACCCTAAGAGTAGGAGCTATTCAGCAGTTGACCTCATGCAGTGATGGACTTCCATTCACTGCAAGTTTTCCAATAGAGGCTGGATGGCCCTCTGTCAGGAAAACTTAGGCAAATTCCTACACCACACAGGGCGTTGGACTAAAAGACCTCCAGGGTCCGTCCCAGCTCTAAAATTATGTGATTCTATTCCAGTGAGATGGTTTTAGATAGGGGGATGTTGAAAATGTCCTTTTCCGCCTGCAGTCTAAAGTGGTAGAGTCCACTGTGCTGGTCTTTGACCGTAATAAAGATTGCTTGATTGGTAGAGTCCACTTCATCACCTGAGGACTCTATCCCGTTACTCCACTCCATGTGTTGACAAGGTATCAGATTAAACTATGGAGGGTCCTGCTGATGATTCATTTAAAATCCCTGTTAGAGACAGCGAGAACTCTGCTATAATTTGTGGGGAGGTTTCCTTGGTGTGATTCCAGTTGATTGGAATCATACAGCTATGGACTGTTGAAAAGAGGTATATAAATATTTGTCATAATAGTGGCACTTCAAGTGGCTACATGGTTCAGCATCAGTGTGGTTGGGTTTGTATTGGCCATGTCTTCATGAGAGTGACCCTGTGAATCAGCATAACCCCATCAAGAAACTGTGAGAATTTTGTTCTCTTTTGGAAGTACTCCTGTAAGTACCCCCACCCCATTCCTGTTGGAAGTATGGTAACCAGCAAGAGGACTCTTTTGATTAAACCCTCCTAAATGAGCAGAGAGACACCTTTTGAAGTGCTGGTGCTCTCATATTGAGCAGAGAGAGAGCAACTGTACCTATCCATCCCCAGCACAGCATCCTACCAGTGGTGGTTGCTAGCATATCCCTTGTATTTCTGTTTCGCTTGTGAGCACTTTGGGGATAGGGAACAATTCATTCATTCATTCATTCATTCATTCTATGTAAACCACTTTGAAAACTTTGAAAAGTGCTATACAAATGTTCATAGCAAAACGTAGTGGTGGTGGCACTTCAGATGTGGATCCAGTGAAAGGTGTACCTTGTCCCATTGCTGCCCACCTTTAAACAAGCGCTGTTGCTTTTTTAGGTTGTTTTGTCCAAGACTGAAATTATTGTTGCTGCTGATTTTATTTTTATGATAATATGCTTCTTCTGAGGAGGCAGGAGAATAGTTGATATCCTTCTGGATATAGCAGCAGTATTCGGCATGAGAACCGGAGTCCCTCTTCCATGATGTTATGTGGGCATGATGACCTTCTCATGACAGCCGAGCCTGCAGCCACCGAGGGTGTAGCTAGGGGGCACATGGGCATCAGGTATTGAAAAGTAACGAGTGACTACCACAGCAGTAAAAGTTGTGAATTTCTGTAGGTAGACCTGACCAAAAAAAATCAGGTCTAAAAATGGCTTAGGGGACTCTGGGAAGAGCCCTGTTGAATCGAATGTAGGGTTCGTCTCATCCAGCATCCTGTCTTCAACAGTTAGTCACGCATCTAGAGGGGTAGACACTCTAGATCAGGGATTCTCAAACTTGGGTCCTCAGGTGTTATTGGTCTTCAACTCCCATAATCCCCAGCCTCAGTGGCCTTTGGTTGGGGATTATGGGAGTTGAAGTCCAATAACACGTGAGGACCCAAGTTTGAGAATCACTGCTCTAGATGCATGGCAACAGTAGCCTCAGGCATCTAGTATTCAGAGGTCCACTGCCTCATTTAGCTATTATGGCTAATAGCCTTTTGTAGACCTGCTTGACTCTCTTTGAATACAAGGACAAGAGTCCAAAAGGGCAGGGGGAAGGAATCCCCTTCCCTAGAATAGAATAGCCAACGTCCTGACCGATGCTACACTTGGGCAACGAACAATGTTGCACTAGTGCAGGAAGTTTGCAGAGCTGCACGAAATCATGGGGATGCTCAAAACCCTGCTATTGCATAAAATCTACTTACAAAACGTATGAGGCATTCCACAGATTGTTCACCTTGTGGCCAGCACAATACTAGTCTGGACTCCAAACATAGCACAACAGTCTTATGCTAGTTCAGCGTCCTCCTGCAAGTGCAGCATTAGGATGTTGGGAGGTTCCTTTTCTTTTAATTATTTTTGGAAAGGAATTAGCAAAGAGGAGGCATGGAGAGAAAAGATGGGTGTGTGTGTTGCTTTTTCAAAGCAGTTGAGTGTGCTGCTTGTGAAGAAGACTTCCTTTGATTATTTTTAATGAAGAATACAGTTGCTATAGCGATCCAACACAGGGAAATATTTTGGTAGACAAAACCCCACATCGCCGTTAAGTATCAGTGGGTGTAAATTGTTCTATTTAAATAGACAAAGACTGGAAGATGACAAATCGGGAAGAAAGGGGGAAGAATGCTTTTATACTTCAAGCGTTTTAAATCATCTTACGAGTAGCTTTAAACACCGACTGAGTAAAGATTGTGAATAAATTAGAGTTCTCGGTTTCCCGCAACGGTTGCGATCGAGAGCAGTGTCACAGTGAAAGCTTTTGTCACCAGAGGGACGTGGGGAATGATTAGACCTAAATTTGCCTGATACTATTATGTTCTTGCGTTGTAAACTTCACAATGGTTTTATAGGCTTTTTCTTTTTGCTCTTAGAACAGCTCTGTAAGACAGTCGGGTCATCTTTATCCCCGCTATACAGATGTATACTTGCTTGCCAGCTTCAGGCTATTGGCTGGATTTAATCATACCTATTCTGGATCAGTCCCATGTGTTGTGGGGGCACAACTGGGAGATGAAGGCATGCCCTCTTTCCTTTTGCCGCTCCCCTGCAACTGGAATTCAGAGGCATCCCTTGGGCCAGTTACTCCTCCCCTCCCACCCACTCTCATCTTGGGAAGTGGGTTAGGGTGAGAGTTTGTAAACCACCATGAGTGCTTTGTGGGAAGGGGTTAAAACTGTGATAAACAACTTTGCTAAAATGTGGTATTAAAGGTTACAAACACACACACACACACACACACACCCATCACTGAGAAATGGAGGAGATGAGGGGAGGTGCTCCTTCCCCAGGAGGCTTTACACTCAGGGCTTCTGCCCCAAATCGCCTTCAGAAGAAAGAGTGTGCCTTCACACACCAGCCAAAATTACCTCGAAGTCCCTTCAAGATTTTTGGACGTACTCCACACACAAACCAGGCTTTGTGATGTGAATTCTAGCTTATCTCGACGTATGTCCAGGTTTTTAAAGTGCTGGTTTTAAGCTGCTACTTCTGAAAACGCCGGAGCAAATGGGAGAGGCACTGATGTACAATCATTCGCATAAGAGGCATGCTCTCTTCCGAAATGCGGATCTGTCTCTGCAGGAGCCCCGGCCCCCACAATTGGCTAGAAGGAAAACACGGAGCACATGCTATGTGGACTTGTTTCAAAACAAAACTGAGAGCTAAGGGGAAGGGCTGCTCCCCTCAATGCCGCGAGTGTACTTGGAAGTGGCTTCACTCAACTCTTACCCTGAAGTCAAGTGCGAATAACTCCCAGGCCAGGCATATTGGAAGTATGTCCCACCTGGCCCTTTGTTGATAGCTATAATACTGGTGAGGATGTGGCAGTAAAGGCGAGGGGACAGATCCAGTCGAAGCTGGGAGGCACCGTTCCCACCATCTCTTGGATCTTGTGCCAACCTCATGCTCTGAGAGCCAATTTGGTTTTGCCTTGTCAGTCCCCATGGGGACGTTTTCTGGAGTAGGGTAGGGTTCCATGGTGGTGTTCATCACAGCAGGGATTCCCACAGCTTCCCTAATCCCCAGCCAAAGGCCATTGTGGCTGGGGATTCTGGGAGTTGTAGTCAACAACATCTGAGAATCCCTGTTACAAGGAACTGTGGTCCATGGGTGACCCTTGAGGCTCTGGGGGGTCCATACAGCACCAACCAGAAAGGGCGGTGGCAGTGTTCCCTCTAACAGGGATTCCCAGATATTGTAGATGACAACTCCCAGAATCCCCAGCTCCAATGGCTTTTGCTTGGGGATTCTGGGAGTTGTAGTCAACAACAACTGGGAATCCCTGTTAGAGGGAACACTGCGGGGCAGTATTGTGAGGTTCAGTGCAAAAATTGGAATAACCAGATCCTGCTATAGGAATGCAAATAATACAATTAGAACAGTATCTGTTTGTTTCATAGTTACATCTTTCACTCTTACAAGGTGCTTTATCAGACTATATAACAAAATATGATCGTGGGGAACAGTGTACAATGATAGATTTTAAACCATTTTTGTATGTCTCTGAAGAGAGAATGATGGATGTCCAAAAATAATGGTTTGTCCAATTATGTTGGCTGAAAACTCTGGGGGTTCCATACCAGTGTTCCCTCTAAGGCATGAGCACACTTGCAAGTTTTTAAATGTCTGCTCAGTTAATTTTAGATCCCGCTCAGGTTGAATCAGGAAGGTCCCACTCGGAATATATGTGTGTGTGCACTGCCTTGATACTGCCACCCACTTCAAAACTCATTCTGCACACAGATGAAAAAGGTTAGAGAGAACACTGGTCCATACCTGCAACAAAAGAGAGAAGTTTTAAAAGCCCTGAGCTAGGGACTCTGAAGAAAACGCATAGTGGTGAGGATCAGGCCTGACTGTGGGGTATCGTGCTGGGTGAGAGGCAGGCCAGGGCTGCTGGTAAGAAGTCAGGAGCTGAGGGAAAGGAGGGCTGCTTGATCAGAGAGTTCTGCTCGTTGTGTGTCCCCTGGTTAAAACAGCCTTGTGACCCTGAGCGGTCAAATGAGGGGCAAATAGCAACGAGCTGGCCGTGCAGAGGTGGGCCGAAGTTCACCCTGATTTCAACTAGGCAGTTGCTTCTTTGGCTGCAGATGTCTAAGACTAATATAAAGCACCCTGGAGAACATCTTGCAGCCGGCTGGTATTTGGACAGGAAGACAGGTGAGGCCTTTCTAAATCGAGGCAATTTTCTCCCCAGGCGTCATTTCCCATCCAGTAACCTCAGCCACATTCTCCAGGGACAGGCTGGCAAGAATGTAATTTTATAATCAACCTTCAACATCTAACTGAAAGCAAATTGTTCAGATCTCTCTCATGCCCAGTAGCTTCATGGTCGGTGAAATATGAGAATAGGGAAGGGGGGGGGTCGGGGAGGCGGTGAAATAATGGTCCATGCTATGTACAGCGATCTTTCATACAAGAAGCGAAGGTTTACGCCGGTCTGGCATCGCTCGTGGTGCAGGATGGGAGGAGTGAAGCAAGCGTCTTCTGCATGCATGGAACCCCAGAGGAGATTCTCTCCCATTTCTCCCAGTGAAGGAGGCGGCTTCATGCAGGGCAGGAGCCAAAAGGCAGATGGTTCACTGTGATGCTCAGGCGTGCCTGGCATGCCCAGCCTCTAAAAAAGCAATTTTGGTCAGACCTTTCATTCTGATCTGGACAGACAGAGACCGATAGACAGCCTTGCGTAAGTAGTAAGACTGAGTTGCTAGGTAGCCCTAACGTAAAGGCAATACACATATGTTTAAAAATAGACTATTGTAAGGCACATTTAGCATAAAGCTCCAAATTATGTGTAAATTTCCCGGCGGGCTAGAGTGAGTTATTTTAAGATAGAGGGGCAAGGTTTCAGAAATAAGAGAAAGGGATAGATTCAGCCCTGATGGAGCCGGGCAAGAGGCTATATCACCTGTCCTCACCAAGATCCAACTCGGGCAGCTGGAGACTAGCGTCTGTCCGGGGTGGCGAAGTGGGGAGCTGGAGAGTTGAAGGAGTTAGTGGGGTTCCTCACAAGGAGAGTTCCAGCATGAAGCCAGCTGGATAAATCAGTAGATGGACCAATCTAAAACCAGGCACAATGAGCTGAGCCTCGGCCTGAGAGCAGCGAATTGATTTCAGCTCAGGGGGCCTCAATGGAGAGGAGCACACCAAGGTGGTCTGCTGAAGTTCTTGTTGCAGTGGAGTCTCCAGAGGGATGTCTGAGAGAGCACAAAGATGGAGTCCCCAGGAAGATAGAGGGGGGAACACACTTCTTGCGATGTTCTGCAGTTTGAGTCTCCAGTGATGGACACAGGAGAGCACGAAGCTTGCTTGTTTCAGTCTGATGGATTCCCGAGTGAAAGGCACAAGGGAACTCGGGTCACGGAGCCAGGGATACTTATATCCCAAAACGTGCCTTAGAGGCGCATTTCTTTCATCATACTTTGCTGAATAGAAGAGTCCAGACAGGCTTTTTCGGAATGCATTTTGTCTGAGCGTCCTTCCTGAGTAAGAAGGTGTGTGAATCGCCTATTGTATGCAAGGCTGGTTGTAATGGTAATCAGAGTGTGCAGGTGCGTCAAAGAATATTCTGTGTTGGGACCGACTCCCAATAATTCTATCAAAACTTTCGATGGGCACCTTTTCAGATTACGTCACTGACTCATCCTTATTGTGAGGGAGTCTGCTGCTGCACTTGTCTTATCTGCCTTCCCTTCCTGGCCTAATTGCTTCATTAGCATCAGGTGTTATCTCTCTTGTGGGAGGATGAGGGGAGTTTTAGAGTTCATCCTGTCCAAAATGCCTCAGAGGCCAGATAACCCGCAGTATCTAGTTCTGGGGTCTTGCTTAGCCAGACCCCCCCACATAGGGAGAGGGGGCGTGAAGCTAATCCCCTTTGCAATTTGTATTACTTGCAGCCCAAATCTAGGGCTGACCAGTCCACTGCCAACTAAGCGACTTGTCCCCATGTATAACATAAACTGGGAGCTCAGATTGCGGTGCAGCTCCTGAGCATAGCAAAAGTTTAATCTCCAAGCCTGGAGATGCAGCTGTAAACAAGAGGCTTCTGGAGCTGGGCAGAATAAGCTCAACTAATAACAGAGTCTTGGAGGGCCAGGAGAGAAGAGCTGCTGAAATCAGAGCTGAGAGATCACTGGGAGAGTTGAGCTGAAACTCTCTGGAGAACCGAATCACTCTCAAAGCTGCTGAAAGAACAATTTGGAATTGAAGCAACAGAGCAAGACCTGAGGCTGAGAAAGCCATGCTCGCTGCAGAAGCTGACCAGAAGTGATTATAAAAAGACTCCTGGTAAGGACACTGAGCTAGGGCACAGTATTAGATGAAGGTTAGATGGATGTGTTTTTCTCCTATAGTATTTGTTCCTTATGCTCATATGGTTGCTGTTACTTCGTTCTAAGTTTACCAAAGAACTACTGTTTTTGAAGGAAAAAAGTAAAGTTGTCTTGTTTTGAATGTAAAGATTTGTAGCTTCAGTCTGTCCCCACCACACACACACACACGCACACACACACACACACACACACACACACTTAGAAGTCTTTCCATCCTTCCTAACTTTGAGAGAAGCAGAGTTTTGGAAGTCTTGTTTCAGTAGACACAGCCAAGGGGGGTGAAGTACAAAAGTCTACTTGGTGGCATTGGTGAAGCTTAAGATCACAGGGCTGGTTGAGACCAGGCTGTGACAAGCACTCAGCTTCCTGTCTATACTAGGGATGTGTATGAAGCACGATTTGCAGCACATCCCCGGCACCTTTCAAATGGAGGAGAGCAGGTGCATACCTGTTCCTCTTCTGCTAGCCACCACTTCCTGTATCAGTGGCACCCCACCCAGCTATCTCCTCCAGCCCACAGCCTACTCCCCCAGCTGCCCTCACACGACACCAGCACACACAAGTCCTCTACGCGTGCCTTCCTCCGTTTTAAAGGTGCCAGGCATGTGCTGCGAATTCGTGCACATCCCTAGTCTATGCCAAGCGTTTGAGGGACCTGTACCCAGGTTCTTTTAAGAGAACCCAGGTGGAGTCATCCACATAGAAACATATATCCATTTTTCTCTAACAGCCTCATCGTCAAAGCCATCACTGTTTTGAGAGGAGAAATCGAGGCATCTGTCTCTACGAATCTTCCCCCTTGTTTCTCTCTCTGTGTGTGTGTGTGTGTGTGTGTGTGTGTGTGTGTGTGTTCGTGCTCACATGCAATTCCAAAAAAGATGCAAGGGTTTTTTTGCCATATCAAATTTAGCATTCAAGAAGAGGAGGTCTGAGGTGTTAGGAGTGGTGCTCTCGTGAGGCACATGAGTTTGCCTCTTTCTTTCTTTTTTAGTTGCATTTCTTCGGCTGCTGCATAGTCCAGCGTGTGTCTTTCATAGAAAAAGTGACCTTTTAAATGAGACCACTTGGGACCAACGATGCATTGCCAAACTGAGCTCACTCAGTGTTCAGAGGCATAATCCGTTCTCTCTGCATTCCAGGCCCTACAGCAGGGGCCGCTGCAGCATTGCTTTTATAAAGCTGGAGTTCAGGAGCGTGGGCTGTCTGTGAGGCCATCTGCTGACATGCTTTATGCTAAGCCCAAAGTGTCTATTTTTATTTATTTATTTTTTTGAGCATTGCTGATAGTAGTGAAAGCTTAGGGTGTTTCTGGCCAGGCGTGCTCCTTGGAGTTCCTGACACCCACAAGCCCCCACAGGGACGGTCTTGTGGTAGCAAGCTTGACTTGTCCCCTTAGCTAAGCAGGGTCCACCCTGGTTGCATATGAATGGGAGACTAGAAGTGTGAGCACTGGAAGAGATTCCCCTCAGGGGATGGAGCCACTCTGGGAAGAGCATGAAGGTTTCAAGTTCCCTCTCTGGCAGCATCTCCAAGATAGGGCTGAGAGAGATTCCTGCTTGCAACCTTGGAGATGCCGCTGCCAGTCTGTGAAGACAATACTGAGCTAGATGGGCCAATGGTCTGACTCAGTAGGTGGCAGCTTCCTATGCTCCTGTGACAGTGACCCCGCATTTTGGAGCCAGTGACAAAGGAGCATTTGCCCAGAGGTTGGGAGCAGGGGGTTCGTTTTTAGTAACTCTGATTCTGGAAGAAGATCTTTGCATTTCCCCAAAATTGGAGCTCGTTCTCGGGGAATTAGCAATAGCAATAGCACTTACATTTATATACCGCTCTGTAGCCAGAGCTCTCTAAGTGGTTTACAATGATTTAGCATATTGCCCCCAACATTCTGGGTACTCATTTTACCGACCTCGGAAGGATGGAAGGCTGAGTCAACCTTGAGCCCCTGGTCAGGATCAAACTTGTAACCTTCTGGTTACAGGGCGGCAGTTTTACCACTGCGCCACCAGGGGCTCTTGGCATAGATTACATAGGAAGGAATTGGCATAGATTACGTAGGAAGCTGCCTTATACTGAGTCAGACCTTTGGTCCATATTCTCCTCTTCAGGGCTACACAACTTTGGCCTTCCTGCAGATGTTGGACTACAAGTCCCATCAATCCTGACTGTTGCCTTCTCTGGCAGGGGATGATGGGAGTTGTAGACCACCGCCACGGATAATTTATATACAGCTTTTCAAGAAAGTGCATGAAGTGGCGTACATAGATAAATAAGAAACAAGATGCTTCCCTGAAACACGAGAGACACCAGCAACGGCCACTGCAGGGATGCGGAGCTAGTCCAAAAGCAGCGGATGGGCCACCGGTGTCTGCTCTGGCTGGCAGTGCCTCTCCGGGATTTCAGGCAGGAGACTTACTTAGCCCTACCTGGAAATGCTGGGAGGAAAACCTAGAACAGTGGTAGATGGAACAGAGGAAGCTGCCTTCTACTGAGTCAGGCCATTGGTCTCTCTAGCTCAGTATGGTTTTCATAGACTGGCAGCGGCTTCTCCAAGGTTGCAGGCAGGAGTCTCTCTCAACCCCTGTCTGGAGATGCCAGGGAGGGAACTTAGAACCTTCTGCATGCAAGCATGCAGACACTCTTCCCAAAGTGACCCCATCCGTAAAGAAGAATATCTGACAGTGCTCACATGTAGCCTCTCACTCCAGTGCAAGCCAGGTTGGACCCTGCTTAGCAAAGGGAACAATTCACGCTTGCCACCACCGGACCAGAGCTCCTCCCATGGTAAAGCTGGTAATTCTCAGAATGATTGATGTGCAAGAGGATTTCTAGTAACTCTGCAGGGCATCGGTTCTCAAACGTGGGTCCCTAGATGATGCTCTTGGACTACAACTCCTATCATCCCCAGCCACAATGGTCATTGTGTCTGGGGATGATGAAAGCTGTAGTCCACCATCATCTAGGGACCCATGTTTGAGTTCCCCTGGTGCACGTGCATGCTTGGCTTGCAAGTAGAAAGTCCAGGCTCCATCCACAGCATCTTCAACTAATAGTTTCATCCAGGATGCTGTTTTATATAACAGGAGCAGCCCTGCCTTAACGATGGAGTGCATGGCTGGCATGCAGAAGGTCCCACCTTCAGTCCCCGGCATCTCCAGTTAGGAGAAGAATCTCAGCACCTGTTGAGAGAGACTTCTGTCCACAACCCTGAAGAGCTGCTGCCAGTCAAAGTAGACAATACTGAGCTGGGTGGAGCAGTTGTCTGACTCAGTGGGAGGCAGCTTCTCCTCAGCCGTGATGACGCGAGGGGCCCACCGCCCTCTGAAATGTTGCCGTGCACTCTTTAAAAACAGGCAACGTGGTGCGATTTTCTGTTAAACAGTCCGCTCATTCATCATAGCGAGCATCGGCAATGCCCATTAACCCGGCTGAACCCGATTGCTGTAGCAACAGGTAATTTTCAGAGTGATTGGCTTGCAATTAGTCTTGGGAATGAAAGATCCAGCCGGGGGAGCATTTATAGGAGAGGCTTGTCATGCAAGCTCTGGACTTGGTGTGAGCAGCACTCTCTCCGTTTTTGTACTTAACTCTGAGTCCACGACGTGCGGTCATGAAACATTGATGCCGAATCGCCCCGAGGAGCTGATGCAAGCATTGTTCGCCTTTGTCTGGGAAAGACTCGGCCTGAACTTCCACCCCAGCTTCTTAATCCATTATCTCTCCGGGACAGGTTACTGCCTTGTGGGCAGCCCTTTGGAGATCCTTGCCCTGGATTGGTGGGATGGTAGCCCTTCGCGATCCATTGGGAGTTTGCTGTGCTTGTAGCTTCATCAGCAGTTAAGATTTCCATCTCTAATGCCTTCTGTGTTGTGTGTGTTTTCTGCTGCTGAGGCTCCTTTGCCGGGAGAAGGAAGGAGCTGTGATTCAGTGCTAGAATATTTTCCATTTATCAGGGCTTCTCAAGCTTGGGTCCCCAGATGTTTCCACTGTGGCTGGGGATGATGGGACTTGTAGTCCCGCAGCATCTGGGGAGGGACCCAAGCTTGAGAAGCCCTGCCATATAAAAAGCCCTAAAGGTATCTCAGATAGCCACCTAATGGCACAGCGGGGAAGTAACTTGCCTAGGGAGCAAGAGGTTGCCAGTTCGAATCCCCACTGGTTTGTTTCCCAGACTATGGGGAATACCTCTGTCGGGCAGCAGTGATATAGGAAGATGCTGAAAGCATCATCTCATACTGTGTGGGAGGAGGCAATGGCAAACCTCTCCTATATTCTACCAAAGACAACCACAGGGCTCTGTGGTCGCCAGGAATCGACACCGGCTCGATGGCACAACAACAAAGGCATCTCAGACATAGAAGAACCTGGGTAGAGAGGCCCCTGCCTTTAAGACGCTCTTAGCCTGGGAAAATATTGGCCCAGTTCAGGAGAGTTGGTCTTGTGGCAGCAAGCCTGAATTGTCCTCTTTGCTAAGCACTGTCTGCCCTGATTTGCATTTGAATGGGAGACTATGTGTGTCAGCACTGCAAAATATTCCCCTTAGGGCAGAGATCCTCAGCGTTGGGCCCCCAGATGTTCTTGGACTTCTACTCCCATAATCCCCAGGCCTTTGGCTGGGGATTATGGGAGTTGAAGTCCAAGAACATCTGGGGGCCCAACGTTGAGGATCCCTGCCTTAGGGGATGGGGCTGCTTTGGGAAGAGCATCACCATGCTTGCATGCAGAAGGTTCCAAGTTCCCTCCCTGGCATCTCCAGATATGGCTGAGAGAGACTCCTGCCTGCAACCTTGGAGAGGCCGCTGCCAGTCTGTGCAAAGAGACACCTTTTTAAAGTAGTGATTCTCTTCATTTATTTATCTGGGGGAGAGCAACTGGCCCTATCCATCACCATCACAGCATCCCTCCAGTGGCTATTGCTGGTTTCCACCTTATCTATCTTTTTTAGATTGTGAGCCCTTTGTGGACAGGCGCCCAAATGTATGTATGTTTGTTTACATCTATGTAAACCACTTTGGGAACTTGTGTTGAAAAGCAGGATATAAATATTTGTTGTATTCGTAAATACAGGTTATATTTGTATTTACCCCCAAAGAAGAGCACTCTGAATTCATGACAAACCACCTGATTTCTAGCATCAAAGAACTGGGGAAAAACCTAGCCTTGGATTCTGGTAAATTTGGTAACCCAGTGGTTCTGAAGCTTGGGTCGCCAGATGATGATGGACTACAAATCCTATCATCACCCAACTGCAGTGGCAAAAGGATAATGGGAGTTGTAGTCTAACAGTATCTGGGGACCAAGCTTAAAAACCCCTGATGTTATAGGACTCACTTGTTAACTTTCCCAGTTTTATTGATAAGCAAAAGGTGCCTCAGTATCAATAATTCCAAAGAAGCTTCTTGATGAATGAGAGCGAGAGAAAGCAGACGTTTGGTCAAAGGTTCATTTTGTGCTTAAAAGAAAAATTGCAGGAAATCTTTCAATGGCTAAGGAGGAAGATGTTTTAGCTGTAATCTCCGAAGCTGCTGAAGGGAGCCTGCAGTTTAGTCTGACACGGTTGGAATGCAACCTGGGAAGCGCTGATGCGTATCAGTAAAGGACTGTCTTTCTCACTGTATTTTCTAAGTCTCTATAAAGCTTACAAAAATCACAGTTTTACAAAGTCTCTGCTGTCTTCCTGTCATTGTGTGTGTGTGAAGTCAGCCTTTTGGAATTCATGTTTGGGGTGAATGGAGTGGTTGGAATCATAGTTCCAGAGCTCATTCATTGCTTTATAGGAACCTCTAGGGATATAGGAAACTGCGGAGTCAGACCATTAGTTCATCCATCTCACTCATTGTTTGCACTATCTGGCAGCAGGCTCTCCTAGGTCTCAGGCAAGAGTCTTCTCCAACCCTACCTGGAGGAGTGAACCTTGGGACCTTCTATTATGCAAAGCAGAAGCTTTACCACTGAGCTACGGCCCAATCCATTAAGGGAAATATTTTACACATAAGACATAATATACTGCGTTTACCTGAATCCAAGACTAGGTTTTTTCCAAGTTCTTTGCAGAGATGTGCAGAACTTTTCAATGGGCCGTTTCGAGTGTCTCAAGCTCGAAACAAAATGCCCTTTAAATAAAGGACCTGTTTTGAGCTCGGAACAAAACAGCTCCGTTTCGATTTGAAACATTTCAGTGTTTGGAGCGCCATTTTCTAGGCCTGTGGCATTGGCTTCCAATTGGCTTGTGATCTCCTTGCTTGGCTGGCTTTTTGTTATACAAATCAAGTGTTACATTGGAAGCTGCCATATACTGAGTCAGACCATTGGTCTATCTAGCTCAGTATTGTCTACACAGACAAGGTTTGTCCAAGGTTGCAGGCAGGAATCTCTCTCAGCCCTATCTTGGAGAAGCCAGGGAGAGAACTTGAAACCTTCTGATCTTCTCAGAGCGGCTCCATCCCCTGAGGCGAATATCTTACAGTGCTCACACTTCTAGTCTCCCATTCATATGCAACCAGGGCAAACCCTGCTTAGCTAAGGGGACAAGTCATGCTTTCTACCTCAAGACCAGCTCTCCTCTCTTGTTGTTCTGGGCAACTGTGCCCCCTTTGCCTGGGGGGAGGGGGGACACAAAAGGAGGGAATTTCAAAATGTATTCAAAGGGACTGGGAGGAAGAGAGCCTCTATAGTGTGCCTCTCTTGAAGAAGATACATCAGTAGCAGCTGTGTGTGTGGGTTTCTGTTGGTGTGGAATATTTCTTGGTGGTTGCTGTGATGTGCTCCATGTCGGGCCTTCAGAGTTATGTGTGCTTCACTCGCTGCTCTGCTCTGCTCTGCAAACTGCATTGCAAGCTGTACTCGGTCAAAATGTGGCTGGCATTGCTCTAGTTGAGCTTATTACTGTACTTGCTGTTGTTGCCATGCTAGTAACATAAGGAGTCCTAATTGTGTGAGAGAGAGCAAATTGTGCAGTGCAGGCACTGTGGTTAGCTGTGGATTCTTGGTCAGTGATTCTTTTTTTGACCATTTTTGGACTGTTTGAAATGTGTGTTCTGTGTCAGGAGGGACAGATTCCCTTTATTGTGTGCTTCTACAGTGTTTTTCAAGGCAAGACTACAAAATGCAATGCAAATTTCAGTGCAAAGGTTGTGCGTGTACTTTGTGAGTGCAGCTTGTTCCGGCCATAGGGAACAATGAGGAAACTCGAAACATCCCATTGTATCCCATGGGTAGCACCTAGGGACACCAAAGTGGGTTGTCTGGTAGGGCATGATGGGTGCTATCTACCACCCAACCCACAAAACAAATGGGCAAGTGGGCGATTTTAAGCAATTTTTTTAACTCCCCCCCCCAAAAAAAACCCCTCTTCGGATCCACAAGCAGTTTGTGTTGGTGTAAACTTTAAAGAGTGCTCTTGCACAACAGTGTACATGTGGTGTAGTGGGTTAGAGTGCAGGACTAGGACCGGGGAGACCAGAGTTCAAATCCCCACTCAGCCATGAGACTTGCTGGGTGACTCTGGGCCAGTCACTTCTCTCTCAGCCTAACCTACTTCACAGGGTTGTTGTGAGGAGAAACTCAAGTATGTAGTACACCACTCTGGGCTCCTTGGAGTAAGAGCGGGATATAGATGATGATGATGATGATGATGATGATGATAAAAAAATTATGGCATCCCAGGTCCTTGGGAAGGACTCGATCTCTGGATTAAAAAAACCAGTCATTAACACCTGTCTGACTGTGTAAAACAACCACCACCACCACCACAACAACAACACTTAGACAGGTTAGCATTAGAAGAGGCATTTTCCAAGGGGACTCACTATCCCCTCTGTTGTTTGCAATCGCCATGACCCCACTTTCACAAATACTAAACAAAACAGGACTCGGATACCAAACATCTAAAACATCAAGTCAAATCAACCATCTGCTGTACATGGACGATCTGAAGTTGTATGGAAAGTCCCAGTCAGAAATCGAATCACTGCTAAACACTGTCCGTATATTCAGTAGCGATATAGCAATGGAGTTAGGACTAGACAAGTGTGCTGCATTAATAATGAACAGAGGGAAAATAAGAAAAACAGAAGGAATAGAACTGCCCAATGGAAGCAAGATCAAGAACCTGGAAGAGAAAGAACATTACAAATACTTGGGCATTCTCCAGGCTGATAACATTGCACACACTGAAGTTAAAAGAAAAATTGGAAATGAATACATCAGGAGAGTTAGAAAAATCCTCAAGTCCAAACTCAATGGCGGGAACACCATACAAGCCATAAACACCTGGGCTATACCTGTTATCAGATGCACTGCAGGAATAATAGACTGGACCCAGGCAGAGCTAGAGACGCTAGATCATAAGACCAGGAAAATCATGACCATCAATCATACTCTGCACCCCGCAGTGATGTCGATAGGCTCTACCTCCCTCGCAGCTCAGGTGGAAGAGTAATGCTGCAAGTCCATCAAACAGAAGAGGAGGAGAAAAGAGGCCTTGAAGAATATATCAAGGACAGTGAAGAAGATGCACTTCAAATGGTCAAGAACGCAAAACTATTCAACACCAATGAAACAAAGCAGGCCTACAAGAAAGAACAAGCCAAGAAGCGAGCAGAAAAATGGAAAAACAAGCCACTGCATGGTCAATATTTGCACAATATAAGTGGAAAATAAGACATCACCAAGAAAGACCTGGCAATGGCTTAAGAATGAAAACTTGAATAAAGAAATAGAGGGTTTAATACTGGCTGCACAAGAACAGGCACTAAGAACAAATGAAATAAGAGCAAAAGTCGAAAAATCCACCACAAACAGCAAGTGCCGCCTTTGTAAAGAAGCAGATGAAACCGTGGACCACCTAATCAGCTGTTGTAAAAAGATCGCACAGACTGACTACAAACAAAGGCATGACAAGGTAGCAGGGATGATACACTGGAACATCTGCAAAAAATACAAGCTACCTGTAGCCAAGAATTGGTGGGACCATCAAATTGAAAAAGTTGAAGAAAATGAAGATGTAAAAATATTATGGGACTTCCAACTACAAACAGATAAACATCTGCCACACAATACACCAGATATAACTGTAGTCGAGAAGAAAGAAAAACAAGTCAAAGTAATCGACATAGCAATACCAGGGGATAGCAGAATAGAAGAAAAAGAAATAGAAAAAATCACCAAATACAAAGATCTACAAATTGAAATTGAAAGGCTGTGGCAGAAAAAGACCCAAATAATCCCACTGGTAATTGGCGCCCTGGGTGCAGTTCCAAAAGACCTTGAAGAGCACCTCAACACCATAGGGGCCACAGAAATCACCATCAGCCAATTACAAAAAGCAGCTTTACTGGGAACAGCCTATATTCTGCGACGATATCTATAACAGCAGCAACAACATTGACAATAAAATTCAGCCACCCCAGGTCCTTGGGAAGGACTCGATGTCTGGATAAAACAAACCAGTAAATAACACCTGTCTGAATGTGTAAACAAGAAATAATAATAATAATAATAATAATAATAATAATAATAATAATAATAATAATAATAATTAATAATTAATAATAATGGTACATTGCACTTTATATGAGCCTCTGGTCTAAATGTATGAATATCTTTTGAATCTCACCAAACTCTGTATCCAAAGTGGAACAGTATTAAGGAACTGATGAAAAAGTTTGCATATTTTTTTAGCAATCAGATTTGATCCAGCAAAAGATGTGGTGTTTGTTCATCTCCCCTTTAGTTCTAGGACCATGTTGAAACAATAACTTCCATTCTTCTGCTGGTCACACACACACACCCCACTTCAGTTCCAGGTCTTATGAATGGTCTCAAGTCCATACTTAATTAGATGCAGCAGGAGATATAATTTTAAGGGCCTTTGTAGAAGAAGCAGAGGAATTATAGCGCTGTTTCTTTTCCTGTATTTTGCATCTAAATATACAATTTGCTAGGCAGACATGAATAATCTTAATGATGATATACAGATTTTTTTTAACAAGGAGTTCTAACACTGCATGCAAATATACACATGCAAGCTGGGGTGGTGGTGGTAAGTATCCACTTGCTTTAATATTCTCAGTTTTGTTGGTTTCGCTAAAAAAACTTTCCAAACGCTCAAAGACTTGAAACAATATTAGCTTTATTTTTTCCCCTTGGCACAGATTTCTTCCCATATCTCACTTGCCCGATGGGTATTGGGTAAATATGGGTTTCTTTGGAAGCAGGAGTTGGTGTTCATTAATCCTGCTACTACAATGACCCCAAGAAATAATTTTTTGCCATCTGTCTTCCTCTCTGATATTCAGTGCCCCTCCCCCTTTATTTAATTGCAACATCAAAACCTCTCATGAAAGTCCCTGCTGGTTTGCAGTGTTTGCTTTGCATGGTGGCTGCATTTTGGTGCTGGACTGTAATGGTAAATACATATAATGCTACCTTTTAGTGAGGTTGGAACATTTGTCCATCTTGCCCACTATTGTCTAATAGGGGTTTGTGAAGCTTCGGGGCCCTGTTGGGGTTCAGACCCCTTCAGCCTGGAGCAAAGCACCATCTGCAAACTGGGGACTTCTCCAGAACCTCCGAAATGCTGAAACTGAAGCAGCCCTCCTTTGCACAGGCATGTCCCTGCTAACTGAGATACACCTTTTTTAAAGTGATGATTCTCTTTATTTAGCAGGGGGAGAGCAACTGGCCCTATCCAACCCCAGCACAGCATTCCTCCAGTGGCTGTTGCTGGTATCTAGCTTGTGTGGAGGTTTTTTGTTGTTTATGACTATGAGCCCTTTGGAGACAAGGGGCCATCTTATTTTTTGTGTGTAAACCGCTTTGAGAACTCTGGTTGAAGAGTGGTGTAGTGGATTACCTGCCTTTTGTCTCAGAGCAAGCCCACATGCAGGGAAGAAAAATGCTGAATCATCCCCTCTATGCTTTCTGAGCAAAGTCTTCTCCCCAAACTTTCCTGTAATCTTGGTAGGATCTAGGCTGCCGCCACCACCCAATTATCGACAGAGTTTCTCTCTCTCTCTCTCTCTCTCTCTCTCTCTCTCTCTCTCTCTCACACACACACACACACACACACACACACACACACACACACGCTTGGGTGGAAATCCCAGGGAAAACTCTCCTTTTGCTATTGGAAAAGTATACAAAAACCTTCCACATGCAAACTTACATGTGGTGAGAAAACTGGTAGTTGTTGAGTGTATGAGGCATGTTGCACCAGAGAAACCCCCTTGCCGCCTCCCCCTTTCCTGAGTTAAAAATCCACCCAGAGAGGCTTACAAAATGCAAAGAACAAAAAGATAAAACTTTATTCAAATGCTACAGACTGCTTCGGTCTGAGGCTCTCTCAGCTTTTAGTTACTGGTAAAAGACCTACTCAGTAGGTTACAAGAATACTTCAAAAAGCACCCCAAATGATATTAGGGTGGCACATTTTTAAAAATCATAGTTATCAGCTGCAAAGAACATGGATGTAGAAAAATACAAAACCATCTTTAAAAGCTTACAGAGAGACCATCCTAGAACAGTATCAGGGATTTACAAAGCACATAAAAGAAATATAATTTCCTAATGCAAAATCTGACTAACAAACTGTTCCAGTAGATTGAATCACCCTTTCCTTGAAAACTCACCCACCATCTGATGAGAATCAAGCTTCCTGCAATCCTGTCTCTCAAGGATCTGCAAAGATCCTTCCATGACAGAAATCTCCAGGATAGCTTTTGACTATGAGGGAGTAAAACTCCATTGCTCCTCACTAAGCCTTTCCGCCCATGCTTCTCTCATCTCCAGCCTAGCTTCTTCTTACAAAGGAACCTCTTCTTCATGGCTCTCTAGGTCCCACCCCCCTGGTGTGCTGATTGGCTGAGCTTTGGAGTTCACCAACCTGTCAATCAGGACAGGTTTACTTCCAGTTTACTCTTTAGGGGAGAGGAGGGGCTGGTCAATGACTGATCACTACAAGCGGTATATAAATATTTGTCGTGGATATTGTCTAATATGACTGACTGTGGCTTTTCTGGGATCACAGGGAGATATTGGGAGTCGAACCTGGCTGCAAGAGACTTCTGCCTGTAAACTTGAGAAGCTGCTGCCAGTCTGTGTCGACAGCACTGAACTGGATGGACCAAGGGTCTGACAAGCCAGCTTCCTATGTTCCTATACAGGGCATTCCACATACAACAACAAAAAATATTTATATACCGCTTTTCAACAAAAGTTTCCAAACTGGTTTACATAGAGAAATAACAAACAAACAAGATGGCTCCCTGTCCCCAAAGGGCTCGCAATCTAAAAAGAAACATAAGAAAGACACCAGCAGCTGGTCTTGTGGTAGCAGGCATGACTTGTCCCCATAGCTAAGCAGGGTCTGCCTTGGTTGCATCTGAATGGGAGACTTGATGTGTGAGCACTGCAAGATATTCCCCTCAGGGGATGGAGCCGCTCTGGGAAGAGCAGAAGGTTTCAAGTTCCCTCCCTGGAAGCATCTCCAAGATAGGGCTGAGAGAGATTCCTGCCTACAACCTTGGAGAAGCCGCTGCTAGTCTGTGAAGACAATACTGAGCTAGATAGACCAATGGTCTGACTCAGTATATGACAGTTCCCTATGTTCCTAAGAGTCACTGGAGGTACTGCACCTTGTACCTCTAACGATTCACCCAGCTGCATGCAACATCATGATGTCTTTCAGCCCATCGTGAATCTTCTGGCGCACTGTTTCCACCGCTGCTTCAAGCCACCTTGCTGCTGATGGCGCACCTTCTCTCTCCCTTAGCCAAACCCTGGCCTGGACTGTGTAGGCTAATCTGTGGTTGGGGGTGCTCATGGAGTGAATGGCTTGCCTTTCCGCAGGGGTTTGGATCAAATGGCCTTTCACTTCCCTGTCCATCGTGTCATTCTTTGCTGGGGGCGGGGGGGGGATCCTAGATCCAGCTTCAGAGGAGACCTTCACTCTCCTCTGTAAGATTTTGCTGGCCAGGACGTACTCACAGTTTCCTTAGAATCAGACCCAGAAACCTTGAAAGCCTCTGTACTGATCTCTCCAGTAGACAGTTCTAAACTAGATCAGCCAATGGTCTGACTCAGTATAAGGCAGCTTTCTGTGTTCCTGCTACACTCCTGCTCACTGATAGATGCCGTTCCCTGCCACCAGAAAGCTCCACTGTGGAGGCAGGAAGCATGGTAGGAATTCCCTGCCACAATGTCGAAATCACATTCCTGGGGAGGAAAGAGCAGCTGCCAACAGCTGGGAGCTAAAAAACATAGGAAGCTGCCTTCTACTGAGTCAGACCATTGGTCTATCTAGCTCAGTATTGTCTACCCAGACTGGCAGTGGCTTCTCCAAGGCTGCAGGCAGGAGTCTCTCACAGCCCTATCTGGAGATGCTGCCAAGGAGGGAACTTGGAGCCTTCTGATGCTCTTCCCAGAGTGGCCCCATCCCCGAAGCGAAATATCTTCCGTTGCTCCCATGTAGGCTCCCATTCAAATGCAAACCAGGGTAGATCCTGCTTAGCAAAGGGGACAATTCATGCGTGCTACCACAATCATGTTAGCTACCAAATCATGAATGGAGTGGAGAAAGTGGATAGAGAGAAATTCTTCTCCCTCTCCCATAACACTAGAACCAGGGGTCATCCCATGAAATTGATTGCTGGGTACTCTGGGACCAACAAACGGAAGCACTTTTTCACACAACACATAGTCCACTTGTGGAATTCTCTGGCACAAAATGTGGGGACAGCCAACAACCTGGATGGCTTTAAGAGGGGTTTGGATAACTTCATGGAGGAGAGGTCTGTCAACGGCTAGTCAAGGACTATAGGCCACCTCCAGCCTCAAAGGCAGGATGCCTCCGAGTACCAGTTGCAGGGGAGTAACAGCAGGAGGGAGAGCACGCCCTCAACTCCTGCCTGTGGCTTCCAGCAGCATCTGGTGGGCCACTGTGAGAAACAGGATGCTGGACTAGATGGGCCTCCTTGGGCCCAATCCAGCAGGGCTGTTCTTATGTTCTTAAGACCAGCTCTCCTCCCATAGATCTGATTCCCATCACTGCCTATATCACAGAGTGAGTTGCAGCAGCGGACTAAGCCAGTGGGACAATTCTGTGAGCCCCAGCCCTGAAGCTGCCATCCTGAGTCAGAGAAGTTCTGATAAGAAACTTCTGCTTCACCCCTGGTTGTCCTTCCACCTCCGGGCAGTCAGGATCTAAGTCCATATTACATGCACCTGCTTTGGCATGGTTGCTTCCTCACAAATCCAAACGTGCAGAAGGACTTCTGCCCACCTGGTTCTTCCTGGCAGCCTGTTTGATTGATTTTGCAATGCTGGCTTCAGATCTTTCCAAATTCCAGACTGAGGGCGGGGGGATTGCAATCTGGAACTTGGAAAGATCTGTAGTGAGTACTGCAAAAATTAATCAGATATGCTGTCAGGAAGAACCAGGTGGATGCAAGCTTATTTTGTAAGCAGTCCATACAAAAAGTGAGCCTCTGCTTTTATAAAATTAAAAGAAATAATAACACCATTGTTAACACCAGCTGTTATTGAACTACAACCGATGGGAGTTGTCGTTCAATGACAGTGGGAGGGCCAAGGTGACCTTCCCTTGAACGAAACTGTTAATTACATTAGTTTGCTGGGCTCAGCGTTGGAATGTGCAGGAGGTCATTCAACTCTGGCCACAGGGCTTGAAGTTCCCCACTGAAGTTGATTCCTGCCGGAATCTGGCCGCGTAATCAAAATGTAGTTGAGAGGGCATGCCCTCAACTCCTGCCTGTGGCTTCCAGCGGCATTTGGTGGGCCACTGTGTGAAACAGGCTGCTGGACTA
Source organism: Hemicordylus capensis (assembly GCF_027244095.1). Lineage (NCBI taxonomy): Eukaryota > Metazoa > Chordata > Lepidosauria > Squamata > Cordylidae > Hemicordylus > Hemicordylus capensis. The sequence goes on from NC_069658.1 coordinate 9,130,148, forward strand.
GATGGGCCTTCTTGGGCCTGATCCAACAGGGCTGCTCTTGCGTTCTTATGGTAGTGCAAAAAGAACTTTCCAGTTTCCGTGGTATGCCAGTGGCTGGTGCAGTGTGCGCATATGTGCTCCCGTGTAGAGATGTGCCTGTCCTCTTCTCCCCTTCCCAGGTGCAAGACAAGTTCCGCCTCGACCTTTCTGACGAAGAGGCTGTGCACTACATGCAGAGTCTGATAGACGAAAGTGTCCACGCCCTCTTTGCAGCGGTGGTGGAGCAGATCCACAAGTTCGCTCAGGTAAGAAGGCCAGATCTCGGCGCGAGACTCTCCCCCCCAGTGTCCTGTTTCCAGCGGTGGCCAGCGAGAGAGAGCCTCCAGGCACACAGTGGCAACAGCCTTCTCCCTCCTTGCCAGCTTGCCCCAGCAAGTGGTCATCACGATACAATGAATATGATGAATATTTAGATACCACTTTTTTCAGCAAAAAGTTCCCCAAGCAGTTTACATAGCTATGAATAAATAAAATGCCTCCCTGTCCCCAAAGGAGACGCGCTGCCAAGGAATTGCTCGTCCTCATGAGCCGTGGGGCACCAGAGGAGCCACAGCTGCCCCTGCTTCCTGGAGCTCAGTTTCTTCATCTCTCTTCGGCCCCAGTGTTAATGAGAGTTGCACTGCCTGCAGGCTGGCCATTTGTGAGGTAGAGCTGCGTGGTTATTGACTATTTTTATTTCATTACACTTCTATCCCGCTCTTCCTCCGTGGAGCTCGGAGACATGCTTATTTTTATCTTCACAACAACACTGTGAGGTAGGTTAGGCTGTGAGATACATGACTGGCCCAGAGTCTCCAAGTGAGTTTCAGGGTTGAATGGGGATTCAAACTCAGTTCTTCCCGGTCCTGGTCCAACACTCTGGCTCTACCATAACAGCACAGCTCTACCTGTTTAATGACCAGCCTACAGGCAGCGCATCTCTTGTTAACGCTGGGACAGGATGTGGGGGAGAGGAGCAGACTGAACTCCGAGGAGAGGCCGGTGTGCCTCCTTTGGCGCCCCCCGGATCATTAGAACGAGCCACTCCTGACACTGCCCCTAAACCTGGAGACTCCATGTATCTTATTGAGCTAGAAACAATGGTTTATATCATAGAACAGCTGCATTTGCCTAACCTCCTCTCTTAAAACCACAACTGGCCAGCAGCCAGCACACCTTCTGGAAGCAGATTCCACACACTGATTAGAACCAGGCCTGCTCAACTTGGGTCTCCTTGCAGGCGTTAGCCTACAACTCCAATAATCCCTGGATATTGGCTGCTGGGGCTAGGGATTATGGGAGTTGTAGTCCAAAAGCAGCTGGGGGGCCAAAGTTGAGCAGGCCTGGAGCGTTGTGTGACAATCCATTGGCTGACATACTGTGTGTGTTATCTGCCTCTTAATGAAATGTGCCTGCGGTAGCGCAAGCACCCTCTTGTGGGAGACGCAAGGATGACACCAATTACAATGGTTCTGGCAATATCAGGGTTTTGTCTATTTATTTATTTCACACATTTCTATGCTGGCCACAACCCAAGTTCTCTGGGCATTTTACAAAACAATAAAAACAGCCAATAAAAGATTAAAGCATGTCAACAATTAAAATTAAAAGTTAAAACAATTAAAACATAATTAAAACAGTATCTAATTAAAAGCCTGGGTGAACAAATGCGTCTTGACTGCCCTTTTAAAAGTTGTAAGAGATGGGGAGGCTCTTATTACAACAGGGAGTACCGTATTTTATGGACTATAAGACTCACTTTTTTCCTCGAAAAACATCCGCCAAAATTCAGGAGCGTCTTATATGTTTTAACAGTTTAATATGTTAAAACTCTGAAAAACTGGATTAAAATTAAGGTGCGTCTTATAGTCCATAGCGTCTTATAGTCCGTAAAATACGGTATGTTCCAAAGCCTCGGGGCAGCAATGGAGAAGGCCCGCACCCGAGTAGCCACCAGATGAGCCGGCGGCAACTGTAGACGAACCCCTCCCGATGATCTCATTGGGCGGTGTGGTTCATAGTGAAGAAGACGTTCTCTTAAATACCCAGGACCCAAATTGTTTAGGACTTTATAGGTTATAACCAAAACCTTATACTCTGCTCGGAAACTTATCGGCAGACAGTGTAGATCTTTTAAGATAGGAGTGATATGCTGTCTCCAAGATGACCCAGAGACCAACCTGGCCGCCGCATTCTGGACTAACTGCAGTTTCCGGACTATGTACAAAGGCAGCCCCACATAGAATGCATTGCAGTAGTCAAGTCTGGAGGTGACCAGCAGATGTACTGTTCTGAGGTCATTTCTCTCAAGAAATGGACGCAGCTGGCGTTATCAGCTGAAGCTGATAAAAGGCACCTCTGGACACTGCCTCAACCTGGGACACCAGGGAGAGTTTTGTGTCCAGAAGCACCCCCAGACTGTGCACCTGTTCCTTCTGGGGAAGTGCAACCTCATCCACAACGGGCAGATCCAAATCATTTCCTGAGTTCCGACCCCACACAAAAAGTACCTCCGTCTTACCTGGATTCAGTCTCAGCTTGTTCCCTCTCATCCAGTAGTCTGACATCTCACAAGAATAGACCTTGGTAGCATGCTCTGCTCCCCTCTGCTTTTTTGCAGGCACATTTTGAGATAGCGGCATGCATGTTCTGTATCATAATGTGAGCGGCTCTGAGCCGCCCACACTGCTGGAGACTCCAAAGGAATCTCCAGATACCTTGTACTTTTGTGGAAGAGTGCAAATACCTAAAGGAGCCGAAGAGGCACTCAGGAGTGTGGGCACGCTAGTTTTATTTGCACTCTTGCTGAAGGCTACTGGTGGTTCCTTGCATGCTTGCAGCAGCGTGAGTGGATCAGAACTACCCATGCTGCACTGCAGAGAATGGATCCAGTGAATTGAATCCCAAATGGGCCAAAGGAAAAGACCAACCAGAGTCTTTCCCTCTTGCCCTTCCCAAGGGAGGCTTGCAGCCGTTTTCTTTTGTAGACCTCCGTGCTTGGACCTCATTTCTCATCGTTCTTTTGCCAGTAGCGTGTTAATGTGTTTTCCAGGTCGGACTAATAAATCAGAGTTTACAGATTTGATCTTAGCCATCCATTTCTGCTTTTTTTTGCAATCAAGCTCATTCATTCATAACCTTTCCCTTCCTCTCTTCCCCAGCACTTTTAAAGCTGCAGGCGTGTTGTGTCCCATTCTGATTATTTTATTTTTATTTTTCAAATTTGTAGACCGCCCCAAACTTCTATCTCTGGGTGGTTTACAACACCATAAAACAGACTAAAAATAAAAACCTTTTTAAAACCACAGTCCAGTTAAAAAGCTTGGGTGAAAAAAATAAGTCTTTAGAGACCTTTTTAATGTTAGCACTGTCATTATAATGCACTTTAAACTAGCCATCCAGAGCTTTCTTGAGCTGGGCTGTGGCACGATGCATGTTTTTCTCATCTCCTCTTTAAAAACACAGAGAGAGTGTCTGGCTATATGTTTGGAGAACACCAAGTTCATAGTTTCTAATGTTTTTTTGGTTCTGATTCTGTGTATATGAGAACCTCGATATTCACGGACTCCACAGCCGTAGATTTGTGTATCTGTGGTCGGGTAATTGACACCCAACCTTGGTATACATGAGGGGAAATCGGCAAATAAGGGGTTAATTTCACATATCCATGAGTCAGGGATGGCCAGAAATGACCTTGTAGGTCATTTGCAGCCGCTATTTTGTGTTTGGGAGCCTCAAAATGGCTGTTTTTTAAAAAGAAAGAGAAAAATGTCATTTTCAGTCGATTTTCAGCCATTCGGGGGCACAGTGAAACATGATTAGGCAGCTTCCCTCCCCCCACATTTTCCCCCAAATTTGGCCAATTCTTGAGATTTTCAAGACCTCCAGGAACCTAACCCCCACAATCCCATAGCCCCAATGACTTGATATTCGCAGTTTCCATATCCGCTGTTGCAGTGAGGAACGGAACACACATACACCCCGAATATCAAGGGTTTCCTGTATGATTGTCGGAAGTAAGTGGACAGTTGTATATGGCAGAGATTCTCCAGCTTTTGTCCCTGTGTGTCCTTGCCCAAAGTTTGTGTCTCCAATTACATCAAAACTTTGACTCTTTCATACATTTTTAGCAGTAGAAATAATAGGAAAAAATCTAGCTCCTCTTGCAACATGACTAGCAACTCAAAACCATACAACATCAGAAAACAAGATGAAAATCATATAATAAATACCAGAATTAAAATAGGATTTGAAATACTAAAATATCTATTAAAAATAAAACCTAGAGAGGCACTTGAAAGTCCCTGAGTTTTTACCATTTTTGTTTCATTCTGTATTTGTTTAGAATATTTGTATACCACTGTTCTATGAAAGTATTGAAAGTGGCTTACAATAAAATCCACATTTAAAGAATTAAAGCAGCATCAGCTGCAATATACAGTTTAGCATCAGATAAGAAGAGGTTACTCAAATCAGCAGCCACCAGTTGCCCATTAAAAGCCTTGGAGAGTAAAACTAGCCCCTTTTCCTAGACCAAAAAAGTAGTTTAAACTGCCTGCAGAGGGCATTCAGTAACCAGAGTGCCACCACTAAAAAGGCCCTGTCTTTGGTTGCTACCTGCTTCACCTCCAAAGATGGCAAGCCCTAGAGGAGGAACTCTGAAGCAGATCACTATTTCAAGACAGGTTCATATGAGAGAACACATTATGCTTAATATACCGGTAGTCAGATAATCATTGGGTCATTTATATGGTAAAGATTTGTATACAACGACAAACATTTATATCTCAGTTTTCAACAAAAGTGCTCAAAGCAGTTTAGAGGAGAGCCAGTCTTGTGGTAGCAAGCATGACTTATCCCCTTATGCTAAGCAGGGTCCACCCTGGTTGCATATGAAAGGGAGAATACATGTGTGAACACTGTAAGATATTCCCCTCAGGGGATGGAGCCCCTCTGGGAAGAGCATCTAGGTTCCAAGTTCCTTCCCTGGCAGCATCTCCAAGATAGGGCTGAGAGAGACTCCTGCCTGCAACCTTGGAGAAGCCACTGCCAGTCTGTGTACTACTGAGCGAGATGGACCAATAGTCTGACCCAGTATATGGCAGCTTTCTATGTTCCACCTTTGCATTGCTAGAGTGACAATTTAAAAACGTGAGTTTTTCTTGGTATGATAAATACCAGCTCCCATCCCACAAAGGAGCATGCAAATGCCTCGTCTGTCAGATCAAATCCACACGCTAAGACCTTCTTAAAGTGTGTGCCGTGTGAACTGGTAGGCCACGTTCGATCTTCAAAGAAGCTAAAGCAGATGCCTTCTGACCACGTGGAAGGTCGTGCAAACTTTAGTTGTCTTCCCCAAGTGGTGTTCTCAAGACTCTACGTGTTCTGAACAAAGGAAGCTGCCTTATAGTGAATCAGACTATTGGTCCATCTTGAGCAGTAACATCTAGAATTTCCCAGGATTTCAGACAAGGGTTTTTGCCAGCTGTACCTAGATAGGCCAGGGATTGAACCTTCTGCATATCAAACTGGGGCTCGTCCGCTGAGCTGGTGCTTCACCCCCATGCTCCACAATTATGTGGTTTTCTTTAGGGAGTCTCAACCTCGCATCCCCAGACTCATTGGCCAACAACATCTGGGGCCCCAGTATTGGCAATCCCTGCTTTATTTTAAAGGGTCAAAATAATTGCTGCTTTAATTCCTGTGTTATGTGACTTGCAAAACTGCATTCTCATCTATCAGAATGGTGTCATCAGCGTAGCGTAGGTAATTGATGTTTCTTCCTCCAACTTTAAAACCACACTCTTCTTCTTCCAATCCAGCTTCTCTCAGTATACAGGTGAAACTCAGAAAATTAGAATATCGTGCAAAAGTCCATTAATTTCAGTAATGCAAATTAAAAGGTGAAACTGATATATGAGACAGACGTATTACATGCAAAGCGAGATAAGTCAAGCCTTAATTTGTTATAATTGTGATGATCATGGCGTACAGCTCATGAAAACCCCAAATCCACAATCCCAGAAAATTAGAATATTACATGGAACCAAGAAGACAAGGATTGTAGAATAGAACAATATCGGACCTCTGAAAAGTATACAGTGTACTGTGCTTGATTGGCCAGCAAACTCGCCTGACCTGACCCCATAGAGAATCTATGGGGCATTGCCGAGAGAAGGATGAGAGACATGAGACCAAACAATGCAGAAGAGCTGAAGGCCGCTAATGAAGCATCCTGGTCTTCCATAACACCTCATCAGTGCCACAGGCTGATAGCATCCATGCCACGCCACATTGGGGCAATAATTGCTGCAAAAGGGGCCCAAACCAAGTACTGAATGCATATGCATGCTTATACTTTTCAGAGGTCCAGTATTGTTCTATTCTACAATCCTTGTCAAAACAAGGAGGCACCCTACCCTCCCCCAGCGATGCATTTATGATATTAACTAGGCCATCTCCAACAATCTCTCCGCTAGATCGAAGCAGCCAGGTCGGGCAAGGATCCAGAGAACAAGTGGTAGGCCATACCGCTCCAAGCAGCTTGTCCACGTCATCAGGAGTCACAGATTGAAACTGATCCAACCTAACACTGCAAGAGGGATTGCTGGATGCCTCCCTCACAGACCCCGCAGAAATAGTGGAGTCCAAGTCGGCCCGAATACAGGAGATTTTATTTGCAAAGAACCCACTAAAGGCGTCACAGCAGAGTGTCTCCGGGAGCTGATTTGGGGCAGAAGGAGCAGAGATTATACTCCTCACCACCCGGGATAACTCTTCCGTACGTGAGCCCGCAGACGCAATGCGCGCTGACGAAAAACGCTTGTTTGCTGTGCGCACTGCCATTGCATAGGTCTTCAAGTGGGTTCTATGCTGCATCCTGTCAGATTCGAGCCGAGTTCTCCTCCACTTGCGTTCCAGTTGCCTACCAAGCTGCTTCATCCCCCTCAACTCCTCCGTATACCAGAGGGCCATCTTAGAAGCAGGCCTGGAGGGACGCTTAGGAGCGATACTATCTACTGCCCTGGTGAGTTCTCTGTTCCATGTTCCCACCAGGGCATCGACAGAATCACCGGCCGCACCAACATCAAAACCCTCCAAGGCCTTTTGGAAACCTGCTGGGTCCAGCAGCCTTTTTGGGCGGACCATCCTAATAGGTCCATCACCCCTGCAGGGGTGGATTGTGACCGTGATACCAACCTTAACCAGGTAGTGATCCGTCCATGACAATGGGGTAACCACCGGATTCCTCACCCACGGAGCACCCCCCCTGATCCGAACAGAAGACCAAATCCAGTGCGTGGCCGGCAACATGAGTTGGTTCAAAAATTAATTGGGATAGGCCCATAGTTGTCATGGCTGCTATGAACTCCTGAGCCGCACCAGATATGCCATTCCCAAAGTGGATATTGAAGTCCCCCAGCACCAAGAGCCTGGGAGACTCCAACACCAACTCCGCGACCAGCTCCGTCAGCTCAGTTAGGGAGTCAGTTGGGCAGCGGGATGAACGGTACACCTACAGAATCCCCAATCTATCCCTAGTTCCCAGCCTCAAAAATACACTCTCAATATAGGTCAACTGTCTCACAGGGGCACTGGTAAGGGAGATGGTATTTTTATGGACCACAGCCACTCCACCCCCACCCACCCCCATCCACTTCCCCTAACCTGCTCCACAACAGAGTAAGCTGGAGGAAGAAGCTGAGCCCACACTGGGCCACTCGCTTCCCCCAACCAGGTCTCAGTTATGCATGCCAGGTCAGCTCCCTCATCCATGATCAGATCATGAACAATTTCGGTCTTGTTTTGAACTGACCTGGCATTACAAAGGAGCAAGGTCAGGCTCTGTGGGTAGTTGGTGCTGCTCCCCAAGGCCTGAGAGTTGACAGAACAGTTGGAAGTAGAAATAGTTACTAAATTACTAATTTCTCTTCCCCTGTAACGGCCAGCTGTTCTGCCAGCGCCAATTCTTCTATTCCCCACCACTACAGCAATAGCTGCCCCAAGGCTGCCAGGCGCACCTCCCCGCATCATGCCCCTCAGGAGAGCCCAAACACATCTCCTCAACTAGGCCTGGCACAACTCAGGGCAATAAAAACAGCACTTGACCCAAAAAATCCACCCACCCACAAAAGAACCATCTCCCAGCCCTCAGTCCCACCCCCAAAGGGCCGGCCCCCTTTAGCGGCTGGCTTCAGTGGCCGCCTACAGGCAGGCCGCCGGCCACGCTGCCAGCGCGTCTTCAGCAATATTTATAGGTTTTAAAGCTACCCAGCAGCCCCTTCTGCCACAAAGGACTGCTGGCCAACATGGGTGTTGGTTGTCAGGCTATTTTGAAGACAGCAAGCTGGCAGGCAGCTCCTCGTCAGGGCAAGATGGTAACAGAAGCCCAGCGGGGCCAGATGTAGAATCCGAGCGGTGGAGGGAGGGAGGGGGGAAGGGAGGAACCAGCAGCCAGACCCTCAAACCTTTTTCCTCGTCCTCCTGTTTCCAGGTGAGGCTTCAGAACAAATGGCACAGCAAACCTCACCAACCCCTAGCACTTTCTCATGGAAGGCAATAATTTGCTAGTAAGGCAGACCGTGTTTTTTTGTTTTTTGTTAAGAACTGCTTCAACCACAGCAAAGTAACAAAGTTAAGATTGGCACCGTGGACCAGATGCTGTACTTGAGAGAAACGTGCTTTGAATTATGAGAGCTAATGGGAGAGTTGTTGCACTCTGGAGGAGGAGATTCACCACGTGAAATTCCTTTAATGCATCTTAGTAGAACAGGGATGTGGGCCAAGAGGGGTGTAGCCTGGCTCTTACACCAAAAGCCTGCTATTCTTTCAGCAGTCTGTCATCCCTGTGCATATTACTAAAAATGACCCCCTTGTCTGTTAGTTTGCCAATGAATACACTGAGAGTGCATATAGTGTTGGTAATTGGCCAAGAATCTCTCTGCAGAGAAGGTTTCAGGTGACTTTCTCTGCTTTCTGGACTGTGGTGATGCTTTTCAGATTTCCCTATACCTGGATGGATGGATGAAGGACTTTTTTAAAAAAATGGGTGCTGTACTTTGATATAGCGTCCCAGAAGTCCTGCCCTGGTGCGCCAGCACTGAGAAACAACACCTTCCTCATTCTCTCTCCACTTAGAACACAACAACAGCCCTGCTGGATCAGGCCCAAGAATGCCCATCTAGTCCAGCATCCTGTTTCACACAGTGGCCCACCAGATGCTGCTGGAAGCCTAGAGGCAGGAGTTGAAAGGGGCAAGCCCTCCCTCCTGCTGGTACTCCCCTGCAACTGGTACTCAGAGGCATCCTGCCTTTGAGGCTGGAGGTGGCCCTCTGACTTACAGTGCTCATCTGAAGAGGAAAATCCCATAATTGTGATGGCGCTTGCTTCTGTGATTGGAAGGGTAGGTTACCCCAGCTTTCTGGTTCACACATGGTGTTTGCCTCTTCAGACAAAGTACATTCTTTAATTTAAAAAAAAATCGGAACATTCTCTCAGACTTTGGGCAAGACTCTCAGTGTAGAGTAGAAAATCCAGTGTCAGCAGCATTAAATTCTAATCTCCTCATACCACTGTCTTCATTTTAGTATTGCTGCTGGTTCTTTCAGAGAGAGGAAATTGCTCAATCTGATTTTAACATTCCCAAATGAATGGCTCCAGAACTGACTAGCCTAGTTTTTGATCTATATATTGTATTGAATAGAAATTACAGGCGCTGAGTCTATTGCATCTCTGGATTGTTAGCTTAAGCGGAGCCGTAAATGAGAAGTGTCTGAGTTGGTCCTACATTCCAGTTTTACAAGTTAGGATTGTAACAAGATCCAAATTAAAAGCCTCATTAATGGACTCATCTATGCCCTTGTGCATAGCAAAGAAACTGAAGTTGGGTTGGATTGCCTTGGTTTGGTGGTTTATCATGTTGCACTGCAATACTGTGTAATTGGTAGTTAAAGAGAGTGGCTATTTTACTTGACCTATGAAATTGGTAAGGCTCCCAGTTCAAATCTCCTCTGTGCCATGCACTTTCGAAGTGACCTTAGTCAAGCCACCCACCCACTCACCATCTGGAGTATGGAGACAGTGCAGTCCTGATTTTCAGAACTGATATGATGCTTACAAGCAGATAATTAATCTGGCTTGCCCAGGAGTGTATACAGGCCAAAAAAAGATCTCATCAGCTCCTATAGGCATTATAAAGAAACTACAGATACCATAAATGTGCAAGCCCTTTTATTAAAAAAATGACATTATAAGCGGCTACTTTTAGCCAAAAAAAGGGGGGGGACGCAACTAAATGACAAATGCAGTCCTGATTTTCAGAGCTGATATGACGCTTACAAGCAGATAATTAATAGCTCCTCTTGAATCCTTGAATGAGGATTCAAAAGCAGTGAAGAAACGTTAATTTTTGTTACTTAATGTACAAGAGAACCTCATTAATTGCAGGACCGCTATTGACAGTTCCATGTGTCTGTCGCGTGTCTAATAGACTCCTGTTTCCAGTATCTACGGATACAATAGGGTGAAAACGCACGTATCCACGGTTCTTAGAGGGTCGGAAGTGACCGTGGAGGTCACTTCTGCCCACCATTTTGTGGCTAGTTTCTTACACAAATTGGACTTTTTCCTGTGATGGGTTTTGGAGGCATTCCATCCTTTGCGGGGCATTCCTGGGCACGTGGGGGAACTGCAGAGCACACCACAGTAAGTTGTTTCCCCACCACCACCACCACCTTTATGGGGCATTTGGGGCCAGCGTTTTGCCTTTCCCCCTCCACTCTGTAACCTACCCCCACTTCCCCCATAGCCATAATGCCTCGGTACTCGCAGTTCTGTTACTCGTGGTAATAGGCAAGGAAATGAACTTCTGCAAGTAATGAAATTCTCCTCGACCTGTGTACCTCACTATCTTTAGGATTTGCTCCACTGTGCTCTTGCCCCTGTTGCCAGGAGGATTGAAGCCCTTTCTGCCTATCCCCAGTTCTCTCTCCTCAAGTTGACTGATGCTGATCAGCTTGCGAAGCCTACAAAATGAGTCCTAGTCAAAAGGAAGTGAGGAACCACTTCCAAGTTATCTACCTTTCTGGTGCACATCAAGAAGCCTATTTCCTGTTCCCAACTCCACAAGTCTTTTGTGACTTGTCATATCGCACAAGTGTAGAAATTGCAACTGGGAACCACATTCTACATCCAGACAACCCTGACACTTACAAAAATGTTTCTAGTCCTTAAAGTGTTGAAAATAGATTTGTAAATGTAGGGGCAGTGGCTGGTTGTTGAGAGAGATTGCTGGGAGCAGGCTGGGTGGGGCTTGAGTGTGCTGCTGGTTTCTTTGGTCTTCTCTGGAGTTGTCGGAGGAAGATAATCTTTTACATCACTTATCTGCTTACATGACTGACATTGATTGAAGGGGTGTGCGGGAGTGGCATTTCGTCCACCTTTCCCACTGCGAGTGCTTGTCCTGCCTTTGGGCCCACTGGGTGCCCTTGTTTGAGCTCCTTTTGCATAGCTTCTGTGTGCAAAAAAAGGTCCAATATTTATTTGCTTATTGAATGTATATACCGCCTAGAATACAAATCTCTAGGTGGGGTACAGAATTAAAACATAACACATTTAAAATTCATTAAAAAGTACAATTGTGATAGATAAAACACATTAAAATTTTTAAAATGCCATAGGTTCCAACAATGAAATCAACAGCTTATATGCAGTCTTGGAATCAGTCATGTAAATTCAGGTTTGCGACATGTTGGATTTCTCACCAATGGGATGCCATGTAAATGGGATACCCATGAATGGAGATCCAGCACTTCCAAGGGTGGGCAGCCACAATCTCACTCCCCTACCACATGTAGCCAGTAAGAACCAACCCAAAATAACATTTCTTCTAACTCTGTTGGAAACAGCAACCAGTTTTAAAAATGATTTTTAAAAATGATTTAAAAAAAAAAGTTTAAAATGCTTTGTATTTTTTTGGTTGTTAGTTGTTTGTTGTGTTTTTTATATTTTGATTGGATTCTTTTTTAACATATTGTGAGCTGCCCAGAGAACAATTTGTTATGGGGCAACTAACAAAGTACAATCCTCCCTTGCCAACTGCTAGGGTTCCCACAATACCCTGTGGTTGACACATTCATGGTTGGTGAGACATAGGAATAAATGGGAAACAGGGGGTTATGGGAACTGCGATTGCAAAAACACCCAAAATAAAGGACAAAATGCTCAAAAACCACTAAAAATAACCAAAAATCCCTTAATATCACCAAGAGGAATGAGCAGATTGAACCTCTGAACCCCACCAAAATCACAAAAATGCCTCTCCAGCTGAGGGTACGTGGATCGTGGTTGGCTCGACCAGTCACAATTTCCCATTCATGGATACTTACAACCGTGATTGACAAGGGATGACTGTTTTTTATTTATTTACTTACTTCATTTATAACAAGTGAAGCACTTATAACATGCAGGCTAAATCAATACAATAAGAGATTCTTGATTCATTTTCTCTGTTTTTCTCCCCATAGTACTGGAGAAAATGAACTCTACTTCTGATGGCAAAAATTTGCACACAAGTTGGTTGTCACTTTGGTTCCTTGAGATGGTACCTGAAGATGTTGACTGAATCGCTTGGTAGTTTGGATAGCTAACATCATCTGGTTTTCAGCTGAAATGGTCAAGAGCTTTCCTGCCTACATATTTTGGCCATGAATTTTGGAAAACAGGCAATGACAGGACGGTAGCTCTACTGAAGGACGACGCCTTCTGGGTTTTCTAACTGTTCATATGCACCTGATGTCGCTGTATCTTTGGACTGGGAAGCTGAATCGCATAACTGCGCCGAACTTGGACCTTGGGTCATGCCTATAGACATATTCATTTCAGAGTTTGCGACCATTGACAGAAAAGTGTGGTGGAAGTTTAGCATAGTTAGAATTGAAGTTTTGGGTTCATTGATGGGATTTGTCCAAATTCTCATTTGGAAAAAGCAATTGCCTGGTGGTTTTTATAAGGAGGAGATGGCTTATGAAGTGCCACTGAAAGCCCACACATGACGAGGGGGGGTGCGATTAAAATGGATCACTAATGGTCTTAAACAGATGCTGAACAGAGATCATTTGTGTTTGCTCTATTGACAAGGACTCATGTACACTGACCAAATATTTCAAATCTATTAAAGCTCTTTTGATGCAACCCTAAGTTCCCTTAATGTTGAGTTTCTTTTCAAGTCTGCATTCTTAAGTTGAAATTCTTAAACTTTTCTAATGGTCTCTGTTCCAGGTGGAATAGTATTTGCACCATCAACTTTACACAGGGAGATATTGCCACAAGGTGAAAAATCCCTGCAATATTCCCATAGATACTTGGACATATGGAAATGAGACCCAGTATGGTATAGTGGTTAGTGTGTCAGGGCAAGACAAGGGAGGTGCAGGTTCAAAAAAACCCTTCAGCCATGAGGCCCACTGGGTGACTTTGGTCAACCTCCCTCTCAAGGTGGTTATTGGGATAAGGTTGTAGGAGCAGTTAGAGTGTTGGACCAAGACTGGGGAGACCCAAGTTCAATCCCCACTCAGCTATGAAACCCAGTGGATGACTATGGGCCAGTCCCTTCTCTCTTCGCCTAACCTACCTCACAGGGTTGTTGTGAGGATCAAATCATGTACACCACTCTGGATTCCTTGGAAGAAGAGTGGGATAGAAATGCAAAAATAAATTAATAAATAACATAAGATAAGCTGAGGGAGGGTCGTATATACGACCCTGAAGAAAGTCGGAACAAGCATATAATAAAAGGTGACATGTAGGGAATCACAGATAGGTTTTCTTTTGGTGGGAGAAGGTTCATTAGGCTGAGCTTTTCCCTACCATCGCTTCAAAGCATTGGTTGGCCAAAGCAGGGAAACTTCAGATTATGTTGACACCAGAGTCCTCTTCACTGATTATGTTCACTTCCTACTATCTGTGTGCCTTGTACACAGGTACAGAGCTGTATGATTATTCACATTATTTTGAATGCAGGGACAGCAATACACTTCTTATCTGTATTCCTGCATTTCAGGGAACCGGGTACCCAGACTTCAACATCATGTCTGAATAGAGCTCAGGGTGTGAAATAAATTGAACTATGTGTCATATAGAGCAGGGCTTAAGAACATAAGAACAGCCCTGCTGGATCAGGCCCAAGGCCCATCTAGTCCAGCATCCTGTTTCACACAGTGGCCCACCAGATGCCGCTGGCTTCGATTCTTTTATTTTTAAAAATCTAGTTCCATATGAAGCTTAAATTGAAGGGTGTGGCCCATAAATAAATTTTATTTATAAATAAGAAACGCCTGGCATTTTTACAAATTTGGTACATATTTTCAGAATCACCAGATCATATGCTGTTTATGGGTTACTTAGGGAAATAATGTCATTGAAATATCTGCCACTCGCTGCAACTCCTGGGCTAACTGGATTTTATATGGAAAACAGTTCAAATCACATTTCAGAATTGGTCTGATAGATCTTTTGGATCATTGAAGTTGCCAAAGATGGTTGTGTTGAGTTCGACAGACCATTCAATACACTTTCACATACTTGCCTGATGTTTCTCTTGTTTCTTGTAGAGAGTGGTCTGCCGGTCCACCGTGCATCTGCCACAGTGCTATCTTCATGGAATCGGGACACACATTATCTGATGACACATTTTGATGGGGCCTGTGAAATCCTCTTCACTCTGCCCAGCAGTGATGGGACAATCGGTGTTTAAAGTAGAGCTTCACTATAGCAAAGCATTCTTGAGCTGTCCATTTCCCCATGCCTTGAAACACAAGGGCCTAATCCATGATCTGAGCCCAAAATGACAAAGATATCACTTATAGTTCCCAAGTTATGCAAAAATAAAATGGGCTTATGACTTTTGCCGCACCCTGTATTGTGTTCTGTAAAACTCTTAATAGTTCTGCCAGCCAGCCTTTCTTGTTTCCTTTTATCCAAATGTCACGTTCACCTTTGCACCGTCCTTTATTTTCTCCAGTGCTAAAAACATGTTGTCTTTGGGGAAAGTAGAAACCATAACATGAGATTGTTCTCCTGGGCTACATATAGTAATATTGCTCTTTCCAGCCGCACCAGGTTTCTCCCTCGCAGGAGGCTATAATTTCAAGAAAGACTCTCTCAACGTCTCCACTCACTGAATCGCACAAGGGCAAAAGCTGGGCAGAAATTTCAGCAGCCGTTCTGTGAACAAAGCAAGACAGGTAACCAAAATAATATCTTACAGTATTCACACATGTCATCTCGCATTCAAATGCAAACCAGGGCAGACCCAGTTTATCAAATTCATGCTTGCTCACACAGGACCAGTTCTCCATCATCATCATCATCATCATCATTATTATTATTATTATTATTATTATTATTATTACTCTTCCTCCAAGGAGCCCAGAGCGGTGTACTACATACTTGAGTTTCTCTTTCACAACAACCCTGTGAAGTAGGTTAGGCTGAGAGAGAAGTGACTGGCCCAGAGTCACCCAGCAAGTCTCACGGCTGAATGAGGATTTGAACTCAGGTCTTCCTGGTCCTAGTCCAGCACTCTAACCACTACACCATGCTCCATCACATGAAGCTGTTGATAGCTTGGCTCATCCACTCCCTATAAGAAAAACGAGCTGATTCAGCCTCCCTAGAACATCTGAGACTAACTGCTCCTGCCTCCATTCATATTAAGAAGACCCAATTGGTGCACATGTTATCTTAAGACTTTGAGCTTTAATCAATGACTGCTTAAATCACAGAATAAGAAAAAAACCAGAGTTGACTGGGGAAGTTGATAACGCTGCTAAGAAAATGCATGTTTTGTCTCCAAAAAGTGCTCTCATACAACAAAAGTTGGAGTTGAATGACGCCTTCCAGCCATGTCAATGCCTTACAAAAGTGTGTTCAATCCACAGTGCTGCCATCTTGAGCAAGAGCGAGCTCTTGATCAAAATTAACTTCCTCCATTTATGTCGGACAAACATCAAGGGACCAAGAGAATAGAACCATCACTAATCCCTGCTAACAGACAGGCACTCTTACCCTTGGACATCAGGGCCAAAGTCCAGGGTCTCCACTGCCCCTGGGGGCCCCCAAATCCTCTTTAGTCTGTCCTGAGTGGTGTGGTCACCCAGCAGAGTATGATTATGCTTAATTTGTAGGGGAGGGGGCCTCCAAAAGCCTTTAGGTCCAGGCTCCAAAATTACCTAGGTGCACCTCTGCTAACAGAGCAAAGAGGCACCTTTCAAAGTGGTGATTCTCTCATATTTAGCAGAGGGAGAGCAACTGGCCTTATCCATCCCTAGCACAGCATTCCTCTAGTGGCTGTTGCTGGTGTCTACCTTATGTTTCTTTTTAGATTGTGAGCCTTTGGGGACAGGGAATAGTCTTATTTTATTTATTTTATTTTTCTATGTAAACCACTTTGGAAACTAGTTGAAAAGTGATATATAAATAATAGTAGTAGAAATTGTCCACCCTCTGATGCTTCTCAAATCGCCTTTTCAGCTCACAGACCCAAGAGTGACAAGGCATTGTCTGCATCACCAGTAATAATGATAATTATTATATACACAAGTTGAACATGAGACAAAAATGTTTCATCAGATCTGAAATCTCAGATTGGTGAGGAAGGGACAAAAAAGGGCATTGATGGAGCAGCAAGAAGGTGAAATGTAGGGTTCAGTCTTGTCAGTACAGTTTATTATTATTTTATTTTATTATTTATTAGTTGGCCTCCCCATAACAAATTATTTTCTGGGCAGCTCACAAAGTGAAACCACACCCGAGTAAAGCATACAATTAAAACACACACAAAACAAAGATTGCAACAAAATGCAAGAACATTTGAAAAACATTTCTTTAAAATCAATTTTTAAAAGCCTGAGTTGAACAGAAAGGTCTTCCCCTGGCATCCAAAGGAACATAGGAAGCTGCCATATACTGGGTCTGACCATTGGTCCATCTAGCACAGTATTGTCTTCAGACTGGCAGCAGCTTCTCCAAGGTTTCAGGCAGGAATCTCTCTCAGCCCTATCTTGGAGATGCTGCCAGAGAGGGAACTGGGAACCTTCTGCTCTTCCCAGAGTGGCTCCATCCCCTGAAGGGAATCTCTTCCAGTGCTCACACACCAAGTCTCCCATTCATATGCAACCTAAGTGGACTCTGCTTAGCTAAGGGGACAAGTTATGCTTGCTGCCATAGGACCAGCTTGCCCTCTGGTCTTATATGATGATACCTGGCAAACCTCACTGGGGAGGCTCTTCCATCAACGTGTGCCACCACTGAAAAGGCCCTCTCCTTAGTAGACACCCACCTCACCACATTTGGCAGGGGTGCTTGGAGCAGGGCCTCTGAAGAGGATCTCAAGGTCCAGGTAGTGACATATGGCACAAGTCAGGCTCTCAAGTAGCACCTTTTACTTGCCCCTGACCTCCCTCACCCCCTTCTCCCAATTCTTTCTCTTGGGAAGCAATAGGGAAGTTCTGTTAGGCTGCTCTCTCACTGCACGGTGCATCCTTGCCCTGTATCGACCGCTCTATCTTGAAATTATAAATACATTTCAGCTGATAAATACTTGGAATCAAAACTTGGAATCAAAAGATTTTGCGTATTAAAAAGTGAGCCCTGTATCTACCCGCAGTATGAAACTCTCTATTAACATGACCTCCGATTGAGCGTTAGTGAAATCTCAGAGGACTGCAAGGTCTTGACAGGAGGAGAGGAGGATGAAGAATGGGTTTGTGCTTCCAATTTCCGTGCCCAAACGAGAAAAATCCTTCTCCTCTTGACACCCTCATCAAAATGCTGTTCTTTTGGTTTTACCCATATATTTGAATTGGAGTCATTTTTATTCCTGATGCAAAGTAATAGGGTGACCTGCAGAACTTCTTCAGTGGATGGTAAATTCTGGACAAATCCAATTTGGTCATGTGAATTGACCCCAAGCAGTTTGTCTCTTGCTGTGTTGGAGTCTGGAAAGAGCAGCCAAGAAGCTGCAGAGGCTGTTGCACTTTTGGGAGCCTAGGCACGCTGTCAGATACAGTACGACTTACACATGCTGGCTGTCGTGTGAACACCACTGCTTCTCCCATGAGCTTTTACTAGGCCTGTGCATGCTCAAAATTATAGGAACCGATCCAACCCCACCCAACATAAATCATCAGAGAGACCAACATAATAACCTGCAAAACTATCAGATTTGGTTAGATTGTGTTGGAAATCCAACAATGTTCTGACATTCAGGTGGAAACCCCCACACCCCCAGTGTCCCCCCCCTGCCCTCTCCCCATCCCTCTTCCTTACCTAGGACCCAGGCGTATGTAGGAAGCAGCAGGCATGCTGGCCTCTTCACGCTCCCTGGATCAGGGGAGCCAACCATAGCTTCTGGTTTAAAACATACACCCCCCCAACACACACCACTGCTTTGCACTCCATATAGGTCCCCCCAAGTGAAGGGAATTGTGGGAATTGCAGTTATTTTAAGAGATGCAACCATGGCTGCATTCCTTAAAAGGACTACTGTATTTACCTGAATCCAAGACTAGTTTTCCCCCCAAAAAGTTCTTTCATGTTAGAAATCAGGGGATCATCTTAAATTCAGAGTCCCCTTGCTTTTGAATAAATAAGGCTATAACCTGTATTTAGCTTCTATATTTTAAAGTGTTCATCTTAAATTCAACATTGTTTTGTATTCAGGTAAATACACCAACAATCCCCTGCACCAGGGGTAGGTGGGACCTACATGGAGCTTAAAGGGAGTGCCGAAGGACTTTTAAGATCAGAGGCCTTAGCAAAAGGTAAGCATGCAAGACATGACTGGAGCCCTTAAAAGAACTTTGATTCCCACGATTCCCTGTACTTTTAGGGGCCTAAATGAACTTAAAGGGGGGGTACCTTTTAAACCAGAAGCCATAGTTAGCTACAGTGCATATTTGAAACATAGGAAGCTGCCTTCTACCAAGTCAGACCAATGGTCTATCTAGCTCAGTATTGTCTTCACAGACTGGCAGCGGCTTCTCCAAGGTTGCAGGCAAGAATCTCTCTCAGCCCTATCTTGGAGATGCTGTCAGGGAGGAAACATGGATGGAACCTAGATGCTCTTCTCAGAGCAGCTCCATCCCCTGAGGGGAATATCTTACAGTGCTCACACTTCTAGTCTCCCATTCAAATGCAAACCAGGGTGGAACCTGCTAAACTATGGGGACAATTCATGCTTGCTACCACAAGACCAGCTCTCCCCCACTCTCCAAAGATTCCTGTAAACCTCAACCACTGGCATCACCTCCTGTCTTAAATCCATGTTTTGGAGGAAACCACTATTGAGACATCTCTATAAGAAGAGCCAATCTGAGTATGAAGAAGGGAATGGCAAGGAGGGATGTGCCATGGATGGCAAAAGAGGCATTTTGATTTGGCCAGGACTTGGGAAAGGTCTAGGCCAGGGATTCTCAATGTTGGGCCCCCAGATGTTATTGGACTTCAACTCCCATAATCCCCAACCAAAGGCCACTGGGGATTGGGATTATGGGATCTGAAGTCTACTAACATCTGGGGACCCAACATTGAGAATCCCTGGTCTAGGCCTAGTAGAACCCCCAACTGGGGTGGAGTGTGGGGAGCAGATGTTGGATCAATGATGACATTCCCTATCCCACCTTCTAATTTTCCAACCCAATGCCATCAGTAACACAGTATTTTGCTAGGACTGGTGATACTACTACTACAGGCTCTCTCCATCTCCTTAAAAGTGATGCCGATCGTAGTGATTCCGACCATAGCTCTCTGTCTCCTTCCAAGTGATGGAAGGCTTGCTCACAGAACAGAACACCTCTCATCCGTACAGAAGTCGCTTCCGTGCTGCATCCAGGTGTACCAGGCGAGCTAATTGAGACAATGCAGGGAGAGATTGGCAAGTTGCAGGCGGAGCCTTGTGCTTCAGTGGGGATGCCAGGTGTTCAGTATGACCAAATTAGCTGGAGGAATTGATGCTTTCACAGGTAAAGTCAGAAGGGGTAGGAAATGGCTGAATGGTCAGAATTCTTTTGAAGAGGGGATCCTGTGAGGGGGCGGGGGTGCTCAGT
The DNA here is from genome assembly GCF_027244095.1 of Hemicordylus capensis. Lineage (NCBI taxonomy): Eukaryota > Metazoa > Chordata > Lepidosauria > Squamata > Cordylidae > Hemicordylus > Hemicordylus capensis. Next base: position 9,150,271 of record NC_069658.1, read on the forward strand.
ACTGCAAGCCAGTAAGATGTGCAATCAGCCTCGCAAGGTATTAGGGATGTGCAGAATGATTTGACATCAAAACATTTTGACTTGAAACGATGAAATATGTCAAATATTTTGAGCTTGAAAGATAACACCCTTAAATAAAGGGCCCATTTCAAGCTCAAAACAGAACAATCCCATTTCAATGGAAATGTTTTGACATTCCAAGTGCCATTTTGCAGGCCTGTTTTTCTCTTGCTGATTGGTTTTCTGGCACTGGCTTCTGAGTGGCTTGTGATCTCCTTGCTTCTTGGTTGGCTTGTTATCATACAAATCAAGTGTTGTCATGGGCAACTATGCCCACATTGGCTGAGGGGAGGGAGGGGGTCACAAAAGGAGGAAATTTAAAAATGTATTCAAAGGGACTGGGAGGAAATGACTATAATATGCTGTGCTATTCCTGCTATAACTATCTGGTTTTGCTGGGTCTCCGATTGACAAAGGAAGAACGTGGGTGCTTGCCTTCCTTGAGTTGTGGTTTGTTTTGTTTGTGAGATAGTGTTGTGGCAAGAAATGGACAGTGGAAGCTCGATCTCTTTCCCTCTCTCTCTAATATTCCTTGGTGATTGCTGTGAGGAGCTCCATATCATGCCTTGAGACTAACTAACTCTATAGAAAGGACAAGGAGAGGTGCCTTAGAGGTGGAGTAGCATGGTATGTAAAAGAAAGGATCGAATCTAACAAGGGAGAAAACCTAGGAGGACTGGAGTCCTCCACAGAAACCCTGTGGGTGACAATACAAGGCCTAAGTGGAAATGAGCTACTGGGGACATGCTATCGCCCTCCTGATCAAAACACTGATAGTGACTGGGAGTTGAAAAAGGAAATCAGGGAGGTGTCAAGGAGAGGGAGGGCAGTAATAATGGGTGACTTCAATAACCCACAGATAGACTGGGTAAATTCACAGTCAGGTAACAACAAAGAGGTCAAATGTCTAGATATGCTGAATGAGTGAATGACTGTGCCCTAGAACATTTGGTCTTGGAACCAACCAGAGAGAAAGCAATCTTGGACTTAATCCTGAGTGGCACCCAGGTTCTGGTGCGTGATGTCAGTGTCATGGACCCTTTAGGGAACAGTGACTATAGTACGATCAAATTCAGCATACATGCGGGGAGAAAATCACCAGGGTTGCAAAATGCATTGCAAATTGCAATGCAAAACTTGTTTGTGTACTCTATGGCCATATTTGCACGTAACTGCGGACTGGATTTGGCGATAGCCAGTTTCCTTACCGTTAAGTCCAAACCCAGCTAACTCCAGTCCCGTCCACAGTGCAACCCAAGGTTGTATTGACAAGACTCCAGTTTGAACTCTCAGTTTGGAGTGATGTTTAGCTGCTCCAAACCAAGCATCCAGGGACCCTCCTTTTCATCCAAGCACCACTGGAGGCTGCATTTGTCCAAACTGGAGTTGAGGAAGGAAAATCCTCCCTTTCTCCCTCCCTGATTGGCTGTGCGGGCTGCCCTACTGTAAAAAAGGAAGCCTACACAGTAGGGATGTGCAAAAAATTTCGGGCACAGAACGATCTGTGCCCGAAATGAACAATTTTGGGTGATTCGGGGCTGAACCGAATCACCCGATATTTTTCAGGCAGGAGCCGAATCACCCAAATTTCAGACCCAAAAAATTCGGGTGATTCGGTTCATGGTTGATTTTTGGCGATTTTTTAAAGTTTTAGTGACTTTGGGGCAGTTCGGGGGCATAGCATGGGATCTGGGCAAAAGGAGTGGGGTGGGGTGGTAGGGCCTAATGGGTGCAGGCTACCACCCCAATTTCAGGTGGATTGGGCAAAGGGCTGATTTTTGGTAAATTTCTGAAATTTTCATGTCTTTGGGGCAGATTGGGGCATATTGGGGCAGAGAGTGGGGCCTGGGGCAGAATAGTGGGGTGGAGTGGTAGAGCCTAATGGGTGGAGGCTACCACCCCAATTTCAGGGGGTTTGGACAAAAGGGTGATTTTTTGAGAATTTTTGAAGTTTTAGTGACTTTGGGGCATTTGGGGGGCAGAAAGTGGATCTGCCCCAAAAGAGTGGGGTGGGGTGGTAGTGCCTAATGGGTGGAGGCTACCACCACAATTTCAGGGGGATTGGGCAGAGGACTGATTTTTTGAGAATTTTTGAAGTTTGGGTGTCTTTGGGGCAGATTGGGGGCAGAAAGTGGATCTGCCCCAAAGGAGTGGGAAGTTTTCAGAAGTTTTTTCTGAGGTGTGAATTCTCATTCTATCATAGCAAATGAGATTTTTTTCAATTAGACAACTCTCATGACCCCACTTTCACTTTTTCACACTTTCCTTTACTATGAATATAAATGAGGAAGTAATCAATTTTGCACACTTCACCTTATGAAGACAAACCTCATAAAAATAAATTCACCAAAATTCACCCCCTGCCCAATAACTCTTAAATTGGGGATGGGTGGTAGCCTCCACCCATTGGACACTATCTACCAGCCCACCCCACTCCTTTGGGGCAGATCCACTTTCTGCCCCCAATCTGCCCCAAAGACACCCAAACTTCAAAAATTCTCAAAAAATCAGCCCTCTGCCCAATCCCCCTGAAATTGGGGTGGTAGCCTCCACCCATTAGGCACTACCACCCCACCCCATTCTTTTGGGGTAGATCCACTTTCTGCCCCCAAACTGCCCCAAAATCACTAAAACTTCAAAAATTCTCAAAAAATCACCCTTTTGTCCAAACCCCCTGAAATTGGGGTGGTAGCCTCCACCCATTAGGCACTACCACCCCACCCCACTATTCTGCCCCAGGCCCCACTTTCTGCCCCAATATGCCCCAATCTACCCCAAAGACATGAAAATTTTAGAAATTTACCAAAAATCAGCCCTTTGCCCAATCCCCCTGAAATTGGGGTGGTAGCCTGCACCCATTAGGCACTACCACCCCACCCCACTCCTTTTGCCCAGATCCCATGATATGCCCCAAACTGCCCCAAAGTCACTAAAACTTTAAAAATTCACCAAAAATCTGGATTTTGCCCAATCCCCCTGAAATTGGGGTGGTAGACTTTACCCATTGGGCCCTACCACCCCACCCAAAAATTTTGCCCCTGGGCCCCTTTTTTACCCCCCAAATCAATTCGGATTCAGATTCAGATTAAATCCAAATCCGAACCGAATCAAGGGTGATTCGGGTGACCCAGATTTGGGCACAAAACAGATCAGGGGTGATTCGGTTCGGGTCCGAGCCGAATCACCCAAAAACCCGAATTGCACACCCCTACTACACAGCCAGCTTCCCCACCTCTCTGCTGACTCACTGACTGCAGAGAAGACGCTCTCCTGGATGTCCAAATGTGGATGGGAGAGCGGAGGGAGGGGTGTTCAGAACTGCGGGTCCACTGGAGCTGCGATTCCACTTTACATGTGAATGCAGCCAGTGAGTGCAGCTTGTTCCAGCCGTAGGGAACAATGGGGAAACATGAAAAACAAAACACCCCATTGTTCCCCGTGGGTAACTCGTAGGGACACCAAAGTGGGTTGTGTGATAGCCATTTGGATCCTTCGGGGGTTTGGGGGAAAGGTTAAACATTTCTTAAAAATTGCCCACTTGCCCATTTCTTTTGTAGGTTGGGTGGTAGGTAGAACCCATCATGCCCTACCAAACAACCCACTTTGGTGTCTTTAGGAACTACCCATGGGGAACAATGGGGTGTTTTGAGTTTCCCCATTGTTCCCTAAGGCTAAAAGACTCAAAATGTTTTGAGTTTGTTCCGTTGAAACAGCCAGGGTCGGCCGCTGTTTCGACGAAACATTTCGGCCAACTGTGTTCCATTTTGAGCTTGAAACAGAACACAAAATCCATTTTGTCACATCCATACAATGTATATTACAGCCAAGCAATAAGTCAACAGGACTCTGTTCTTCCTGGTAGTATTTATTTAAGCAGAATATATGATGTTGTGTCATCATATCTTCTGCTCTTTTTTTTTTTTGTTTTTGTTTCCCCACCCTTGTAGACAGCAGCCAGTGAGGTGTAGCAAAGGCAGGGAAACTTGGACTGCATTTGCACATAACATGAAACTGGAGGTGAAGGGACCCCCCCCATTTTGGAAACTGTACATCTGAATGCGGGCAGCCACAGTTCCTTTTTAAAAAGGACCCAAGATTTCCCTCCCCAAACTGTATTTTGCACCTTTGGTTTGTAGTAAGGTCCTCCTCCTGGACCTCCTTTTCCATGGTGCCAGAGTTATGTCCGAACACTGGCACCACAGTCTTCCCCTTCTGCCACCAGAGTTGAGAGAGGAAGCTCCTCCCTTGCTCCAGGTAATATTTGCTGCCGGGACTGTCTTTCAGTAAAGAAGTGAGCCCAAGCAGACATTGCCCCCACTTTTCTATAGTCAGTGAGACGGCAGAAAGGGAGCTCTTCTGAATGTCCAAATTTGGACAGGAGAGCGGAGGGGAGGCAGGCATGGAAACACAGGTCCATTAGACGTGCAGTACTATGTTACGTCTGAAGGCAGCCTTTGAGTGTGATGACATCACATCACATCTTATATTTCATTATACATTTTTAGAGAGCAGAAGGATTGCAATTTTTGACAGCATCTCCAGTAACATCGAATTCCACCCTAACCCACTGGAGACATCTTTCCACACTGCCTTATTATCATATCAGTTTTTGCTTTCAGATTTTATTATTGTTGCATAAACATACAAAAGCAAAAAAGAAAGATGTTTAAAGCAGAAAATGAACACAACTATTACAGTACACCAGACATAATAGTATCAGTCACAGGTCCAATGCAATTGTATGTGTTTCTACGCAGAAGGAAGTGTCATTGGCTGACATCCTGACTAAGCCAGCAACAGTCTATTGGGAATATGCACCCCTGCTGCAGAAAGTAGGGATGTGCATGAAATGAACACTAAATCTGTGAAACATTCCGTTGGAGCAATCAGTCAAGCCGGTGCTTCCGATGGACCCACCCCATTCCTCACTGGAACGTACTGAGTATCATTTTGGAACTGAAATGGTGCTCTTCTGGACTCTGTGCACACATGGTGACATTTGTGTGGTGGTGGTGACCCCTCAAATGGCTGCCGCATGTGTGCAGAGGCCAGAAAAGCACCATTTCAGTTCCAAAATGGTGCTCAGAATGCTCAGTACGTTCCAACTCAATACAGGCCATTCCATTCCGAGCTCGGAACAGGCCCTTCATTTGAAGAGTGTTCTGTTCTGAGCTTGGCACACTCAAAATGGCCTGTTTCGAGGTGGAACGTTCCTACCACAGAATGTTCTGCATATCCCTTGAAGAAAGGTTTGTTAGCTCCATAGGATTCCACTGATCTCTCCTTCCCCCTGCAGGGTCCTCAGGGACATATTTTCAGGTGGCACAGGGTACTTCTGGGAGAAGCAGAAATTGGCAAAATTCATCCCCTCACATGCTCCACCCTCCAGAGCTCTGGAAGACTTCCATAGTGTGGATCTTCCTGGCATGCTGCCACTGTCTTAGACAAGATGCCAGCCACTGTATTCTGTGATGCCTTCTTCCAGCTAAGTGTATAGGCATTTACAAGCTCAGTCAGTATCAGTTTGTTTGTGACCATTGGTCCCTGCAAACCACCCCCCGCCAAAAAAAAACCCACACATCTATTATGTATTTTGAAGAGTTTGTTCATTTGTGTGAAATAAAGTCATACTTCCCAGTGACCTAAAGATGCCAGATTTTGCATACAGAATCCTACCACTGGAATTAGCTGAATGCACTACTTTTTACACTGGGATATGTTTGGTGAAAATGTAAATACTTTTTCTGGTAGTTTTAAAAAATAAATTCTGAATATCAGACTTCCCAAATACTTGCAGATACCAATTTTTGCATGAACAATAATGCCACTTAAATTAGCTGAATACACTACTTTTTACACCAGAATATGCTTGGGGACACAGTTTTTAAAAATCATTTTAAGCAGAAATTCTGAATATAATCATCATATTTTAACTGTTATTGTTCTCTACATTAACACTCAATAATAAGATCAATAATTCCAAGACAACATCATGCCCAAGAAAAGCAGATCTTTCTCAGATTCAGATTTGCCATGATTCGAATTTACCATATATGGTCATTAGACAATTAAATGAATAATGTCTGAAATTGAAATCCTATAAATTTCAGACCGTTCTTTGACTTCCATTTTGCATGTACATGAATTAAAAAATTATATGACATATATTTAATTCCTTTAACTTTTCTATAAGTGTAATCTACCCAAAATGATTTTGCCCTATGATGGAGAGGAGAGCTGGTCTTGTGGTAGCAAGCATGACTTGTCCCCATAGCTAAGCAGGGTCTGCCCTGGTTGCATCTGAATGGGAGACTTGATGTGTGAGCACTGCAAGATATTCCCCTCAGGGGATGAAGCCGCTCTGGGAAGAGCAGAAGGTTGCAAGTTCCCTCCCTGGCTTCTCCAAGATAGGGCTGAGAGAGATTCCTGCCTGCAACCTTGGAGAAGCCGCTGCCAGTCTGTGAAGACAATACTGAGCTAGATAGACCAAGAGTCTGACTCAGTATATGGCAGCTTCCTATGTTACCTATGTTACCTATGATGGGCTGCGCCTACTAGTTTAATAATAAAAACCAGCTATAAAAGTTTACAAAGTAAAGCAGTGAATAAAAAATATAATCAGACAATGTGCTGACCTGTACACCATTAAATAAGATGTTTTCCATAACAATGAACCACATTTTTTCAAGCAACTTTATTCCTAATCTTCTTTTGCTGCCAACGCAAAGACCCTCTGATTCACATATTTGTCCACATCAGCTGAAGATAGTACATTTTCACAGCCGCCTCCTTGTTAGGTGTTCCATCTGGAAATTCTGCCAAAAATAATCTGACACTATAGTGTTTCTTCCTGAGCTATTACAAGAGTCTAAAAGTACTTTCACTGTTTTTGAGAGCATCTTGAAACCCAAATGCTGATTCTAATTGTATTCTTTGTCTTGTTCCTTGAAACCCAGGAAGAAGAAGAATTTGTTTCTAGCCATTGTCTTATTACAGCATTAATTATTTCAGGGAGGTGGAGGGAAGCACAGTCAATAATATATGTAATTTGTAACTGTCAGAAATAGCAAGGAAAAAAGGCCAAATGCTTTCCTTTTTAAAAATAGCTTTCGTTTACATAAAGTACTTAGATTCTCTCTTTTGAAGCTGGAATCAAATACTTTATCTGAACTGTCAGCATTATAGATGGGGTCTGTATATAAAGATTTGCATAGCTTTTATCAAAGTGATACACTTAGCTGATCTAATGTTTCATTTTTTTTAATTTTGGGAGAAAGGTAATAATTCAGAAGTATATGAAAAATGCATCGCCTTTAGACAATCTCGCGCCAGAGATCAGCTTTTTTCATTTGCATTGGATGTTATTGAGATTTCATTGAAAGTTTTCACCCAGATTGCTTTGTTTCATAAAATGCCTGCTTTGTGTCTAAACCCTGCTTCTTAAAACCATCTCAGGATTGCCAGCTGATATGGAAAACAAGCAATTGGGACTACTCTTGTGCCTTAACTGCAGTTTGATCTGCAGCTGTCAGTTGATGAAGGGGAGCATGTCTTGGGTATTGTATTGTATTGTATTGTATTGTATTGTATTGTATTTATTTATTTCTCAAGCTATCAAGCAATCATATTGTATACCGCCTAATTTGTAAATCTCTAGACAGTGTCCAAATTTTAATATTAAAAATCACAGGTTAAAATACATAAAAGACAGTAAAAACAACATAAAACAAATTATTAAAAATTTAATTAAAAGCCTGCGAGAACAGATGAGTCTTGAGGGTCTTCCTGAAAACAAACAGAGAAGGAGATGCTCTTATTTCAGCCGGGAGCATATTCCAAAGCCCTGGGGTAGCCACAGAGAAAGCCCGGTCCTGAGTTGTCACCAGATGAGCTAGTGGCAACTGTAACCGGACCTCTCCAGAAGATCGGAAAAGGCCGGAGATTTCATGACAAAAGAGACACTCTTTTTGGTCCTCAATAGAATGTCCCAGAAACTTTTGTTTGGGGGGGGGGACTTTGTGCCTACCTCACACTGCTCTCCATAGTTAATCAAAGACCATATTGTTATGGGGGGGGCTATTTTGTTTGTTTGTTTACACAGTCAGACAGGTGTTATTGACTGGTTTGTTTTATCCAGACATCAAGTCCTTCTTAAGGACCTGGGATGGCTGAATTTTATTGTCAGTTGTTATAGATATTGTTGCAGAATATAGGCTGTTCCCAGTAAAGCTGCTTTTTGTAATTGGCTGATGGTGATTTCTGTGGCCCCGATGGTGTTGAGGTGCTCTTCAAGGTCTTTTGGAACTGCACCGAGGGCGCCAATGACCACTGGGATTATTTTGGTCTTTTTCTGCCACAGCCTTTCAATTTTAATTTGTAGATCTTTGTATTTTGTGATTTTTTCCATTTCTTTTTCTTCTATTCTTCTATCCCCTGGTATTGCTATGTCGATTATTTTAACTTCTTTTTCTTTCTTCTCGACTACAGTTATATCTGGTGTATTGTGTGGCAGATGTTTGTCTGTTTGTAGTCGGAAGTCCCATAATATTTTTGCATCTTCATTTTCGACAACTTTTTCAATTGTATGGCCCCACCAATTTTTGGCTACAGGTAGCTTGTATTTTTTGCAGATGTTCCAGTGTATCACCCCTGCTACTTTGTCATGCCTTTGTTTGTAGTAAGTCTGTGCGATCTGTTTACAACAGCTGATTAGGTGGTCCTTTGTTTCATCTGCTTCTTTACAAGCAAGGTGGCACTTGCTGTTTGTTGTGGATTTTTCTACTTTTGCTTTTATTGCATTTGTTCTTAGTGCCTGTTCTTGTGCAGCCAGTATTAAACCCTCTGTTTCTTTCTTCAAGTTGCCATTCTTAAGCCATTGCCAGGTCTTGGTGATGTCTGATTTTCCACTTATATTGTGCAAATATTGACCATGCAGGGGCTTATATCTCCATTTTTCTGCTCGGTTCTTGACTTGTTCTTTCTTGTAGGCCTGCTTTCTTTCATTGGTGTTGAATAGTTTCTCGTTCTTGACCATTTGAAGTGCATCTTCTTCACTGTCCTTGATATATTCTTCAAGGCCTCTTTTCTCCTCCTCTACTGTCTGATGGACTCCATTCCTCTTCCACCTGAGCTGCAAGGGAGGTATAGCCCATTTACATCACTGTGCCTCATTGCAAAGCATGACTGATGGAATAATAGCAGGTGAAGTAATGCAACACTTATTAACTAATAAGCAGCTTCCAGTTGAACAGAAAGGAAATTGCCCGAACAACTACTTCTCCTCCTCCTGCTCCTTCTTCTTCAAGTTCCCTGGTCAGAAGAGACCTAGATCGACCATGGTGAGCACTCTAAGGCATCTGTCTGGCAAAATAGAGAGTTCTAGCCATTCCCTAGAGACTTTAGCCCTATTCAGACATAGAGCGGTACAAGCATACAGATGTCTATACACTCATGCATGTGTTGGTGTAAATGAATGTACCTGCGTTCATGTTAAAAATGAACCTGGGTTCACATCCCTCAAGTGCAGGGTATAGATAGGAAGTTTACTGCTGTACCTGTGTTCAACATAACGTGTGAATAATTGTACCTGTGTTCAGTTCTGTACCTGTGTATGCTGGTTGTGTGCATGTTGAGCATAACGTGAATAGGGCGTTTGTGACTCAGGGAGTCATGACTACGTCTTCTCTACTTGTTGGGGCGGGGGCAGCAGGAGCATCACCCACCTTAAATGCTGCATAGCATGTGTGGAGGATCTGCCCTGCTGATCCCTTGACCTGGGTCAGCCAAGAAGAGCCGTGATCAGCCTCAGGGTTATCATGCTGCTCTGAGCTGAGGTGTTATGGCCCATCAAAACTAAGGCCAAACTGGTCTCCTGCCAACGACTGGTATAGACAATGAGGCTCTTCCCACGATTAGTGAGAAGAGCCTCTAGGGGGTTATTGGGGAGAGCGGGCTTAGCCTGCTCGCCCCGCAGATGAGCAGCAGTCTGCTCTGGGTGGCCACAGCAGCCGCCCACACGACTGTCGGCTCCGTGACAGAGCAAGCCAGGGCTGGGGAGTTGGGGGGCCACGTGGTTCCCGGAAGCTCCAGCATGCCCTGCGGGAGCGTGTGGGACATGCTGGAGAGACCCCTGAGCCAGGAGGCTGCTTTTCAGCCTCCCGGTCGGGGGTCTCCTTGTGAGTTGCTGTGGCGCAGAGGCAACTCACGATCCCTTAACCCCGGTTAGCTAAATGCTCACTCTGCTAACCTGGGCTAAGGGGTGGGCTACTCAAGCAGGTTAGCCACCGGGCTCGTCTGCAAGCCCGCTGGTTTACACGAGCAGCAAAAATTGGGCTCGGCTGTCCTCGCCCGATTTTTGCTGCTCATGGGAATAGCCTCATTAAGCCCTTTCTCACGATCAATGAGAGGAGCTTGAGGGTCCATGGGGAGGAAGGTTGCTGAAGCTGACCTCTCCCACAGATGATTGTTGGGTCCATGCTGCATGCGCAGAATGCCCTCCCAGATGGACACAGGCTGCTCCTGGCAGCGTGGAGGGTCAGAGGCTGGGATGTGTCATCCCAGCCCCAGGGAATCCCATTGTGGGGAGATCTCCACAGTGACAGGTGGGTGCCCATCACTGCTACAGTGCTGGCTAAAAGCAGCTGGCACTGCACACGGTTAAAAAACTGGGACTAAGGGAGTGCTTGCTCCCGTAACCTTGTTGAAGGGGCTGGTTCCGCAGGTGGGTTTGCCACCCAAGTGCTGCTGGGATCGGACACGATCCGGGCAGTCCTCACACTCAGCCAAGCCCAGGCTTGGCTGCCTTAGCCTGGTCTTGGCTGCATGTGAGAATAACCTCAGTGTGCCACATGGTAAATCCATTCCTGGACTGCCCCACTTCAGGTTGGAGATGAGGGAATGGCTTTATTTGCTCCTGTGCTTTTATGAACTTCTCCAGCCCTATCCTGATGTTCCAGTTTCCCCATCTATGACTACAGTACATCGGAACATAGGAAGCTGCCTTCTACTGAGTCAGACCATTGGTCCATCTAGCTCAGTATTGTCTACCCAGACTGGCAGCGGCTTCTCCAAGGTTGCAGGCAGGAGTCTCTCCCAGCCCTATCTTGGAGATGCTGCCAGGGAGGGAACTTGGAACCTTCTGTTCTTCCCAGAGCAGCCCCATCCCCTGAGGGGAATATCTTCCAGTACTCACACTTCTAGTCTCCCATTCAAATGCAAGCTCGGCAGATCCTGCTTAGCAAAGGAGACAGTTCATGCTTGCTGCCACAAGATCAGCTCTCCTGGAAGCAGAACAGAACAGAAGCAGCCCAGCTAGCCAGACTCCCTGGTGCCAACGTACTCCATGACTGGATCTTCTGTTCTCCCTGCAGTCCGTGCTTCTCTGCCAATGGTACAGAATGCTACTGCCAGACATATGACTGGGGCTGAGTATTTTGGAACATATTGTCCCAATGTCATTTAATCTGCAGTAGTTACCCATCATTTCTGGGCTCAGTTGGTGGTTCTGGTTCTTACCTTTAAAGCCCTAAATGGTTGGAATCTGAATAGCTTATGGGACACCTGATCCCAGATAAACCCCATTAATGCCCTCTGCTCAACAAGATCCCACTCCATATCCCTTTGTAAAAAGACATTTGGTGCGTGGTTATGAGGAGCAGGGCCTTCTCTGACATGGCACCAAGGCTTTGGAATGCCCTCCTTAGAGAAACCCCTTTGGTTCATTCATTGAGTGTCTTCCAGCACAAGAGAAAAATGTGGCTCTTTTAATTTGAGAAGCCTTTGGGAACCACAGAAGGTTCCCTGCTGTTGCTGCTGATTAGTTGATGTAAGTTTCATTTTGATATTTGCACCTGCTTTTTACTGCCTGTGAACTGCCCAGACCCTGTGTAGTTGCTTTTGTTCTTCTTATGGGATGGGGCAATCATCTGAGCCAGGAGTACTCACATCTGCTCACATGAGTGCGAGTTGAATCAAAACAGGCTCAGTTCGCCTTGAGCAATCCATCCATCTCGCTTCTGCTCACAGCTGTGCTTGCAGATCTCCCTTCTCAGAGAAGGAGGATGTGAGGAGAACAAGGAAGCTGCAGCATTGGCAGGCACTCCCGTAGTGGGAATGCCTCTTCCATGCTGCCACTTCATCCTCCTTCATCTCTTTCTTCTACGGTTTTTTGCTGTAGGGAAGGGAAAGGATCCACCTGGGCAGAGCAGAAGGTTCCAAGATCTCTCCCTGGCATCTCCAAGATAGGGCTAAGAGAAACTTCTCCCTGTAAACTTGGAGAAGCCACTGCTAGTCAGTGTAGACCAGGGATTCTCAACCTTGGGTCTCCAGATATTATTGGACTGCCGCTCCCATAATCCCCAACCCCAGTGGCCTTTGGTTGGGGATTATGGGAGTTGAAGTCCAACAACAGCTGGGGACCCAAGGTTGAGAACCCATGGTGTAGACCAGGGTTTCTTAACCTTGGGCCCCCAGATATTGTTGGACTACAACTCCCATAATCCCCATGCAAAAGCCATTGCAGTTGAGGATTCTGGGAGTTGTAGTCCAACAACATCTGGGGGCCCAAGGTTACGAAACCCTGGTGTAGACAATAATGGTCTGGTGCAGTGGAAGGCAGCTTCCTATGTTCCTATCCTGGAGCACATGGAAAGCCCTCTCAGGCTTTTCAAGTTCCTGCCCCTGGATGAACAAGATCCTAGTATTATTGCCTCTTTTTTGATTCAGATATTTTATTGGTTTCACTTCAGAAATTTTCTCTTTGAATTCCATTGTTGTCATGGAATTCCCGTTAGTAGTGGGAGCTGCTTTGATGCTGTACCAGCCCAAAGAAAGGGAAGAACACAGCCATGGTGACTGTGATCACACTAGTTGATCCCTGGCTATCAGCAACCATCAGCAACCATCCTTTCCACATTTCTTACATACTGAGCTGAGCATTTCCATGGTTCTCTTACACTCTGCTTTGCCTCTAGAGCCAGCCCGCTGACATTTCTATAACAGTGGCAGACTCAGTTGCTCTTTCCCACAGTCAGCAGGCAAAAGATTCTCTCCTGCTTCTTGAACGGTGCACTTTTCTTCCCCCAGAGCTTGCCAGGTTCGAAAAGCGCACAGCAGCTACAATATCAAGTGTTCATTGTTGTTGGCTGCTTAGTTTCTTTTTTGGATGATAAAATGGTCTATGCTTGTTGTTGTTTTTTAAAGGGAATATGTAAATTGCAAAGTCCAGCCACTCCTTTAGCTGGGCAGGGCCTGGCTTGGCAAAAGCGTGAGACCCTTTGTGCTGGAGAAGGGTACATACTGCCTCTTCTTACCTGCTGGTTTTCATTAAAATGCCTCGACCCCATCAGTTGTTCCCTATACCCGGACCCAAGACTCATTTTTCTCACAGTAAACACAACTCTGGTATCTTGATTAGAGGGAACACAGCTGGTAGGAGCAGGGCCAGATTAAAGTCTTTCTAGGCCTTAGGCCGGGGTGGGCAAACCTGGCCTTTCATCGGTTGTTGAACTACAGCTCCCAGCATCTTCAGCCACAATGGTAGTTAAAAAAACAAAACAAAACCCCCAAACAGCTGGAGAGGGCCAAGTTTGCCCACCACTGGCCTAGACACTCTCATAATCATAGACCCCGTGCATTGCAGAGCCCCGGGGGCAGCCACAGAGAAGGACCCCGGTCTGGAGTAGCCACCCAAGGAGCCGGTGGTAACCATAACTGGACCTCCTCAGATGATCTTAAAAGTTCATGACAAAGGAGGTGCTCTCTGAAATACCCTGGCTACTAGTCTGGTGGCTTTTTAATTGTAGAGCCCTTTTTGGAAGGGCAGTATAGAAATTGAATGAATGAATAAATAAATAAATAAATAAATAAATGAAATATAGGCAACCTCCAGCCTCAGAGGCAAGATGCCTCTGAATAGTAGTTGCAGGGGAGCAGCAGCAGGAGAGAGGGCATGCCCTCACCTCTTACCTGTGAGCTTCTCAGAGACACCTGGTGGGCTGCTGTGGGAAACAGGCTGCTGGACTTAGACTTTGGGTCTGATCCAGCAGGGCTGTTTTTGTGCTCTTATGTTCGGTATGTCAAGTTGCTAGTGGTGGTAAGAAAGACAGAAGTGAAGGAGGGAGGGTTGAAACCCCACATCTCAGCTTGCCAGTCATGCTCTCTCTCTCTCCTTGCCCCACTGGAGAAGCAGCAGCTGGTCCTTTGAGCAGCGGGATCGACATGGCGCATGACATGCCACCCATTACTTGTCAGTTCAATTAAAGAAAGCTGCTGGCCTGATCCAGAAAGAAGGTAAGTTTTGTAATTGAAAATTAATTCATACTGGAAAGTGCAGTCAATAGACAATTACCAAGATACAGTACTGTGTTTATTGCTTGGTGGAATTTGGCTGACGATTTATAAGGGCTGAAGGCAATTATCTTCACGTTCCAAGAACGGACAGGAGAGATGGAACTTAATTACTGCACAACCCCTTTTCACGACTTCTTTATTGTGTGTAAATAAGCATCAAATCGGTACACATTTTTAAAAAACTGAATGGCTTAAAAATGGCAAAAGCTTCAGAGTTATTAAGAGGAGACAAACTAACTGGGTGTGATTCTAATCCCATCTGGTTTACTTAGGCCATGGAAAGAGGTGGAAAGAAATGGAACCGTTCAAGACTTTCCAGCATGCATACTATGGGACAAGAGAGAAGGGAGTCAGATCTCAAGAGAGGAACTTAGGAGGAATTTGATCTTCCAGTTTTGACCTCGCAGAGGAGGCTGATGAGAGTGATAGACATTGTGACTGGGGATCATGAGAGTTGTAGTCCAACAGCATCTGGGAAACCAGGTTTGGGTTAGTGGTTCAGGAATTAAGGAACAATCGTTTGTATATGCAGGGCTGCTCAACTTCAGCCCTACTGCAGATATTGGCCCACAACTCCCATAATCCTTGGCTATGGGCCACTGTGGCTGAGGATTATAGTTGTAGTCCAAAAACAGCTGGAGGGCCAAAGTTGAGCAGCCCTGGTATACGGTTTTCTTCCTTCTTACTGTGCAACTTCACCTTATCCTGCAGAGTTTTCCTCTCCCTTTCTCACCTTCTCGGCCATAGAAAAGTGCATGCCATAGTCACGCATCTAGTTTTGAATGTGTTCTGCCCTTTTGGTCTCCTAACATTCCTCCTCGGATCCTCACTTCCTACTGAAGTGGAAACGTGAATTCAATTTCCTAAGTATCAAAAAGGACTTCTGTAAAAGCACTTGATGAAAAGTCGGTGTGTGTTGGCAGCTGACTTGGGGAGTTCTAAGTTCCCCTACACTCCTTGACTTCACATTTGTCCTTTTCATAAATAACATGGCTCGTTTTATGTAGAAGGCCCACCACTGCAGCCCCAGAAGACCTTGTAGGAGGTGCCAGGAGCTGGGCAGTTCATACACCAATTAAGGAGCCTAGCTTAAAAAATAAATAAGTTCTGTTTTACTTGTTACAGTGACAGGAATTCACAGTCCTTGCTTTTCTGCGACACAATTAAATAGTGGGGATCCTTAATCTCCTTTCCTCACAAAGAATAACTAGGATCGAGGAAGAGATTTCTTGGGGAGGGGAGGGGAGGGAATTGGCCTTGGAGTGTATTTACTACTTTTAATCAATCTGGGCTCCCTTTCGTCTCTGCAAACTTCTAATCTCACTTTCCCCCAGTACAGCAAGAAGTAATTCCACTCAAGTTACATCAGTACAAAAGCATGTAGGGAGGAAGAATTGTAACAGAAGTCTCTCTGCTCCTTTTTGTTCAAGGAAACTGATTGCACAATTGCCTTTCGGGTGATTGCGTACTCCAGAGGTTTTATGGTTGTCTGGGATTTAAAGAGTGCCCCATTGTAGGGCTTCACTTCCCCGGAAGGCGATAACAAGAAGAACTGTGAAGAGTTGTGTAGTTCCAAGCAAATTCATTGGTTTTACTCCCTGCAAACCAAGAAGTAACTGGAAGCAGTTTCTAAAAAAGCTTTCCGCCAGAATGCTCCAGAATGATACAGTGACTGGCACCCTAACTCAGCAGCACCACCACCACCACAAGAAGATGCATCTGTACTGGAGAGAGCTTTCTGAGTGGCACAGCATTGAGCATGCGGTGGAGGAAGGCAATTTTCACTCATCTTTGCTTCTTCTGCAAGAGCCTCCAGAGATCAGAGACATTCTTCTCCCCCAACTGTGTTACCCTCAAAGCTCTCCACAGTGCAAACACATCCACCAGGAATGCTGTTGCAGTGTTAGCTAGGATGTCAGCCTGTGTTGGGGGCATTCTGGGGAGAAATCAGCAACCCCTGGAGACCTGGGAGCCTCCTTGGGATCAAGGGTTCCACTAAGGCCTGGAGTGGTGGCTGGAGGAATAAGAGCTGGTGGGGTGAGGAGGAGTAGGGGACACACACACACACTCTTGCCTAAACTACCAAGTTCTTTTGAATGGGCCATGAGAGCCACAGAGCCTCACCAGCAACTGATTCTACTGCTTGGAAGCCAACAAGGAAAAGGGCCATTCTTCAATGGCCATAAGTCTAGATGGATTGATGGAGTGAGGAGGGCTATGGCTCAGTGGGAGAGTATATGCTCTGGATGTATGACGTCCCAGTTTTAGTCCCTGACATCTCCAGATAGGGCTAGGAAAGACCCTTGCCTGGAACCTAGGAGAGCTGCTAGCTGACATACTGAACAAGAGCTTCCGTTCAGCTTGTAAAGAGGCGGGTGCATGATTGTGCAAGAACGCCCTTGCACAAATGCTTGACATTGAGCAACTTGAGTTGTGCAATAGATGGCCGTTGGAAATAATGGCAGTCCACTGCATAACTGCATTTGCACAATTTCAGGCGCTTGCACAAGAGCATTCTTGCACACGTGCATTATTACCGCATGATCAGAAGCTTGTGCAATACATCAACTACTGCTAGAAAGTCTAGGCAATACTGACTAGTACATGGCAGCTTCCTATGTGTGTATGTGGATTTTCAAAATCCATCAATGGATTTTCAATACTGGATCTTAAAGAGGGGAGAGGTATATGTAGAAAAAGATGCCACATTTGACTTCAAGGAGCAATTTGTTATGTAAAAAGGAAATCTGCAAGGATATAGTGTTCTGTCTTTGTCTGTTAAATAATTTTATTCATTTATTCATTCATTTATGTTTTTATTTATCTATTTATCTATTGTTACATTTCTATGCCGCCTTTCATTAAAACAATCCCAAGGTGGCTCACATAAACATTAAAAACAAGATTATACAAATGCCACAATTAAAATATTAAGCTAAACATATAAAAGCAAAGCTGACTAAAAAGATTTAAAATACAAACATAAGCCCTGTACAAAATACAAAGAAGCAGCAGTAGAGACAATCATAATATTGATCATTGACTTCAAAAGGCAACTGGCTGAAACTCTGGTGATTCCACGTACTTCTCCAGGTAAGGAGAAGGATAACTGTCTTGTTCTGAAAGCAGACCATACACAGCAACAAGCAAAAAACAAACAAAGTCCAAAAGGCATCCACCCAGAAGGGACATGGCCATGTAAGAGTCCACAAGGCAAGATGGCCTCCTGGATAACACACACGTCTGGCAGTAGCCACAGAAACTCTTTCGGCAACACACCAGCCTTGACCCCCTCCCATCAGCTGCCACAGAGGAATATTTCCTTTTTTATTTCACCTAAGTATGTATTGGGGTGGGGGGGTGAAGTTGATAGTAGAAATACAGGCTGCTGATGGACTACAGGACGATGCAGGAAACCAAGTCTGCATAACTGGTGATCTACCAAGCCAAAGTCAGCCCACCAGCCATGTACTATGGCTCACCAGAGGCCCTGTAAATATCTTGCTTTTGCTGCCTGCCTGGGACTGCAGAGTTTAGTGTGTGGGAGTTGGAGGAGGATTGTCAAGCATCTGACAGGCCACAATGCACACAAGGTTCGCTGCATTTGTAATGGTGGGGGTCATGATTTGTGGGGGTCTAGCTCGCCATGTTCTGTCATTATGTCAGCCTTGTTATTAAGCCCACCTCTGAAACAACTTGCTTTACTCAAACCCCTACTGGATCCCTTCCTCTTTTTCCTCTTCCCTTCCTCATAAGAACAGCCCTGTGGAATCACGGTGGCCCACCAGATGCCTCAGGGAAGCCCACCGGCAGGAGATGTAAGTATTCCCTCTCTCCTGCTGTTGCTGCCCTGCAACTGGTATTCAGAGGCATCTTTCCTCTGAACCTGGAGGTGTCCTATAGCGATCAGGACTAGTAGCCCTTGATAGACCTGTCCTCCATGCATTTGTCTAAGCCCCTTTTAAAGCCATCCAAGCTGGTGGTCATCACCACATCCCATGGCAGAGAATTCCATAGATTAATTATGTGTTGTATGAAAAAGTGCTTCCGTTTGTCGGCCCTAAATTTCCTGGCAATCAGTTTGATGGGATGAGCCCTGGTTCAGGTGTTGTGAGAGAGGGAGATCCACTCTCTCCACATCATGTGCAATTTTATATTGTGTCTCCACTTAGTTGCCTTTTTTCTAAACCCCTTTGGTAATGTGCCGATTAATTTTGTGCCTGTTAAATTACCCTTAAGTGGCGTAGTGGGGAAATGCTTGACTAACAAGCAGAAGGTTGCCAGGTCAAATCTCTGCTGGTATGTTTCCCAGACTATGGAAAACACCTATATTGGGCAGCAGCGATATAGGAAGATGCTGAAAGGCATCAGCTCCTACTGTGTGGGAGGAGGCAATGGTAAAACCCTCCTGTATTATACCAAAAGAAAACCACTGGGCTCTGTGGGGACCAGGAGATGAAATCAACTTGATGATACACTTTACTTTAGCTTCCGTTGAGGAATGATGTGCAGTGTGAGAAAAGTCTTTTCCTTGCCATTTGAAAATGGCATCATGTTAATTTAAAACTGAGCCCTTTTCTCCTTGCCTTGACTGACTGATAGTCCTGATGGGTTAACCCAATGGATAAAAACTGTCTAGACACGAGAACAAAACTTATTACTTGCTGCTCTTGAAATACACTGAAACATCAGGCGTCTCCCTTATCTCCGAGAAGGTACACCAACCTACAATCTTTTATTCAGGCATATGCCGTATTTTTCATCGCAGGTGACTGACAGGTATATTGCATGCTTATTTATGGAGTCCTCGGTCGTGGTCGGAGTTGCCTTGATACGGGAGCTGTGGTGTGCTTTTCGAACCTGGCAAGGTCTGGGAGGAGAAAAGTGGAGCGTGCGAGAAGCAGGAGAGACTCTTCTGTCTGCCGACAGTGGGAGAGAATGACGGAGTCTGCTGCCTGCCATTATAGAAATGTCAGTGGGCTGGCTCTAGAGGCAAGGCAGAGTGCAAGAGAACCATGGAAATGCTCAGCTCAGTATGTAAGACAAGTGGAGAGGAACGTTGCTGATAGCCACAGGTATCAACTGCTGTGATCACTTCGTGGCTGATGTGTGCCTCCGCCCTTTCTCCGGGCTGGTTTGCACATGCATATTATGTTGCACTGAATTCCTGCCACAGCAATCGAGTCTAAATGCATATTTAGAGGTGCTCTTCCCCCTGGACTTCAGGGACAAAGTCCAGGGCCTGCACAGCCCCTAGCCCCCCCCCCCAAATCCTCTTTAGTCTGTCCCGGGTGGTATGGATGCCTGGCCAGGCATGATAATGCTCAATTTGCAGAGGAGGGGGGCCTCCAAAGGCCTTTAGGTCCAGGCTCCAAATTTACCTAGGTGGAGAACAGCTGCCAGTCAGTGTAGACAATACTGAGCTAGGTGGACCAAGGGTCTGACTCAGTAGACGGCAGCTTCCAATGTAATTTTGGCCCTCCAGTGGTTGTTGGACTACAG
Source organism: Hemicordylus capensis (assembly GCF_027244095.1). NCBI lineage: Eukaryota > Metazoa > Chordata > Lepidosauria > Squamata > Cordylidae > Hemicordylus > Hemicordylus capensis. The sequence continues at coordinate 9,170,182 of NC_069658.1, forward strand.
CTTCCATCCTCCCGAGCCACCGCTGCCAATAGTGGGGGATGATGGGAGTTGTAGTACAGCAACAGCTAAATTGTACAGCCCTGTCTTAGATGAAAAATCTCAGCTCAGATTTGGAGGGGAACCTGGGAGGGGGCAAAGGAAGGGCAAAACCAACCCCGAGCTCAGCATTATTCACGACCGCCTCCAGGTTCCTAGCAGAAGTGGGGCTTTGCTGGGCAGCTGACACAGCCCCATTCCCTCCCCCAGCCCCGCCCCAGAAATCCCCTGAGAGAGACACTACATGGTGACAGCATCATTCCTAGGGGGTCGCCTCAGAAGTAAAAATGGTGGCTTCCAGCCACTGGCTCCCAAGAATAGCACTGCTGCTTTGGGTGATACTCCCCCCCCCACTTCATCCTTATTCTATCCCCTGGAAATTGCCCCCCCACACACACATTCAGCTGACAGCACAGTCAAAGCCTACAAAGCCCAGTTAAATAGTATTGATTGATTGATTGATTGATGTAATGCATTTATATTCTGCTCTTCCCCTGAGGATCTCAGAGCAGTGTACATGGTCATTTCTATCCTCACAACAACCCTGTGAGGTAGGTTAGTCTGAGAGATACATGACTGGCCCAGAGACACCCAATGAGTTTCATGATTGAATGGGGATTCGAACTTGGGTCTTCCTGGTCCTAGTCAAACACTCTAATCACTACAGTATGCTGGCTCTTTTGCAATATCCCCTCTGGAACCCTTTAAAACCTAACTCAAGCCACTTCTCTTATTAAGCAAAATAAGAGGTGCACAAGAGGAGGAGAGGAAGAAGAGAGGAGAGAGGAGTACAGGTCTTATGGAGGAGGAGAGGAGAGGAGAGCTGGTCTTGTGGTAGCAAGCATGACTTGTCCCCTTAGCTAAGCAGGGGCCACCCTGGTTGCAGATGAATGGGAGACTTGATGTGTGAGCACTGCAAGATATTCCCCTCAAGGGGTGGAGCCGCTCTGGGAAGAGCAGAAGGTAACAAGTTCCCTTCCTGGCTTCTCCAAGATAGGACAAGATTTTATAGGACAAGATTTTTTTATTGAACCAACAAACTACCAAAGCATACAGTACGTTGCCAAAGCACAATTATATACAAAGTGGTTGTTTGTACATGATATCAGATGCGTAACTGGGGGGGGGGCCAGGCAGGGCACGTGCCCTGGGCGCCACTTTGGTGGGTCACGTGGAGGGGGCGCCAAAAAGTGCCATGACCCCCCCATAGAATGAACTGCGCAGGCACGCCTCGCAGTTGGGAAATGACGCCGGGCCAGACGGCAGGCCTCGGCGTCGCTCTGCACTCGGTGATCCGCCGCCGCCCACCACTGCCGTGCTCACTCCCACACCGCCACAAGCCATCCCAGGGGCACACGATCCGCTACCGCCAGCCACCGCCGTGCGATCTGCCGCTGCCCGCCACTGCCGCGCTCACTCCCACGCCGCCACAAGCCATCCCAGGGGCACACGATCCGCCGCCGCCCACCACCGCCGCACGATCCGCCGCCGCCCGCCAATGCCGTGCTCACTCCCACGCCACCACAAGCCATCCCAGGGGCACACGATCCGCCGCTGCCCGCCGCCCGCCACCGCCGCGTTCACTCTGGCCAGGGCGCAGGTATGTGGGGGGGCGGGGGGTGCAATTTCAGGAGCAGAGCTTGCCGTTTTCCCCAGTTATGCCTCTGCATGATATATCTACAAAGATTTGCACACAAGGATTTGGAAACCCACAAGGTTATGAAGTATATCTCGGGCCCGGTTTAATGTGTTGCCCTCTTCTCTTTTGGAACGGAGATTTGCTAAAGATCATCCTGTTGCGGTTTTCTGCCCTTTTGGCATCGGCCTTCTGGAAACTGTCACCCATGTACTGCTATATTGCTCTTTATATCGGGATGCTAGAGAAGAACTTATTTCCCCTCTGTTACTCAAATTTCCCAGAAGGTGTGAGCTCTTTTATACATATTACTGCCTCGTGGATTCAAGCCCCAGGATTACAACAACTGTAGCTAATTTTTTCTACATTGCAACCAGGCTAAGGTCCCTATTAAGTGCTTAATTGCGAGAGCTGTCTATTGTTTTTAAGTAATTTATTATGAGTGATTGCATTCTGTTTTATTGTGTTTTAGCATTGTTTTATTGATCATTGTATTGAGTTTATTTGTTACTCCTATTTCTGCTGGCCAACGGCCGTAATAAAATTGATGATGATGAAGTATATGCAGGTAGTACTGTAATTTGGGGGTGGGGGGTTACAAGGCACATCAGGAGCTGAGAGAGATTCCTGCCTGCAACCTTGGAGAAGCCGCTGCCAATCTGTGAAGACAATATGAGGCTAGATAGACCAATGATCTGACTCAGTATATGGCAGCTTCCTATGTTCCTAAAAATGGGGAGAAATGGCAGTCAAGAAATATAAAACAGCAGCTAATGAATATTGGCTGACATACGGTGCAACATTACACACGTGGTAGAATGCAACATCTGTGCAAAAGTGACAGAGCTGTGCATCAGTGAGACCATTTTATAATTATTACGTTCTTATCACATAAATGGATTGATGCTTATGCAGAGGGCAGAATCACTTATGCTTATGTGTGGATTGTCACTGGACAATCACTGGATTGTATCTCTGTCAAAATGGCTAGTTTCTCCAACCCAACTGATGCTGGAGAGTACTCAACATTTATATACCGCTTTTCAACAGAAGTTTCCAAAGCGTTTTACATGGGTTCACAGTGTGCAAAAGAAACATAAGATATACGCCAGCAACAGTCACTGGCGGTACTGTGCTGGGGGTGGAGAGGGCCAGTTGCTTTCCCCCTGCTAAAGAAAGAGAATCACCACTTTAAAAAGGCGCCTCTCTGCTCAGTTAGCAGGGGACATTAGAAGGGGACATCTGAATGCATTATAACAAGGGTTCTTGACTGCAGGTCCCCATGGACTACAATTACTTTGTAATATTAAATATTTTATTTACTTACTTACTTACATAACATATTTTTATACTGCCCAAAACTTACGTCTCTGGGTGGTTTACAACAAGATTAAAAAACAACAACATTAATTAAAAACAAAAATAAGAAATTTAAAATTTTAAAACAATATTCTAAAAACAACATTAAAACAATCAAAACAATATCAGTTAAAAGCCTGGGTGAACAGATGTGTCTTTAAAGACTTTTTTTAAATCATCAGAAGTGGGGAGGCTCTTATATCACTAGGGAGTGCATCCCAAAGTCCAGGGGCAGCAATGGAGAAGGCCCATCCCTGAGTAGCCACCAGACGAGCTGGTGGCAAATGCAGACGGACCTCTCCTGATGATCTCAATGGGCGGTGGGGTTCATGATGAAGAAGACGTTCTCTTGCATACCCAGGGCCCAAGCAGTTTAGGGCTTAATAGGTTATGACCAACACCTTGTATTTTGCCTGGAAACATATCGGCAGCCAGTGTAACTCCTTAAATACGGGAGTAATATGGTCTCTCCTGGATGACCCAGAGACCAGCCTGGCTGCTGCATTCTGGACCAACTGTAGTTTCCGGACTACGTACAAGGGCAGCCCCACATAGAGCATATTGCAGTAATCCAGTCTGGAGGTTACCAGCAGATGTACCACCGTTTTGAGGTCATCTATCTCAAGAAACAGTCGCAGCTGGCCTATCAGCTGAAGCTGATAGAAGGCACTTCTGGCCACTGCCTTAACCTGGGACACCAAGGAGAGACTTGGATCCAGAAGCATCCCTAGACTGCATACCTGTTCCTTCTGGGGAAGTGTGACCCCATCCAGAACAGGCAGATCAAAATCATCTCTCGAGTTCCGTCCCCGCACAATGAGTACCTCCGTCTTATAGCAATAGCAATAGCACTTACGTTTATATACTGCTCTATAGCCGAAGCTCTCTAAGCGGTTTACAATGATTTAACATATTGCCCCCAACATTCTGGGTACTCATTTTACCGACCTCGGAAGGATGGAAGGCTGAGTCAACCTTGAGCCCCTGGTCAGGATCGATCTTGCAACCTTCTGGTTACAGGGCGGCAGTTTTACCACTGCGCCACCAGGGGCTTATCTGGATTCAGTCTCAGTTTGTTATCCCTCATCCAGCCCATTACCGACTCCAGGCAGGCATTTAGGGAGGTAATGCCTTCTCCCGATGATGCGGACATGGAGAAATAGATTTGGGTCTCATCAGCATACTGATAACACCCTGCACCAAATCTCCTGATGATCTCTCCCAGTAGTTTCATTTAGCTGTTAAACAACTTCGGAGACAATACGGAGCCCTGAGGGATACCATACAAAAGTTCAGATTTTGAAGAACAACAGTCTCCAAGGGACACCATCTGGAACCTGCCTGAGAAGTAGGAGCGGAAGGTTGGAGACAGGCCTTTAATTGCTTAACTCTGAGGGATCCAAGGTAGGCTTCTTTAGAAGCATTCTAATAATTGCCTCCTTAAGACTAGGAGGCATCCTACCTTCCCTCAGAGACCTCTCTACCAGGCCTTCTACAATAACCCTCCTGCCAGATAGTAAAAGCCATGTCGGGCAAGGGTCAAGAGGACAGGTGGTGGGCCGCACCGTTCCAATCAGCTTGTCCACATCCTCAAGAGTCACAAACTGGAACTGATCCAACCTAACCACGTAAGAGGAGTCACTGGATACCTCCACATCAGATACTGAAATAAGTGTGGAGACAAAATCTAAGTCGGCCCGAATACGAGAGATTTCCCCCACAAATAATTAATTAAACACATCGCAGCGGGTAATCGATGATTCCAAATTCTGATTCAAGGGAGGAGGGGCACATACTAGCCCTCTCAGAACCCTGAACAACTCTGCCGGACGTGAACTTGTGGATGCAATACGGGCAGAAAAGAATCGCTTCTTTGCCGCATGTATCGCCTGAGCATAGGTCTTCAAATGATCTCTTTGATGCAATCTGTGAACTCCTTTCTTAAATGTCTACAGGAATTCCTTCTATAAATGTGAAATTGCATGTGAATCTGCTTGGGAAGAGCATCTGCCTGCTTGCATGCAGAAGGTTCCAAGTTCCCTCCCTGGCATCTCCAAATGGGGCTGAGAGAGACTCCTGCCTGCAACCTTGGAGATGCTGCTGCTGCCAGTTTGTGTTGACAATACTGAGCTAGATGGACCAATGGTCTGACTCAGTATATGGCAGCTTCCTATGCTCCTGTGGAATTATGCACATTTCACAAAGCCTGTATTATATGCCTGCTATACACACTCTATATTTCTACTTTTTGCGTTTCAGTAACGCAGGTTAGTAAAACAGAGACTATATTAAAAAGTCAGAGCCTGAAACAGATTTCTCAAGTGGACCGTAGCCCAGCCAGACTTCTTTATTGGTCCACACACCAGAATAGCATGCCTCCTATTCAGGTTTACCATGCATTTGATTTTCCCCTTCCAAATGTACATTTAGCCCTTTGAATGAAGAAACAGGTTTTTCTCTTGCACTGGAAGAAAGGCGGGATATAAATATTTCAAATATTTATTTATTTAAATATTTGTTCATTTGCGACTGCCTTTCCCGTGTGATAGTGCTCGGGACGGCTCACAGCAATAAAACAAAATAAAATGCACGAAACTCAGTTGAAACGAGACCCAGTTAAAACCCGATCTTCACATTTATAACCCAACAGAATAGACAAGAATTTAAAAAAATAAATTACAGCCTCTTTAAAAAGATGAGTTTGTAAGTGTTTCTTTAAACCACTTAGGGGGGGAGCGTGGCGAAGTTCACCCGGGAGGGCTTTCCAGAGTAAAGGGGCCATCACTGAAAAAGCCCTGTCTCGAGTCCCCGTCAACCGGATCTCAGTCAATTGAGGGGCTGCAAACAGGACCTGAGATGTGACGAGGAAGGCCCTGGTGGGCTCATGTGGGTGAATATGGGTACTCTGGCCCTAAGGCACTTTGAATCCAGCCCAGTTGCAAATGGGTGACCAATGAAGCTGCCACAGGATTGGTGTAATCCTTGAGAAGTGACTGGCGCCCATGAGCATCCTTGCAGCAGCATTCTGGGCCAAGTGAAGCTTCCAAACTGTCTCCAAGGGCATATCCACATAGAGTGCATTGCAGTAATCCAATCTAAATGCCTCCAATGCATTAGTGACTGACGTCAGATCTGACTTTTCCAAGTAAGATTGCGGTGGGCGTTCCCGCTGCCGCTGATAAAAGGCTTCCCTGCATATTGCAGTCACCTCGCCTCCAAGGTGGAGAGCTGGTCTTGTGGTAGCAAGCATGACTTGTCCCCTTTGCTAAGCAGGGCCAGCCCTGGTTTGCATTTGAATGGGAGACAAGCACTGTAAGAGATTCCCCTTAGGGGATGGGGCCGCTCTGGGAAGAGCACCTGCATGCATGCTTGCAGGCAGAAGGTCTCAGGTTCATAGGCAGCTTCCGACGTCCCTAAAATAGCTGTGCAAGTGTACTCTTGTGCAAGGCAGGGCTGGCTTTCATGTGTGCTCAGAAATGCCAGCGTTGCTTTGTGCAACATGTTGGCCAATGGCAACAGCAATGGAGTGTAAGATATTGTTGCACCTTGCTCCAAAGATCACACGTGTACACTTGTTACCAGTTGCAAAGTCTAGCGATTTCCCCACTTCCATTGATGTTTATTCTTTACAGGTGTTTGTTCTGCTTTCAGGCTAAACATGGGGAGAGTAGGGTTGCCATCTTCAAGCTTCCCGAATCTGGGTGGCCTAATTTGCCTGTTATGCAAATTAGGCAGCAACTAATTTGCATTTATTTATTTATTTGACAGATTTGTATACTTTCCCCTCCTTCTCTGCCCTCCCATATGATCGGAACCAGAGTAAAGTCGGGGCAATCCGGGCAGCGCATTTGAAATCCATGTAAATCTGGGTGGAATTTAGCAGCCAGGTGGAGGAACCAAAATCCGGGGGCTACCCTAAATTCCAGGGGACATGGCAAGGCTACTATCAAAGGGTTGGTAGTGTAGGAAGCTTTAAAATTTATTAGACACATAGGTGAAGGAGAGGTCTATTCACAATAGTATTAGCCCTGACAGCTAAATGGAACCTCCATGTACAAAGGCACTTTATCTTCAAATACCAAACAATAGGAACTGATGGCTCTCTGCTTGTGAGTGTCTGAAGCAACAATGCTAAAAGAGAAATGCCTTGGTCTTGGCCATCAATGCAATGCGGGTGGCCATATTTTAATAAATAAATACACTTGAGTGATTTTCACCCAGATGAAATAAAAAGTATGGGAGGGAAAAGGGGTCAATTAGAACCTGTCTATTACTGGGACAAGGAAGATCAGATGAGAAAGATCCATTCTGTCAAATTGAATGTTCCCAGTTTTAGCCCTTATCCTCTACTTTAGCATCAAGATGTCTTGGTCTTGAAATGAAGTGTCAAATATCATTTGGCTCTGGATGCACAAGATATACGGCTGCCCTTGGCGGGAGTTGATAACTCAGCGCTCTCTGTGTCAAATGTGTATCTACCTGATAGCGCCTTCCATAAAAATCGTACCTTGCTTTTCCCTTCAACTTCATAAAAATCATCAGGTGGCAGAACTTCCTGGCTGCAATTTTCACAAATGGACCCCTCTGGTGGAGGGGGGGGGGGGTGAGCGAGAGAAACGTTTACCCCTTCCCCAAAAGGCAGAACTGCTTATTGGGAGCTGGTTCTGTCTTGCAGGGTCAATGCACCATCTTTCAGTATTAGCATAAAGTGCCAAGAAGACACTTATCACATCATCTCCCAACACATTATGCTAAGCATCATTTCCCACCTCCTTGCAGAGTGTAGCTTTGCAGCTTTCCTCAGCACACCGCGGCTACTTCTGGCCGAAGTGTTACATGCAAAGAAATCTTGGCATTCCGCCACTTGCAGACACGTGATAACCATCATACTGAGCCTATGAAGATGCAAATATAACGCATTTCCAAATGCTCTCAGCGCTTCAAGTGCAATCTCTCTTCAACCTTTGTAGTAATTCGTCCTGGTAGACCTGTATTCCTGTCTCCATGTATCCTGGATGTATACTCCATGTATACATCCATCAGGCCGACCAAGGCGATCTCAACCCCATAGCCAGCTCTAAAGCCAGTTTGAAATGGGTCCAGATAATCAGTTTCCTCCAAGACTGCCTGGAGCATGACATTGAAGTGAATATCATGCTGTGCAAGTGTCCATGTGTTGTTTTAATTAGGTATGGAAGTGTGTGCTCCTGCACTGTGTTGCTGGGCTGGCTTTCACATGTGCAGCCTCCCCAGAAGTCTGGAAACACTGCCATTGCCTTGTGCAACACGTTGGCTATGATTTTTAAATTTTTCCGTTGCAAATGAATTAGCTGCCATTCTTTTTTCTTGAGGGTTGCGTTCTTTGGGGGCCTGCACACTATTATTTAGGTAGGGAAGGTGCATCTTGCAGGCGGCATCAGCTTCTTTCATTCAATGTGCATGTCACGTGTCACACGTGGACACATTTCATACATCTTAATTATGTGATTATTGCACACAATGGAAATATCCCCCCAGTCTCTGGGGAGGAGGAGGAAGAGAATATTATTGGAGATTAAAATGGAGGAAGTCAGAACTCATCAAATGGTTTTCCTATTGCTTTCTCTATTGATTTGCCAAAAGATTATTATTGTGGTCCTGCTTCTCTCATTAGGGAGTTATTGATTATTACAGCCTCATTATTACTCCGCATATTGGAGTGCTTTGAGGTGGGGGGTGGAAATAGATAAGAGAGGAATATTAAACCTGAAAATTTATGATGATGTTATTTGCTAAATGGAGCTTTTCTTTCTCTTCGACCCCACCTCCTTTTTAGGCTACAAAAGAGAATTAATTAAACCCTTCGCTCTATCATCTCCCTGCCTTTTAATAAGGTCAAAGAGGGAATAGATGTCTTCTTTTGAAAGCCATAAAACAACCATTCTGGGATAGATTGAAAGCCCAAAATCCCATCTGACAATTTTACTGCAAAATGGATGTGCATTTAACTGCTCTTCTAGCTTATCAGTGTGGCAGAAAAAGTCCAGCTCTCTGGTGTTAAATCAGCAATGGCCATAAACAGCCATCATCTCTCCAAGACAGCGTCTGTCTTCTGCAGAGTTCTTGTACTGGGCTTTTGAATGTGATCTCAAATTTGTCGCAAGATTAGCTTTTTTGCAATGCAAAAAGTTAACTTGCCCACACTGGTCATCCTATGCCTTTGCAGTAAAGGTATGCATTCATTTTTGCAACAGAGGGGACCATTGACAATGATGGAGGAGTCTCGTTTTCAGGAATCCCATTAACACTGGGAGTTTTTAAGAGAAAGAAGTGAAACACCAAGGTGGGTCTCACGATCGGTGAGGCCCGCCATAACGGGGTTAGCCTGCTCTCCCTGCAGACAATCGTCCAATCTGCCCTGGGCGGCTGGATCGGCCACCCACACGACTGCCAGCTACAGAAGTTCCAGCATGCTCTGCACGAGTGCGCAGAACATCCTGGAGAGACCCCCGAGCAGGGCGGCTGCTTTTTAGCCTCTCGATTGGGGGTATCCTCGTGAGTTGCCATGGCGCAGCTCTGAAAACACACAATCTGAAAATCCTGGTTAGCAGAGCACTTGCTCCGCTAATCTGGGCTAAGGGGAGGTCTTCGCAAGCAGTTTACACGAGCAGCAAAAATCGGGCTAGGCTCTCCTTGCTGGTCGTGAGAATAGCCTCACCTCCTTGCAGATATAGTTTCTAGCAGAAGACCCAACATACAGGTGTCTCCTGGTAGCTGCCATTTCTCTCTGAGCACTCAACCCACCCCTCCTGTCTCCGATCCAACAAATTCCTGCCCAGCAACAGGAAAGCTCCCACCTCCCACTTGTCAGCCTGTCAAGCAGTAAATTCACACTGGGGCATTCCCTCTTCCCATTCTGACCCTTGCTCCCCACATCTGGCAAGAAGGAGAAAAAGTGGACAGAGTGACAGGACAGCCAATAAGTGCCTTGCTCCCTGAGAATAAAGCAACCAGGATGTATTTTCACAAGCACATACACTCCATGTGGCAACATAAGCCGGGCACCCCATTAAAGCCCCAGGACGGAAACAAATGGCAGGCAGGGCTGGGCTATAAGGCATCCCCAATCAGGGATGCTTGAGCAGCCAATTTCTAATTTTAGAACAAATAATTTGGGGAAGGGGGGCCCAGTCCCCTTGGGGGTGCCTGTGTGGTCCCTAGACTTACTCGTGAGAAGGGCTGGGCAGTAGGATCAGCACTGCCCCAGTGAAAAGAGTGATTTTACATATGGGATGACGATGGATGCTGATCCTGAGCAGACCACTCACTCATGAGAGGCCATGGTCCAGGCCAAGGCCACAGAGTGTAAGGCCCCCCTCACAATTCATGAGAAGAACTGTCTGTGGAGACAGGGGTGTCGAGCAGAATCACTAATAATGTGCACTGACAAAACAACCCTGTCTCCCATGGACCACTCTCTCGCGAGAGTGACAGGCCATGGTGGCCAGATGGCAGATGACACCCGGCCCAGTTGCTCTATACAAGCTCCACCATCAGCAGCTCTCCCTGGCCAAGAAGTTGTCAAAGCTTGCCCTCTGCCGGCCCAACCACCCACTTGGACATTTCCACCCTTGTATGTGCTCTGAAACGGTGAACCCGCTCTTCTGCACTTGCTGGAGAGGGGGTCCCCCTCTCCTCTGATTCCTCACTGGGGCAGATCTGTGTACAACACAATGCTTGTCTGAACCAGGGAATGTTGACTGAGTGTAAAGATCCATCCCCGCACCCGGTGTTCCACCTGTACACACACTAGGCTCCGGCACATGGAGCATCACAATCTCCTTTGGGTCCATGCAAGGCTTCCCGGGGAGGAGGGGGTTGCCAGTGCAAAAAATCCATCATTAACCATAAGAATACGACAGCCCTGCTGGATCAGGCCCAAGAATGTCCATCTCGTCCAGCATCCTATTTCACACAGTGCCCCACCTGATGCTGTTGGAAGCCACAGGCAAGAGTTGAGGGCGTGCCCTCTCTCCTGCTGTTACTCCCCTGCAACTGGTACTCAGAGGCATCAACTCATGAGCTCAACTCATCATCAGTTGATGAGTTGAGCATCAGCAAAACTCATGAGCACATAGTCCAAAGGAAGACCGAGGGCATTCCACCATATGGTCCTCCCCAGTAGACTGGCTCGCTCATTTGAGAAGTAGCCCACCGGCAGCAAGCTGCCAATGGGAGCAGGAGTGTGATTTGGTCTGCATGGACTACTTTGCCAGGCTGAGCCCTTGCAAGACCATCCTAGGTCATGGCAGGACAGACCCGCCAGGATCCTTTGCTCTCCCTCACACACATATCCCCTCCTAGGAAGTCATCATGTTCCCTTTCCTTTCCTGGTTAACAGGGAAATCGTGCTCCCCCAAGACCCTTCTCCCACCCTCATAATCATGCTTATGTGGGACAGTTTTGTTGTGGGCCTCTGGGGAGGGTGGCGGTGCAATTGCTGTGAGATTGAAATGCCCTTTCCCTGCTGATGGCCAGTGGACAGTTCCAAAAAGCCACAATTGCACTCGGCACGCCTCCCCCGCTTTACAGTCATGGCCAATGGCAGCCGCTCTGGTGGCATGAGTGCTATGGAGCTTACTGGGATCTACTCGGCAGACCAGTAAGAGGAAGCGGCTCCTCTCTCCTGAAACCAGAGGTTGCCGGACTGTGGTTGGATAAATGTCTGTGAAGCACAGTTTGAAATGTTTACAGTTTGAAATTGAAACTGCGGGTTTGTTAACCTCCAGTTTTGCATTACATGTGAATGCGGGCAGAAAGTCTTTTCTTTTTTAAAAATTGTAGCATAAACTTTCTTAGACTACATTCAGCTTCACAGATGTATGAAGAGTAATCTACAGGAGGCAGGCAAAGAGGTACCTTTAAACAGTGGTGATCCTCTTGTGTGTGTTTTAGCGGGGGGGGGGGCAACTGGCCCTATCCATCTTCAGAACAGCATCCCTCCAGTGGCTGTTGCGGGCGTCTATCTTATGTTTCTTTTTTAAAATTGTGAGCCCGCTGGGAACAGGGAGCCATTTTATTTATTTATTGTATCTATGTCAACCGCTTTGGGGACTTGTGTTGAAAAGCGGTATATAAATATTTGTATTTGTATATAGTGCTGGCTTGAAAAGACTCCCTCATTTTTGCCCAGAGCACTGGTGGTGAAAATGGGGAGGCACCGCAAATGATTTTTGCACAATGTTCACCCCAATTTTTGTGCGTGTGGTGGGGGCGCCACTCTGTAGCAGCAGTGGTGGCAATAGCATGGGTGTATTCAAACACCACACTTGTTTCATTGCCCGGTCCAATGTGGGTAAAAACCTGGTCGCTGTCAGGAGTCTTCCAGTGCTCCCAACATGCCTGCCACTGCCTGCACAGGTGTGGTGGTAAAGGAGCAAAAGCCTTTTAGACATTCCCTCTGCTGCCACTGCTGTCTGTAAACCCCCTCCCAAAACATTAGAGTGAACGCTACCTGTTTTCCCCTCCCCAAACCCATTTCCCCCTCTCTCAGCTCATACAAGTTGTGGGAAGAGGCACCAGGAGCATGAGGAAGGAGCACAAAGGGCAAAGTCTTCTGAAGTGCTCAGAGAAGTTTGATTCCCCATCTCAGTCGCTCAGGGATTTCAATAGGCTCGAATGCAGGGCCCTGTCCATGCACAGCACACACACACACACACACACACACACACACACAGAGCTCTCCCTTAATGGCTTCTTGCTCTTCCTCTCACTCTCCTGTTCACCCAGATGCAAATCCGTTTGGTAAGTGCCACATCAGATGCCGCTCCAGCTCCAGCCTGGCTCCCATCATAACACGTTGTATCAGTCATTCCGTATTCCAGGGCTGTTCCTCCCTAAGCTAATATGATGAATGAGCTCTGCCTTATTCCCGATGTTGGATGCCGGCTGAGACACCTGAAAGGTTACTGTGGCAACAGGAGGGACAGGTGCGGACTGCGTTTTGGCGGGTCCTTCCCCTGGATCTTGGCTGAGAAGTGGCCTCGGTCAGCGGGATGGCAACAATTCTAAGGCAAGAACAGGTGTTGTAACAAAGGCAGCTGTTAGGGTTCCAGGAGGACGTTTGGGCAGGTTTCTTTGGCTCTATCTGTATGCAGTTTAAATGTTTCCATCATACTATAGTGTGACCAAAGCCCTCTTCAGACCGTATTGCAAAGAAACTGTATGTGATATTCACCCCCCAGCAGTGCACCTCCAACCGTGCACTGCTCATGGATATGGTGGAATTTGAAGAGGAAAATGTGATATCCATTATCATCATCATCATCATCATCATCATCATCATCATCATCATCGTCATCAAGACGACTCGGAAGCTGCAGCTGGCCCAAAATGCCGCAGCCCGGCTGCTTATGGGCAGCAGAAAGTATGATTATGTTTCACCTTTGCTGAGGTCGCAGCATTGGCTGACAGTTCACTTCCGGGTCCAGTTCAAGGTGCTGGTTGTCACCTATAAAACCCTTCTGGGTTTGGCGCCTGTGTACCTTCAGACCATCTCTCCTGACCAACTTTGACCCGCCATGTGAGGTCGTCTCAGGTGGGGCTTCTCAGAGTTCTGGTGCGTGGGCCCTGGGCTCAAGGGAGGGCCTTCTCTGTTGCAACCCCCTTCTTATGGAACACTCTGCCTCCTGAGATCCGTAATTTCCCCTCTCTTCTGTCCTTTAAGACGCTCCTGAAAAGTCAGGCAGTCAATAACTTGCTCAATCAATCAATCAATCGTTGTTGTTGTTATTATTATTTATTGTTTGCACAGTCAGACAGTGGTTATTGACTGGTTTGTTTTATCCAGACACCGAGTCCTTCCCAAGGACCTGGGATGACTGGATTATATTATCAATGTTGTTGCTGTTGTTATAGATATCGTCACAGAATATAGGCTGTTCCCAGTAAAGTTGTTTTTTGTAGTTGGCTGATGGTGATTTCTGTGGCCCCTATGGTGTTGAGGTGCTCTTCAAGGTCTTTTGGAACTGCACCCAGGGCGTCAATTACTACTGGGATTATTTTGGTCTTCTTCTGCCACAGCCTTTCAATTTCGATTTGTAGATCTTTGTATTTTGTTATTTTTTCTGTTTCTTCTTCTTCTATTCTGCTATCACCTGGTATTGCTATGTCGATTATTTTGACTTGTTTTTCTTTCTTTTTGACTAATCTGGTGTATTGTGTGGCAGATGTTTATCTTTTTCAATTTTGTGGTCCAGACGGACCTCTCCTGATGATCTTAATGGGAGGTGGGGTTCATGATGAAGAAGACGTTCTCTTAAATACTCAGAGTCCAAGCCATTTAGGTGGTGGGCATTTTTGTGATTGAGAGGCTTGGTTGCCATATAATGAATATATCTGAAGATATATCACCTCACTGTCATAATTGTGAGCTGCACAGACAAGGTGGGGGCGGTGAGTGACACACTGGGTGGTACTTCTGGGCCTACTTTTGATGCTTGTACTCGCATGCAGCATCTTTGGAATAACATCTGAAGAAGGTTCAAGACACAATCCAGAATGGAGATGGCATGCTAGAAACATTTAGCTGCATAGAGAGAGAGCCAAAGAAATCAGGCAGTCTTGTTTTTCCATGGTTGAGCAGGTATAGCACTCACTCCTAGTGACTTTCTTGGAACCATAACCGAATGGACCATATGTTCATTCTTATGGAGAATGGAAATTCACTTAGGGTCAGACCAGACATCACAAAGAACCATGGTTTATTTTAACTAAGGCTTATTTAACAAGCCTGGATTATTACCACAGACAATCCCTAGATCTTGGTTTGTTTCACCCCCTCTGGGTATGGCCCCTTCTGCTTGTCTCCCATGACCTAGGCTGGTCCCTGTCTATGTGAGTACCCTGAAAGGATGGAGCTACTGAAACCCAGGTTAGATCATGAATGCAGGTACAGATGTCAGGAACGGCCATGATTAAGACAAACCAAACAACTTCAAACATGGGGTTCACGTGGTAGCGGAGAGTGGAAATAAATAAACCATGATTGAGTGGCATGGATTCAGACATGCAAAGTAACCACAGTTAATTTAAATAAGCCATGGTTTCATGTGATATCTGAACCAGCTGGGTTGCAAGACAGTCTAATGACATCATTGCACTGGTGTGAGCATGCTGCCACTTCCTGCGAGAACAGACACCAGCACAGTGATGTCATTTATGTTGGGAATTCTCCCTGGTAAGATATACCCTTCTATCACAGCAGAGTGCACTGCGGCACAACACAGTGGAGTCTGCCTAGGCATGCGTGTATGCTGAGAGTAAAAAAAAATTGGAGCCAGTTCATAGTTTCCAATCAATATAAGGAGTCTTTATTAGAGAACTCCATTCTAGATAGTAAAGTGGAGAGATAGGATCTCTAATCTAGCTAGCTAGCTGGATGCAGAGGGTGTATGCTGAGAGTAAAAGAAACTTGGAGCCAGTTCATAGTTTCCAATCAATATAAGGAGTCTTTATTAGAGAACTCCATTCTAGATAGTAAAGTGGAGAGATAGAATCTCTAATCTAGCTAGCTAGCTGGATGCAGAGGGATGCCGTCTGCATCTCTGCACACATGGTGCAGGGAGAGAGGAGCATGTTGGTTGCAAGGGAGAAGAAAAGGGAAGAGGAAGAGGAAGTGGCAGGAAGGAAGGAAGGAAGGGAAGGAAGGAAGGAAGTCCCTGAGAGTAGCAATCTACATATCAAAGAGATAGAGCAGTAGAGAAGGGATGACCAATGTCTTGACCCCTCTCGCCCTCTGACTCACGAGTCTATCCCCCTCTGTCATTGAGACATGAGACAGTGCAGAGTCCTTTAGATGCATCCTAACTCAGCAAAGGGAGACAAGTCAGTGGTGGGTGGGCTCTGCATAGGGAGGCACCGGCAAGTGGCCCCATGACCATTGGGGGGTGGGAAGGGAGGATGTGACAGGCCGCCCCCAGGCATTGGTGGCCCACATGCAGCTGCAACATCTGCCCTTATAGCTACATGCCTGGGTGAAGTAAAGCTTTGAGGGGGCAAGAGGTTCAGTCTGGTGTGTTCTGCTTCATCACCACTTCACCCTGTACCAGGGGGGTGCTTGACTTTGAGACAAAGGGGGTCAAAGTGGGCCCAATGCAGATGGGCTCCTGCAGCTCTTCACAGCCCTAGGGTCTATGGGCACACTGCACACCTTTGGGATTCCTGCAATGCACGAGGTGTCCCTCTGTACACTAGGGGTGTGCATGAACCATGATTCGTGCACAGGTTTGGTGCCAAACTGGTTCAGACAAGGTCTGAACTGGTTTGGCGCCACCAGGGTGGGGGCGAGCAGCATTCTTTCAAAAGGAGAGCAGGTCCGTATCTGCTCTCCACAGCCCCATGCAGCTTCCTACTGCAATGGTCCTCCTCCCAAGAACCCATCAGCACACATATGGCACTCTCCAAAATATTCTCTCCTATTCAAATAATGCAGGAGAATGTGCTTTTGCAAATCCAGTGTGAACAGGCATTGCTGTCTGCTTAAGCCCTGAAAAAGAGAAGACTCCTGCCAGAGACTGTTCTTAACAAACAAACATCCATCCATCCATCCATTCATTTTTGGAGGCAGGTCCATGCTGATCTCCTACCTGCAGGCATGAAAGGGGTCATGGCCAGCCCTTTGCTTCCAGCAGAGAGGTGATATAACCTCTTTGAAGCAGAGATATGCCAGGAGAAAATGCCAGAAAATAACAAGAAGATGCCAGAGATGTGTTGCTAGGGCTCACCAGAGCATCCCCAAGTCTCTTCCGTCACCATCAAGGATCACTTCACATCAGTTTCCTGTGACTCACACCTTGCTTCCAGACCTTTGCTGTCAGCAGAGGCCTGGGAGCGCTTTGCGAAAGGCAGCTTCCCATTATCGGCTCCCCTGAATCCGACGCGGAATTGGCTCGACCTCCGTCAGCCTGATGTAACAGGAAGGAAAGGCAGCAGCTGGGTTAGCTACCCAGTCTCGCTTTGAGTACAGATGCTTGTTTGCAGGCCTGCCAGGCTCCAAGGAGGTTTGGAGGAATTCATTTTGCTAATGGTACCTTTGAGTATTGCATTTATGAATTGCCTCTCCACTAAAAAAAATGTGCCAAAGGGATGTGCAGTAAAAACACTGGCTAGCATACAGAGCCTAACAGCACTTTCCCACTAATCACACCAGGGGAGGGGCAATTCCTGATGGCTTCCCCTTCCCCAGGAAACCCAGAAATATGTCCCTGAGGGCTGCAGTAGTTTTGCAGCACAGACATACTTTTGGGTGGCACCGAGGGCTTCCTGGGGAAGGGGAGATCACCAAGAATTGCCCAGAAACAGCTGGCATCCTGTTTCGCACAGTGGCCCACCAGAGTGCAGAGAGGACTTTCATCCCCATGGTGCCTTCAGCATCAGCAATGCTCAAATCACTCACTTTGACTCTGTTTCTGGCCCAGTTCAGAAGGAATACAGAGCTGTGGATCCAATGGACCCATGATACCGCGCCCCTCCCCCCATTCTCCCGTCTGCATTTGGATGTTGGGGAGAGGGGCCTCTCTGCAGTCAGGAAACTGCAGAGAGGTGGAGGAGCTGGCTGTGTGGGCTTCCTTCTTTCCTGAAGGACAGCCCACACAGCTAATAGCATCAAGAGTGAGAGAAGAGCTTCCTTTCTCTATTCTGGCTTGGGGGGAGGCTAACAGCAGTGCCATTTTCAAGCAAACCACTGCTACAGGCAAACTGGAGATTGGAGCAATGAAACTAAAGATAACTGAAGGTGACAAATGGAGTCAGGGGAGGGAAACCTCCAGTCCATTTTCCCCTTTCACTGTAGTTCCCCGGGTTCAGGGGTTCAGTTAGAAAAACCAGAGGTGAAGGGACCTCCACTTTCATATTTTATCTGAACCCAACTTCTGTCTCTTTCAAATTGCAAGCTGCTGTTCACACACACACACACACACACACACACACACCCCTCCTCACAAAAGAAGGAGTTACCTTTCTCAAGCTCAGATCACATTCAAGCCCACCTCTTTATTGCACATGCTGCTCTTTGGGCATTAAAGTAGTCATGCTGCTCATGCTGCTACTCTGTGTAGACAACTAGCAATGGAACCAGTACCCAATGGAAGATCTACTCATCTGTTTGCAAGATGAGAACACCTTGAATGGTGCTTGAGAGCCTGGGAGAAGAGTAGAGCTGTGGTGTCATGTGCATCTGGTGAGTCATCCTGAACAAGAGACTGGCCAGGGGTCGACATGCACCAGCTGAAGTTTTGGAATTATTCTCAAAAGCAGTCCCTATGGAGCAGATTGTGGTGGCCTAGCTTTGTGAGGAAACAAACTACAAGACCTTGGTAATTCTTAGCAGACCTTTAGTGTGCTATGAACTACAAAATATTAAGGGGCTTGCTGTCAAGTTGGGTTGGTGGGGAAATCCAGTTTGAAAATCCATGGTGAAATGGTTATCCAAGGAGTTCCCCACAAGCCCAGTTGATGTTCAGTGATTGAGCCATGGATGATGGTGATGGTTAGAGATGTGTGAACTGGTTCTAATTAGAACCCTTTCACACTCAAGCCAGCTCGGTTCGCGCATGCACATGGAAATGGTCGCTGTGTGCTCTCAGAGGGACAAAACGGCCCCAAAACAGGAGACTGGGGAAAGGGCAGCTGGGGGGGGGGGGAAATGTTGGAGACCTCCTCCCATGGCCACCGCAGCACCCCTCCACCACAAGGCCACCACTGCCCTTATCAGGTAGTAAGTCATTTTAAAAAAACCTGAAAATTGAACACACCCTCATTCTCGAACCGGGCCTGAATTGGTTCTGATTCAAACCCAACCAGGCCCCTGTTCAAGGGGAGCCAAAACTAACATGCCCAGTCCAGTTCAAATCCAGTCCGGATTCGTACCGAACTGGGCAAACCAGCATTGTGCAGATCCCGAGTCGTGGTGCAGAGCTGGAATAAAGCTCAGGGAGGGCAGTACCAAGGTTTGGTCTCCATGTGCAGTAGCTCGAGGGGGGAATGACGTGGATAGAACAGGCTGTACAAGTTTACATTAGAGTCCGGGACCTTGAATTCTTCCCCACATCATTAACTTCTTGCAAATAGCAAATGAGCACAGCAGAGCAAAATTCTAGCCCCGATCTTTTCCTGCTGTGCAGACTTTCTATTTCCAAGCAGGTTTTAAAAATCTCTCATATAAGGGAGCCTCCAGTCCGGTGACTCCCCCAACTCTGGTTTCAAGTGATGCAGTCCATCCCACCACCTCCTCATTTGACCATCTCGTACTGCTGCATGTGTCAACCCAGCCAAAGCTGGGTCCCCATCTGGAGTGTTCTGAAACCAAAACATGGACAGAAAGGGACTGGACTGAATGTGTCAGAGGACAGAGAGCTAGGATGTGGTTGAATAGCATCTTGAGGGAGCAGAGGGAAGAGGGAGTCAGTAGAGAATGGAAGGATGGGGCACGTGATTGAAGAGGAAGAGCCAGCTCCCACAGAGGCTCGGATTCCAAGGGTGCTTCTTTGTGGAGTTCAGGCTTTACAGGTGCTTGAGGGACTGCATCTCTGGAGCCCTCTCAGCGTCTGACCCAGTGTCAGGGCTCAGGGCTGGTACTGCCTCTTAGTGGTCAGACTCAAGAGCAGGGCTGCTCAACTTCAGTCCCCTCCTGCAGATGTTGGCCTTCAACTCCCATAATCCCTGGCTCTTGGCCACTATGGCTGGGGGTTATGGGTGTTGCAGTCCAAAACCACAACTAAGGCTAGAAGGAAAGCTAGCAGGAACAAGATCAAGAGGAAGGAGGAAGGAGGGATGACCTGGAAAAATGGCTAGAATTGGAGACGATACCATCCATGATTCTAGGGACCATGATCTATGGTTTTTGCTGGCCACCAACCCCTCATCAGAGAAGGCACATGAAGAGAGAGAGAGAGAGAGAGAGAGAGAGAGAGAGAGAGAGAGAGAGAGAGAGAGAGAGAGAGTCCAAAAACAGCTGGGTGGGGGTCTATGTTGAACAGGCCTGCTCTAGAGTCACCTGGGGTCATGATAGTTTGGCTAAAATTACCCCTTCCCCATTGTGTTCACAAAATGTATTTCAGTGCATGCGACATAATCTGGATGTCAACCTGTGGACCTACATTTAGTTATACCTTTAGTTATATCAGCTCTATCTGGCTATTGCAGTTTTGTTGTGGCGGCAGCCATTTTTTACCCATAATGCCCTGCAACATATATTCTGGGGCAAATGGGCCATTAAAATAACTGCTGCATGGTGAAGCTACTGCCAGAAAGAAAGATTGCACCCGGACAACAAAGACACGGGACAATAATATGGATTCAAATAGGGCCACAACTTTATTAATAATAACAAAACAGAGAGGATTAGTGCTCCACCCCACACAGTGTGGTTCTGAAGCACTCGCTGCTTATTTGCGAGCCAGCCAGAATCACCTAGGGTGATACACCTCCTCTCCAGGTAGATTCAGTCCATCCGCTGCCCATCATAGTCACCTAATGTGCAAGCACCTGCCATAGTCAGGTCCACCCCCAAGCTATAAAGTGTTAGAGGGTGTTGCTTCCTTTGGCAGGTTGAAGAAAGCCACAACCCTCCCTGAGCTGTAAAGCATCTAGGGACCTGCAATGACCGCTCCTTAAGCCAAACCCGTGCCTTAAAAAGTGCTCACCAGAAGCCAAATATCTAAGAAACCTCACTGTGCCTGCCGTTGTGAGCAATGGAAACACCTACTACTAACTAAGGCATATAGTGTGAGGTAGGCAAAAAAGACCCTTGAAAAAGACAATCTATCAGAGCCCCCAAAATCCCTACCGGCCCCCCGAATGGGATGACCAGCAAGAACCCACACAATAGCCAGGGATGGGAGGGAGGGGTTACTCATCAACTCCAGACTGAGTTTGGGATGGGCCGAGAACCGCAACGACAGCTTGCGCCCCACCCCCAACAGTCCTCTAGCCAATGGCGTGCATCTTAGAAGGTCAGGGCAAAGAGCCCGACCTCGAGATAAGCTAGGGGGAGCGGCCAACTCACTGGCTGACATGCTGTGCAGCATCTCACAGTTGTTGTGAGCATGGCAGGCTTGTAAAGATGTGTGGATGCATTTGTGCAGGTGTGGTCTTGCTCATGACTGTGGGACGCTGCACAGTATGTCGACCACTTTCTTTTATGTTTTCTAAAAGCGTTTATTTAAAAAAAGGAAAGTGAAAGAAAATAGAAACAAAACCAACAATATCTGAGTGGAATATGAAATAAAATTCAATGGTGTGTGGGGGGGGGAGTAAAAACAGAAACAAAAGAATCCCAGAAGCAGCTCTACTCTTGACTGCAACTTAATTTTCTATACTTATACATTCATTCTGTGTATCTGACATGTCAATTACCATGTATATTTCCATATGCAGTGGCTGCTGCTATTAGTTTTTCTTCTACTATACCTTTCTTGTGCCTGGTGATGAATAAGTGTTGATAATCCCCCAAATGAGTTGGGTTTTTTTGCTCAGAAAGTCTCAAAACTCTTTTTGTTCTTGAGGCTTCTGCACAATTAAGTCCGTCACAGCACTCCTAAGGAAGCTCACTAAACACTTCTTATCATGGAATGATTGTAGCAACTAATATATTCAGGCACAATAAATCCATCCGAGCAAAGAATAAGTTGGAACAATGCTAGGATAAAAAACGAGAGGAAATTCTTTGTTGCAAGGGGGGTCATCTTCCATATTGCGGCTGACATTTTATCTGTTGGGGTGTTTCAGCTCTGCTATCGCCCCTTTGCCACTGATCAATCATAAGCCACAAGGGAAAGTGGAGTTACTAGTCTCCCTACAATACATTCATTTTTTTTTTCCAGGTGGTGCTGAGCTTCTGTTTTTTATATCGCCCATTCATATCCATCAAAGACAAAAGAAAATGAGCCCACTACCTTATTTTAATGTTTTCGTTTATCTTGGAGTTTAATCGTCGTAAAAAACCGTATGTTTTAAAATGTCCTATGGGGCTTACAGTCCCATAAAGTCTTGTAAGGAAGTGACATACAATAATGAAACCGCCTTGACAAAGTACAGCAAAATGAGATTTTTTTTATTGTAATCATCAAATAGTTTGCCCCAAGGTATTGATTGAATTATACATAATCCTGACGCAGGGCCATAAAAAAGATGACAGCCAACTGCTTCAGTGTAAACAAGGGAGATTAGTCTTAAAGAACGAAAACCTTAATTTCAGCAGCAACATGTAGAACAGAGGTGTGGGGCAGAGGGGAGCGGTGAGTGAGAAATGTAGCTCGCAGCTCAACGAGGAAATTAATTACTGGATGCATGTTGTTCTTACTGGGGGTTTGAAATAGCTGTGAGGCTGTGAATGGAAAGATGAACCACACAGAAATAGAGATATCTAGCAACTTAATGGGATCCACACAGTAATTTCGCTCTGGTGCTTTTATTGTGATGCATTCTACCCGTTTTGGAATGTGCTTAATCAGGG
Organism: Hemicordylus capensis; assembly: GCF_027244095.1. Taxonomy (NCBI): domain Eukaryota; kingdom Metazoa; phylum Chordata; class Lepidosauria; order Squamata; family Cordylidae; genus Hemicordylus; species Hemicordylus capensis. The sequence continues at coordinate 9,192,705 of NC_069658.1, forward strand.
CTGCCATTTGGAGGCACTTCCTACAGTACCACAGAAGCATGGGCGTGCCTTCCTTGTGCTTTCTTTCCACCAGAGAGGGCAGCAAATTTTCAAAAAAAGTGAAACTCATGGCAAATTTCAAGGTTCCTCCCAGGGATAAACACCTGAAAATGTGAAAATGTCAACTGCCCTGAGCCTTTTTTGGAAGGGTGGGATAGAAAGAAAGAAAGAAAGAAAGAAAGAAAGAAAGAAAGAAAGAAAGAAAGAAAGAAAGAAAGAAAGAAAGAAAGAAAGAAAGATCAAGGGAAGCCAAAGAAGTTTCTGTAAGACAAGTGAACTGTCCCAGGGTGTTTCTGCACATCCTACAGCCTTCTGGTACTATTTTGACCAGGGAATCATGAAGCTGGGATGAACAATGTGGTTCCTTTCTATGGCAATATCAAACTTCCCGGGAGCTGGGTGGTGTTTTAGGTCCAAGTCAAGGTGGTGCTCTCTTGACCTTTATGGCCCTCCAGTGGGAGCATCAGTTCAGGGGCTCAGGGGCTCAGCTACAATTGAACAAGTTGGACTTTGTTCTGCTGTGATGCTTTTAATGGGTTCTTTGTGGACAAAATCTCCTGTATTCAGGCTGACCTGGACTCCACTGGTTCTGCAGAGTCTATTAAGGTGGTGTCCAGCAATCCCTCTTGCAGTATTAGATTGTATCCGTTTCAATCTGTGATGCCTGATGACATGGACAAGCTGCTTGGGGCAGTGCGGCCTACCACTTGTTCTCTGGATACTTGCCCGACTTGGCTGCTTTTATCTAGCAGGGAGATTGTTGGGGATGGCTTAGTTAATATCATTAACTCATCGCTGAGGGAGGGTAGGATGCCTCCTTGTTTGAAGGAGGCAATTTTTAGACCACTTCTTAAGAAGCCTTCCCTAGATCCCTCAGAGATGGACAGTTATAGGCCAATCTCCAATCTCCCATGGTTGGGTGAGGTGATTGAGAGAGTGGTGGCTAACCAGCTCCAGGCGGTATTGGAGGAAACTGATTATCTAGACCCATTTCAGACTGGCTTTAGAGCTGGCTATGGGGTTGAGTCAGCCTTGGTCAGCCTGATGGATGACCTTTACCAGGGAATCGACAGAGGGAGTGTGACTCTGTTGGTTCTTTTTGATCTCTCAGAGGTGTTCGATACCACCGACCATGGTATCCTTCTGGATCGCCTGGGGGAATTGGGGATAGGAGGCACTGCTTTGCAGTGGTTCCGCTCCTATCTCTCAGGCAGATTCCAGATGGTGGAGCTTGGTGACAGTTCCTCTTTAAAATGGGAGCTATTATATGGAGTCCCTCAGGGCTCCATTTTGTCACCAATGCTTTTTAATATTTACATGAAACGGCTGGGTGAGGTCATCAGGAGATTTAGGGCAGGGTGTTATCAGTATGCTGATGACACCAAAATCTATTTCTCCTTATCATCATTTTCATCATCAGGAAATGGCATTGAATCCCTAAATGCCTGCCTACAGGCAGTAATGGGCTGGATGAGGGAGAACAAATTGAAGCTGAATCCGAGCAAGACGGAGGTGCTCATTGTGGCGGGTTGGAATTTAAGGGATGAGTTAGATCTTCCTGTGCTGGATGGGGTTACACTCCCCCAGAAGGAACAGGTACACAGCTTGGGAGTGCTCTTGGATCCAGACCTCACCATGGTATCTCAGGTGGAGGCTATGGCCAGGAGCGCTTTCTATCAGCTTCGGCTGATTTGACAGCTGTGTCCATTCCTTGAGATGAACAATCTCAAAACAGCGGTGCATCAGCTGGTAACCTCCAGGCTCGACTACTGCAATGTGCTCTACGTGGGGCTGCCTTTGTACGTAGTTTGGAAACTTCAGTTAGTCCAAAATGCCACAGCCAGATTGGTCTCTGGGGTAAGCCGGAGAGACCATATTATGACTGTCTTAAAACTGTTGCACTGGCTGCCAATATGTTTCCAGGCAAAATACAAAGTGCTGATTATTACCTTTAAAACTCTGAACGGCTTGGGTCCGGGTTACCTGAGAGAGCGCCTTCTTCTGTATGATCCCCATCGCTCATTGAGGTCATCTGGAGAGGTCCGTCTCCAGATGCCACCGGTACGTCTGGTGGCAACTCAGAACAGGGCCTTTTCTGTAGCTGCTCCTGGTCTATGGAATGCACTCCTGGCAGATATCTGCAGTTTAGGCTCGCTGTCGGCCTTTAAGAGAGCCCTAAAAACCTATTTATTTGGCCTAGCCTTCCAAGGCTTGTAAAGTGGTGTTGTTTTAAAATGCATTTTAATTGGTTTTAAACAGTTTTAATCATTTTGAATTGTTTTTATCTTGTTTTTAGCATTGTTTTAATTGTGGGGTTTATGTTTTTAAAAGTTGCTGTACACCGCCCAGAGCCTCTGGATGGAGCGGTTTATAAATGAAACAAACAAACAAACAAACAAAATAACAAGTGTGGGGGGATATCCCTGGCCCCACAAGGAGGAGGACCCCACTGGCTGGGTGACAGCTTGCTCTTTGCTCTCTCCCCTCACGCCTCTCTGAAGATGAAGCGAGACTTTTAATTCCACCTTGCTAGGTCCCTGCAAGCGCTCCTCCTTTCCTGCAGTAACTGCCAGCTGCCATTTTCTTTCTTGGAGCGATGCTTTCCCAGTGCATCCTGGGAAAGAAAATCGTGACTGCCAGCTGCTGGAGAAGTGAGCAGAAGTGCTGCCGCCGTCACTATCCATGGAGATTGTCCTGTTTTCACACACCACGAGAATATGCAGTGCCCTGCCATTGTCCAGCAAGAATAAACAACTGAAAAGCTGCCCCCCCTAGTGGATACTTCTGTGAGTCCACCATGAATGTATCAAAGTTTCTTCCCCCTGAAAAGCTCTCAGAATGTCAATCAATCAACCAATCAACCAATCAATCTTTATTCCGGACAGAGAACAGCATAAAGTACATTTTAAAACCTAAGTAGCAATCGATTTTATACTCTAAGATTATCACAAGATGATTTAAAATATTCAACAAGAAATATTAAAAAATGCTAAAGCACATTACTAACATAAAATGATTTAAAATATAAAAAATAGGCTCGTGACTGCACTAAAAATCTAGCTATGGCTCTCATAAGAGACATAGCTGACTCTGGGCTACATTCTGATTTAACTACGGCTGCAATAAGAAGATCACCTTAAGTGGTGCAGCGGGGAAGTGCTTTGCTTAATAGCAGGTGCAGAGCCAGCCGAGCAGCAGCCTGGGTCCAGCCCCACCCGGCGGCCCCTCTGACAACGTCCCGTGTGAGTGACTTCACACATACAGGGCGTGCCCCGAGAGAAATCCCCTCCCCACCCAGGAGTGAGCACTTTTCAGCGTTTGCTGCCTGAAAGCAACTGTGAATAGATGAATAGATGAACTGGAGAACAGATGCTTTCAGGCAGCAAGCACTGCCTGAAATGACAGGGAATGTCTCGCTCGGTCTCTTCGGAGCTCGAGGCCATGGCCCCTATGCGTGTGGCCTCGAGCTCCAAAGAGCCCGAGCGAGCCCTTCCCTGTCATTTCAGGCAGTGTTGAAAAGGATGGGCAAGCGCTCAGCTTGGCGATCTTAGTAGCCCAGGCGTGGGCGGGTGGAAGGGCTCATTTGGGGCTCTTCCGGAGCCTGAGCCGCGCCCCACTGGGGGCTTCAGCAGCCCCTGCCATTGGCAACCTGGGTTCTTGGAACCCGTTCGCACAATGGTGGCTATGCCCCTGACTAACAAGCAGAAGGTTGCCGGTTCGAATTCCCGCTGAAAGGGCTCATTTGGGGCTCTTCCGGAGCCTGAGCCACGCCCCACTGGGGGCTTCAGCAGCCCCTGCCATTGGCAACTTGGGTTCTTGGAACTCGTTTGCACAATGGTGGCTATGCCCCTGACTAACAAGCAGAAGGTTGCCGGTTCGAATTCCCGCTGGTACTTAATCGAGCAGCAGCGATACAGGAAGATGCTGAAAGGCATCATATCATACTGCATGGGAGGAGGCAATGGTAAACCCCTCCTGTATTCTACCAAAGAAAATCACAGTGCTCTGTGGGCGCTAGGCGTCGACACCGACTCAACGGCACACTTACTTTACCTTTGCAATAAGAAGCATAGGAATAGACCATGTAGCTGTACCCTAGATCGTGTTGCATGCTTATAAAGTAAGAAAGGCTTTAAAAGATTTAGAACGTATAAAATCATGACAGTCATCATTTAAAATAATAAGAGCTAATATGTGTTAAAAGGATATCATAAAATATACACAAAAATATAAGCCAGTAAAAGAGTAGCCAGGAAGTTGCGGGTCTATAGGTTGTTGGGTTGCTGCACTATGGCAGTAGCCATGGCTGTCCTGTAGTTCATAGAGGTGGGCTCTGGGCACGCATGATGATCATCCACTGGATATTAATCGCTGCTGCACAGAACCTGGTGACACTGTAGGTGGCAGCAGGGTTGCTACCGGAGAGCAGCAAAGGGGTGTAAAACTGGTCCGTTCACCCAGGATAGCCATGTGAATGCCACGGATGATTTTTTCAACCAGCACCATGTAAAGCGGCCATCTCATAAAACTGCTTGCAGATTTCGGTTTAAAAGGAATACAGGGTGAAAACCAATTTGCGTACAGCTACTTTTGAGGTGTTTGGCATAAAAGAAGTCGCTGGAAATAAATTAATACATATGAACCAACCCCATAGTCACTATTAATTCCAACAGTCATCAGCTGTACCCACTCTCCGCTCCATAACCCCCATTCTAATTGCATCCAGTATGTGACAATTTCCTTTTTAATATGCTCAGATGGCTGTCCCTGGAAACACAGAGTGTTGTAAAGCTAGTAGTTAGTGGTTGATCCCACTGGGGTTCCACAAAGCATCTTACCTTATGCATGAGTCTCTCCAGGCTGAAATTCTCCTGCATGCTGAAATAACAGCACTTAAATATTCATCTGGGGATTTTAGATAAACACTTTTCCCTCCTTCACCTTTCCGATCCCTGTTATTTATGCCTCCTTTCTCAATGTGCTGCTTTCCATCAGAGATAAAAATCAAGCCTCAAGGAACGTAATCCAGAAAAGTGTAATTCTAAAAGAACTGTTTGTTGGGCTAAACCGCAGGTACCTCTAACCTAGTATTGGCTGGCATACTGTGCAAAGATCAATGCATGTTGCAACACAATGGGCACAGAGTTGTGCAAGTGAGCTCTGGAGCAAACACAGGAACTGTGCAAATGCACATGGCCATATCATCACACAACTGCATTTGCACAATTTTTGCATTTGCATGCATGTTGTGTTACAATCAGCGGTGCTGTAACCCCTGGACCTTGGGGACCCAGCCCAGTCCTCCAGGGTCCAGGGGGGCCTCCAAATGGCCAGGGCCGGGGGCCTCCAGCAGCTACCACTGCTGCCTGGGGAGGGGGGAGAGGGGAGAAGGACTGTTCCACTCCCCCCCACACGCACACACAGCCACCCCTTGGCTGCGGTAAGAATTTTTTTTTAAAGCAAAGGTTTGGTTGGGCGGGCCCCCCAAAGGAGATTTTTTTTGGGGGGGTTGTGTGCGGGGGGGTCATCATGCATGGGGGGTGCCTCTTGGCTGGGTGGTCTGGGCACCCAAATTACCTAGATGCACCCTTGGTTACAATGCACAAGGAACTTTTGTACAGTATGCCAGCTATTAGGCTGGTTCACATGACCATTAAAATCAGGGTAGGAGGTGGGCTACCCAGATTTGCATGATCATCAGGACTCATGAATTTCCCTTGAGCCCAGATTTCTCTCAGCAGGGCTACCCAGCTTGTTTTGTTTCTTTGTTTTTATTAGGGTAGAGAGCCTTCTACCCTGATCGTTCTATCGACCTGCCTGCTGCTCCTACCTGGGCTTACCAGCATGCACACTGCCCACATCTTCAGGGCAACCATAGACACCTGGGCCCAGAGCGGTTGTCAGCAACAGAAGTGCTAGCCTCCAAAGCACACTCGATGCTCCTGAAGCTGAAGAGCTTCGGCAGGGCTGCATCCATCCCCTGCTCTTTTGTAGCCAATGGGAGGGCAGCTGCTAATGAAATGCGGCTTTTGCAGTTTGCTGGCAGGGCAAAGCATGCTGGGAGGCATTCAGAGCCTTGGAGGACCTTCCATGGAGGGCTGGGCTTGGAGCTAACAACTGGCTGGATTCGCAGAGCCCAGCTGAGGTGGTGCTTGAGTGCTACTGACGGGGTAGCAGCTGGTCTCTGCAGGCTGGAATGAAGACAATGGACCATCCCCGGTTTTTGGACCCTAGCATCTGATGAAACCTCTGTAGCTCTCTCTTTAGATATCTCTTCTCTGATGAATGTTCTTTTACCTCAAGCAGGCTCCCTTTGCAGGGATGGAGGTTAATAAATGTAATTTTCTCCCATCAAATCAGGTCCCAAAGGAATATGCATTTGCTGCTTTGGGTGCCTGCTGTCCAGGGCATGCTAGCAGAACACCCCTTTCCACCGTGCTCAGGCATTGACATATGGAGTTCTGCCAGGTTTCCACCCAAAACGGTATTTAAACTTTCAACCTTCAAGCTCAGACTTCAGGCTGCTGCGCTCATTTAATTTCCTTCTCTAATTTGTAACCAATGCTTGATTTACTAAATGCCAAGATGGATGAGAAGAGCCCCAGGTAACTACTGACCTTCTTATTACAGGAATAAGATAACTTTACTAGATTTAGCATTCAAAGATCTATAAAGATTCGATTGGAAAGACTTTTTTTGCAGGCCAAGCAGTGAAATTAAAGCATCTTGCCTGAGCTGGTTGCAGGTTGATTGTTTGATGTAAGTAGCAACACGGTCGCCTTTAGGGTGAATGATACAATATGCGACTGCTGATCTCTGCACCCACCTATTGTCAGGATTTAAAATACTTTTGCTTGTATGATCCCACTGCTGCTAATCCTGCCATGGGCCTCAAACAGGAGAGTACTCTATCCATAAGCACTGTTGATTAGGGGGTTCCTTTCTAAGTGCAAAGGAGAAAAGGACCCCTGTGCCTTTAATAAGTGTGCAGAAGAAGGGCTTTTGATTTGAGAAGCTTGTCATTAGTTGAAATTAGGGTCATAGACACAGGGAGTGTGGGTCACCCGGAGGTATCCCAGACCCTGAATTTTCAGCTATCATTAAAAGAAGAGTCATTCTCTAGCCTAGGAGTTCCCAACCTGTGGTCCTCCAGATGTAGTTCATCATCAGATGTTGCTGAACTACAACTCCCATCACACCTAGCCACAATTTATTGTGGCTGAGGATGATGGGAGTTGTAGTTCTGCTATGAAGGGAGGACTCACATAACACTAGAACCAGGTGTCATCCTATGAAATTGATTGCCGGGAAATTTAGGACCAGCAAATGGAAGTATTTTTTCACACAACACATAATCAACTAGTGGAATTCTCAGCCATAAGATGTGGTGACAGCCAACAACTTGGATGGCTTTAAGAGGGGTTTGGATAACTTCATGGAGGAGAGGTCTATCAACGGCTACTAGTCAGAGGGCTATAGGCCACCTCCAGCCTCCAAGGCAGGATGCCTCTGAGTACCAGTTGCAGGGGAGTAACAGCAGGAGAGAGGACATGCCCTCAACTCCTGCCTGTAGGCTTCCAGAGGCATCTGGTGGGCCACTATGTGAAACAAGATGCTGGACTAGGTGGGGCCTTTTGGGGCCTGGTCCAGCAGGGCTGTGCTTATGTTCTTCTGACTCCCTTCTGGGATCAGAAGCTGGAAGGAGTGTTCGAGACAATTACAGACACAGCAAAAGTCCAACAGCAAAATTTTATAAGGAAAATCGAAAACTAGAGGTAAGTGGGCATTCCCACATGACAGGTGTACACACGAGTCAACCCGCATGCCAAAACATTGATTTTCTAAAGTTGAACAATTCTCGCTAATAAAAAACCTTAGCTGCTAAGAAAAACCCTAACTGCTAATAAACCTAGGTAAACTCATGTGTATGACTAATCGTTGGACTCTCTGATGTTAGCCAGTGGAGTTTAGATTCTCTAGTGAGAATGAACATTGAGGTGGGAGAAACAGGACCTGAAAATGTGCCTGAGACTCCTGGGGGAAGAGACGACGATTGTCGGATGGGAAGATAGTCTGGGGTGATTATCCAGCACTCGAGGAAGGGCTTAGACCATGTTCCTAGGTAGAGCTATGCATATGAAGGCAGGCAGAGGATCCTCAGGTTTGCTTCACTGTAACCAAGGGGGTTATTAGAGTAGCAGACATGAAACAAGCAGTCCAGGAAATCTCAACACACCCTTGGTCTCACGCCAGCTTGCCCTTCTCATGAGAGGGCTAATCTGCCAGAGCAAGCAGAAGCACCATGTGCTTCAGCTTTCATTTGATTGTATTCTCATGAGGTAGCCTTTTTGACTATAGTGGGGGCTGCTGATGTGGGGCTTCTGTAACCTCTGGTTAGCAATAGCTCATGTTCCATACCTTCCACTTTCTACTCAACCCTTCTAGATTGCCAAGGGGTCCTGGCCGCTTCAGGTGTCCAAGTGGCTTTGGGCAGGCAGATTAGGGAAGACAGGGGATGAATCCAATGTTTGGAGGCTGATCATGCCCAGTCAGGCTGGACGTTGCAAAAGATGCACATCAGACTCTGCGGGGAACTCTGGAGAAGAACACCTATGGGTTAGAGTGGTCCATGGCTAGCCAGGTGACTGTGATCAGCAAAAACCGAACATGGGGATGTGTTGTGGGAAGACCAGGCTCTTAGAAGGGGTGCTTACATTTTTGGTTCATGGCAGTTGCCAGGACCGGGTTTGGATAACTTCATGGAGGACAGGTCTGTCAATGGCTACTAGTCTGGTGGCTATAGGCCAACTTCAGCCTAAGAGGCAAGATTTGTCTGAATACCAGTTGCAGAGGAGCAATAGCAAGAGAGATGGCATGCCCTTACCTCTTGAATGTGGGTTTCCCAGAGGTATCTGGTGGGCCACTGTGTGTAACAGGATGCTCGACTAGATAGTCCTTTGGCCTGATCCAGCAGGGCTGCTCTTATGGTCTTATGTTAGTAGGCACCTTCAGCAGCATGGGCCGACTGAAATGCATGTGTAAGACTGAAGACTGAAAAAGTTATTCCTTGCTGAAAGCAAGTCCCAATGCATTTTGAGGCTAAGACTTCTTCCTCAGGGGACTACAAGTTGTAAAAATACAAGAATTAAAATATGGAAAGGTCAGAAGCCTAAGAAAAATACATGAGCATGATTAACTATATGTGCATACAGATCAGTATATGTGTACACTGTACACAGGTGGACATACTGTGCAATGTTCCATGTGTGCTTTAACAGAATGTGTGCACAGTATGTTGCACAAGAGCACTTGCACAAATGCTAGAATTGTGCTAAAGCACTTGTGTGATGGACAACAGATAATTCCACCAGTTGTCCACGGTGCATTTGTGCCACAAACTACATTTGTGCAAGAGCGCGCTCGCGCAAATGTGTGCACAGTCCAATAAATACACATGGAACACTGCGCAGAATGTCAGTCACAGATTTTATGTGCATTGAACATAACTTGAGAATAGGGTTCTGCTGAAAGCCTTATCCAACAGATGAGTTAGTTCTGTGCATAAATGAGGGAATTTGGGAAATATGTTATTGATGTCACTTTTTATTTTTTCCACTCTTAACGCTCATTTGGTATGTCACTGCTAAAAGATACAATTTAATGTTGCATGGGGAGAATAGGATAAAGTGATCATGAAGGGTAAAAAAAATTACAGTAATTAACAAAAAACTGAAGAGAAAAATCCCCTTGGTGAATGCCCATTTTTTGCTGTGCTATAAGAAAAGATCTAAAATCACAGTGGTAGATCGGTTTACTCCTCTCTCGACATTTAATCACAATAAATTACATTTGGGGTGTACAATTTGCAACTTTCCAACTTTTCCCAGCAGGTAATAAGCAGAGCTCTGGGTAGCCGAATGATGCTTAACTGCAAGAGAACATCAACACCCCTCCCCCCACTTGCTATGTATGAATAATGCATTCCAACACTGACTTCCATTTGGAGAAATTATTTCCACTACCTCGCACAGTATCAAGAGATCTAATACAGAGGAGTCTGTGTGCTTGGTGGGCATGAATGGCAATGCCACTAAAATGGGCCCCATAAATAATGCGGTGGCCCAGTCTATGTTTCTGTAGGCCAACTGGTGCAGCCTCCCAGGCCTTCACATGCATGGGGACTATCCATAAACTAAGCCTGCCATTAAAGAAGGGAGGCAGTTGCAAAGTTGTAGCAAACAACAGACTGGGTATTATTAAAGACCAAGTTGGACAAAAGGGATGAAGGGATTAAAAGATCTTTGAAAGGGTGGTATTCTTTATGGACACCCCTCAAAAAAGACCAAGAGAAGTGATGGAGAGATGAACAAAAAATAAAATATTCCCATACAAGACTATTTTTTTTTTTACTTTTTAAATTTATTGTTAAATGCATATAACGCCTTTCATTAAAACAATCCCAAGGCGGTTTACAGCAAAATTTGAAAACAAGATTGTAAAAATGGCACAATTAAAATATGAAGCTAAAAATATAAAACAAATCTGATTAAGAAATTTAAAACACAAGCACAAAAACAGTACAAAATACAAAGAGCAGCAGCAGAGACAATCATATAAAAGCCTGGGTAAAAAGCCAAGATTTAACATGCTAAAAGCTGAGATGGAGACCGAGGAGCGAAAAGCCACCGGGAGAGCATTCCAGAGTCTGAGGGCAGCAACAGAGAAGGCCCTGTCCCGAGTGCACGACAGCTGGGCCTCCCTCATTGTCGGCACCCAGAGCAGAGCCCCCTCAGATGACCTCGTCAAGCGGGCAGCAACCCTTGGGAGCAGGCGGTCCCTCAGGTGCCCCGCGCCCAAACCGTTAAAGGCTTTAAAGGTCAAAACCAGCACCTTGAATTGGACCCGGAAACAAACTGGTAGCCAGTGCAGCTCTTTCAAGATGGGTGTGATGTGCTCCCATCGGGCAGCTCCAGATAAAATCCTAGCTGCCACATTTTGCACTAGCTGCAGTTTCTGGATATTCTTCAAGAGCAGCCCCACTCTGACATCCATGCACTTGTTTTAGGCTCTCTCATGCACACTGCTAGGCTCATGCATACCCATGATCAGCTCTATGAACAGGAAGTACATGCTTATTCCAGTGGTAACCCATTTAAATAACTACTATACCAATTTGGAAAATAAAAATAAGAATTTATCTGGGTGCAGGATACAGTTTAACTGTGTGTGGGGTGGGTGGGAATCAAACAAACCCAATATGTTTGAGATAGGGACTGACATCTGAATGCTGTGTGCACACTCTTACAAAAGCACATGCACAGCACTAGCCTCCCCACTTCCAAAACATGGTGTTCTTGTGCAACAGAGAAATGAGGTGCAAAATGCATCCCCAAGAATCGCACAGCCCTCTGGAATATGTTTCTGCAAGTCAAATAGCACTTCTGGAGAAAGGGGAGATTGAAGAGAATTGTTGCACTTTTTCACAAGAATGCCCCAGCTTCAGAAGTGAAGAGGCTATTTCTGTATGTGAGCTTTCATTCAGAACACATGCACAGTGTTCAGAACACATGCACAGTAAGGATGTCAGTGGTAGAATCCAAGGGAAAGTAAGTGTTGCTGTATGAAAGTTGAGTTGCTGAAAGAAATAAATGAGTTATTGTTGGAAGAAAGAGTTGTTGCAAGGCAGTGCAGTGGAATCAGGAATATTAACAGTTTAATGAAATAGATATTATATACAAAGAGGCAAGTGCAGACTGCTTTTCAATGCTCTCGCTGCTGGCTGTTTATTAGCACTGCCTTTTCTCCAGGACTGGAATACAAGTAGTAACTAATGCCCCATTCAAAAGCTGGCCTGAATCCAGGAATGGGTTAACCAAAAACACAACATCAGTCAGATTCTCTTCGTCAGGGGATAAGACAGAAGTAACTTTGGAATAGCATTCCCAAAGGAGCTCAGCCTTTCCTCAGGACCATTTCTGGCATCCTGGTTAACTCGCGAGGTAGCTAAATTCTGAACGGGGATTTGAAAACAGCCCATCTTCCAAGGGAGGCCACAGATATTTTGAAGCATCTAAGGGAGAGGGAGAAAGACTGTTGGACTGTAAGGTATTCAGTTGTCTAGGAACTACTTGCTTTTTTTTTTTAGCATGTGATGGAGCTTATTGATTAAGCGAGGGTATATATCTACACATTACTTTAAATGTGTCATTTGAGTCATCTATGCTTGCTTTTTTAATGGAAATAACACACGATCTTGCCTTGAAATGTGTTTGAGGCACACTGAATGGTGAACTACCAAAGAGTACTAGAGGGACAGGGTTCCTAGAGAGGCTGTTAGCAGTCTAGAGCTCCCAGAGAGGAGGGGAAAGTGAAATATGGCTGTTGGAGCCAAGCAGGAGTGATTGGCTTCCAGCTGAATTGCAGAAGCGAGAGAGAAAGAGAGAAAGAGAAGAGAGAGAGAGAGAGACGTAGTGGTAGGGACAGGCAACTGATCTCTCTGAGCAGGCTGGGTGGTGGGGAGCCAACCCATCCCTGCTGGGTGGTGGGGAGCCAACCCATCCCTACCCTTCTGTCCTTTTAGTGCTGTACCTGGCTGGCTGCACTGTGAGAACTGCAAGGCAGTTCTTAATATTGCACATGCATGCAGGTAAGGTAAAGGAGGGCTAGAGAGAGTCCTTTTGAGGTAGCTTAGAACAGCAGCTTTCCAGAGGCACTCCAGAGCAGAGAGGACAGCCAGGACTTCAGCGATGCATGGCTCTGATGCCCACATTTGGTCCAAGGAAATAAATTCTTGACTCCATTGTCTTGCTCCGATTACAGGCTCACAGATTTAATATTGCTCCATAGATAGCGAACAAGCCGCCACCAAGCTGAATGAGCCAGAAAAAGCGAATTCTGCAGAACCCCACCAGTGTGAGTTTAAAAATAGAAAGGATGCTAGCACTCACACACTGAGAGAGAGAGAGAGAGAACACCCATGGCTACTTGTGCAGTGAAAAGAAAAGCAGCATGGGAAGGACAGAATTGGGAGAAAGATGGAATGTTGGTCTGGGTCAAGAAGACGGTGTGGTTTGTGGAATTTCTTGCAACTCAATTCTTCTCTGCCTGACCTGGTTCAGGGGTCCTCTGCTTACACCCGCATCAGCCTTTACTTTCCAGTGGGACTATAAAGGCCTGAAAAGGTCTACTGGGCTGGGTGCCATTCATGGGTGCTTTCATTATTGATTTGCTAGTCTGAAGAAAGGGCTTCCGACCTGTGGCTAGAATGGGTATCACTTGGTGAATTCAATTATGCCGACTCCCCACTTAGATCAGACTTCTGTATTTAATCAAACATCACTGGATACTTTGTAGAGATGCTGCTAAGATAGCCAGAGGCTGTGTTATTGTTCTTGTGACTCATCAGGATGCCTTCTAGAAGGAAACCCCAGAAACTCTGTTCCCTGTAGAGTGTTGTGTATATTTGGGGGAAATGCATCAAAATGCTGATTAGCTAGGTTCATGACTCATACCTTTCTGCCAGCAGAAATATGTCACAATCAAGGAGGCCTTTTACAGGCATGGCTGTTCTTTGTCTTCTAGGTTGCCAACTTTCTGTCTGTGCAGGAGCATTGGACCAGCCATAAACCCACAAGCAGGGGCATTTCCTTACCATTCAAATCTTCTTGCTCAATCATGAATCTCACTGGGTGACTGGTAGTCAGCTAAACTACACATTAGCTGTAGTTTTGTGCTTAATTTTTTATAGGAAACACACCCACGGGAGGCTGGAACCTTGATTGGAGGACCAGTTCAATGGCAGGGGAGTGGGGGGGACAGGCGGGTTATCTCTTTTCCTCCTATCCTTTGCCCACTCAAAGTCACACTCCTCAGCTGCTTTTGCCCTTGTGGGGAAAATGATGCAGGTGTTGGAAGTGAAGGACTCTGCGCTGTCTAATGTCTCAGTAACAGAGGGGGACAGATTAGTGAGTCGGAGGGGTCAAGACATTGGTCATCCCTTCTCTACTGTTTTGACACTATCCCTTTGATATGTAGATTGCTACTCTCAGGGACTTCCTTCCTTCCTGATGCTTCCTCTTTCCCTTTCTTCTCCCTTGCAACACACACGCTCCTCTCTCCCTGCACCATGTGTGTAGAGATGCAGAAACCATCCCTCTGCATCCAGCTAGCTGGCGAGATTAGAGATCCTATCTCTCCACTTTCCTATCTAGAATGGAGTTCACCAATAAAGACTCCTCATATTGATTGGAAACTATGAACTGGCTCCAAGTTTCTTTTACTCTCAGCATACACGCATGCCTAGGCAGACTCCACTGTGTTGTGCCTCTGTGCACTCTGCTGTAATAGAAGGGTATTTCTTACCAGAGAGAATTCCCAACAGCAGGTTCCCACATCTTTTCCCCCATGGGGAGAAAAGCAGCTTGCACTAAAAAAATGACTGTTGAGCCAAGGGTTAAGCATCCCCTTTCCCACCCCAAGACCTCTGCTCAAGATTTAAGACTCCTGCAGATGTTTTTTCCCCTTTTAAAATAACTGAGAAAAAGAATCACCCTAACACATAGTTTGGCCCTAACTCTCAGCCTTCTATATACCTTTCAGGGTCACTGGGAAGTACTCCCCGCATATGCTGATTTAAAATGCATGCATGTAGGACAAGATACCAAATTCTTCACTCTTTATTTTTGCACTTCCACATGATTCCTTTTAGTGAGCAACAGACAAATAATTGCCCAATATCTTTGTAAAAGTTCAGAAGCAAACACCAAAGAGATAATTCAGGCTGCCATATATCTTTCACCGGCGCGGGAATCAGCAGGGACAATTGGCTGTGAATATTATATGAAGCTGCTGGGAAATCCAGCTGTTGAGCAATACAGCCTGGATCCGGACAGTCAGGCAGCATGAGGAAGGCCATTAATAACCATGTTCGGTTCAAATATGGAGAGGTTTATCTTCTCCCCTGTTAAAATACAACCTGGCAGTGATAGTGCTCTCATTTCTGAAGGAGATTAGCTGTGCTTTTTCCAAGCGGCCTCTTTAAACCTGGGCTTTCAGACAGCTTAGATACAAAATGCAGTCATGATGCTCAAATGTGGCACATACAACCCAATCAGACAGTTTATTGACTGATACAACATTTCTACTTGGATACCAACTTAACCCTAGGAGACCGGGAGGCTGGTTGTGCTTATTGATTATCAGTAGAAAAGCCCTCTGCACATGTACAGCGATACACAACTGACCAGTGGTGCAGCTAGGGGAGAGGGGGCCTGTGTTCCCCATCCCCAGGTGGTGCATGTGGCCCCCACTCTGACCACCCACTGCTGCTGCCGCCGCTGCCACCACTACAACTGCCAGAAGCAAGAAGGGTTGGCAAGTGGCAGGGCGGTGGAGGAGGAGGTGGCAGATGGATGGATGGTGGCCAGGTAGGCAGTAGGAAGAGGAGGAGGAATGGCTGGCCGAAGGGGGAGGTGAGTGAGACAGCCCTCGGGGCAATGCGGCTTGGGTTCCAAGGACACCCTTGAAACACTGGCAGCTGCACCCTTGCATCTGATTGATTTCTTGATGTGCTCTAGAACTTCAAATCAGGTTCTCAGGCTATGCAGCTACCCATATTTAGCATAAGAGGGGAAGAGGCATGGCTGTTTTCAGTAAGCTAGCAGCCATGTCAGCTACAAGCACTCCTTGACTTAGGACATTCCAAGTCAAGTCTATCTCCAGTTACGGCCATTCCTTGACTTAAAATACTTTGGCACTTAAGATAGGTGTAAATTGCCACCTTATTTCAACTTCACAGCTGTGACCCAACTTTTCAACACTCAACACAGAAAAGGAGGTTAGGCTAGATGGCTGCTGATGCATGAGCTAGAGGAGGAGGAGGAGGAGGTCACAGTGGTGGCTCAGGTTAGCTTTATCATTGAGTCTGGTAGTCTGGCAGCTGCTGTGGCTGTAGCTGAGACAAGACTGTGGCAGGACTGGTGGACTTGCCTATTCAAGATGCTCTCCCTTCCGCCACAACTGCTGCTTCCATGCCAATACAATATCAATCAGTTTGTTTCTGTCCACATGTGCATGTTGACACTCTCGAAGAACTGTAAGTGGTTAGTGAGACTGGACTTACCTTTGCAGAAGCCATAATTCTTCACCATCAGCAAGGCTTATTCTTCTATATGTGTTAAAAATTGTCTTTAATTGTGTTTCCCACCAATTTTAGCTGCGCATCCTGAAAATTCTTGGGTTCTCCCTGGATCCCCCTTTTTAAAAAATGGCATTACTTTCCAATCTCCTGGCACAGAGCCCAATTTTAGGGATGGCTCTGGCTCTCTCTCTCTCTCTATATATATATATGGTTAGAAGATCAGAAATGTCACATTTGAGTTATTTGAGGGTTCTTGAGTATATGCTACACAGAACTCATGATTTGTTAGTTTTTAATTTGGCAGTATACCCTAGAATAGGGATGGGGAACCTTGGCACTCCAGCTGTTTTTGAACTACAACTCCCACCATCCCCAGCTGGGGATGGTGGGAGTTGTAGTTCAAAAACAGCTGGAGTGCCAAGGTTCCCCATCCCTGCCCTAGAACATCTTTTGTAGATAGGACTTCAAAATCACAGCAATGTGGCTTCTTTTGCTCTCACTGATATCTCCATATAATTAAATCTGATTGTCTCTGTGACATCATCATGTTCACTATGTTATCCCTGATTGGTTGGGATCACGTAGTGAAGGAGAATGAAGAAGCCCTTATTAAAGTTAAAAATGGTACTGAAGTAGCATCAGATTAGAAGAATGATGGTTACAAAGAACAGCCCCCCCCCCAAGACATGAAAAGGTAGAAGGTATGGATGTTTTTGAGATATGTTTTTCATCTATCAAGACCACATTTTTACCTAAACAGGTTTCAGGGTGAAGATTCAGTGCAGTTTGGGTTACAGCACTTCCAGAAAGAAATTTCCTCCTGGTCTTCAATGGGTTCCCCCCTCCTTCTGGGTTGATAGCTTCTTTCTGTGAGCAGTTTAATAAATAAATCACCAGTAATAAGTAAACAAGATGAGACACATTATGCACAGAAGAAAAAAGCGTGAGAGCCAAGTGGATTTATGGTGCAGTCAGAGTTACAAGATGCTCTACCTAGCCCCAACAACAAGGGAACCCGGTTGCAATAATTCACAGAATGTGGTGTGGAGTTTTATAGAGGTACAGTTTATTATATACTATATTTTATTGGAAGGTGGGGAAGTATCTCTCTGCATTATG